>NC_141691.1:1297203596-1298403596 GCF_964263255.1 Lissotriton vulgaris
TCTGTATATCTATATAAATACAAACATAAATGCATGCATACATATACTTATATGCATACAGATGCATGTTATTTACATGAAAGTTGAAAAAACACTAATAAAAGCAAAGCTAAAAAGCCACCTCATTACAAACAGAATGGCTTTAACTTAAACGAGGGCGAGATCTATTGCATTTTCAATGCTTGTTTACTTTGGTTCCATCAAAAAGGCATTCAGAAGTGTCACACATTTGCCATAAATTCTGAATGTTAGCACTCTAGTTGCACATTAGATCACTGTAGTAAAGCTACTGCTCACCAGGGACGTCTGCTGCTGGTATTCAAAGTGCATGTTTCAGTCTGCATGTCAGAATTTTTTTAATGAAATAGAAGAGGATTTTAGAAGTCACTCAAAATGATCCCTAATTTTTCTTTCTGAAGCACTAATCATACTTTCTATGGCAAAATTAACCCCCTCATGTTGTTCCTTTTTAATTTGAGTGTTTTCAGACTTACCACTTCATTCCAATCAAGATGGCTTCTGGTGTGCCATACGTTTGTCATAAGTAAGACTGTTAGCGCTCTAGTTGTTCTTTAGAACACTCTGGGACATTCTGTCATTGGGCTATACTTGGGCTACATCTGGGTGATATTTGGGCTACATTTGGGCTCTTTTGTCTCTGGTGGCCATTTTGGGAGACTGCATGTCAGAATGTTTTAATGAAATAGAAAAGGATTTGAGAAGTCACTCAAAATGTGCCCTAATTTTTCATTCTGCAGCACTAATCATACTTTCTATGGCAAAATATACCCCCTCATTTTGTTCCTTTTTAAATTAAATGTTTTAAGAGTTACCACTTTATTCCAATCAAGATGGCTTCAGGTGTGCCATACCTTTGTAATAAGTAGGACTGTTAGCGCTCTAGTTGTTCTTTAGAACACTCTAGGAGGCTGCAGTAGAACACAAAGGAATCAACTGACAGTCTCTGTCCTTGTTGGATGTACATGTTTTACTGAGAATGTCAGACTTCATTTTCACATGACTGAGAAAGATAATGTGAATTTACAGAAAATATGCTTTCAGTTTAGCTTATAGATCCCCTTCCAAACCACTGTGGGAAAATCATGAGATATTAGTTTTCTTTCAAACAATATTCATGATATCACAGCAGAAGGTTTTTTCACATGGTAAAATCACCTTAGAACCCACCACAATTCCTAAAACGAGTATGGTACCATCAACAAATGATTTATAATGTAACTAAAGTCCTAAAACCCTCTATTAACTACAATGCTTTTTAATGAGGTGCTATCATGTATATTGGTCCCAAGATGGCTGCCAACACTTCTTGGATGAAGTGCTGACAGCCAATCAGATCAGATGTGTGGTTAGGCTCCGCCCAGATATATATCTTTTTTTGAACCTAAATTACTCAAAATCCACTGGAGCACATATATTGAGACCTAGCAAAGGCACATCGGGCTAACAGTCCCTACAATTTTGCCAAGTTTCGTGCAAATCCATTCAGCCGTTCGAGCTAAAAGTGAGGCCAACCGCCCTATGGAAATTAACATGGGAAAAACGCGTTTTGGGACCCCCCTTTTTTCTCGGCCCCCCCTTGATGAAACCCCCCCAAATTGTCAGGGGCTGCTCAGAAACAAAATGTTCCATTTTCCTGAAAATTTCAGCCAATTCCGTCCACAAACGCCAAAGTTATTAGACATAGAATTTTCAAAAATCCCATAGAGAAAAAATCCTAACTATATATACCTACTGGCGACCGCCAGTAGGTAATATATATATATATATATGTGTGTGTGTATATATGTGTGTGTGTATATGTATGTATGTATATATGTATGTATATATATATATGTATATATGTGTGTGTATATATATGTGTATATATATATGTGTATATATATGTGTGTATATGTATATATATATGTGTGTATATGTATATATGTATATATGTGTGTGTATATATGTGTGTGTATATATATGTGTGTATATATATATATATATGTGTATATATATGTATATATGTATGTATATATGTGTATATGTATTCCGAGATGGCCGAAATAATGTTGGGCATACTTCAGATTACGTGGTCAGGGTGCTTTACCAGTAATTTCCCCAGAAAAGGCTGGATTCACTATTTGTCGCCTTTACTTCGCTGTCTCCAGGACTTCTACCTCATCTTTCTTCATTCAGCATCTCCTGCTTGGAACTGTGATGCATGAAGGAACAGGGTAAAGAAATGCGGTGTTCCAGGTGACACCCTAGCTGAAACTCGGCATGACTCCCACTATCTGTGCACAAACTCCATTTAATTTTTTCCCCAAAGTTACACAGTTGTTCAAGTCACTTTTTTATTCCACCAATGATTTCTTGGGCCAGGAATCCTGTCATATTGCCACATGGCAAACAGGACTCTTGTCGCACAACATGACCTAATTGTAATCAGTAGACTAGTTCGGCAATCCAGGCTGGGATGATTAGCTCCCCTGAGGAATTTATCTACTGTTAGGACTTGAGGGTTAGATGCAGGTCGGATATATATATATTATGTCACGCTATAGAATCGTAAGAGGATAGATCTCCTTGTTTGTGTTTGTTTTTAACATCACTTTATGCATGTGATAAAGAAGTGGTCCTCTGTAAAAATCCCAGGGTGCAATTGTTTTCTCGTTTTGGCCATGCCAATATCAAAAGAAGAAAATAATGCAGATGCTACTCTGTGATCTTGATGTTTGTTCAGGTGGAGGCAGTGAAGAAGTAGCTGAAGACGTCTGAAATGATGATGCATTGCTCAGCATTCACCTTCCCCGCTAGCCTCTGACTGGTCGCCATTTACCTTTGTGTTTCTTTGTTTCATGATCATAAGAACACCCATGCTCTTCTTAATTGTTCACTTTTCGGTGTGATACACTGGATTGATGTGTGTTTTTTCCTACTTTATTAAAACCTAGAAGACCTTGCCCTAACCTCTTCAGCAGTGTTTATCTCGGGTAGGCAGTGCATTATAACGAAATAAAGGCAGGCCTAATTTGGGAGGTATGCACTGGCCATAACCTGTACCAAGCGATTTGTTACTCCATTGGATGATCTGTTGTTGACCATGTACTACAAAATGCTCATTGAAAACATCAAATAAAAAAAAAACGGCGTTAAAACTATAATAACTTTATAGCACAGTGCTTTGCAACTCTGAGGATAATTTGGGGAAGGTGCTTTTATGTGTTGCTATTAACCTTTTAGAAACCTTGCTGTCAGCCTAGATCTCCCAAGACTAGTAACAGTAAGCAAGTCTGTGTTTTTTTTTAAGTTCTTGAATGCGGATACAAAACATGTTCTCAAACCCAAATGACATTGGTGCTGGTATCCTGTGATCGGTTTAGTATTTACTCTGAGAATTTTGGAAATATGGGATTTTGTGGTCTATGAGTTACTTTTTTTCTGTACACGTCTCTTTAGAAAAAGGGAAGAGAACCTGCAGTATGCTAGAGTGAAGGAATGCGCCTCAATTGCTCATTTATACGGCTAAGCGTCCCCATTCTCTACAGTACCCACATTTTCCGTACCATTTTTATACGGAGTGGTATAGTAATGTAGGATGTCTTGCATTTGCTTTTAGATTGCTAAATTTTTGATTGTCCACATGTGGTCATGAGCATATTTTAGTACAGTTTGTTGTTTCTCGTGCGTTATTGTTAGGGAATCCTTTTTTTCTGGAAACATTGCTTGTTGTTGCAATGATTCCCTTGGGTGTAATGCCCTTGGGGACTAATTAAACTAAAACGCGTGTGTCGTGGTTGCAGGTTTAGCTATTCCCTTTGCTGTGATTTAACTGAGGGTACCGTGGTGATAAGAACACATTTATTATATTGGCTTAAGTTGGTGAGTGTAAGGGAGAAAGTAATTCCTTATTGGTTTTGAACTTTGATGCAATTGTTGAGGTAGGTATTTGGATACACCATTGTAGAATGTGTATTCCCAAACCACCCTATAATTTTACATGGCATAAGGGATATTGAGTTTTTGTAAACACACTTAATATTGCTTTTCTTGGTACTGCCCCTGATTACGTAATAGAAAGCATTGGCACAGCCAAACTCGGTGGTTGTTTACCACATAATTTAAGCTGAGTAAACTCGATTTTGGAGCTTATGGGGTGGGAACCAAGTAAAGGTAATGTACAGATATGATTGCAAATATGCCTTGCAGATTGACTGATGCAGGTATTTTGCGCCATTTTATTTTCTTTATCTACATCTTGCCTCCATTCCTTTTCAAAAAGACCATTTTGAGAAAATGAGCTGACCCGAACTGTACAGTTTTCCAGCACTCATGTTGGTTCCTACAGCTAATTCCAGGTATTCACAAACTAAACAAAAACAGAAGCGTTCCGACCTCTATGGAAGTAAGGATCCTTCTGAGAATGTTTCCCTTTATTTTTATTTTTTAAATAGTTTTAAGTAGCCTGGGAAACAAATTGAGTGTCGTTTGTTGATTTTTTTAATTTTTTTAAGCATAGTAACAGAAAACCAGATCCCCCCTTAATGCACAAACTATCATAATTGTAAAGCCAAAATACGAATACGGTTAGATAAAATTTGAGGTGCGAAAGCATGGATGTAAACCAGCTCAAAAATTAAAATCCGTTCTTCAGAGATGAAAGTTGTCCTGATTTTATTTTTCCCCTTCAAAATCAGTTTTATCTGGGTAAGTAGTTTTGCATACTGAATATCTACTGAAAATGTTTTTCTTTAACATCTATTGAGCTTTTTTTTCAGGAGGAGAACGAGAACATGCTCTGCTAATGATGCTGCCTTCCATTAGTCCAATCCGCCTGCTAAAAAGGAATAAACATCAACTCCAAAAATATTCTTGGTCTTCTTTGTATAAGAATTGGTCTTAACTTTTTCTTCTTTCACAGTGTCAACCTCTTCGAATGGTTTCTTCAGTTTTCATCCATGTTTGCCTTTCTATATCAACACAAAGTCTTCCAAGCAAGACTTGATCCCCTCATTATATGTAATGAAGCCATGTAATTACAGTTGTTTCTGTACTTAACTTGTCTGTTGAAAGCTGGAATTGAAGAATAGATAAACAATTAGTCGTACATCACAGGCCAGATCGAACAGTTGATTTCTTTGCCCTACACTTGAAGGAATATATTTTTTTGGCATGTAATGTTCAGTGATTTTAATTTTGTGAACACTTTCACTAGCAAAAATAGTAAATGTTGTACAAATATTGGGACCATTTCAGCGCAGAAAAATGCTTGGTGCAGTAGGTGATCTCAAACTTGGCACTCTTACGCCCCCAAGATATGTCAGTTAATTGTGATGATATGTGGCACTGCTCAACAGAGCGAATACATTACCATAAATCAGCCTGTACTTTATAATGAATGTTCTTTCTTGATCTTCATTATCATCAGTTATTTTTCATTCATTTTAAAATGATTGCATCATGAGGAAGTTTTCTTAACGAAATTTAGCTCAATCAGTAACTGGGGGCAATAGTTCATCAGTCCCTATTAAGCTGTGTCCGTCTCATGCCTTATAAGGGGGTCAACTGGACTACTTGTTTACTTTTCTGTACATTTGCTTAGTCTTGAGAAAGCGGAATCGATCTAAATCTGCATTACACTTGTTCGGCTTTTGAGCTGATTAACTTTGACACCTATTAATTGGTATTAAGAATAAACATAATTGTTAATAATGAGGATCCAGGAATAAAATGTATTGTGAGGAATGGACTGAGTTCTAATATTATATTCCTTTAGAATGTGCTGCCTCTTACAATGTCAGGGGTTGCATTGTCATCGGTACTGCATATGGTTAGACCATTAGGGACACTGGCATCCGTCCTGTGGGATTGCTGCTTGCTGCTGCTTTCCACAATGGTACCTATAACTGTAGGCAATGGGAATGTGGTCCACTGTGGCCTGCTTCACTTTTCGTAATTGGTTACTACTTGCCATGGGGCAGAGCATGCATGTGATCGCATGAGCTGCCTCAAAATATTGATACTTTTTTTTGAGTTACAAAGTTTCAAAATATGGCCATTGTAATTAGCAGATCCAATGGCCATGCCCATTTCACTTATTGTGTATGGGGATTTTGTATTGGTAAAGACAAACAGTTTGCATGTTTATGACTTGGCAAATGCAAACCAATTCTGTACACTTAGTCGAACAACATATTCCAAAACTCTAAAAGAGCCCTAAGTGTTTCCTACCTGACTTGTTGACCAAAGCTTTTTTTCGGGGTCTTTAGTGGTTTTCTTGAAGTACACTGATTTATTTTAACATACCATTTGCAAAAATGTAACCCATATACTTTTCATGTTTACACACTTTCCAATACAACATCAAGAAATCTCAATGGTGTTCCCTCCAAATCTCACCAAATGTTGACAAATAATTTGCATTATAAAATATACTTTATTTTATTGACCGTAATTGTATAGCGTGAATCTAGCCCTCTGGTGCGCCAAAGCTCTTCCCATGGATTGGTTGAACTTTTTCAAGTGGTCTTTGAAAAGTACATAATAATTTAACAAAGAACATGCTGGATATGTTTTTGGAGTGGAAAAGTTTTGCCAAGTTGGCATTATTTTCTGTGATGCAGGTTATTAAAAATATATACATATACTGATCTTTCCGTTGTATACACATCTAGATCCTAATTACATATTTCCCTTCGATTTTACATTGCAAAACAAATGCTGCAGTTCTTGCCATAAAAACCTATGAACGACTGCAGTTGGGCACAATTGCTGCAACTGGTTCTAAAGAGGTTGGTCATGGCTTATTCACACTTTTTCCTTTCCATCACAGCAGGACCCAGAGATCTGCACTTAAATAGACTTCTTCTAGAAATCCCCTCATTTAAAATGATCCCATGGACTAATCCATGTACAAAAGGAAATAGAATGACAACAAATCTTTAAGGTGGATATTTATCCAGTATTATGGGTGTCTTTCATAGATTCACATGCCTGAATCATTCCCCGTCGTCCAGACGGAAGTCTCCGGTACATAGAAAAGTAATGTCCTATAGACATACATAGAGAATAGTAGGCCTCACCTTAGTAACATATCCATGTCCTTTTGTAAAAAGGACTAAACTCTAGACAAGAGCCAATCAGCTGTCACCTCCCTCTAGAACCTTCCTGGCAGGAGCCTCCGTCTCTCAGATTTTCTACCGCACGTTGTGCTAAGGGAGTCTCCACCGGAGTTCTGCTCAGGTTTGCTTCTAAAGCTTTATTTCTTTAAAAATTGGATTCGTTCTAGGTGAAGGCGAATTATTATGGCTGATACTCATAAGAAGGGTCTTTTTAGAGCCTGTAGTTCTTGTGGTAAAAAAAGGCTCACATCGATTACCAACACAAGAAATGCTTATATTGCCTATACCCGGATCATCCATCTAAGGACTGCAAAATATGTAGAACATTTTCCACAAAAACTCTCAAGGACCGAGAAGGACGCCTTCTGATATGGCTTAAAGGCTCAAGGACAGATACAATCTGGAATCTTCTGAGAAGGTGAGAGCTCTTCAGTCTCCTCTAAACTGTCTTTCAAAAGGCCAAGGGTAGCTTTCCCTAGCCCTCAAGACGCTCCTCCAAAGAAGAAACCTAAAAAGTCTTCAGAGATCCAGTCAGCATCAGCGTCTGACAAGGAGGTTCACACCTTCAAGTCAAGTCAAGTCAATAAATTTATATAGCGCGCTACATACCCAGAGGGTCTCAAGGCGCTTGAGGAGGGGTGGGGAATTACTTCTCGAATATCCAGGTTTTAAGCTGCTTTCTGAATGCTAGGTGGTTTGGAGTGAGGCGAAGATGCATGGGAAGGGAGTTCCAGGTTTTGGCCGCTAGGTAGGAGAATGATCTTCCTCCCATGGTGGTTTTGTTGACGCGGGGAACAGTAGCGAGGGCTTGGTTGGAAGAGCGCAGCTGGCGGGAGGTGGTGTAGAAGGAAAGACGTGAATTGAGGCATTCGGGTCCAAGTTCGTAGAGAGCTTTGTGTGCGTGGGTGAGGAGGCGGAAAGTTATTCTCTTATTGACAGGGAGCCAGAGGAGGTTTTTAAGGTGACCAGAAATGTGTTCTTTACGCGGGATGTCTAATATGAGTCTGGCTGATGCGTTCTGGATGCGTTGGAGTTTTTTCTGAAGTTTTGCGGTGGTACCGGCGTAAAGGGTGTTTCCGTAGTCAAGGCGGCTTGTAACCAGTGCGTGGTGACCGTTTTTCTAGTTTCGGTGGGGATCCAGCGAAATGTTTTTTTGAGCATGCAAAGAATGTTGAAGCAAGATGAGGAGACGGCGTTGACTTGTCTGGTCATCGAGAGTGAGGAATCCAGGATGACGCCTAGGTTCCGTGCGTGATCCGTTGGGATGGGTGCTTTTCCAAGGGCTTCTGGCCACCAAGAGTCTTTTCCCAGGTGGAGGGGGAGGTACCTAAGATAAGGACTTCTGTTTTGTCTGAATTCAGTTTCAGACGGCTATGCTTCATCCATTCGGCTACCTCTTTCATTCCTTCATGTAGGTTGGTTTTGGCGATGTTTGGGTCTTTGGTGAGTGAGAGGATCAGTTGAGTGTTATCAGCGTAGGAGATGATGTTGAGGTTGTGTTGGCGTGCGATGGTCGTGAGGAGGCTCATGTATACGTTGAAGAGGGTGGGGCTGAGTGAAGATCCTTGTGGCACGCCGCAGATGACTTCAGTGGCCTCTGACTTGAATGGTGGGAGGCGTACTCTCTGAGTTCTTCCGGCAAGGAAAGAAGTGATCCATTCCAGTGCTTTTCCTTGGATTCCGATGTTTCTAAGTCGTTGTAACAGGGTGTTATGACAGACTGTGTCGAAGGCTGCCGAGATGTCGAGGAGGATGAGGGCGACTGTGTCTCCATTGTCCAGTAGAGTTCGGATGTAGTCTGTTGCTGCGATGAGTGCGGTCTCAGTACTGTGTTTGGCTCGGAAGCCGGACTGTGAGGAGTCGAGGGATTTGTTGGCTTCGAGGAAGGCGGCGAGCTGGGACCTCATCGACATCATCGGCGCTCAGTAAGGCTGTATCTCCTGTCTACGTCTCGACGACGACGGCATTGTCAACGTTATCTTCAACAACGATTACTCCATCGTCGACGGCGGGTAAGCCCTTGCCGTCGACCATTGTTATTAAAAGGTCATAGTCGACGCCCAAAACGCCGTCGACGACTGCAGCATCGACGACAAAGTCAACTCCGTCGACGAAAGCCACTCCGACGAAGACCTCGCCGACGAAAACATCAGCGTCGACGGGCACACCGTTGACGAAGGCGTCGATGACGATGAAGATACCGTCCACAGCAACGCCGTCGACAAAGGAGTCGACTACTATAAAGACGCCGTCGACAGTGACACCGTCGATGAAACCATCGTCGACGACCCTGTTGGAGCAGTCGACGACGATAATCCCGGCGACAGCAAAGGTCCCAAATGAACAGACTGTTGGCAATACACCGTTTACAATCTCTCCGTCGACGAGCCAGGTGTTGATGACTGATTCTGGGTTCCATTCCACTTCGCGGGTCAAAATCTCAGAGGGCAATCACACCGGACTTAACATCTCCAAGCCAGGTACAAAGTCTACCGCCAGCTCATCTCCTACAAGATGAAGAGTCTGATGAGGAGGATATGCTCCTGGCAAACAGCCATTCGGAGCTAGTAGTGAAATGTCAAAGCTCGGACAAGGAAGTAGTCCAGCAGCATACAGTACAGACGCACATTACACCCATGGTGTGTCTGCTAGCATTTCTAGTGACTGACTTAAGATTTCTGATTGAGGACTATAAAAAGATTCCTGGAATCACCAGCTCCTCAACCAGCGGTGACCGTGCCATTGCCACAACCTCGACCGCCACCCTTGGTTCTCCAGCAGGAGAGGGTGCACGTGTCTTGTCCTCCATCATCTGATGAAGAAGGAGAGGAAGATCAACCAGAGGAGGGTGAAGTGCAGGATGACCAATCCGTTCATGACGACTATGACGAATATGTCATCGATTTCCAGCGTCTCCTGTGCCCGCTACTTCAGACTCGCCACCGGTGGACATCGGTGGTTTCCACAATTTGGTTGATAGAGCGGCAAAACGCTTCCACATGACAATGGAATCTCAGGAACAGGACTGTTTCCTATACGATTTTAAAGAACCGCTTAAAAAAGCAGCAAGATCAATTTCAATAATTGATTATGTATGGGAACAGGGTCTGCAGTTTATGCAAACTCCAGCCTCAGTCTCGCCAGTAGTTGGATAAGAAATACAAGGCACCACCGTCCGCAGCGGCCTGTCTCACAGGGCACCCTAAACCTGATTCAGTAGTCACTCAGGCGGCACAAAAGAATTCTAGAAACCTCTCATCTCTTTTGACAGCGCCACCGGACAAGGAGGGGAGGAAGCTAGACCATATAGGAAAACGTTTTTCTACAATGTCAGCAATTACGGTGAAGGCACCAAATACACTGGGGCTTCTAGGACGATACAATAGACAGCTTTGGACGGATATTGCACCGTATTTATCGGAGTTACCAGAAGCCTCAAAGGAGGAAGTACAATCTATCCTTTTGGAAGGTCAGACGCCAGCGTCTGAAATAATAGACTGCGCTATGGACGTAGCGATGACGGGGTTCTGGCAGCTGGCCGGGGCAGCCGTTTTACGAAGGCAAAGATGGCTCAAGGCAACTTCATTTTTTTCAGGAGGTACAGTCTAAAGTCCTAGATATGCCTTATGATGGCCAACATCTGTTTGGAGCGAAGATCGACAAAGCTCTACAAACTATTAAAAAAGACACGGACACGGCAAGAGCTCTGGGTACGCTCCAATATAAGAACCAGTCCTTTCAAGCGAACAGAGGACGAGGACAAGCCTCATACA
Organism: Lissotriton vulgaris; assembly: GCF_964263255.1. Lineage (NCBI taxonomy): Eukaryota > Metazoa > Chordata > Amphibia > Caudata > Salamandridae > Lissotriton > Lissotriton vulgaris. The sequence goes on from NC_141691.1 coordinate 1,297,214,491, forward strand.
GAGGTGGTTTTCAGAGCAGACCATCATATTCTTCCAACCAGGGTAGAACTCCATATCAGAATCGCCAACAACAACAGGGCCGACAATCCTCATACGGAAAGTCAAACTTTAGAGGCAAAAATCAAAGGAGGAACAATGGCGGACGCCAATGGCCTATTCATCCAGCCAGTCCAACCTCCATCTACTTCTTTAAAGATTGGAGGAAAATTGACACATTTTCTCAGGAATTGGAAAAGAATACCCACGGACCGGTGGGTCCTTCAATTGATTCAATTTGGCCATTCCATGGAATTCGAAATTATCCCTCCAACAACTCCTCCCCGCCCAATGCAACACAAAAACCTACGATTGCTTCTGCAAGAACTCTCAAATATGCTCAGGAAAGGAGCGATAGAGAGACTACCATCGTCTCAGAAGGGGAAGGGATTTTACTCCCGCTTCTTTCTCATTCAGAAGAAGGAAAAGAAATGGAGGCCCATTCTAGACCTCAGAGCGTTGAACAAGTTCTTAAAGAAGCAGTCGTTCCGCATGGTCACCATACAGGAGATCTTGAACCTCCTAGAGGAAGGGGATTTCATGACGTCACTGGACGTACAGGACGCATACTTTCATGTTCCAGTCCACAAAAAATACCTGAGATTTGCAGTTGCGGGCAGGCACTTCCAGTTCTGTGTCCTACCTTTTGCCCTCAAATCTGCACCCTGCATCTTCACCAAGTGTCTCTCCCCGGTGGCAGCTTTCCTCAGGCAGCATGGTCACCAAGTCTTCCCATATTTGGACGACTAGCTGGTGAAGGCACCATCCTTTGCAGGCGCCTCCAAATCCTCCAACGCCTGTCTCAATCGCTTCAGTCACTTGGGTCTTACAATCAACCAAGAAAAGTCCACTTTTCAACCTTCTCGCATCATCACCTTTCTTGGAGCAACTCTGAACACAGGTTCTGCAAAGGTGTTTCCATTCCAGGAACGAAAACGCAGGCTCCTTTCTCTAGCCTCAACAGTAGCCTCGAGGAAAACATTGACAGTTCGTATCTTCAAATCCCTTTTGGGGATGATGTCATCGTGCATCCTACTCATACCACATTGCCGTCTATGGATGCGTCCACCACAAGAGGCTTTGTCCAGGCAATGGACACAATGCACAGGGTCGTTCGACGACCGCATAACTATTACAGTGCGAATCATCAAGGCATTGCAATGGTGGATGTCATAAAAAAACCTCTCGCAGGGACTAACATTCCTACTTCCCACAGCTCCTCATGTAATCACAACGGACGCTTCCTTGGAGGGTTGGGGAGCTGTCCTTCAAGAACTGCAGATAAGTGGCAAATGGTCAGCGCTGGAAAAACATCTCCATCAACCTACTCGAGCTGAGGGCAGTGTTGCTGGCCCTACAGTCATTCTTGCCAAGGATCAAGAACTCCCTAGTGCTCGTCAGGACCGACAACACTATGACGATGCACTATCTAAACAAACAGGGAGGGACGCGTTCGCAGACACTCTCTTGCGAATCGCAAAAGATCTGGAATTGGCTCATGCTCCACAATGTAACACTAAGGGCGGAGTATGTCCCAGGCAAGGACAATGTAATTGCAGACGCGTTAAGCAGGCAGAGGACATTGTCGCACGAATGGGAACTGGACCAGGCAATCATTGACCAGATCTTTTCCAAGTGGGGATCGCCGCAAATTGATCTATTTGCGACCAGAAAGAACGCAAAATGCCCAAACTTCGCAAGTTGGCATCCCCAGTCAGAGTCCCTAGGGAATGCATTTTCCATCGCATGGCGCAACGTCTTTGCATACGCATTTCCACCATTCCCGATGCTTCCCAGGGTCCTCAGAAAGATGAAAGCGGAGCCTTGCACTCTAATTCTGATAGCCCCATTCTGGCCAAGACAACACTGGTTCACGGAGCTCCATCGTCTATCTCTAGAGACACCGATTATCTGCGCCAGTATCCATCCCTGCTCACCATGAACAACAAGCAGGTTCAACATCCGGATCTGAAGTCTCTCAGGTTAGCCGCTTGGCTCCTGAGTACCGAGAATTCAGCAGTCTAAACATACCACAGGACTGTCGGGATATTCTAGCCAAGGCAAGAGCGGATAGCACTAACAAGACGTATTCCCTGAAGTGGAAGCCCTTTTGTGTATGGTGTGCGGACAGAGGAATTTTACCTTTTTCCACCTCTCCAGAACAAATCTTGCCCTATTTACTACATCTGGCACAGTCGGGCCTAGCCCACTCCTCCATTAAGGTACACCTGGCAGCAATATCACGTTTTAAAAGGACTTCAAAGGGGCCCTCTCTATGGTCTAGCAGACTAAATAAACAGTTCCTGAAAGGGCTATACAGATCTTTCCCGCCAATACGGATGGCTCCACCAACATGGCATCTAAATGTGGTTCTTACCCTACTTATGAAACATCCGTTCGAACCCATACACAAGGCTGACCTAAAATACATCTCATGGAAAACAGCTCTCCTCCTAGCGCTTACATCTGCAAGCAGGGTCAGTGAAATGCAGGCATTTTCCATCCAGGATCCGTTTCTACAGTTTAAAGACAACGGTGATTTTAAGGACCAATCCTAAATTTATTCCTAAAGTCCCGTCTGACTTCCACTCGAACGAGCCTGTAATCCTAAGGTCATTCTTTCCAAACCCCAGCACCGCAGCTGAGAGGTCGCTGCATTCGTTAGACCTTAACAATTGCTTGAAATTTTACATTGATAAGACCAAAACATTCAGGAAGTCTAATCAACTCTTCACAGCTTTCAGTAGACCTGGGAAAGGTCTACCGCTTACCAAGCAGAGTATCTCCAGATGGATCTCTTCAACGATTACTTTCTGTCATGACCAAGCTGGACAGCCATTACGGTCTAAAGTCAGAGCTCATTCTACAAGAGCTATGTCTACATCTATGGCACTCTTTGCTGGGGTGCCAGTCGTGGACATTTGCAGGGCGGCAACATGGAAGTCGCCGCATACCTTCACTAGGCATTACTGCCTGGACACAGAGCTGATGAGGGATGCGGCAGTGGGACAAGCAGTGTTACGCCATCTATTTCAGTAAGGTGAGCCTTCCTCCGTCCCTCCATCCTTCTCTGATATGCACATTTCTATGTTGATGCTTATTGTTGACATTTATTGGTGGTTTATAGTCGCATGATATGTATTATCTAATGACTTGCATATGCTGTACCATCAGAAATGTGCACTGTGCATTGCTTGCTACTCTAATTCAGGCATGTGAATCTATGAAAGACACCCATAATACTGGATAAGAAATGCGTTACTTACCTGTAACTGCAGTTATCCAGTATTGGTGTCTTTCATAGATTCACATGCAACCCTCCCGCCTTCCTGGGAAGGACTCACCTAACTCTGTGTCACGCCTACTTAGCTTAGTGCATACGAAAATCTGAGGGACTGAGGCTCGTGCCAGGAAGGTTCTAGAGGGAGGTGACAGCTGATTGGCTCTTGTCTAGAGTTTAGTCCTTTTTTTACAAAAGGACACGGATATGTTACTAAGGTGAGGCCTTTAGGCCTACTATTCTCTATGTATATCTATAGGACATTACTTTTCTATGTGCCGGAGACTCCGGTCTCGACGACGGGGAATGATTCAGGCATGTGAATCTATGAAAGACACCAATACTGGATAACTGCAGTTACAGGTAAGTAACGCATTCTTACATACCAATCCAGCCTTATCGTAGGCAGTTCCCTTGTGCTGGGGAACATTTCATACCAGTAGTGTTTGCCCTATGTATTGAATTTGGTGCCAAAAAATGTACCGAGGGCAAATCATTCCTCATGAACGATTCAAAATGTACAAAGATTTAAATTTATTCCAGTTTAACGACTTGGTGATTTCAGGCCCTTTTGCCACTCATAGCCTTTAAACATACATAAATAAGTCGTCTTCCCCTTGTTAATGACTTAACCATCTTTGTAGAGCCAGTCTGTAGACTTCATCCTTGGCCCATTTGTCAGGAAAACCCGAAGGCAACTCTCCCTCTGCGTTAGTGCCTTTTTAGGTTTTGCCTAGCAAATGCATGCGTACGAAGTACGCATGCGCTAGGAAAAATCTTATGATCTGTGTGTGGAGTCGGGTAACAGCCCCCTCCTCCCATTGGCTAGCTCCATAAATGGAGGCTAGCCATTGGGAGAGGGCTCTGTCCGTCAATCTCGGACCAGATTCGGGGGCGTTCCCGAGAATTTTTGGCTTTTGGCTACGTCAGCCGAAAGCCTGTTCTCGGGAACGCCCCCGAATCTGGTCCGGCATTGAAGGCACCCGGAAGAAGTCCAGGTGAGTGCTCGCTTTTTTTGTGCTTTTTTTTTTGCCCGTTCCCACCCCCTCTCCCGCTCTCCGTGTCACCGGACCCGTTCCCGCCCCCTACCGCTGCCTCGCTCTCCGTGTCTCCCCGGCCCTGTTCCCGCCCCCCTACCGCTGCCTCGGCTCCCGTTCCCGCCCCCCTACCGCTGCCTCGCTCTCTGTCTCCCCGGCCCCGTACCCGCTCCCCTACCGCTGCCTCGGCTCCCGTTCCCGCCCCCTACCGCTGCCTCGCTCTGTCTCCCCGACCCCGTTCCCGCCCCCCTACCGCTGCCTCGGCTCCCGTTCCCGCCCCCCTACCGCTGCCTCGACGCTCTCTCGGCTGCTCTGCTGGCTCTCCCGGGCCCTGTGCGCTGATTCCCCGATCGTGGTCCGCGGCGCCGCCTGCCCGGAGCCCCCTGAATCCGAGGGGCGGACAGAGGACCGGGGCGGTGACAGCCTGTCACTGGCGAACTCCGGAGAAGCAGCGACAACTTCGCCGGGTTTCAGGGGAAGAGCAACAGTGCGGCGGAGGCAGCAGCCGCCGCGAAGAGGGGACGGGCACGGGCCCTGGGCGCCTTCAGGAGGTGAGACCACTCCACGGCAGCAGCACGTTTCCACGGAGACACCCGGAGTCCAGCTGGAGAGACAACTGCTTCAGGGTGACACTGCAACCGCAGGAGAAGAGCAAAGAGCACCTCCACAGCGCCATTGCCCCCGGGCAGGAGGCTCCAGGGGGAAAGCAGCGAGCCGGGGCGGTTGGGAGACAGCAACTCCACGCTGGCACAACACCACCCACGGGGAGAACAAAAGCGCTGTTGTCCCCTTTAAATGCTCTGTGTGATAACCGCACTTGAAAGGGACACCGCCACCCCTCTACGAGAGCAGCTCCCCAGGGGCAAACCAGTCCAGGAGGGCACAAGTGCGCAGGGCAGGAGAAGCACTTCAGATCTAGGGGAGGAACAGGTCTGAAGCGCAGGTCACAGAGGGAATGACACCTGCTTTCTCTTGTGGGAGGTGTGCGATCTCGGCACATAACTAAGTCTGTTGACCATGTGGCAATCTTTAAATACAACTGTAGGTTTTCGGTTCTGGGGCTTAGATTGTACTATTCATTGTATTAGGATACTTAAGGCAGTTGGTTTTTAGGGTGGGCAGCACACTGTGTCTGCATGCCTCCCACGCTTTCAGTCCAAGGCCTTTACTTTAGAAACATTTGTAACTTTGTGCATTTGTGAAACAAACCAATACAGAAGGCTCCAGATTGTGCTGATTTGATAAGTCAGAACAGAGTCTTACACACCCAAGATGCTCCAGATCATAGGCCTTGGAGGGCTACACAGTGGACCATCTGAGTGGGCACCTTGTCTACTGCTGCTATTTGTTTAGCCTGTAAGTCCCTTTTTGAACTCCCACTGGACCTGCTTAGCCTTTGATCATTTCAAGGTCAATAAAGTGCAAAACTTTAGTGGTGGTGAGGGTAACGATGCTTGTCTTTTAGATGCCTAAAACCCGCCCCCCTACCGCTGCCTCGCTCTCCGTGTCTCCCCGGCCCCATTCCCGCCCCCTACCGCTGCCTCGGCTCCCGTTCCCGCCCCCCTACCGCTGCCTCGCTCTCCGTGTCTCCCCGGCCCCGTTCCCGCCCCCCTACCGCTGCCTCGCCTCCCGTTCCCGCCCCCCTACCGCTGCCTCGCTCTCCGTGTCTCCCCGGCTTCGTTCCCGCTCCCCTACCGCTGCCTCGGCTCCCGTTCCCGCCCCCCTACCGCTGCCTCGCTCTCTCTCTCCCCGGCCCCGTTCCCGCCCCCCTACCGCTGCCTCGGCTCCCGTTCCCGCCCCCCTACCGCTGCCTCGCTCTCTGTGTCTCCCAGGCCCCGTTCCCGCCCCCCTACCGCTGCCTCTGCTCCCGTTCCAGCCCCCCTACCGCTGCCTCGGGTCCCGTTCCCGACCCCCTACCGCTGCCTCTGCTGCCGGAGTTGCAGGAGAGCCCCACTGGCTGAAAGAAGATGTTAGGTTTAGCTTTTTTTTCTCGTGTCTTTTCTTTTATTGAGCCATGGGGAGGGGTAGGGGGTAGGTGGAGAGGGTAAAGGAATAAGCCCTTTCAGTGCAATGCAGTTCTCTCCAGTCATCCATCGTATCTACGCTATCCATCAAGTCAGCCAACTACATTCGAAAATATGTGCTCTGTCCCTGTTCATTGAGGATATCCATTTTACCCATCATTACACAGTTACCATTGCTTGTCCGTTTCATAGGGCTCTTGCTTATGAAACCTCTATCAGAAGTAATCTTCCTGGTCCATGTTTATCACTTCTAGAACAAATAGATAGCCACCCCTCTGACGGTAGAAGACACAGATTAATATCACTGTCCACCCCATTTCTCTGCTAGCTTGGAATACTCCATGTGCATTTTAATGTGTTTCCTGCAGGAACTCGATTCCTACCCTGTTCTGTTTAAGGAAAGCAAAACAAGTGATGGGTCGACTTCATGAAATAATGTCAGCCACCAGTAATCGTGTGCCCCTGTTGCCTGCGTGTGCCTTTGTGTGCCCCTGTTGCCTGCGTGTGCCTCCGTGTGCCCCTGTTGCCTGCTTGTACCTCCCTGAGCTCCTGTTGCCTGCTTGTGCCTCTGTGTGCCCCTGTTGCCTGCTTGTGCCTCTGTGTGCCCCTGTTGCCTGCTTGTGCCTCTGTGTGCCCCTGTTGCCTGCTTGTGCCTCTGTGTGCCCCTGTTGCCTGCTTGTGCCTCTGTGTGCCCCTGTTGCCTGCTTGTGCCTCTGTGTGCCCCTGTTGCCTGCTTGTGCCTCCGTGTGCCCCTGTTGCCTGCTTGTGCCTCTGTGTGCCCCTGTTGCCTGCTTGTACTGTGTGGGTGTGTGTGGAGGGCTCTGTGTGGCTGTGTGTGTGGGAAGCTTTGTGTGGCTGTGTGTGTGGGAAGCTTTGTGTGGCTGTGTGTGTAGGAAGCTTTGTGTGGCTGTGTGTAGGGGGGGCTTTGTGTGGCTGTGTGTGTGGGGGGGGGCTCTGTGTGGCTGTGTGTGTGGGGGGCTCTGTGTGTTTGTGTGTGTCATTTGCGAGAGATAAAGCTAGTGGCATTGTAAATGACAATGCCATTTATTTATGTTAAAAAAAACATAAATAAAAATAATGTCAAGAGCAATGCCAATAGCTCTAAATTTAACAAAGGCAAAACCATTGCATTGTAAATGCTTGTTTCAGAAAGGCAGCCTCTGCACCATCATTTGTCTTGTGTTCTGTGTTGCTCCTTTGGGCATCTGCCCATCTTCTAGAAACCAAAAGACTAAGAATCCTCAGAACAGCCTGCCCTCATGTTCCTTCTTTGGTGATTGTGTGAAAATAATTCCTGTCTTAAACAGTTGTGTTCTACCCGATCTGTTAATCACTTATACCGTAGACTGCTCAAAATTTGAAGTGGTGCTAGTAGTGTGGAGCGCCTGCGAGATCTTTATCTCTAATCAAGCGATTATTTGTTCTATCATAAAACATGTCTGACAGAAGTTGTTCCCAGCACAAATTGCCTTCCTTTAAGTCATTCATGCGACGATAGTCTGGTCTATATAGATAACACTAATACTTTGTTTTACATGCCCAAAAGTACTACCACTCATTCATTTATTATTTAGCTAGGGAAATCTAATTCTGAATAATTGAGCAGAGAATCAGAACCTGAAATGCGTAGAGGGATCCCAAACCATAGAGCTGACTAAGTGGACAGATTACACTATACTTGTCATGATTAGTCACTTCACATTGAGTTGTAAAAGTTGCTTTTCCTGCAGGGTAGACCCCCAATTATCTTTGTCCATGAAGCCAATTTGATGTGTTGACTTTATTCTTGTTGGGTGTGTAAGATGCTCTTTTATGTCGTTCTGTTTGCCGTTGGGAAATTTCAGTTTGCTTTTACTTTGACAAGTAGAATTTCTGGAGCTGCTCTTGCAAATACTTTTTTTTCTGACTTGTAAATATTTACTTTTTTTCACTATGAAATCCGCATTCTGCCCTTCCCTCAGATGCTTCCCTTCATCCCTCCTCCATTCTCGTCCCAGTAAAGAAACACTGACCTTCTATCCCTCCCCGTGATTTATGAACTTAAACTCTTTCAGACTTAGTAGGTTGGCAGATAGGTCTCCTGATGGAACCATGCCATAATACATTATGCTGGTACCCAGAATAAACCTTGTGTGACACATCCCATAAGGAAGTTTTTAATCTTTGAGAATTATGGGAGTTAGTGGTGTAGTAGCAGCCCCCGCGGTGTGGGTTGCCCCCCCCCCCCTCGCTTCCCCCTCTTCCGGCACTGTGCACAGGTGGCAGCTGAGAGCTCCTGACTGCTTACAGAGCGTGGGGGCCCGCTCCATGCACTTTGCAGCAGGGCATCCTCAAGTTTTGTTACGCCACTGGAATTATTAATTTGCTAACTTGCCTTGTTACTATTGATCTTTGTTCTTTACCAAATTTGTTACGATCTGCCAAAATATTCCGTTAAAATCAAGCATTGCCTCGCTTAGTTAGGGTGACCAACTGGCATTGGTGCAAATTCAGGACGGTGAGTGTAAAAATTCAGGACAAAGGGTCAAAATTCAGGACACAAATTCATGACAGGAGGTCAAAATTCAGGACAAATCTTCAGGACAATAGGTACGTTTTACAGACACATCAGAGGTCGCGCAATAGTATATAAGTAAGCCCAGCCATTTCCAAACATATTCAACCATTTGCAAACCTATCCATCATGTATCCTTCCATCTATCATTTCACTCATCCATCCCTTCATCCATCCCCTCATCCATCCTTTCACTCATCTTCATTATCCATCCATCCATCCATCCACCATTTCACCCTATCCATCTGTACACTTATCCATCCACTCTTTATCCCATCCATCCACTCACTCATCCATTCAGCCATTTACCCTTTCACCAATCCAGCCATCCTTTCACTTACTAATCCTTCCACCCATCCACTATTTTAGTCATCCATCCATCCTCGCTTTCTCTCTCCATCGACCCTTTCACTTAGCCATCCTTCCTTCCATCCGTCCGTCCATCCATCCATCTACTCATCCACTCATGAATCCATCCATTGATCCTATCACTCATCCATCTATCATTTCACTCCTTCACACATCTATTCATCCTTTTGTCCATCTACCCTCCCTTTCACTCACCCATCCTTACATCCACCCTTTTACTCATACGTGCATTCATTCACCCTTGCACTTATCAATCCATCCATCATTTCACTCATCCACCTACCCACCCATCATCCACCCAACCATCCACCCACCCACCATCCACCCACCCACTCATCCACCCACCCACTCATCCATCCTTTCACCCACCCACCATCCAATCCACTGATCCATCCTTTCACCCACCCACTATCCACCCACCCATCCATCCTTTCACCCACCCACTCATCCATCATCCATCCTTTCACCCACCCACTGATCATCCATCCATCCATCCTTTCACCCACCCACTGATCATCCATCCATCCTTTCACCCACCCACTCATCATCCATCCATCCATCCTTTCACCCACCGACTCTCCATCCATCCACCCACCCATCATCCATCCGTCCCCTCATCATCCATCCTCCCCTCATCATCCATCCATCCTTTTCCCTCATCATCCATCCATCCTTTTCCCTCATCATCCATCCATCCATCCTTTTCCCTCATCATCCATCCATCCTTTTCCCTCATCATCCATCCATCCTTTTACCCACCCCCTCATCATCCATCCATCCTTCCCCTCATCATCCATCCATCCTTCCCCTCAACATCCATCCATCCTTTTACCCACCCCCTCATCATCCATCCATTCCCTAATCATCCATCCATCCTTTCACGCACCCCCTCATCATCCATCCATCCACCCTTCCCCTCACCATCCATCCATCCACCCTTCCCCTCATCATCCATCCTTTCACTCATCATCCATCCATCCCCTCATCATCCATCCATCCTTCCCCTCATCATCCATCCATCCTTCCCCTCATCATCCATCCTTCCCCTCATCATCCATCCTTTCACCCACCCATCCATCCCCTCTATCCATCCCCTCTATCCATCCCCTCTATCCACCCCCTCATCCATCCATCCATCCCCTCATCCATCCATCCCCTCATCCATCCATCCATCCATCCCCTCATCCATCCATCCATCCCCTCATCCATCCATCCATCCCCTCACCCATCCCCTCATCCATCCCCTCACCCATCCATCCATCCCCTCATCCATCCATCCCCTCATCCATCCATCCCCTCATCCATCCCCTCATCCATCCCCTCATCCATCCTTCCCCTCATCCATCCTTCCCCTCATCCATCCATCCTTTCATCCATCATCCATCCTTCCCCTCACCCATCCATCCCATCCATTTATCCTTCCCCTCATCCATCCATCCATCCATCTCCTGATCCATCCATCCTTCCCCTCCATCCACTCCATCCATCCATCCTTCCCCTCACCCATCCATCCTTCCCCTCCATCCATCCATCCATCCTTCCCCTCCATCCATCCATCCATCCTTCCCCTCCATCCATCCATCCTTCTCCTCATCCATCATCCTTCCCCTCATCCATCTTTCCCCTCATCCATCATTCAGCTACCCTTCCACCCATACATCCAGCTATTTACATTTTCTCTCCATCCTTCCCCTCACTCATCAATCCCTCCATCCTCTATCATTAGCCATTTATTCAATCTTTCATTCATCCATTCACCCTTTCACTAATTCATCCAGCCATTCACCCATCCCTTCACTTACTTACTCGCCGACTTTCCATATTAATTTTGAGCTAAGCCCTTTTGAGAAGAGGCCCATCAAGAACTTCACCCTCGCTGCAGGGGCCGTTCCAGGACTGGGACAGAAGCCACCCAGGGATGAGACAGGATCCACCACAGGGGGGGGACAAGAGCCACCACAGGTGGGGGTGGACTGGAGCCACAACATGGGGGGACAGGAGCCATCCCAGGCGTGGGGTGGACTGGAGCCACCACATGCGGGGACAGGTGCCATCACTGAGGGAAGGGCAGGAGCCATCACAGGAGAGGGAACACAGGGGTGGGCATGCAGTATTTTAGTATCATCTTGGGCTCCTCTCCTGCACAAGACAACGAGAAGACAGGCTCTCTGTCCAAAATGCCACCCCCCACTGTGATGTACAGTACTTACAGGAGATACTCTAAGAGAACTGATTGAACTGATTGTCCTCCATACTTTGTTAATCAGTGTGGGTGCGATTGTGCCATTTCTTTATTTTCTTACATTATAGACTGCATGTTTGAAGAACCGAGGTTTGCTTACAATTTAGTGACAGTAATTAAGCTCTGTGAAGAGAACCACGTGCTGCCTCGGTGTAATCAGGGGTGTAATCTGGCCGAGTCTCGGATGTTTGGGGCCCTGGGTAGAAATGGAATGTGTGAACCCCACCTCTAAATAGCAGAGACATGACACATTCAGGGCTGTTTGCATGTGAATGGATGTCGCTGCTCCTGAACCGGCAGCCCCTCCCTCTGTCACCTTCGAAGCACCTCTTAACAGGTCATCAAGGGCTGGAGGTGTGAGGGTAGCCATCCCGCTGTGCCTCTCCAATGCTGCGGGCATCTGAGGAGCTTTGGGGCAGCATCGGAGTGAAGAAAAGAGGTGGGTGCAAGCTGTGCCGGCTTTAGGGTGGGGCAACCGGTGCCCTGTTAAAATGACGGACAAATGGCGTCCGTTAGAGATTCCTTCACAGACAACGGACAGACGGTCGAAATTACGGACTGTCCGTGAAATTTACGGACGGTTGGTCACCCTAAGCCGCTTAGTATGTGTGCCTGAGGCTTTTTTCTCCAAACCGCTCAATGAGTGTCTCCTTCGTGTGTATGTGTGTGTGTGTGTGTGTGTATATATATATATATATATATATATATATATATATATATATATATACATACGTGTGTGTATGTATACATATATATGTGTGTGTATATATATATATATATGTATAGATGCGTGTGTGTGTGTGTGTGTATATATATATATATATATATATATATATATATATATATATATATATTCGACACCCATCTCATCCTGAGAGCGCCCTCATAAGATAGTAGCCATTTGCCTATATCCTCCCCCTCAATATATATTTGATTATCCTTCATGAACCATAAAATTCAGTTTTCTTTTTTTAATCCGAGATCTGCAAAAATATCTTTAAAGGAATATGTTTGCAGATTTCAACAGATTAAGAGGACTCGAAGCCTTTCACAGCACATCCACAAGAACACCTGCCTCAGTCTTTCATTTTTGACCACCCCTCTTGTACCCTTAAAGGTCTTCAGCCACTCGCCTGCATCCCTGATTTCCCTAGCAAACAGTTATACACCCATGAGCTGCCATCCGTCTTTTATTTTCACCTAATCAGAATACATTTTGGGAGGTTAATTATGAATTCTAAAAAAAAAGTTTGTTTAAAATGATTACTATGCTGAGCATTTGTTTACATTTTTCTTCCCCCCACTTCTGCTAGCATGCCTTGCTCTGCATAACATTCTCCACAATCCCAGTATGCTGCAGATTAACTCTCCATCCTTACCCATGTTTCTGGTTATTCTTCCTTTTTTTAAATAAAACCCCATCGTTCTAACCAGTTTTGTGTGCACCCCCAACCAACTGAATAATTTCCTTCTTATTACCTTGGCGTCTTCTCTGATCTCCAATCTGCCCATCTAGTAGAGATAACTAAAGGGTCAGAGGTGAAGGGGTTGGTGCCATAGGAAAAACATTAAACTAAATGTATTTTAGGCTTTAAGTGGACCGATAAATACTTTTGCAACATTTACACACAAAAAACAAATATTGTATATGTTTCAGAAGGTCTGTTACTGGTCTTTGATTGCATTGAAAATGAAAAAGCTGTCCTTTTAATCGACTCAACTGCCTCTTGCTCTGTCGCAGATTATTGTGTACTTCCCTTTTCAACATATGCTCAATGGTCAAAGACACAACATTGCTCAGCCCGGACTGCAATGTCATCCTAGGGGACATAGTGCTAGAGAACTACTCTATCTTGGTAAAGAACCCATTTTTTTTAACCAGATAGGGTTTCTGTGAGAGTCAGTATGAAGTTGCGCCCCACTATCCTACCTTGCCCTTCTGTGTATAAACGCTCTACAACTTCATCCAAACCCACAAGAAAACATGCACAGGCTTCTCTGCTGCAGATTGCCTCAAATTATAATGTGCTTCACTTATTTCATCTTTAGACTTGCAACAAAAAATTACTTGACTGATTGCAACAGATTGGTCATTGTATCATGTAGGCCAGCTTCCCAGCTGGGCCTTACTGCTATAAGCTGAAAGGGTTTACTGTAGCCTTCAGCGAGAAACGTAATACTGTGGTCTACATTGCCTAGCTGAATACTTTACTGATGCCTATGGCCTGCTCTTCCAGCAACCAATGTTTCAACATTACCTTGAATTATATAGCCTATTCCTTGATCTGTCCACTCAGATATCCTGTTAAATGAGTGTACTACCTTGAAATACTATTGTCTAGGAGTAAACTGTCCATCTCTTATTTATCTGAGCCTCAGTGGGAACAGTGAATTGGCCTTGTCTGCACTCGCACCAGAGGCTAGCATGCCTCAGACTTTCAGCTTCACACAGTATGTGAGGTAATACTTAGGAGCTTTTTTGTTTTTATCCTCTTTCACAACCAAAGTAATTGGACAATATAGTTTCCAGATGAACAGTGTTGATGACCTTTGTCAGTCCTAGGACCCATTGATGACTACTCTAGCGTTGTAAATGTACATGTATTTATATAGCTCAAATCACCGACCCGGTATCTAAGCGCTTGCTTAGGGAACCTGTCCTGGTATTTCCCTGTGAGATAACCCCGGCAGGGATCCCACCGCGAGGGGCCGTTGTGGAGATTAAGCAAGCTATTGCCCAGAGTCGCAAAGTGTGAACCCGTGAATCGAGTAGGCACCGGAGTGAGAATTGTCAAGTCCGTGGACATTTTTTTAGGACTCAAGACCCCGCCGAGCCGGGAATTGAACCCTGGTCCCGGACTGACCTCCGCTTCCAGGTCTGCCTCCTCTAACCAGTGAGCCACACTTCTCCACGTTCCCAAGGGCAGCAAGGAAAAGTAAGCTTTTTGGTGAGGAACACCACTTTCCTGTCGGTGGCATCTGCCAGTCCCAGTTAGATGACAAAATGCATAACGACAAAGAATTCTTACTGTAAAACCTTACCTACAATGTTGACAACCTTAGTGATTTATTGTTGATAGCTCGGAGTTTGCTCTGAGCTGTACCACTTATTCAGTTGTCTACCATTAAGATATCAGCAGAGCTGCCAGTGCAAATGTTGGATAACTTTATGCAGATTGTAATTTTTGATCCCCAACCTAATGAAAGTTTCAGTCGACTGTCCATTTCTCCCCCAATGACTGAGGGAAAACTTGAGCAAGACTGATCAGCATGCTCACCTTGAGCAGCATTTTGCGAGGCATGTGCTTGTAATGCAGTGGCCTACAGACTATCCCGCTACAACATATAGCGCAAGAGGCTGTCTATTTTTGTGATAGGTCTTGTACATATATACAGAAATCTGTGGATTACTGGTGGGTAAGGATGACAACCCATACCTAGGCACCCAACGACATATATAACCACTAGCATAGGTAATCAGCCTATATACTGTCAAGCGCCATAACCACCGAGATCAGTCTTCCTTCTTATCTTCATACCTCTGAAAAGGCTTGACTCTGGAACCAATAGTCTTTCCTACTTTTGTTGTATCAAGTTAGGGTGTCTGTTCCGAGGAATACAAACTAGGTTGTGGTACTCAGAAATGCAATAGAGGTCAAGAGCATCCTTCCCGAAGAAGAATCTCCTGAGGCACATACATTAAATTCAGCCCAGACTGTGTTTGAGAAGTTCCACTCAAAAGGGCATTCAAAGTTTACAACCAATCTCTGTAAAAGGATAGCAGTGGCTCTTAAGATGTCCGAAAAGGTCAGCCAATCCGATCATCCCCCTTTTTTAGATGATTTATAGGATAATGTGGTCCTTTTCAAGAAACCTCTTGCCTTCTCTTGAGAAATGGGCAGGATTGAGAAGCAATAGTTTACTCCAAAACTGCCCTGGCATGTCTGGTCGACCAGATTTGTCATTGGATCAGTGGCTCGCAGCATGCAGTATGATAAAGGAAAACCTTGAGGTATTTTTTCCAAGAAAAACCTATGGAGGCCATTCTTTATTCGCAACTACTAAACAAGGTTATTGTCTAATGTCTTGCCAAGAAAAAAAATATAGCTTCCACTGACAATCAGAAGCCTGTACCTACTGCAGTGCCGTTTATGCATCATAAGTTCTGCTGGAACAGTCAGCAAAATATATTCTGGGTGCACCCCTTCACCCTAAAATTGGTGCCCACAATTTTTATTGAATGACTGCATCCCTATGGAAGCAAGGCATGAATTTAAAGAGGGTTGAGAGACAACTGCTACCTCATAGGATCAATTCTTTTATTTCTCCGTTTGAACACTTTCACAACTACCTCACCAGATTGACATTTTTTATGAGTTTGTCGTAACTCCTTCAAAAGTATATGTTTTTAGAAAGGGCACCAATACAATTCTGCCAGACTGAAGCGGTGCTTTGGCAGACTATACAAGGCACTCCTAATCCTATGTCCTGCTGCATCTCCCTCATTGTCATCTGCACATAATTCTGCTTCCACTAGAGTTGAATTTAGGCAACGGCGGATGCGGTATGAATAACATCCATGCTCCATCTTGGTGGATGTGTGTAGAAAACGTCAACAGAACTGTCATTCCGTCTTCCTGAACCGCTGTTTGTGCTCCCCACAGTGGCCTCCTGATGCTCTCCTGTAAGAACTTCACCACACTACAGTAGGCATTTTCACATCAATGTTTTAAATTAAGAGTAATTTATCTCATGCTTCAGGCCCCTGCTGGAAAATTCTACCGTCCGATGTTAAGATGGAGTGCATGGCCTCCATCACATACAAGAGGCACAAAACCATAGTCACCTTCGATAAACGGTAACTGTTGTGGTAATGAGTAATTGGATAACATATTTACATTGAGATGGCACAACTGCTGGGGAAATCAGTGACTGGGAGACTACCTCGGTATTGGCATTCAGGCCAGGATTGAGAGCCGGACATCACTAAGTTGCACAATGCATTACTCGGACATAATAAGCTTTTCAAGTTCCAGATACATTTATCTTTTTCAGACATAGTCAAGACAAGGTGAAATGCCTGCTGACAATCTTGCTCTTTGAGCACATGATATTTTGCTAGTTAGGCATTCCAAACTATTGCATCCAGGACCTTATTCACATCAACAGTTCTGCTCTAAATCAGAAAACATTTTACATTTCAAGTAGCTACAGAAAGTTACTCTGTCTTATTAGGCTGGATTAAAGCTTGACTGACTTTTACGACCACTGGAGTTTCATCTGTCTGCCATTTCCAAGTACAGACAACTAGAAGTACAAAATATTGTCTCACCTACAATTTAATTACTTTACACTTGTCTTTTCTGTGCATGCTGCCAGTAACAGAGTTGCTACCACATTGGAAAGTTAATACTCTTCTAGCAAAACTCATACTTCTTTAACTGAACCACAGGCGAATTAAATTCCTTATCTGGAAGGCCTCATTGTTTCTTGCAATGTAGCAATAGTTCTGCAGCATTGGTATCTTTCATAGATTCAGAAGCAACTCTTACACCATCCCTTTGTATGGTCTTATTACTTTATCTTAAACACTTGTGCTCTGATATTCTTATATGTGGTGGTCAGAGCATATTTTCTTTTTGGCTAGAGTTTGGCTCAACATTGTTAGAAATGGGGGTCTGTAGTTGGCAGAGGTAGGTACTTTTGTCCAAATAGGGATCCTTGCTTCTAGTCGGGTAAGGGCGATGCACACTTTAGATAACCCCTTCTCACCCCCTTGGTAGCTTGGCAGGAGCAGACCGACTTATCCCAAAGGCAATATGTAAAGTATTTGTACCAACACACACAGTAACACAGTGAAAACACCACATGAGGACACCACACAAAAATCCAACATACACAGTTAAAAGTATTACTTTCAGATGGTTTCTACAACTTGTACCATAGAAAACTATGGATGCGTGACTATTACACAAAGTACCTGGAGTTGCATCAAAATTCACCAGGCCAAACGGCTGTAGAGTCGGAAACAAAAAACTCCTGAGACCTTGGGGAGGCGATGCAACAGTGCCACGGCATGCAGAGAAATGATTGTGTCGAATCCAGTCTGTATAGGGGGTGATGTGTTGATTCTTCGTGACGGTACCGGTCTGCAGGTGGTGTGTCAGGAAAACTTGCCACACAGGTGCGATGCGGGGAAATACGGAATGCATCGGTGATCGATGCAGCGGCGTCGAGCGGTGCTGTGTCAGGTTTCTTCAGCTGCAATCCCTCGATGCGTCGATTCTTGCAGCAGCAACGGGCGTTGTGTTGGTTTTTCGCAGTGGAACGGCGATGCGTGGAAATTCTTCTCGCTCTATGGAGATGGGTCAGAAAAACAGCCGCAAGAAGAGCGATGCGTTGATTTTTGCAGTTCTTCAATTTTCTTCTAGCTCCCAAACAGCAGCAACAACCTCCAGAGGTCCACAACTGCCACAGGCTCCTCTTGGCAAGTCAGAACTCAGAGCAGCAGAGTTCAGGGGAGCTGGGGGTGAAGTCTTTGCGCCCCTGAGACTTCAGAACAGGAGGCCAGCACACACACAGGCCCTTGGAGATCTCCTTCAAGCAGAGGATACAGCACACAGCAAAGTCCTCCTCCTTTCCTTGGCAGAAACAGCTGCTAGCCCCACACAGCAGAGGGGTACACTTCTCCCCAGACTCTCTAGCTCTTCTCCTCGGCAAAGGGCCCTCTTGAATTCCAGGGATGATCTAAAGTTCTGGACTCTGGGCCCCAATACTTCTACAGCAAAATCATTTTTTTCTCTGGTGGCAGAGAAACCCTGTGCCCAATCAAAACTAGTTCTGGCCTCCCTGGTGCAGCTTCCTGGCCGGAGGTGGAGACCGCATTGTGGAAGGCAGACCAGGCCCATTCGGGTGAAAAGAAATCTCCTCCACTTCTCTAAACGCAGCCCAGGTCTATTCAGCCCAGCCCGGAGTCATCCAGACTCTCTGGAGCCACTGCACATCCCCAACCCCTGTCACTCCAAAGCCAAACAGTCAATACGCATCTTAGAAGAGGCATACTGGATGGCTAAGCAAGAAAATACCTACTTTCTAAAAGTGGTATTTTCAAACACCGAATGTAAAGATCACCCTCACTAAAATATGCATTTTAACGTTCTGAGTTCAGGCATACTGACATTTATTGCCCTACCTTGTTCCCAGGGGTAGGTCTGCTCATAAAATTTTATAAGCGAAGCCCCCATTCTATCCTATGGGAACAGATAGCCTTGAAATAGTGAAAAACTAAATTGGCCGTTTTTCACTATCCGGACATGCCACACACACCAGAGCATGTCCTACCTTTCACATACACTGCACCCTGCCCACAAGGGTACCTTGGCCCTACCTTAGGGGTGACTAACATGTAAGAAAAGGGAAGGTTAGGGACTGGGAAGTGGGTGCACTGACAGTGCATTGGCTGGCCTGCAGTAGCTTTTTGGGGTTACTCATGTGGGTGGCACAATCAATGCTGTAGGCCCACTTTAACTTGCAGGCCCTGGCACCTGTAGTCCACATTACTAGGCGCTTACCAGTAAATCAAATATGCCAATCAAGAGAACACCAATCCATAAACGCAATTTATTTCGAGAGCATACGCACGTTAGCACTGGTAAAGTGCCCAGAGTCCTAAAGCCAACAACAGTAGGTCAGGAAAAAATAGGAGGAAGAAGCAAAACGTTTAGGGATAACCCTGCAAAAAGGGCCATTTCCAACACACATAATGAGAAGATCCCAATAATGTTGTGTGCTCAACAGCATGACAACATATTTGTACTGCCATTGTTTAAAATCTGCCAGGTATTTCAGCTTGACACATGGGAATGATTCTAGCATGTGGACCTATGCAACATACTTACACTGGAGACTTTCGATTTTTCCAGCATTGTATCTTTTACAGGTGTTTTTTTTGCACTGTTCTCTAAAACTGAGAATACACAAACAAATTAAAATGACACCACTTTTGCTTAGCACCATCTGGCATCTTTAGTATTAGTCAACCACTTTACTCCTTGGTTACTGTAGCGGGAATTCCGTTCTCCTACAGAACTGTGCATAGAGACCTGGAAGCTCCGTGAATTAGGATGGCCCAAAACTCCTCAGTACCCAAAATCCCCTTACCGAGCTAGCTACAGTGTCTCATTGGTCATAACAAACTCCCAATGTTTAGACAAACCAGAACATGAACTTAGATTACCTCAGGTATCGTGGAACACATGAACACTCTTTCATTATATAATCATTTCAATCCAGAACGTGGAGTTAATGAGGACATGTGCATATTTGAAATATTTATTTAATAATGCAGGGTTCTCAAACGCAGTATCTTATATAATCCAAGCAAACATATTATAAGAAACAAAGTTATCAGCATAGTTACTAGTCCATAAAAAGCGAACGGTGACAGCATACTAAAATGCTGTAATGAATAGGAATTAACAACACCTATTTCTCACCCTCCCTATTTAGCATAGTATATTATATCTATGAAGGTCTCTTTTGGGTGTTAGCAGGGCGGGCCCATACCTCAAAATCTCAGTGGCAGAGGATCACATCATCTTCCACCAGCTCTCTGCATGCGAAGCACCATCAAGTGTCTTACGTGTGTTTTCAGCAAAGCAATATAAAACCCGCTTAGAGCCAGATTTTGGCAGCAGCTGCATTTGTGTTATGTCTAGGAAGGTGATGGAGAAAATAAGGATTAAATTGAAGCACACTATAAGTTTGATTTATTGGACTGATTTGATGATATGGCTGTGCAGCTTAAACGGGGTCTAAACAGGCTTCACTTCAGTTTGGTTTCAAGGTTCCCACTTGCCATGCAGGCACTAAGGGCAGCGTTCAGCCCATTCATCTGCCCTCCAGCCGCTGCAGCCTCTAAGCCTTTTCAACATGTCCTTATCAACACACCGCCACCCTATATGGGGCAGGGTTTGATGCTTTCTGCCATGCTGGAAGGCCATCACCTTGGACAAGTATGTGTTACAGTTCGTTCAAGAGGGTTACACACTTCCATTATTTTGAACCCCGCCACCCTTGCCATCATCCCAAGAATGTATGACGGAGGACTATTTGTCCCTTCTACAACAGGAAGTGCAGTCTCTTTTGGACAAATGAGCCATTGAGAGGATGCCATCGCCAGGTGTAGGCCGTGGTTTTGATTCCCGCTACTTTCTGTTGCTGAAAAAGGACTCCAGGCTATGCCTTTCCTAGACTTTCACCATATCAGTGCCTTCCCAAGGAAGGACCAATTCAAAATGCTCATCTTGGTCCAGGTCTAGTCTGCTCTCGGCCGTGGATTCTGGATGTTAGCGTTGAACTTGCAGGACTCGTGTTTTCACATACCCGTCCTGTAGGCACTATCTGCAGTTCACGGTGGACTAGAAGTATTTTCAGTTTGCTGTGCTCCCGTTTAGCTTCACCAGTACCCCTCGGGTGTTCACGAAAGGCATGGCCGTACTTGCAGTTATCTTTGGAGGTCTGGGATCTCAGTCTTCCCCTATTAACTGGCTGTCACTCATGCCCAGACTGCAGCGGACCTCTTAACTTTATTGGGGTTCACTATAAACATGACGAAGTCACACGGACTCTCTCAGATTCTCCCTTTCATCTGAGCCATTCTGGACATGGTGTAGTTTCGCACTTATCCCACAGAATGAAGAGACCAGGACATTTGTGCTAGAATCCTGATGTTTCAGCCTGTTTCCTGGATCTCAGTGGGGATGACTCTGAGGCCACTGGAGCTGGGACATCCTATTGGTCAAGCACACCAGATGGCATGTGTTGGCTCTGAAGCGGGATTTAAAGTCCCAGTGGCAACAGCACCACAGGGACCTCTCCGACCAATTTGTGATTCCAGATAGGACTGCAAAAGATCTGCAGGAATGGCTACTGGACCACAATTGGGTCAGCTGCAGATCTTGCCTTACCCCCCATCGAGCTGACAGAGGTGACTGATGCATCTCTTCTGGGATGGGGAGCCTATCTGGAAGAGGCGGAGATCAGAGGCCTCTTGTCTCCAACAGTCTCAGCTCCACATCAACATGTTGGTGTTGCAACCCATCTGCTTGGTGTTGAAAGCCTTCCTGCCATCGGTAGAAAGGAGGCTGGTTCTGGTGTTCGTGGACAACATCACTGCCATGTGGTGCTGCACCTAGCAGGGTGGGTGTGGTTATGGACCATGTGTCAGGAGGACCTGCTCCTCTGGACGTGGCTGAAATTTCAGGGGATTATCCTGGTGATATAGCACTTGGCCGGGTCTTTAAACACCAGGGCGGACAAACTCTGTTGTCGACACCTAGCAGATCACAAGTTAAGGTTGTCCTCAGAGGGGGCGCAAGGTCATTTCTGAAAATGGGGAGAGCCCTGGCTTAGTCTGTTTGCCACCGCTGAGAATGCATAATGTCAGGAGTTCTGTGTTAGAGTTTCCAAAGTGGCTTTCACTCAAAGGCTCAATCCCCCTAGACTGGAATTTGGGTCTCCGGTATGCTTTGCTGCCGATACTACTCTAGCCTGGAGTTCTGAAGAAGATAATGAACGACAGGGCCTAAGCCATCTCGGTGGCTCCAGATTGGGTAGGGATAGTATGGTATCCTTAACTCCTAGGCATGACCATCTGTCCTCTAATGAGGCTTCCCCTCTGCGAGGATCTTCTGTAGCAGCTGCAGTGCAAGGGCCTGCTGCGTAACCTGCACAATCTCCACCTCCATACTTGGAGTTTGAGTAGCGACAGTTGAACACTTTTGGCCTTCCTTCCAAGGTTGTGGATGTCATCCAGGCAGCCAGACCTTCCTCTGTCAATTCTGTATACACTGTTGGGACAAGTTTGTGGCCTGTTGCGCAAACAAACAGGTCGACCTACTTCATGCTAAGCTGTCCGAGGTTTTGTTCTTATTGTCTGTCGCGCAATGAGGCTTTGCTTTGGGCGCTGTTTTTTTAAATTATATTTTTATTGCCTTTTAATAATTCGTCGTAGCAGTACATCTGGAAATTTATCCATAAAGTTCCAACTTTCAAATCCTATATCTCTTTCTGTTGCGTTCCATATCTGCTCAACACATTAGGAACTTTTATATTTCAGCCACATTTAGTAATCATCCTTGTTGCCACTGTCTGGCTCACATCTGTATGGGCATCATTCCCCCTCCTAAATTTCCCCAACATATCCCCCCCCCCCCCCCCAGCCCCCCCTTCCTGCGCTGCTGCTCCTATGAAATCATGCCTCATCCTTCTGGGTGGTTCTGTGAACTTGTATCCCTATTATTGATCCCTCCTCTCTCGTTCTGGTACCAATGCCTCTTACCGCTCTCGCCTCCCAGGGCTTCCCTGTCCAGGCCCTCCCTGGGAGGTGGCGGAATCCCCTTCCGGGTCAGGGTTTTTCATGTCTTCCAGTATTACCTCCCAGGCTTGTGTTCGTTAAATTCTGCATATCCCTCTTCTCGCATACCTGAGCAGAATTCTACCTCTGCTGCTCACCCACTTCTCCAGTTCTTTCTTCCATCTATGGAGGCTAGGTCCTATCAGTGCCTTCCACTTTCTGGTTATCTCTTTTTGCCAATATAAATGCTAGGTCTTGAAATTTATTGGTGACTGTAATCTTGGCTGTGTGAGGGAACATGCTTAGTAGGACATGTTCTGGTGTGCGTGTTATGTCCCGCTCTATAATCCGCCCTACTTCTCCTATCACTTCCTGCCAGTAGTTCTCTAATGACATACAACTCCACAGCATGTGTTTTCAACTTTGTTCCCTTTTCTCTGCATCTTGAGCATTCTGCATCTTCCCTGTGGAAGAGCCGGTTAATTCAGTCTGGGGTAAGGTATGCCCTATTTAGTATATAAAAACCAATCAAGCCAAACCTCTGCATCCGAGAGACCTTGGTGACTTGTTGCAATGCTTTGGGCGCTGTTGAAAGCTATTTTGGCCTTTTTCTGTTTGCCAGACCAGCCGTCTTTGTTTAAATCACTGGTTGTGATACGTTTCCTTAAAGGATTACAATATTTGTTTTCCCCTTCAATTTTCAATATGCCCCAGTGGGACTTCATGTTTCAAGTTATTTACCTTTGGTTGTGCACTTTCTGGCAGAGACTCTATTTAACCGCAGATTACTCTCCAACTCTCCTATCCTCCCCATTTTGTGAACTGGACTTAATCACCTAAAAAGATTCCAATCGTAGGAATCTGCACCTTGGTCTCAACCAATTTTACTTGGACTCTGCGTCTGCGGGCATGGAAGAGTCAAGAAAACAACTGATGTCAGCGTATGTGCATGTGTGGTGCCAATTTAGAGCTGTGCAGGTCACATCCGACACGGATGACATAGACGTGGAGTCGCAGGTGCCACCTTTTGTGGAGCTGGG
Organism: Lissotriton vulgaris; assembly: GCF_964263255.1. Lineage (NCBI taxonomy): Eukaryota > Metazoa > Chordata > Amphibia > Caudata > Salamandridae > Lissotriton > Lissotriton vulgaris. Next base: position 1,297,238,429 of record NC_141691.1, read on the forward strand.
GTACTGCTTCAAGTCTGATTCCTGGAATATTTTAAGGTGAGGAATCTACTGTTAGTTTGACTCTCTACCAGAAAGAGCATTACCGAAGGTAAGTAACTTGTTCAACTGATTTTCAAAGTACTTGTGTTTAGGTGGGAAGCAGTAGATATGTGGAAGCCGTGGCTGCCCTAATTCACCCTGTACCCGTCTATTAAATGAATATTAAAGTTATCAAGTCCTTGCTCAAGAGGCCATTGAAATCATTGTTGCAGTCCCTCAAGTTCTCTGGATAATAATGTTCCCATAAAATGCACCAATCCATATCTAGATCAAAGCATTTAAAAACAGCAAAAAATGCAAGGAATAATGCTTTGTAAGATTCCTCATGAGAGCAAATAAGGAAGCTGGAAAAGATGTGGCTCCTGCGTATTATACAGGTAGTATGTGACTGAAATGACCACTTCCAAATAGAAAAATGTACATTTCTCAAGAGGCTTTAACCTCCATCTTTGAAGCAGTAATGATTCAAGTGGCTTTGAGCTTTTCAGGACAGGTAATGGTAGCTTCATTATTAATAATTCTCTCTTTTTAATATTTCTTAAATTTAAAGAAATGTTTGACACATTGTAACGGAAGTATAAACATGCATGCATAAGAACTCTTATTAACCTCTGTATGCAACATTTTTACAGGATGGAGTGAACTTGAGGTGACTGCTTTCTTTTAGCCAAACGTTTCGGGATTTCAAGTGGAAAGAAAGATATCTCTCCTAGACTGTTTGCCTACTCTCCCCTTTTGAGTAGAAGAGCGTGTTTACAAAAAATTAAATTAATAAAAAGGATGAACAAGTTTTATTGTAGTTCCAAGTCTCAGACAGGCAAGATCATATGCAATTAGAAAGTTCATAGAAGGGGTGTGCTATTCATTAAAGAAAGTGCATTTGCAAATAAAGATCATGTGTAGCATATTGTCCCTCCATGAGTCGGATGCTAGTGGTTTGTTTCTGCTAGTGAGTCCCAGTACTTAATATTTATCAAACTTCTACTTGGTCTTCAGTCCAGACATTTACAAAGCATGATTTCCCTGATTCAAATGTAAAAAAAAAAAATAATCTACATAGATTAATAATTTTATTTGGTTTCAAAAAACGTAATTGCCTACATCCAACTGGCCGGCAATACACAGACCTGTGAAGTCAGTGCTATGTTTGTTCCACCCACCTGGAGTAGAAGACCAACAGCAAAGGAAAATATGTAATTTTTCTCTCTCTTTTCATAAATAGAGCCGGTCCCTAACAAGCAAGATAATCTCTGAATTAGTTATACGCCGGGATCCCTGTGTCCCCAGTACGTATCTTGTCCAAATATACTACTTTAGCAATCGTTACTTCAAAATGGGGGAGACACTGTGGGGGGGGGGTGTGCAGAAAGTCACCCACTAACTTCAAAAGGGCACTAGAAAATGTAGGAAGAGTTTGAAAGGTGGTGTCCTTGGTCTAGAACCCACTCATGAGAGGGAAGAACACGTCTTGCCTCTTGTTTCCCCACACCCCCTGAAGGATGTCATGCTTAATCATAGGGCGTTTGCTTCTCGTCGGACCGGCGCTGCAATGCCCTACGGGTCCCCCGAAGGGTCGCTTTAGAGGAGATCTTTTGCAAATGCCGTATGGTGCTTGCCGGTGTGAGTCCTATTTGAAGGGTAGGTCAGTGCGTGCAAGGTTTAAAACTGGCTAAGGGTTACCAAAGAACTATGTTTAATGTGACGGTACACTTGTCAGAATGAAAAACCAGAAGGTTAACATCTACCCCAATCGGTGCAGTGTGCCTGGGTAACTAAAGGGTCGACATGTTTCGCACCCATGCAGCCCTAGTGATCCGTGGCCCTTCATCAGGACCAAAAGATTGAGTGTAAAAATAAACAGTGCACGTGAATGAAGGTTTTTGAAAGGGTAAAGAACCCTCTATGAAATCAGGACGGGGCCAACCTGTGAATCTTACAGTTTGGTTGCAACTAAATAGTTTGAACTTTCCTGATGTGACCTAATTACATAAAGGAGAAGTGCTCCAAGGGCTATTGGCGTCAGAAGCCCAGCACCTTACCGGGAATCTGCTCGGGTGCCGGCTCGTAAGCACCCCCCCCCCCCCCCCCCCCCCCCCCCCCCTCGGCGCCTGCCCGTATGTGAGACTTTAGCAAACCCCAAGAACTTGGAGCACAAATGATTCCTGTTTTAATTCAACAAATATGCCATGACACCAGAGTGTATCAAAAGCTACAGGCTCATTAGATGAAGTAAGGTTCTCCATTACCAGCAAGACCCTGATTTGGTCCATTCATTTTCGGCACAAGAAGGGTTGTCACTATTGGATTGTTTATCAATAGCAAATACCAGTGGCAGCTATTAATTCTCTCTCCCTCCACACCCCACCCTTACTATGTAATGGGATTTTACCAGATTCAGATAAGCTCTGCAATGTCTGGGAAGGGTGACCCCAAACATTGCATCTATCATGTCCATCTCCTCTCTCCAGGCTCTCTCAAATTGTTTGGGAAGACTAGGGGAAATTAAAAGAAGTACTATCTGAAAAGCTATAGAATTATGAGCTGGATTGTGTTTTTAATTGCTGCAGTTCTCCCGATCTGTCTGAGCCCTCCCATGTTCTGTCTCAGCAACTCCTTTTTAATGTTATGTGGGAAAAGTATATGGGTCTATTGAATCATATGGGAGACATCCAACATCATCTGGATACCAAGATAAATGATTAAAGGGAGCTGCATACGAAGTGCATTTCCTGGTCCTTGGGCCAAGAAACTTTACGGTATTGATTCAGTTCCTTCATCAGTGGCGGTAGAGAAAACAGCAAGCCACATACAAACATCAAGAGATCATCTCCACATATAATTCTGTTCAGCTGATCTGTATCTTTACAATGCCAGCATTCCAATATATTTGTGTAGTGAACAGCTTCATGGATAAAGCAAAAAGGAGGTGTGAAAAGGCACCCTTGCTTACTACCCCTATAAATGGAAAAGGGCAGTGAGGAAATCTCCTTGAGTATTCCTATAAGTAGCCATAACCCAGTCCTGAGTGGTAGGGCCCAGACATTTTGATGTAAGTGTGTGATCCAGAGAGCTCTTGTTAACATGGGAAAGGCTTCTCGACTTCTGACGAGAGCACCAATGCATTCTTGTGTTTATTGTGCGCATTCTGTTAGTGTAGGATCTACTTTGAATTGCATACTGCCAACCACTGAAGCGGTGTTGGTCTTAATCTTTCAAGCCTGGCAAAAATGGGGTCTGTCTGGCTGCCAGTAGTCCCTTAAAGAGTTTCACAATCAGCTTGAGTAATAATATAGATGGATCTCTTTGCTTACCTTTGGACTCGCAATATTTGGTGCATCCTGCTGTGACCCCAAAATTTAGTTACTATGCTGGAAGGAATCAAAGAGGCTGTTCTCCATTTGATCCAGTATTCTGTGAAAGGCTTGTAGACGAGTGCTGTACTGCTATCTGGAGTGTTAGCCTCCAATACTTCTAGCCTGGTGATTCTGCTCAACTGACCTCCATTGGGTGTTGTAGGAGCTTGGATTTAGCTTTTGGTGTGTCCTCTGATTCAATCAATCAGGGAATTGTGAAATGCGCTACTCACCCGTGAGAGTCTCCAGGCGCTGGGAGTGGGGGATGCAGCTTCGAGCTAGCCAAAAAGCCAGGTCTTTAGGCTCTTCTTGAAGATGTGCAGAGTAGGGGAGCGTCTGATGTTGACCGGGAGCTTGTGCCAGGCTTTGACCACGATGTAGGTAGCTCTTCCACCCGCTCTGGTTCTGTGGATGCGCGGGGTTTCTGCTAGGGCGAGGTCGGCGGAGCAGAGTTTTCTTTTGGGTACGTGGATCGAGACTCTTTCTCTAAGGTAATTTTGGTCCAGTGTTGTGGAGAGCTTTGGAGGCATGGTTGAGTAGCTTGAAGGTTACTCTACTCTCGACAGGGAGCCAGTAGAGGTCTCTCAGGTGTTGGGAGATGTGCTCATGTCGTGGGATGCCGAGGACGAGTCTGGCTGCGGTGTTCCGGATGGTCTGGAGTTGCGTAGTAGGGATCTGTTGATCCCAGCATAGAGGGCGTTTCTGTAGTCCCATCTGCTTGTTAGGAGTGTGTTCAGAAAAGGGGGTGGTGATGAACAGAGTGTCTGAATTAAGCAGACCACTCTTACCCAGTCCAAAGATCAGGGCTTGATCCATCACCGTTATTTATCTCACTGCACCATCCCAGCTCAGAACCTGGCTATATGCAAATCAGTCTGTCCCTGGCCCAGTGCATCATGGGAACAGGGCAGACTAAACTACCAAGCCAATTCTTCACCAGAAAGGAGACAAGCTACCGGGGACCGGTTTCTGGCATTTCAGCAGTCTTCGGCCCGGCTTGCTTGAATCCTGATGGAGCAGTGAGAAAGGGACTCATGTCTGAGTATACCCTGCCACACCTATAGTGGCCAAAAACGATTCAGAAAAGGGGGTGGTGATGAACAGAGTGTCTGAATTAAGCAGACCACTCTTACCAAGTCCAAAGATCAGGGCTTGATCCATCACCGTTATTTATCTCACTGCCCCATCCCAGCTCAGAACCTGGCTATATGCAAATCAGTCTGTCCCTGGCCCAGTGCATCATGGGAACAGGGCAGACTAAACTACCAAGCCAATTCTTCACCAGAAAGGAGACAAGCTACCGGGGACCGGTTTCTGGCATTTCAGCCGTCTTCGGCCTGGCTTGCTTGAATCCTGATGGAGCAGTGAGAAAGGGACTCATGTCTGAGTATACCCTGCCACACTCTGTCCCTCACCACCCCTTGTTGTAAATATTTGTGTCCACCCTAAGCGTGGAAGGGTATTCTCAGATGTGAGACCCTTGCTCATTGCACCATCAGGATTCAAGCAAACCGGGCCGAAGACGGCTGTAATGCCAGAAACCGGTCCCCGGGAGCTTGTTTCCTTCCCAGTGTAAGAATTGGCTTTTGTAGTTTGGTTTGCCCTGTTCCCATCATGCACTGGGACAGGAACAGACTAATTTGCATACAGCCAAGTTCTGAAACTGGGATGGTGCAGTGAGCTAAAAAACGGTGTTGGATCTAGCCCTGATCTCTTGACTGGGTGAGAGCTTTCTGCTTAATTCAGAGACTCTGTCCCTCACCACCCCTTGTTGTAAATATTTTTGTCCACCCTAAGCGTGGAAGGGTATTCTCAGATGTGAGACCCTTGCTCATTGCACCATCAGGATTCAAGCAAACCGGGCCGAAGACGGCTGTAATGCCAGAAACCGGTCCCCGGGAGCTTGTTTCCTTCCCAGTGTAAGAATTGGCTTTTGTAGTTTGGTTTGCCCTGTTCCCATCATGCACTGGGATAGGAACAGACTAATTTGCATACAGCCAGGTTCTGAAACTGGGATGGTGCAGTGAGCTAAAAAACGGTGTTGGATCTAGCCCTGATCTCTTGACTGGGTGAGAGCTTTCTGCTTAATTCAGAGACTCTGTCCCTCACCACCCCTTGTTGTAAATATTTTTGTCCACCCTAAGCGTGGAAGGGTATTCTCAGATGTGAGACCCTTGCTCATTGCACCATCAGGATTCAAGCAAACCGGGCCGAAGACGGCTGTAATGCCAGAAACCGGTCCCCGGGAGCTTGTTTCCTTCACAGTGTAAGAATTGGCTTTTGTAGTTTGGTTTGCCCTGTTCCCATCATGCACTGGGACAGGAACAGACTAATTTGCATACAGCCAGGTTCTGAAACTGGGATGGTGCAGTGAGCTAAAAAACGGTGTTGGATCTAGCCCTGATCTCTTGACTGGGTGAGAGCTTTCTGCTTAATTCAGAGACTCTGTCCCTCACCACCCCTTGTAAATATTTTTGTCCACCCTAAGCGTGGAAGGGTATTCTCAGATGTGAGACCCTTGCTCATTGCACCATCAGGATTCAAGCAAACCGGGCCGAAGACGGCTGTAATGCCAGAAACCGGTCCCCGGGAGCTTGTTTCCTTCCCAGTGTAAGAATTGGCTTTTGTAGTTTGGTTTGCCCTGTTCCCATCATGCACTGGGACAGGAACAGACTAATTTGCATACAGCCAGGTTCTGAAACTGGGATGGTGCAGTGAGCTAAAAATCGGTGTTGGATCTAGCCCTGAACTCTTGACTGGGTGAGAGCTTTCTGCTTAATTCAGAGACTCTGTCCCTCACCACCCCTTGTTGTAAATATTTTTGTCCACCCTAAGCGTGGAAGGGTATTCTCAGATGTGAGACCCTTGCTCATTGCACCATCAGGATTCAAGCAAACCGGGCCGAAGACGGCTGTAATGCCAGAAACCGGTCCCCGGGAGCTTGTTTCCTTCCCAGTGTAAGAATTGGCTTTTGTAGTTTGGTTTGCCCTGTTCCCATCATGCACTGGGACAGGAACAGACTAATTTGCATACAGCCAGGTTCTGAAACTGGGATGGTGCAGTGAGCTAAAAAACGGTGTTGGATCTAGCCCTGATCTCTTGACTGGGTGAGAGCTTTCTGCTTAATTCAGAGACTCTGTCCCTCACCACCCCTTGTTGTAAATATTTTTGTCCACCCTAAGCGTGGAAGGGTATTCTCAGATGTGAGACCCTTGCTCATTGCACCATCAGGATTCAAGCAAACCGGGCCGAAGACGGCTGTAATGCCAGAAACCGGTCCCCGGGAGCTTGTTTCCTTCCCAGTGTAAGAATTGGCTTTTGTAGTTTGGTTTGCCCTGTTCCCATCATGCACTGGGACAGTAACAGACTAATTTGCATACAGCCAGGTTCTGAAACTGGGATGGTGCAGTGAGCTAAAAAACGGTGTTGGATCTAGCCCTGATCTCTTGACTGGGTGAGAGCTTTCTGCTTAATTCAGAGACTCTGTCCCTCACCACCCCTTGTTGTAAATATGTTAGGAGTGTGTGGCTGATGATCTTTCTGGCTTTGGAGGGGATCCACTTGAAAGTCTTGCAAAGGATGTGGAGAGTGTGGAAGCAGGTGGAGGCGACTACGTTGATCTGGTGGGTCATGGTGAGAGAGGAGTCGAGTATGATGCCGAGGTTCCGGGTGTAGTCAGTGGGGGTGTTGCTGAGGGCGGTGGGCCACCAGGTGTTGTCCCAAGCTGAGGGGGTGGGTCCAAGGATGAGGACTTCTGTCTTCTCCGAGTTGAGCTTCAGACAGCTGCTGCTTCTCCACCCTGCGAAATCTTTCATTCCTTCCTGGAAGCGGAGTTTGGTGGCTTTGTGGTCCTTCGTGGATAGAGGATGGGTTGTGTGTCGTCTGCATATAATACTATGCTGAATCCATTCTGTCTGTCGATGGCGGCGAGGGGGGCCATGTAGCTGTTGAAGAGCGTGGGACTGAGTGATGATACTTGGGGAACTCTGCAGTTGATCTCTGTGGGTTCGGAGAGGAAAGGCGGGGGTCGGATCCTTTGGGTTCTGCCGGCGAGGAAGGTGCAGAGCCAGTCTAGGGCGTTTTCCTGTTTGCCAGTGTCGTGGAGTCTGGCTGTGAGGGCGCGAAGGGAGATGGTGTTAAAGGCCACGGAGAGGTCTAGTAGGATGAGGGCCATGGTGTGGTCCTGGTTGAGGAGCATGTGAATGTCATCAGTGGCGGCGAGGAGGGCGGTCTCTGTGCTGTGGTTACTGCGGAATCCAGATTGGGAGGAGTCCAGTATGGCGTTTCCTTGGATGAAGTGTGTCAGCTGGGCGTTGACTATCTACTTGGTGGCTTTGGGCATGAAGGGAATGAGAGAGATGGGTTAGTTATTTTTCAGGTCCTTCGGGTCTGCAGAGGGTTTCTTGAGGAGGGGCTTGACTTCTGCTTGTTTTCAATCGTCGGGGAAAGTGCCGTATTTGAAGGTGGTGTTGATGATGCGTCATAGCTCTGGCGCTATGGCGGCGGTGGCGGCTCTGTGGAAGATGTGCGGCAGGCAGGGGTCTGATTAAGGCTGTATCCTACTTTCCTGAACATTGACAGTCTGAAACTCAAGAAGTTGTACTCTTCTTTCCCCGGGCTTACCGCCAAAGATTCAGGATCGCTCACTTCATCCTCAGGACTTCACATTTCTCTAGCTTCTGTAAGGATAACACCAGCACCACCTTCTTCTTTCACTTAAATGACAAGCTGAATAGGTATGACTCATTTGTAGCTAGTTCTCAGTTCTCCCCTATTTCTCAAGAGTCTTGGAGGCTGGGCCTGGTAGTGAAGTAGCAGTGTTAAATCCCCCCATGCAGCACTCTGAGATGTGTTTTCTTCTTAACATAAGAATGTGCAGCTTCGTAAGTATATCTGGGAGCGCTGTCTCAGCATGTACTTCCTCCATCTTATCTGTATGTGCGATCCAGGTAAATTGAAGGGTCCTCCAGTCTGTCTCTAATCTCATAGAGCATTTCTCAGACCGATTTTTATTTTATTTTGATCTAATATAAAAACCTCTGCTTTCGCCCCTGGTAAATGCATTGTTTTTCTATGACCGGTTTTCAAGATCCTTCTGTTATGCCAGTAGTTCTGCATTTTGTTCTTCAGATTGAACATTTCTAGTCCTTTTATGTTACCCATTTCTCCTTTCAGTTTCAGAAAACGCATTTTAGGTCAGCCCAGATATTTACCTTCATTAAAAAAATGTATAGGAGTGTCACTGTTGTCTTGGATGATATTAAGTGAATCGAATTGACAACTTCTTGGGTAAAGATGTTTGTACTAGGCTTCTTCTTGATACGTTGTCATTTTATGTTTAATTTTAAAGATTGAATGAACCAAAGTCTCCCTTTGATTTCACCCTATCGTGAACCAATGAATCTGGAATTTGGACGTAGGACAATTCTCTGTGACTATCCTAGCAGATCCTTAGCATTTATAGGACCAGTTCACTTATTTTGGCTGGTGAGGTAGCATGTAGAAGAGGTCTTCTAAGGCAGCTGCCACTTGTGCTCAGGAACCCAGATACTAGATGCTTCCAAGCTACTATGCTGGTGTGTATTTCACCAGACCTCAGAGTAATAAGTCGCTGGTCACTAATTGGACAATAATGGCCTAGTAGGCAAGCACATTCCTGCAAATGTCCAACAGTAGCTGCGTGGTTGGTATATCAGTTTGCTTTCCTGATTCTGCTTCTGTATGCAGGCTTAAGGGCAGTACCTGTTTAAATCCACTTCTGATGAGCTTGAACAGGGTGGGGATAAAATCTCTAATCCTGACCTGTATTGTACATCCCTTTCTGCAGTTTTGGGGGTTCCTAGAACCCTAGGAATGGTACTGTAAGCCCTATACCTTATTTCTCCTCTGCAGGTGTCAGGCTGCTCCACTGTGGATAGGCTTTGCTGCAGTGCCTGCCTATTCTGCTCCTCCTCTCTAACCAAGCATGCCTCCTTTATTCACTGGGCCTTACAGAGCCCACTTTGGATGACCGCGAGCCAACAAATCAGTGGAGCCAGGACTGCTGTGCCATTACTTTTGGGACTACTGTTCAGTGGATTCTGAAAGCTGGATGCAAGCTATGGCGAGGGTCTCCTGATTTGAGGCTTTTCACCAAATGTTTGTAGCTCAAGCAGCTGAGTAAAATTGCATGCCTCTGGTGCAGCACTATACCTCCATTGTGGGCTGGGAGCATGTTAAGCCTCCAGTTGCTAAACACAAGCTATGTCAACTGGGGAAGGAGCAAATGAGAGATGCTGCTACTCTATTCCTGGGTTAATTAATATTCCCCATGAGTTGTAGTTTTGACAAGCTGTGCCTACGCATTTAATGATCATTAACCAGATACCTCAGCCCAGTGTCTGTGTGTGATGCTGCTTTGGTAGTGACTGTTGATAAGCCATATATGAGCAGGGGTATCCATTAGAGAAAATGTATTTTTGTGTGTTCTTACTGAAAAATCAATTATTCTGTTGCTGAGGGTATGTTCATTTAGTACCCTGCTTTTTGACAAAATGCTTATTCGCTCCCGTCCCCCAAGAAATTGGGCAAAACTGACATCGCCATTGTCAATTGACACCTTCACAGACCTGATTTTGTCACTTCTGTTGGTGACTTTGTGTGGCTGTAGTGCTGGTGCTTCAGTACGGATGTATGACCTTAAAACGCATACTTTTACCACGCATACCATTACAACGCAATATTTACAACGCAGGATCTTTTACAACGAATACCTTTACAACGCATGACATTACATCGCAGATACTATTACAACGCATGCCATTACAACGTAAGTATAGGTAAGTATATTATTTTTTTATATTATTTTTATAAAAAATGTAATTAATAAATATTTAATTGATTTTATTTATTAAATACATTTTTTATTAATGTCATTGTAATTTTAAAATTATATATATATACTTTTTTTAATTAAATATTAAAATTACTAAAATACATGTATTTAATTGAAGTATTTTTATAAAACTGAACCCTTAAAATACCCCTGTACCCCATAACCCAAACCTAGCCCTGAACCCTAAAAATACCCCTGTACCCCAAAACCAGCCCTGAACCCTAAAAATACCCCTGTACCCCAAAACCCAAACCCAGCCCTGAACCCTAAAACAAAACCCTGTAACCCCAACCCTGAACCCTAAAAATACACATGTACCCCTAAACCCAAACCCAGCCCTGAACCCTAAAAATACCCCTGTACCCCAAAACCCAAACCCAGCCCTGAACCCTAAAAATACCCCTGTACCCCAAAACCCAAGCCCTGCCCTGAACCCTAAAAATACCCCTGTACCCCAAAACCCAAACCCAACCCTGCACCCTAAAAATACCTCTGTACCCCAAACCCAGCCCTGAACTCTAAAAATACCCCTGTACTTCAAAACCCAAACCCAGCCCTGAACCCTAAAAATACCCCTGTACCCCAAAACCCAAACCCAGCCCTGAGCCCTAAAAATACCCCTGTACCCCAAAACCCAAACCCAGCCCTGAACCCTAAAAATACCCAAACTATATATAAAATTACTTTAATTAATGTATTTAATTTATTTTTAATATTTTGGTAATTTAAAAAAAGGTTAAATAAAATGATATACTTACCTATACTTACATTGTAATGGCATGCGTTGTAATAGTATCTGCGATGTAATGGCATGCGTTGTAAAGGTATGCGTTGTAAAGGATCCTGCGTTGTAATGGTGTGCGTTGTAACAGTATGCGTGGTAAAAGTTGCGTGGTAACGGTTGCATACCTTCAGTACAGCCACAACGTGTCTGTAATTTGAATTGTAAAAAAAAAAATATTCAAAATCTGGATACAGCCTGAACCCTGGATACAGCCTGAATCAGCAGAAATTCTTATCCAGCAGAAAGAAAAACCAAAAATAAATTTACTAAAATATAAAATCACAAGTGGTGGTGGCAGCATATCTTGTTTTGAGATTGATAATGAAACCAAACCTTTTTATCTTTGTGTCAGTGTGCCCTACATGCCCCTTTGTGTGAAGATTTGCTGTTATGTGAATGCCCAGAACCTTGTCCTGATATCTTTATTGTATGTCAAGGGTGTGCAGTATGCGTGTAGCACATATGTTTTAACAAAACTGTGTGTGAGAGAGTTTGAGTACTGATGCCTATGTGATCCGTTTTGGATACCCATGGTTTGACACTGCACAAGATGGAGAAATGCAGCTTCCAAAGACAGTGGAAGTGTGTTTTGTATATTCCTGTGGTTGGAGGGTAGACATACAGACCTGAAGTGACAGGGATGGAGACTGGGCTTCCCTTAGAAATTCCATGAAGACTGTTGATTATTTCTTCCGGAGTACTGTCATTTTGTTGTTTGTAGGAGTGGAACTGCAGTTTGTTGTGCAAGTTTCTAGGTCTGGGCTGACATTTTGAATATCCATGATTACAGCTTCAGAGAAGCTAAGGACAGCGGACTGCAGAAACCTCACACTTTATTGTGCCATTGAGGTGGGTGCTCCAGTTTGGTCACAGCTCAGTGCTACCTGCTAAGAGAGGCATCACTCTACATAAAGGCTGGGTCATAAGAGCTGTCTGAGAAGGACACATGAAAAGAGCCACCAAAATCCATTCTGAAGGTTGAGAAAGTAGGTCCGCATCCCCTGTCTAGAAACTGTGTGTGACAGTAAGAGCCAAACCACCCCAATTTATTCCTTTTCCATGACTGAGGTTGGGAGTGTTCTGCAGGGTTCTTTAAGGACTTAGACCCAGCCCCTTGATATACCGCTGCAAAGAAATTGTTGAACTGAGATTTTCATTTTTGATTTGTGTTTTTGTATCATTAAAGAAGTAAATTAGCTTGGGTTGACATTGCTAATCTGGGCCGAATTTTTCTGGATGACACTTTTTTTTTTAAAAATGACGGGTGTGTTGCAGTGATGATGTAATATTTCAGGAACCATGAGACCTTTATACTTCATTTTGATGTCAAAACATAGGTCTTGGGAGTAAAGTAGTCTTATAGAGACAGAAAATAACTCATCGGAGCAACCCTTATGCCATTTTCCAAAATGGAGGCTTTATAATGTTTTGGCCATCATATTTGTTTTAATATTTTTTGTTTCAGGTTTTCTGTTGATTCATATTCGTAAACCTGAGTAAAGCAGGTGGTAGCAGAGGATCTTTACCTCCTGACAGTGTTGAGAACTAAAAAATCTGAGGTCTCCTTCAAGAAAGAAAAATGTGTCATACGCCAAACTAATCCCAAAGAAAAGCTAACCTCAACTGCTGTTGAACAGAAGAGAGTTCGAGATGCTGCAGAAATTCGACAAGAAGTTCACAAAAGGTGGAAACTGATGGGTGAAGAGGATGACATATTTTATCATTGTAACAAGTTATATACAATGGGAAAGAAAGCCTGGAAGTAATTTGTCAAATTTCAGAAAGCAGTGAATCACAGCAAGAATACAAGTCTTCTGAGAAAGCGACAGCAAACCGTCCCAATACCCGTCCACTTAGAAGATCAATGGCTACCCCTCATCCATCTCCCAACAATTGATCAGAGGATCCTCAATGCATTATCTGTGGTATAGCCATATGAAGGGCCAAATGAATTGATGAAAGAACAAAGTACAGAGTATGTGAATCTCAAAAGGGAAAACGTTTTTATCTGCAGCTTGTTTCTTCCAAGATGAAGTTTGCAGCTGATCTATTTGCATCAGATTTGTATGCTGACCCGAACTGCATGCGTGCATACATTCGAAAATTTGAATGTACAATGAGCTCCCAACAGCAACGTAACCGCCGGCCTTCAGTTGATGATGCACTTTTTGATAAAGCTAATTAGGTTTTAAAACCACTCTTGAGTGCAGGCTATGGGTTAACACCCTTTACGATCAGAGGAATAATGGTCAACATTGATGAAACTATATTGATACATAAAAATGAAATTAACATTTTTCTGGTGAGACTGAAAATGATCGAATTTCTTTTTGTCAGTCTAACAAAACGAATGAGCCACTTATATTTTTCTCAGCATATTTGATTTCTGAAGTTCTTGCTGCCAAAATAAGATGACTGGATGCAGTAAAACCAGCAGGAACCATTTTAAGAAGTGTCAGAAAGATTTTGATTTTGTACTTACTGACAGATTTTGTGATGCCCCAGAGCTCTGCAGATCATGGGAGTCTACAGGAAAGCCTGTTGTGGTCTTACATTTTTGTACATCTTTATTTAATATCAGCAAAGCAAAATTGTTACAAACTTAAGTTCCTGAGTTCGGGACAGAAGCTGACAACATTGATGATGGCTTCAAAGGGATAAGCGAAGAAGTGGAAGACAATCCCATGGAATGACATGCTTATGCTGTGCAAAAGTACTGTCTTTTCCAAATCATGTTTTATGAATTACATCACGGCAACAACAAAAATCAGCTCTGTATTATGATTTCCCATACAATATATGACAAGTGCAAAAGTAGAGAGCTAATCACTTCAATGAATAGGATTGGTGCATCAACAAGTTATAATGACCTAGTACGGAGCAGGAACTTATTAGCAGCTAGTCCTGTGAAATCTGGTGAATCTGATAGCACACCACTTCACTTTACTAAGAAAGGATTTACAATTGCTGCTCTGGATAATTTTGAAAACCGGTCTTCTTTGTCTGGAACATCTAGCATACATGATATTGCCATTATGCTTTTTCAAGACTAAACCAATAAAGTAGCTGTTGGAAAGCAAGCTGTGTCAACTGTAGGCATAAAATAACGAAACTGCAAACTTATAAGCCAACTGCCTTGCCAACGTCTGCAAAATGACGGTCATCAGCACCTCTCTGTCTACCAGAAAGTTTCAAAGTGGCTGAGAGCATGGATCTTCTACCTGATGGTGCGATCCGCAAAGCTGGTTTAACTGAATTTATCATAACGCTTATTCGGTGCGGACTGAAGGATGAAGATAAGCTAGTTCCTTCTTGGACTGGAAATCATGCTCTGATATCCCAGAATACTGACCCACTGAAGAAGGGCATGTTTTTTCCAGTAATACCATCTCCAGTCACAAATTACGCAACAGTATACACCGCTCTAAAACATTTCCAAAATGTTCGTGCTCAGCTTGAAAGCAAGCCTATCCTGCCAATTTTCTGCGATTGTGTTTTCCATATTGTATCTGATGTTATGAGTAGTCCAGTAGCATTTAATGATCTGTATATAATGATAGGGGTTTTCCACATGACAAAAGTTGCAGTGTGCAGGAAGTTACCTCTGTGAAGGTGGCATAGATGATTCACTTATTGAGGCGGAAATCAGTGGAAGAAAACCTGTCCAATAAGTATTGAGCGGAACTCATTATGTTCATTCGTTACAGGTTAAGCTCCTCATATCTCAGGCTGTAGAAACATTGCATTGGAATGCTTTCTGGAACAAGAATGACAAATTAGGTTTTGCATATCATATCTGAGAAGTGAACAAGGCACAGCATGCACTTCAATCAAAAGACATAAGGCAAAGCCAGGCAATGTTCAATACCCTCAGTTCACAATCAGAAAACCAAATCTGGAGAGTTTGTCAAAGAATGTGAATAAAAATCAGAACTTTACAAGTACTTGGGAAATGTTTTACATATGATAACTCTAGTGAAAAACTTGATACAAGCTGATCGGGAAAGTGATTAGGAGCTGCTCATGAACACTGTGGAGTCACTGATTACTGTGTTTCTCGAATTCAATTGCATAAACTGCCTGAGATATGGATCCTGGTATTTGGAAAGCGTGAAGAAACAAGAGGTGAAATAAAAAACCTCTACAGAAAATGCATCCAAAGACATTTTGTGATGAAAGACAGAGAGGGAAGGTTCAAGGCTGTGGCTCCAGTTATGAAACTGGAACAGACGATCCAGAGATCACAGAAAAGCTCCAAGGGATTTGTTGGTCAGACATGTAAAAGTGAATATGTTACTCAATTGCAGCTAATTTACCATGAAGTCCTTTCTATTTACAATGTTTTCAGAGAGATGACCAATTCAAAATTAATGGGCCTTTGTGAATCTTTCCCTCACCACAGACATGTGGGAAACCGAGGGTAACGTTTTAATAAACCTGTTGACAGCCTTCTATATTTCATGTAGCAGCAAGAAAACCCCTTTAAAATGACTGAGCCTGTGCGGCTACACAACTTCATGACCAATTAATATGTGGATATCATTTTAAAGACCTGTCTTCTAGATGGTCTGGGACATGGATTGAAACTATATGCAGAACTGAAGCAGGAGACATTTGTGTTGAATGAGAAAAAGCTGCTTGACATAATCACTAAAGCTAAACTTCCACCGTTGAATTGCCATATT
Organism: Lissotriton vulgaris; assembly: GCF_964263255.1. Lineage (NCBI taxonomy): Eukaryota > Metazoa > Chordata > Amphibia > Caudata > Salamandridae > Lissotriton > Lissotriton vulgaris. The sequence continues at coordinate 1,297,254,164 of NC_141691.1, forward strand.
ATGAGTTTCGTCCAACCAGCCACTACAAAACCGGTTACGAAAAAGAACGTGTGCAAGCACATAGATAGATGGATGTAGCAAAAAAAGGGGTACATTTATCAAGGACATTCTGTTGCATGGTCTTCTTCTAACTAGCACTTTATTTGATAGATGCTGCAACCAAACCAGAGCAGCACAAACTTGTAAAAGAGCTTTAAAAAAACCAATCACCTGAAGAATTTAAATTTGAAAAGATGGCCTCATTTAAGGCTGCCTTTGTTTGTGTACTATATATCACCATTGTGGATGGTCATGATTTCATCCATGCAAAACCTCGAAGAGGTCGTTCAGACTGTTCTACAGATATCAAAGTAAGTGTGCACCTACCAAGACCTGCACATTATCTTTAACAGTTATCTTGAGCTGTCTGTCAAAGAATGTGAGACAATCAGACGAATGTCTTGATGTTGGACAATTGACCTTGCCTGCAACCAAAATTCGACAGCTGTACCAGTGCTACTTGAGGAGTTCTGGTCATCAACATCTACCAAGACTAACTTGGAGATGTTAACTTGCCTAAACATTGCTGATGCTTCAGTGAATACGGACTATCCAATTATTGCAAGTGAAATAATTGTCAATGAGGAGTTGGTGCTTGCAGGGATATATTCAAGTGTATGGGACATCTTTTTCAAGAACTTAACTGCACATTGGAGAATGCTGACCTTTTTGTTGTGCCACATTTTGAGTGCGCTGTTCGAAATGATTCCAGTTGAGTCATTTGTATTGTCAAATGACACAGATGTTATTATTGTGCTACTTAGACTTGTTGCAATGTTTGTAAGTCAAGGATTATCAGAATTATGCATAAATTAAGGAACAGGCAAGAGACACTTAATCCTGCTTCATATTCTCTACAGGAAACTTAACACCGAGGTACCCCGTGGTCTTATCCAGTCACAAATGCTTATGGGTGATGACACTATGAGGAAAATTGGAACACATCCTTTGTGCGTGGACATTTTGGTAGACCATTCTACTTGAACAGAAGATGCATAAATGTTTTGGATCATGCATCTGTAGCGAGAGATCCATGTGAATTTGGTTGGGAAGATAATGATGGGGTGCTAAAACCTACCAAATTGCTAAAGCCTCTATCCACAGAACTTACAAGTACATGCAAATGCTGTGCTACAAAAGATTTCCCGGTCAATATGCTCTCCTCAAAGTTCAACATTCTGCAAATGTACTACGAGCGATTGCTGAAACAAATAAAGTGAACTATGAAAATGTGTCTAAAACAGGAGTGATAAACATAATTTTTTTTCATATTCATTGTTTTGTGTATACATAAAAGGGTAAACAAAAACATTGAGGAAGGGTTGCTCTGAGGAGATCTTTTCTGTCTCTAAGACTACTTGACCACCCAAATCTATGTTTTGACACCAAAATTAAGTATATAGGTCCCATGGTTTCTGAAATATTACATCATCACTGCAACACATCCGCAAATTTTAAAAAATGTTGCCCATAAAAATTTGGCCCGGATCAGCAATGTCTACCCAAGCTAAATTACTTCTCTAATGATCCAAAAATAAAAATCTCCGGACAACAATTTTTTTATGGAGGTATATCAGCAGGTCTGGATTAACTGCTGTGTGACCAGTGTTTGTGTCTGCACGAGATGAGGAAACATCTCCTGATACATCAGTTTCTGCTGGAGGAGTTGAGGGTCTGCATAGTGCCTAGAAGACTATCTGACTGCTGATAGTGGGAAGGAATCTGCCTTGCAGGAGTTGAGACTGTTCAGGAGGAAAAGGACAGCATGTTTGTGACGGTGGAACACCCAGCAAACGCTGACTGAATGAGAACTAAGCCAGGAGGGACTCATGCTACAGAGGGTCCGCCATTCTCTGAATCCATGTGGGAACCAGAAAGGCCACCATGAATGCAACAGCCCGATTGGGCTGCTATTGACTTTATGAATGCCTCAGGCTGAGTAGGGTGCAAATACCCTGGCTGCCTTTTTGACCCAGTCAGGGGTCTGTATCTGCTTCGATGTTGGCTTACAGCCCAAGTGTGGCTGCATCCATCTCACTGGACTGATGGGGCTGCGTGGAAGTGTTAGGGCTCCTTATAGAATCTAGACAATCCAGAAAACCGTAAGACAAGAGACACCGGCAGCTTTGCAAATGGTGGGCAACGTATGTCTCTGACTGGCTGAACCAAGTGTTAATCGAAGGTCCACACGTCTGCCTTCGTGCCTATGAAGAAATCATGCTTCAAAGTACTGCAACACATGCTTTGAGATGCACCAGAAAACCATCAAAGCAAGAAGCCAAATTTTATTTCTAATAGATACATCTATCTGGAGGAGTGTGGCTCACTGATTAGAGCGGCAGACCCTGATGCAGAGGTCTGGCCCAGGACCAGGGTTCAATTCCCGACGCGGCAGGGTCCTGAGCCCAAAAATGTCCATGGACTCGATAATTCTCGCCTCGGTGCCTACTCTAATCAAGGGGTCCCACGCTGCAACTCTGGGCAATAGCTTGCTTAATCTCCACTACGGCGGCCCACCCGCTGCGGGATGCCTGGCTTTCACCTTGGGGATGCCCAGTAGGGGTTATCTCACAGGGAAAAAAGCCAGGACGGGTTCCCAAGGCAAGCGCCTTGATGCCTTCGGGTGATACGTGCGCTATATAAGTCGCAATACATACATACATACATCTGACTGTGGATTCCTCATCTCATGGATTAACCCAATGTGCAGCATTCCACAGAAACCTTTCTCTCAGCTCTCCCACGTTGACGAGAACGTGACAATGGTATGGCTCCGTGTGCAACTATGGACTGACTAATTGGAGCCATAAGAAGAACTCTTCTTCATACTGATGTCAGTTCCCTTTTATCCGCGCCATCAACGTATAACAGATTTTCCCAAGGCTTTCCTTTTCTGGGAATTTCTTTGTTGCAAGTCGTAGTGTCTTTGTAGCAGCGACTATCCCTACTCAGAAAATCTGGTTTCAAGCAATGTAGGAAATGTGGGGGGTCAAATGCTAATCACTGACCCCCATGAAGAATGTTTGTGGTGTTTTTCGTCGGACCACGATATCGAGGAGTGTTCATGTTGCAGATGCATAAATCCCAAAGTGCTGCAGGAGAGGAAGGCCAAATAGTTTATGGCTAAAGCCATGAAACAAAGAAGGGGTCGAAGAGGATTGAGGTCCTGCTGCAAGTCGCCATCTCCACATACTTCGAGGCTGACAACGAAACACAAAAAAAGCGACACAATAGGTCGCTGCGTCATTTGTCGAAGCATGTGACACCAAAGTCTGTGGCCTTGGTTCACAGTCCTTGTCGGAAGGAAAAAATCTCTCCATCTCCTGAGGTGCCTCCGGCCAGAGAACGGTGACTCCACTGGCTCCAAGACAAGTGACGCCTCCACAGTTGCAGACCACGCCACCTCTTGCTACAGGGTCTCCAGCGCCACAAGCTGAGCCGAATGTGCTGCCTTCTCGAGCGGCCTCAGTTCTGGTGTATCCTGCCTTCCAGACTCCAAGTATGGATCCGTCACAGTTATTAAATGCAAGGTTTAGCTTGTTCGCCAGAGCAGCAAACTCTACTGGTGTGCCTGTTGGACCCATGGGTCCGCTGGCATATTCCCTGGGAGGCTTACCACCTCCTGTCCCTGAGACACCTCTTATGCTGATGGCTCCAGAGAGTTGGCCTCTCCCAAAGCTGAGATTTTAGATGCTGATACAATCTCTGGAGGGACGAGTGCCACTGGATGGATCTTACCGGCGCCTTTTGGTTCTGAACCGGTCCCCACTCTACATCGGCTGATGTCTACTACTGTTCTAGTAAATCCCCCTTCGACACTGATCCCGAAGTCACTGGCACCACGTCTGGCACCACTGATGCATGTTCCAAGGATCAGATCTCTGAGAGAGGTGCAGAGATTGATAAAAGAGGGAGAATATCAAGAGGAGCATGTAGAGGCTGAGGAAGGGAAGCTTGTTGATCCTGATCAGGATTTCAAAGGTCTGCAGGAGGCTAGTGACTTGGATACCTCTCCTGAATGGGATTTCTCATCTCCAAAAGGTCTCCCAACTCACGAGGTGACCTCTTATCACACCGTAACCAGGAAGGCAGCAGAATTAAAGTCTAACATCTTGACCGGGGTGCTCCATTATCCTTCCTCTATCTCGGATCCTTTACTCCCTTTTATTGAGGCTTTGACTGAGCCCTTCCTTGATGTATGGCAGAAGCCTATGACTGCTCAGTGGTGTCCAGGTCTGTGGCAAGGAGGTACAAGGTGGCTCTAGGTGAAATCCTGTTTCCTGTCCACTCACCCATCAACAGAAAGTTTAGTTGTCCAGGCATCGTGCTCCTTGAAGCAGTCTGCAGGGTCATTCCCATCTACACCTGTAGATAGGGAATCGAAATGTATGGAGGAATCTGCAAACAAAAGTATTCTCGTCAGGCAATATGGCTCTCAAATCAACAAATGTTATGTGTCTTTTGGGATGCTACATCCACACCCTTATGAATTCTGCCAGGGAGGTGGTTCCCAAACTACCGGAGGAAGTTCAAGGGCATTTTTCGCAGGTTTTCATGGAGCATCCTAGAGCATGCTTGTCCTGTGGGAGGCCTGATGTCCCATTTTTCACATCATTGGAGGTCTGTTAGTACAGATCTCTGGATGTTGAACATTGTAGAAAAAGGGTACGCCCTAACCTTCAGGGAGTTTCCTCCTTTCCCTCCCCACCAGGGCTTGTGCTCAGAGGAGTACCTTCTGCTTCTCCAGCAGGAGATTCTGTCGATACTGCAAAAAGGTGAGATCAAGGTAGTTCCGGAGAAGGAAAGGGGTCAAAGATGCTACTCCCAGTACTTCTTTATTCCCAAAAAGGACTGTCGCTTGAGGTCGATCCTAGACTTCAGGGCTTTGAATTTTTACCTCAAACAAGAGACAATCAAGATTCTGTCCTGTCTCGGGTTCTTCTTGAGCTGCGGATCAAAGACTGGATGGTGTTGATCGATTTACAGGATGCATATTTTCACATACCCATCCTGAAGTCCCATCAAAGTATCTTAGTTTTATGGTGGGGTCTCAACACTACCAAAGGTGATGGTGGTGGTGGCAGCACATCTCAGAAGGTCAGGGTTCCTGTTTTCCCTTAACTGGACAACTGGCTGCTTAAAGCAAAGTTGCCAGAGATGGTGCTGCATCATTTGCAAGTGACATTTCCTTGATGACCTGGTTCAGAGAGTGCAATTAGCTGACCTGGTATCGGAGGCAGTGGGTCTCACATGTGGAGTTCACAGGGCTCAGCCTGGTTACCCCTACTGTTTAACGCCTACCTGCAGCCCCTGATTTCAGCACTAAACCAGATTGACTGCAGCATTTATAACTACGCCGATGATGCGCAGATCATCATCCAAATTGACAATTCTTCAACGGCATATCAGAGAATGCAAAACATTCTAAAATTTACTGGCAATTCGATGACTGTCAATTCGTTAAAAATAAAACCTGACAAGACTTAGGTGCTTGCAATTACGACGGCATCCAGCCCTTGGAATGATCTCTTGTGGCCCACTGAACTAGGGCCCTCCCCAGTACCAGCAGAGGCAGTGAAAAGCCTAGGCCTGTATATAGATGCCAAACTCACTATGTCAGCCCAGGTCTCCGCCTTAGTGGGCACATGTGTGGGCCTAATGAGACAACTGCGTAATCTCTCCCCCATTCTGACGGTGGACACGCTCAGAAGAGCGGTGTCAGCTCTGATTCTGGCACGGCTGGACTACGGCAACGTCTTGTATGCCGGTATCTCTCAACAACTGCTGGCCAGACTACAAATAGTCATGAACGACGCTGCCAGACTAATCTTTAACAAACCAAGAAGGACTCATGCCACTCCTCTCCTTCACAAGCTCCATTGGCTGCCGGTAAGACAGCAGGCGAAGTTCAAGGGCCTGTGCATCATGCATAAAGCCTTGTACGGGCAAGCCCCAAAATACATCAGAGAACGTCTAGTTCCATACGTTCCCAGCAGGAATTTACGTTTGGAAGATGCCGCACTGCTGGTCTGCCCTCAGTTCAAACTATCCTCTCTAGGAGGGCGCGCATTCTCCTACACAATCCCCATTGCATGGAATAATCTTCCAGAGAGCTTGCGTAAAGAAACAAGTCTACAACCTTTTAGGAAAAAGTTGAAAACTGTGCTGTTTCAGGAGGCATGGGGCAATGCCTAACTGGCCCTCCAACTGGGACTGTGTGCACCCTCTGACAAGCGCTTAGAGACCCCTGGGTGATAAGGCGCTCTATAAATCCAAATAGAAATACAACACAGCTGTTGTTTGACTTGGGGTTTTTGATAAATGTACCCAAATCTCACCTGGTGCACTCTCCGAGCAACCTGTTCATAGAGGCAGTACTGGACACTACGGTGAGTCGTGCCTTCCTGCCTCTACAAAGGATTCAAGACATCCAGGTTATGATTCCACTGTTTTAGAATGTAGCGGCTGATCCTGTCCTGAAGGTCTTGTGTCTGCTCGATCTGTTTGCTTCCTGCATACTGTTGGTCAACCATGCACGCTGGCAGATGTGAGCTCTCCAGTGGTGCCTCCACAGGCAGTGGTTTCCAGAAAATGAAGATCTTGAAGAGTTGATCAGAATCTCCCGAGACACTGCAGCGGGACTGTTAAGGTGGAGTGTTCCAGGCAGCCTGTCTGAAGGGAAGCTGTCTCAACCTCCTCCGGCGACCACAGTGGTAACGGATGCTTCCACTATAGGGTAGAGAATTCATCTAGGGGATCTGGAGGTCAAAGGCCTTTGGTCTTCAGAGAAAAGAATGTTTCACATCAATCTTCTGGAATTGCAGGCAATACGTTTGACTCTCAAGGTCTTTCTTCTCTCCCATCCCGGTCAGTCGGTTCAGGTCCTGATGGACAACACTGCCACAATGCTGTATATCAACAAACCAGGAGGAGTAGGGTTGTATCTTCTTTGCAGAGAGGTTCTGCGACTCGTGTCCTGGGTTCAGGACCATCAGATTTGAATGATCGCAAATCATCTGGCCAGGGAACTGAATGAGTTTGCGGACAGTCTTCAATGTTCGGCTGATCATGAGTGGTGTCTCCATCCATGGGGGTTTCCTCAGTTGGACCTGTTTGCCGTTCACAAGAACGTGTATTGCCCGTCATTCTGCAGTCTCCAGTATCCGACATAGGGAGTGTTGGGGGACGCGTTTCAGTTAGATTGGGGCTCACAGCTTCTTAATGCGTTTCCTCCCATGCCCTTAATACCTTGAGTTCTGAGGAAGATTCGTCAAGACCAGGCCAAAGTCCTATTGATCGCTCTGGATTGACCGAGAAAGGTGTGGTACACAGACCTCCTTTACCTCTTATTGCACCCTCCGCTTTGCCTCCCTCTCTAGGGAAGACCTCCTCTCACAGTCGCAGAGGCAGGTTCTACACCCCCACCTCTGGAGCCTGCACCTTCATACCTGGAGTTTGAACGAGGCAACCTTAGCTTTTTCTCTCTCCTACCGGATGTGGTGGATGTTATTTTATCAGCCAGAAGACACTCCAACAAATCTTTCTATTCTGGTAGGTGGGCAAAGTTTGTTGAATGGTGTGGAGAGAGATCAATTGATCCTTTGCAAGCCAATTTGTCTGATATTCTGAGTTTCCCTCTTTCCATAGCACAACAGGGTTGTGCAGTAGCTACTGTTAAAAGCTACTTTTCGGCCTTTCTCTGTTAACCAGAGCAACCCTCGTTATTTAAATCTCCCATAGTTATGAGATAAATTAAGAGTCTCACAAATCGCTTTCCTCTTACTCCTTTTATCATGCCTCAGTGGGATTAGAATTTGGTTCACATTTTTTTGATGGGTTCACCCTTTGAGCCATTGCATAGTAGTCCCTTAAGGCTTCTGGCGTTTAAAATTATATTTTTGGTTGAAGTCACTTCTGCTAGGAGGGTGAGTGAGTTGCAAGCTCTTAGCTCCAAGCCTTCATTTACATCATTCCACACTGATAAGATGGTTCTTAGGACCAGAACTGCTTTCCTGCCTAAGATGGTGACTCCTTTCCACCTAGGGAAATCCATCACTTTACCCACTTTCTACCCTCCCCCTTCTAAGGAGGAGGAGAGACTTCATCGCCTGGACCCCAAAGGGGAGTTCAACATCAACCTTCAGGTTGGATGACCAACTCTTCATCGGATGGGCAAGATGAAGGGCAAGGCTGTCCACAAATAAGCTCTGACCAGGTGGATCATCTTTTGTATCTAGATCTCCTACTCTTTGACCAAGAAGGAGCCTCCTGAAGGTATTCAAGCTCCTTGCTAAATCTTTTTCTGCTTTAGCTAGAGATGTCCCTGTGGTAGACATCCACAAGGTGACAACTTGGGCCTCCCTCCACACTTTTGCGAAGCACTATTGCTTTGATTCAGAGGTGAGGAAGGACCGTCATTTTGCACGTTCTGTGCTACAGGATTTTTTGGTGCAGGCAGGCACTCTCCACCGGGAGTGGGGCTGCTTAGGGATGTAATTCATAAGTTGAGGAACCCACAGGCTGATGTATTGATCAGAAGAACATTATATTACATTACATTCAGTAGCTCTTTTTCCTCACTGGCCCACCTGCCTCCCCATTGCCTGTCTGCTTATATCGAAAAATAATCAGTGTATTTTTAATATGATTTATTGTTGGAATCGTGTGATGTTTGACGATAGGAAATGTCTAGGAAGAGAAATTTCCTGTTTTGGCTGTGTTTGTATACTTGTGAAAATGTTGTTGGTTCACCAGTTTGCCTTGAAGACACAGAACAAAATAGGTGGAACTGACGTCCGCACGCTGATGAGGTCCTTTTATGGCTTCGATGACGTCAACCGGAGTCGCGTGCGGAGCCGTACCATTGTGACATCCTCTTCGACGTGGGAGAGCTCAGGAGAAAGGTTTCCTTGGAATGCTGCAAATGGGGGTAATTCATACTGTGAGGAATTTACAGGCAGATACTGTATCCACCAGAAAAAGGTTTACTGAAGGTAAGTAACTTTGTTTGTTCTCAATCACAAGAAGAGGGGTTCGGTCTACCCTGAGATCCGGGTTTCTCGCGGTACCAGTCCTTTATGCCATCCTCAGGTAAGCCTAAGGTGAGTGCCAAAGACATGCCGAGGCTTAAGTGGGGTTTGACCTCTGCCGCCCCTTTCCCACTGCTCCTGTTCCATTGAGAGGCTGTGGAGTCACCTTTCAAAGGCATCTCCGGCTGCGTTTTCTGACTTGGTTCCGACGCCAGTTATGAAGCTGAAGAGCCTGAGCTTCCGAGGGAATCTTTGATTTTGCAGCAAATTAGGTATTTAAAGAAACATATTGCAATTATTCAAGGCTGTTTTCTGTCTCTCTGGTGTACCTTCTGACCCTCAACCTGTACCTCCACACCTATGCTGAAGGTGCTACTTGTCTTTGATTCTGCAGTGGCCTTTGCTTTGGTTGGACCGGTTCCAGACTGCAGCAGTTGCGATGTCGGATCCGGAACTGGTTTCAGCACAGTCCTGTCCTATGTCTCTGTATGAAAACAAGAAAGCATAGCCTGTGGTTTTGCGTGACTCTCCTGTTGACCCGACCTCAAAGCCAATAATACAAGAGCTTGAGACCTAAATTTTCTGTCGCTATTGCCATCCAGACACTTGACTCCGTACCCAATGATGATGATTTACAGGAGGCTCATCAACCTGCTCTTCTCACATCACTGATAAAGCCCATTATTTCAATTTGCAGAATGGTAGTTGGGGCCAGACTGGCCATAGCGGGCACCGGGCAATCCCCCGGTGCGCCGCACAGGTGGGGGCGGTTTTGGGCCTGTTTTTGTACAAAATTCGGCTGAAAACCGGCCACGGCAAAGAGCTTGGCGGCACCTCTAACACCCTGGGGGGGGGGATTCTGAATTCAGGAAGCATTGTGATGCAAGCTCCATTAGCAAGGTTGATTTGAATGTCTTCCCCCCGCAGCTACTGAGGACAAGAAGTCCAAACAAATTCATCCTTTGGACGAATGTGTTTTGTCTGTCAGTGTAGCCCTCGGTTACTTGAACACAGTGTACCTCTTCAGCTGTTGCACTCACACTCTTTGAAGCACTGCATGTAAGATTTTGTCTGCCCTTCCTGATGATTTGAGGAATGTCTTCATGCAGACACTGCACAACAGGATGCTGCAAAATATGCGCTTCAGACCAGCCCTGACACCACAAACGGTCTCTTGCACCATGGGCACCAACTTAGGGGGTCATTATGATTGCGGATTTTCCGCATCCTCGGGGCCGGCGGAAGCCACCGCCGGCCCCGAGGATGCGGAAAATCTGCAGCGGACTGACCAAAGACCCACCGCCACATTAGGATGGCTGGTGGGTCCTGGTTTCCGTCCGCAGCTTTTCCGCCGCGGTCGGATTACAACCGCGGCGGAAAAGCTCTAATATGGTGACCGTGTCTTCCAGACACCGTCCACCATATTAGGATGGCCAGTAAAGTATGCTTTTCCGTGGCGGGTTTTCCGCCGCGGAAAAGCATACGGACCTTCACTGCGGGGGCCCCCTAGGTGAAGGGGGGGTGGGGGGTGCACATGGGGGGTACCTATGGTACCCCCCTGCATTTGCATGCAGAAAGCGGCAGGCACCACGCGGTGCCTGCCTCTTTCTGCATGCAAATGCAATGCGTGCATTTTTAACATTGCCGCGGGTGCAGCTTGAAGCTGCACCCGCGGCAATGTTAAAAATAGAGGATGTGACCGCCAGGGTGGCGGTCACATCCTAATTGCACAGGAGGGAACTCCGCATGCCATGCGGAGGTTCCCTCCTGCTCTGGGGTCGCGGACGGACGCAAGTCCGTCCGCGATCCTAATCGACCCCTTAGTTATTTGCAGCCATGCCTGGATGTAGACCATTGGTTTTCCCTGTGATGTTCGTGCTTATTAATGGATGAGATTCAACTGAGCTAAGCTGTTTGGTGAAAAGGTAGACATGCTATAGAGTGCTATAAAGAAAGCCGGGCTCCAGAGCATTTGTTTCCACCAGCAGTAACAGAATTTTGAGCACTGTTCGATAGTCTTTGCCTATTGACAGCGGCAGTACCCGTGACCTGTTCAGCAGGCGATCTGGATTTTTTGTGGTTCAAAAGAAGGTGACCGAGAGCATGGTCATTACCACGCCCAGCGTTCCTCTTTCTCCTTGCCTGATGCGGCTGCAATCAAGCCTCCTTAGTTCCCCCTCCAGTGGTAATTTGTGGCTGCTAGGGGGCACAGTGCAATTTTGTCTGCCCAGTTGGCATGTGATGCCTTTGAACTAGTCAGTCCTCCAAGTTAGTTATGCTCTGCCTTTTGTTTCTGCCTCTCACCACATTCCAGTTGTTCTTCAGGCATATGAAGGCCATGTTGCCATCCTTTCTAACGAAATTCAGTCTCTGGTTGCCAGTAGGTGCGATCGAGGTGGTACCCAAAGTAGAGTGGGGCGCCAGATGTTACTCCTGCTCCTTCCTGGGTCCCAAGAAACACAGAGTTAAGACTGATCTTGAACCTCAGACTTCTGAACATCATCCTGAGGAAGGACATATTCTGACATTGGTCCAAATCCTGTCTGCCTCGACTGGATAGAGTCCTTGGATTTTCAAGATGTACTTTCAAATGCCAATCCTGTAGTCCTGTGGGTGTTGCCTCCTGTTGGTGATCGCTGTATTATCAATTAACCGTCCTGCCCTTTGCCTTTACCCTTCCCCCTCAGTGTTCACAAAAAATGTCTGTGGTTGCAGCACACCTTTTGTGAGGGATGCATGTATTCTCACACTTTGACTGGCTCTGGAAGTCAGCGCCGCTTCAGTTAGTCTCAGGGGAAAGTTTCAACTGTGTCCAACCTGGAGTTCTCTATCAAAAAATCCAAAGCCCATTATTGGCTTATTGCCCTGATTCCCATTCTTGAAGCCATTCTGAAAGCAATGATTTTTAAGGCCTTTCCATCCCCAAACAAGCTCAGTTCGTTCACACTGTGATCCTAATGTTTTGTTTACAAACCTTTGTTCGGATTTCATGGTTCTGAGGCTTTTTTTCGTTGTCTTTTTATTAGCATTGATGATGATCGAGTACAATACAACATCCATAACTGCAGAGGGAAAAAATAAAAATAGGGTAAGGAGGGTATTGTGGGAGGAGGAGTAGAGGGAGAACAGGTAAAGGTAATGGAAGGGGGGGGGGGCGCACAGTAGCTAGGCATTACATTACAGGGAATCAGTTGTACATATCAGCCCCATTTGCATTATCCCTCTGGTGATGAAGCAGCCACTTATGTCCGCATATAGCAGGGACACAGGTAACCAAGTTCATGAACAGCATACTACCAGGTATATCCTTGTGGAAGCCCACTCTGGCCATTCAACTACCCACATGAACAGAAGTGTCTCTAGAGCATGCCTCTCTTGATTCTGGTGAGTTATTTGAGGAAAGGTTCCCAAATATTGTTGGGATGGGATCGCAGAGGCATCAGTTCCCAGTAGTTGGACAGCCACTCCTGACAATACGTTGCATTCTGTAGCCAGGGTTTCACAGTGGGAGCAGGTCTCCTGCCCCACTTCATAGCCACCCTACGATTGACCAGAAGAGGAGCATGGCAGTGAGTCTCTGGTCGCTAGCAGGTGTGTCTTTGACATAGCCAAAAAGGCCTACCAGGTAAGATTTCAGGGAGGCAACTGTCCCGCGATTGTATATATTGCTGAAAATACACCCTCCCCAAAAAGCTGCTCTCCTCGGGCATTGCTATGTGAGGTAAATGAAGGTGGCCTGGGGTGAAAGGGACCTTAGGCAGTGGGGATCTGGAACAAGCCCCATTTTAAATTGCTGCATTGGGTACAGTAAAGGCACATTTAAAGTGTACCAATCACAGTCTGTAATTGGGTGAGAGTGTCTCAGGCTGCCTGCAGCAGAAGGACCCTTGCTTATCTGTTATTGGGGGGGTGCCCATATCTGCTTCCCTCGCAATGCGTGGTGCAGAAGACTGCATCAGGGTGTAAAGGTGAGTGATCAACTGTGGCGAGCGGGTGGTAAGCATATATTCTAATGCTGGAAGTGTTGGTGGAGAGACTGGGAATGTGTTGAGTAGTGCACCACAAACTACACTAAGTTGGTAATATAAAAGGATGTCAAGTGTTGTAGTAGCTGAAGGTGTGGTGGTTTCGCAAGGCGGTATGAATTTGTCTCAGGTTAGAGGTAAGAAAAAGTGGTGATGTTACGTCCACTCAATCTCAGCCTGGCGCCCTGGTCTTGCAAGATTGGTACTTGAGGGTTGTGTCCGAGAGGGATGGAGGGAGCATAGAGGCGGGGTAGTCTTTTGCACTTTCTCAATCCATCCCATGCCCAGTGCACACATTCTACAGTGTTTGTCTCTGCCCTCGATGCCTTGTAAGCCAGATTAAGTGCTAAAGACAGTGGCCATAGAGCTGCATGGTCTGTTTCAATGTCCGTGTGGGGTGGATCCAGTTACGTAAATACTGTGCCTGAGCACACAATGCTTACATTGTCATATCAGGCGCTCCCAGGCTGCCCTAATCTAGGGGCAAAAGCGGGAGTTCTCATGATTCCCTGGGTTGTTTGCCAGCCCATATCAGTGCCAGTAGATCGGATTGCAGACACCACAAAAATTGATCTGTAAAGGAAATAGGTATGCGAAGAAAGAGATAGAGGAATTTAGGTAAGATGAACATTTTTGCTATCCGTCCCACCAAAGACAGCGGCAGTTTTGGTCCATATCGGTATTTTATCCTCCACCCACATAATTCCGCAGCCATAATTGGCTCTCCAGAGATAGTCTGGATTTCGGCTGAGCCATATGCCCAAGTAACAAACTGGGTCTACTGCCCATTTCAGGGGATAATCCGTTTGGAAGGGCGGTGTACTGTCAATGAGGGGAAATAGTACACTTAACCCATTTATCAGTATACCCGAAAAAACACCAAACAATATCACCTTGTGTTAGGGGTCTGAGGTGCATACTTAGAATGTAATATCATCTGCATACATTGATACCACTAGCCCCCTGGTCATGAAGCCGTTACCCCGGCTTGTGTGGTGCTGCCTGAGCCTCGCGGCTAGAGGCTCCATTGCTATGGTGAAAAGGATGGGCAACAGAGCATCCCTGTTGCGTTCCTAGAGTAATGTGGAAGGAGTTGGATACCGTCCCATTGAGTCGCATACCAGTGCGGAGAGGAGTCGTATCTGGCAAAGAAACCGCGAGCTGAGTCTGAGGTGCACGATGAGTGGAACAAAGTCTGCCCATTCCAGAGAATCAAATGCCTTTGTGGCATCAATCAGGGCAGCTACTGTGAAGATCTGGGGGTCGAGGTGATGTATGAACGCGAAGATGGTGCAAAGGTTTTCCGATATTGAATCGGTTGGAACAAACCCGGACTGGTCAAGCCTTACAGTTTTGGGCAGTAGTGGCAGGAGATGGTTCGCAAGAATTTTGGCAAAGATATTATTGTCGACATTGAGTTCGGAGGCTTCTTGAACTCGTGGCCTTGTGCATCATGCTAGTGCCTCTTGCCGCATGCGGGCTCTGCAGTGAAACCTTTGGCTACAGTGGGCTTAGCACTGGAGTTGCCGGTCAAACACCAACCGCGTCTTGGATGAAGTGCCCCTGGAAATTAAGTGTAGGATGATGGATGCTAATCTGATATGTAGCAACTGCTCTCTTTACCTCTTCCACATTGTTACAGATGTGCCGACCTTGGGCTGGTTAGGACAACTGGATGTTGTGGTGATCAGACAACTTCGGTCTCTGGTGAAGCAGCTGCTTCACATCAGACTTCTGGAGCTGCATATTTTCCAGCTGGCTATCAAGTCATTTATGCCTTCCATCAGTGTTAGGTCTAGCCAGATCCCAGTGGACAAGATTACTGTCATGCTGTGCTGCAACAAAGAAGGTGGTGTGGGGTCTCCGTTTCTGTAGAGGCTGTGGCCTTGGCTGGTTCTCATCTGATTTCTCAATGGAGTCACCTAACTGGCTCCACTCAACATCAGTCAACTTCACTAACATCTCATGCTAGTATTGCTAAATCTAAGACAACTCTGTAGATGTGAAGGAGACCAGGAATACTATACCTGATGCTACAACACAACAGACTACACTTTGCTACCATAGAGTGCTTATAGAGATGGAAAAGGAGCATCACTCATAACATGAACAGGGTTTGTCGGGACCACATCAAAACGTAAAGGTCAGTACTCCCTTAATTAGGAGAAATAAGTCCAATAGATATGGGATAATCCAATTTTGTTTATGTATGCAAAAATGCAAGGCTGAAATTGGCAGGACAATGGAAGTTGACATATTGGAACCAGTATGCTGGGTTAAGCTTGTTGTCAGTTATTAAAAGCAATAGTAAAGCAGCTGCCACATCCAATATAACAGCTATTATAGCCGGCACATGTTTCGTCACTGAATGTTTTCAAGGCTGGAAACTTTAAAGGGTAATATAGTCCAGGTCTTTCAAACTGGATATCCCAAATGAATATTAAATAGGCAAACACTTGAAAATTGAATGACCGTTGAACTTCTCCCTTTCTGCAGGGTCATCCCCAAACTTTTTGCCTTCATCCTCCTGTTTTCTGAACCTGTTTTTGTTGGCTTTTAGGATTCTGCACAATTTACCACTGCTAACCAGTCCTAAAGTGCTTGCTTGTGGTCTCTGCTTAAAACATGGTAGAACTGACTTATACCCAACAGCATATTTAATTTACTTTATAGGCCCTAGTAAAGTGGTACTACCTGTACCCAGGGCCTGTAAATTAAATGCTTTTAGTGGGGCTGGAGCACTGATTGTGCCTCCCACTTACATAGCCCTTTAAAAATGTATCTGGACTACCTTTGCAGCCTGTGTGCAGTTTTGGACTGCCATGTCAACCTGGCAAAATAAACTTTTTGCCAGGCACAAACCGTTTTTGAATATACGCAAGTCACGTCTAGGGTAGGCCATCGGCAGAGTGCAATGTGCTTAAAAAATGGGACTTGTCCTTTTTAGTTATACATGTCCAGGTAGTAAAAAGCTCTTAACTTCGTTTTTCACTACAGCAAGACCTACATCTCTCATAGGATAACATTGGAGTTATCTTATTAAATGTAATAAGCTGTCATTTCCAAATAGGAACTTGTAACCAACTCCTGTTCGGTGTCTTTGGAATTGTAATGAAAAGTCCTAACTCAATGTGACGTCAGATTTTAAATTACAGTTTTGAAAATGCCACTATTAAAAAGTGTGCATTATGGGGGTTTGGCTTGCACGCCGAGGGTGATGGCGGCGTGAGCCCGGAGCTCCGCGCCTATTCCCCGCGATTATCCTGCCTACTGCTGTAAGAAGCCCAGCGCTGCACCTGGAACGAATTGTGCCGGGCACCGCAGCCGGTGAGGCGCTAGCGGAGCGGGCAGGAGGCCGCTGAAAGGACCGGTCTCTGCCGTGACTCGGAGACACCAGGACCGAGCCGGAAGGACGCCTAAAATGGCGGCCGCGAGGAAGAACTGGTAGCGCCCGCCTGCTTGGACCGGGAGATACCGCCTGGGGGTGAGGCCGAGACCCGCCGAAGATTGAGACCTGGAGAGAGCGGTAAATCCCCCACCCCCCCCCCCCCCCCCCCCGGAGGCCCCGAGGACCCGGAGGAAATCCTACCTGGAGGCTCCGAGGAGCAGCGGAACTGCCGCGAGTGAACGGCCCAGGGAGGCTGAGCGGAAGGCGGGGTGCTCTGGGAGGGCACCGAGCACTGCAGAAACCCTGCGGACTGGACCGGCGCGGCTGGGGCCCGGCGGACTGGAGGTGCCCTGAACGCTCCCCCTCCCCCCCCGGACCAAGCGGTAAGCGGAAGCGCAGATCAGCTCACAGGGGGGGAGCAGAGAGACGTGAGGGGGCGGCGGATGGCCTAAAGAGACTTGGGACGCTACCGGCGGAGGCAAGCAAACCAGGGGGAGACTGAGAATACCGGCTGGGGGCCCCGGCCGCTTCCCGCCACGTGGGCTGGTGGGCCTCGCCCTCGGATCGCAGCGGGAGGCCGTGCACGCCCTGTGGGACCGGCTGGCCGCGGCCGCTGGGAGTGAACCTGAGACTCGGCGAAGGTCGGAAATCGAAGCCCTACCGCCAACAGCCCGGAGTGACAAGCACGAATCCCCGCATGCCCGAACCCTAAACAGCGACGCTAGCTGCAAAAGTTGGATGCCCTGACGGTGAGGATTGACCTTGCTTTGCGGGAGCTCGCGCAACATTGGAGAGGCTGTGTGGAGGGTGGGTGCTGGACAGCGCCCCGGGGGTACACGCCGGCCACCATGGGGAAGCCAAGAGGCAAGCAGGAGGAAGCGGCGACCTCGGGAACGGCGGAGGGCGACACGGGGGAGCCCACTGACCTGAAGCGGCTACAAGATCGCATCCTGGAGGCCATTACGGCAATGAGAGAAGCGCTGCACAATGATATCGCGCAGGTGGCGTCGGGGCTTGGCCTGCTTCGTGCCGACCACGACAAATTGAAGGACAGAGTAAAAGAGACTGAGGTAGCCCTGAAGGACCTGGCTCCTGCCCACAAAATTCTAGAGGGCAAACTCACGGAGGCTCTAGACCGGATTCAGATATTGGAACGACGAGCAGAGGACGCAGAAAACAGGAGCCGCCGCAGCAACGTGCGAATTGTAGGCGTACCGGAGAGCGAAGGGGGGACGGACTTGGTGGCCTACTGTGACACTTGGCTTAAAACTGTAGTAGCACCTGAGGGCCTGTCACCCTTCTTTACCCTGGAGAGAGCGCACCGGGTTCCATCCGGACCGCCGAGACCCATCGTGGCCAAGCTGCTGCACTACAGAGACAGGGACCTGCTGCTGCAAAGAGCCCGGGACGCTGGCCCGTTCCAAATCGCGAATAGTAAAGTCACGTTGTTTCCGGACTTCACGTTCGAGACGCAAAGGCAGCGAGCTTCATTTCTGACGATCAAGAAGGAGCTACGCACAGAGGGCATCCAGTACTCCTTGTTATTCCCTGCCAGACTTCGAATTGTGGTGGACGACAAAACGATGTTCTTCAACCTGGCTGCAGACGCTTGGGACTGGTGGGAAACCTACAAAGCGGGCACAGATGGAGCCAAGATTCGAGAAGAGCGGGAAAAGGAGCGGGAACGAGCACCGGAGGGCCCGCGCAAATCGCAAAGACTGCGTAAGCGACGGCGCGGAGTTGAGAGACCGACCGCCTCGCAAACGGAGGCTGAGCGCAAGGCGGCGCTGCAGGCAGTGGTCACGATGGCAAGAGCGGAGGACTCCCAATCCAAACGAGGCACGGACACAGAGACACATGCATCGGGCTCGGAATCGGACCTGTCTGGGATCCACGACGCCAAGGACCCGGTGGTGACACCGCAAACGGCAGAAGGAATCCTGAGCATCCGACTTACGCCTGATGGGTAAAGGGAAGGGACCTTGAGAGGGTTCACCTGATTAGCGGGTATGTTAGCTCCAGGCTTGGGCGCTGGGTGACTGGCTGAGCGTGTTCTCAGTAATGGGGGGATGGATGCGGGCCTGGGACATGTGGCCCCCTCTTGGGCGAGGCCTCGCTCCGCACGCCCTTAAGGCACTCGCGGCTGCGGCCGTGAACTAAACACTTGGGGGTTCTGAGTTAAGGGAGTTTGGATGGGGTCTGGTATCTCGATATTGGGGCCTGTTCTGGGGGGAGGGGGATCACCACAGTTGGGGTTTGGTGTAGGGGTTTTTTTTTGCAGACACCAACCCTTCCTTAGGGGCTGAACAGTTGGGAGGTTATGTTTGGGGTTGGGGTGGGACCATCATCCGCAGGAACATGAACAGGGGGGGGGGGGGAAGAGGAACCCTGACTTACGGGACAATGGCTAACTTGAATGTTTTGAAGTGCATGACCTGGAACGTGAGGGGCCTACACACGATGCAACGCAGACATAAAGTGCACGCCTACCTACTGAGGAGAGGGATTCACATTGCGCTCTTACAGGAGACACACATTACAAAGCAGGAAGGGGTGGCGTTGCAGAGGAGATGGAGGGGACAGGTTTTCCACACCTCTTACTCGGCCTAAGCAAGGGGCGCCCTGATATGGGTGAGAGCGGGGGCACCTTTTCAACTGACACGGCAGCTGGTAGATCCAGAGGGGAGATTTGTGGTAGTGGAGGGCAGATTACGGGGAAAAGATATTGTCCTATGCAGCGTATATGCCCCGAATGTAGACCAACTAGCCTTTTATTCAAGCTTATCGGGGACGCTGGCGCGCTTCCTGGTGGGTCCGGTACTCATGGGAGGGGACTTTAACTCCGTGGCGGAAGTGCATTTGGATAGATCACACCCGCCCCTGAGCGACTCCCCGGTACACCGTATTGCCAAGGGTAGACTGGACTGGCAAGAGAGCTGGGGGTTAACTGATGCATGGAGGGCGCAGCACACAACAGACCGGGATTACTCGTTCTACTCCGGGCTACATGATCTCCACGTTAGACTAGATGCGATATTGTGTTCGCGGGAAGTGCTGCCGCATGTTGCCTGGTCGGAATATCTGACGAGAACGGTTTCGGACCACAATCCGCTCCTGATTCATTTAGACTGGATGACGGAAAAGCCTAGGGTGCCAACCTGGAGGCTCCGGCCGGAAACTCTGGAGGACCCGCTACTCGGGGTGGCACTGGAGGAGGGGTTGACACAATACTTTACCGTCAACGAGGGATCCACGAACTCTAGGGCAGTGGAATGGGACGCCTTTAAAGTGGTAATGAGGGGACAATGTATCGCACAGTACGTAGGCACGAGAAGGGTGTTGTTGACCGACCTGGAGAGGGCGGTCGCAAAATTGCGGGAAGCGGAGAGGGACCGGCCGGGCCGGCCGGAGCTTCAGGAGACGGTAAGCTCGGCTAGGGAAGCGGTGGCGGTCGAGGTTGAAAGGCTACAGGCTTACGATCATCGGGCATACGCGCTGCGCTCTCATGTAGAAGGGGACCGATCGGGCACTCTGTTGGCGTGGCTTGCTAACCCCACGAAACGCTGCTCCCCTATCTTGCAGATTGCCGATGAGGAGGGAAGTCTGTCCTACACCCAATCGGCCATAGTGGACGGCTTTCAGAGATACTACGGGAAACTTTATAGCAGTACCCCGGGCGACTGGGGGGAGGAGGCAGAGACTTTCCTGGGAGGCCTCACCCTGCCGCGTTTAGAGGACGAGCAAGCGGAGGACTTGAGGAGAGACATTGACTTGGGGGAGATTAGAAGAGCTATCAAGTCCATGGCCCGCAATAAGACGCCGGGTATAGACGGTTTGCCCATTGAATTCTACGGCAAGTATGTGGACGCCTTAGCGCCGCGGCTTTTAGCTGTGTACAAGGAAGCAGGAACTACGAGTCGGCTCCCCCAGTCGATGCGGGAAGCGATAGTCATTCCGCTACTGAAACCTGGCAGAGAAGGCAGCAGCCCTGAATCTTATAGGCCGCTCTCAATGCTTACAGCTGACTATAAAATCTTAAGCTCTATACTGGCGGCGAGAATCTTGCCGCACATGACCACTCTGGTCCATGAGGATCAGAATGGCTTTATCCCTGCTCGGAACACGACGCTAAATATTAGAAGGCTTATCCGACTCCTGGAAGATTTACGGGAGGGGAGCGGAACTCCACTTGCCCTCTCGGTCGACTTTGAAAAAGCGTTCGATAGTCTAGAGTGGGATTATTTATATGCAGTCATGGAGCGCTTCGGGATGGGCGCAGGTTATATCCGTTGGACGAAGGTGCTTTATGCAGCAGCGGTAGCGAGAGTGCGGGTTGGATCCTTGGTGTCCCAACAGTACCCAGTGGAGAGAGGCACCCGGCATGGATGCTCCCTATCCCCATTACTGTTCGCCTTGGCAATTGAGCCGTTGGCGGCGGAAACCCGCAAGGGGCGATACTTCGCAGGTGTGCAAGCTAGAGATGGGCGACAGTTTATCTCGCTGTACGCCGATGACCTCCTGTTGTTCCTTGACAACGACGCAGCAGAGCTCGATGGTGCGGAGGAGTTGCTGGGACGATTTGGCGGCCTGTCGGGATTAAAGGGTAATTGGACGAAAACGTGCCTTTTTCCATTGAGGGAGGGCGCGACCCGCCCAGACCACCGACCGCTACTTCGTTGGGAGCCAACTTGTCTCCATTACCTTGGAGTTTACATATATCACACAGCGGCGGCTTTGTTTGAGGGCAATGTGGAGAGATGCGTCAGGGGGCTGAAGGGTAGCATGACCTTCTGGGCCACGCTTCCACTGTCCATAGCTGGTAGGATAGCTCTATTGAAGATGGTGGCCCTGCCGCGGCTGCTGTACTACTTTTGGACGCTCCCGATCTGGATCCCCAGCTCCTTTTTCCGCCGACATCGATCCCAGTTAACTACTTTCCTGTGGGGGGCGGGCAGGTGCAGAGTGGCGCTGGCGACACTCACCCCCCCCCCCGAAAGAGGAAGGGGGCTTGGCGTTCCCAGATTATGAGCTCTACTACCTTGCTGCCCAGTTGCAGATATTTACGCAAGAGGTGGCTCGTGTTTACCGGGGCCCGGAAGACGGGCGACTGCGGGGTACGCCACGGCATGTACTAGCCTACATCGCACTGGGACAGAACCTTGCCGCCCGGGACTTATCCCTCGAGCAGGACACATTTCGGCGCTGCTGGAACCGGGCGCAGAAGCGAGCGGGGATTAAGCACCCTTACGCCCCGGAGATGCCATTGGGCATGCTGACCGCGCTACCCCACGGAGGCGATTGGTCCCGCCTACAGCAATGGGAGGAGGCGGGAGTACAGGTGGTAGGGGATCTTTTTGAAAACGGGGAGCTCCTCCCGTTCCTAGCCCTCCAGGAACGATTTGACCTACCGCGTGGGGGTTACTTCCTTCACGCAGCTGTGATAAGGGCAATGCAGAAACACTGGGAACTGGGACTGGCGGAGCCGGAGACGGCCATGGCTTGCCAATACACCATGATGGCGGCGGGAACGGTAAAGGCGGTGTCTTGCTTATATAACAGAATGCTCCACGAGCATTTGCCGCCCCTCGACACGCTGAAACTCAAGTGGGAGACCGACCTGGGCAGGCCCATTCCGGACACGACGTGGGCACAATTGGTGCGGCGGGCGCGTAATAGCACAAGGAACGCTAGATTTCAAATTATCCATTATTATATACTGCACAGGGGGTACATGACCCCTGGGAGAATCCTGAAATACTTTGGCGCGACCGACGCGAGGTGCCCCCGCTGCGCGGCAGAGGGAGCTGAGCTGAGCTGGTGCATATGCTCTGGTCATGCCCGGCCCTATCGGACTCTTGGCGGGCCGTGGGAGAGTCTTTGAACGATGTGACGGACCGGACTGTTGACTTTGACTCAGCGGCGTGCCTCCTGCATTGGTTCCCACATACCCCCAAAAACAAGCTCTCAAGTAAATTCATAGATATGGGTTTGATGATAGCCAAGCGTGAGATTACTAGAAACTGGAAGGCAAGGACGGGCCCGACGCATAAGAGGTGGTACAACGAATTTTTGAAGTGGGCGGCTTGCGATAGCACATATAGATATCAGATGGCGCATAGAACTACTAATGAGCGAGCGCTAGAACAGGCGACGGCCTGGGAGGTGATGGTGCAGGGCCTCAGGGATAGTGGAATAGTGGATGAAGGGGAGGACCTAGGCGTTGCCGGGGGCAGCACTTCACAATGACCAGGAGATAAGAGAACCGGTAGAAGGGAATGCCTGAAGACCAAGTTTAGCTGTACACATCAGGTGGCTCCTGTGCGGATGGTGGGATGGGGAGGGAGGGGCGGTGGGGGGGGGGTTAGAATCTCTGGGACGGGGGGAGTTGGGGGGGAGTTCTATGTTTACTTAGTTGAGGACCTAAAAGTAGGCACACACACAACTCCGAGACGATACTCCTGTGGAAGTACAACCGGGCATGTGGGAGCTGAGACTTTGTTGCCGCCCGGCCCTCGGGATGTGGGCCTGCAGGCTGTGTAAACTAGAAGATGGTATACCAGACTACAGCACTCTGATTGATACTGTATATGTATAACTATTGGCCTGCGTAATGTGTGTCTACAATAAAAATAACTTTAAAAAAAAAAGTGTGCATTATCCTGCCTTATCCATTTAGTGCCTGCAGACTGACTCTGTGTCACATGACTGGGTGTAGCTGACTGTTGAATTTTGTGTATTCCTCCTAGGCTGGCAAACACAATAGAGAGCTAAGGTGACCCTGGATGGGCAATTACTGGCAGAATGGGAGGGTGGAGCTGGGCACACCCTTCTTACACCTGAATAGGCTGTTCCCTGCTTCCATAAAAAGGGCTGCATACCCCCTATACTTAGTCTGGAGCTAGGTCGGGGAAGGCAGAGTGCCTGGGGACTTCAAACAGAAACCTCTAGAAACTTCTCCCAATTCAGTGGCACAACTGGGTATAAATACTGGACCTCAGAAACCAACTCTTCAGTACATTCTGAACCTGTGGATACTCTGACAGGAAGGACGACTGATGTGCTGCTGAAAGGACTGCCACTCTGAAGGACTGCTGCCCTGCTGTGCTGACCACTGCCCTCTTGCCTGAACCTGCATCTGTTTAAGCCAAGACCTCAAAGTCACTCAAAGGGCTAGTTGGCTGGCCTCCTGACTTGCATCTCAGAGACCGAAGGCTTCAACTACCTCGACCCCAGCACCTGGACTCTGCAATCTGTGAGTCTACCCTGCCAAGGGGTGCCACCCCAGTCCTCGACCCTTTGAAGTGGTCTCCGGTGCTCTGCCAGCATCTGTGGATTCAGCAGAACTGAAGCATCTCCGCTGCTGCGCGATGCAACCCCAAGCAAAACTGACGCATCACTGCTGCTATGTGGATCTGTGTTGCAAAGATCTGCATCACAGCTCGCCACCTCATCGGAGCTGCATCTGCGCAGCGTATCCTTGGCGCAGACCCTTGCATCCCTCGTCAAAGGCTGCCTCAACGACTACACCGGATTTTACATCGCATCCTCACAGCTCCTCCGAACTGACTCATTGCCCCGACTTTGTGACTCATCCTTGACGCTGGACCTCGTATCACAAGGCCTCGTCGATGGGATCCTCAACAATAACTCAGGGCCTTGTGTCACAGCCTCGCCGCATCTCGGAACTGACACATGGCTCAGGCTGCACAACACATCTTCGACATGGACCCATGCAACGCTATGCTTACCAGGATTTAAGGTACTCTGTTCAGCAGGCCTAACTGGCCTGTAGCTGGCCCTCGCTCCATTGCGATAAGCCTGAACTTGTGACTGTCACGTTTCTTCTCAATCAGATATTCACAGTTGGTGCTTTGTACTTTTGGGTGCCATTTTTACTGAAACCTTTAAAATTGCATAACTCCGGTTCTACTGATTGGATTTTGGTTGTTTTGGTCTCGCCTACTTATTAAAATTCACTCTAATATTCTAACCTGGTGTGGGATCCTTTTTGTGTGGATTTTTCACTTTTACTGTTTGAAGTGTTGCACAGTTTACACATTGCCTACAAGTTAAGCCTGACACTTCTGTGCCAAGCTACTAGAGGGCTGAGCACAGGTTAATTTAGGGTTGGTTTGTCCCTCGCCCTGACAAGGATTGTGGCTGTTGCTTGACCACGGCTCACACACCAGTTAGCCAACAACCCAATTTCTCGCAGTGGTGATCAGCGGTGAGGATTAGGATTTGTGTTTGTGCGGTGCCATAGAATGATTATTTGTACACTACTATTGCATATCTGAGACCAAGTTGAGTTTAAAATTCTTCCTGATTGGTTTTTCAAATCCACTCCATCCTAACTGACTGTTATTGCCCTGGACTTCACCTGCCAAGATGTACTTTGGCTGAGCTCAAGGAATTTTGCAAGGAGAGGGGCCTGCAGCACCAAAACGGCATAACTCCAAAAGGCTTTGAGGGCATGGGCAGAGGCCCATCAGTTGCCACTCACCACAGAGGACCAGGGCGGAGAGGATGATGTGGAGGGCCAGGAGATGCAGCAGTCATTTGAGGGGGATGGCTTGACCCTGAATTGGATCTTCCTACTAGAGCAGACAGCAGTGTGTCTTCTCGAGGTCTAACTCCTGAGGAGCTAGTGGACAGGAAGGCGGAGAGGGAGTTTAGACTGTAGATGGCCCAGTTAAAAATTGAAGCAGAGCAAAAGAAGACGGAGGCTGAGAGGGCCTTACCCAGAGAAAAACTGGCCACAGAGGAAAATAAACTAGCCATGGAGGCTGAGAGAGTCTTAGATCATGAGCTAGTAAAAATTATTTTCCTCCTCGGAGTCTGAAGGAGCTGGACATCTAGGCCAAGTCCACAGTGACCTCTGGAGACAAAAGGTCTGGTGTGTGAAATCTTTGTGGGGGATGACATTGACAAGTGGTTTGAAGCTTGGGTAGCTTTGCAAATCCAAAGGACCCCTGAAGTGGGTTGGGGCCTGCCTCTGGAAGCATATACCTAGCGAAGTGTGGGACGCCCTCCTGACCCTGGAGAAGGGGTCCAGGATGTGGTATCCCCCCATGAAGGAAATTATTCTAAGAAAATATGGCTCCCCCTGAGAAATACAGGCAGAAGTGTAAGGACAGCCAGACGCTGCCTCGGCAGTCCTGGGTGGATTTGGTGGATTCCTTTTGCAAGACACTGGATAGTTTGGTGAAGGGCAGTGAAGTGAATGATTACAAAGGGCTATAAGATCTGTTTGCATGACAGCACATGTTCAGTAATTGTTTTCCAGAGCTGTTCCAACACTCGATTGATATTAAGCTCACTGACCCCGGGGAGCTGGTTAAGGAAGCTGACTGCTGGGCTGGCATCAGGGTCCATAAGAAGGTAAGTCGGAGTGACCCCAGGAAGGGTGGTTCAGATTCCCCCCCCCCCCCGCCCCCGAAGAGTGAGGGGGAGGTCAAGGGAGACACAGACAGGCCCCAGAATAAGAGAGACGAAAGAGTTTCCATGTCCCTTCTAGGACCAAGGGAGGAGATTCTGTTGGGCGGTAGCCCAGGGTGTCCCATTTCCAACCCCATTGCTTTCATTGTTTTCGGCTAGGATAAAAGCAGGGGGACTCTGTTTTTCCTAAGAAACCACCCACTGGTAGGACCTCTACAGGGGGGTGGGGCAATGTGGCCTTAGGGGTAAGTAGTCCCTCTGAGAAAGTTCATAGACCATGCCGTGATATCCCTTAACTGGGAGATAGACTCAGAGTTTGAGCTTCTGATCCCCGAGGGTGGGAGCTGTCACTGCTCTGAGGGACACTGGGGCTAGCCAGACCATGATGGTGGAAAGGCTAGTTTCTACAGAGCAGTACACCCGCCCAGTGTGTAGTGTGTAGGGTATCTCAGGTCCATGGGCAGTACTTTGACCACCTAGTGGGCAGATATCCCTGAGGTTGGGTAAGGAGATGACCCAGAGGAGGGTCATAGTTAGTCCCCAGATGCCTATAGACTGCATTCTGGGGAATGAGTTGCCCCTGGTGTCAGGAGAGGTGAGAGCCCCGATGGAGTGACACGGTGAGGAAGAACTCACCCCCTGTTCCCTGTTAATCATAATGGTTCAGACCCTGGACAGAGAGCGGCCAATCTCAGGATACCACCCCATAACTGGTGTTATGGGGACTGGCAGAAGGGTGCCCAACACTCTGGACTACCGACCCTCACTCTGAGAAACCTTAGAGGTTCGAGAACCCTGAATGGTCTGGGGCCTGACTCCTGACACAGACAGCTGTCAGTGGCCTCTTTTGATCACTGTCCTTATGGGCAGAGTTATCCTTGGGTTGGGGACAGAAGTCTGATTTTAGGGGTGGAATGGGCCACCTCCATTTGTTTGCTAAGCGGGTACTGTGTGCCTACAGGGATGCATCTGTGAGCAAGTTAAGGTTAGGGGCTTCACAGATGGTGTCCACAAGTGAGAAGGGTTCCCCATGGGTCAGTTCAGTAGCTCAGAAGAGAGTAGACCGAGGGATCCAAATTAGTTCAGAGAGACGTAGAACTGACAACCGCCTCTACATAACAGGACCTTCGTTTATGTTCTATCACCTAAGCAGGGAAGCCAAGATATTGATTAGCTTACCCCTGGCTATTGTCTGGCAGGTGTGTTGGGTTTGGAGCTTTCTGCAGGGTCATCCTCAAATTTTTGCCTTCACCCTCCTGTTTTCTAAACCCGTTTTTGTTGCTGTTTAGGGCTCTGCATACTTAACCACTGCTAACCAGTGCTAAAGTGCTTATGCTCTCTCCTTAAAACATGGTAGATTCGGCTTATACCCAATTGGCATATTTAATGGACTTGTAAGCCCCTAATAAAATGGTAGTACTTGTACCTAGGGCATGCTACTAGTGAGCCTGCAGCACTGATTGTGCCACCCACTTAAGTAGCCCTTTAAACATCTCAAGCTTGCCATTGCTGCCTGTGCATGTAGTTTTATAATGCCATGTTGACCTGGCAAAATAAACCTTTTGTGAGACCCAAACCTTCCTTTGAAATACATATGTCACCTCTAGGGTAGGCCTTGGACAGCCCAGAGGGCAGGGTGTAATGTACATGTCCTTTTTAGTTTGACATGTCCTTATGAAAAACTCTTGTATTTGTTATTCACTACTGCAAGGCCTACCTCTACTAATAGGGTAACATTGGGGTTAATAAGCTGTAATTTCCTTAATGGGAACAGGTAACCAGTTCATGTTTTTTGTCTTTGGAATTGTAATGAAAAATCCTAACTTATAAACCCTGGGGGAAGAAGGCTCCAACAACCTCAACCCCAGCACCTGGGCTCTATCTGTGATTCTACACAATCAAGTGGTGCCACCCCAGCCCTAGACCCTTGGAAGTGGGCCTAAGGTGCTCTGCCAGCCTCTGTGGATCCAGCGGAATTGGTGCATCGCCTTTGCTGCACGGCGCAACCTTGAGCAGAATAGACACATAGCCGCCACTGCTTGGATCTCCACCGTCTGAAAGACCTGCATCACAGCCCACAGCCTCATCGGAACCGCCACTGCATGATGCATCCTCTGCACATGACCTTGCATCACTTGTCTACGGCAGCCTCGACAACAATGCCCGACTTCGCATTGTAGCCTCACAATTTCTCCGAACCGTCGCATCGTCTCGACTGCGCGGAGCATCTTTGATGCTGCACTTTGCAACGCAAGCTCTCGTCAATGGGATCCTTTTGACTATTCTGGACCTCGAATTACATCCCTCTGCATCTCGAAATGGATGCATTGCTTCAGCTGTGCAATGCATCTTCTACACAGACCCTTACAATGCTCCTCAAACCAGGATTTAAGGTAATCTTCAGCAAGCCTATCCAGTTCCCTGTAGCCGGTCCTTGCCCCATCGCGGTCAGCCTAAATTTGTGACTTTGTGTCGTTCTGATGCAACCAGATATCCACAGTTGGAGCTTTGTGCTTTTTGGCGATATTTTCGCCAAGATTTTTAAAATGGCATATTTCCGGTTCTACTTATAGGACTATTATCATTTTGGTCTTTATTTACTAAAAATCTCTCTTAATCTAACTTTGGGTGGGATCCTTTTTCTCTAGGGTTTTCACTTTATTACTGTTTAAAGGGTTCGCTAAATACTTAAAACATTGCCTCAGAGTTAAACCTGGCTACTCTGTGCCAAGCTACCAGAGGGTTGAGCACAGGTTAAATTAGGCTTGACTTGTGCCCCACAGTGACAAGGAATGTAGTTGCTGATTAACCAGGGCTCACACCCCAGTCAACCAACAAACTAATTTCTCACAGTGACAGTATAGGGAATGTTCAACCTAATGGATGTTATGATTTAAAGAAAGGCCATGAATGTAAATTGAAAGAGAATACAATGACGGTAAGTGAAGTATTATTAACTTAAGTAAAGGCGAAAGTATCAGGCTATAGAGGCAAAGAAATATGACAAACCTTTAGGAAAGTATTTCGCGGAGTGCAAACGGTATTTGTCCACGTGGTATGGTAAAGGTACGATAGCCTGAACAAGCTGATCTGAGGAACAGTGGTGTGCAGAGATTGTGGACCTGCATCAAATCAGTCTTCTGGAGCCACGTGCAATCTAGCTGACCCTCAGGTCCTTCATGCTGTTCATCAGTAATAGATCTGTCCAAGTCCCGACGCACAACATGACTGACCTGATGTACTGCAACAAACAAGGAGGAGAAAGGTCTTTATCTCTCTGGAGGCTCTGTAGCTGCTTCTTCATGATAATACTCTGACATGCAGAAGCCTAGCTTGTTCTCTCTTCATCAGGATTGACCCACTCAGCATGTGTCATGTTGTCTATATATTGATGTGGCACAGGGTATCTTTGCAGAGTGGGGTGTGACTGGTAGATTGGTTCACTTTCTCGGAGAACACGCAATAATGGCCTTTTGTTGCTTAGAGGTTCCCTAGGCGATGTGTTCTGTCTTCGGTAGGATTTGGAACACCTTGACACGTTTTTGCCACTACCTCTCATCCCACGGCTCCCGGGGAAGGTCAAGAGAGACAGAGTGCAGCTCAGCCTAATGGCACGGAGAGTCTGGTACTGTGACCTGCTGAATCTGAGTATATGCCTTCCACTTTAACTCTTTGGTTTGGGAAGATTACCATCCCAGCAGCAAGGCAAGGTCCTGGAACCCGAAACGCCACAATCTATAACTCCATACACGGAGAGCAGTGGGCCCAGTAAATTAATTTGATCTGCGTGGCTGCTCGCAGTCCGTCCACTAAGTCTGTCTGTGCCGGCCGTTGGGCTAACTTTTTGGCCTTGTGGGAGGGCTAAGAAGTCAACACTCTTCAAGCTAAATTGTCTGATGCCCATTTGTTCATTTTATTTCTAAAAGTGGCCACAGCAAATCCTTGCCATGTCGAAAGTTTCTAATCAACTCTTACAGCGTTTCTATGTTTGTTTGATGAGCTCTTGTATTCAAATTTCCTGTTGTGATGGGTTTTATAAAATGACTATCATGCTACAGTGAGACCTTATTTGGTTTTTACTTTTTTAATGTGCAGACCCTTTGAGCCCATGCAGAATTGTTCCCTGAGTTTGTTATTAAATCTTAATAGTGTCTTCCTTGTTGCGTTTAATTCTGCTCATTGTGTTCGTGAGCTGCAGGTGCTTTCTTTGCTGCTGCGATATGCCACTTTCTTTCCTTACAAAGTAATGCTTCAGAGTAGGGAACCCTTTCCTTCGAAGGTGGTGCCACTCAGCCATGTGGGGCAGTCTATCACACGCTCTATTTTCTCACTGCCTTTTTCCCTTTATGGAGGAGACGATCTTAAGGTGTCTCTTACTTCCTACATTAGTACGATTTTGTTGGATTGACCAATTATAAGAAAAGGAAGGCTATCCAAAATTGGACCTTATTTTGGTGGATTGTATCAAGCTGTTGTACGCCTTGGCCAAAAAGTAGTCTCCTTCACCAGACTTAAAGCTGCTACTTCAGCCTTGGCTTGTGGGGTGTTCCGGTGTTTTATATCGGATAGAGATGTTAACTGCAGATTCCTTACCTTAGAGTTATCCCCAGGCATCAGACTGGATCCGTAAATTTTTCTTCAGCAGTACTGCGTGTCGGTAGAGGGCGTTGAGCGATTCCATAATGACGCGTCCACCGGATGTGACTTCGTCAGAGTCCACATAAGCCCTCCCCGACGTCAGTTTCTTCCTTTCCACGTGGACCTGGAGAGCGGTACCTCTGGTTATTTTTGGCCTACCACATCGAAAAAGTGTGCTTTTTCTAGATATCTTCGAGGTTGACCATGTCGACCCCGCACTCGCATCCTATTTGCATGTGGTATTTAGACGCGCACCCTGACTATTGACGGAGCGGCTCGTGTTTTCAGCTTCGATCGTTGGCATTGTAGTAGTGCCATGTGACGCTGTTAGCGACATGGTGGTCGACGGTCCCACGTTGGTCGTGGTCTGCTTTTTCTTCCAAGGACCTTGAGGGCCAAATCCGGAAGTCCTTCGTCCTCACTGTCACCTGCCGCCTTCCCCAATTTTACTGCATACATGCAGTATCTGAAAGCGACCGTTATAGATTCCCTACCTTAGAATCACCCCCAGTCATCACACTTTTTCTTAGCAGTACCCCTGTGCATCAGTAGGTGGCGTCGGTTGACTACGTGTCTGTCGTCGGCTCCGTGGTCACCGGATGACTTTGCTGTGTCTACCTAGACGCCACGCCAGCGACCTGCCATCAGTTCTTTCCTTTTTCTGGCCAGCCTAACGCAGATCTGGAGAGAGCTACCCCTTAGTCACTTTTTGACTAAATATTTTTGACGTTTTGTCAGCCTCTTTTTCAAGTCTTCGACTCCTGGTGCTCAAGGGATTTCCCATCATCAAACCGGCTTCAAGCCTTGCGGGCCTGTCACAGGCTGATGTCGGTGACGGACACGCACCTCGTGTGCCTTTGATGTCTGGACAAAGTGATGCTTAGGACAAGACCCTCGTTCCTTCCTAAGGTAGTTACACCTTTTCACATAGGACAAACTATTACTCAGTCCACCTTTTTCCCCACCTCTGCACCCTTCCAAGGAGGAGAAGCGACTCCACCGTCTGGACCCAAAATGTGTGCTGTCCTATCTCGACAGCACTAAAGCTTTTTGGGTGGACGATCATCTCTTCGATGGCTATGTGGCTGCCAAGAAAGACCGGGCTGTCCAAAAGCGTTCCATCTCCAGATGTGTTGTTCTTTGTATTAAAATTTGTTACACTTTAGCGTACAAAGAATCTCCAGTGGGGCTGCATGCTCATTCCACTAGGGCTACAGCAGCAACTACTGCATTGTCACGCGGAGTCCTGCACATTGAGATCTGCCAGGCGGCAACGTGAGCGTGTCTGGATAGTCAAGTCTGGAGAGAAGGCTATGTTGCCGTTACTGTCGTCCATGATTTTTTTGGGTGAACTTGGTTCGCAGACCCTCTTCCAGGGTTGGTATTGCTGGGGTATGTATTATAAGGTAAGGAATATATAACTGTCTTTTCAGATGTAAAAGTTACTTCCCTTCGGTAACGATTTATCTGTAAGAGACATAGGTTAGTTAAAGATTCCTTACCGCCCCACCCATCCTCCCCGCTCTGCGAACTGACTTCTAAGGATAGAGACTCCCTTCAGGGTCCTAGTCGTGGTGCACCAGTGGTTCGTGTCTTACATGGCTCTGCGCTTCTTGCGTGGAAAGTCGTGTCAGAACTGATGTCAGCATGCAGGAGTTTTGCCTAAGTAGACTCCGTCATCCCGGCGACCACAACGCCAAACGGAGAGTCGAATGACGCCACCTATTGACGCCCTGGGGTACTGCTAAGAAAATATTCTCTGGATCCAGTCTGACGTCTGGAGGTAATTCTAAGATAAGGAATCTATAACTAACCCATGTCTCTTACAGATACATTGTTCCGAAGGTAAGTATCTTTTACTTCTCTGCCTCGCCTTCGATTTCGGAGTCAGAGCGAGAATCTGGGCTGCACCTTCTGATCTTTCCCGGTGCAGAGGCGACTCTAGGTCAGATGAGGGAATACTTTTTTCTCCCTCCATGCCATTTTTGGCTCTCAGCCTCCCTCTGGTGCTCTTCTCGGCCACAAGGAGGTCGGTGAGGCCTCGACTGACTCCAAACCGATGGGACCTTCCTCAGTGTCAGCAGGACTCTCCAAATCTGTGATCAACTCAGACTGATCTCCACTGTACATGCCCCAGGGTTCCCACCTGTGACGCCTGTGTTGGATGTGCCAACTTCGCCGTTGACTGAACCCATCGCCCCTTCTTTGTATCTCATCCCAGACGCGAAGGTGTCGACCTCTCGGCACCGATCGACGTCCGGATCAGCGTTGGTGGAATAGTCTTCTTCTGACTACCTTGCTCCTCTTTCTGAGGAGCACCTGCTATTTTCTGCTTGTCACACTGGCATTTTGGTGATGTGGGTGATCAGATGACTGAGCTTCCTCCGGATTTCATTGGATTTCTGCCCTTGGTAATGCTAGTGGCCTTGATTCGTCCCTATCCTCTGACCTGTTTCCACCTCGCCTCACTTCAGAGGGTAGCTAAGCTTTTGCGGAGAGATGATGTAGTTCTGGGGCTTCTACTTCCTTTTGTGGAAGTGGTCATTAATCCCTTACTTGAGGTGCTTCAGCAGAGCCGGCTGAGAACTGGGCGAGCGCTATCCTTCAGTGAAACCCTCTGTTTGGCACTTGGGCTCAAACTATTTCAGGGGTCTCTAACTCATAGGCACCATCCGACTCCTGGTGACTAGCTCTGCCTTTCCTGTCAGCCTCCTCCCCACAGCTTTGTGGTTCCGGCTGCTACAGCCTCCCCTAACATAGACACCCTACCTGACATTCCACCGGCCAGAGGGTCTGGATTCTTTTGGTCGATCGATCTTTTCTGCCACAAGCTCTGCTTTACGGTGGCTTAATATGGCTTGTGTTTTGGGTAGTTTTTCTCATGTGGGATTCGATCTTGCGCCTTACCCCTTTCGTCCCTTATGATTCTCGAGACACTGTTTCTCAGCTAGTCTCGTATGGCTGTTAGACAGCTACATTGCTGATGCTTTGTGGCATGGATACCACAGATTCTGTCGGACAGGCCATGGCCCTTTCATTGGCTCTTTGCTGACATGAATGGCTACGTACCTCCGGCTTTTCTGAGGCTGTTCAGTCTGCCTTGGTGGACATGACTTTAGATCAGTAATATTTGACTCTCAAGCTGACTCCGCTTTACACTGTTTTCGGTAAAGTCGGAGTGGAGTGACAACTTAATACCCAATTGCCATACCGTCCTCTTCTCCCCTCCCCCATACTCAGTTGGGCTTGAAATAGTCTCCTGCATTCTGTTATGTGTTGGCTGTTATAGGGCAGCTCAGTTTTCTTATTCTTTTCACTTGTCCCTCCGCATGCAACCCAGTGGCTACCCTGTCTCTGCACATATTTTCTTTTCTTGCATTTTTACTGCTGAGGACAGGTTGTGGTCCTGGGTTGTTTTCTGGGTTCTTTGCTTCCTACCCAGGTTCTGATTGGGGTGTTTTCATGGTATTGGCAGATGCACTGTTGCCTTGTTCCCTTCGTCTGTATGCCTTACAGGCATTTCTCATTATGTGTCTGATGGCATAGTACCCCTTAAAGGGGACGCCACATGCCGTGTTTAATGCACAGGTGCAAGCTGGAAGATGGTGCACAGGGGTTCTTCTTGTACCCCTACCCCCGGTCCCCCCTGTTTCTTGAATGTTCTCCACACTCGCCAGGGGTTCTTTCCTTCCACTCTGTCTGGTGCCCTTCTTTCCTAGCAGATGCAGGGGAAGGGGCATGGTTCTTGTCTTATGGTTCTTTGTCTGGTTCTGCCCTGAGTGCTGTTCGCTCCTTCTCTCTTCATGCATTAGTACTTTTTGTGCTAGTTCTCGCTATACACTGGTGAGATGGGCCCCTACCTGCTCTCTCTTTCTTAGGCGCCTTGTGGCCATCCCTTGTCTATATCTTGGCATGAGTGGCCAACTCGAAAGCCCTACCTCTTCTGTGCCTCTGCATGGCTTGTTTTTTATCTGCTTTTGCCTTGTTGCTTTCACTTTTCGATTGGAGCAGTTTCCGTGACACCTCAGATACCAGCTCCACCATTTTGTTACTGACCTGGCTGTTCTTCTGATGTGCCTTCTACTCTTTTTGGAGTCTATGGCTGATATTCCTCTTTCGTTATCATCTGACATGGGTTCCTCACCCATCTGCTCTGGATTGGACCGTAAGGAGCTGTGTGATCTCTTGGGATTCTTCCCAGGCAATTTCCTACACTTATTGCAAGCATGTTGCAGTTCTAATCCCTTTGGGGGGTTTAGCCTCTTGTACTAATAAGCATACCAAGTGCTTCACTCACATTGTTCCCTGGCGTGTTGGCCATGCACAGGTTGTCTTGCGCACATGAGGACTTTCCTTTGCTTCTGTCCTCTATGCTTCTTCGGCTGTGAGCACTGCCTCTTTATCTGTTACTACTGTTCTTTACACTAGCCCTTTGCCTGGACATTCATTTCTGGTGTGGGTCTTCCAATACTATTTCTTTTACGATGTGGACTGGCTGTCTAAATAGGCCTTCCATGTGTTGGCCCTGTTCAACTTTACCTTTATCCAGTCCTTCATTATGGTCTTTCTTTCCCTATTCTACTGGGTTGTTGCTCCAATATGGTTTTCTTTTCAATTGTCTCTCGACTGCCTAATCATACTCGTTTAGTCGGTAGTGCTGTTTCTGTCTGCTCCCTTGGTTTTCTGGAGTGTTTGACTTTCACCCCACCCTCACCCTTTAGACGAGGCCATGTGACTGGTATCCAGCTCGCCGTTGTCTCACCTTTGGCCCAAGGCCACTGTGGTGGTCCTTTGTATGTACCCATTTTGAGCACATGTTATTGTACAGTGGGATTTCTGTATATATTTCTATATATATATATCATATATTTATATTATACCTCTCTATTTATGTATGCTTTTATACCTTCTTTTCTTGGGATTCTGCGCTGCATAGTCCCAGAGGTCTTCCTTCTCTCTCGAATTGTTTCCTCTACCTCACGTGGTCTAGGCCCATGATTGTCGCTATGGCTTGCAATACGTTTCTTCAGCTGTTGAATCAGACTCTCTCTGCCTTACCTACTTCTATGGCTAGGAGTCTTGGCCCAGAGGTTTTAGCTGTTGTCCTTGGGCTGGCTGACCTTCCGGGGGGCGTTGTAGTTCAATATTTATATGGAGTGTTCTTCCCACTGGTCTTGTTTTTCTGCCATGGCATTTTCTCCCGTTTTTTTGCACAGATGAGGATTCTGTTCCGTATGGTGTTCTCACCTTTTCTGGTGGGATGTTTTCTTCCTCACCCTCTCTTCTTTCCAAGCTGTCTCTCTTTTTTTCTAATGCAGAACGGATGACTAGTCGGGGTTCTTTCTTGGAATTAGTTCACAAACCCTCCTCTGGAAAGGTATTTCTTGGGTGTATATATTCTAAAGTAAGGAATCTGTGGCTAGATGTCTCTTTCAGATTAATAAGTTGCATATCTTCGGGAGGCTCCTTATCTTGTAGAGACTAGATCTAGCTGCAGATCCCTTCTGACCCACCCTTCCTCCCCGCTGTGCGAACTGTTTATACTCTTTTCCAGATCCCTTCTATGCACCCTCGTGCCATTCGATGTTTAAAAAAAAAACTAACAAATAAGGGAAAGTTAAACAATCCAAACAACCATTAGTAATCGACATAAGCATTTTTTTTTAAAAAGTGCTCTTTTTGGGGTTACTGTTTCCATGGCAGTTTCTATACATGGCTCTGTGTTTTAGCGTGGGAAGTAGTCGGGGAACAAACTGACGTCAGCGCGTCGGGGAGGGCTGTTATGGACTCTGACGACATCACATCCAGTGGACGATGTTGTTACAATCACTCTTGATGCCCTCTACCGACAAGCAGAGGTACTGCTGTAGAAACATTTCCGGATCAAGTCTGGCGCCCGGAGATAATTCTAAGGTAAAAAATCTCCGGCTAAATCTAGTCTCTACCAGATAAGGCGTTTTCAACATGGATGTTTATCTACACCTTCAACCAATACTTCTGCATCAATTCTACAGTTTGCAGGAAGGGCCCTTTTCCCCGCTTAGTCATGAACTACCAGATTTAAAGTCCCCTTCTTAGACCCACAAACTGGCAGGAGGCATTGCTTTGTTATTGATTCGTAAGGCAATAAATCAGACGTTACAATGATCTCTCCAAAGAACAATTTACACACCTTTGGTAAAGCTCTTTCTGCTGGATATTCTAACTACAGATTGCTCACCACCCACTCCCTCCTAATTCTATTTAATGGACTGCCTACGATTAATAAGGTCCCAATTTATGTGTTGCACACTGTTTATTTACTCAATTGTCAGTTGCTCAGCCTCTGAATGCGCGGAATGGGTGAAAGCGAGAACTGACATCAGCATGCAGGGGTGGTGCCTATATGCAGCTCTGTGTCTTCACATCTGGAGGTGTGGTAAAGTTAACACAGCAGTGGATGGCACCACCTGTTGGTGTGTGAGACCTATTGCAGAAGTTTCCGAATCCAGTCAGGTGGGTTGGTGGATTCAAAAAGTGAGGAATCTGCAGTTATTGTATCCCACAGTAAGAGCATTACTGAAGGTAAGTAGCCTATTCATCCCTCTTTGCCAATGCGAGGCTTTAATTTACTGCTTTCTTTCTAATTTTATTCTTGGTGGAGAGGAGATGAACAGTAATCTGGCCATAATGCCTATTGGAACTTGGAGGCCAGTGCATCCTGTTATTTTGTTTGACTTGCTCCCATTAATCAAAGATTCTGAGGCAGTACCCCAGCATAAGTCAAGTCAAAGAAAACTTTATTTCGGCCATATGGCCATAAAAGCACATCAAATAATACACATACATTTTATACAATAAAAAATAACAGATGTTTCAGTAAAATGTCATCATAGAACTGAGGGCGCAGGTCCAAATTGTGCAAGGCTTTCTGGCTCAACATTGCCTGCACTATCTCTTAGCAGTTCTCAATACTAAAATTGTGTGGGCAATGTTCAACAGTCAAAGTGTATTCTACATCACAACAAGAAGGGTTGCAATATCCAATGTTATTAGTGATTGATGTTGCATTAATATATATAAAACTCAAATCAGTTTACATAATAAAGTTTCTAGCTTTGACCGTTAGCCCCTAGGAACATATTAAAAAACACATTAAAAGCATAAAAGAGGGGGAAAAAAACAAGAAAAAACAATTGACTGAACAATGTTCAAAGTATGAAAATATGCAGACATAACACAGCAACATATTAGATGGGCAATCCGAATCAGAGAATTTTCTATATTCTTTATCTTTAAAATGCCCCTGCGAGTGCACCACATCGCATAGAGAAACCTGGAAGTAACAAACACATATAGTGAGTCTGTTTCGTGTTTGAGGAGCCTGGAGACCTCAGTATGGTGTCTAATCCCCAAATTTCTGCAGAGCTGAAACACCCACTTGGACCTTGACCTACTGTAGGCGGGGCAGAAGAGAAGAACATTTTCTGTTTCTTCAACTGTATCACACCCTGGCCAATCTAGTTTGGGTGCTTCCTGCCATTTGTTGGTAAATGCTCGAAGCGGAAGCACCCTGTGTCTAAATTGAAGATACAGTTTCTTTGCCAAGAGTGATTGGGTACTATCAAGTGTCAATTCCAACTTGTATTGCTGTTTGAAATCCAGAAACCTGGAGGTCAGGCTACTTAGGTTGGTCCTCTGGCATACTTGGACCAATTTATATTCTCTGTAGGAGACAAGTAAAGCCTTTTTGGGGATTGTGGGACAGGTCTCTTCGGGTGTTTACCACATTTTTGCCTGGCATGAATTCCTAATGTAGAGTAACCATGGTAAGTTCCCTGCACCCAGGTGGGTCATGACCTACTTCAATTCCTATCTGTAGTTGACTAACTCTGGTGTACTCCAGAGGTGGCGGCAATATGAGTGGTCTAGAGGCGACTACATCGGCTATGGGACCAATCCCCAGGTCCATCCTAAGTGGTGTTAGTGGAGTACTCTTGGGGAGGCCCAATAATTGCCTGAGGAATAGATTCTTTGTCATGGATAACGAAGTTGATGGGCAGTGTCCCCATAGTTCTGCCACGTATAGAGAGGCTCCCCTAGCCTGTATTTTGTAGATTTCTGCCGGTGGGCCTATCACTTTGTGAGCGCAATTTTTATGTATTTTTAAAATGCCCCCTGTAGACTGGATCAATTTTAAATTAGCTTTCTTTACTTTTGTCCCCCAGTCCATCTTATCGTTAAGTGTAAGCCCCAAATAATCAAAAATAGACACCCACTCTAGGCCCCTGCCATCCAATTGCTGGTGTGGGAAGTTGGTGGTATTAGCATGGAAGTTTTGTATCAAAAAGGGGGAAAGCACGGGGTTAGGACAATTGTTAACGGGGTCCAATGTATATGTGGCTCGACTACCTTGATTGTTCCGCCTCTATACCCCTTATTATTTTAATAAAGCAGTGAGCCATACCATTAAAAGTCTATCTTTTTGGACTCTACTGACTTTTTTTAATCTCACCCACGCTCACTTTTGCACAACCACAAACCCCTCCTTTTTTAGGCCCCTTACACCCACACACCCTTTGGCGAAGGAATAGAAGATCCCCGCCAAAGTGCAACATCTGTTGTTGCCCGACAGGCATTGCACCGCCAGTCTGTCGCAGGGGCAGGATACCGATGATGACGCTGGACGATCACCGGGTGGGATTACAAATGTAGTCCAACCGGTGAGCTGTGTGAGGTATCCCTACAAATTCCGAAAAGGGTTCACAACACTCACCCTTTCTGCCTGACTCGATGAGAGAGGCTAATGCCAGTCATTTAGTTGACTTTGCCCGGGGAACTCTGTATTAATTTTTGTTGATTAGCATGGAAGACCATGTATTTTGTTTTTTGGAGATTAATCTCCAGAACCCTCTTCCTGCAAAAAGCACTGAATTCCTCAAGTACCCGCTGCATAGGTGCTTTCGAGAGTAGCAGCGTATCGTCCGCAAACATAAGTGCTGGGATTTTGCGGTTTGCCAACCTAGGTGCATCTATGTCTTTCCCTGCTAGTAAGGTTTCAATTAAGCCATTTAAAAAGAGGGAGAACAGTGTCTGGGCCAGGACTCATCCCTGTCTCACCCCTTTCTCTACGGGAAAGGGAGCGGTCAGTTCACCTTTTTTTGCCATATCTTATTCTCGCATAATTGTTTTGGTGCAGACGTTTCAGCTGATGGCAAAGATAATCTGGTACTCCCATGTCAAGGAGTATGCCCCATAGCTGATCTTGCTGAACCATGTCAAATGCGGATTTAAGATCCAAAAATGTGAGATAGAGGCTGCCACCCTCTAAAACCACAATTTTCCAATGGATCAGTTGCAATCTAAAAATCTGATCAATAGTCGAGGTCTTAAATCCAGCTTGTAAAGGTGTTAATGCTTTGTTTTCTTCTATCCAGGATTGCAGATGGCCCAGAAGCACACAAGCAAAACATTTTTGGGTAACATCTATGAGGCTTATTGGGCGATAGTTTGCTGGGTTAAGTGGTGAGCCTTTTTTATAAATAGGACTAATTTCTGCCCCAGCCCAGGTCGGGGGCAGCACCATGCCTTGAAGAATGGCGTTAAATAATGACCATAAGTAAGGTGCCCAGACTGCTTGTTCAGATCGGGATAGATCGCCGGGGATCCTGTCTAGCCCAGGTGCTTTTGCTGGGAATATGTTGCCCAGGGTCACTGTGATCTCCTTCATTGTGCAGGGGGCAGCGTTCGAATTTGGGAGAATTACTTCTAGGGTGGCTGATACTTCCCCAACATCTTCAGCTTCTTCTACAGACCTATATAAGGTTTTAAAGTAGGATCTCCAAACTTCTTCACCCAAATTTGGTCCGCGCTCTATAAATCCAACATTCAATAGCTGAATGACCTTCAGATTTCCCTGCCTCAATTAGATTCCAAAAACCTCGCATATCATGGTTGTCTAAAGCTACTTTTGTTGCTTCCCATTTATCTATTTCTAATTGTTTTTTGTTCCAGCTGTGATTTTATTTTGTATTTGACCCTGGCTTCCTTTATTCATAGTTTATCATTCATTTTAATAGAAATTAGTAAAGCCTGTTTG
Organism: Lissotriton vulgaris; assembly: GCF_964263255.1. Taxonomy (NCBI): domain Eukaryota; kingdom Metazoa; phylum Chordata; class Amphibia; order Caudata; family Salamandridae; genus Lissotriton; species Lissotriton vulgaris. Next base: position 1,297,294,799 of record NC_141691.1, read on the forward strand.
GCCTCCCTGCAAGATTTATTGTACCATGAATGATTGGGTTTGGGATTCAGCCTGGTCTTATCACTATTATAAAAAAATCGTGCCAATGTGGAGAACAAGTCCTGGTTGTTTTTTTCCATCGCGTTTGCGATGCGGAGCCACGACTAGTTGCAGACAATCGAAACGCAACTTCTAAAAAGGGGGCAATTTGTTGTTACAGGTAGCCACTTTGTCAGTTGGTTGTGCTAAGGCCCCCCAACGTACCCTCCTTCAATCAATACTAGGTTTGGGGTGGGGTGTGAAGTTGTACTTTGGAGGTCCTTGGGCACCAGAAAGGCTATTTCTAGGGCCAGCGGGTTGTGGTCGATTTTGTGATGAAATCTGACAGTGAAGTCCATAGTCTTGTACCATAATTGGACATCTACCAAGATGTAATCTATTGTAGATGCCTGTCCCGGCTTATTAAAAGTAAAATTCCCAGGACTTTCGGAGGGGAATCAGCTGTTCCAGGCCCTTAATAAGTGGCTAAGTATAATTGCATTCATCTATAACACTAAAGGGGTCCATGCTCTTGTTGGCTGGATGCTAGTTTCTGGGATTGACCAAACCGAGTCTTCCTCACTTGTGATAGTTGTAGTGATGCCATGCAGGGGCTCGAATTGACAGTTAAAATCTCCCCCTATGATTACGTGACATTTCTCTGGTATAGTGTGGAGAAGTGTGGTGAGGCAGTCGAGCGTCTGAGAGGTGTATCCCTGACTCACTGGTCGAGAGTAAACATTGATTATTGCAATCTTCAAGGAATTATAAAAACTGAGAAGAATGCACAAGATGTCAGGGGAAAGAGTCTCCAACTTTTTAACATTGCATCCTATATGTACGCCAACCCATGTATATAGACCCCCTGAGGGTCTCCCCCTAGCCCCCTGCACGACTGGGATACAATATGTAGCGTAGCCCACTCTATGTAGTTCTGTCCTCGACCATGTTTCCTGGAACAGGCATAGCTTATGTTTATCTACAAAATCTCCACAATCTGGGAAGTCCAGTTTCGAGCTAAGGCCTGCTATCTTCAAGTATAAAATCAGAGTATTTTGTGGTTCATCTGTATTGACTGTAATGCTGGCAAGGTCTGGGGGTACGACTTTCCTGTGATGGAACTTGCTGCGTCTCCTTATTGTTCCCTGGCCCTCCCCGAAATACATTCATTTGCCCAATTTATATTACTCGTTGGGCTAAGAGTATGGGTTATAGCGATTGCTTCACTGGTTTACTCCTTCGTCCCTCCAGTCGTTGGGGGATCAGCTTGCTGTATATTTCCCAGTTCATCTTCCTTATTAATAATGGGCCTTTTATTGATGGAGCTTAGTCTGTCTACCAGGTCCAGGGAACTGAATCTATTAACAAGTATGTTATACACCATTGTTTTTTGGCATTCCCAGCCTGTGTTTGATGTGGCACCATTCTGGTTGCTTGGTCCCCGGTTCTTGTGCATAGTTCCCTCTTTGTCAGGCATAGGCCTAGAGGGATAGAAATATTCTAAAGACAAAGAGAGAATGCCCCCCAACTCCCTTGAGTAGCCCCAATCCAAGATGTGTTGGACCATCAGGAGTCTCTAAAGTTGATTACAACACAATCACCGGGTATATTCTTTCGTCTTTGCCCCAACCAGCTGACCCTGCGTGTAATTAAGAGTTCGCTTTGTTCATGGTAGGGGAGGAGCCTATGTTTATTTGATTTTGATTTCAGAATGTGTCTCCCCTCGGCCTATTTCCAGCTCTGGTACACCAGCTAGAATGACGACATAGGGGATGGATGCTGGGGGCAGGTCTATGCAGGGAAGTAGGGATTTTGTTTCCCTTGATTTAGGGTGTGATGCAGTCCTGGTGTAAACATCGTGGTTACTTTGGGTTTGGTGTTTATTTGATGAGCCTGATGTTGTTGCTTTGTGCCTACTGCCATGTACGGTGTCAGGGTGATGGAAGGGCTTCTGTTGAAGATTGGCCGGGTCCTGGTTTTGTGGGGCAGGTGTAGTAATCGTGGGAGATGTGTTTTTTTGCACAATTAGGTTGGGCCCTACAGAGGGGGGTGGTTCATTGGGCACAGGTGGGGTTGCCTGGTTTTGTTGCAGAGCCAGCTTTGGGATTCGATGGATTTAATTGTATTGAAAATAGCATCTACTTTGCTCGCCAAGAGTCCATCAATGTTGATAAATTGTCAATGCGTCTCATTACAACATCGAGTTCGGATTTTAAAGACCGAGCAAAGTGTGCTTTAAGTTCCATTAGCAAATTAGATGCCCACGAAGGATGCTCCAGTGCTTTTTGCCAACACTCTTCAGTGTCTTGTGCCCCTGGAGGCTGATTGGGTGGCAAACCGAGGGTTTGTATTACCCGCCTTCCTCCCTTATGTGTAGCTTGTTTTAGGTTCCCACCTTTCTTTTTCGCACCACCTCCCGCAGGATTCTTAGTAATGCGACAAGAGGCTGTCTTTTCTTGTGCACATGGGAAATCCGGATTTGAGATCGCATTTGTTCTTAGGAATAAATGCAAGGTCTCTGTCTCCGTAATTGACAAGCTGTGGGCAAGGATTGGTGTTAGAGAGAGGCGTCTCTCAGTACACTCAATTTCAATAGACACTGCTCCTATAGCCCGCTGGAACATTTTGTCGATTGCTGTCGGTTGGGCAGTGGGAATTGGCAAAGGAGCTTTCTGCCTAGCAGTAGGCCTTGTCAACCAGGAAGAACGTTTGCCCATGGCTGTTTAGGATCCAAACCTCGCCGATGGTTTGGTGTGTTGTTAATTTCCAAGATGGGGTAAGCACTAAACACTTGATGCTCCACCAGCCTTGAGATGTGATGTGCTAATTGGAACTCTCCAACTCACTTTCCCGTGGACAGTTGTCTAGATATAAGCAAGTAAGGAAGTAAGCATATCGTTAGGGCAACCAAGGGGGGTGGCCCAGCCCAGCCTTGGATGGGCACAGACGGGCCCGGCCGTCACGTCCCGCGCAGCAGGGTGCGAGGCAGCACTTTGTAGCGCGATGGCGACGCATCCGCCCTCAGCAGCTGCGGGTAGTTGCCCGCGTTGCACTCTGGGACACAGAGTCCCACCAGAATGTAGCTGTGACAACGCCGGTACCAGTGGCAGCAGCAGGAGACCCAATGAGGCTTGGGGGCTCCTTAGGTGAAAGTAGACGGTTCCAAGGCTCCCCGGTGGCTCGCAAGCAGCAGACCCACAACCAGGCATGGTCAAACAGACCCCCAGCATATGTGATTGTGGGCCCTGGGAAGTTGCATTTAGGACAGCTACCTGCCTAGTGTTGCTTTATCTAATCTATAGTGTGAGGTGTCATTTATGCGCAATGCAGGAAGCTGACTTGTCAGCTTAAACTTTGCATTGATCAGTGACTTAAATGTGTATTGCTGCCTCGGACCATTCATTTTTAGTGAGGTCCATTCCACAATTCCCTCCTGCTTGTCTGTGATAGCCTGTGTTTGCAGACATATTTCCAAATGGCTGTAGACGGGTGTGCAATCTTCAGTGTATGTCTGTGTGTGTGTGTATATGTATATATGTATATATATATATATATATATATATATATATATTACCTACTGGCAACCGCGAGTAGGTATAGTTAGGACCTATTTTCCATAGGAAGTCCGCAACATTCTATTCGCAATAACTTTGGCGCCAGTTGACGAATCTTCGCGAAATTTTCAAAACTCGTGGAGCGCTCCGGTCCACTCCTATCTTGAAAGTTTCAGGGTGATTCGTCAAGCGGGGGCTGAGAAAAAAAGGGGGTCCCAAAACGTGTTTTCCCCATGCAATTTTCCATGGGAAACTTTACACATGCTACAGCCCGAACTACCCCAAATTTGGCAAAGAGCTAGTTCTTGGTTTAGAAAGAACCCTTTTTTTTTAAATGGTGTAAATCCATTCAGTAGTTGCTGAGAAAATCAAAAGTAAAATCATATATATGTCTATGGCCGCGCAGAATCCGCGCACCCTCCCGATCACGAGTTTTATGCTAATTGGATGTCAACACTCCAAACCATGAAGTTTTGGCAGCCATCTTTTGCCTCAGTAGAACCGATACAAAAGGGGGTGGTGATGGACGGAGCATCTGAATCAATCACTCCCACCCAGTCAAAAGATCTGTGTTTAATCCATCACCGTTCTTTAGCCCACTCTGCCACCCCATTTCAGACATGGCTATATGCAAATCAGTCTGACCCTGTGCCTCATGGGAACAGTCCAGCCCGAACTGCCAAGCCATGTTTTCCCTGGACCGGAAACAAGCTTCCGAGGACCGGTTTCTGGCATTCCAGCCGTCTTCAGCCCGGCTTGCTTGAGCAAGGCTCTCCACATCACTGGAGTCAAGCCATCCTGGCTGAAGAAGGCTGATAGCCAGAAACCGGTCCTTGGATGCTTGATTCCGGTCTAGGAAAGACATGGCTTGGTAGTTCGGGCTGGACTGTTCCCATGAGGCACAGGGTCAAGGCTGATTTGCATATAGCCATTGTCTGACATAGGGTGGTGTGGAGTGCAAAAAAACGATGGATTTAGGCCCAGATCTTTGTACTGGGGTGAATGTAAGACATTGTTCTGCATTCTGTCCATCAACTGTGTTTTTTGCAATTTTCACCCCGAGTGGGCTGGGTATGCTCAGACGTGAGTCCCAGGCTCTCCACATCACTGGAGTCAAGCTATCCAGGCTGAAGAAGGCTGATAGCCAGAAACCGGTCCTTGGATGCTTGATTCCGGTCTAGGAAAGACATGGCTTGGTAGTTCGGGCTGGACTGTTCCCATGAGGCACAGGGTCAAGGCTGATTAGCATATAGCCATTGTCTGACATAGGGTGGTGTGGAGTGCAAAAAAACGATGGATTTAGGCCCGGATCTTTGTACTGGGGTGAATGTAAGACATTGTTCTGCATTCTGTCCATCAACTGTGTTTTTTGCAATTTTCACCCCGAGTGGGCTGGGTATGCTCAGACTTGAGTCCCAGGCTCCCCACATCACTGGAGTCAAGCTATCCAGGCTGAAGAAGGCTGATAGCCAGAAACCGGTCCTTGGATGCTTGATTTCGGTCTAGGAAAGACATGGCTTGGTAGTTCGGGCTGGACTGTTCCCATGAGGCACAGGGACAAGGCTGATTTGCATATAGCCATTGTCTGACATAGGGTGGTGTGGAGTACAAAAAAACGATGGATTTAGGCCCAGATCTTTGTACTGGGGTGAATATAAGACATTGTTCTGCATTCTGTCCAACTGTGTTTTTTGCAATTTTCAGTAGAACCGAGGCACAAGAAACCAGTAAAACTAAGGCGCAAAACGCAAAAAGAGGGCAGGGTAGAAACATCTTGAACCCCGAGGCCTGCTTAAGGGATCCCACAAGGACCCCCAGATAAAAATCGGTAAAATCCACGCTGGGTGCGCGGATCATGCCGAGAGGGGGGGGGGGCAAGTCCCGGGGGCAGTATTGTTATGTAATGGAGGTCCAGAGGGTCCCCCCAGCCCCAGGGACCGCCACCCCCTGGGCTTTGTAAATAAATGGGTGGGGGGGCTCAAAGCCCAGGGCTTCTGTTTTTTCAAAATGAAAATTTAAAAAAAACTGTTTGGGGGGCTCAAACCCCCCACATGCCCCGGGGACCGCCACCTCCCCGGGGCTCCAAATATTATAATTGAGGGGTCTGTGACGGACCCCCCAGCCCCGGGGACCACCACCTCCCCATGTCTTTTGAAATGTTGGGAGGGGGGGGGCGCGCGGCCCACCTCCTGGAGCCCTTTATGGCCCTGGGGACCGCCAGGGCCGGCTCCTGCATTGTCCTGGGGTGCCCACCCCGGGACACCGTAGTTTGCCATAGCAAACAGCTTTGATATTTGGTAGAGAGTCCAGGAAACCTTCTCTCTCTTCCAAATACCAACGCAAATTGCTTTTCCACAGGGGGAGCTGCATCTTAGCAGCTCCCCATGTGGAAAAGCAATGCCGGCTCCCGCAGGAGGCGGGGAGCCGGCGGGACTGTGGGGGGATTGGGGATCCCCCCCACGGTACCCAATGGTGAGGTCCAGCCCCTAGGGATGGGGACCGCGGGGCTATTAGTGGCCCAGGAGGTGGGCCACGCGGCCCTCCTCCTCAAATTAAAAAAAATTAAAAATAAACAAAGGCGGGCCCCGGGGGATGGGGTCCCCGGAGTCAAAAATGGCCTGAGGAGGAGGACAAGGCAGCCCCCTTCCACAAAAAAAACCAGGGCCATGCCCCGGGGTAAGGGTCCCAGGGGCAGATTATGGCCTTGCGGCCCCCTTCCCAATTTTTTCGTTTAAAAAAAAACATTAGAGGACAGGCCCTGGGGGGATGGGGTCCCCAGGGCCAATAAATTAGAAAAAAAGGGGGGCTACCCCTTCGAAAAGAAAAGACCAGCATTGCGCCGGAGGCCACGCCCCCTTCTTTCAGCGCTCTGCACCCCTGCCGCGTTTGCAGATGAGGAACAAATTCCTCTAGTATACAGGGGGTCCCTGGGGGGGCAAACTAACCCGCGAGGAACCTCCAGTATGCGCCATGGGGCTGCGTTGCAGATAGGTTTTTTAAGGCCACGCCCCTTTTTACACCTCTCCGCAACGCAGCGCTGTGGTGCTTAATGGAGGTAGCTGTTGGGTTAGTTGCACCCCAGGGGCCCTCAGTATTCAAGGGGAGTTAATCCTCCAACTTAAAGAGTGCCACGGGGGGCGTTTGCACAGTGGTGAAGGGAGGGGGCAGGCCTGAGGTGACATGTGTGCAAACACGCATGTCACAAAACATGGCATGCTCTAACTTAACTGGATACTCTAAGCAAGTCTCTAATTTTGTGCATAAAACATACAAAGTTACTAGCAACCCAAAATATTCCCATTCTATGGAAAGTGTGGCTGAACCTTACCTAGAGTCTCTATTGCAGAATATATATATATAGATATATATAGATCTGGTGGCCTTGAGCGCTTAATAAATCGTTTTCAGCCCCTAACGAACGTTGGAGTGGCGTGGCTTTTCTTTTCCATCATTGCTGTGGCGGCTGCTGCGCTGGTTTGGTGAGAGAGCCTCATTTGTGCATATATAAATATATATATATATATATATATACACGCCGCGGCCCTCTTGAGACTCTACAATGCTACTGGGAACAGGCATTTTTCCTCAATGTTAAAAATATACAGAGTAAAAATACCACCTGTATTATCCTATGCGACGGAGTACATCCCCATAAAGCAATGGGTCTTTATGGATCGCAAAGAAGGAAAAATTCTAAGAAGGATCATGAAAGTCTCAGACGCCGTACCTGTTCAAGCACTGAGATTAGAACTATCCATCACAAACTCTTACACTATAGCAATAGCCAACGTAATCAGGTGGGCCTATAATCTACTACATGCAAAAGAGAATACTCTAAGGTCGTTGCTGAACAAAGAGACTTTCGGGTCGGATGCCAAAAAGCAAACTTTTCTAGAGAATATGACTGTCGCATTTCGTATGGCAAAAATCAGCCCAGACATACTGCTCACCTGGTCATCAACGCAAGTAAAACTTTTCTTAATGTTTCACCCCAAAATTGAGCTATGAACTGGACTCCCAACATTGTAACAAATTAGCTATTTATAAACCCTTTGCAGACTTACTGGAATACAAACAAAGTCAGTCTTATATCGGGTTTACCTTGGCGCAAGGAGGACGATCACCATGCTTCGTCTGGGCATCCTACCTGTATCAGCATATACTTCAAGATGGCTCCCGGGAGGATCTCCAACATGTACATTGTGCGAAGGGGGTGTTCAGAACTTAGAGCATGTACTTTTTGTATGTCCAAATTTCAAAGTAAATATAGCTCGTGCAAGATACCTTGATCCTATTTACCGTTCCTGTAGAATTACAATGGTGAGAGAACTTATATTATTGTGTAAGCAACCTCCGAACGAATTCATCTGTTATAATCTTTACAAATTTTTAAAATCTTTTTTACCTTTATATTGATAAAAAGTTGAAATTTCTTTTAAATGTGTAAAAATGTAAAATTTGTGGTCCTCTGACGAGTACCAACACAAATAAATCTTTTTTGACTTTGACTTTTGACTTAGACTATATATATATATATATATATATATATATATATATATATATATATTTTTTTCACTGAAAAAAAACCATAGGTTTCAGGGGCGTTATAGTTAGTTGGACATTTCACTCGTACAAAACCATTGAAATTCCCCCGTTATAGTTAGTTCAGCTAACTATAACTCGTGTGCCCGCAATGCACTGCTGATGAAGTCACATATTACATCACTCATGAGATGGTCAGTGACATCACTGATGACATCTCAAATGACATCACTGATGACATCATCCAGTTAATGTGTGTTTTTCTGAAAAGTAAATATGTTTTATATATGTATATCTCAAGATGGACGGAAGAATAAATGGGTATATAAGTGTCTAAATGGATGATTTTTTTGGTAAAATTGATTGTATAACGCACTGATTAAGTGTATCTTAGTGAATACATGGGTTAGTGCGTAATGTGAATATCTGTATCAGTCTCTCACTTTGTGTATAAGTGACTGCATGGGTTGGTGAGTAGCTACATGAGTGTCTATATGGGTTATTACTTGGTTTTTCGAGTATCAGTATGAGTGTCTGTATGGTTCGTTGGGGGGTCTTACGTAGTACATAGATGCATGAAGGAGTGACTCACTGCTTATATGTTTTGAAGACAGCATGTGTGCAGGTCTGTATGGGTGGATGAGTGTGTATGGTTGTGTTAGTGAATGAATGACTGTCAATAGTGTCTTTATGAGTAACTCCACAAAAACACTTGAGGAAGCGGAGAGGTAATGATAGAATCACCCTCCAGGACGTTGTATGCAAACAATAGGATTCTATCAATGTGATTTGGTGAATAATTTTTAATAGTTTTCTGGATAAAGTGAAGACCTAATGTCTATAAAGTGAAAAAGTGCCTCCCTGCGAGTGGCAGGAGAGCACGGTGTGTTTTTAAAATACCCCTCACACACTATGAATCCCATAGTGTCATTCTCCCATCATTGGGGTCTTCCCGTCCCTCTACGGGGCGGGGCGTGCTACAACCTACGGGCTACGTGGGAGCACTTAATTTTTTTGACAATAGGCTATGTGATTTGTGAGGACTGTGGATAGTGATAGGAAGTGTAGGGACCTATATAAGTGAATGGTGGTGTATGCAAATGTTAAATATTCCCTGGCTAGCGGAATAAATTAATTTTAATGGCTTCGCTGGCTGGGAACGTTAAAAGGGGGTTAGTAAGTAGAACCATCTGTGCGGTCTACTATGTCGACATGACATGTTTCGTAGGCAGTCCCCTCCTGCCTACTCATCTGGACCTCTAATGGCCCCTACCAACAAAAACTCAATAAGCTAAATGTTGTATGCCTATAGTCCTACTACCGGGCAGCAAAAATCGGCTGTCTGGTTTTGGCTTCAGGGCTTGAGTTGGCCCGTGTGGAGCGTTTATTGAAAAAATTACCTAATCTGGTCTCTGTTGAAGGAAAAAGAAAAAAACACAATCACTGTAAAATCTTTTCAAATGATTGATTGCGTGATTCACAGTGTGGTTTGGTATCCAAGCATTAATCAAACAGATACACCTCCTACTCGTTTGGTGCTCAATGTTAACTCAGTCAACTCTCATTCATGTTCCCTGATCAAAGGTTGGAATTACCTTATACAAATAAAACACAGACCGGAATACACACTTCTACACACTACACACATTCGCATTCCGAATGAACCGCTTGGTATGGGTTCGAGGGAATCTAAACATCGGATCTGAACATCGGAGGTGTTCAACCCCCCATTAAAGGTTCTAGGGGAACCGTATCAGGTTTAATAAGCAAAAACGTGTAAAAAGGTGCTTTAAGGGCCCATTATTTTACACCTGCATGTTATTGGCTATTTAAAAATAAAGAGAAAACGCAGGCTTCATCCATACTCATGTAACAGTTCGAATACATACATTTGAATATTAAATAGCGTGCTTCATGAGCTTGCGTCGCAGGGATTATTTGCGGTTTACTGTGGAGAGAAATATATGAGAAAAACAGTCACTTGTGGTGCCAGAAACGAGTGCTGTAAGTCCCTCAGAAGCGGACTGTTGAATTGCAATAGACCAAATCTTTACAGACCCTTGGTCGGGGTCTCACTTACGTGACCGCATCCGTTCTGTTTCAATCCATACCCTGCCGCAGCTCCGTCGGTTTACAGGAGAGTGGACTGGTGCCGCCTACTTATGCCATGAAAAGGAAAGCGGTGTCATCCTCGGAGGAAAGAAAAGCTAGAATGTTAACAAAAATGGCCGCGCCCGTGGGACGTTGCCATAAAGGACAGTCTGTTTACTATTTTTACTACCGCAACAGCGAACTACATAACTGCTGGTGGTTAGGATGCTAAAAATCGGCTCTTTTTCTCGGTGGGGTCCAGGTATTATAAAGAGAAAAAGAGGACAAAGAATGTGAGGAGAACATAATGATAATAGTCATAATAGCAATGTCCGGTGTCAAAATTTGCTGATGCCTTCTTACGACCAATGGTACAACGAACATCTACATACCTTAGGGGCACTAAGGATGTACTGAATCTACTAGAAGATCTCCCCTTTGATCCGGAGTCCCAATTATTGATCAGCTGTGACGTGGAGAGTCTATACACCAGCCTCCCGCACAACGAAACCCTTGATATCATTGAGGATGTTCTGTTTGCGGACGATTGGGAATACCAGACGCCAAGGAACGTCATCATGCAATGTTGCTCCCTCGCCTTAAAGGAGAACTTTTTTGAGTATGATGGAACACTCTACCTACAAAAATACGGGACCAGCATGGGGAGCACATTTGCTCCCAGCATAGCTGGTCCCTACGTGCACAATTTGGAAACCAAAAAAATACTACACCCAAACAATCCGTTCAGAAAAAACATAAGAACTTGGAAGAGGTACATAGACGATATACTCCTCATCTGGGATGGTGATGAACAAACATCACAGCAATTTTTGACATGGCTGAATTTCCAGGATGATTTCCTCAAATTCACCAGTACAGTTTCCAGAGCAAGCCTTGTATTCCTAGACCTATACATTTTCCCTAAAGATGGAAGATTGATGACCGCTACTCACTTCAAGAGCACATCCAGAAATTGCTTGCTAATGTACCAAAGCTTTCATCCTAAACATCTCCGAGACAACTTGCCCTATGGACAATTCCTCCGCCTCAGACGGAATTGCACTGAAATTGAGAGTTTCAAGCTTCAATCAAAAGATCTAAAGAGGAAACTAGAGGTCCGTCAATACCCAGAGAGAATAATTAATCAGGCATGTAAGAGAGCACATAACAATTGTAGGGAGAGCCTTTTGGAGGAAAAGACTCCTGAAGAAGAAGAAAAAAGACCGATATGCGTCACAACCTTTAACTCATGCTCTAACCAAGTCTCCAGGATTGTAAATAAACATTGAAGGATTCTAAACAGTGGGGGACTAGAGTTACCTAATCCCATGTTCGCTCACAGGAGGGGGAGGAGCATTCGTGACATGCTTGTACATACCAGACCAAAGAGTATAAGCACGAACCACGGGCAAGACACAGATTTTGTAAAAGGCCACCACCCTTGCGGCAATTGCAAGGTGTGTAGCCTAACAGAAAAGAGTAAGAAACTGACCTTCAAGAACGGTGCTACCTGGGAACAGAGGTGTTTCACCACATGTAATAGCAACGTTGTGTACCTCATTACATGCCCATGTCGCCTTGAGTATGTAGGAATGACCAGCAGGGCGATAAAAATCAGGATAGGAGAGCACAAGAGCACTATCAAATGCCAGCGAGCAAGCACAAAACTAACTGCCCATTTTTTGGAAATGGGCCACAAACCAGAAGACATTTCATGGACAATCATAGAGCAAGTGGCAAGGGAACAGATGCTCCTAGAAAAAGAACAGAGATGGGTATTCCGCTTGGATACTAATAACACTGGCCTGAATGATGACATTCCTTGGGGACAACTTTGAAAGGGACCCTTATAGGCCTATCACCATTATCCGGTGCGAACAATAAGCACATAACACTCTGAAAATGGCAATTTTAGGAGATATGTGAACCTTGTGGGATGAATTGTTCCAGATACATTATACTAAACTGCTGCAGTCCAATATGGACTAACGTGACTAATTAAATGACTCCGTGACACGGAAGCTTATGTGCCAACTTGCATACAGTAGGCTATTTTTTATGAACCATTAACTTTTTTAAGAGCATGGGAACTTTGCGCACTGAGCCTTTGATTCCCACAAAATCCCCAAAAGAGCTTGAATGTCGGACATTGCTATTATGACTATTATCATTATGTTTTCCTCACAATCTTTGTCCTCTTTTTCTCTTTATAATACCTGGACCCCACCGAGAAAAAGAGCCGATTTTTAGCATCCTAACCACCAGCAGTTATGTAGTTCGCTGTTGCGGTAGTAAAAATAGTAAACAGACTGTCCTTCACGGCAACGTCCCACGGGCGCGGCAATTTTTGTTAACATTCTAGCTTTTCTTTCCTCCGAGGATGACACAGCATTCTTTTTCATGGCATAAGTAGGCGGCACCAGTCCACTCTCATGTAAACCGACGGAGCTGCGGCAGGGTATGGATTGAAACAGAACGGTAGTAGCGGTCACGTAAGTGAGACCCCGACCAAGGGTCTGTAAAGATTTGGTCTATTGCAATTCAACAGTCCGCTTCTGAGGGACTTACAGCACTTGTTTCTGGCACCAGGAGTGACTGTTTTTCTCATATATTTCTCTCCACAGTAAACCGCGAATAATCCCTGCGACGCAAGCTCATGAAGCACGCTATTTAATATTCAAATGTATGTATTCTAACTGTTACATGAGTATGGATGAAGCCTGCGTTTTCTCTTTATTTTTAAATAGCCAATAACATGCAGGTGTAAAATAATGGGCCCTTAAAGCACCCTTTTACACGTTTTTGCTTATTAAACCTGATACGGTTCCCCTAGAACCTTTAATGGGGGGTTGAACACCTCCGATGTTCAGATCCGATGTTTAGATTCCCTCGAACCCATACCAAGCGGTTCATTCGGAATGCGAATGTGTGTAGTGTGTAGAAGTGTGTATTCCGGTCTGTGTTTTATTTGTATAAGGTAATTCCAACCTTTGATCAGGGAACATGAATGAGAGTTGACTGAGTTAACATTGAGCACCAAACGAGTAGGAGGTGTATCTGTTTGATTAATGCTTGGATACCAAACCACACTGTGAATCACGCAATCAATCATTTGAAAAGATTTTACAGCGATTGTGTTTTTTTCTTTTTCTTTCAACAGAGACCAGATTAGGTCATTTTTTCAATAAACGCTCCACACGGGCCAACTCAAGCCCGAAGCCAAAACCAGACAGACGATTTTTGCTGCCCGGTAGTAGGACTATAGGCATACAACATTTAGCTTATTGAGTTTTTGTTGGTAGGGGCCATTAGAGGTCCTGATGAGTAGGCAGGAGGGGACTGCCTACGAAACATGTCATGTCGACATTGTAGACCACACAGATCGTTCTACTTACTAACCCCCTTTTAACGTTCCCAGCCAGCGAAGCCATTAAAATTAATTTTTTAGACTAGCCAGGGAATTTTTAACATTTGCATACACCACCATTCACTTATATAGGTCCCTACACTTCCTATCACTTATCACAGTCCTCACAAATCACATAGCCTATTGTCAAAAAAATTAAGTGCTCCCATGTAGCCCGTAGGTTGTAGCACGCCCCGCCCCATAGAGGGACGGGAAGACCCCAATGATGGGAGAATGACACTATGGGATTCATAGTGTGTGAGGGGTATTTTAAAAACAGACTGTGCTCTCCTTCTGCCACTCGCAGGGAGGCACTTTTTTTCACTTTATAGACATTAGGTCTTCACTTTATCCAGAAAACTATTAAAAATTATTCACCAAATCACATTGATAGAATCCTATTGTTTGCATACAACGTCCTGGAGGGTGATTCTATCATTACCTCTACGCTTCCTCAAGTGTTTTTGTGGAGTTACTCATAAAGACACTATTGACAGTCATTCATTCACTAACACACCCATACACACTCATCCACCCATACAGACCTGCACACATGCTGTCTTCAAAACCTATAAGCAGTGAGTCACTCCTTCATGCATCTATGCACTACGTCAGACCCCCCAACAAACCATACAGACACTTGTACTGATACTCGAAAAACCAAGTAATAACCCATATAGACACTCATGTAGCTACTCACCAACCCATGCAGTCACTTATACACAAAGTGAGAGACTGATACAGATATTCACATTACGCACTAACCCATGTATTCACTAAGATACACTTAATCAGTCCGTTATACAATCAATTTTACCAAAAAAATCATCCATTTAGACACTTATATACCCATTTATTCTTCCGTCGATCTTGAGATGTACATATATAAAACATATTTACTTTTCAGAAAAACACACATTAACTGGATGATGTCATCAGTGATGTCATTTGAGATGTCATCTCATGAGTGATGTAATATGTGACGTCATCAGCAGTGCATTGCGGGCGCGCAAGTTATAGTTAGCTGAACTAACTATAACTGGGGAATTTCAATGGTTTTGTACGAGTGAAATGTCCAACTAACTATAACGCCCCTGAAACCTGGAAAAAAAAAAAAAAAAATATATATATATATATATATATATATATATATATATATATATATAATATATATTCTGCAATAGAGACTCTAGGTAAGGTTCAGCCACACTTTCCATAGTACGGGAATATTTTGGGTTGCTAGTAACTTTGTATGTTTTACAGAAGTGCACAAAATTAGAGACTTGCTTAGAGTATCCAGTTAAGTTACAGCATGCCATGTTTTGTGCATATCCATTCAATGGAAACAAAATTAAGGGCTGTTCGGGGAAAAAAAAATCCCTTTTTTTTTTTTTTTTTAAACCAATTTTATTGATTTGTATCATAGTGGTACAGTGCAATACACTTCTACGTGCTGAACCCCACGCGGGTTCTGTACAAATATGTCCAGGTCACCTGTTTAGCAGGAATAATTGGTTCATAACATGCATACATAAACAGTTAAAAACTTTCGGCCTTAACAGTGGGAGTCCCGCTCAATAGATCCCTACCGCCATGTTGAAAAAACATCCCCCCTCACGGTGCACCACGGACCTACTATTCCGCAATGGAGATATTGTCCGTACACTTCAAACCTGCTCCCCCAGTTTCCTAGGAGCTTGCCCAAATGGGAAAGAGAGTGGGTAACGTGGAAAAAAGGGGCAGGCTGATGAGTGAGTGTGTGATGGCAATCCACTGCACTTCCATTAGTCAGTGAGGGTCTCCTCAAACGTTTGCAAGTCCTGCAATAGAACCATGATGCTGCTATGGGGATCCTGTGCAAGCCTTGCACATCCTTCCATCTAAGTGCTACTGCTTCGGCCTTATCCCATTTAAGTGTCCCAGCGCACCAGTGTTGCAATCCTGGAAGTGTATCTACTTTCCAATGCATTGCAATGGGCCGATGGGCAATGAGGGGGCCAGGTCTATGAAACGGTTAGTCACTCTTTGAACCTTCTTCCATGTGAACAGGCCTTGAAGCGCACCCCCCCCCCTCCCTTTTGACCAGTGCTTTGTGACACGTCAATGCCGACAACACATCTATAATCTTCCTCCATAGGGTCACAACGCCAGGGCCATTCGAGTACATGTGCGACATGTTGGCTTTCAGCGCGTGACATCTTGGACAGAGAGAGGTGGATATGAACATTTTATGTAAGCATGCCAGTGTGGTACGCTCAATGAAGTATGTTATGTCGTATATATTGAACTTAAGCATTTCATGATAGTTTCTGTGGACAGTGGAGTACCCTATCCCTTTCCTTAGCGTCAGGTCGCGGCATGTGTCTCTCTCCCAGCACCTGGGTGTCGTTAATAAGGGGTCCTGAGTTGTGTGTGTCAGTGCCCTGGTGAGCCAAGCGATGAGTCTACGACCGCTAGCCATGATGCAAAGTGTGTGCACTGCTCTTGCTCCGTGTCGGTGATGAGCCATAAACTACCTATCTCTGCTGCTAGTTTACTGTGCGCCAAGAAATGGCCTACCGGCAACAATTGTTAGCCTCCCAGGAGAGTGCCGCCTGCGGAAGAAGAATAAGTGAGTTCCCAGTTGCTGCCTGTGTTCTAACCACCGATGGGCGATGGCATCTCTAACTCATCCGTCAATCGCCCCTCCAACCAACCAGCGGACCAAAACTGCGCTGCTAGGTAATAATGCTCAAAATTAGGGGCCCGAAGCACCCCCCATGTCAACGGGTAATTGTAACTTGCGCAGTACAGCATGCCTCCTGCCTTTATTCCAAGTAAAACTCACTAGTGTAGCATGCAGTGCAGTATGCGCACTGGCAGATTGTGCAAAAAATACATCCCGTTTTAGTTCCCATGTGAAATCTTGCTCTTTGCTACAACAGAAACTGCTTAATGGATATATATCAAGTTTGGCAAGGAAGTAGAACTTGCAGAAAGCTTTCTTTTTGTAGTTTCATGTAATTTAATTAATACGTTTTATAATTTTTTCTTCTTAGATATTTGTATTTCACATAGGTTTGAGTGGTCTTCAAATGGTTAAAATGCGGAGGGATCTTGGCTCTTAAATTCAAGCGCACAAAACTCTAGAGTTCGACCAATCACCTTTAAATTTGTCAAGATAAAATAGTTGATAAACATCTTGAAATTGGTATTTTAACTTTTTGGATTTCCCAAGCTGTGCACAGTGTAGGGGAAGAAAATGTACAGAGAAGTGCAAACTTGATGACGTGCTTTAATAAACAGGAAGGTGAGGGTACAGAGATACACAGAAGTGGGGAAAATGATTTGGAAAAAAGGGAGTACAGTAAACTCAAAATTTCCAAACGTCCAAAGCACGCAAGCACCATTTTGCATCCAAAAGCGATTGACGTTTTCCTGGTTCATGGGTTTTAAGTAATGTGTGGGTTTTTTTATTAAAATCTGTTTATTGAGGTTTTACATTGTTGCAACAATTAACCCAATGAATAATACAAACATGCACATTTATTATTGACAATATATTCAGAAATACAGCAGATACACATCAGAAGCCTGGTGGAGGAGGGGTGTGAAGCAGATGAGTGTCATGCAAGATGGGGCACTCCTTCCCAGTATAAGAATTGGCTTGGTAGTTTGGTTTGCCCTGTTCCCATCATGCACTGGGACAGGAACAGGCTAATTTGCATATAGCCAGGTTCTGAAGCTGGGATGGTGCAGTGAGCTAAAAAACGGTGATGGATCAAGCCCTGATCTCTTGACTGGGTAGGAGTATTCTGCATCATTCAGAAACTCTGTCCATCACCTTTTCCAAAATTGATTTTATCCACACTATGTGTGGGAGGGTATACTCAGACGTGAGTCCCTAGCTCATTGCACCATCAGGATTCAAGCAAGCCGGGCCGACGAGGCTGAAATGCCAGAAACCGGTCCCCGGTAGCTTGTCTCCTTCCCAGTATAAGAATTGGCTTGGTAGTTTGGTTTGCCCTGTTCCCATCATGCACTGGGACAGGAACAGACTAATTTGCATATAGCCAGGTTCTGAAGCTGGGATGGTGCAGTGAGCTAAAAAACGGTGATGGATCAAGCCCTGATCTCTTGACTGGGTAGGAGTATTCTGCATCATTCAGAAACTCTGTCCATCACCTTTTCCAAAATTGATTTTATCCACACTATGTGTGGGAGGGTACACTCAGACGTGAGTCCCTAGCTCATTGCACCATCAGGATTCAAGCAAGCCGGGCCGACGAGGCTGAAATGCCAGAAACCGGTCCCCGGTAGCTTGTCTCCTTCCCAGTATAAGAATTGGCTTGGTAGTTTGGTTTGCCCTGTTCCCATCATGCACTGGGACAGGAACAGACTAATTTGCATATAGCCAGGTTCTGAAGCTGGGATGGTGCAGTGAGCTAAAAAACGGTGATGGATCAAGCCCTGATCTCTTGACTGGGTAGGAGTATTCTGCATCATTCAGAAACTCTGTCCATCACCTTTTCCAAAATTGATTTTATCCACACTATGTGTGGGAGGGTATACTCAGACGTGAGTCCCTAGCTCATTGCACCATCAGGATTCAAGCAAGCCGGGCCGACGAGGCTGAAATGCCAGAAACCGGTCCCCGGTAGCTTGTCTCCTTCCCAGTATAAGAATTGGCTTGGTAGTTTGGTTTGCCCTGTTCCCATCATGCACTGGGACAGGAACAGACTAATTTGCATATAGCCAGGTTCTGAAGCTGGGATGGTGCAGTGAGCTAAAAAACGGTGATGGATCAAGCCCTGATCTCTTGACTGGGTAGGAGTATTCTGCATCATTCAGAAACTCTGTCCATCACCTTTTCCAAAATTGATTTTATCCACACTATGTGTGGGAGGGTATACTCAGACGTGAGTCCCTAGCTCATTGCACCATCAGGATTCAAGCAAGCCGGGCCGACGAGGCTGAAATGCCAGAAACCGGTCCCCGGTAGCTTGTCTCCTTCCCAGTATAAGAATTGGCTTGGTAGTTTGGTTTGCCCTGTTCCCATCATGCACTGGGACAGGAACAGACTAATTTGCATATAGCCAGGTTCTGAAGCTGGGATGGTGCAGTGAGCTAAAAAACGGTGATGGATCAAGCCCTGATCTCTTGACTGGGTAGGAGTATTCTGCATCATTCAGAAACTCTGTCCATCACCTTTTCCAAAATTGATTTTATCCACACTATGTGTGGGAGGGTATACTCAGACGTGAGTCCCTAGCTCATTGCACCATCAGGATTCAAGCAAGCCGGGCCGACGAGGCTGAAATGCCAGAAACCGGTCCCCGGTAGCTTGTCTCCTTCCCAGTATAAGAATTGGCTTGGTAGTTTGGTTTGCCCTGTTCCCATCATGCACTGGGACAGGAACAGACTAATTTGCATATAGCCAGGTTCTGAAGCTGGGATGGTGCAGTGAGCTAAAAAACGGTGATGGATCAAGCCCTGATCTCTTGACTGGGTAGGAGTATTCTGCATCATTCAGAAACTCTGTCCATCACCTTTTCCAAAATTGATTTTATCCACACTATGTGTGGGAGGGTATACTCAGACGTGAGTCCCTAGCTCATTGCACCATCAGGATTCAAGCAAGCCGGGCCGACGAGGCTGAAATGCCAGAAACCGGTCCCCGGTAGCTTGTCTCCTTCCCAGTATAAGAATTGGCTTGGTAGTTTGGTTTGCCCTGTTCCCATCATGCACTGGGACAGGAACAGACTAATTTGCATATAGCCAGGTTCTGAAGCTGGGATGGTGCAGTGAGCTAAAAAACGGTGATGGATCAAGCCCTGATCTCTTGACTGGGTAGGAGTATTCTGCATCATTCAGAAACTCTGTCCATCACCTTTTCCAAAATTGATTTTATCCACACTATGTGTGGGAGGGTATACTCAGACGTGAGTCCCTAGCTCATTGCACCATCAGGATTCAAGCAAGCCGGGCCGACGAGGCTGAAATGCCAGAAACCGGTCCCCGGTAGCTTGTCTCCTTCCCAGTATAAGAATTGGCTTGGTAGTTTGGTTTGCCCTGTTCCCATCATGCACTGGGACAGGAACAGACTAATTTGCATATAGCCAGGTTCTGAAGCTGGGATGGTGCAGTGAGCTAAAAAACGGTGATGGATCAAGCCCTGATCTCTTGACTGGGTAGGAGTATTCTGCATCATTCAGAAACTCTGTCCATCACCTTTTCCAAAATTTAAAAAAGTGAAGCAGATGAGTGTCATGCAAGATGGGGCACAGCTCCAAACGGAGCCCTATGTAGCAGTATGCGAATGAGGAATACACTCCCTCTAAAACTTCTTTAATGGAGAAGAGGAGAAGGGTGCTTCTGTATGTCAATCTGCGTCCGAGTATGGGGCAAATGAAAGGGTATAGCCATGGGCGTCTGCAGGGGGGGCAAGGATTGGTGCTCCCCCCTCCCCCCCCCCCTCCCCTCCAGAGTGTGATGTGGTCACCGTCCTTACCTTATCAGTTCTGGCACCCGAAGGGGTAGCGATGAATCACCTGTTTCATATATAGGGTGGAATGATAATTAGTTTATTGGGGGTGGGGTTTCACTTTGAAATAAAAGTGTCCTGGTGTGGCCAGGACAATGAACAGTCTTACCTGCGTGTGGGTGTGTTTACTTCCGACTTCCGTTTCGACATAACATTACTGGCGACGAAGGTGGGATCCTGTGGCTGGTCTCCCGCCTGTATCCGGTGTCTTCGTGGAGTTGCGGTGCTCCTTTGGGGGCGTCTGTGTGCCGGTGTGTCATCTTGCCGTGCTGCTGTGTCCCGGGACTCCGGCAGTGCCTTTTTGGATGGGTTACTGGGTCCCGTGGAGCTTCTCTGGGTCTTGTTTGCAGCCTGCCCGAGCCGGCTGTGTTTGGGGGCATGGCCTGAATGGTGCAGCGTGCTGCTGCGGGCCGGCTGGCTCGCAGCAGTGACAGCGCGTCTGCTATTTCATATAGCGCTGTCATTACGGAGCTGCAGGACGGCTCTGAGTGCGGAGAGTGGTTGTCGAGCGTCTCGTGGCAGGAGCGCTCTGTGGGCCATTCTGATCGGCTTGTGCGGTTTAAAGAAGCTGGCACTGGCATTTGGTGCTCACATTGCTGTGGGTTACTGCCAGTTTGGACATTTTATTGCAAAGACTTTTGAGGGCATTTGTGGTTGCTGTGGAAATCGATGCTGACACGGAAGGATCACGATCAGTGAGGTCACTGTGAACACCATCAGTTGGCCTGTTAAAGTGGTTTTGACAGCAGCATCGGTATTGGGTCAAGAGAATTGACACAGTGACATATCTTTAAGGGGGTCATTATGACAACCATACCCCCAGTAGAACACTTCCTTTTTTTTAATTTTTTATTTTATGTTGCATCATTCCTTTTTTTTTTTTTTTTTTTGATTTTAGATTTTATTGCAAGCAAAATCAGATACATAAATCAAATTGGGAAGAAATACAGAACCATACCTAGAGGAACAGTAAAAAGGAAACCAGGAGATAAAAAAAAAAAAGTAGCGACATAGGTTAACAAAATACATTGCAATTAATATAAAGAAATTACTAACTTCCCAGTTCTTCCTGTATCCATTGATGAATTGGATCCCAGATTTTCTCCCCCATTAATCTTTTAGCACGACCTTTCACAGCATAGATTGCCTGTTCTATGTTGTATTTTGCTAAGAGCCGGGCCCTCCAAGTATGAAATTGAACCGGATCAGGATTTAACCATTCCTGAGTAACACAGGCACGATATATAGACATACATATGAATACAAGTTTTTTTTTATCCTCAGGAATGGTGATAGAGGAGATGCCTAGCAGGACAATCTCTGCTGTGAGAGTAATATTACATCCAAGAATTAAAGACATAAAAATCTGAATCTGGTTAAGCACTGATGAAAGTATTGGACAGGAAAAGAACATGTGAGTCGCGTCTGCAGCTTCTAAAGAGCATCTCTTACATGCAGTACCTGCAGAAGCTCCCCATTTAAAGATTTTTTCAGGGGTATGATATAAATCATAGAGAAACATATAGTGTTGAGTGCGGGATCTACCCGTTAATAAAATAGAATTAGCCAACGTAATGGATTCTTCTATCATTACATTTGTTACCCCAAGTTTTCCTGCCCAACGTTCTTGAGTTAATGTTATGTCATCTGAATATGATGAAATCAGTAAGTTGTACAGGAAACCTATCTTTCTTTTAATATATAGAGATTCAATCAGAGGTATTTTCTGAAGCCCTAAACGTTGTTCTGGAGATAAAGTATTAAAATAACTGTGTAATTGAAAGTATTTAAAATAATCCAGAGTCGGGATATTAAACTTAGCCTGAAGATTCAGAAAAGATATCATCTCATCATTCTGCCATAAATCATTAATACAGTTAATTCCTTGTTTACTCCATTTTAACATAATATGATCTCTAAAGATATCAGGTAATATATGCTTAGATGACAAGGGGGTGTATCTCAAAAACTTCGGTATCCCAATATGTCGCTTTATAATCTTCCATGCCCGGTATGCTGCTATTACAGTCTTAAATTTAATTTTCTTAAAATAACTTGGTTCAATATTTTTTAGAAAGCAGCCACGAGCTTCTGCTCCTAAAGAAAATTCATAAATGGAAGGGGAATGTGCTTCATGAATTGGGGCTTTGCTGCCAGTAATTAATAGATTAATAAACTGCAGTATTGATGCTAGGTAGTAAAATAAAAAATGTGGTGTACTCCATCCTCCTGTGTCCTTAGGTAAAGTGAGCTTTTTAAAAGCTCTGCGACTACGTTTATATCCCCATAGGAACCTGCCCGCCATTCTCTCTAGTTGCTTAAAAAATTCTATTGGGAATTCCAGGGTTATAGTTCGAAAAAGATATAGATATCGCGGAACTATTAACATTTTCAATACATTATTTCTGCCAGGTAATGATAAGTGTAAATGATTTATCCGTTCCAGAGTAGAGTTTACTTTTTTAAGAATGGGGGTAAAATTAAGCTTAGGTATATCGGATATTGGGGTTGTTATGTTAATTCCTAAATATGTTGCAGTGGATACTATATTGAGATGTGTTGGTGGAGTTTGACCTATATATAAAATTTGGGTTTTTGAAGAGTTTAATTTATAGCCTGAAAACGTGCCGAACTCTTCGGCTATCTCTTCAATTTTTGGGATTGTTGCTACTATATCTGTGGTAGTCACTACCACATCATCGGCATATGCCAATGCTCTGTAAGCAGTTCCAGCCACCTCCACAGGTTTTATGTCTTCCTCTTGATTAAGTTTATTAAGATATATATCGATATATATTGAAAAAAGCAGTGGAGATGATGGGCATCCTTGTCGAGTCCCTCGAAAGATAGAAAATGATTTAGAATTACGGAGCCCAATTTTAATGTGTGACGATGGTGTTAAATATAACGTTTTCAAAGCTGTAATCATTTTGGGTCCGAAACCCTTCAAAGCCAGTACATCCCATAAATACGGCCATTCCACCCTGTCGAATGCCATCTCGGCATCCAACAGGGTGATTCCAATGGATGTATTAGTGGTTTGGGCCCAGTCCATCATAGCTATTATTCTTCGGACATGGTCCGCAGTGTCTCTATTAGGGATAAACCCGTGCTGCCAGCGTGAAACAATGGAAGATATCACTGTTGACATGCGGGTAGCTAAGATTTTGGAGAAGACCTTGCTATCAGCATTTATTAAAGAGATCGGCCTGAAGGACGCTGGGTTGAGGGGAGGCTTATCCTTTTTAAGGAAAGTCATCAATGTGGATTGACTCCAAGATACAGGTGGAGACCCTCTCTGAGCTTCTTGAAATGTAAGCAGTAGATCTTCTTTCATAACATTTCTAAATATCCTAAAAAATTCTAGAGGAATACCATCGGGACCCATGGCTTTTCCTGTGGCCAACGAGAGTAGAGCTAAATCAATTTCATCCCATGTAATATCCTTTTCCAGGGAGTTTACTTGTAATTCATTTAATTTTGTAATATTGTTTTCTCCTATAAAATTTAGCAACATATCGTGAGAATATGTCGTATTGTCAGTTTTATACAGTTGAGAGTAGAATTGTCGAAATACCTCAAGAATTCGATCTGGATCCTCATTGACCAGACCCATCTCATCTATTATTGCATTAATTGAGTTTAATATTTCTTTTTCCCTGGTTCTTTTTGTCAGTATCTTTCCAGAGTTTTCTCCCATTTCATAAATCTGAGATCGAAAGGTTGCATATTGTTCCGCTAATTTGGCTGCGAATGTTTCATAAACCCTGGCCTTGTGAATATCTAGTGTGGTTTTAATTTGTTCGGTTTCTTGATGCCTAGAGATAGCTCTAGCAAGTTTTTCCTCCCATTCTCGTACTAGATTAAAGTTCTGTTCTGTTTTCTCTTTAACTATTTTTTGTTTTTTAATTGAATAGGAAAGTGTTTCACCCCGGACCCCCGCTTTAAAAGCGTCCCAAATTATCTGTATAGAGGCACTATTTCTGTTGAAATGAAAAAAATCTTTAATCCTTCTACTCATTGTTTCTAGATAAGACGGATCTGCCAATAATTTCCGATCAAATGACCAGGGTCTTGTAGGTACCGAAGTACCAGTCATTGTCGGCACTTCAATTACTATTGGATTGTGGTCAGAAATTATTCGGGGAAATATTTTAAATAATGTGTTGTTCACTAGTCTGCTATTTAAAAAAAAAACAATCTATGCGTACAAATTTCTGATGGGGATTAGAAAAAAACGTAGAACCTGGTGAAGAAGGATTTTTTATGAATCCCACATCTTTTAAACCATATTCATTTACTAGTCCTTTAACTGCATTATATGTCTTTTTTTTAATTCCAGGATATATAGTATCGCTAGATATATCAAGCCCCCCTGGAAGATGCAAGTTCAGGTCTCCACCAAATATAAGCGAGGATGGCCAGTCCGCCAGTTCTAAGCTAAGATAGTCTATTATCTCGGGATCGTCTGTATTTGGAGCATACACTGAGCAAATTGTCCATAATTTAGTATTTATCTCCAGCTCGACTATTGCCCATCTTCCATATTGATAAACTTTTGAGCGTTTTAAGCGGCCTCGACCATATCTCATCAGAATTGCCACACCTTTTGTGGTGGTGCCTTGTTTAGTACACGCTAATAGTTGCAAACCTAGATCCTTAAACATATTTCTATCACTCCATCTAATATGTGTTTCCTGAAGACATATTATATCAATATTCATACTCTGTATAATCTGATTACAAATTCCCCTTTTTTTCCTGTTGTTTAATCCACACGCATTCCAAGAGCAAAATTCGAATTTTACCCATCGTCATCATTTATACATTTTTCTTTTCTAGCCATCTGCAGATATCCGCACTGTCTAACACACTGCTCATTTATATATCCATTCCTTTTTCTATGTTCACCCCCTTCAAAGAAAAAGATCATAATACACATTATTGGAAGTGAAGTCAGATGATTTAGTAGTTTTCTTTTACTGTTTTTGCTTGCACCCACCACCCACCCTAGTGTCCCCCCCCTCATCCCCTTCCCCTTGACCCCACCCCAACTCGGGCATAAGGACTAGAAGTCCCTAGTATGGATGATGTGAGAAGCGTCTGTTGTCTCACTACCCTCTCCTTCCCATCCTAAGCTCTTACTATTCACCCGTTAACTTTTGATCAGAAAAGATATATCTATATACTTTTCCTTTCTCTTCCCTCCCCTTACAACAGTTACTTTCAAAGCGAGGCCAAAAGCTCTTTAGCATCCCCCTCAGAGGTCAAAAAGTAAGATTTTTCTTTAAAGATTATTTTGAGTTTCGACGGGTTCAGAAGGAAAACCTGTGCGCCTTTGGCTTGAAAGGCAGGAATTAATTGTCGAAACTGACATCGTTGTTCTACCGTGTCATGACAGTAGTCAGGCCGTACAAAAAATTCTACTCCCCTCCCCCTTCTTTTCCTGTTAGGCCTGGCCAAATCATAGAGAGCCTCTCTAGCCAAGAAGTTGTTCAAACAGATCAAGATCGCCCTGGGCTTTGAATTGCTACCCTGTCTAGTATTTTTTTGAAATGGAAATCTGTGTGCCCGTTGAATTTCCAGATCCCATTTCCATTGTATTAGTTCTGGGAAGGCTTCTGAAAAAAGGTCAATTACGTATTGTCTTATATTACCGCCTTCATTTCCCTCCGGAATACCCAGGATTCGAAGATTATTTCTACGTGATCTGTTCTCCAAATCCACAAGCTTCCAATTTATCTCATCTCTCAGCCCTACCAATGATGAAATTTGAGTTTGTTGGCTTGTCAGAGAGTCTTCTATCGCAGATATTCTCCCCTCAGCCTCAGTCACTCTTGCGGACGTATCGTTACAGGATTTAGCGACTTTCCTGAGATTATTTTGAAGCCGTCGAATAGCACCTTGTGTGCGCAAATTTTCTGCCCTTGTCTCTTCCCGATGCTGAATCATAAGCTGACAAAGGGTATCTAGTGTAGTTCCTGTCGCTTGTGGTTGCATATTATCCTGGATAATACCCGGGGTAGCCTCCTGGGATCTACCGATTCTGTGGTACATCCAAACTTAGGTCGCATGGGAGAGTGACTCCAGGTCTATGTTGCGAAGCATCTTCCTCCTCATCCTCCTCCTCGGACTGCTCAATATCTTCATCTTCACCCTCCTCCTGTCCTAATGAATCAAGCGATTCGTGCTGTGACCCCGAACTCTTCCTGCTCAGGTCATCTCTCCATCCGCCATCTCCTTCCGGGATATCAGACTCTAATGCCGCTGATAAGTCAGTCATTGAGTAAAAATTACCCGCAGAATCTAATGGCACTGGCATTTGGTGCTCACATTGCTGTGGGTTACTGCCAGTTTGGACATTTTACTGCAAAGACTTTTGAGGGCATTTGTGGTTGCTGTGGAAATCGATGCTGACACGGAAGGATCACGATCAGTGAGGTCACTGTGAACACCATCAGTTGGCCTGTTAAAGTGGTTTTGACAGCAGCATCGGTATTGGGTCAAGAGAATTGACACAGTGACATATCTTTAAGGGGGTCATTATGACAACCATACCCCCAGTAGAACACTTCCTATTGGATTGTCCACCATCTGCCCAGGCAACCCGCTGGAAGGAGTGGGTGGACCGTTTGGACAACCATTTTGATGCTATCGATCTGGTGGAAGAACGGAGGCGCCTGATGTTGCATCTGGGAGGGGCGGCCATTCATCGTTTGGGACGGTCAGTGGTGGAAGGTACTCCACATACTTATGACAAGCAAGCTCTGACTGCACATTTTGAGCCCCTAGCAAATCCTTATTAAGAACGGTTCCTGTTACGCCAGGCTAGGCAGTTGCCTGATGAATCTGTGGACATTTTCTATGCTCATCTACGTACTTTGGCCAGTACCTGTCGGTTGTCTGATGCTGCAGATGAAATTAGGGCCCAATTTATACAAGGTTGTTATTCTAGTAAACTCCATGAAGCAATATTGCAGGTGCCAAATATGCCAATGGCTGACATGTTGACTCGTGGCAGATCCTAGGAGCTTTCAAAGGTTAGGGCGGCTCATATGGATGCTGCCCTTCAACATGCAGTAAAGGCGGAGCCGGTAAATGCTGTTTCAACCAGGGTCTCTGACAGGCAAAAGATGTTGCACCAAGGTAAAGTGGAGCGACCCCGGACTTATTATGGCTCTGGTGGTTTGTTTCCTCATAAAGGGAAATGTCCTGCGGTTGTGAAGCAGTGCTATAATTGCAATAAAGTGAACTATTTTGCGAAGGTGTGCCGTTCTGCCCCTGCCCGAGGTTCTGTCCCTTTGTCATCCGCCCAGGTATACTCGGCTGCTCCGTTGTTGGCGGAGGGTAATATGGATGACGATGAGGAGACTGTACACATTCTACATGCCTTTCAACCTGGGGGTGCTGTACGGAGAGGTCTACCCAAATGTTGTGTAAAGCCTCTGATTGATACAGGGGCTTCCATAAATGTGATGGCCGAACCCATGATGATGACACTGCCAACTATTCCTGCTTTGAGTGGGACTTCTACTAAAGTATTTGCTTTTGTAGCCTGTGAACTCCTTCCGTTGGCTGGTATTTTTACTGCTGTAGTGGCACATGGTTCTCATGTTGTGAAGACGCTGGTTTATGTCCCAAAGAGTGGCCAAGGAATGTTGCTGAGTTGCCAGACAGCTGAAAGTTTGCAGTTGGTTTTCTTTGCCTTGGCCATACATCAATGGACTGTTGATGACTTGGTGGCTTCAGTTTTCTCCATTATTTCATGTCATTGGCTGTTTAAAGGATCGGATGATCAAGCTGCTTATTGATGATTCTGTCCAACCGGTGGCGTTACGTCACAGGAGGGTGGCTTTTCATCTTGGGCCAAAGGTGGAGGCAGAACTGGCAAAGCTGGAAGAGGCTGATATCATTGAAAGGGTGGATGGCCCGACTCCTTGGGTGTTACCTACAGTGATAGCTCATAAACCTAAGCAACCTTGGGAGGTCCGTATTTGCGTAGACATGCGTTTGCCTAATTTAGCAATTAAATGTGAACAACATCTCACCCCTACTGTTGATGATATTGTGGTGGAGGTGAGCGGGTCTAGGTGGTTTTCCAAAGTGGACCTTCGTGCTGGTTACCACCAGTTACTGCTTGACCCCGCTTCCCGTGACTTCACCACGTTTTCTACGCATGTGGGTTTACGACGGTATAAACGCTTGAGTTTTGGCATTTCCAGTGCTGCGGAGGTTTTCCAGGATACGATTAGTGGGGTTTTGTCTGGACTGTATAGCGTAATTAATGTCAGTGATGACATTTTGGTGCTCAGGGTGGGTGTCTTCAACTTTGCCTGTCTGCTGTGAGTACTGGGAAGTGGAACGACATCATGAATTCTGCCAAATGTCGTGCTGAGGATGCTAGATCACCCTTGGCATCTCTTTCCGGTGCGGGACGAACTGGCTCGTTCCCCGGAGGGGTGTCTAATGAGATGTCCACAGTTGGTAATTCCTGCCTGTCTTCAACAACGAGTGGTCGATTTGGCTCACTTGGTTCATCAAGGGGTTGTGAAGACCAAATCCCGTTTGAGATCTAAAGTATGGTTTCCCGGATTGGATGCTCTGGTGGAGAATACAGTGTTGGGTTGTGCGCTGTGTCAGGCTGCTGGGGGTGGGGATGCTCCAGCTCCCATCATTACAGAAGGCATCCCCTCATTCCCTTGGCAGAGGGCAAGTGCTGACTTTGGGTGTTTACCTGATGGGTGGCACATGCTGGTAGTGATAGAAAAGTCATCAAAGTATCCTGAAGTGGAAATCATGGATACTACCACGGCATGTCGCACTATACCGCTGTTCGATAAGATCATGGCGACACATGGTTTGATTTCTGAATTGCGTACTGATAATGGTCCTCCTTTTTCCAGCCATGAGTTTTCGATCCATCTGCAAGCTAGGGGAATTGTCCATCGTAAAGTCACCCCTTTGTGGCCACAGGCCAATTGAGAAGCAGAACGTTTTATGCAGACCCTTAATAAAGCTATTAGGATTGCCGTCACTGACCGTCAGAATCTGGACTGTGCTAGATTTCTGTTTTTGAAGGAATATCGGATGACTCCTCATTCCACCACAAAAGTCAGTCCAATGTGCCTATGCATGAATCGTCCTATGGGTGATTTTGTACCTCAGATGGAGGCAGTTCCTGCAAAATATGCTGTTGTGGCTGGGGAACTGCGGAATCGGCAAGTGAAGAATGATAAAACGGCCTTCAGGCGTGGGGCTAAGCCCAGGACTTTTTCTGTTGGTGATGTTGTAATGGTGAAGAATCGACACCTTAGGGGGAAGTTTAGTCTACCTTTTGAGCCTGAGCCTTGGGTTGTTCAGTCCATTCATGGGACAAAAGTCACTGCTGTGAGGGATGGGGTGGTCATTTCACGGAATATGACTTCCTTTAAATTGTACCGGGCTCCTGTTAATGTTCAAGGGTATGGACATGTGGTACCCGATGCTCAATCTATGGGTTCAGACGATGAATTTACTGACATGTATTCGATGTCTACTTTTGCTCCACTGACGGAAAACGTGGCGCCTGGACAGTACGGTGTATCTCCATCTATTCCACCGTTAGGTGTGGATTCTGAGCCCGTTCTTATGTCTTCCTCTCGTGAATGTCTAGTACCTGAGTCTGATTCCCAGCGACGAGGTGTGGGGAGATATCAGTTACAGCCATGTCCTGCTCGATCCACACGTTTTAAGGATTATGTAACATGTTGAAATGAATTTATGTTTGTTTTTTGCTTTTGTTGAATTTGTAGAGGAATGTTATGTGGTCACCGTCCTTACCTTATCAGTTCTGGCACCCGAAGGGGTAGCGGTGAAAAGGGTCCTGGTGTGGCCAGGACAATGAACAGTCTTACTTGCGTGTGGGTGTGTTTACTTTCGACTTCCGTTTCGACATAACACGAAGCACCCCTCCTTGACCCCCATGCGGATGATAATGCTGTGTGTCTATCATTCAATGCCTTAGTTTGCTGCTCATCTTTTTATTCACTCTCAGGTGTGCATTGGTGCGAGATGTATATATTTATAGTGTTCTGGTGTGGGGTGCTTGCATCAGGAATTGCCTTTTGTTAAAGGTGCAAGTTGTACTTCCAGGTTTCGGTGGCAGTCGTCTGTCTCTGTCCTTTGTTGTTTTCATGACACCGCTGGTTTCTCCAGTGGCTGCTATTTGATCGCAATGGGTCAGGTTCTTGGTTCTAGTGAAAGGCACCCTTCGGCTGCTTTGTTGTGCCAAGAAGTGTGCGTTTCTTCATTTTACAACACCAGGCTCCCAGCGGGGCTTCTGCCTCTTGCTCTGGTGTTGTTTTTGTTCTCAGGCTGCTCCCCGACCCTTCTCACCTCTCTGAGAGCCAGTGCCCCCTTTTACCCTCTACTTGCCTCCCACCCCCATCCCTTCTCCCGGTTCACACCTTGGTGCTATCACACTTAACGTCACCTCCAGCTCGCATTTTCAGCGAGGGCCCTAGGCTCCCTATCACCGACATGAGGAGGAGGAAGAGAGAAGGGGGACAGAGGAAGACATGGTGGGGTCGGGGAGATGGATACGGTGGGGGGTTGAGAGTGAACGAGGAGGGAGAAGAGAAAGAGAGGGCGAAGCAGTGGGGAAGGAGAGACTTAGAAGTAGGGAGGAAGGAAGATAAGAGAGCAAGTGGAGGTCGGTGGGGTGGTCTGAGCAGGGCCGGCTTTAGAGCTGGTGGCGCCCTAGCACTCTATCATCGCCTCCTCGGATTCTCTCACTACCACAGAGCAAAAGTGCCCCTCATCTCTCCAATCATAAGTTATTGCTAAACACAGCGCCCCCCCCTGAAGTTAACGCCCCCTCCCAGGTCAGCGCCCAGTGCGACCGCACCAGTCGCACTGCCCTAAAGCCGTCCCTGGGTGAGGGAGAGCAGCTTCAGAGAAGTGAGACCTGTGTCCTAACTCTGCCAGTGAAGACAGCGGGTCCAAAGGAGAAAGAACCAGACCAGACAGAGTAGGCCCAGGCAGTTTGCACGGAGGCAGGCTCGGTGGGTCCGGAAGAGGGACAGGGCAGGCAGAACAGCTCCAGAGAAGGGCGAGCAGAACCGGACCAGGGCGAGCAGATCCGGACCAGCAGATCCTCCTGAGCAGGGAGACGGCGCAATACACAATCGGAATGTAGTGTTCAACTTCTGGGGTGCCAGGGGGTAACTTTAGGGTTCGGTGTGGGTTTTAGGGTGCCAGAGAGTAATTTTAAGGTTCAGGGTGGGTTAGGGATTGGGGTGCCAGGGGGATAATTTTAGGGTTCAGGGTGTGTTTGGGTTTTGTGGTACCAGGGGGGTAATTTTAGGGTTCAGGGCGGGTATGGGTTTTGGGGTGCAAGGGGAGGACATTTTAGGGTTCAGGGTGGGTATGGGTTTTGGGGTGCCAGGGGGGCAATTTTAGGGGTCAGGGCGGTTATGGGTTTTGGGATGCTAGGGGACATTTTAGGGTTCAGGGTGGGTATGGGTTTTGGGGTGCTTGGGGGTAATTTTAGGGACCAGGGCGGGTATGGATTTTGGGGTGCCACAAAAGAAAGAGATGGCTGTGGCAAAACAACCCTATGGTGTATGAGATCATAAGCAGGGTTGGGGAGGAGACTGGGAGAGGCAAAAGGAGGGGCGGGGTCTCCTGTCGGATGCCTGTGGTGGCAAAGATGTGGAGGAGCTCTGAGTGTAATATGGACCCACTAACGCAGTTCCCAGTCTAATCAAACAGGTGATGGGCGTGAAGCCTGGGAGGCTGAACACATAGGTATTCTAGGCGGGACATGTAATCGATGAGGGCGTCCAAAGGCGCAGGAACTCTTTGTCTGAAAAAGACAATTTATGTATTGTTTGTTCCATTGCTGTAGTATGCCAAAGCTGTGTGAACCAGGGCACTGTGGAGAGAGATTTCAAGCCTCAGGCTAGAACCTGTTTGGCATCACCAGTCATGTGTTATATAAGATAGCAGTCCGCATGGGTCATTGCTTCCAACATGGTAGGGAATATACCCAAAATGTTTGCATGATAATCTGCCGGTAAGGGATAGCACACGGTTCCCTTTATGTGACTTAAAACCTCCTTCCAAAAGATAGTAGGAGAGGGGCATGCCCACTATAGGTGATCATAGTCGCCCACCTGTGCTCCACATCACCTACACGAGGCTGGGACTTATGGGTAGATCGAGTGTAGGTGAGCTGGAGTGTAATACCATTGCAGCATTACCTTATAGGCTGCTTCTTGCTGGGGGATACCTCTATGTATCTGTGGGAGTTCTATCCATAGCGACTCCCTTTGTGTCTGTGTCATGGGTATTGGGTGCCCATATCAACAAGTGTGGTGGGGTAGGAGGCGATATTGTTGTAGGACATCATATATCTTAGAGACCAGACCCCTGGTGCCCTCCAAGTTGCAGAAAAGCTTTTCGAAAATTGTGAGGGAGCGGGTGGCTGCTAGAGTATTGGGAGAATGTTATGCCCAGTGTGGCAGTTGGAAATATTGATGGTAGGTCGCATCAGGAAGGTAGAATTTAGTTTTGCATAGATCAAAGGGTTTAATAGTCTTTCCCTAAAAGAGGTCTTGTAAGATTCTGCATTCACCCTTAATCCAGTCTGGGAATGAGCCCCAGGGGTGAACAGGTGTGAAATCAGGATTCTGTGCGATTGTGGCGTTTGAGACGGAAATGTGGTCAAACCCCTCCCAGTTGCTAATTTGTCCATATCTCTAAAACTGTGGACACTGAGATGGCCATGTAAGCGCTGCAACGGCAAAGCTGTTTTGGGTGCTAGGCGAGGTCCCAGAGTAAGCGACAGGTAACTGCCCGATCCATGTGTACCCAGTGTTTTTTGCTTTCTTTCCCTATCCTCTCCGAGATAAAGCGTAGGTGGGCAGTCCAGTGGCGGTCCTGGAGGTTGGGAAAGGCGAATCCACTGCGGTTTCTTTGGAGCATAAGCAGGATTGTGGCGATGCGTGGCGCTTACCCTTCTAAATACAAGTGAAGGTTGCCTTCTAATCGCTTAATGTTGTCTGGTGAGATGGGAGTAGGCAACAATTGAAAAAGGTAGAGAAGCAGGGGATGGATGTTCACTTTAACTACGTTAACATGGCCCAGTCAGGTGATATGGAGCAGCCTCCATCACCGGAGGTTTTCTAGAATTACTTTGGAATGTGTGTGTTTTAAGAGTACACAACAAAAAGACACATCTAAGGTGTAACCTGGAGAAAGTTAGAAACAGTGAGGGACTATGATGAGGCACCTGGCAATCGCAGGGTTAAAAAAAAAAGGTCTTTCAGAGACCGCGGTCGAAATGCATTAAAAAAAAGTATGAGAACGGTGAGCTGTGCACAAATGAGGCGGGGTCAAAGGAGTGGCTAAAAACAACATATTCTGTAACTTTTTTCGGTCTTTCATCTTAAAGTAACTACATTAAAAAAATAAGGTACACCTTAAATGGAAAAATAAATGTAAGTTAAGTTAGTTGGGAAATGCACTATCGTAAATGATGAAACCTCTTAGTTGATGCACTGCAGATGTATGTAACCAGAGAGTCCCAGAATTAAATCCTGGTTGGTGCAGTCGAAAGTAGTCATTTATGTATGTTTAGAACTACGAGATCCCAGTCTGTGACTGGAAGCCATGTGAATATTGAATTCATTATTTGAAACTTGCACTGCATGCAATATAAGATCTGCTGCTACAAAATGGGAAAAGGGTTTAAGGTAAAAAAAAGTGCTTCCAAAATATAGATTTTAGTAATACCCAGACTGTACATAGTGCAATTTTTTTTATAACTGTCCTTTAAAGGCAAACAATTTACAGTTCAGCTTGTAAGTGCCTTGCAATGTCACGCAAAAAGAATACATCTGTGCCATAGGGAAGCTTCAAGTGATACCATCCATTAAAGCCAATACCGACTTCCAAACACCCTGTACAGTCGCAGATTAACTAGTTGTGCATATTTACGTTTTTTTCAGGCAAGCAGGCACCCTGGCAAGAAGTCTTGTTTAGCTGTCTGTTCCTCCCTCGCAGGGCCGGCGCTAGGCATGGGCAGTGTGGACAGCTGCCCAGAGCCCCGCAGCCTTTTAGCTACAATGGAGCCCCCACAAGCCCTTCATCCTGTTGAAAATGTGCCATTGTACGAGTTCCCGGGTAGGCACCCACTCCCTTGGGGGTCGCGGTCATGGGGAAGCGTAAAAGACCCAAGGCCCAACCCAACTCCCTCTCCTTTGCCATGCTGTCATGGCTGAAAGGGCAATATGACTCCCTCATCACTTTCAGCTGCAGCAGACTGGGCAGGGTTGGGTTTCTGGCCAATATCAGCTTTCCTTTGCTGACACTTCTTTCTCTAATCGCTGCATTTGTGTGATGATAGCGGTTAGGCCGATGCTTGAACTCTCCTGAGGTGTGAAGTGAGCCCTGCCCCTGCGTCAAGGAAAAGCAAAGCATCTTGCAGGGCTCACAACAAAAACAAGCATTTGCACTGCAACAGGTCTCACGTTTCTAAGATTTAGAGCTATTTGTGTTGTATAAAATAACCTGGTCAAGCAAAACATGACTGTTTAGTGCGATTTACCATGTGCGTGAATTTTAGAATGCATAGGGCCTTCAAGAGTGGATGCAAAAAAAGCAGCCTTAGTAGCAAGAAGGGAGCAAGTGGTCGGATATTAAAAAAACATAAAGCAGGAGGGGCTGAGGGTGAGTGGAACGAGGTGGGGGGAGTTAGGAAAGTAGGGGAGGGCATGGTGGATTATGGGAGCAATAGGGAGGAATGATGGAGCTAAGGCAAGGAAGAAAAAAATGGCATTTGACGGGAGTTGTAGAGGTGTGAATTGGGCTGTGGGTGCAGGAAGATCAGGGCACTGGTGGGGGGCAGGAAGACAACTTCAGAGGGTGGAAGGATAATGTGAGAAAGAGGAGGAGCAAGAAATAAGAGAAAGGAGGGTACCAGGAAAATGTAGGAAGACCAGAGGAATAGAAGAAACAGGAGAGGTATGGCAGGAAGAGGTGCTTGGGCGAAGGACTGGAATTATGGAGCATTATGTTTAGGACCAACAACACTCTAATTAGTATACAAACTGGTTGTCACTCACCGCAAACCCATGCGCCTCAACCATGCAATAAAGCTGAGGCAATCGTCTGTGAAGCACCAGAAAGTAACCATCTCTGTACCGGGGTTTCGTTCTCCACTTTCTCGCAGCAGGGAGGAGTTGAAGGCTGGGGAATGGGGACGCGGAAATAAAGTACGACCCTCTGAGTCAGGTGAGAAAGACCCTTCCTGTGAAGCAGGTTTAAATTAGCACTCTGCTTGGATTAGTGACACATACACAATATGGTCCTATATATCCTGTTTTATTTATGATTACAGCGGCATAATTCGCTGGAGAGGAGCATGGGTACTGTTACTGGCATCACGCTCCCGCTGATGGTATACCTAGTTTAGTAGGCACTTGCCAGAATTGAACAGACACCAATGACACGCATGCATTGAAGACTCGACGCACACCTTGCTCTTAGAGGTTGTAGTCCACAGTACAATTCCTCTTACTGGCAATATATCTCATTAGGACTACAATCCCCAGAGGGGCTTCTAAAGCTACTTTTACAGACGCTGGATTCAGTGAAGCATAGTGGTGTTACAACTAACAAGTGGTGGTTATGCTTCTAGCAAACCGCAGTAATTGCTGCCCAAATGGTAGACATCTCAGTGATATCCACTTCTTACAAAACTGCTTCAACACTGTCAGAAAATTAATGGTCAGTTGACACTTCCTATGGCGTCACTCCCGTTGACATTATATCTTATGCAAACTAGAGGGGCCTTGCACGTTCCTATCCTGCTCAGGGCCCCACAAATCCTAGAAGAGGAACTGCTCCCTCTGTTTCATAGCACAGTTTTACATTTCAGCTGAAGCATTTCAACTCGGAATTAACCGTCCCTGGGTACTTGCCTTTTCACAAAAAGTAGGGAAACTGTTCTTCTTGAATTAAAAAGGATGGGTACCTCGTGTTCCTCAGATCCCGCCCACTGTTCATAGAGCATGAACTCCTGAAAAGCAGGAATAGAGCGTTTCAGGAAGTTGTACATTTCTAAAGAAATATTGAAAAAAAAGAGGTTGTGGTTAACTTATGGTTGGCCACTTGGCCTGGTAGAACGAAGGGTGCATGTAAAGTGCTGATCACGGGCCAGGTACTGCATCCAAACCCTGGGATGTATGAGCGTATTTGTGGCAGTTCCAGCCTCCAACCATGAAAACACACAGGTGCGCAGGAGCGTGGCCTTGCCGTTCTTTTCAATTACTTTATACCACCGGGCTTTAAAATGTCCCCCAAAATTGGCAGGACTTAAAGCGTTCTCTACTGCATGGCATTAATCTCCGAGGCCTGCAGAGAAAAGACCATTCGCCTTCCAATGCACAGTCGCATGGTGTACAATAAACCCAAATATTTCCTTTGGCATTGCTATTATTTGCCAACATTGGGCTCTGTCTCCAGTCATTCATAATTGAATTAGAATCAAGTTTAAGGCTCCGCATCTTGCACTAGGTATTCTGGAACACCTCTTTACATCCTTCCAGGCCCTTCCTGGTCCTCCTCTTAACTGCAGAAGCACCGTGGTTGGTCTCTGGGCGTGCAGTGTTCCTCCACTGGAACTCTTTCAGACCATTCCTGGTGACTGATTTTAAGTACCTTGGATTTAATTTGTTCTCAACCTAACATAAGCCTTGCTGTCTTTCATTTGAAGGAATTACGTTGAGCAGCGATTTGAGATTTTTAAGTAAGCGGTTTTACCTTAGTCATTCGCAGCCTACTGCCCGAGATCAGTGTTTCCAACGTTGTATTCTCCGAAGCATCTAAAAAACAATACTCCATTTTTTTCCTGCGGAAAATGCTCAGCTGTCTCGTAGAACGTTCTTTGGTATTTTCAGGTTTTTGTTGACCTTGTTTGCAAGCTTTTTTTCTCAAGCCCATAGATCCCCAGTCCCGTCTGATGTTGTTGCCTTGCTGAAGGACAGAGCGACACACTGTTCCTCCACGTGGTTCACCCACTGAATATCTGTTTTTGTTTGTTTTATGTGATCTGCCCAGTGTCGGATTGGTAACGCGGGCACTCTGGCAATGCCAGAGGGGCTGGTGTCCGAGCTCCAGCTGTAGGCTGCTTTTTTGAGCAGCCTGGGGACGATTTGGGCGGTTTCTACAATATTCGGATGATGCCAGCGGCCCAGTGGGTGCCTGGGTGGCCTTTCTGGAGGCAGATGGGCGTCCATTACATCCCTTTTATCAACAACAGAGGTGTACCTCCCTTTCTGTCACTGGGCTGGTTCATTAATGGATGCATATTGAGCGGGACAGGGGGCCTGAGCAAAAGTGGCCTCACTTGTTTTCAGGTGTGTTTCACCAGTGTGATTTTTTTAATGCCCCCCCCCCCCACACCCTTTTTATAAAATTTCGCCAAAGCAGTGTTTTTGCAATATGCAAATGTGGGCCACTTTTTTTTAGCATGCTCGGGCCGATTTATAATCCCAATCTAACCCTGGATCTGCCTCATCATGGCATAGTTTTCATTTGTTGTTTGCTGAAAAAGAATCCCTATTACATCTCAGCCACCTGGTCAACGGAGCAACTTTGAAAGTCCAACACATAAGATCTCTTGTAATGACCATGAGGCTAGTATCTGTTGTTCTTTTTAAATGTTCCTCGGTGAGCATCGACTACCGAAGTTCTGAACTAACGCGCAGTGACGGTGTTTTTTCTGCATAGCGGCAAAGGACAGTCTTTTTATAAATATACCTGCGCGTGTTTGTTTTGCACCTTAAAATCAAAAATGTCATTTGAATTGCATGCACTGAACCACCAGGAGTTGCAAACTACTTGTCCTCCCACCGTGCACAAAAAGTGTCTTAGTAGACATCTGTAAGTAATGAATTTACCGACGTTCAGAAATTGTGGAAGCGTATATGCCCCTTTGACATTTTTTATCGACATTTTTATTGCCGTCCCTTGCACATGCAGTACCATGTGCAGAGACCCGATATATAAAGATTTGAGATGGTGCACGTTAGGAGATAGAATAAAAACGAAGCGGTAGATTGAAGTTCTTGAAATCTTTTGATGTACACCTTTATATTGTTCTTATCTTTTTTGTGTATTTACAGCATGGGACCAACTTTTTGGTCCTGCAAATGTAGCAGCAGTCCACTCTAAACTGGTTGGGCAGCATTCTTTGAAGTCAGGCAGGCAGCCCCAGGCAGTTTTTAGCTTTGGGCGTCCTCTATGAGCAATAGCTTGAGTTCCCTTGAAACACAGAAAAGAGGACCTCGGTCTGGACATACCCATGCGATTTTGGATCCTTCTCTAAAGGTGAAAAATGCTGTAAGTGGAATGCGCGAATCAAGCCGATAAACTGACACTAGGTACTTGGCATCATTTCCATGACAGAAGGGAACAGACAACATGCACTTCAGCAGTGGTACTGTTTGTAGGGAGCTGGCTCCGTAAATAGTATACCAAAATTAGGTATATGAGGTATAGTGTGCACAGAGTCCAGTGGAAACCCTAAAGGAAGGCAGAGGTAAAAGTAGACAGCACCTTAGTCTCTATTTGTGGTAGTGTGGCCGAGCCGTAAGGCTTTATCAGAGGGTAGTGTTAAGCATTTGCTTTACATATTCAGGCAAGAAATTATGTCACACACTCAAAGACTGAACTCAGACCAATTTGTTGGTATCAAAAATATGATTTTTTCTAGAACCAAGCCAAGCCTGGTGCAGGTAAGTGAAATAATGCTTTGCAAAATCTTATGCAATGTTTTACAGTTGAATGCAGCTTCAAATGCAGTTGGTTGATTTACAAGCAAGGCAATAATCAAGATTACTTTTCAGTTCCTTTGTAGATTACTGTACATGTTACTCCTTGGATTACTCTTTAAGTTACTTTTGCTACTCTCTTAGTGTGATATGCCTGGATATCACACTGGGACATTTCCTAGACAAAAGGTAAGTAATTCAGTTTTTGTACATTTGCAGTTTTTCAAGGTTTTATACAAATCGACACCACACTTGGAAGAACTTTCAAAGAAAATCAGTCAAATCCTCCCTTCAGCCTATGGGAGGAAATGAAGTTATATGTTTAAAGGTAAGTACTTGGTTGTTGGAGTTGTGTTTCTGGGGTAAGAACCAGGATTCCCCCATGGTCGAGAATGCACTCTCAAAGCACCCTCAGTGGCTCTAGGATGGCCGGTAGTAGAGTGCTGAGGCCCAGTTTTATCCAATGGGGTATAGAGGGCCTTCGGTTGGTGACTGCTCAGAGCAGGCCACAAGGTTGTAGGAGCAAAGCTCCTGGTGTTAGACTCAGGGCAATGGGGGATCCGGTTTAGCACACAAAGTGCACCCACAGCAGCACAGGGGTAGCTGGGTGCAGGGTGCTATTTTGAAGTTTTGTGCCCTGTTTTCAATGGGGATTGCCAGTTTTGGTGTTTAGTTGTAGGCTCTGTCCAGGAAGTCTTCCAGGAGGAACCAACAGCTGGGCAGGTATGTTAGAGGGCTCGGGGACATAGATGCACCTGGGTTTCTCTTCTCCAGGGTGCAGAGAGGCTGGATGCAGGGGGTGTCTGTTAAGGTTGGATTTCACCTTACCGGGCCCCTCACGGTTGGGGGAGTCTCTGTGCAGAGGCTGCAGGCGAAGTCGGGGAGTCCTGGAGGGGTCAACCCATGGTGGACTCGGAATCTGGAGCGATGGGGGACCTCACTAGGTCCAGTGGGCACCTTGGACTCGGGCCGTAGGCGACGGGTGCAGTGGTGGTTCCAGTCATCAGGTTTCTTTGTCTTTAGCAGGCTCGGAGTCATTCTTGACTGTTTCTTTTGAACAGAGCTGCTGTTCATAGGAGATCCGGTCTTTGTTGAAGGCAGTCAGTCCTCCCAGGGATTCTGGAGGTCGCTGACTGCAGGACAAGGCGATTTTTGGCACAGGATCTCTGTAAACTGCTGCCATGCCGGTAGGGCTGGGGCCAAGTCAGTTCTTCTTTGCAGTCTCCTCTGCTGGGCGTCTTCTTTCGTCCTTCTTCTTAGGTTGCAGGAATCTGTCTACTTGGTTCAGGGCTGCCCCCCTAAATACTGTATTTAGGAGGTGTTTTAGGGGCCTCGAGGTCAGTATCCAATGGGCTACTGACCTTAGGGTGACTACATGCTTGGAGTGCTTATCCCACGCGGGGGAGTGGGCACAATCCCTAATCCTGATTGGAGAGTTCCTGCCATCTGCAAAATGGCGGGCACTGAAGAGTGTGCTTCACCTCGCCTTCCCCACTTGAGGGGTGGGGTTGGCAGAGGTGGGCACACTGTCTGGGCAGTTCTAATTTTTCCTGGCTGTGTTCCTGCCAAAAAGGAGGGGAAACAGGAAGGGGGCCTGCTCCTGATAGCAGGAGAGGCTAGGGATTGCGTTACAAAGGCGGCAAGGTCTTTGAAGCTCTCCTTCCACAGATGGCTCTTCCAGACCTGAGGGAGGTGTAAACACCTCCACCCAGGAAAGGCTTTGTTTCTGCACTCAGAGGAAAAGGGTGTTGTTTTTTAGATGCCTTTCTTCAGTCAGTGATTGAAAGAGATCTGGGGCCCTACTATGCATCAGGCGCATTTTCCCTGATTGCGCCCACGGGGAACCTTGTGTAATACGGCTCCTGGTCATAAAGAGTGAGGTGGAAGGTTGAGATGTGAAAAATATTTGTATAGCTGTCCGGATCCTAGTACCCAAATAGAGTAAATATTATAATAAGATAACTTCATGAGTTAAGGGCCTGCTGCTGACAGCTGTATTCAAATCCCGGTTTGAGTTCAGAATACGCCAGTTTAGCCATTCAGCCTTTCAAAGTTGATAAAATACGTACAATTCAGATGAGTGAAAGATGCGCCTTTTATATATAGTGCTTTAAAACTGCAAAGTTGTTGTTGCAGGCGCATCTTTTGATCTGTTTGGGGGTGAGCAGGGAACGAGGTTGCCAATAAAAGTAAAGCCAAGTCTTTTAGCACTTATTTGAACCTTGCCGTTTCCACAGAAAAACTGGTACTCTTAACAGCATTGTTTTTTTTTTATCGGTTTCTTCGTACACAATCTTCATTTTGTCATTGGATGACGGCCAGAGAGTGGTCCTTGTATATTTATACCAAGATCACTCCCCTCTCACCATTTTATCAGTTGTTGAGACTCTGACTTCTTCAAAATGGTCATGGGTCAGATATAAATCTTAAAGTGAATGAAAGTGTACCTACAGGCACTCCCAGACTCGCGTATAAAGCTGCAAGTTTATCCTTAAGCGTGGATGAAACAAATATTTACTAAAACTTTAGTCCGCTAGGCCAGTAGTCAGAAGCAACAAGAGACTGCACACATGGAGTAACTAAGGGGCAATTCACAGACTTGTTTCTTAACCATTCATTGAAGTACATTACTACATGGAGAGAGCTCTTTGCCTCTGTCCGTTTTCTGATTTGAAGGTTCACTTCCTATCAAAGCCCATATATTTTCTATCTTCTCTCATATAGGTTCAACCAAAGTCCCAAATGAAATGCCCACAGGCTTAGGTGGCGGAGAGCCATTTTGGGTGATCGGCTGCTTATCAAACATCTAACAATTGTTTATTATGTCAATCATTCAGTTAGGGTTGTTCTGTCTTCTTGCACTTTCCATGCAGTATTTGTGTCTGGGGGGAATGTTTGACAATGTTCAACATTCCATCCATCATCTGTTTGTGTTGCATTTTCACCCTAAGTGGGAAGGGTATACCCAGGTGTGGGTCCCGTGCTCGCTATGCCACCAGTTTCAAGCTAGCCTAGCTGATGAGGCGTGATGCCCCGAAACCGGTCCCAGGATGCTTGTTTTACGCTCTAGGGAGGACCTGGCCTGGCAGTTGGGCTGGACTGTTCTCATGGGACACAGTGTCAAGGCTGATTTGCATATGGATGGGTCCAAACTGGAATGACTTGGTGAGCAAAATAACGATGGATTAAACCCAGATCTGTGACTGGGGGGGAAATGTTAAGAATGTTCAACATTCCGTCCATCATCTGTTTGTGTTGTAATTGTGCTCAAAACCAGCACTATTGATTGGTGGCATATGGAGCCTTGGAGACTCCCCAGATCTGTATCTCTCTCAGCAGAGTGAAATTTCGGCTTCGTGACAACTCTCACCTACTACCATACCCAAATGTCTCACTCTTCAGGACACTGATTGGTGGATCAGTCCTGCTACTTGGTATGCACAAGGATTAAACTCCTATTAGAACGTTGGAATGTGGAGCACTCCATTGAAGACCGTGGAGTGCTCCGTGCTTCTACGGGCCGGTAAAGGCCAGCAAAGCAACATTCCAATGTTGTTTTCACAAAGGCCTCTCGGAGCCCGAAGGGATTTAAAGCCCCTCGAACTCCGAGAGACCTTTGCTTTATTTGTTAGAACATTCTGCCACTGCCACTAGAGGGGAGAATGGTCTAATAGACTTATAGCCCTTTGTAGCTGGGCTATACCTGCTATTAAAGTCCCGCTCCCTTGTTAAAGGCCCGAGCCGAACGCTGGAGCAGGCCTTTAATAGCCTGTATACCCCGCTACGGCGGGCTATAAGACTATATTAAATACAAGAGATTTGACAAGCGCTGTGCAGGCAAAACCTAAAAAGGACTGTGGCAAAAACATAGGTAATGTTCAAATTTTTTTTTTTGTGGAGTTTTATATAGCGCTAACTAGACCCGAAGGTATCGGAGGGCTTTGCATGAGAAGAAGTTACGTTACTTACGCATTTATTTTTGTTAGGCACGGGGAGGTTAAGTGATTTGCCTAGAATCACAGAATGTTGAGCGTCCCTGCCGAGACTTGAACCCGGTTCCCCAGCTCCGAGGTCAACCTCCCTATCCATTAGGCCACATTCTCTCCCCAAATGTGAAGTTGAGTAATCTAATTGTATTAGTTTAATAAACACAGATGTGTCACACCACATTAACGAACCAGATCATGGTACCCATGGAAAACAAAAACAAAAAGATAATTGCATACAAAAATGTTGCTGTTTCACAACTCGTTAGTAACTCAATTTTTGGGGATGAGGGCCAGATCTAGGTATCCAAATACCAGTCGGTAACGGCCAAAAATACAGATTTTTGGCTGTTACTGACCGGTATTTGGATACTGAGATGTAGGGAATGAAAAAATACAGATTCAGTAATTTTATCGAATCGGTAATTTTAACAAATCGGTAAAATGACTGATTCGGTAAAATGACTGATTCGGTAAAATTACAGAATCTGTATTTTGTAATGTAGGTAGCACTGTAAACAGTGCTACAGGGCTTTAATGATTCGTTATTTAACACCAACTATTAGTAGGTGGTAAATAACGAATTCCTATGTAAATGAAAATATGTGCATTTACACCTGTGCCATGTGGCACACATACATGCCCTTAGGGCATGTATGTGTGCCACATGGCTCACAAGCACTAATCAGGGATGCAACAGGGTGTCAAAGTGACACCCTGCCACCCTTGAATTTTTGGCCTATAGGAATGAATGTCAATTACTGAATCGGTAAATACAGATTCGGTAAATACCGAATCGGTATTTTTTACCAAATTATTACCTACATTGGATTCACCGGTTCATAAATACCGAATCGGTAAAATTCGGTATTTATGAATCGGTAAATCCAAACTACCTACATCTAGCCCTGAATCTGTTAAACAAGTGATGGTATCGCAAAACGTCTTAAATACCTCCTGCTTCAGCAAATCCAATACTTTTAACAGTGCAGACACCACACTTGCGGACAGTAGCTGTCTAACTCCTGTGACTCTGAGGAGCCTTGTTCCTTGTTGTTCAAATAATTTGGTTGTATTTTAAGTAAGGTGTTGTTCCTCATTTGGACAAAAACAACTCCCATTTTTTTTCAACATATGGCAATAGGTTCTTTTTGTAGCATCTTTCACCACTATCAATTACACTGACAACAGATCTATGATGGAGCCTGTGTAAACATTACTTGAAAATCTTGATTAAGTGTACTTGATGAGGAGCATGCTTGTTATGGCAATCTGTTGTACGGAAAGCTGATAGAGCTTATAGAA
Source organism: Lissotriton vulgaris (assembly GCF_964263255.1). Lineage (NCBI taxonomy): Eukaryota > Metazoa > Chordata > Amphibia > Caudata > Salamandridae > Lissotriton > Lissotriton vulgaris. The sequence goes on from NC_141691.1 coordinate 1,297,339,042, forward strand.
TTGTTAAACAAAATAATGCAATAATTGTAGGCCAACATTCCCTCATTCAGGATCATGTCCAGCACTAGGAATTTTTTTTTGCCAATGGGTAAAAATTCATCACTTTGAATCTGTATGTAAATCAAAAGGAATTTAGGAGAATGTGAAAGAAAAATATGAATAAAAAAAAATTACAATGTGCAGCATGTAAGTCATAACTGAATAAGAACCAGATAAAACATAAAAATAGCACTTGAATGGCATGTTTAAGATCCTCTATATAAAGGATGGTGAAGGAACTTGTCAACAGAAAAAATAACACAAATCCCCCCTCCCACCACTAATTGGTCTGATAAACAGAAGTAAAACATTTTTAAAAGCCTCAGTTGAACTACAAGTGGAAGAAAATGTAGCCATGCCTTAAGTAACATAACAATACAACTCATTGGCATAGTGGCTATTACATTTAAATTAACAGAAGCACCTTTGAGTTAAAAAAAATCCACAGCTGTTTAAAGGGCTAGTAAAGTTGAAAAGTACACAAATAAATCTGCACATCAATGAAGCTGTTGACCTGGAAGCTGAGAATGGTGGGAGAGTACTTATATATTTACAAAAGAAAATTACGGAAATAAAGTAAAAGGACGACAACTGATAGATGTAGGTGCACTCTACTCATGGAAGCAACCCTAGCTTCTTTGAATGCAAAAAAGTGTGAATTTGGCGTTTTGAAATTTACTTTTTCAAGTGAAGGAATGAGATGCAGCATTCAATAAGCTGCAATACTAACTGCTGTATCTGAAGTTACATCGTTCTAGGGAATGGCAAGTCATCGCTGCACATTGTGGAATATATAAGTGCACCCTTAAAGGGAACCAATAATACTGGGCTCACTTTCAAAAAGCCCAAAGGATGTGTTGAAGCATTCAGTGAACTAAAGAAAAGGTAGCTGGTATGAAACACACTGCTTAGTTTGATTCGTCATTGTAGATGCGTTGACTGGAGATGCAAGCACAACAAAAGCCTGGAAAAGATTTCCAAAAACACACACATTCTTATATGCTAGCAGACATTTAATGGAAACTGAAAAGGCAACCTTTCAGGCCAAAAAGGAGAGTTTAGCTGTAGTTTGTGCATGTGAGCTTCATCATTTATTCTTGTATGAAATGCCAATATGATTGCTATGGACCATCAAGAACTTCTAACTATACATGGTAATCCTAAAACATACCACCTAGAATGGAGAGATGGGGAATAAGACCTATAGATTATGACTCCGAAATTGTCCACAACCTCTGCAAAGACGTCCAGGAGACTTCATCTCATGGCGCCCATTATCGTATGTGAAGAAAATGCCACTCTAGTAGAAGAATACAATAATTTAGTTATAAAAATAGCGACACTATAAAGAATAGCAGTAATGGAATTGGAAAAAGATGCTAAGGATAATGCTACTATACTAAAATTGAGTCAGAATAAAAATACATGTAAATCAAAAGAGAAGTTAGAAATAGGGTTGAAAAGATAATTTACCAGCAAATTCAAAGGAAGTTGACGGCTCCATTGAAAGAATTATTGGTAAAAGGATCACAAATTTTAATACCATAATTGCTGTGGAAAAAAGTAATTCCAAATCACATGGAAGGGGAAGCAGCAACAAAATCATGACGGAGAAGTTCTGGTTTCCAGGTCTGGATTATGAGGTGGATGCATTGATAACATATTGTCATTTGTGTCAAAGATTTGGAAAACCAATAGCTGATTATATCAGAATTTCTAGAACTTCTAGAACATGTGTAGATTTTTATGGCGCAGTAAAGGGCGGTACAAAAGGGCAAGGCATAACCCAATTGTCCTCATCAATGAATAATCGCGGTTTTTCGTAGTTAGACACAGCTGTGCTTCCTAGAAGAGATGTTTGCTGAATAGGGAATGGGCCATTTTTCATGCAGTAGAATTTCAACGTTGAATACATTATAGGGATGTGAACTACAGGACCATTACACCATTGTAGCCACAAGATAATGGCATGGCTGAGAGATTTATGGCCACTATTAAGAAAGCATATCAACCAGGCACAATATTGCAAATTCGAATGCATGAAGCAGCATGTAAGGTTTTGTGATTATCGAGAAACCCTGCATGCTTTGTCCGGAAAGTCTCTGTCCTCACCAATGTTGGTTCATACATGACATTATACAAGTTAAGTGTGTCTGGATTCTCACAAAACTATTGCAAGATATTTGCGAGTTGGAAATCACATGTCAACAGTCTGTGAATATGCCAGAAAAAAGGTACAAGTGGAACACCTGTTAGCAAATCTGTGAGAATCGTTAGGAGGCCACAGTGGTCGGTAGAACAGATTAGCAATCGGGAAGAATGATTTGAAGTATGGAAGTAATTGAGGTTATAAAAACCCAAAGGAGGGATCTCTTGAGAGCCTGAACAGGAATTAAGGGATTCTGCTTCACAGTGACTTTATGGACTCAAAAGCCTGTGACAGAGGCCGTAATAAGACTCAAGGACAGTTCAAAGTAGGACAGCCCCACATATCTTGAATAGGGAGACAGGCCTAGTGCTGATATTGGCATGGACATTGAAACAGACGAGGCCTTTTCGCGACTAAAATACCTGCGACTCTAAGAGTAAGCACTTTTGAAAGGATACAAGCCCGAGTATTGTTATATCTGGTGTTGCATTCCCCATACCGTAATCCGTAAAAGCAAAGTAGAGGCATCCTTAGTAGTCCTGAGTGACGAATGCCCCTCTTCTCATTTATTCTCTATATCAAACCTCCCTGTCACCCATTCTTCCTATTGTAGAAACTCGTTACAACGGTTTCTCTTCCCTTATGGTCTTGTTTTGCATCCTGTGTGATCCTTTTTTCAATGATTTTTCATATTCAGCTTGGTCATAGTACTGTTTGAGCAAAAGCAACAGATTAGTGAACGGTTATGTCTAAATCAGGTGGGACTTTCTCAGCAGGTCCACGTGGCTCTCCATGGAATACACAAACTCGATTTGTACGAGCTGCCTTGTATCTTAAAGTAATGATTAGAGCCATATTAAGACTGTACTCCACACTCTCATCGTAAGCAAAAGTGTTAGTAATATTGTATGGCAAACATCACCTTCATTCAGGATATGCTGTGCCTAACCCAAAATATGGACTATAGAGTTCTCCTTTATGTATTTTGGTGTAAAGCTTAATTGAAAGGGGTATAGCAGATTATCTGACGAAATATACTATTGGAGGGAGGCAAGTCCAATTACAAAAAAAGAGAAAACAGGCAATACATGCATACAGATATTCAGTATTACATAATCAAGGAACCATGGCAATGTCTAAGTGTCCCAGATATAGCAAAGCTCGCTTTGCTGCTCAATACTGTTTGCTATGTAAACATACTCCCGTCTTGCGTACATATGTGCTGCCCTGCAATGCTACGCTTGCGCGACAGCTTATTCTCCTTAGCGGTTAGCTGGAAACCTCTGCATACAGTCTTGCAGGGTCTAATCAGTTCTCCGTTCAAGTGCAGAGGATTCCGTGTCAGCTGCGTCCACTGTGTCACTGGACAGGTCAATCTCTGCAAGTAGATTACACCGCAGTGTGTCCCTGATGTCCTGAATTTGGGAGGAGGGGGCAGAAGTTCTGAATGTACTTCGAGTAGTAGTACAAGGGAATCTATCCATTGTTTATACTTTAGAGATCTTACTGTGTCCCAGAAGCACGCCACCTGTCTTTTTGCGATCAAAAACGCCCCACACCAAGAGGGGCAGTCATCAGGTATGGGGAGATGCACTAAAATGTCTATGGATTGCTGGGGTCTCCCTCACCATGCCTAGAGGACGGGCATCTAGTTAGGGAAGAGGGTGAAGCCAATCATTAGGGATGGTGGGGTAAAAAAACTCCTGCCAGAGCAGGTGCCTTTCAAACCATGGCCACGACAAGTGCACAAAATCTGGCTCTGGTTGGCCGCATCCTGCACAGTTTGAGTCGTCCCAAAGGTCAAAGCTCTGGTCATGGCGACAGAGGAACTCTGAAGATCCTTGGATGCAGGAGGGAAGGCCGCCTTGATTTTGTTAGATATATCGGCCGCCTTCGACACAGTCAACCATGAAATATTAACCGGCAGATTGGCGGACCTGGGGATTCAGGACTCCGCCCTTACTCCACCGTCATCCAATCTAACAGATAGAACTTTTTCAGTGGAACTGGGTGGTTCTGCGTCCAGATCTTTCAAACTGCTGTGTGGTGTGCCACAGGGCTCTTCTTTGAGCCCCACACTTTTTAATATTTATGTGGTTCCTCTGGCTTTGATCATTAGGCAGTGTGGTTTTTCGGAAGTCTCCCATGCTGATGACACCCAGGTGGTTGTATCAGTCTTAAATAAGGTGGAGGAAACAGCCAATCGTTTTAACAACTGCATGTCTCAGGTAAATACCTGGATGCAGACCAACTGCCTTAATTGAACGGCGAAAAAACTGAAGTCCTGTTGCTGGACCCCAACCCTTCCTTCTGGTCGCCAAGATGGTGGCCGGCAAATTTAGGCGATTGCCCGACGCCAGTCCCCAAGATTAAGAACATAGGTGTGATCTTTGATGATAGACTGACATTTGACTGTCAGATTAACAAGCTTTCCTCCAACTTCTGGGGTATTTTAAAGATGATCAGTAAGATCCGTTCTTTCATTCCCTCTGATGCATTCAAGAGATACTTGTAACAACCTTGGCTCTGTCCAGACTGGACTATGACAATGCCCTCTATGTGGGGATACAATCCCAGTATCTACTAAAACTGCAGCGACTGCAGAATGCTGCCGCCAGATTAATACTGGACATCCCCAAATAGGAATCAGTCTCCCATAGATTGAGAGCCCTCCACAGTTTAAATCACAATGTCTCGCTTATAAAGCACTTCAGGGTAAAGGACCACTATATTTGAGATCACACTTGAAATGGTACGTACCAGCATGAAATCTAAGATCATCTCAGTCCAAGCTGCTACAAATACCCAAGTATAAACAGGTTCACTGGAGAGGCAGAAGCTTCCTATTGGGGACAGCGAAAACCTGGAGCCCCCTGCAGTACGTCCCTCATGTCCTTTAGAAGACTACTGAAAACATGGATATTTTCCAACTGATTCTGCTGGAAACTTATAGGAGCATCACTCAGTCCCGCCTACTCGTACGTCCTGCCAATTCCAGCGTCAAGACGCCTTCGGGCATACGTGCGCTATACAAATCTATAAATCAAATCAAAGCGTCTCAGCACCTTGGGTTGTAATTAACCCACTGCAAAAATTTCAAATAAATAATGCATAGCCTGCTGCTTGAAGAGAGCATTCCTGTTTGTGTGCAACAGAAAGTCCATATTTCGTCTGTTATCACCTCACTTAAGTCTTCATCCCACCTGGACCTAGCAGAATCATCCGGGAGGGGTGTGTCATTAAGGGCGATACTAGTTGGGTTGTTAGTTGTTGTTTGATGGTGGTGCCTGCCAAAAGCACATCTAATGCCTGGTAAACTCCAGGTGAAGGAAGGAAGGCCGGACTGGGAACTGAAACTGGCCCTGGTAAAGAGCTTGGCTGGTCCTTTAGGGGTGGTGCTAGCAGAAAGCTTTGTGCCGCTTTAGTGTCTGGGGACTGATGTTGCAGCTATGCTGCAAAACTGGCCCCAGGTAACAAAAACACCCCGGTGTCTAAAACCGGACCCCGCCCTGGTGAGCCACCTGGTGCCCATTATGGCCCTGAAGGGAGGTCGGGTGTAGCAGTTCTGAGTGCACACCGCAGATGATAATATATAAACTTATCAAGCGGTGTAGGTGCAGTCGCAGAGAGTGCATTGAGTGTAAGAAAATGCTGATTCATAAAAAGATCCCCCACACTTACAAGAGGTACGGTAGTTAGAGCAGTGTGATCATCTTTATAACGCCAATATATCTGGCCAGTGATAGAGGAAGGTACAGCCAGTGTGACATGTGGTCCTAAATCTCACTAACCACCAAGCCATAATGTTCCCTTACCTCTATGGCGTGGTAAATCTGGATGCCTAAGTATTTAGTATTACGTATGTTTATTGAGAGTACAACAGGTGGTAAATCAAAAACTTGGCATGTTCAGATTGACAAAACCCATCCGGGGGCAAACCCATCATGCAGCGTTAAGGAGTACCCAGAGCCTGACCATCTTGTGAGAAAGCAAACTTATACACAGCAAGCCGCCTACAACCCAACCAGGGCTGGCTGCGTCATAAACATAAGGAAGAGAGTGTGCCACCTGAGGTGTTGCTACCTCCACCCCGCTGGTATGCCGGAGATCGTAATGCTCCGTGCTGCCGCTGCCGAGGGTCTGACACTCCATCTGCAATCGCTGGTAATTGTCATTAGTGTATATCTGCCACCTGAAGCCCCTCGCCCGAAAAAAGGTCAGAAACCAACTCAGAACAAAACAGGAAAGAACAGAAAGGGAGGGCTTATCATAGTCAGTCACAATGGCTCTCGAACCTCAAACCCCCATCCCCCCCTCTTAACTCGCCCCCTCTCCCCCTGAACGCCCCCACCCCATGGTCCATGGTCTATTCGCATCCCGGCCCAGGGCCCACAAAGTCCTTGTTAACAGATCACTGAGCGTTTGGCTCCGTTCCGACGTCCGTCAGCCTCAACAGCCGGAGGTACTTGGGACAGGTCACCTCCGTGAACTCAGATGCCAATAAGGACAGGAATGGTTTCTACAGATCCGCATAGCGCGCCCCCTCCCCCGCTCTCGATAAAGACAGTTTCTCCATACCCAGAACGAACCACAGGCGATGTAGCCAACCCAGGTGTGTGGGGACGTGTTTAGATCGCCAGTGTGCCACTAAATTCTGTACAGCTGACCCAAGTGCGATTGCTATTAAACGTCCTCTCCGTGATTTCAGCGGGTAGGTCAGCGCGTTCGGTAACCCCAAAAGCACGTATGCGGGGAAGCGTGGGATGACCGTTTTAAAGTGTGTGTCTACCTCCCTCAATATCTGGTTCCAATATTCCTGTAGAAGTGGGCAGTCCCAGAGTATATGTACCAGTGTGCCAATCTGACCGCAACCGCGCCAGCACCGTGGGTCTTGCTTACTGTCCATTTCGTACAGGCGCTCGGGGGTATAATACCAGTAAGAGGCCAGTTTTGTAAGTGTGTCTGTGAGGCCCATGTGGTAGGCCGAGTGTTGTGCCCTTTAGGAGACCCCCTCCCACTCTGTATGTGTCAGGGCTCTCCCCAACTCCTTCTCCCAGCGCACCCTGCCCGCATTATACGTATATTTATGTCTTTGCATCAGCATCTTATAGAGGTCTGTGATTAATTGTTTGTCATTGGTGCAGGAAATTAGCCAGCGTTCGAATTTAGTCAGATGTCTATCTGCCATCGGTCTCACTGTGGCGCCGAGCGCCCAATGCCTCACCTGTAGGTAGCGAAGCCTTTCGGTCTCCGGCAGGTCAAAGTCCTGTTGAAATTGCTGGAAGGGGATCATCCCTTCCGAGTCATTGACATGATGGAGAGCCCGACAGCCGGCAGGCTTCCAGCACGCAAACGCTCTCTCATCCAACCCTGGGTGGAACTCCGGATTTCCTATGATGGGTGTAAGGGGGGAAGGGTGGGTGGTGAATTCCTGGCTAACCCCCATCCGGTCCCAAATTTCTAGGGGGACCTGTGTGATGAAGGATGCATAGAGATTGGGCGGCCTATGCTCACGTCTCATGAAGGGGATTTCCTGTAGTGTCCATCCCGCTACAGCCTGATCCTGAAACAACCAATGTTTCCCGGACTCCCACCTGACCCATTCCACTAGAAAACGGAGCTGTGACGCCTGAAAATATGTCGGTAGGTCAGGAATCCCGATTCCGCCCTGTTCTGGCGCCAGCATGGCGATCTGGCGCTGCATGCGGGGTTTCCGCCCGTTCCAAATGAATTGTGACAAGTCAGACTGCGTTTGTTTTATCCAGCCTCGGGGCGGTGCAAGAGGGATCGTTCGGAAAAGGTACAGGATCTGGGGTAGGACCGTCATCTTCACCGCCGCCACTCTTCCCAGCCAAGACAGCGGGAAGTAGTTCCAGCGGGGCAGTTCATTTCTGATCTTCTGCCGCAGGTTGGCGTAGTTGACGTCCACCGACTTCCGAAGGGAGGGCGCTAAATGAATCCCCAAGTATGGGACCGTGTCCGATGTTCACGGTATGGGGAACAGTGCCTGTAGGTGAGTGCGTGTAAAGGGGTCAAGGGAAAGGTCGCGGGCCACCGATTTGGTCATGTTGACCTCAAAGCCAGAGACACTGCCAAACCTTTCTAGGACCGCAATGCATGCCGGCAGGGAGCTCCTAGGTTTAGCGAAGGAAATCAGCACGTCGTCGGCATATAGGCTGACGGTGTGGATGCTGCCACCAAACTTGATACCCTGTACCTCCGGGTCGGAGCGCAGGAGGTGTGCAAGAGGCTCCATATACAGGGCAAACAAGAGAGGGGATAGTGGGCAACCCTGCCGGGTGCCGCGTTCAATGTCAAATCGGGGGGATGTGCACCCGTTGACTCGGACCGCTGCTGTCGGGAATTTGTAGCAATTGAACACTCTATTTTGGAATTTAGGCCCTATCCCTGCTTTGAGTAGCACCTTCTCTAAGTAGGGCCAGTGTACCCTATCAAATGCCTTTTCGGCGTCAATGGTCAACATCATGTACTCACCCTCCGTCCGAGCAGCTTTTTCAAGGAGGTGGAAGGCCCGTTTAGTATTATGCGTGGTCTGGCGCTCCGGAATAAATCCGTACTGGTCCGGGTCGATCAGCCCCTCCATATACGTCCCTAACCTGGAGGCGACAATCCCTGTATACAGCTTGAGGTCAACATTCAAGAGGGAGATGGGCCTGTATACTCCGCACTCAACCGGGTCCTTACCTGGCTTAGGTATCACTGCGATAGGCGCCTCCACTAGGTCCCTATGTATCGCCCCCTCTTCCGCGAAGGACATGAAGAGCCGAGCGAGTAGCGGGGCTAATTGGCAGCAGAATGTTTTGTAAAAGCTCACCGGAAAACCGTCTGGGCCCGGGGCTTTCCCTAATTTGAGCCGGGAGATAGCCGATATGACCTCCTCCGGGCGGATGTCCTTTTCAAGGCAGTCTACTTGTTCTTGGGTCAATCTGGGTAGGGAGACACCCTCCAGGAACTCGGACTCCGCCTCCGGACAAGCAGGGTCGGCTTTGTATAAGTCTGCATAGAATGTGCTGAATGCCTCCGCTATGGCCTGATTTCCGTCTACCGCTGAGCCATCACCCCTCCGTATCTCACAGACCTCTCTGCGCTGCGTGACCTCGCGAAGTTTGTGTGCTAGCAAGCGCCCACACCTGTCCCCGCCTGTATAAAATGCGTGGCGCAACCGTAGCTCTGCGTACTCCGCTCTGCCGAGGTCGAGTGCCGCGAGCTGTTGTCTGACCGCTTTCAATTGTCGCCAGATCCTCTGGGCCCCCGTTCTCCGGTGCATCTGTTCCAGCTCTCTAGTCTGCCGCGTAAGTTCCTCCCTCTTAGCCTGACGCTCCGAGTTTGCCGCCGTCGAGAGTGAAATGAATTCCCCCCAGAGGACTGCCTTCAGCGCGGCCCATTGCGTGGAAAGCATGGTGTCAGTGTTGCTGTTGTGCGTTAGAAAGTCAGTGATTGCACCGTGGATTATATCGACCACTGCTTTCCTTTGTAGGAGTGAATCTCGGAGGCGCCAAACCCTGTGTGGGCGTTGGGTGTTGGGCATGGAGAGGAAGGTCCTAACCGGAGCATGATCAGAGAGTGAAGCAGTGCCTATGTCAGCACTAATGGCGAGTGATTTTGTGGCTGTGGACACCAGCAGGTAGTCGAGTCTTGCATACGTCTGGTGCGCCGCTGAGAAATATGTGTAGTCTGTCTCCCCGGGGTGCAGCTCGCGCCACAGGTCTGTCAAACCTAATTCCCACAGTCTGTCCTTGCCCGCCGCAGTGAGTGCCCCCACCTGTGTAGTGCGTTGACAGGACCTATCTAATGTGTTGTCGAAGACTAAGTTTAGATCTCCTCCCAGAACTATGTGGTTATCAGTGGTGTCAGTGACTTCTGTGAGCGCCCTATGAAGAAAGTGTTCTTGGCCGTTGTTGGGCCCGTATATCGAACCGATCGTGAGTGTCCTGTCGCCTAACGAGAATCTATAGACTAGCAGGCGCCCCCTGATCTCAGCAAGCTTCCCCAACACCCTGCCCCTGAACTTTTGTGCAACCAAAATTGCAACTCCCGCTTTCTTGTCTGGGCAGGAGGAGAAAAATTGGTGTGGAAATCTACAGGACCTCAACCTATGACAGTCTCTGGACAGAAGGTGTGTTTCTTGTAAAAGGCATATGTCCGCGCCGGACTGTTCTAAATGGAGCAGGATCGCCTTGCGCTTAGTGGGGTTGTTAAGGCCGCGGACGTTCAATGTGAGGACAATCAGTTCATCGCCCTTCATCTGTAAGTTCCCTCCCATTCCCTGCCTCTAGTGTAGCCCTGGGGTGGCCGGGCCACAAGCCTCCAACACGTCTCTGGTTCGTGATCCTAACTTCCTGACCCAGTGTCGCCCCTGCCAGTAAACGAACCATGGACCATTTTCCCTCCCCAACCCCAACTTCCCTCCCTACCCCCCCCCCACCCCTCCCACAACTGCAGAAAGTCATTGTCTCTCATCCAAGGATGAAAAGTAGAAGAAATAAGGGAAAGTGTAAGGTAGTCTTACTAGTCTGTGCGGGAGAGCCTTCCCGCCAACGGCCATGCGGCCAGATCGAACCCTCAAGACATTAGTTGGCAGAGTGTCTCTCATCCCGTAGAACCGGCACCGCTGTCCGTGGCCACGGCTTCTGCAGCGGCGCGTTGACCTGCTTCGATTTCCGTCGCCGGGGGCTTCTTGACATGTCTCCGCCTTCTCTGATGGCTCCACTGCGACTTTCTTCCGTCTGTGCCCGGTGCTCGTCTTCTGGCTTCTCAATACCTAGTAGCGTGCAGGCCTCCGATACCGAACGCAGTTGGTATTGTTTGTTCTCCAGTTGAAAACTAGGCGGAATGGGTGGCCCCAGCTGTATGGAATGCTGTTCTGCTGTAGGTAGGTCGTGACGGGTTTGAAGAGTCGACGCTTGTGGAGCGTGAGCGCAGCCAAGTCCTGAAATAACTGCGGGGATGTGCCTTGGAAAGTTAACGGTTGATTCTGGCGCACTTTCTGTAGTATTTCTTCTTTGGTACGGTAATCCTGAACGCACACCAAGATGTCCGGGGGGGGGGGGTGTGGTCCCCGCACGTGGCGGTCCGGTCCTGTGAGCTCTGTCCAGCTGTAAAGGAGAGTCCAGCGGTCACCCCAGCACGTGGTTGAATAGTTCCCTTGCGTAGCGAAACACATCGCGGGTGGCGTCGGACGTGGCTACATTGCGAATGCGAATGTTATGGCGCCTAGAGCGATTTTCCAAGTCTTCCAGGTGGAGCTGTAAATCTACTTGCTGGTCGTGTAGCCGGATAATCTCCTGCTGTTGGGCCGCCAGCTCCGTGTCCCTGTCGTCGCTCTTGGTTTCCAGGTCCGCCACCCGCTCCCCTATACCGTCCATCTCGTCTCACCTCTCGGATTTCACTGGTGAATTCTGTTTTGAAGGTCTGTATGTCGTTTCGTAGGGACGCAAAGAGGGACTCCAGAAAGGCCTTCGTGATGGGTTCTGTCCCGCTGTCGGCGGTCTGATCCATCTTCTTCAGTGCCGGGGCCCCCGCGTCCTTCTGTGGGGGGGTCAGTGTTTCCGCGAATAGCTCCTTCACTGTTTTACCCCTGGGAGGCCTGGCTGACGACATCCCGTCGTTCCGGTGTCTTTGCCGCTGGTGTGATGATCTCCGCTTGTGTCCCACTTGAGTGTGAATCTTCACCGTCACGTCGAATGGGCGCTGGCTCGCCACGGGCCGGCACGACCTCGCCCGTGTACCCTGCAAGGGTGCCCTCGGTGCGAGTGGGCCTGTGTGCGGCCTGTCACAGGCTCCTGCTCAAGGGGCTCCGATACGGGCCGGATCTCTGGTCCCGCATGTACGGGCCCCTCTCCCTTGGAAACTCAGCCGCCACCTCCAGTGACCTTGAAAGTCTCCCCCTGCGCTGCGGCGCCCCCACCTCTTAAGCCCGGGGCCCCTCCTGTCGTGGTGCCGGGGCGGGCGCCTCACTGCGCAAGGAAAAACAGTCTGCCCCGGCAGGACCCGAGTCCGTGGCCCCACCTGCTGCTGCCCGTCAGGGCCCCTCAATGACGGCCTCTGCCAGGGGAGGCACAGTCTGAAAGGCCTGTATCGAGGGAGAAACCCTCTGGGGGGTCACGCCGCCACCGGGCCGATATGCCCGCCGAGGGGGTCCTCCGCTCCAGGCCTCCACTCACAACCCCCACTCGGGACTCACCGCTCGGCCGCCTGCAATTCCCGGGGCCAGTCCCCACCGGAGGCTCTGTCACCTGCGCTACGCCTCCGTCTCCATCCGGACCCGCGGCGTCTAAGCGCTGTTCCGCTGTCTGTTGGTCCGATTACCCTGCTCCGCCGTCCGCCCAGAAGCCTCCGTTGCCGTTGCGGGTCCTTGTGTTGGCAGCCGAAGCTCGCGGGAGACACCCGCCGCAGGCCACGCTGGTTCACCGCTGAAGGGGGCACGCCGTCGGCCCCGTCTTCCACGCCAAGGTGGCCTCGCTACCAGGCCGGAGGGGGGAGGGGCGCCTCGCGTCTCTGGCTCTGCTGCGGTCCCGCGCCTCTGCCGCTTCCACCGGGTGCGTTCTGCTCTACGAACGGTTCCGACAGCCCAAAGCCCCTGACTGAAGGCGCAAAGGCGTCGGAACCGGTGCTGTTACAGGGCCGTTGGCAGGTGCTGAGGCGAGACACGTACGCTCACTCCGCCATCTTGGCCACGCCCCCTGCCTCAGTATTTAAAGGAGTCTTCGCACCATTCCAATGGGAATTCCAGTACAAAGCCAGCTATGCCTTCTGTAGTTGGGAAAATCAATAATTTACTCCAGTTAATAGTGATACCTGGCATGTTTCCAAAACTAATATATTCCTGCGGGATCATATTGAAGTAGTCATTGGGGTTTCTAATGACAATGTCATGTCATCGGTGTATAATGATATCAGTATGTGCCGGTTAATGTACCGTATAACGTATTCCTCACAGTGATGCCTGAGCCTGGCAGCTAAAGGTTTTAAAGCTAGAGAGAACAATATAGGAGACAGGAACATCCCTGTCTCATAACCTGGGTGACATCAATAGGTGAGGACAGGTGGCCATTTATGCAAACACTGGCTGCAGGCGATGTGTGTAGGTGTTTTATACAATCCAACAACATAGAGGGTATATCCATCTGGATAAGTATTCTGAATAAATAATGCCATTCCAAAGAATCAAATGCTTTGGAGGCACACAGGAAGACCTCAGTCGCATCCAGCACTGGGTCTAAATCCTGCAGAAGGGCAAACTGGGTGCACAGATTGTGGGACATTGAGCAACATGGGATGAAACCAGCCTGATCCAGCCGTACAAGCTCTGGCTGCATCAGGGTCAAACAGTTAGCAATCAGCTTGGCCAGAATTTTGACATCACAATTGAGCAAAGACAGAGGCCTATAGGAGTTGCAGTGCTGCGCCGGTTTTCCTGGCTTTAAGAGAGTAATGAGGGCCGCCTCCCACAAAGTTGTGCGGAATACGTCTCTTGATCGTACCTCCTCAAACTACACCATTATTTGGGGTGCTAATATATCCACATAGCAATTTTTAGAATTCAGTGGGCCGCCCATCAGAGCCAGGGGTTTTACAGGTGAGCAAGCCCCTATATCATCTCTTAGGTCATCTCCAACCCAACCTAGAGCTATAGCTGCCAAATGCTCCATGTGACGTGGGCATCAACCCCTCTGAAGCATATAGTTTGCAAAATGGTTATGAAGGACTTGAAGGATTTGGAACGAATCGTGATGGTACACCCCATCATTGTCCTCCAGATGAGTACTTGTGTTAGCTGCCAAGGGACGCCTAATCCGGATCGTCAACAATTTGCCAGTTCATTCACCCTCTCCATACATTCATGCCTGTGCACATCTCCATTGCAATTTACGTTCCCTCTCTGCGGTTTCAGCATATTCAGTGTTTTTTGTCCTTGATTCAGGTATGCACCAGGTCGTAGTTGCCAGGGTTCAGGGAATCCTCCAGAGCGTGCAACTCCTGTTCCATCCGCAGCAAACACTCATGCAGTGATTGCAGTACTCCATAATGTTTGTCAATACACTTGCCTCTATTTGTTGACTTAACCTCATGCGCGCGGGCCGTTTTCCCGCTGTGCGCTGAGTTTAAAAAAAACCTGTGTTACATGACGAGGGGTTAAAGGTCTCCCATATAATACCCATACTATCTACGGATCCAATGTTAAATGTAAAATATTCCAGAATATCAGCTCGTAGTTCCTTATGAAACGCAGGAGTACATTGGTATTCAGCCGTCAACCCTCTCTTGCAGCCATCACCCAGAGGAGCTGTAAGTGCAGCAGCACTGGGGAGTGATCAGACAACTTGTGTGCCAAATGCCACACAGCCTTAAGCCATAACCCTACATCACCAACCAGAGTTCAGTTCTCAACCAGGTGCCATGTACCACTGAGAAAATGTTTCCCTCCCTCAGTTCAGGGTGGCACTGTCTCCAAATGTCCATTATCCCATGCTCACATATTATGTCTCAAATATGTTTTGATACCATTGGGGTTCTCTACCCCATCCCCCTGGGAAGGGTGACCTGTTAAAACAGTTGTGTTAGGCACAGTCAAAGTCCTGCCCCATGCTATTGAACCAGGGCTTGTGGAGAGCACTCTCCTTCAAGAGACTATCATAAAATGTGAGGTCATCTTCGTTGGGGTTATAGAGTTTAACTATCTTGAGTAGGGTAGTATCTTGTTTGCCTCGAGCTCTATATATCAGCCCTGGTCATCCGTAAGTGACCCCCGCCGCTTGCAAGAATGTGCTCTATATCAAAATGACCACACCTTGGGAATATGAAGAGTATGAGGAGGCCACGTAATGTAATACCCATTTTTGCACAAAGGCTGATTCTGTGCGTGAGGTTCGTCTCCTGAAACAGTGTGATGTTAATATGATGCCTGTCTAAAAAGGATAGTATCTGTTACTTTTTTCAAGGGTTGGCAAGCCCTGTGATGTTCTATGTTAAGCAGGACACTTTTTTTAATGTCACATGTTCACACAGGCGCAGGACTAAGGGTTGGGTTGCATTTAAATAGCCAAGGGGTGTATGTGTGACAAGAAAAGGATCTTAACTCTTGGTGTACCAATACAGTAGAGCAGTGTTTTATGCAAAGTGCCAGCTACTTTTAACAACATAAGAACAAACCCTCCCTCCAACCCAGCCCCTCATTCTTACTCTAAACAAGATGTGAAATTGAGCATGCCAACAGAGCAAGTTGTAGTGAGCCGATCAATACAAATAATAAGATGCAAACAGGGTGTGACACGCTGGATTGCCAGAAGATCCAGCAGGGTTCTCCACTCAGAATGTTAGCTGAGGGAGCCAATGTTACACACCAACTACAGCCAGCGTCCTATAAGTTGCGTTACTATGTGTCAGTCAGAGTCTATTTGATGCATTGTGGAGTCCACATGTTTCGAGCTGTTGTTGCCCCTCCATGGGGGTCCAGGTAAGGACTTAGGAATTCAGCAGCCTGGTAATGTGTCAAGAAGATATGTTGTTTCCTATCATGTGTGAATATCAATCTGGCTGGGTAGAGCATAGCGTATTGTATCTTCGAATTAATGAGCTGTTTAACTTGTAAGAAATTTCGTCTGGCCTCCTGCAACCCAAAACAGTAAATCCTGTGGGAGCAATATTTCAATGCCCTCATACCGGTTTCTGCCTCTCCCTGGCAAGGTGTAAAGCTGTGTCCCTGTCTCGAAAGTGCAGTAGGTGTGCTATCATAGGATGGCATGGGCGCCTGGTGGAGGTAGAACCACTAAAGATCGGTGGGCCTTCTCCACCACCAAGGGGTGTGAAAAGGTATTCACTACAATGACCATTAGGAGCATTTGTGCCACATACTCCAAGTCATCTCATGTTGGTGGATTCAGGGCCCCCTAAAACCCGAATATTATTGTATCAGGGCAAAACCTTGAGTTCTTCGTTCTTGGCTGCTATGACATGGAGCACCATTTCCTTATTGAGCAGTCTCTCTTTTGGCAGAGAAACGGTCTTCCATTGACAAGATTCTGTGCTCTGCTTCTGCCAATCTGTCATCATGTTTTTGAGCTTTCTGGTGATGCAGTCCATGCAGGAGGTGAGGGGGCCCGTTTTAATTCTATAGACACCAAGAGCTCCTCCATTGCCTTTAGCAGTGCCTTCATATCAACCTCCCCACCCCCTTTGGCTCAGAACAAGAACGCTGTTACATCATAGTGTTATCTGAGGGCGAGGTTCGTGGAGTACAGTGAGACTCAAAGTTTAGTTTAATCTGTGGTTGTCCGCTGAATATGTGGTGGGGGGTGCAAACAGTGTGAGAATGGGGCATTCAAATTGTGACAGACAGCCAACAGAGGGGAGTGATACATGCTAAATGTATGGTTTGCTCTCATCTGGCTCTGTGTCTTTGCAATTATACAGTAGAGCAAGTAGCGGTCTTATTTGACCATTTGGGAGTATGTTACATGTTTGCAACAGAAGTTGAAAAGGGATGCTTATGTGGTCGCACCAGTCCAAGTTCATGGTTGATTGACGGTAAACCAGATATTTTGCGTTATTCTTAAACAAGTTACTTTTTTCCAGACTTTAGCAATATTTTTTTGTGTGTGGCTTATATTAGTAGACTGATTCATTAGGTCCCTCATTCTTGCATGAAGATGTCTGTATTTGTACGCAATATCGACGTGCGACTTAATCCTTATAATATAGTTAATTTAAAAAACAAGAAACAAATACTGTTATTTACCATTTTAGCTCTATGTGATCGTATGTTTTTTCTGTCCCTTGAGGATTCTACCCAGCATTAACCCCTGGTTTTCTGTTTATTGTTCAGTCTTGTGCTCCCTCTGTCCTCTGTTTTTTAAGCACTGGACACTCCGGTTTAAACCCTGATTGATTCTTTGTTAATTTAAGGTGCCTTTGCGGGTTCGTCTGTCGTGGAATCTTCTGCTGGAATACTATGGACTGTTATACTTTCTTAGAACAAAGCTATTAAAAACAAACTCTCCCCATTTGCAAAGACCAGATCAATGTCTTGTAATTGGTGGTCCTTGGAATTCTCTGGGAGACTGAGACAGTCCTATCTGCTGTGCTGTTTAGTGGTGTATGTGAAGGTTTGTCTTCCTTGGCATGCTTTGATTCTTTGGAACCATGTTCTATGGTCCTCACTATACTGCTTGTAGCACCGCTTTGTATTTTTTGTGGACCCTTACATTCGGAGGTACTCTATGCCCCTTGAGTGAGTATATTTTCTTCAGCACTTTCACCAGGGTGGCATTGTTTGGGCATGAGTTTTCAGCCACATTGCCCACATTATCGATGTTTGGATTGTCGATAGTCTCCCTGTCATTTTGGTCCTTATGGCACCCGTGTATCCAGGATCAGGGTCGAAATGTTGCAGACATTAATTATAACCAGTGGGGCGCCCAATTATAGGCAATGGGCTATTCAAAATCATCTTTAATGATTGTTTGTTATAAAACACACAATCACTTTTTGTAATTCATATCTGTGCAATTGTTTTGTTGTGGTTTGTTTTTAATGGGGACACTACTCACTGGATCACACTTTTTACAATGGATTTATGTAAAAACCTAAATGATAAACTTTCTTTAAATGGTATATAAAGAAGTGTAGTGGTCATGAATGGAGCAGGTTTTTGAACAATAGCATTAACTCTGCATGGTTATTCTGCCTTTTGAATATATATCTTCATAAATGATACCGGTGAGAGCCATTGTTCTGTAATAGTCAAAGTCTAGGGCAAGCTCTTTTTTAGATATGTTTCCCATCCATGCTTTCACACAAGTATGGTATGTATGAGATCTAATAATCATAACAACGAAATGGCTAGATATTAGCATCACTTACACCCCAATGCATTGCAGATATGTGCCTCTTTCTATCATAATTTGTCCAGGAGTGCTTTATATTCCATTGGTTCTGATGACCATAACTGGCCTATTTCAATGGTTTTACATTTTTGTATCTCAACAATAACATCCCTTTTGTTTTTTCAGAGATGTTTTGGGTCACAAAATTAAGATTAATAGAATTCTGTGAAAGGAAATTTCACTCTGAATAACAGAGCATTCATCAGTGTGGCAATTTCTGCCATCTGAGGTTTAGGGCTAGTGGTGTGTAGGCAGGCGTTCCCTGGGAAGGGGTATTGTCAATGACGAAGGGATTTTATTCCCGATTCTTTCTCATCCAGAAAAAAAGAGAAGAAATGGAGGCCGATACTAGACCTCAGGGCATTGAACAAATTCTTGAGGAAGCAGTCGTTTCGCATGGTCACGATACAAGAAGTCCTGCATCTTCTGGAGGAGGGAGATTTCATGCCGTCACTGGATTTGCAGGACGCGTACTTTCATATTCCAATTCACAAAAATCACGAAATGTATCTGAGGTTTGCAGTAGCGGGCAGACACTTCCAGTTCCGTGTCCTGTCTCAAATCGGCGCCCGCATCTTCACCAAATGTCTCTCCCTCAGGCAACACGGTCACCAAGTCTTCCCATATCTGGAAGACTGGCTAATAAAGGCACCATCTTTCACAGACGCTTCCAGATCCTCCAACACCTGTCTCAGTCTTTTCGATCATCTGGGTTTTACGCTCAACCAAGAGAAGTCGACCCTGCAGCCTTCTCAAACCATCACCTTTCTGGGGGCAACCGTGGACACATGTTCTGCAAGAGCGTTCCCATCACAGGAGAAAGCGCAAGCTCCTTTCTCTAGCCTCCACAGTGGCCTCGAAGAAAGTGTTGACGGTTCGTCTCTTCAAGTCCCTTTTGGTGATGTCATCGTGCATCCTACTGATACCACATTGCCGTCTGCGGATGCGTCCTCTGCAAGAGGCATTATCCACGCAGTGGGTGCAATGCATGGGGTCGTTCGACGATCGCATAAAGGTGACAGTGCAAATAGTCAAGGCTTTACGCTGGTGGATGTCGCCAAAGAACCTATCTCAAGGATAAACATTCCTACTTCCCGCAGCTCCTCATGTCATCACGACGGACGCCTCCTTGGAAGGTTGGGGGGCCTTCCTGCAGGAGTTGCAGATAAGCGGCAAATGGTCAGTGGCAGAGAAGAAACTCCATATCAACCTTCTCGAACTGAGAGCAGTTTTCCTGACCCTGCAGTCATTCCTACCAAGGATCAAAAACTCCCTAGTGCTCGTCGGGACCGACAACACTACGATGATGCACTATCTCAACAAACATGGAGGGACGCGCTCGCTGACACTCTCTCGCGAGTCGCAAAAAATTTGGAATTGGCTCCTACTCGACAATGTAGCCCTAAGGGCGAAATATGTCCCAGGCACAGACAATGTGCTCGCCTACGAGTTGAGCAGGCAGAAAACATCGTCACACGAGTGGGAGCTAGATCAACAAATTATCGACCAGATCTTCTCCAGATGAGGCACGCCACAAATCGATCTATTTGCGACGAGAGTGAACGCCAAATGCCCACACTTCGCAAGTTGGCATCCCCAGTCAGGGTCTCTAGGGAATGCATTTTCCATCGCATGGCGCAAAGTCTTTGCGTACGCCTTTCCGCCATTCCCGATGCTTCCCAGAGTCCTAAGGAAAATGAAGGTGGAGCCTTGTATTCTAATTTTAATAGTCCCAACTTGGCCGAGGCAATATTGGTTCACAGAGCTTCACAGTCTATCCCTGAAACCGCTGATCCACCTGCGGCAGTGTCCATCTCTGCTCACGATGAACAACAAACAAGTTCAACATCCGGATCTGAAGTCTCTCAGGTTAGTCGCCTGGCTCCTGAGTTCCGGAATCTGAATATTCCACAAGACTGTAGAGACATTCTTGCCAGAGCAAGGGCGGATAGCACGACCAAAACGAATTTGCTTAAATGGAAGCGCTTTTGTGTTTGGTGTGCAGATCAAGGAATTCGGCCTATCTCCTCCTCACCAGAGCAAATCTTACCTTATCTATTACATCTGGCACAGTCGGGCCTAGCCCACTCCTCCATTAAAGTACATTTGGCAGCAATATCTCGTTATAAAAGAACTTCAACGAGTCCATCTCTCTGGTCAAGCAGGTTCATTAAGCAATTTCTAAAGGGATTGTACAGGTCTTTCCCGCCAGTAAGGATGTTGCCACCTACCTGGCATCTCAATGTGGTTCTTAATCAGCTCATGAAACATCAGTTCAAACCAGTACACAGAGCCGACCTAAAGTATGTCTCGTGGAAGACAGCACTCCTCCTAGCGCTCACATCTGCAAGGAGGGTGAGTGAGCTTCAGGCGTTTTCAATCCAGGATCCTTTTCTACAGTTTAAAAACTACAGAGTAATCCTGAGAACCAATCCTAGGTTTATCCCAAAGGTCCTGTCGGACTTCCACCTAAATGAACCTGTGGTTCTACGTTCCTTCTTTCCAAACCCAAGCACAGCAGCTGAGAGATCGCTGCATTCTTTAGATCTCAAACGATGCTTGAAATTTTATATTGACAAAACGAAAACATTCAAAAAATCTAACCAGCTATTCGTAGCTTACAGCAGACCTAGGAAGGGTCTACCGCTTACCAAGCAGAGCATCTCCCGATGGATTTCTGCAGCCATTGCTTTCTGTCATGACCAAGCTGGACAGCCATTGCATTCCAAAGTGAGAGTGCACTCCACGAGAGCTATGTCCACTTCTATGGCACTCTTTGCAGGGGTGCCAGTCATTGACATTTGCAGGGCGTCAACATGGAAGTCGCCGCATACCTGGATACAGAGCTGATGAAGGATGCAGCAGTGGGATGAGCAGTGCTACGCCATCTATTTCAGTAAGGTGAGCCTTCCTCCGTCCCTCCATCCTACTCTGGTATGCACATTTCTTTACTAATGCTTATTGTTGATGTCTATTGATGGTTCATAGTCGCAGGATATGTATTATCTAATGACTTGTATATGCTGTTCCATCAGAAATGTGCACTGGGCATTGCTTGCTACTCTGATTCAGGCATGTGAATCTATGAAAGACACCCATAATACTGGATAAGAAATGCGTTTCTTACCTGTACCTGCAGTTATCCAGTATTGGTGTCTTTCATAGATTCACATGGAACCCTCCCGCCTTCCCTGGAAGGACTCACCTAATTCTCTCAGTAACACGCCTACTTAGCTTAGTGCGTACGAAAATCTGAGGGACTGAGGCTCCCGACAGGGAGGTTCTAGAGGGAGGTGGCAGCTGATTGGCTCTTCTCTATAGTTTTGTCCTTTTTACAAAAGGAAATGGATATGTTACTAAGGTGAGGCCTCTAGGCCTACTTTTCTCTATATATGTCTATAGGACATTACTTTTTTATATACCGGGGACTCCCATCCCGACGACGGGGAATGATTCAGGCATGTGAATCTATGAAAGACACCAATACTGGATAACTGCAGTTACAGGTAAGTAACGTATTTCTTTCAAAATAAACAGACTTTGATCAATAAAATGCAGCCTTTATAGCAACCCATAGAAATGAAGGACACCTGTGTAGCACAAAATTGTGTTCTTCCACTCCTTGGAAGATGGTTCGATGTGCATAGCCTAACTCCTGCAATGTTCTTTGCGAACAAGCAAATGGTTCTCCAGTTTACCCATCTCTGACTGTGACAAGAGATTGTAGGGTTTTCTGCTCTCTATCCATGGAGTCTTCCTGGCTGCTCCCAATTTAAGAGTCAGGAATGTGGAAGTGGTAGGCTCAGCAGACACTGATCGTCAGCAGTCGAATAGATTTCAGCTCTTGGGAATGCGAAATATTCAGACCCATTTCTAGAAAAATGCTGGTTTGAGTTTGCATTTTCGATCAGCATGGCTTGGACTGCAGCGAGTAACCTTCGGCAAAGGTTTTTCTTTATTCACCCAAAAGCTATTGAATTTTCACTGTAAAATGAATAACACTTACAGACCCCTTCCTCTTGTTAGAAGAAGCTTAAAGATCGAACATGTTACAGTAACAACAAACGTATTCATAATAATACATAATGTCCATCCCTACATGGAGCATTGACAGTGTAGTTCGTAAAGCACAACATCACCATATCAGAGGCGCTGCAGAAGACCTCCAGGGTCTAGTCAAGAGTCGCTTAGCTAATAGTAGCGCTAGGTCTGCAAATGGTCTTACTTTAGCGCCCCTGGGTCGCGGAAACAGTCTAAGGATACAGTGTTCTAGGGATTGCTAAGTGCCCCTCTCTGCCAGGTCGGTCAGCGCGGTTCGTATTTGAGCCCAGTGGTAGGATATCACAGGGCAGGTCCATACCATATGAGTCAAAGTAGCATCCTGTGTGTGACATCGGGGACAAGCATGAGACACGTCAGGGCACATCAAATTGACTCCATGTGCTGTTAGATATTCCCTATGTAATGTGGAGAACTTAATGAATTTGAATCAGGAATTTCGGGAGACTTTCTTAGGGTATTCTAGCAGGGAGGTCCACTCCTTATCTCTAAGATTGCTGCCCAGATCCTCCTCCTGTTTAGTGCATAGCAGGGTAGTGAGGTCAAGAGATGTGCTCTCAGTCCCTGGTACAACCATTGAATCAGGTGTCTTCCGTGGCCCATTATGTTGTATGAATTTGTGTGAAGGGGGTTCGACATCATCAGGTGCCCAGTTCGTCGTACATATTGTGTGGTACAAGCATGTCTCAAAAACAGTGAGTCTGACAGACCTAGAGCATGAGTAAAGTTTGCGTGGTTCAGGAGGATATTATCCACAAATAGTCTTCCAACTGACATGGCTCCACCTTCCGTACAGGGGTGCAGTCGTTTCATTTTGAGAATTCCAACTGTTGTGGGGAGTCCCAGCAGAGGCATGTTGGGGGCATATGGCGTCGTTGGACAGTGTAGCGCCACACCATTTTCCAGTATGGAAAGGCGATACGCAGCAGTAGGGGGGCTGAAGAGGGACGATGATCCTGGGCAGAGCAGGCTATGTAGTTTGCCCGGGTCTAACGTAGTCATGGTGAAATCAATTTACCGAAGGTTGCGTCCGGCCGACCACTATAAAAGCCACTGTAGTTGACCGGCCAGGCAGTAGGATTTAAAATCTGGGGCACCTATTCCCCACCCCCACTAAAAGGGAGGCCTTCCTCCAAGGTTAATCAGGAGTATTCCAGCATTTTTTTACCCTCCACAGTGATTTTCAAACCCGAACCTCGGCGTGAACTTAGCCTCCCACCTGTCAGTGTAGGTGCAATAGATTTATTACTTAGATTTTGCTTTCGATATGTATACATCCCAGAGGTAAAGTTGTTTTTAGCATTGCACTTAACAACTATATAATGGATTAATTTTCGGAAATGTATATAGATCTACCCTAACTGCCAGATAACTATGTGGCTCAGAAGCTAGGTGCCACTACAAATTCTACCAGTTCTCAATACAAAAGTATGTCACTTCTTAATTGGGCTCACAAACGAATGATAATCTTTCTCTTGTGCTCTATTAATTGTGACTTTTCCCTTCTCTCCACGTTTGCAAGTTTGGTATTTAGCTTGATTCTTTTAGAGATCACTTGACTAGGATTGGCGTGTAAGAACACCCACTAAGTAGATATTTTTTCTCATGTCAGCAATTCATACAGTAGTTTCATGGCCTGCTGCAGCAGTGTTACTTTTAGTGGGTTCTGGTCATTGGTGTGAGTGTTAACAAGAATCCAGTATAGACCACAATTGTGATTGAGAGTTGGAGAGTTTATAAAACGCAAATGGTAGAACTTAACGCTGTAGGTTATGAAAGGTTTTTGAACGGTTAGGAGAGTATGAGATTCATTCAGAAAGAGGTCGCAGCTGTTGTGCAAAATATCCATTGTCATATGGAATCTCAAAATCATGCATACTTTGTTGCGTTTTCAACCAATAATATCCGAATCTTCTTTTTTAGATTCAGGTAATTTACATTTTTACTTTTTGTTTGTTTTGCAGGAATACAAGCGGAAGTTATCAAGAGCATCACAGGTTCGCAAAGAACTGAAGTTGCGTATCCTGAATCTCCCTGACTTGTCTAGACTTCCCAACGTAACGGGCAGCAATGTCCATCTGCCTTTTGCTGGAGACATCTTTGGTGATGATTGACAAGCGATAACGGACACCTAATCACTATTCTTCAAAACCTTTGGTTTTCTCTGGCAAAATAGGTTACACCTATTGCCTTGAAGTGTTATTTTTGTATTATGGCAGGAGTGTCTTCATATTTAAAGACAAGACAATACATGTCAAATAAGTTATACAGTTTGTATACAACTTTATTTTGCAGTGCTGATGGTACATAGGAAAATTTAAACAACTAAATGAAACATGTTAATGAAATATGGATTATTTAATGAAGAGTGTACTTTTTCTGTAATATATTTTGTACATATTTGGATCAAGTGACCCAAAAAAGAACATTTTATTGAAGAGATGAATGTGGTATTAATAGTTTTTTAGTTTAACGCCTTCTACAAACCAATGCTCGTTTCACAAGTAGCACATCATTCTCACCTGTAAGTGTCGATATTGTGAGCCCAAATCTCCTCGTGTGCCTAGTGTTTTTCGTTAAAACCTTTCTCTCGATGCTATTCTCGGGTTTTTGTGTGTTTTAGTTAGTAATGAAGTTGATATTAGTTTAATTTTCTCATTGTACAGCCCTCAGTTACCATATATTCCAAACCCTTTAGCACGATTTTGATCGCTTGGTTGATTTTTACTAAGCTTTGTCCAATTGTATGTTATAAGTATGAAAGTCAGGTAAAGTATTGAGGGTTTAATTGTTTGAACCTATTGGAATTCTGCCTGCACTCGTATAATTTAAACAGGTAAAGTAATACTTTTCTTTACGTCTTTCAATGTGTGTCAGATAGTTTACACAATCTTTGGTATTTATTTGGGCAGAGCATTGCAAGTCCGAGTGAATCTGAAATGTTGTCTGATGGTCTTTTATATTGCAGTATCAATTTCCAGCACTTTGATTTTCTCCATGGTAACGAGTGTAGCAGCTATGAGTTGTCCATAATTGTATGCTTCTGCCACTAAGCTGTAGAAGTTGTGAAAGTTTTTTGTTTGCATTCAACCATAAATTGTCCTAATAAACCCCAAGCCTCATCTCTGTAAGTGTTGCAGGCCCCCTCTTCACACTTAGGGGGATTTTTATGTTGCCCTGTTGTGTAGCAGGATTTATCGATTGTCTTCATTTTCGCTGACATGGGGTTTAATGCAAATATTTTTTACATTTGGATTCAAGTTTTTTTTTTTTTTTTGCAATAATTTTTAAATTTATTATTGCCAGCCAGTTTTTCTTTTATTATGTTAGTGTTGGGCGTTTGCGTTTTATTATGTTTACTGGAAGATTCCCTGATATATAGAATTGTTATTTAAGTTTAATTTGTTGTAGGGTTTTGTGTTATATTGTCTTTCAGGTGAATTGTTCATTTCAGTCTGATGCGAAAGAGAGGTTTCTTTCTATTTAGTGGCCCTTCTGCGATGACTATTCAGTGCCTGTAGAGTGCAGTAATTCTTGTTTCATTTCAGTAGAAATAGGATTAATTTCCTAACTCGTATGTCGGAAAATATTTCTCTGTTCATCGCTTCAAGGACACATCAAAAATGACTTTATACTCTAGCAAAAAAGGGCGAGTCTTACCCTTTGACTAGAAAAAGGACTCGAACCGGCTCAGTGGAAAACGTTTGTTGCCCTTGAATGGATAAGACACAATACCAAAAGTTGCCAAAACCACTCCTCAGAGAAGCCAGAGCCAGTGACTTAGCTGTGGGGTTTATCAGCGCTCACGAGTGCGCAGCTAACATTTTCATTGATGTTAAAAGAAAAATTAACTATGCCGAAATAGAAACGAAGAATGTGATAGCCAGATAGGTGTCCACTGTCCATGCCTGTTCTCGTCACTGTGCACACTGTTGGCTCGTAAGAAATGACAGAGAAATTGGCCTTATAGATATGTCTGACCTGCTCGTCTGCTTTCAAACTGTTGTTGTTTTTTTAATAATTTGTTTACGTTTGCATTGCCCACCTCCCATCAAGATCATCGGTGGTCGCCATTGAACAGTCCTATGTTGTAAACCTCATTCGTAATATTGCTTCAGTTTGCCTCTTGCTGAATTATGGATGTGCCAGCTAGTTGTCTCTGGCATTCCCGGAGCTCACATTGCAGGCACATTTTTTTCCTCTCTTTTCTTCTGGAGAGAGTGTACAGCCTGATTAAGGATTTTTCCTATGTCGAGTGATGTTTACAGGAGATATTTCCTAAATTCCATCACATTTTCCCTTTCACCAACTTTGTCAAATAACATAACTCCACAAGCTTCTAACTCTTTCTAGACTACACCAGAATATTCCTCAGAAACTAAACGGATGGAGCCGTAGATAGAACATGCGTATATGACTTAAAAAGCAAGTAAAGCACTGGCTGAGTAAGCTCGGTTTTAAAGGCAAACTAATTTAATAACAAATGTGACTTTAATGTATTTTACTGTCTGGGTTCTTTGAACTTCTTTGAAAGACGTTTGTTATAGGGCCTTGCAGCATCATTGTACAAGTTAAGTATCCCTGCTTGAGTTTAATCAAGATGTAGTTCTACAGATATGCTTATCCAGCCAGTGAAAGAGTCTGGTGGGAAAGAAGGAATAGACAGACATGTTTTGCTTTTATAAGAGGAGTAATACAGTAACTTGGTGAAATGAGTACTGGGGTCTCTCAATCCTATGCAGCTGTCACACTGTGCCAGCCACTGGAATTAACAATGTTGTGTTATTATTTGTGTCCTGTTTTGCGGCATTGTTAATTGTGCACTGTACCCTCAAATACAAGTTGTCACTTCCCACTAACAAAAGAAAAAGTAAAGGAAGAAATTCAGCAAAACACCTTTAAATCCAGACTATCAAACGATCTGTTGGCCTGTTGCATATAACCACTGTTGACCAAGGAGCCAACAAGAAGTAATTGATTTGTTCTTGGTGAAGAACTGACATCAAACACACTACAGCTTTCTTTAAACCATTATAGAGAGGTGCTTTTCAAACACACTACAGCTTTCTTTTGGCCATTATAAAGATGTACTTTTCAAACACATTACTGTTGTATTCAAACCATTTAAAAGAAGTGCTTATGAAAAGTGCAGCATCCAAATAACGCACCCACTGTGTGAATGAGAGCTAGAGACATTTAAAATCAAAACCTTAAAGCAGAGATGGCTGGTTGCTATGGTTTGATCGTAGTAAAAGAGGTCTTGAGGGCTTCCTTAAAAAAAAATCTCAACAACATTCAACGCAGCAGATGTAATCAAGAAGGTGCCTAGCCCAGTCTATAAGGACCATTTCTGGTTTTCCGTCAATGGCAACGCCTATTTTAATATGTTTGTCTAGATGAATTTGCATGAACTGTGCATACCAAAATGTGTTTCCTGCTGTTCCTTCTGTTCTGGTTTTGAAATGAAGTAAAAGCTTGTTTTGCTTATTTTCATAAGGCTCAGGCACTGCAATATTTGGCATTTGATTTTTAAAGGGAACTGTAGTTCTGTTAACAATGCAACAGAAGACTCACAACTTGTATTATTAGGATAAAATACTTATGTCGTTTTCAGAAAAATACAGCGCTTTGTCTTGAGCCATTGGGAAAATGGGTCTTTTTCTTTGAATCTATTCTTTCTTTAGGAATTTCTAAAAATAAGAATTACGCTTATTCCAAATAATGTGATACCATTCAATCGTTATGTGCAGTAATAATGTAGCGTATGACTCCACAGCTTTTGTAAAGCTTTAGTAATAACTGTTCTTAACGAAAGAAGAAAATAATGCTAAATATAGAAACCATTAAACCCTGGAATATTATGTCTCCTTTTTGAATTTGTCATTGGCTCTTTTAGCAGCAAATATGAGGAAGAGAATTGTTTTTTTGCAATCAGATCATCAGTTGTTTGGATAAAGAGTGGGATGAGGCACTATGAACATACAGGATAATTCAGATTTGTGGCACGTCATGACTTTTTTGTTTGTGATGTTGACATAGCGATTTGCCAAAACATGTCAGTGTGACATATTTCCATGCTCCCATACATTGCGTCAAAATGTTGAGAAAGCAGGCCTGGTCTTGGTTGCTTAGAGCAGGTGTGGAAATGTTGCACAATGTTTTTCAAAGATAGTGACAGAACAACGGTTCATTACATGGTGCTAGTAGACTGATTTTTTAAAAAAATTTGATTAATCACCGGATTACCACTTAAACCCAGGAATGTGCTGAATACTACATTAATTTAAGGAAACATGAGAATATTACAAGGGAAACACTGTATATGCAAACAATATAAAGGCAAAACACTAAAAAAGGTGCTCAAGAGGCGATTACACTATGCACAAGGGACAAGATGAGATGAATATATATAGACAAGTCTTAAAACAGCTGCCCTGGTAGTCAGTAAAAAAGAAAAAAAATACCAGGGCTAGTCAAACATGATTCCCATTAAATGTTGTGTGCACCAGAAGCTTTAATGTAAGAATCTGGTTGTATGAGAGTCAACAGCATTTCGATCTTATTAGGGGTTAAAGGCACATCATCGGGGCTGAAGGATGATAGCCCCAATATGTGTGAGCCAAGGGTCCCGGAGAATCACTCAGTGATGGGTGCGAGAGGGAGTCACCGTAAGGAGTTCCAGACAAAGGTCCCAATGTAGGTATTGTGTTTTGAAAAGGGCAGGTTGTGCGTGCTGTCTGTTGGCAATAAAGAAGAGAGGGAAGTTGAGCGGAAGGGCATGTTTGCAGAAGTTCGTTTGTGTGTCTGTATATATAATGTAGTGCATTGCAGTGTTCTTGGTTTCTAGAGTGAAATGTGTTAGTAACCCACTGGCATGGTTCCATTTAATAAAACAGTCCGGGGGTGAGAAACCCCTCCCCGTTTACATAGCCCGCGAGTGAGGGGGCGACCAGGATTGGTCACCCCAGGGTGAGCTCGGGCCCCCCCAATCCGGAGGTGAGCTGAGCAGGACGAAGGATGAGTAAATTGGGGCAGCAAGCCCAGGAGAAGCACAAACCCCCCTCACCCAAGAAGAAAACAATTGCTGACGAAGAAAGGAAGGAGCTGCTCAGAGGATCGCCGGTCTGAAGCAGCAAGAACCAACAGGAACCGGATCCCGTGTCCTGGAGTCCGAGTGGGAGCAGGTAGTCTCCAGAATCTGACCGGATCCCCAGCGTACAGCCGTCAAGGGAAGCTGAGCGGATCAAACTGAGGTTGGTTCTGTGGTCCTCACAAACCCCCCTCCCCTCACCACCATCACCTCTCAGCGGAACATACTGGAGCAGCTTGGCGTTGCGTGAGCCAAGAAGCGTGTTTCGGCGGCAGAGCAACACGGAAGCAGCCCCGTAGCAACCAGTGCCAGGATCGGAGAAGGACACGCATCAAAGGGCAGGCGTGGCCAGCTGCCCAGCAAGACGCCCTCTTAACCCCTTGTGTGCTTGTGACGGAACCGCTCCGTCACAAGCCACGGGTGAGCTGTGCTTGTGACGGAACGGTTCCGTCACGGCCCGCTCGGCGCGCCTGCGCGGCGCTGATTTCGCACCTGCGCGGCGCTGATTTCGCACCTGCGCGGCGCGTTCCATTGAGCGGGCGCGTTCGTGACTGAACCGTTCCGTCACAAGCACAGCTCACCCGCGTGCCGTGACGGAGCGGTTCCGTCACAAGCACGTGACCGCCGCGCGGCCGCCCTACCCCCTTAGCGCTGCGGCGGAATAGCCGCCGCAGCGAAAGGGTTAAAGGCACACAGTATTTTTATTCTAGAGGAGCCTGCATCAGCCTAAATTTCACCCGGCAACGAAGGTAGGAAGGCAGCCTGAGACCGGCAGGAGGTTTCAGATTGCCACAAAGGGGGTAAAAAAGGGCGCAAGCACAACGGGTCCTGTTTTAATTTGCCAAGGACAATCAGCAAGGGCCAGAGCCCTGAAAAAGAAACCGGCGGGGGCCTCTTGACAAGGGCAGACTGCCTCAGGATCAGGCAAGCCCATGGAGATCACAGCGGCCCAGGAAGAGCTACAAATTAGATGATGTGGGCATGATCTGCTGCAGTGAGAGGATTTAGGCACAAGTAGCCTAACATTGGGCACAAACTGCAGCAGCAGAAAGTATGCGGGCATAATCTGCAGCAGTTGAAGTTGCTTGGGAACAATCTGACCAGTGGAATATATTTGGGGAGCACAGAAGGATATCCGCGACCTCTTTTCTTCAGCTCGCAATTACTGAGGAGTAAGAGCAACAAAAGACCCTGCAGGAGATGGCCAGCAAGCTGGGGCCAGCCGGGAGGAAGGCACAGCCCCCAGCTCGCTTTAGGGAGGCCCAGGAGAAGCCAAAGGTCCCAGAGAAGGGCCAAAAGAAGCGCAGAAGAGACACGGGGCCCGATCTGGATGACGGCTTGCAAGCAATGTTGGAGAAGGCCAGGGCATTGGTAGCCCTGAAGGGTAAGAGCTGCATGGACCATCAGATCAAGGTAGGGGCTCACGGGAATTGGAAGAAGCCGCAACAGGAATCCCCAGACGGCCGCCCTCCAGGAAATCTGGGGTTAGGGGTCATGCAGCCAAAAAGGCTGCCTCTGAAAATTCCGGCAACACAGACCTAAGGAGCACCCTTGACAAGGGAGTAGAGTGAGGCAGTAGGAAGTCCCCACGAGCCAAGAGCAGGAGGACTACAACTCCGGAGCTGGTGTCCAGCTCAGAGACCGATAGTAGCAACGATGACGAGGGGTCTGTAGCCAGCACGGCGGCCCCTCAGGAGACACGCAGGAGACGATCTGATAGGGTCAACAAGGAGAGGGGTAAGCATGGCCCACAGAGTTGCAAGGGAGGGCACGTGGGGGTGCAGCGTGTTGGTCCATCAGAAGGGGGACATGGGGAAAATGTAAACATGGGTACTCAGCTGGGAGTGAGCAATGTGGCAATGCAGAGGCCATGGCCATGCAACCCCCATGGCAGATAGAGCTAGGCCATGAGCAACAGGATTTCCAAGGGGAATCATTGGGGACAGGGGCTACTCACCCAGCAGCTTGGTGGCCCTGGTGGCAATGGCCAGGGGTGGGAGCTCCCTTCTGGGTAGTCCTCCCGAGGGGCACAGAGGGGCAAGGGGGTAGCCAGAAGTCAGACCACAGGGCGTACCGGAAGGGCAACACAAGAAGGACTACAAGCAAGGGAAAAGGGGGCTCCGGCCAGGTGCAGCAGAGTGAAAAGGCATGAACAGAGGCGACCACACAGGAGGGGGGAAGTGGCCCTGCGGTTTCTAATAAGGGTACGAGGGGAGGGCCAAGACCCTAACGGGAAACCAGCCAGCAAGTACTTACACCCATCCCGATCGACCTCCTCACAACCACAAAGCTCTTTGGGTTGGCCAATCTCAGCCTTCTGGTAGTTAAGGAGAGGATATGGAGGAAAGAGTTCATAGACATTTTCTCACTACAGGAAGTGCACAGGCAGGTTTAGACCTAGTAACACAAAACAAGAAGGATGGTTACAGGAGGGACCACTGTAAGGCCAGAGTAGAAAAATCAGTAGAAAATTGACTGAAAGCTTTCAGAACATTGCCATGCGTTTTCATTGAGAAATTCCCTCAGAGCGTGATTTTGTACGGACAAAAGGTACAAGAGGCGCAGCAGCAATATCAGGGCAATGCATGGCTGATATACAATGAGGGTTTCAGGGAGAAGATGCAAGTATGGCCGATAATGGGGTGGGACTGTCAAGCCATGGAAGGTTTCACGACGCAAATGGTGGCAGCCAGGAAGGGTGTCGGCACAAAAGAGAGCAATTTTCCTCCATACAGGAGTAAGGGCAAATATGATGGGCAGGAATAAGGGTTCAAAGGGGAAAAACCAGGGCAAAGAAAAATCGGCCAAACCATGTTGGAAGTTTGACAAAGACGACTGTAAATGAGGTGCTGCATGCAGGTTTAAACACGCTTGTGGGGGGAGGCACCACACCATACGCTGCAAGCGGGTCCCAGGGGCAGTGGCCCACAAAGATAAAACAGTCTCAAAGAAGTGAGGAACAGGCCCTCCCAAGCGGGGGCAATTGGGGCAGGGGCAGCTACTACCGACCCCCATAAAGGCAACAGGCTGTTGGATTTGTTGAACCACTCACAAGGCAACGGACAGACAGCTGCTAGCAGAGTGCTTCTCACAAGGTTTCCCCAATCCCTTACAAAGGACCCAGGAGCACCCGAGAGAGCCCTAACCTGAAATCAGTCAGAGACAACCTGGGGGTGGCAAGACGAAAGGTGGAGAAAGAAGTGCAACTAGGGCGGGTGGCTGGCCCTTTAGCCTCCCCCCACCCCCCACTAATGGACCTGGTGGTATCACCTCTCGGAGTGGTACTCAAGAAGGAGGCAGGCAAATTTAGGCTGATACACCATTTATCCCACCCCAAGGGGGAATCCATAAATGACTGGTTGGAACAAGGAGCATGCACAGTAGTCTACGCATCAGTGGACCTGATAAGGCAGGAAGGGAGGGGTGTCCTGCTGGCGAAAACAGACATAGAATCAGTTTTCCAAGTATTGCTGGCGCACCTAGACACCTACCACCTGCTAGGTTTCAAGTTAGATGGTCATTACTACTATGACAAATGCGTCCCAATGGGTTGCTCGATATCATGCGCGCACTTCAAGGTGTTAAGTAGTTTCCTGGAATGGCAGCTAGGGACAGGCGCTTCAAAAGGGGGACTGGTCCATTACTTAGATGACTTTGTTTTTATCGACGGGGCAGGCACGGGATTGGGCGAACCTCCTGCAAAGCTTCATGGACCTGGCTCAAGAGTTAGGTATCCCATTACCCCAGGACAAGACTGAGGGCCCAACCACAAAACTGTACTTCCTCTGGATAGAGTTGAACTCCGTGACCGGGACATGGAGATTGCCGCCCGATAAGGTGACCGAGCTAAAGGAAATCATTGGGAGACTGAGGCAACAAAAGAAGGCGTCACTGGGTGAAGTCCAGCAGCTGCTCGGGAAGCAAAATTTTGTTACATGGGTGATCCCCGCTGGGCGCACCTTCACAAGATGCTTGGCGTGGATGACGAGGGGCATGACAGAAAAGCACCACAGGGTCCGCATCACACACGGGGCGAGGGAGGACTTCGGGCAATAGGAAAGATACCTGACGGATTTCAACGGCACCCTAATGTGGCTAGAGCCTTGGGTGCAGGCAAACCAACTTGAGCTCAACACGGACTCAGCCAGGGGATTTGTTTTTGGGGCTATCGTAGGGACCGCATGGACGGCAGGGGCCTGGCCAGCAGCTTGGCAGTGCGCAGGGCTTACCGCCAACATATCCTTGCTGGAGTTGTTCCCAATTGTGGTGGTTTTCCACATTTGGGCCCAGTGGCTAGCTAATAGGCAGATAACGCTATGGTCTGACAACCACGCGGTGTTGCAAGCAATTAACACAGGGTCAGCAAAATGCCCGGCAGTGTGGAACCTGCTGTGGAAACTAGCTGATTGCCAGCTGAAAGCTCATATTGCGCTCAGGGGGAGACATCCTAGGGGTAGACAGCTCAGTTGCCAATGCCATTTCTCGTTTTCAGTTGGTGAAATTCATAGAGCTTACCCCGGACGCGGACCAAGGGATGACTTCGGTGTCAGCAGAGGCTTGGGCATTGGTGGACCTTGTTTGAAGAAAATGCTGGACAATGCACTGCCCCCAAAAACGGAAACCCATTATCGTAAGTGTTGGGTGACCTTCATGGCCAGGATGGGACTAAATGGGGGCTGGCAGGCAAGTCAGGAGGAAGTCTTGGATTTCATCGACTTGGCCTTCGTGTTGGGCAAGACCAAAACTTGGGCCCAGACACACTTGAACGCAGTAGCATATTACACGAAGCTGGCAGCAGGGGAGGACCCAACTAGGGCCTTCCAATGCAAGATGGCAATGATAGACTTGGGTAGGTTGCAGCAAGCAAAGAAAGATACAAGGCGTCCCATCCACTTTAACATACTGCAGCGGATAATGGGGGTCCTGGTGAGAGTATGCTCCTCTGGACAGGAGGCTATGCTCTTTGGAGCCGTTTTCGCACTGGCATTCTTTGGTGCTTACAGAATCAGCGAGTTGGTAGCCCCATTAGTCGGTGACCCAGGGACAGTATGCATAAACACTGTGGAAGTGGAGATAAGTGAGGGGTACATGGAAATCCTGCTGCGACGGTCCGAAACAGAACAAGCAGGCAGAGGTAAAAGGACCAGAATAAACTGCATCAGGGACAAAGCCTGCTGCCCGGTGTGCTTACTGTGGGAATACTTGGGACCTGGGGAATGCGGCCACGGGCCTCTTTTTAAGCACAGGGACGGCGCCTCAGCTTCAGTGTTGAGAAAGACCCTAGAGGTAGTGGGGCTCCCTGCTAGAGAGTTTGGTTCCCACTCTTTCAGAATTGGGGCAGCCACTACAGCTGCAGGTTCAGGTTTTGATAACAAACAAATTAAGGGGCTATGGCGCTGGGCATCCACGATGTACTGAGACTGTTTTCTCACCCCCACCCCCCCATGTCTAGGTCCAACCGATCCAAAGAAGAGGATGTGGATCCTGGGTCACTCCTACGTGACGCGGGCTCAGACATGGGCAGCGGCTAGATGCGAATTCGGCGGGATATGGCTGCGGGACACCGATGTAGCCTGGTTGGGGCGTCCAGGAATGAAATGGGATTACCTGTTCCCTGCGGTGCGGGAGGCAATAGGGCAAGGTGGCAGACCGTATGCGGTGGTGGTCCACCTGGGAGGCACTGACTCGGCAGCATTGGGAAGGAGGATCCTCCTAGGAAATATGCAGAAAAGCCTCACGGCAGTGGCCTGACTGATACGACCAGCCGAAGTAATTTTTTCTGAAAAATAGTGCGGTAGGCATGGCGTGGGGCCATGGACTTGGGGGCGGTTGAGAAATCCATATGGAAACTCAATATCACCATGGCAAAGGTTTGTAGGGCAAATGGATGGGGTTTCGTTAGACAGTTTCTTAAACTTGAGGTCTCTGGGTTATCACTTGGAGGACGGAGTGCACCTTACTGGGGTAGGAATGGACATGTTCCTACTGAACATTGTAGAGGTGCTCGAACAACTGGGTTTCAAGCAAAAGCAAAGGGGAGGCCAGGGTAGGGGGTGCTCCCTCTGATCAGGAAACCGTAGGTAGCGTTGCGGAAGGAACACTAGGAAGGTGAAAAAAAGAAAGAAATTACTAAAAGGTAGATGGAGGGCTCACACAGTGTCCTTGGAATGCCTAACGCAAGGGGCACTGAGGGAGCCTAGGGCGGCGTACCGCCATAGAATATATAAGATGCTCCCGCAGGACCCTTGGGATGCCTCACGGCAGGGGTACAGAGGGAGCGAAATGCAAGGATTCAGCCTCAGGAATGATAGAGTAGCTGCTCAAGCAAGGTCCTTTGGATGCCACACAACAGGGACCCCTGGGAGCAGGGAGTGCCCTGGAAAGGGACTAGGTAAGCGGGACAGCACTTGCATCCCGGGCAGGTCCCGACGGACACCCTCCAAGTCGGTAGCAAGTTGAAGCCTAGACCCGTGAATCGGAGGTCCGGACAAGGGGCCCCTCCCTGGAAATTGAGGAGGCTGGGTCCATACAGTGACCAAAAATGATTGCAGAGACAATGAAATGTGTTAACATGGACATTGGGAGCAGTTGGTATGACCATGAACGTGGCAAAATGTATAAACATGTGATGTTAAATAAACCGATCTTTTAAGGCACCAAAGCATGTTGTCAGTGACGTGATTTGAGGGTTACTATAGACGCAGTTTTTTGGAAGCAGGGGTGGGAGAGGCAACTCGCCTCCTGGAGGGGGTTGTAACCTGGGCCGGGGAGGCAAAGCCGGTCCCAATATGAACCTGGGACACGGGGCGGGAAACCCCTTCCCTCCCCATTTACATAGCCCGCTAGTGAGGGGGCGACCCGGTTTGGTCACCCTAGGACGAGCTCAGGCCCCCCAATCCGGGGGCGAGCTGAGCATGACGAGGGGGAGATAAATAGGGGAAGCAAGCCCAGGAGAAGCACAGACCCCCCACCCCTCGCAGAAGAAGAAAAGAAAACCACCCACCCCGAAAGATGCGGGCGTCACATCCGCAAGGGTAGAGGTGAAGCGGAAGGAACAATAGGAAGGTAGAAAAAAGAGAATAATTACTAAAAGGTAGAAGGCGGGCTCGCACAGTGTCCTTGGAATGCCACACAGTAGGGGCACTGAGGGAGCCAAGTGTGGCGTACCGCCATTGAAAGAGTACATATAATCCTCCTGTAGGACACTTGGGATGCCTCACAGCGGGGGTACCGTGGTAGCGAAATGCAATGTCTCAGTCTCAGGAAGGATAGAGTAGCTGCTCAAGCAAGGTCCTTGGGATGCCACACAGCAGGGACCCTGGGAGCAGGGAGGGCCCAGGAAATGGTCCAGGGCAAGCGGGACGGCACTTGCAGCCCGGGCAGGTCCTGACGGACACCTTCCAAGTCGGTAGCAAGTTGAAGCCTAGACCACTGAATCGGAGGCCCGGACAAAGGGCCCCTCCCTTCCCTGGAAATTGAGGAGACTGGATCCATACAGTGACCAAAAATGATTGCAGAGACAATGAAATGTGTTAACATGGACCTTAACCCGTTGCGTGCTCATGACGAGCTCAGCTCGTCATGAGGCACGGTTGAGCTGCACTCATGACGAGCTGAGCTTGTCACGACCGTTGGAACGTTCGCACGCGGGGATAATTTCCCCACTGTGCTGAACGTTCCAAAACGGGTGTGGCTGTGACAAGCTAAGCTCGTCATGAGTGCAGCTCCACCTCGCCTCATGATGAGCTGAGCTCGTCATGAGCGCGACGGCGCCGCGCGCGTCCCCCCTCCCCCCGCATAGCAGGAAAAAACGCCCCGCAGGGAAGGGGTTAAGAGAGCAATTGGTATGACCATGAGTGTGGCAAAATGTATAAAAATGTGATATTACATAAACTGACCTTTTAAGGCACCAAAGCATGTTGTCAGTGGTGTGATTTGAAGGTTAATATGGACACAGTTATTTAGAAGCAGGGGGGGCAACTTGTCTCCTGGAGGAGGGGGTTTGGGCAGTGCTAAAAAGACACTTGTATTTGCCTAAAGTCTGAATTGGAATTTCACAAATTAGAAAATATTCCCATAGAGCTGGATGGGCACCTTAATAGAATATTGTGATGTACTTTAGACCAACTACATCTGTATTATAGACAACAAGTTAGTTCATAAAGTTTGCTTCTCAGTACAAAATCCTAGCATTTTCAGACAAAAACTGATGTTCACGCAAAACTCTCCAACAAGACAAGGATTCGGTCATGAAATAAAATTTGCAGCACGTTCACTGTGGACTGAATCATTTGTAGGCCCCTAATGACTTTCGGTATGCTGAAATCATTTTTGACATAGACCATTCTGACTTTTGAATACTTCATACAGCACATGCTGGGGAATTTACTTGTTTGGCATTATACTTATGAAAAAGTGTAGATCACCAGCCTCCAGTATTTCTTAAAACTAATTTTAATTTGAATATTTGTATTCATGCTTAATGAACAACCATGTAAATATGAAAATACCATCACACCACCATAACCATTTTTTTTGCAGTTTTATATAGTGTGAACTCTATCCGAAGGCATCCGAGGACTTTACATGAGCACCAGTTGCATTACAGAGAGACGCATTAATTTATTTTTTTAGGCATTGAAAGATTTACAGCCTGATTCATGATCGGGCCGTTTTGCGAGGCTCAAATAGCGAATCATAAGGAATCGATATTTGAGACTCGCAAAACGGTAATCATGTAGGAATCGCAATATTAATTGCGATTCCCAATGATTCCTTATTTGCGATTAGCTAATTGCTAATCGCAAATAAGGAATAACTCCCCATGCATTCCTATGGGCCAAAAGGCCCATAGGAATGCATGGGGAGTATTCCTTATTTGCGATTAGCAATTTGCTACTCGCAAATAAGATAGCGATTTAAAGGGTGCCAGGGGTGTCCAAAGGACACCCTGTAGCACCCCTTAAATGCAAATTGAAACAGGTGTTGCGCACACACATGTCCAAAGGACATGTGTGTGTGCAACATGCAACTTAGAAAAATGCTTTTAAAAGCATTTTTCTAAGTTTTTGCTATTTACCGAGAGGTCTGACCTCTCGGTAAATAGCGGCCCAAAATTGCATTTTCGCAATTTTCAAATGCTTCATGAATTGCATTTAAGGAATCTCAAATAGAGATTCCTTAAATGTAATTCCTCGCAATTTAGCGATTTAGCAATTACCGATTTTTGCATTTGGGATGCTGAATCCCAAATGCAAAAATCGCACTCGCAAAGGGCCGGATTCTCAGAATCCGGCCCTTTGCGAGCCGATTTAGCCTTCATGAATAAGGCTGTAAGTGATTTACCTATAATCACAAGATGTTTGGGCCTCCCAACAGACTCAAAACTGGTTCCCCAGCTTCAAGGTTGGCACCCCGTCTAAAGGCATTCCACTAAATTATTACTATCTAAGAAAACAAAAACCCACTCCATTAAAGGCAACATCTTGAATCTGTTTTGATATTCATAAGTATAGGTAAATGGCTATTCCATTCATTAGAGTCCTCAAATTTGAGCTGAGAATTATGTTGTACCAGCAATTAGCTTTTGCATAGGTAAACAAAAATACAGTGTCTGGAGCAGTGTGTCGAGAGTCCACAGAGAAACGCAATCAGGGCACATCAGGCCATACTCCTATTGTTCTTTTTTTTTTTCAGTTTAAGACATTTTTATTTGTTTAAAGAAAGTACAATACAAAGATAATATAATAGTACAGTAGAACCAAGTGATACACATGTGATGCAAAGAAAAAGCT
Source organism: Lissotriton vulgaris (assembly GCF_964263255.1). Lineage (NCBI taxonomy): Eukaryota > Metazoa > Chordata > Amphibia > Caudata > Salamandridae > Lissotriton > Lissotriton vulgaris. Next base: position 1,297,378,078 of record NC_141691.1, read on the forward strand.
ACAAAATAACGGTTCATTTGTAAAAGAAAAAATGAAAGGATAGAGAGATAGAAGAGATAGAAGGAGAGTAAGAAAAGAGAGGGGAAAGAGAGAAGAGGAAAGAAGAAAGGGTAAGAAAGAAGAGGGGAGGAAGATAAACAGTAGATATACAGGCCCAGTAATCAGAGAGAAGGGGGTGATGAAAGATAGTTGGAGAAGGGGAGCCAAAGAAGATCAGACTTAACTTTAGAGGAGACAGAAGAAGAGGAAGCAATAGAAATCCTATGTTCATCACATACAAAGTTCCACCAAGTAAGAACAGATAATTTGGAGTTATCCTTCCAACAAGATAAAATTACTTTAAACGCAATAGCAATAAAAAGATCCAATAATCTAACACTAGAAGGAGCAATATCAACTGAAGCAGATCCTAAAAACACATTCAAGAATGATAAGGGAACAGAACAATGAAATATACGCATGCAAATACCCCAAACAGAGTTCCAAAAAGCTAAAACAGAGGGACATTCATATTGTTGATGTTTGAGTGTACCAATGAGTGAAGAACATGACCAACATAAAGTAGTAGAAGAAGGAGAGAACTTAGCAATACTAAGAGGGGTGAGAATGGATCTATGATAAATAAAATATAATGATTGAGTAATGCGGGCTGCAACAGAAGTCTTAAACAATTTGTTCCATATACAATTCCATTCATCAACAGAGAGAGATACTGACAAATCAGATTCCCAAGCAAGCTCTGTTGCTGACTTGGAACGTTCCAAAGCAGTTAAGGACAATAATTTATAAACAAGAGCAGCTTTAGGTTGACGTAGGGAAAATAAAGGATAAAGGGGGGAGGAAGGAGAGAATGATGGTAGAATATCAGAGGAAGGAAAGGTTGATAAGTATGAAGTTATAGCGTTAGTAATAATCATATATTCCTTGAGAAAAGACATGGGTAGATTATACAAAACTTGCAGTTCAGAAAAATAAATAATGGTATTATTGGCGAAGAACTGATGTACAAAGACAATATCCTTTTCTTTCCAGTATTTGTAATAGAAAGATCTGCCCTTATATTTGAGGAATTTGTTATACCAGACACAAGATGACAACAAACATTGGAGTGGAGATAAGTCTTTAGCAAATATATCATGCAGTAGAGTTTGTGAGTATTTTAAAACTGAATGTTTAGATAAAAACGAGCAGTTAGACATAAAAACAGTATGTTGAAAAGAAAAACCTTGTAACAATGACCGCTCAAAGGTAATCCATTTAGGAATCGGGGAGTCGTGAAAGTCAAATGCTAAAGAAAAGGATTGCTTAATGTGAAATGCTGAGTGATAAAGCTTGAAATGGGGAAAACGTACCCCGCCTACCAATTTAGGGCGTATGAGTTTATGTAAGGCAATACGAGGGTGCTTGTTGTTCCACAGGAATTTGGAGCAAATGGAGTTTAAACGGGTAAAATAAATGTTTGGAATTTTCATGGGGAGCATTGATACAGTATATAATATGTGAGGCGTAATCATCATTTTGAAGGTATCAAGTCTACCCCACCATGATAAAAATAAAGGGGACCAACTGTGAAGGAGGGATTGAATTTTCTGAGTGAGGGATGCGAATGTGGCTTTAAGGGTGTCAATAAGGGATGGTGAGAACCAAATGCCCAGGTATTTGATTTTGGAGGATCGCCATGCGAAGTCAGTAGAGGAAAACATGTATTGGTAACAAGTAGAGTTTAAAGGTAGTACTTCAGTTTTAGATAAATTGAGTTTATACCCAGAGACTGAGGAGTAAAGGAGGACTTCGTCCAGAAATGGGGGAAGAGACGTAACAGGATTAAACATGTAGACTAAAATATCATCAGCATAGGCAGACAATTTAGTTTCAACAGAGGAAAGTTTAAAACCCGTGATTTGGGGATTAGAACGAATTCGTTGAAGAAAGGGTTCAAGGCAAAGTATGAATAGTAGTGGGGATAAGGGACACCCTTGTCTCGTTCCTCTACCTAAGGGAAAGAATCTAGAAAATTGGTTATTAACAAAAATACTGGCACGGGGAGCTGAGTATAGGAGTTTAACTAAGGAAATAAAGGAGGGACCAAAACCAAACCATTGCAGGGTGCGGAACATAAATTGCCAATTAATGCGGTCAAAAGCTTTCTCCGCATCTAAGGATAAGGCAGCTAAAGTGGGGCTTTGAAGTGTTTACTATGGAAAATGACATTAGCGAACATACGGGCATTGTCAGCAGCAGCAAGTCTGCCTTTAACAAATCCAACTTGGTCCATTTTAATTAAGAGTGGAATGATAGAATCAAGACGGGATGCGAGGATTTTGGCAAACATTTTACAGTCATAATTGATCAAGGCAATAGGGCGAACATTTTTACATTGGGAATGATCTTTATCCGGTTTGGGAATGATGACGATGAGGGCATCCAAGAAAGAACCTGAGGCTTTAGCATCAGCAATGAAGGAATTAAACATAATTTGGGTACAAAAATAGCATGGAGGGCAGAGTAAAACTCAATTGGCAATCCATCAGGACCAGGAGCTTTCGATTTTTTTTAGGGAGTTGATGGCCAAAAGTATCTCTTGAGAAGTAATATCCTTTTCTAATTGATCAAATTCATCGGGGAGTGTAGGAGGAGAGGGGAGATTCTCAAAAAAAGAGGATAAATTTTGGTCGGTGGGGTGAGTATCATCAGTATAAAGATTGTGATAGTAGTTGTGAAAAACCTCTGCAATATCTTCATCAGAGGTAACTAATGAATTTGTAGAGTCATTCAAGATAGGGCCCACAGTTTTACGCTCAGATTTGACTTTTAGGTAATTTGCCAACATTTTACCAGCCTTATTCTGACCTCCATGAAACTTAGATTTAATTTTCAATAAAGTGTTACATGCTTCAGTTGTGGCTATTTTATTCAGTTCAGATTTCGCTTTAACAAGATTATGGAGGGCAGTAGAATCTTTAGATGAGAAATACAAATGTTCCAGCTTCTTAATGGAATTAAGTTGTTCCGAGTATTTAGATGTATTAAGTTTCTTCTTTTTAGAGGCATACGAGATCGTAAAAGCTCTCAAGGCAGCTTTGAAGGCATCCCAATTATTTGGAACTGATGTGTCTGTGGGAACATTAAAAGTAAAAAATTCAGCTATAAAATTCTGAACCTCCTTCATAAAGACAACATCTGACAAAAGGAAGGTGTTGAATTTCCAACGACTGAATCTGGAAGAGGTAAGGGTAAGATCAAGGGTTGCAAAAACGGGGGCATGGTCTGAAATAAAAATAGACCCAATTTCAGAGTTATGCAATGTGGGGAGGAGAGATTTACTGACTAAAATATAATCAATTCTAGATCTAGTATGATGTACATTCGAATAAAACGTGTATTCCAAAGTATCAGTGTGAGAAGTTGGCCCGATATGCAGTGTTCACTATTCTAGCGATCACTATGCATCGGTCCAAACGACCCTTATAGTGATTGGTTGTAAGTCAACCTTAGTCAATAGAACAAGAACATGTACCCTGCCTTATTGGTATATGGGCCCTAGTTAGAGGGTCCCAAACTGATCAAAATAAAGGGGTGATTAACCTGGGAGCTAGGGCTGCATACTACACAAACAAGGTCATATCAAGGAGACTCAACAGTATATATTCAAAATATATTATTTTTATTTTCTTTAGATATATTTTTTCATTTTCTTTAAGGCAAAGATATCAAAGGACATATAAAAGTGGAGCCATATTTACAAACTCCATAATGCATGGGAAACTTCACAAAAAAACATATAGACTGATAAAGAGACAATAAAGGAAACCAAATTGTTATACTACATTCAAACTTGCCCAGTACCACTCATACTTCAAACACATTATCTTGTATACATCCTCTCACTATATCCTATATTCAATCACACAACTCTCATTCTTCCATTCATTTCTCAGTCCTGGCGTGTACAACACATAGATGTCCACTATGTTGTACGGATCGGGGTGTTCCTCCAGGTAGATGACTATTAGTACGGGTCCAGTTGTAATTAGATAAAGACACCGTATTCCTGGAAGTGCAAGCCGACGCGCGTTTCGGTGTCCGGCCAATGAGGCCACACCTTCGTCAGGGCTAAAGATAATACACTGGGCAAGACACAGGTATAAAATCTGCAAGGTAAAAACATAGACAAATCTCAAACTCCATAGTATGCATATATGTACACTTTCCACTCAACAAAAGATTTATAGTATTTCCCAAAAACACATATCATTAATTAATTTTAGCCTAACATTTAGGACACATATAAGAAAACACAATCCTTCATGAATTAATTTTGGCTTGACTTTTTTAGAGAACATTGAAAACAACATCCAAATCATGATATAATTGATGTTGACCGTCTGTGGCAGCGCAACCTCTAACTACCCAGAAACACTCCCAGACCAAGGTTCCCTGCTTAGTGGAACCCAAAGGGGCTATTTGATAGCCCAGGCTGAATGAACTAGGCAGAGCTTATTCTATAACATACACACAACTTTTTTTAGGTTTTGGACTCACTCACACTTTCACACATGTATAACCTACACCTACAACTGACAGTTAGTTACAACCTATTTTGCAGATTTTCCTAACTAAAAAAGGAGCAGTTCAGTTCCTAGTCTAGTAACATGGGTGATAAGAAATGGTCATTGGGTTATTTAAAATAGTCACATTTAATGGGTTTTACCTGTATGTTACTCAGTTATGACGGATCATAGATCTTCAGAGGGGTATGCAGTCTGGAGCTGCAGCTTTTAGTTTTCTTTTACCGGGCTCCAACACTGAAATGGTTTTGGATTGGAGTGTATTAGACCCATATTGTTAGTTTAATATTCCTTAGCCATAGTGCTATACGCTGTTTTTTCCCCTTACCCCGGGAAGTTCTTTTATTGTACACATCTAATTTTGTATTATACATGCTAGTGGGATAGGATATTCATAAGAAAATGGATATTAATAAGAAACGGTACCCACAAGGTTGTCACATTATGTAGGCGTTAGATTTATTCAGATAAATTTAATCCCAGTTCCCTCTATTAATTGTAGACCATCAAGGATATTATATCTTATTTACCTATATTCTAACGCAGTAGATCCCATCACATAGTGGCGTAGAGATACTCGGTAGCCAGGTTTCAGACTTTTTTTTAAAAAAACACAGTATTTAAATTCTCCCTGTAAGAGTAATAGGATACATCTATTTCAGTTTTTTAGAATAACCTCCACTGTGTGTTCAAACAAAATTAGGTGGTATAAAATGTAGTTTTTTTACCAAGGTCAGGTGCTATTTTAATGGCGTTTTCCCACGAATAAGTGGTCAGAAGCTGGTGGCGGTCATGGACGGTTGGCAAAGTCAATATTCCGGTATCTACGGAAAAAGGGGTAGGCATTTATCATAGGAGGGAACTCTCTTCTTGTTTTTGCATAATAGCCAATAAATATTCAAGTACACACATACCAGGGAGTCCTTAACGCCCTTTAGTGATGCGAAGTCCACTATAGGATATGACGGGTAATTTGAAGTCCTATTATAATTGGCAAAGAGAGGGAGAAACTGCCCTTAGTGTCAGACATGTCACAATATAGCCTTTTAGATCAAAACAGATTATAATTCAATTTACCTTAACAATTAGTAGTCGTCATTTTTGTATGGGGATCAGATGGTTTCTTTACTTTATCTATAGCTGTAAACACCGATGTCGGTCAGCCTGCGAAATAAATATGAGGATTTATTAAAATTCTCCCGACTCTAGTTTGTATAGCCTCCCTTTTCCACGGTCCCGTTTTCGCTTAGCTTACCTTGACTAAGATGATCGTTTGCTTTTGATGGGGTTCCATCGGCCACACACGCCGACCAAATACGGGAGGCAGGTTTCTCGTTTGTTTCTTCAGTGTCCTCATTTAAATAGGGCGTTTTTCCCGCCAAGTGTAAATAAGGGTAAGTCTTCACAGTATACAAAATAGACATAAATGATGGGTTCGTTTTTCGTTTGCGTTAGGTCGCCATCTTATGTAGACCACCCATGAACTAATGTTGTTTTGGACGCCTTATTTTTTGAACATGATATGGATAATACTACAATGTTCCTGCAGTTGTTTTTGTTTTTCTCAATATCCTTATAGGTGAAACGATTTTACCGACACGTATTAATTAAAATTGGTCCTCTCGGTATGAACTAAACATAGATGATGGGCTCATATATCCCATTCGTGTTTGGTCGCCATCTTGTGTAATCCGACCTCTCGGTATGAGCTAAACATAGATGATGGGCTCATATCTCCCATTTGCATTTGGTCGCCATCTTGTGTAAACCGACCAAAAGATAATGCTGCTTTTGGCACCATCTTGTGTAAACTTAACAGGGAAAGATTTAAAATCCCTATTTTCTCCGTGTATTTCCTCTCATAGTAAACCTTAATGTGTAACTGTATAGTAACTTTTGACCTAAAACCTATAACTCTGTTGGTTCCCATCGTCCAATTAGTACTGCACATCCTCGTCTAAACTAAAATTACAATGGATACTATAAAAACATTTGGTTTCACTGATGATGATTTCGCCAAAATGCTTGGACTTCCAGCTGATGGCAATCAAGACTTTTCTGTCCCTAAAGGGCTCAACGGAGACTGGAATAAATTACTCAACCTCCGAAAAAAATCAAAAAGGACTGAATTGCATGCCAAATTCATGCTCGATTATTTACGAGCTGGCACTATCCCGATTGGGCTTAGGGTCCGTAACATCCCAGGGATGTTCATTGAGATCAGACAGTTCCTGGAGCGTTGGGCTCTTATATCTAACCGATGCTCCAGGGACTGGATGATGCTCATAGTGGAAACAGCTCGGACTGTAATGGACATCCTTGAAAAAGAAATCAGGGAACTGGAGGACAAACTAAAAGAAGGAGATGCGGTAGATGAAGGGAAAAGAAAACTAGAGGAGATTCGATTCGAATTGGAATCTTTCTCCGAATACCTTCTTAAAAGAAAAACAGAAAAATTAAGGAAGGACATTCGAATGTTCTCTCAGGAAAGAGCCTATCCCTATTTGGGAACTGATTTTTATACCACCCAAGAGGAAAATGCACCCCGTGGACAAACACCCAGATGGGGACAAGGAAGGAAAGTCACCACCTTTTCAGAAACAACTGATTCTGAGGGAGATACTCCTGACGAATATGACCACAACTATGATCAGGGGCATAATTCAAATCAGGGACATAACCCAAATCGAGGTAATAGAAATGGTGGTTATGACCGCAACTACACACAGAACCGTTTCTTAGGGAATCGCCGAGGCAACACCCGCCCCCCGTCGAGAACCCCACAAGCGAGGAATTACCATCAGGGTCGCGGACAACCACAAATGTATGTACAGACCCGCCACCATCAGTACTGGCGAACATAAGGGGGCTCCCTGTGTTCAATCTTTCCAGTGAAAACATAGACCCAACGGCCATTCAACTTTTATCGAGAGGCCTATCCTTTGTGCCCTCTACAAACTTCAATAAATTTGAATTAAATAGAGATTTGCAGCTCTTCTTCAGAAAGGTTCGCCTACAAAAGTTCTTTCTGGAAGCACCACCACCTGACAATGATAACAACAGATCGGGCTGTAAACCACCGTCCTCCTTCACACCATCCTTGGAAATGGTGGGACCAGAAGTAAATATTTTTGAAAAAACAGTCATAAACAAAATCAACAAAATGACTAAATTTGTCCCTCTACCAAGAGCAAACTTGTCCGTTGAGGAAAGCAGAGCCCTCAAGGAACTTGAATCTAACAAAAAAGTCACGATCAAACCCTGTGACAAAGGGGGAGGGATCACTTTGTTTGATACCTCTGACTACAAGAAAAGAATGACTGAGCTGATCACATCTTCTGGACATTATATCCGTGTCTCTAGAAATCCGGAAAACGCACTCAAAAGGCGGATATTAACTATGGTCCAAAAAGCAGTTAATCAGAACCAAATCTGTGAGGCCGAGGCTGAGTTTCTCACACCATCTAACACTAAAATACCCATTATATATGGGTTACCAAAAACCCATAAAAACAGTGCAGACCCACCGATGCGACCGATCGTCTCCACAATTGGCTCTGCCACCGAGCCATTGTCAAAATACATTGACAAATTTTTGAATCCAATGGTGACGGAATTGGAATCATACGTACGAGACACGGGACATTTTATCCAACAGGTGGAGGGAATCCCATTTCATGAGAATTTGGAATTGATGGTCACACTTGCCGTGGAGGCACTATACTCCAATATCCCTCAACAAGGAGCCTATGAGGCGATTGAAACTGTATTGTCTAGAAATTCCAACGCAACTAACAATGGATTCATTCTACAATGCCTGAAAATAGTTCTTTTTGAGAACTATTTTGAATTTGACAACATCTTATATAGGCAGGCATCTGGAGTCAGCATGGGGGCTAGCTGTGCCCCGAGCATTGCATGCCTATACATGGGGGAGTTCGAAAGAACAAATGTCTTCAATGAACTAGCTCCCTTCTTTGAAAACGTCATGAGCTGGAAGCGGTTCATTGATGACATTTTTTTTATTTGGAAGGGGGAGGAAGACCAACTCCGTGAATTCATTGAGTGGCTCAATGCGGCGGATGCCAATTTGAGATTCACTAGTCACATCAGTAGATCAAAGATTGAATTCTTGGACATTTGGATTGAGCATCATGAGAACCTGATCAAAGTGTCGTTGTACACAAAGCCTACGGCGAGGAATACCTTGCTCCAATATGCAAGTTTCCACCCACGGAGCCAGAGGGATAGTATCCCCTACAGTCAGTTCCTTCGAATTAGAAGGAATTGTACTGATATCCATGATTTCCTAAACCAAGCTGATATCCTCCAGGAAAAACTTCGTGTACGAGGTTATCCACCAAGATTAATCAAAGAATCTTTCAAACGGGCTAGATACACCAACAGGGAGGCCATGTTTATGGAACGAGAACCTAAAACATTGAACCAATTGGTATGCGTCACACGCCATTCTGAAATGAACCACAGAATCAGGCAAGCAATTAACTCTAGCTGGCATATTCTGAATTTGGACAATGATAAGACACATCTAAACCGTCCAATTTTTGCTTTAAAAAAAAACCCGAACCTGAAGAATCATTTGGTACGAGGTAAAATACAAGAGCCCCCAACAACTTGCCAAACCTCCCTAACAGGATTGGAACCAATATATGGCAACCATAAATGTGGGACATGCCATATTTGCCCACAGGCAATCATTGGAGACACTGTCATGACCAACAATCGAACAATCTCAGTTAGACGCAACAATACTATGACCAACTGTCGCACTACCAATATTGTATACCTAGTATTGTGCCCATGCAATCTCCCGTATGTTGGGGAAACCGGCAGGGAATGTCGAGCACGGATAGGGGAACACAAATCTAATATCAGAAATCAAAAGCTAGCAGCCCCTTTGGTAAAACACTGGCTCGAGAAAAATCATGATGAAGCAGATCTTCGCTGGTTCATATTAGAAAAAATAAAAGCCAGCCCTGGTACTGACCCGGTGGGCCTTCGAAAAAAACGCGAGGTATTCTGGATATTTTACTTAAATGCTATGGACAAGGGATTAAATGAAGATTGCCCTTGGCATCAGACATTTCTGTAGAAACCCTTCTGCCAAAACGATCTAATATACAGTGATAGAAAGAAAGGTCGAATATTGGATGTTCTGGATGTATGCTTTTTTTAAGAAAAACCCTTCTTTACCATCAAATAAAGTGGACCCCCATAAAATCATTATTCAACATGGCTCTGACCCACTGCCTCCAAATGGCCTCTGACCTGTGGAGGGTTAGTTTGAAATGCTGGAAAGGCCTGAAATATAAGACAAATAATCCCCTTCTTTTTTGAGAGGAAATACACGGAGAAAATAGGGATTTTAAATCTTTCCCTGTTAAGTTTACACAAGATGGTGCCAAAAGCAGCATTATCTTTTGGTCGGTTTACACAAGATGGCGACCAAATGCAAATGGGAGATATGAGCCCATCATCTATGTTTAGCTCATACCGAGAGGTCGGATTACACAAGATGGCGACCAAACACGAATGGGATATATGAGCCCATCATCTATGTTTAGTTCATACCGAGAGGACCAATTTTAATTAATACGTGTCGGTAAAATCGTTTCACCTATAAGGATATTGAGAAAAACAAAAACAACTGCAGGAACATTGTAGTATTATCCATATCATGTTCAAAAAATAAGGCGTCCAAAACAACATTAGTTCATGGGTGGTCTACATAAGATGGCGACCTAACGCAAACGGAAAAACGAACCCATCATTTATGTCTATTTTGTATACTGTGAAGACTTACCCTTATTTACACTTGGCGGGAAAAACGCCCTATTTAAATGAGGACACTGAAGAAACAAACGAGAAACCTGCCTCCCGTATTTGGTCGGCGTGTGTGGCCGACGGAACCCCATCAAAAGCAAACAATCATCTTAGTCAAGGTAAGCTAAGCGAAAACGGGACCGTGGAAAAGGGAGGCTATACAAACTAGAGTCGGGAGAATTTTAATAAATCCTCATATTTATTTCGCAGGCTGACCGACATCGGTGTTTACAGCTATAGATAAAGTAAAGAAACCATCTGATCCCCATACAAAAATGACGACTACTAATTGTTAAGGTAAATTGAATTATAATCTGTTTTGATCTAAAAGGCTATATTGTGACATGTCTGACACTAAGGGCAGTTTCTCCCTCTCTTTGCCAATTATAATAGGACTTCAAATTACCCGTCATATCCTATAGTGGACTTCGCATCACTAAAGGGCGTTAAGGACTCCCTGGTATGTGTGTACTTGAATATTTATTGGCTATTATGCAAAAACAAGAAGAGAGTTCCCTCCTATGATAAATGCCTACCCCTTTTTCCGTAGATACCGGAATATTGACTTTGCCAACCGTCCATGACCGCCACCAGCTTCTGACCACTTATTCGTGGGAAAACGCCATTAAAATAGCACCTGACCTTGGTAAAAAAACTACATTTTATACCACCTAATTTTGTTTGAACACACAGTGGAGGTTATTCTAAAAAACTGAAATAGATGTATCCTATTACTCTTACAGGGAGAATTTAAATACTGTGTTTTTTTAAAAAAAAGTCTGAAACCTGGCTACCGAGTATCTCTACGCCACTATGTGATGGGATCTACTGCGTTAGAATATAGGTAAATAAGATATAATATCCTTGATGGTCTACAATTAATAGAGGGAACTGGGATTAAATTTATCTGAATAAATCTAACGCCTACATAATGTGGCAACCTTGTGGGTACCGTTTCTTATTAATATCCATTTTCTTATGAATATCCTATCCCACTAGCATGTATAATACAAAATTAGATGTGTACAATAAAAGAACTTCCCGGGGTAAGGGGAAAAAACAGCGTATAGCACTATGGCTAAGGAATATTAAACTAACAATATGGGTCTAATACACTCCAATCCAAAACCATTTCAGTGTTGGAGCCCGGTAAAAGAAAACTAAAAGCTGCAGCTCCAGACTGCATACCCCTCTGAAGATCTATGATCCGTCATAACTGAGTAACATACAGGTAAAACCCATTAAATGTGACTATTTTAAATAACCCAATGACCATTTCTTATCACCCATGTTACTAGACTAGGAACTGAACTGCTCCTTTTTTAGTTAGGAAAATCTGCAAAATAGGTTGTAACTAACTGTCAGTTGTAGGTGTAGGTTATACATGTGTGAAAGTGTGAGTGAGTCCAAAACCTAAAAAAAGTTGTGTGTATGTTATAGAATAAGCTCTGCCTAGTTCATTCAGCCTGGGCTATCAAATAGCCCCTTTGGGTTCCACTAAGCAGGGAACCTTGGTCTGGGAGTGTTTCTGGGTAGTTAGAGGTTGCGCTGCCACAGACGGTCAACATCAATTATATCATGATTTGGATGTTGTTTTCAATGTTCTCTAAAAAAGTCAAGCCAAAATTAATTCATGAAGGATTGTGTTTTCTTATATGTGTCCTAAATGTTAGGCTAAAATTAATTAATGATATGTGTTTTTGGGAAATACTATAAATCTTTTGTTGAGTGGAAAGTGTACATATATGCATACTATGGAGTTTGAGATTTGTCTATGTTTTTACCTTGCAGATTTTATACCTGTGTCTTGCCCAGTGTATTATCTTTAGCCCTGACGAAGGTGTGGCCTCATTGGCCGGACACCGAAACGCGCGTCGGCTTGCACTTCCAGGAATACGGTGTCTTTATCTAATTACAACTGGACCCGTACTAATAGTCATCTACCTGGAGGAACACCCCGATCCGTACAACATAGTGGACATCTATGTGTTGTACACGCCAGGACTGAGAAATGAATGGAAGAATGAGAGTTGTGTGATTGAATATAGGATATAGTGAGAGGATGTATACAAGATAATGTGTTTGAAGTATGAGTGGTACTGGGCAAGTTTGAATGTAGTATAACAATTTGGTTTCCTTTATTGTCTCTTTATCAGTCTATATGTTTTTTGTGAAGTTTCCCATGCATTATGGAGTTTGTAAATATGGCTCCACTTTTATATGTCCTTTGATATCTTTGCCTTAAAGAAAATGAAAAAATATATCTAAAGAAAATAAAAATAATATATTTTGAATATATACTGTTGAGTCTCCTTGATATGACCTTGTTTGTGTAGTATGCAGCCCTAGCTCCCAGGTTAATCACCCCTTTATTTTGATCAGTTTGGGACCCTCTAACTAGGGCCCATATACCAATAAGGCAGGGTACATGTTCTTGTTCTATTGACTGTTCTTTTCCCCCCTCTGGCCTGCCTATATCAGTTAGTCACCCGTGGGGAACCCCCTTCTATTGTTCAGTAAGTCAACCTTAGACCAGCTATCCTAGTAGCGTGGATACGAGCAGTCTTCGGGCTAAACTCTAGAGGGCGTGTTAAGCCAGCTGTTATACCATCACATACCCCTTGAACACCAAGTGAAAGGACACCACACAAGTGTTATGAAAATAAACAGTGTATTTATTAGAATCACAACAGCCCTGTACTCTTTATGAGGACAGGGTACTAAGCACACAACGAAACTCTTAGGAAAATACTTCAAGTGCACAATCAATACAAGTGCCCGAGGGCACGGAAAGTTTAGTGGTCTCGGGCGGACCCGATAAGGCAAGTCGGAAGCGGGGGACTCGGGACCCTTAAGTAAGGAGGCTATGCGGGCACCGAAATGCCGAAGTTACCTAGCCACAAGGGCTGCGGCTGCACGAGTCTTACAGGCATCGGGGGTCTTCGCTGACGAGCCAGGAGCCGGAAGGAAGGAGTTGCTGGCCAGCGACCAGTGGAGAATAGTTCGTAGAGATCCAAGCCTGGATCAGAGATAGATGACACCTGAAAGCAGAGGGGACCAAGTTCGTACTACTAGCCAGTAGTCAGAGGGTACCAGGAGGGCACCGGATGATCGTCACCTCGACTAGGTGAGTGGGCCACGCTAGGCTCTGCAGTCTCACGGACCAGGAGGCGTTGTCGACGACCAGGATGGAGGTGCGAGCTGTCCCACGCAGATTGATGCTGTCGGCGTCGCTGGGCCCAGGATTGGGGCAACAAGCCTTGGCAGATTTCAGGGCCACGTGGTGGGCCTAAAATGGCGTCTTGGGTGGACCAGGAGGGTCCGGGGTGCTCCTCTCGTAGAAGGGAGCAAAGGCCAGTCTGGAGCAACCAGACCAGCAGCGTTGGTTGTCGGGTGTCGTCAAAGAATCACAAGCCAGCGGCTAGTGATCGGACAACGTGCTGAGCAGCGAGCAGAAGGGCCCCAAGCAGATCGTGGAGATGCTGGGAGACTGCACTTCGGTGCTGGAGCTGCTCAGGGTCGGGGCTTCTCGGACCCCAGAGCACTCACCAGAGGATTCCTTCGGTGGTTGTGCTGGTTAAGAAAGCGTGCAGGTTTTGATGATGGCCGGTCCCTCGAGGTCTCGTCGCACCCACAGATCTCAGCTGAGCTGACGATGTGGGTAGAGGTCGGAGGTGCCAGGGAAGCCGGTTCTCGTCGAGCTGGGCAGTTGGATTCCTGAGGAAGGACTTGCAGCAAACCGCAGAGTTCTTAGATGGTGCCTGCGGACGCAGGGTGACTACTCCTTAGCCACAAGGGAGAAATCTTGAGAAGAGTCTTGAATGTCCTTTCGTAGAAAGTAGTTCTTGATTCAAAGATGATCTAATTTGGAAGGGTCCCCGCTCCGGCCTTTATCCTAAAGAAAGGGGTGGGTACATGACTAGGTCCTGCCCTAGGGGTGGGACCAGGAAGGGGGGTAGTTACACCCCTCTCCCCTGCCGGGCTTTCCCCAGGTCAGGGGCTGCGCGCCCCTGGAACTGGTTCTAGCCGGCAGATGCGTAGTGAGCACCGGGGTGCCACTCCGCAGTCACCTTCCTGTAAAGCCCTGCCTACCCAGGATACACAAAACCCTGTCTGGGATGGTGCGAACACCGCCCCGGACAGGAAACCCTTTGTCCAAGCTCTCCTCGCTGGAAGGACTCCCAGCAGCAGGAGTTCAGACCCGTTTCTGTGGTGGCAGCGTCCATTTTGTGGAGCTGAGGCTTCAGTTAACTTTAACCGGGGTTCACAGTTACGTACATGTCGTGTCCCTCTAGAAGGGCGGAATGCTAACCTCGTCACCAGCATTGGTGAGGGGGCAGCATCCCGATTCGTATGACACCTTACTCGACATGTCTTGATAACGCTATACCGAAGTTACTGATATAGTACGCGTTATCATGGAACAGCCATTGGGTCTTGGTTCCGCAAGCTGCAACCGGGCTCGGCTCGTGCCAGAGCCCAATTCACACGATTCTACGCACTCTGCCTTTAGGATTGTCAAGGCCTGCCATAGGAGTGGCTGATAGGAACTCGGGTGTCCATTCTAGGGTTAGATATAGGCATACTATACCTACAGCAACGAGCGAGTACGCCACGTTGCCCCAGCTGTCGCGCAGCCAGTTGTGTCAGATTTAGATGGCCATCCAGGGGTGGCATAATACATGCTTCAGCCCCTGGTAGGCCCTGGGTACACCGATGCCCTGAGTTACAGGGTCTGACAGGGTGGCCCAGTTCCAATTGGGTAATGCACCTACGGTACACACATCAATTTAGCGAGAGAACAGCTAGGCTGTGGGTCTGATTAGCAGGCCCACAGCCCGAGAAAGTCGTAAACCAGTGAAACAAAAGCAAAAAGTCTGGGTGATCATAGGATTGCAGACCCTACTCTCCTACATGACCCCCCCCCCCCCCAAACGTTGGGACAATAAACTAACCTTGACCAGGTGAGTCTTCTTGTTCTAAGTGGAAATACCTGGAGAGCCCATCTGCATTGCCATGATCAGTGCCAGGTCTATGCTCCACTGTGAAGTCCATCCCCTGTAGGGAAATGGACCACCTAAGCAGTTTGGGGTTTTCACCCTTCATCTGATTTAGCCATGGGAGGGGCTTATGGTCGGTCTGAATCTTGAAATGAGTGCCAAACAAGTATGGCCTCAGTTTCTTCAGGGCCCACACCACAGCGAAGGCCTCCCTCTCTATAGCTGACCAATTTTTCTCTCTGGGGGTCAGCCGTCTGCTTATAAAAGCGATGGGCTGGTCATTACCATCAAAATTCAGTTGAGATAGAACAGCTCCCACACCCAACTCAGAAGCATCTGTTTGGACAATGAATGGTTTGGAGTAGTCTGGACTCTTGAGGATAGGTGCCGTGCACATGGCCTGTTTTAGGTCATCGAATGCTTTTTGACAGCTCGCTGTCCACTGAACCTTTTTTGGCATTTTCTTACTTGTCAGTTCATTAAGCGGAGTCACAATCGACCCGTAATTTCTGACGAACTTTCGGTAGTAACCAGTCAGGCCCAAGAAAGCTCGAACCTGAGTCTGGGTGGTTGGAGGAGCCCAGTCCCTGATTGACTGTATTTTGCTCTCCAGTGGTTGAACTTGGCCTCCACCGACAAGGTGGCCCAAGTATACAACCTGTGTCTGCCCTATCTGGCACTTGGTAGCCTTGATAGTGAGACCTACTGCTTGCAGAGCCTCTTGTTATAGAGAACAGTGGTCCCTATTCAGGGGGAATACAGTGTGATAGATAACCATACACTAGAATAGAATGTATGTCTTTTGTCCAGCCGGACAAGAATTTATTTTCATAGTATTTTCCAAAAGTAGTATCAAATAAAACATTCAAATGACAAGTGGGCACAGCCGTGACCCACAGAACACAAGACAGAACAATGAACACAGAATTGGCCAAAAGGCAAGCCAAAATGGGTCTGTACACTTGTACTTAGTATAGACAGAAAAAAAATAATCATTTAACACCGTTGCACAATGTGTTATAGCTTGAGTCTGGTGCATAGGGTGTTTGGGTGTCGACGACGTTTCGATGCCAGTCATAGTATGGCGATTGTTGCTTTCTCCTGGGGAGGGGTAATTGGCCAGAAGAAGGTTGTTGTTAGTTCAGACCTCCCAGTGGATTGTTTGTTGGGCAATGATTTGGAGTCATCGCAATGGTCAGAAGTGGAGCACCGGACTCACATGGAGATGTTAGGCTTGCCAGCACATGTGCATGCTGTGACTAGGTCACAGGTCAGACGATGCCCCACTGAACAGGTGCTGGATCCTGGAACAACGGACCAGACACCTTCCAAGAACAAGAGCAGTCGGGTTAAGGCAGCGCCTTCCCCCTTGCCCCAGGTCGAGGATCAAGTCTCAGAGGAGGCTGACCTCCAGGAATTGCGGGAAACTGAACCTAAAGAACTCGAACTTGATCAAGTTGAGTTTCTGGGCTCAGGGGGACCCACACGAGAAGACCTGGGGAAGGACCAGTTAGACTGCCCTTCCCTTGAACCCCTCAGACAGCAGGCTGCTGCTGAGGCTGCTGGGAACGCCACAGGTACCCACAAGGTATACTGGGAGGATGGGCTCCTGTACACTGAGGCAAGAGACCCCAAGCCTGGCATGACCAGTAGGCTGGTTATCCCCTTGTCTCAGCGTGGTTTCCTTCTTACCTTGGCCCACAAGATTCCCTTAGCAGGACACTTAGGCCAGACGAAGACGTGGGACAGGCTTGTCTCGCACTTTCACTGGCCTCACATGAACAAAGATACCAAGGAGTTTTGTCGCTCCTGTGTCACCTGCCAAGCCAGTGGTAAGTCAGGTGGCACGACAAAGGCCCCCCTTATACCAATGCCTGTGGTGGGGTGCCCTTTGAACGTGTGGGGATTGACATTGTCGGTCCAATGGAACCCCCAACAGCATCAGGGCACAAGTTTATACTGGTGGTAGTGGATCATGCCACCAGGTATCCTGAAGCTATTCCCCTTAGGACCACTACAGCCCCTGTGGTGGCAAGAGCCCTAGTTGGAGTATTCTCCAGAGTGGGCTTCCCTAAGGAGGTCGTCTCTGACAGAGGTGCAAACTTCATGTCGAGCTACTTGACTGCTATGTGGAAGGAATGTGGTGTCAACTACAAGTTCACTACACCCTATCATCCACAATGCAATGGGCTTGTTGAGCGGTTCAACAGGACCCTGAAAGGGATGATTCATGGACTACCTGAAAAGCTCCGGCATAGATGGGACGTCCTGATTCCCTGCCTTTTGTTCGCTTATAGAGAAGTCCCACAGAAGGGGGTTGGCTCCAGGCCTTTTGAACTTTTGTACGGACATCCTGTAAGAGGACCCCTGTGCCTGGTGAAGGAAGGATGGGAGAGACCTCTCAAAAAGCCTGCAACCAGCATAGTGGACTATGTGCTTGGCCTCCGCTCCCGGATGGCTGAGTACATGGAGAAGGCATCCGAAAACCTTAAGGCCAGCCAAGAACTCCAAAAAGCTTGGCATGACCAAAAGGCTGTCTTGACTGTTTATCAGCCCGGACAGAAGGTGTGGGTGTTGGAGCCAGTGGCCCCAGCAGCACTCAAGGACAAATGGTCCGGGCCCTACACCATCCTGGAGAAAAAGGGAGAGGTCACCTACCTGGTAGACCTTGAAACTCCCCGGAGCCCCCACAGGGTGCTCCATGTCAACAGGCTCAATGCATATGTCGACAGGAAGGACATGAGCTTGCTCATGGCCATAGATGAGGGACAGGAGGAAGAGAGTGACCCTCTCCCAGACCTGCTCACTCAGAATCCTGACGATGGATCGGTAGACGGTGTTGGCATTGGTCACCAGGAAATCTGTACCTGGCATGATCTGTCCAGGGTCCACAAAGCTAGGCTTCACCATGGTGACACTGGCACAAGTGTCCCTATAGGCCTGAGCCATTCTTCCATTGATCAAAGGCGTCTGTCGGTATTAGCCCAAAGTATTGGGACTGACATCAGGGGATATATCCACATCCCCCGTACAGACAAGGACAGCCTGAGTGAGTGTGCCAACTAAGTTGTCACCCCCCTCAGAACCCAAGGTTAACCCAACTAGTCCCTTGGGAGGCGCACTACTACTGCTGGCTGTACTAGGGGGCACAGGTGCCTTAGGGGCTGCAGTAGCAGGAGTCTGCCATCCTTTCTTGGTGCACTCACTAAACCAGTGAGTTTTACTTTTACAGTATTGGCACCACCTTTTCGATTGGCCTTCTTGATTCTTCTTTTTCTGGGAAGCCTGACCCCCCCCCTCTTTGGGTTGTTGGGGACCTGTCGAAGACTTCTGGTCATTTTGTTCCCCTTTCGAATCTTTACCCTTCTGGTCTGCTTTCTTCTGACCACCCTGGTTCTGGCCCTGGTTTTGCTTAACCCTTGTTCTGACCCATCTGTCTGCCTTCTTTCCCAATTCTTGGGGAGAGGTCAGATCCGAGTCGCCAAGGTGCTGATGCAACAACTGGTTCTGACAATTGTTTAAAATCTGTTCTCGCATGATCAAATTATACAATCCTGTGTAATCAGTAACCTTACTGCCCAGCAACCAGCCCTCCAAAGCCTTAGTGGCACAATCAACGAAATCAGACCAGTCCTGAGACGGAGTTTTCTGGGTATCCCTGAACAGCAACCTGTACTGCTCAGTGGTTAGGCCGAACCCATCAATCAGTGTGTTCTTCAGGACCTGGTAATTGTTAGCATCCTCGACTCTAGTAGTGAGGAGCTTGTCTCTACCTTTACCCTCAAAGGAGAGCCACAAGATAGCTGCCCACTGACTCTGGGGGACGCACTGGACAGTGCAGGCCCGCTCCATAGCAGTAATCCATTTGTGGATGTCGTCCCCTTGCTTAAAGGGGGGCACTATCTTACTCAGGTGCCTAGTGTCTACACTCCTGTTTTCCCATGGGGGAATGCTGCCACCAGTGGGAACTGTCCCACTCAATTCTTGCTCTCTAGCGAAGGCGAGTCTTTCTTTGGCTAGGGCAAGTTCTTCCCTTTCGATCCGCAGATTGACTTCCCGCTCTTTAGCTTCGTACACTCTCCTCTGAGGGGATGTCATCCCTCTTCGAGCAGAGCCTCGAGAGCCATTGGTTCGAGCGGATCTGTTAGAGCCTCTCGATAGAGACCTAACTCGTCCACTCCCAATGTTAAGCTGGCCTGAGAGGGGCCCCAGGGGTCTCCTAGTACCATTCTCGTGCCGGCTTAAGTTGTCCCTAGTTAGCTGGCTAACCACTACTGGACCTTTGTCTGCCTCGTCCCCAGATGTCTCTAGATCCTCATCCTCCTCTTCGCCTTCTGCGGAGAGATGGATAAGGTCAGGGTCACCTGCGGTTCCCTCGAGGGGGGGCATACTCTCTTCTGGATGAGAAGGGTCGGTGTTACCCGCCCTCCTAGCATCATAAGTCTCCAAGAGACCAATCAGAAACGGAGTTGTAGGGTTTGAACCCTGTTTTAACTTCCGAGATGTACAGAGCTGTCGCATCTCTTGGAAGCTAAGTGCAGCATATCTGGACGTGACCTGTGGAGGGTCGACTGACACAAGGGGAGACTCAGAGTTTCCTCCTTTGTCGGACATGCTGCTTCTAGTGTGGTGTAAGTGATGCACCTACCTACACTATATGTTTACCTACTGATCCCTTGCTAAGAGTTGTAGCCAAGGTGTGCTAAGCCTTGAGGAGCTACAACAGCTGGTTCAGTAGAACTCAGAGTATTCTAAGCTAAGTTATATGTACCTGGAGTACTTATGCGATCTTTCACAAGATATTCTTAGGATACGCGTGGTAAAACAACAGCAAGCTCAAATCCCAACCGCTGCTCACCAATGTGAGAAGTTGGCCCGATATGCAGTGTTCACTATTCTAGCGATCACTATGCATCGGTCCAAACGACCCTTATGGTGATTGGTTGTAAATCAACCTTAGACCAGCTATCCTAGTAGCGTGGATACGAGCAGTCTTCGGGCTAAGCTCTAGAGGGCGTGTTAAGCCAGCTGTTATACCATCACATACCCCTTGAACACCAAGTGAAAGGACACCACACAAGTGTTATGAAAATAAACAGTGTATTTATTAGACTCACAACAGCCCTGTACTCTTTATGAGGACAGGGTACTAAGCACACAACGAAACTCTTAGGAAAATACTTCAAGTACACAATCAATACAAGTGCCCGAGGGCACGGAAAGTTTAGTGGTCTCGGGCGGACCCGATAAGGCAAGTCGGAAGCGGGGGACTCGAGACCCTTAAGTAAGGAGGCTATGCGGGCACCGAAATGCCGAAGTTACCTAGCCACAAGGGCTGCGGCTGCACGAGTCTTACAGGCGTCGGGGGTCTTCGCTTACGAGCCAGGAGCCGGAAGGAAGGAGTTGCTGGCCGGCGACCAGTGGAGAATAGTTCATAGAGATCCAAGCCTGGATCAGAGATAGATGACACCTGAAAGCAGAGGGGACCAAGTTCGTACTACTAGCCAGTAGTCAGAGGGTACCAGGAGGGCACCGGATGATCGTCACCTCGACTAGGTGAGTGGGCGACGCTAGGCTCTGCAGTCTCACGGACCAGGAGGCGTTGTCGGCGACCAGGATGGAGGTGCGAGCTGTCCCACGCAGATTGATGCTGTCGGCGTCGCTGGGCCCAGGATTGGGGCAACAAGCCTTGGCAGATTTCAGGGCCACGTGGTGGGCCTAAAATGGCGTCTTGGGTGGACCAGGAGGGTCCGGGGTGCTCCTCTCGTAGAAGGGAGCAAAGGCCAGTCTGGAGCAACCAGACCAGCAGCGTTGGTTGTCGGGTGTCGTCAAAGAGTCACAAGCCAGCGGCTAGTGATCGGACAACGTGCTGAGCAGCGAGCAGAAGGGCCCCACGCAGATCGTGGAGATGCAGGGAGACTGCACTTCGGTGCTGGAGCTGCTCAGGGTCGGGGCTTCTCGGACCCCAGAGCACTCACCAGAGGATTCCTTCGGTGGTTGTGCTGGTTAAGAAAGCGTGCAGGTTTTGATGATGGCCGGTCCCTCGAGGTCTCGTCGCACCCACAGATCTCAGCTGAGCTGACGATGTGGGTAGAGGTCGGACGTGCCAGGGAAGCCGGTTCTCGTCGAGCTGGGCAGTCGGATTCCTGAGGAAGGACTTGCAGCAAACCGCAGAGTTCTTAGATGGTGCCTGCGGACGCAGGGTGACTACTCCTTAGCCACAAGGGAGAAATCTTGAGAAGATCTTGAATGTCCTTTCGTAGAAAGTAGTTCTTGATTCAAAGATGATCTAATTTGGAAGGGTCCCCGCTCCGGCCTTTATCCTAAAGAAAGGGGTGGGTACATGACTAGGTCCTGCCCTAGGGGTGGGACCAGGAAGGGGGGTAGTTACACCCCTCTCCCCTGCCGGGCTTTCCCCAGGTCAGGGGCTGCGCGCCCCTGGAACTGGTTCTAGCTGGCAGATGCGTAGTGAGCACCGGGGTGCCACTCCGCAGTCACCTTCCTGTAAAGCCCTGCCTACCCAGGATACACAAAACCCTGTCTGGGATGGTGCGAACACCGCCCCGGACAGGAAACCCTTTGTCCAAGCTCTCCTCACTGGAAGGACTCCCAGCAGCAGGAGGTCAGACCCGTGTCTGTGGTGGCAGCGTCCATTTTGTGGAGCTGAGGCTTCAGTTAACTTTAACCGGGGTTCACAGTTACGTACATGTCGTGTCCCTCTAGAAGGGCGGAATGCTAACCTCGTCGCCAGCATTGGTGAGGGGGCAGCATCCCGATTCGTATGACACCTTACTCGACATGTCTTGATAACGCTATACCAAAGTTACTGATATAGTACGCGTTATCATGGAACAGCCATTGGGTCTTGGTTCCGCAAGCTGCAACCGGGCTCGGCTTGTGCCAGAGCCCAATTCACACGATTCCACGCACTCTGCCTTCAGGATTGTCAAGGCCTGCCATAGGAGTGGCTGATAGGAACTCGGGTGTCCATTCTAGGGTTAGATATAGGGATACTATACCTACAGCAACAAGCGAGTACGCCACGTTGCCCCAGCTGTCGCGCAGCCAGTTGTGTCAGATTTAGATGGCCATCCAGGGGTGGCATAATACATGCTTCAGCCCCTGGTAGGCCCTGGGTACACCGATGCCCTGAGTTACAGGGTCTGACAGGGTGGCCCAGTTCCAATTGGGTAATGCACCTACGGTACACACATCAATTTAGCGAGAGAACAGCTAGGCTGTGGGTCTGATTAGCAGGCCCACAGCCCGAGAAAGTCGTAAACCAGTGAAACAAAAGCAAAAAGTCTGGGTGATCATAGGATTGCAGACCCTACTCTCCTACAATCAGGATTACAAGTTTTCCATACATCATATAGGGGACGGGAAGAGATGGCAGATTGGAAACATTTGTGAGTTTTGTCAGGACGAAATTTAGTGGAGGAGAGTCTATCAGAGAAGGGATCCAACCACTGGTTAAAATCACCAGAAATAACAATATTGGGACAGTCAATAGAGGAAATGAGAACTTTAACTTCATTCCAAAATTCAGGAGAAGGGCGGGCAGGACCATAGATGTTCAGAAAAACCAGTGTCTTATTTTGGATAACAACTTTAGCCATAACCCAACGGCCTTCAGTATCAGCTTTGGAGGAGAGAATTTGGGCACATAAACCTTTATGAAATAAAATTGCACCACCTCCCTTGTTATTAACAGCAGGAGAATAAACCACTTGACCCACCCATTGTCTCTTGAGCTTTGAGGATTCCGAATCCGTACAGTGGATCTCTTGAAGAAAGGCAACCTGTGAATTAAGTTTGGATAAATGTGACAGTACCTTTTGACGCTTGACGGGGTGACCCAAACCACGAACGTTCCACGTAACAAAATTACACATGATGGGAGGTGAGGAAGGGGGCGAACATCTGGGGCGAACACACTGCAGGAGAATGACTAAAATAAAAAAAATAAGAAACACAGACATTAGAGATAGAAATATTATTCGAGAAAAGTACACTTATTTGAAAAAACATGCCTAAAAGTACAAAAGACGAACTGACAATGAACAAAAACCAAAAATCAAGGAATAGAACAGTCAAAAAAGAAAGAAAAGGGAAAGAGATGTTGAAGAAAAATACATAATGGTAGAACAAAAAAAAAAGAAACTAGGAGTAGGAGAGAAAAAAGATAGAAGAAGGAAGAGGAATAAGTAGACAGATCAAGGCAAGAATGCCAGATCTGAGAAGAAAGAAAACACCAAGACATCTGGAGCGAGGAGACGCCGAAGGAGAAGCAGACCCCCACAGGACGCTAGGAGAGAGGAAGAGAAAAACCAGGAACAGCACAACATAGAGAAGGAAAACATGTTGAAGCTAGAGACATTACAAGAATTCAGCAGAAGGCTGGCATAGAAGGAGAAACAGAAGATGCCTATAGAAGGCATCAGGTGGTAACATCCATGTTAGGCGAAGAGGCAAATTGCAGATATTCGTGCAGCTTCTGGGGATCATCGAATGTGCGTGTACGATCATTATGGGTGATTTTGCAGAGGCAGGGATGCAGAATTCCATATTGAATGTTTAACTGTCTCATCTGAGGGCGGAGATTCAGAAATTCTTTACGACGAGCATTGGTGGCATTTGACAAGTCTTGAGAGATAAAGATGTTATGACCCGACCACACATTCTCCGGAACTCCGTAAATACGTAGGTTGTTCCTACGATTGCGATTTTCAAGGTCCTCTGTGTGTAACGAGCTGTTGAATTTCCTTTTCAAGGAGGGGTATCTTTGTGGAGACATCTTGAATATCACTAACACGCTGTTCCAGATTCAAGACCTTGCCTTCCATAACAACCCACCTCTCTTCAATCTGCTTGAGTTTCTCATTGGTGGCAGACATAAAGGGTTGTAGACCTCGAACCTCCTCTAGGATGGAGTCCAGAATAGGATTTTGAGAGGTGCGAATCGGAGAAGGGGGGTCATTCTTAAGGCGCTTTGGCGTGGTTCCTGTGTTCGACGACTTCAAGCTGCCTGTGACATGCGTCATTATGCCAATATAAGGGCACACCAGGAACACAGAAGAAAAATGAGTGAAAAGGATGATGGTTACGAAGAGGCAGCGCAAAAAAGTCACCAAGCGCGAAGGAAACCCACAAAAAGGAAGAGTAAAATGACTCAGAAAGCCTGCTCCAGAACCTCGAGCAAAACCACGAACATACGTAGTGAATTTGCGTAGTTCATTCAGGCTGCGCAAATTAGCAAGGTAAGGCAAGCCATAATGGGTGCTAAAAATAATAAAACAGCAAAGCGTTCATGAAAGATCATAGGGGTAAGAGCTAGCACTGAAGCAGCACATCACAGCATTGAAAGAAGAAAGAACCCAGCACAACTTCGCAGAAAAATCGAGGAAATGGCGGTCTTCACCAACTTCAGGTAAAAAAAAAACTTCATGGTAAAAGTAATTCATAGGAGGAGAAGCCAGTGTTGAAAATACGCCATACCTTGTGAAGGGAAGCAGATTAGATGAAGCATGGAGTGAGAGTAGCTCTGGATACTGTTTGAAGCGACGGTAAATTCCTGACGAGAGAC
Source organism: Lissotriton vulgaris (assembly GCF_964263255.1). Taxonomy (NCBI): domain Eukaryota; kingdom Metazoa; phylum Chordata; class Amphibia; order Caudata; family Salamandridae; genus Lissotriton; species Lissotriton vulgaris. The sequence continues at coordinate 1,297,403,076 of NC_141691.1, forward strand.
ACGGGCTCGGCAGCTCAAAATGGTGGCCGCCCGAGTCCCGATAGCGTTTTAGGAGTAAAGGCTCACCAAACTGCAGAAACGGCGTTCGGGGCTTCAGAAGTGCAAGACATCGCCGCCGGACATGTTCCGCTGTGATAATATGTAGATTTCCAGCCTCAAACGAGAAGAAATAGGGCTAGAAAAACATTAGGAGTCCGTGTCTCTCCGGAGCTCACGGGAGAACCGCCATCTCGCATCGGCGCGTAAGCCACGCCCCCATACTCCTATTGTTCTAAACAGTAGTACATTACCTAATGTGATGTGCATAAGCTTCTTAATCAGCTTTAAGCCTCTCATTATCTCCTAGTTCCCTCTATGCCAATTACAATAAGCCCTTAAGACTGTTTTCAGTCGTAATGCTAACTAGTAAGTTTCGGTTGGTTGCCAAGTAGTTCATGTGTTTTTTAAGTTTGCAGAGAGAATCAGAAGGCACATCAAAATAAGCATGAGGTCCAACACATCAGCCACCTCATGCAAATAGAGATGTAGCCTTTGTATATTCCTTTATTAATAGTCGTAATTCTCCAGTATTGTGTGTGTTTAGATTCACATGCTTCAATATTCCCCCATCGTCATGGTGGGAATCCTACGGTAATAGTAAAATAGCACTATTAAAATGTAATGTTCAATTGTCATAGGATATCACTAGCATTTAGCAACCTATCACCATTGTTTTAAAACATCCAAACTCCAGCCAATCAGAGTGTAGACCATAGAGTATCTATCCCCTGCAGGGCCACTATACCTCAGATTTCTTATTGCATATCGTGTTAGGGAGTCTCTCTTAGCTCTGCTCAGTCACAGTGTTTCAACTGTTGCCCATTTGAACTTCAAGCTAGCAGTTCATTTCTTCACTTCATATCTTCTTCTGAGGTACAGTCCAGGAGTGTGAGTATGTGAGTACCTATTTTAATTCATTATGTCAAAGTCTAAAAAAGGGTTGTTTAGGTCCTGTAAGACTTGTGGAAAGTCCAGACTATATTCTGAGGACCCACATAAGGAGTGCCATTATTGCTTGTATCTAGACCACAAGCCTAGGGAATACAAGTGCTGTCGTATTTTTTCCACAAAAACCCTCAAGGACCCTGAGGGTAAGCTGCTTCTCTGGTTGCAAAGGAACAAGGCGAATAAAGGCTATGACACTGAGGGTGAGGAGAAGCCCCATACCTCCTCCAGTAACAGAAAGGAAGAGGGGGTCTTCCTCTTCACTTAAGGACCCTAAGAAATCTAGATCTGAGTAAAGAGAGGGCTGAGGAAAAAAAGGCCTAAAAAAGATCAGGCGGTCCCTCTCCCTCTCACCAGAAGGCTGGCTCTGCTCCACCGTTAGCACCTTATACTCCCTTCTGGTAGTTTTCAGCTGAGAAAATCCGTTCATTGAAGAAATCACTGTATACAGCCTCCATCTCCGCAAGATATGGAGTTCCGTGGACGGTTTTGTCAGCAACTGCGACTACATCGACAGTCAAGACGACAACATCGGCTTCATCGACAACGGCAGTGGTGGTGTCACCGCCGGTGACTGTAGTTAGACCAACTCCTTTGATGAGGGCTTCACCGTCAATGGTCCAGCACCTCCTATCACCGTTGACAAGTCTTGCTCTCCATCCACCTCAGATGGTTTTACCGTCGATGATACTGACAGGACTAGAGGTGAATGTTTTGATTTGTTCTGAATTCCGTCCATCACTTGTGTGTCTTTTATTTTTTTCAACCTAAGTGCGCCGGGTATGCCCAGACGTGGGTCCCAGGCTCACTGTGCCACTGGATTCAAGCTAGCCGTGCTTATGAGGGGTAAAACCTCGAAACTGGTCCTAGTATGTTTGTTTCCGGTCCAGGGAGGACCTGGCTTCGCAGTTCGGGCTGGACTATTCCCATGAGACACAGGGTCAAGACTGATTTGCATATGGACAGGTCTAACTGTGGTGGCATGGTGAGCAAAAGAATGATGGATTTAACCCAGATCTCCTGACTGGGATGAATGTTTTGATTTGTTCTGCATTCAGTCCATCAATTGTGTGTTTTGCTTTCTCGCCCTAAGTGCACCGGGTATGCCCAGACGTGGGTCCAGGGCTCACTGTGCCACTGGATTCAAGCTATCCTAGGTGATGAGGGGTGAAACCCTGAAACTGGTCCTAGGATGCTTGTTTCTGGTCCAGGGAAGAACTGGATTGGCAGTTCGGGCTGGACTGTTCCCATGAGGCACAAGGTCAAGACTGATTTGCATATGGCCAGGTCTAAACTGGGGTGGCATGGTGAGCAAAAGAATGATGGATTTTACTCTTGGGGTGAATGCTTTGATTGCTTTGATTTGTTCTGCATTCCGTTAGTCAATTGTGTGTCTTTTGAAAGCTTTGACTTCCAGTGCATTGCACCAACCTCAGTCCTTGGTATGAACCTTCGATGCTTATATTTTGGTGGATGTTGAAGTTGCACCTTGTAGTATGGTGTCATCATTGTTGCTTCTCACAGCATTCACAAATTCATTTGGAGGGTGACAAGCACTCCCAAAAGGCTGCACTCCCAAAAGGCTACATCAGTATCCAAGACGATGAGTATAACCGTGCATTAGATCAACCAGAATACCCTGGTCATGACTTTTTAAATGAAGATGAAGACTTCCACCGGGGACATGCCCACCCTCAGTTCAACAGGCCTTATGAAGAATACAATATGGGCGTTAAACAGGGACCCCCTGAGTAAAATCAGATTCCTGGATCAGGGCAAAACAGTCGATAGCAAAATAAAGTATCCAGGCAAAAACAGTGTAGATAACTGGCAAGAACTTAGTATAACAATATACAAACACAGGTAAAAGAAGATAATATAACCAATAATTATGATCACATATGAAATTTAATAGCATAAAAATTGATAAACATGTTCAATCAAATACGAAAATTATATAAAAAAGAGCAATAAAAGAGAGAGTACAGTATTCAATTATTATAGTCTCTAGTATTGAGGGAAAAGTTTAAAAACTATGATGATTCCCAAAGCTGATTGTTGGAGTTGATGTCTGTCTGTCAACTCATTTCGACACAAACAATGTGTCTTCATCAGGACAATATCAGCATATTTCTATAATTAAAAAGTGATAAAAACACTTTTGTGTTTAGATAGTTACAACTTTTCACACATTTGATGGTTATACTGTAACAGTTTGCCAGATAATTCTTACAACAATAACAAATTATACCGCAAGCTAAGGACACATAAAGAGAGGCTCATACATAATTGAGACAGTTACAAAACCCCATTGGAGTTTTCAACACATTCAAAAAACATTAACAAAGAACATTCGACATGACGGATAGTATTTGCTCGATCACATAAGCAAATTGTTCAAAGCATCAATAGCATTTTGGTATCCAAAACACAAATTCTAATAACCAATTAATTTCTGAGACCCAAGAAAGATGGAAGAAAAAGAAGAGTGAAAGTAAGTGTTGAATTCCTGTCTTAATTTTGTTTTGTTTTTTTAAAATGAACGGTGTAATACTTCATGTTTTAACCTCATCATTAACTAATCAAAGACGGGTATCATAAAATGATGGCCACATTATCTTAATCTAGGAAGAATATTGATTGTATATTAGGGTCCTAAAACTATGTAGTCATGAAAGCCGTAGGTCATTATCCCTATCATACCGATGTGCGCTCCTTGTAAAAGGAAACTTATTTTAGGGAAGGTTGGAGAAACAGAGTTATTGGCTTTTGTAATAGTAACGTACCTGTAATCATTTTCTGTGCATTTTTCCAAAGTTTGTTGGTTCAAAAAGGTATAATGTGCAATGTTTTATATTTTCAATACCTTATTGAGGGTACAGCTTTTTAATTTTTATAACTCTGGACCCATAAATGGGAAAAATGCTGCACTCAGTGAGCTGGATGACAGAATCACACTTGAGGCAGAGCTGAAGAAGGGGGGAGGTGTACCAATGACAATAGTAATGGGTGATTTTAACTGTCACCTGTGCCCAGATCTGCCCCCGGACCGTCTAGCTTGGGACACCTGTCCCTTCATTGAGGGACCACATTGGGAACATAATCAGGAGGGCATACAACAAAATGCAATGATAGAAGCACATTCATTGATGCACACTATCGACCTAACAGTCCCGGAGGTAGAGGGCACACACGTTCCAACCTTGAAAGGTAGAGGAAGCTCCACTACTATAGATTATATATTAATCTCCTCCTTTGCCAAAAATAGGATTGCCAAGGTCAAAACTAAATGGAGCACTTTTAGTGACCATAACCCTCTTGTCATGGAAATTATATATACATGCGGGGGGGCAAACCCAAAGGGGTGGGGGGGGCAGCCTCCAACCAATAGACCAGGGTAGGCGTCTCAAGTGGGAAAGGATAAACGTGCAAGAGTTTTACAAAACTTTAGTCCAAAATGGAAGAAAAGAGGTAGAAGATTGTTTGGACCCTCTAAAGGAAGGACCAGAATTATTGGAGTCATTTACAGCGCTCACAAACCTAGTGGATAAAATGTTGGAAGCCAAAGGACCAAGGAAAGGGCCCACGAATCCACGATGGTTCGACAAGAGCTGCTCAAAAGCCTTAAAGGATCTAAAAGCTTCTCTCAAAGTTAAACCAAGGAACAAGACAGAAGTGGCCATCTGTAGAATAAACTATAGAACCAAAGTGAAAGAGAGGAAGAAGTGGGCAGACCTTAGAGAGGCGGCAGAAAATAGGGACTTTGTAGAATTTGGGAGGATTGTAAATCGGCCCTGTTTTAACGAGCACACTGCCCCGGTGATTAGTAGCAATATCCTTCCAGGTCAATGGGTCAATCACTTCCAAGGGTTATATAATAAGTTAAAACTAGAAATCCAGGAGGGCGAGTGGCAGGGGACCCGGAGTGGTAAAATAATCCTCTCGCTAGAGGAGATAACAAAAGCAATCAGTGGGTTGACCCCTAACAAGGCCCCAGGTCCGGATGATACTCCACCGGATCTATATAGAAGTAATATAGACTTATGGGCACCGATTTTAACTAGGGTGTTAAACGCGGCCATCAAATCCGGCCTACCACGTTCCTGGTCCACGGCACTGATTGTACCCATTTTTAAGAAAGGTATCAGGGACGATCCTAAATGTTATAGGCCGATTTCGCTCATAGATGTTTCTGCCAAAATTTGGGGGCGAGTGATTTTAAATCGGCTCATGGAGTGGACAGAGGAACATCAAATTTTGGCTGAGATACAATACGGGTTTAGAGAGGGCAGATCGACCAGTGACCAGTGCCTAAATTTGTATCTTTTAACAGCTAAGTATACAAAGGCAGGCACGGGCACGGTCTATCTGGCATTTATGGACCTGGCTGCGGCCTTTGACAATGTCAATAGGTCTAAACTGTGGTCTATGATGCAGAACCTAGGTATTGAACAGGGGCTGATAAGTATCCTGAAAGAGCTACACTGGAACACCACGGCGGGGGTACGTTACAGTCCAGAGGGGGGGGGAACTGATCATTTTTTATGTGCAGGAGGAGTAAGACAAGGGTGCATATTAGCCCCTTTTCTCTTCTCGCTCTACATTAATGCCCTGGAGAGTGCCCTTACTGCCCTAAAAGTTGACTGTCCTAAAGTAGGACCGCGTCAAATCCCAGTACTACTGTACGCGGATGACGCGGTCCTTCTGGCCAGAACCCCAAGGGCTTTACAACTTTTGGTGGACGGATTTGTTAAATTTATGGGTGACTTGGACCTTTCTGTCAACTTAACTAAATCCTTTGTTATGGTGGCTGGTAAAAAACCCGCCAACAAGAGCGTGTTCAAGATAGGGACACACACCCTGGGCAAAGTAAAGACCTTCCCCTACCTAGGTCTACTAATGGATGGTGATATGCAGTTTAGCCAGCTGCTTGAGGACCATTGCACCAAGCTTGTCTCCTCAAATGGGGCCATATCGAACTTTGCCCGTAGGTTGGGACGTTGGTGCCCAGAACAGATAATGGCACTATACGGATCAATCAGTACAGCAAAGGCTTTGTACGGTGCTGAGGTATGGGGTTTCAGGGACTGCAAGCAACTTCAACAACAGGAAGATAAATTTTTCCGCAGAATCCTGAAAATCCCGCATTCCATCCCTGCTGAAATTGTCCATGCTGAATTGGGGATGCCTTACATCACAGATAATGCTAAATTAAGACCGATTATGGCATGGTGTAGAATCTGGACCAACCCGGAGGCATCCCTTACCAGGGAAATTGTGACAGACTGTTTGCAGAGAGACAAGGGACTACAAATTCCGTGGTTAAAATATGTGAAAGACTCTTTAGTGGGCATAGACCAGTGTCAATTTTTTGATGATCCTTCGTCGATTTTAAATAGCTCTAAATTGAAGGTGAAAAAACTGCTTTTAGAAATATTTGAATCTGACAGAAGAAGCCGTGGCTTGGCAAAAAAATCAATAGCAGCTTATGATCTTGTAAGAAATGGGCTGGGAATGGAATCATATCTGTTTCTGATGTACAGCCCAAATGATCGATTTTTAATGTGCCGTTTTAGGCTCAATTGGTTACCAAACATTTTAGCTTATCCAGCTGGTTTTACTGTAACAATTGAGCAGAAGGGTGCCTGCGGCTGCGACAATAGGTCTCCGCAGGACACCCTTCATTTTGTACTTTTATGTCCATTTTATAGAAATCCTAGACGGTTGTTTTTGGTTGACATTCTCAGGAAACAGAAATTCCACCATGCAAAAACTGCACTGTTGTTTTTACAGAAAGCTAGTGATACCCATACTCTATGCGCCATTTTAAGTTTCCTAAAAGTAGCAGTAAGATTGAGGAATACAAGAAATTAATTTGTTTTGTAAATCAAATCCGCTCCATGAATTATATCCCTCGTTTTTTTTTTTAAGTTGTTTTAATTATCAAAAGTTCAGGAATGATATGTATTGATAGCTAATGAAATTTTATAATGTAATGTGCTTTCATGAGGAACTTTTATTCTTAGAAATAAAGATTTACTGAACTGAACTGAACTGAACAATACCTTATTGTCTGTAAAAGGAATAACGATGATTGGTAATTTGGTAAAACCTATATATAATTGTAAAGATTCACTTCTCTAGCTATCTATCTAACATTTGTTTATAAAAAATTACCTTTAAATCTCTTTATAGACGAATATTATGATTATATAGGACTTCGTCGTTGTTAGGTACTCATCTTGATAGCGACCACTTTAAAATAAACTCTGCAAAAACAGGATGTTGAAAATAGATATCCATTAGTTCTTGCGAATTAGCCCCCGCAAAGGCTAGATTATTTTAGGCAAAGCGAACTTACCTTAAACATTTTTTTAAGCGAGCTCATTAGCACTAGCGTCCAAGGTTCTACACACAGGTGGCGCAACACTTATAAGGCTTTAGGTTTTAGAGAAAATACACTCACCAGATGATAAAGGAGGGGAGAAAATACGAAAGAAAAAAGAAGTCTATTGGATTTTTACCCTTGGAACCTTTAACCAAGGGTTGAACCTTGAACTTCCATGAGAAAGCGCAATTATATACAGGAGTCAATACAGACAACTTCTGTTTTTTGTTCCCATGTTGGCTGAAATGACGTTTTCAGCCAAGAACTGAAACTTCACTCCCTTCTATGGATTTGCTGCATCTAGGCTTCATTAGTATTCTTTTATTTCTAACCACATGATTTTTTATCATTATCTGGGCGATTTCCATCGTTGTAAACTACCGTAAATGCGATTGTTGGTGCACGCATTCTGCACCATTATATTAGAGTAACATATCACTTTAAGAAAGGGAGGGTCCTTGTCTTTTGGCCTATTGGAATCCGCTATATATGCACCAATTAGTTTCAACCTTTCAATTCTTTCCTTGCGTTACGGACTCATTCGCCGCCATTAATCACGCTGGACTCCGACTCTGCCACAGGTATGCGCTTCGCATTGGGATACTATTAGCCAAGAATAGCTTGTAATCTGCTATATGTCTCTGCAGGCATAACCTGAATCGGGTGACTTGTAAAACCCGTTAGTAATCTGATTATCGTTAAAAACCTGATGCTACTCGATCGTATTTTATTATCTTTATACGATGGTCTCTGGCTGGACTCATTAATGTAGATCGTAAAATTTGAGTAGTTGCGTCTTACACTATGTATTCTTTTGTTTATAGTGTTTTTAGAACGGAAATTGGTAGCCGCGATTTGGCATCCCGCTCCCGCCGCAACCATCACACGCTTCCCATCCAATTAGAATATCGCGACACGAACGAGCAAGACCTGATATTCTCAGGTACGTGTCAGCTCGAATCTATCGATCACACTTGAGATATTTTTGTCAATGGTCGGATAAAATAGAAATGAACAGCTCCCTTTCCATACTTACTACCTACAGAAAAGTATGCCAAATATCGAGTCGGCCTGATACGTGTTGCGCCACCTGTGTGTAGAACCTTGGACGCTAGTGCTAATGAGCTCGCTTAAAAAAATGTTTAAGGTAAGTTCGCTTCGCCTAAAATAATCTAGCCTTTGCGGGGGCGAATTCGCAAGAACTAATGGATATCTATTTTCAACATCCTGTTTTTGCAGAGTTTATTTTAAAGTGGTCTCTATCAAGATGAGTACCTAACAACGACGAAGTCCTATATAATCATAATATTCGTCTGTAAAGAGATTTAAAGGTAATTTTTTTATAAACAAATGTTAGATAGATAGCTAGAGAAGTGAATCTTTACAATTATATATAGGTTTTACCAAATTACCAATCGTGGTTATTCCTTTTACAGACAATAAGGTATTGAAAATATAAAGCATTGCACCTTATACCTTTTTGAACCAACAAACTTAGGAAAAACGCAAGGAAAATGATTACAGGTACGTTACTATTACAAAAGCCAATAACTCTGTTTCTCCAACCTTCCCTAAAATAAGTTTCCTTTTACAAGGAGCGCACATCGGTATGATTACGATAATGACCTACGGCTTTCATAACTACATAGTTTTAGGACCCTAATATACAATCAATATTCTTCCTAGATTAAGATAATGAGGCCATCATTTTATGATACCCGTCTTTGATTAGTTAATGATGAGGTTAAAACATAAAGTATTACCCTGTTTATTTAAAAAAAAAAAAACCAATTAGACAGGAATTCAACACTTACTTTCACTCTTCTTTTTCTTCCATCTTTCTTGGGTCTCAGAAATTAATTGGTTATTAAAATTTGTGTTTTGGATACCAAAATGCTATTGATGCTTTGAACAATTTGCTTATGTGAACGAGCAAATACTATCCGTCATGTCGAATGTTCTTTGTTAATGTTTTTTTAATGTGCGGAACACTCCAATGGGGTTTTGTAACTGTCTCAATTATGTATGACACTCTCTTTATGTGTCTTTAGCTTGCGGTATAATTTGTTATTGTTGTAAGAATTATCTGGCAAACTGTTACAGTATAACCATCAAATGTGTGAAAAGTTGTAACTATCTAAACACAAGTAAAAGTATTTTTATCACTTTTTAATTATAGAAATATGCTGATATTGTCCTGATGAAAACACATTGTTTGTGTCGAAACGCGTTGACAGACAGACATCAACTCCAACAATCAGCTTTGGGAATCATCGTAGTTTTTAAACTTTTCCCTCAATACTAGAGACTATAATAATTGAATACTGTACTCTCTTTTATTGCTCTTTTTTATATAATTTTCGTATTTGATTGAACATGTTTATCAATTTTTATCAATGCTATTAAATTTCATATGTGATCATAATTATTGGTTATATTATCTTCTTTTACCTGTGTTTGTATATTGTTATACTAAGTTCTTGCCAGTTATCTACACTGTTTTTACCTGGATACTTTATTTTGCTATCGAATACAATATGGGCTCCATATACCAAGGTCCAAAGTTGCGAGCGTTGATTAAACTAATTGATGATTACACACGCGGTGACAGATTAGTGTGCACTTTTCCCCTTTCAGCAGACTTATCAAGGTCAACAGCGTCACCACCTACAAGACCCTTCTGCTCAACTTACAACAGTCTGTTTGGGAACACTGATTTCACAGATTCTACTAATTATGATCAGAAATTTTAAAAAAATTCAGCCACCACCAGGCCCATCAAATGACTGGAATGACTATCTAGCGCCCAAAACTCAGAACCTGTGCCTCATCATGCATATTCCCTGCCTGATAATATTGATTCATTTAATTCTTTGAAAGAGAGATTCTCAACACTTTTCAAGCTACAAGTCGAAGCACAAACTGACGGATTATCTTTATGATTAGTGGGGCTCCAAAAAAGTCCAATAAAACTATCCCTATCTTACATTTTATAAGACAAGCCGGAGTCAAAATATTGTATGTCCCAGCCTTTTTCTCCATGATGGTATATTGTTTAGATCAGAAGTAAAGGGCATCTGATTATTCTCTAGAATGTCTCACTGGCCATCCTTGTGACGAATCTGTTATCCTACAGGCCGCACACTGCCATTCAACCAACCCCAGTTCTCCATATAAAGCCTCTCCAGACAAGGAGGTAAGGAAGACAGACATCTTTGGTAAGTTGGTATCCACACTGACGGGCATCTTTGTCAAAGCAACTAATACCTGACCGATTGTCAGATGCTGTGCTAAGCAAATGTGGGTGGATATGGCGCCCTCTCTGAACCTGCTACCAAAAGATAATAAACAAGAAGCGAACCCCATTTTATGAGAGAGTAAAAATGCCTCATTAAGTGTAATAGATGGCTCCATGAACTTTGCCTCTATAGGGGCTCGCAAGATGGCTAGTGCAGCAGTCTTAAAATGCCACGGTTGGCTGCGATCCATTTTTTTGCCATGAAATACAGGATTACATCGTGAATATATGTAATTCATTAGTGAAAACCTGTTTAGAAGGCATTCAGAAGAATCTCTGCAGTTTGTTAAATCGGAGAAAGATACAGCTCGATGTCTTGAAGCCCTGCAGTAAAGATATCGTCCCACTTTCCAAATTATTACAGGCAGATCGTTACCCACCTACACGGCTAGTTATCAGCTGCATGGATGCTATACATCACGATCTCAGCAAGCTCCTTATTTGTTACAGCCCTAGTACTCACCTATACAGTGCTCTGCCTCCTCCACATCCTATTCAAGGCCACAGCTTTGCAGAAAATGCACTGGACAGTCTAAAAAGGTGGCATTTGCAATGTGCAGACCCCAGCTTCTTTGGTTTTCTTGCCCATTCCTCCAGGCCCAGTGCAGAGAAGGATTTGAGCTTTTTATCAGAAGAGGATGTAATCACTACTGACAAATGGTTACTGTATGGAGTTGGCTATGAACATGTACCCAACTTTGTCACGAAGGAAGAACTGGATGCTTTTATCAGCTCTTTACCCAACTGTAAAGCCACCGGAGAGGATGGTATTCCCGCAGAATTTTTAAAAGCATTTTCTACAGCACTCTTCCCCGAGGTTTTAAGACTTGCAAATTATTTATTACAAGGGGGCGACCCACCAGCATCTTTTTGCACTGCAGTAGTGGTCAGTATTTAAAAAAAATAAAGATAGCGAAAATGTGAACACTTATAGGCCAATAAGCCTCTTAAATACTGATTACAAAATGTTTACTAAGCTCCTTGCCAATAGACTAAACAAGATGGTGGGTTCACTCGTCGGGACAGATCAATGCGGTTTCGTAGCAGGGAGACAGCTTTATATTAATACAAATTTTTTATTAGAGGTGCTCGATTTTTTGTAACAATTAATAAGGTTGAGGTACAGATTTGGTTTTTAGATGCTGTAACAGCATTTGATCTTGTTTCTTGGAACTGTCTTTTTACAATCTTAGAGATGTTTGGCTTCCCAAATGAGTTTATATTTTTATTGAAACAACTTTATATGGATTCACAGGCCAATATTTGAATCAATTCTGTGAAGATCGGGACATGCCAAATAAATAGAGGCAAGGCTGTCCCCTTTCCCCGATTTTATTCGCTCTATTTATAGAGCCATTAGCTATTGCAATTAGGGAAAAAAGAGCTCATACGGTTCCGGTTCAAGGTATGACGAACATAACATTATTTGCTGATGACATCGTTCTCTTCCTTAATCCAAAGATAGAGACCCAGACGGAAGTCATGAGAATCTTTGCAGACTTTGAAAAATAGGGGGGTACAGGATTAATAAGTCTAAAACAGAAATTATATTATGCAACTGCGGTATGAATTCTCTTTTATTGAAATTTAGACAGACATATAACACCCGTCCATAGAGGTATTTAGGGATCTATGTAACCGAGAAAGTAGAAGATCTGTTTTCACTAAATTATATTCCATCGTCAAAAAAGGTACACTCTCCGTTAACGCGATGGAATCAGTTGCCATTATCAATAATAGGACGAGTTGCATTAATCCGAATGTCTATCCTTCCGTTGTTTAATTTTCTTTTTAGTGCTGCTCCTTGCGCAATACAGGCCTCTTTTTTTTTTTGAGAAATAGACAGTATGTTCTCCACTTTCCTATGGGCAAATAAGACACCTAGATTGGCACTCAGCACTTTAAATTATCCTATCGCCGATGGAGGACTATCTCTTCCGAATATCAGAAATTATTATCATGCGACATTTGCACATCACAGTTTTAGATTTTTTTTTTAGATCCTCAAGAGGCAGATAACTTTTTTATGAAAAAGATCTTAAAGGTGTATAACATAATAGACCCCACAAGAGTAACTAAGTACCCTAAAAAAGTGCGTTACAAGACCCTACAATGGTTATTCAAACAAAAAACTCAGCTTTTAACATACTTCGACATTCAAAGCATTAATATCTCAACTAGGTTTTCGAAAATATATATATGGGGGAAACAGGCTTGTTAGAGAATAATATACTAAGGCTGTGGGAAGAAAACGGGTATACCCAGATCCAGGATTTTACCAGGGGGAACTGTTGGAAAACCTGGGCAGACATTTAAACTGGGCTTCAAGATCCAAACACAATCTTAAAATGGTCATTCATTAGATTGAACCGTATATTGGAAAAACTAGATATCGAAAGCCTGTGTTATTAAACTATTATTAGTAATGCCCTTAACTCCCCAACACTACGGAAAATCAGCAACTGGATTAAAATCTTCAATGACAATAAATCTCTTTCACTATATGAAAAAGTTAGGAATAGATGGAAGAAAAGGGAAGATATACAGATTACTAAATCACCCTGGAATAAGCTGAATAAACTTAACGCAGTTATATTTAGAGGGGCAAATTTTAAACGCATGCAGTACTATTTGAAATGGTTGATATATAGAACACCTGCTTTCCTTCATAAAATATACCCACAAATGGAAGATAAATGTTTTCGTTGTGCAGAAATAGGAACCTGGACACATATCATTTGGGAGTGCCCAAAAATGCAGAGTTTCTGGCAGGAGATCGAGAAATATCTTAAATGTATAATTGATCCCCTTATCACATTTGATAAAGCCACTGTAGTTTTGGGCAGTTTTGGGCTGTTCTCCTGCTACCTCCGCACACGAGGATGGCCTGTTTATTGCAGCTTTAATAGCAAGATCTTTAATCCTGCAATTGTGGGGAACAGAGAAGGTACCTACCTTTAACTCATGGAGGGCAAAATTGTCTAGAATACAAGAATTGGAAAAGAAATATGCAATAAGATCAGGAGCAGTTAGAAAGTGTAAGAAATATTGGAATGTGTTTGAAATATAAGATAATACCTTATAGTGGAGATAAAAGGGTAAAACGTATGTATTTGTTTAATATAGCACTTTGCACTTTAGCTTGAGTTGGATTTTTTTTTCCTCTATATACTCTAGTCACATTTGGTATTACAAGATAGGACACATATGTAAATTTGATGTAGTACTTTGCACTTTAACCTTTTATGACCTTTCTCTGTACTATGGAAATATCATGATTTGCACTATTGAGTATTTTGAAATGTATATTTATAATACTGTAATACTTTGTACTATAGATTCAAATCAATTCCTTCCTTTTTCAACGTTTTGAAACATGTATTTATATATGATATTATTGTATGCTATTCAGTCTATGAACTCTCAAAAAAATGCTTTTAAAAAAAAGAGGACTAGGGATATGCTCTCAACTTTTTTCAAAGACCATCGCCTGTTCTACCTTCCAAAGTGGCTCACCCATTTCTGCGATTATAGCAAGCAGATATTCTCGGCATGTTCTCCGAAGGGGATCCGGAGCCTCTCCCCAAATCCCAGTGAAACGCAGGTATTTAATTCTGATTTCTTTTGTGTGCAAAAGAATCAGGAGAGAGGGGTCCCACATTAGATTTCAGACAGCTCAACCAGTCCCTGAAGAAACAATCCTTTTGGATTTTTACTCTACAGGAGATGCTGCACCTGCTCAGCATGGGCAATACATGACATTGCTGAATTTGCAGGTTGTCTATTTCCAAATGACCTTGATTACACCCTACGCACCATAAATACCTGTGATTCGATTTAGCTTAAGTCAGTACCAAGGATTTTTCACAAACTATATGGCCCTTCTGAGTGCAAGAGGTCAAGGACAGCAAGTCTTTCCATATGTAGATGATTGTTAGTCAAGGGCAGGGCATTCCTCACTGGTAAATCATCAACAAAATAGTGTTTTCACTTGTTACTGCCTCCGGGACTCTACTTCTATGCAGCAAAATCCCAACTAGATCTCTCTAATTGCATCTAGTTTGCACAGGCTATGCTAGGCGCAGGACTGAAGAAGGGATTTACATCACAGGAAAGAATTCAGAAACTACGAACATTGGCAACCTGAATACAGGGGCTTTAGAAGGCCTCAGCACCTAACATTGACTTCTGGACATGATGTTCTCTTGCATTTCTCTGATCGTGCACTGAAGGTGGAACTGGACACTGAAAGTCACTGTTGATAATCTGGGTAATATACTTGATGCCAAAATTGATATACGAGACACCCTTCAACATAAAACGGATACTGTGGCGATTGACCTCGGTCTTCTCAGGGACTATCAAAAGAAGACGTTGGATTGCATTGTTAAGGCTTCGGCCGGAAATCGAAGAACTGCGAAAACAGGGGCATATTATCAAGGGGGTTTATCTCCGCTTTTTTGGCTTTAAAAGCCAAGAAAGCGGAGATAAAATTATCTCCCTATTACCTAGCTGCCGCTAACACCAGTTAGTGACAGCTAGTAGGAGATAGCAACCATCTTGGGCCCCACTTTGCATGTCAGTGATATTTATCACTAATGAGATGCAAAGTGGGCGTGCCAAGATGTTAGAGACTGAAAACAGTCGCTAACATCGCTATCTCCTATTACCAACTTTTGGAGATATTCGTGCTAAGCGGGAATATCTCCAAAAGCTAACACCTGCCCTGAGCAGTTCTTAGCCATGTTATCCAATGGGAGGTGGATAACATGGCTAAGAGCATTAGCTCGCTAATGCATGAATATCGCTGACTTTTCAGCGATATTCATGCTTTGCGGCGATTTTTACCGCATTTGCGTTAAACCTTGGTAATACCAAGGTTTATTTGCGGTAAATATCGCCGCAGCACTGCGGTAAATCTTTGTCTCTAACCAAGCAATAGCGATAATTATCGCTATTGCTTGGTAATATGCCCCACAGATCTTCCATCTAATGCCAGCCGTTCCTCTGAGTTCGACGACTTGCTTTTGTTAACACCTGATGGGATTATCTCAATCAGCAAACACCGGTATCAATAGCTTCCTTTCATTATGCCACTTAACCTGCTGATTGCTACCATTAAATATGTTTGTTACTTGAGCACGGGTGAGCGGGCGCATGGGCAGGTTAATTTACGGGCCCTAGGCCTTCCATCATTGCATCCAGGGCAGGTACTGGATACCTGGGATAACGCATTGAATTTCCCCAGTCTGTGTATGGATAGGCGGCCGTTGTTGACAGTGGAACGGGGGGTTGTTACAGGAGTTGATTCTAATATTGTTCAAGAGTTGGTGGCAGATTAAAAGTCGGTGCCGCTCGGGGAGTTGAAACTGTGCAAAATAACTCCGTTTTCTGTGTGGTGTCCGTACAACTAGCTTCAATAGTCACACTGTCAAATATACACTAATGGCTACTAACTAAGTTGACATTCCTTACCCAGAATGGTATAAGAGTCAATTATCTATTTGGAGGAATTGAGAGCATAGTGCTTACTTGCAAGAGACTCACATCACACAGCATCAAGGGATTGCACTGTGGAAATTGTGGTGGGTGGGGAACTATAATATACTAGCTTAACTAAGAAGGACATTACATCGTAGTCACCATCATGGTCAGTGGGAGACTAGACTAGACAGGATGTATGTGGGGGGATGGCCAACATTTTACAGTCCAGGCCCAGTTCTAGGGGGTGGGCCAGGCCCTTGTAAGTTAGCGCATTGGCCCACCTAGGGCCCATTATATATCAGAAAATCAGCCTTTGTTCTTTTTCTAAAAAAAAAATCACACAGGGTTACAGCCATGCTATCAAAGCTTAATTGTGTAACTTTCATTTATAACGCCAACGCCTTGTGCTACTTTAAGCGCTTGGGGACAAGGGTGAGGTCATGGGGAATGGTTGCTATTACTGTGTACCTGTAAACATAAAGGGTATCTAAAACATCCCCACTATATTGAAACCACACGCTCTTGTTGCACAATAATTAAGAAATTTAACCCGTTTTATGGCAGGAACAGTGTGAAGTATTTTGCCTTTGCAAGAAAAGTGAACATGTGCATACTATCAGTTTATATATCTTAAGAGTGGTTGATTTGTTTTACTTTCTTTCTGCTGTGGCGCTCGTCCTGACTTCAGGCCAGGGCCACTGGAATTCTGCAGCCAGGGAAAAACAAATTACGTGGCAGGGTTGACTAAGTTGAGTTGCAAGAAAAGGCTAATTATGTGGTGTTAATGCTGCACATTTTGTAAGAGTATTACTTCAATATTTTCACAAGTTAATACTATCTTGGAAAATGGTCCACCTTGTTAGTATCAGTTTAAGAGCGCAATACAGCATTAGGCAACTGAAAGGTGCCTAGGCAACGTTGGTGAAGGGCCGGCCACTACTGCGCAGCAGCACGCTGCGTTGCTGCGTTTTTAGTGAGGTCAATTTGAGCTAGAAGCACTTTTTGTCTCAAAATCTGCAAATTATGCAGCTGTTGATGAATTATGTGACAAATGTGGCAACCCATTACTATGCGGACTGCGCTGCAGAATCACATAGGCCCACATGCATCAATATCTGCTTTTGCGATTTCTAAATTGCGAAAAATAGCGATTCGCAATTTAGAAATCGCAAAAGCCTATGCATGATTATTTTTTCATTTTTTATGCAATTCGGTAAAAATCGCTATTTTTACCGAATCGCATAAAAAATGCGATTTTCAAATTGCGAATTCGCAATTCCCATTCATTTCTATGGGCCAAAATGCCCATAGGAATGAATGGGAATTGCGAATTCGCAATTTGAAATCGCAATTCATCAATCCATTTCAAGGGTGGAGTGGGGGGTCTAAATGACCCCCCCCTGCACCCATGAAATGTACTTTTCAGTAGAAGTTACATACACACATGTCCTAAGGACATGTGTGTCTGTAACTTAACAGTTTAAAAAATGCATTTTTGTGCATTTTTAAACAATTTTGCAAATTACCACGAGGTTGAACTTCGTGGTAATTTGCACTTCCAATTTGAAAAATCACAATTTTTTGGGAAATGATGCATAGCATTTAAGAAATCGCAAAATTGCGATTTCTTATATGCTATCGCAATTTTAGAAATCGCAAAAAAGTTGCGATTTCTAAAATAGCATGATGCATCCCAAACAGCACTTTTGGAATCGCAAACGGCCGATTTTAAGGAATCGCACCGTTTGCGACTCCAAAAATGCTTGATGCATGTGGGGCATAATTCCAGCGGACCTGCTTATAGCACTATATTAAGTAAAAAAAACACTTATTAAGTGAAAACACTTGTCAAGTTTTACTAATTCAATACAGATACAGAATGAGAAGGAGCCGTGCAAGTGCCTATCATACAAAGAAAAGCAAGCGTAACAATTCCATGGTAGCACTGGCAACATGTGCTGCGGCTGTCCTGCCTACCCTCAAACTCCGAGCTGCTCGCTGAAGGCGGCGCTCACTAAAATAATTAGAAGGAATTTAGACGCCCATCTTTGAGGGACTTGTGACTGTGCATTTATTCGTTCCCTTACATATTCTCTGATTTTGTCACATGAGTAGACCGGAATGGATTGTAGTCAGTTCCACTGAAATTCTGCAATTCTTAAGCTGCACTGTTTTACGCATAATTGTGGCTTTGTCACATTTACCACATAATCCATTATCTGTTGCATAATTTACAGATTTTAACAAAAGGCCATGTTCAATGGATCAAAAGTTACTAAAAACGTTGTGACATGCTGCAGCAGTGGAAGGCTCCATGCAACGGATTACTGGGCACCTTTCAGCTGCTTGTTGCTGTTTTTGCCTTTTAAAATGGTATTATGATGTGAAACCCTTTTCCAGATAGTGTTAACGTGGAAAAAAAATGACAAAAGGATACATTAATACAATCCTGCATTACACTGCATCATTTAGTCAACCCTACTGGGTATTTTGAACCTCTTCATTTACATAATTCCAGTGGCCCTGACTATTGGCTGTTGTTACTCCTTGGGTCCTAACTGATAAGATAATATACTAGGCTAATGCACTTGCTACACAGATGCCCCACCAATCTATGACTTCACAAGTCAAATCTTGCTACTCGGCCTCCCATTTCAGAAAAAAAGAGTGAGACCATGTGGGAAATCTGCCTTTTATGCATGGTCACCCCAGATTTTTCGATTTTTTCTGGGCCCTTGTTTTTTCTGTTTCTTTCATTCTGTACACTGTACCCCTGCTAAGCATGATTAAAGTGCCTGTGCTTTCCTTTAACCATGGTTAAACTGGATTATTACTAATTGACACAATTAACATGCCTATAAGTCCGGAATATATGGTGTAGAAAAAGCACCCAGTGCCTGGAATTTAAATGCCACTTGTGGACTGCAGCTCCAATTGTATGATTCACAGAGTGGCCCTACAAAACATACCTTCAGAACTACCTTCATAACCTGACTACTCCAGTGTAACATATTAAATAACCCATTTTGACAGGTAAAGGCCTACCTTTTAAATATTAAAAAGTTACCTCTATTTAGGCAATGTAGCTTACAAAGCAGAGTTCATGGTATTTAAAAGTGGGACACTTGGAAACGTATGCCACCATATCCCTACAGTGACACAGCCCAAAATCTATTTTCACTGTGGCAGGCCTGGCTGTCCTATACAGAAAGCCAGAGCACAGATTAAAGTATTAACACAACAATCTCGGGTATGGGACCAGCAACAAAAATTATTAATCCACAATTTTTAATAGTTATTCAATTGTGAAGTTGGATTTTCAATAAATATTAAGGTATTTTCTGTGCACGAAGCTCCTGGAGGCTAATTTGAATTAGCTGTCCAGCACATGCCTGGTTGGTACTTAGCCTTTTGATGGAGTGTGAAATTTCTTCCGAAGCCACACAATAGACCACCTTGATTGACAGGGCGACCTGAGTGGGCAGCGTTGACGCCTGTGAGCTCATCTGCACATTCAGGGTGAGGTCCTCTCTTGGCACAACAGTATCAAATTCTGCCTCACAGTCCTGGTTGAGGCAAATGTGAACATTATGAGCCCTTGGAAGGGATCAAACAGGACAAGATCCCAATGCTTGTGTGTACTCTGGCTGGTTGTTGAAAGATCTTGGTTTGTCTAGCCAGATGTCTGTCTCCTTTTTAGGTCTCGCCTGAGCCAGCGCGCATGCTACAGGCATGTATTACCATGGGCGCAGGGTAATAAATGCTCCCCATTTTGTCACTTGTATGCAGGACAAAGAAGTAGACTCCACTGGTCAGTAGGATGGCCTCTTGTGTGGCTACTGGGACAGAACAAGCTGCAAGAGGTCTGTACCCTGAAGTGCCTGGCTGACCAGTGGCAACTGGAGATGGACTGGATGTTGCTGTTGATGTCTACTTGACAGTCTGAGAGTCTGGCTCTACAGGCCAGATTTACCAATTTCTCGTGCAGTGCAGCAGCCACAAATGCTGCAGTGCATGAGAAGGGGAGAGCAGTAAAGCGCCAAATTTACTGAGATATGGCACTCCCTAGCGCCGGCGCTGACATTATCTGCTTTGCGCCACGGAGACACCATTGTGTCAAAGTGCAAGGGTGTCTCCATGTGTTAAGCATATATTTTGTACTGGAAGGTTACGGTATGTAACTGTTACAAATCGTTTTTTACCACTAAGCATGGGCGGAAAATCCGTTACGGTGGCGGATTTTGCGGATTTTCGGGAAATTCGCAATCCGCGAGATTCGCGGATTTCCCGCAGAATCCGCTAAATTCGCACACAACGGATTTTTTTTCTGGGTGATACAATTTTTGCGGTGCGCGGCGTTCATCAGCGTTTGCCAAGTTGTTTTTCCGATATTTTGCGAGTGCTGCGCCATTTTGGATCTTGCTGCGGGATCCCGCGAGAATTTGGCGAGCGCGATTACTTAATCGCAGCTTGCCAACTTGCACAGCGAGAGTTTGTCAACGCGAGTACGCCGTGATCACATATCGCGGGACTTCGCAATTGCAAGCTTGGAGATGCGGCGAGCAGCAACAATCTTGCATTCGCGAAAATATAAAATTTGCAATTCTGCACAAGAAATCCACCAGCAAGCAGCATAAACCTTCTGGAAATGATGATTTTTATCTGAATAACTCCTCAGGTTGACATTTGCCTGCACTTTTTTTGCGAGGAGTCCATTTTGGGGAGGGGGGTGGGAGGAAGGAAGTGCCCCACAGTCTTTAACTTCCTGTTCCTGTCCAGCAGGCTCCTCCCAGTGCTTTGTCCATCTCCTGGTCACTTTTCATTTGGATCTGGAGCTGGAAGGATTACTTTTTGTGGATGCTGCTGCATATTTGGATTTGAGGCCTTTTTGACTTTCTTTGGATCACTTTTGGATTAGAAATTTCACAAGTAAGTTTGTTTGGGGCATTATAGTTGCTGCAACTACAATTTTGGAATTTTCGATTTTTGGGCTGTTTTGGGGCCTTTTGCCCAGGGGTACTCAGTGGTGGGTGGACTGAGTCTTTCTGTGGGGTGTCTTGAATTTAAACATCATGGAGGGCATGGATGGAATGGGATTGTGCTGATTTTTCAGTGATTTTCGTTTTTTGGGGCTGTACTTGTGGCCTTTTCACCAGGGATATTGAGTCTTGCATGGGCCTAGTCTTTCTGTGGGGTGTCTTGAACTTAAACATCATGGAGGGCATGGATGGAATGGGATTGTGCTGATTTTTCAGTGTTTTTCGATTTTTGGGGGTGTTCATGGGGAGGGACAGGCCATGTGGCTGGGGGCCATTTTGAGTGCTGCTACCGGCCCTGGCCATGTGCTGGGAGGCAAGTGGCCATTTTGAATGCAGGCATTGTTGTTAGGCCTGCAACCATTTTGCCTACTTTTCAAACTTTATGCCCAGGGGTAGTGAGTCTTGCATGGGCCTAGTCTTTCTGTGGGGTGTCTTGAATTTAAACATCATGGAGGGCATGGATGGAATGGGATTGTGCTGATTTTTCAGTGATTTTCGTTTTTTTGGGGCTGTACTTGTGGCCTTTTCACCAGGGGTATTGAGTCTAGCATGGGCCTAGTCTTTCTGTGGGGTGTCTTGAACTTAAACATCATGGAGGGCATGGATGGAATGGGATTGTGCTGATTTTTCAGTGTTTTTCGATTTTTGGGGGGGTTCATGGGGAGGGACAGGCCATGTGGCTGGGGGCCATTTTGAGTGCTGCTACAGGCCCTGGCCATGTGCTGGGAGACAAGTGGCCATTTTGAATGCAGGCATTGTTGTTAGGCCTGCAACCATTTTGCCTACTTTTCAACCTTTATGCCCAGGGGTAGTGAGTCTTGCATGGGCCTAGTCTTTCTGTGGGGTGTCTTGAATTTAAACATCATGGAGGGCATGGATGGAATGGGATTGTGCTGATTTTTCAGTGTTTTTCGATTTTTGGGGGTGTTCATGGGGAGGGACAGGCCATGTGGCTGGGGGCCATTTTGAGTGCTGCTACAGGCCCTGGCCATGTGCTGGGAGGCAAGTGGCCATTTTGAATGCAGGCATTGTGTTAGGCCTGCAACCATTTTGCCTACTTTTCAACCTTTATGCCCAGGGGTAGTGAGTCTTGCATGGGCCTAGTCTTTCTGTGGGGTGTCTTGAATTTAAACATCATGGAGGGCATGGATGGAATGGGATTGTGCTGATTTTTCAGTGATTTTCGTTTTTTGGGGCTGTACTTGTGGCCTTTTCACCTGGGGTATTGAGTCTTGCATGGGCCTAGTCTTTCTGTGGGGTGTCTTGAACTTAAACATCATGGAGGGCATGGATGGAATGGGATTGTGCTGATTTTTCAGTGTTTTTCGATTTTTTGGGGGTGTTCATGGGGAGGGACAGGCCATGTGGCTGGGGGCCATTTTGAGTGCTGCTAAAGGCCCTGGCCATGTGCTGGGAGGCAAGTGGCCATTTTGAATGCAGGCATTGTTGTTAGGCCTGCAACCATTTTGCCTACTTTTCAACCTTTATGCCCAGGGGTAGTGAGTCTTGCATGTGCCTAGTCTTTCTGTGGGGTGTCTTGAATTTAAACATCATGGAGGGCATGGATGGAATGGGATTGTGCTGATTTTTCAGTGATTTTCGTTTTTTGGGGCTGTACTTGTGGCCTTTTTACCAGGGGTATTGAGTCTAGCACGGGCCTAGTCTTTCTGTGGGGTGTCTTGAACTTAAACATCATGGAGGGCATGGATGGAATGGGATTGTGCTGATTTTTCAGTGTTTTTCGATTTTTGGGGGTGTTCATGGGGAGGGACAGGCCATGTGGCTGGGGGCCATTTTGAGTGCTGCTACAGGCCCTGGCCATGTGCTGGGAGGCAAGTGGCCATTTTGAATGCAGGCATTGTTGTTAGGCCTGCAACCATTTTGCCTACTTTTCAACCTTTATGCCCAGGGGTAGTGAGTCTTGCATGGGCCTAGTCTTTCTGTGGGGTGTCTCGAACTTAAACATCATGGAGGGCATGGATGGAATGGGATTGTGCTGATTTTTCAGTCATTTTCGTTTTGGGGGGCTGTCCTTGTGGCCTTTTTACCAGGGGTATTGAGTCTTGCATGGGCCTAGTCTTTCTGTGGGGTGTCTTGAACTTAAACATCATGGAGGGCATGGATGGAATGGGATTGTGCTGATTTTTCAGTGTTTTTCGATTTTTGGGGGTGTTCATGGGGAGGGACAGGCCATGTGGCTGGGGGCCATTTTGAGTGCTGCTACAGCCCCTGGCCAAGTGCTGGGAGGCAAGTGGCCATTTTGAATGCAGGCATTGTTGTTAGGCCTGCAACCATTTTGCCTACTTTTCAACCTTTATGCCCAGGGGTAGTGAGTATTGCATGGGCCTAGTCTTTCTGTGGGGTGTCTCGAACTTAAACATCATGGAGGGCATGAATGGAATGGGATTGTGCTGATTTTTCAGTCATTTTCGTTTTTGGGGGCTGTACTTGTGGCCTTTTCACCAGGGGTATTGAGTCTTGCATGGGCCTAGTCTTTCTGTGGGGTGTCTTGAACTTAAACATCATGGAAGGCATGGATGGAATGGGATTGTGCTGATTTTTCTGTTTTTTTTCTGATTTTTTTGGGGTGTATAACTGAACTGATGTTCCTCTGTCTTCCATTGCTTTTAGGTGCACAAGACTCAAGAGAACCACCAGTGCCAGGAAGAAGTCCTGCAGCGGTGTGTGTGTGCAGCATAACGTCACGCGACGTCACGTCTGGCCTCAGACAACTCTACAATTCGTGTAACTGCGGCCTGCTGTCTGACCTGCTCTGAAGAAGATGGCCCCCAAAAAAGGTCTCCGTAGCTCCTCTAGCAAGAAAGTTGCTAGTAAGGAGCAGAAGAAGCAAGTTACCAAGGAGGCTGGTGTGCCGCCCGCCGCGTTTTTTGGTAGCAAAAACACAAGTACGCCTGCAGCAGCAGCAGGATCTGCTGGGGACCAAGCTGGGAGCAGCACCCCCGCTCCATTGGGTTCAGTGCCTCCACCACCACGCCAACTTATAAGTCAAAGCCCTTGAGTGCTTCAGAGGCAGTCAGTATACTTCTCCTATCACCATCGACCAGTGATGTTGGCTCATCGCAAGAAAGTAGCAGCAATGTCCCTGAATCAACACAGGTTGTTGTAACTCATCTGACAAGTGTTGAACAACCACAGCCGCAACAACAACACCATGTGCAAGTACAAGCCCAAGCACATGTGGAAGGAGAGGCAGCGCAAGGAGATGCGCAAGCAGAGGTGCATGGAGGGTCACAAGTGCCCACAATAGTTGTTCCTCCCGAAGTAGGGTAACATCAGGAAATCGACAATCAAGCCGAGGTATCATTGGAAGCCACTCCTCCTGATGATCATTCATTGTCTTCCACATCCCTAGCAAGGAAAAGATCAAGGTTGGTGTCTACATCTTCTTCAAGCCCACCTCCTTCTGATGATACGGATCCCAATTGGGAACCAGCACCACTGCCGTCTGAGAGTGAGGCACACCATGATCTGACAAAGGTACCTCAGCGTAAAAGGAAGGTCGTCGAAAAACTCATAGCTATGGAGTGTGATGAGGCTCAACAAGAAGTGACGCATACTGCTGCTGATGAAGCCCTTCACGACGACGATCCAGTCACCATAATGGTCACTGCAGCCCCAGCGGGCATGCAGCAAAGAGACATTTTGACTCTATCCCGAGAAGCTGCTGAGCGTGATGATGATGTCGACGAGGAGTCAATGGAAACACAACAATCATTGGATTTGGAGTTAACTAGTACACCAACACCTACCGCTTCCATATTTCTTCCTCGCAAGAAGGGACCTCCATCCACCTCGACCTCAATTAGTGGTGGTGAAAGTGCAAAACGTACTGAAGTTCGACAATCCACATCCTCCACTTCATCTGGCATTAGCAGCAGGACCACCACCACCAGTATCGCCGCCTCCTCCGGCCCCCAAAGACATTTCAAGTGTGCAGTTTGGGACTTCTTTAGTGTTTGCCCAAAAAAGGAAAACGTAGCCATTTGTAGCATTTGTAAGCTTCGAGTTAGTCGTGGTAAGTTTGGTACCAACTATGGTACCGGAGGCCAGAGAGGTCATCTTGAGAGACAGCACGCTGTCCAATGGTTTGCGCACCTACAGGCGATCAAGGAAGCCCAAATTGCACGAAATGAAAACGTTGATGTTTCATCTGATGATGACAAGGAGGAAGAAGACGTGTCAAACACTTCACTTACACCCAGTACCCCTGTCAGCAGCACACCACATGTGAGCCACACTAAGAGTGTGGGAGAGAGTGAGACACCAATGCGAAAAAGTTCATCGGCGAGCGTAACTGGGTCGAAGATATCATCATCATCATCCCGTAAATCCTTGGTCCAGGGCAACATTAAAAAGATGTTGTTTACAGAAGCGCAATATGAACGCAACCACCCACTGACGCGTCTGTATAACTCTAAGCTGGCTAAAATACTAGCTCTGGACCTTCTCCCTTTTTCTTTTGTAGAAGGGGTTGGTTTTCTAGAATTAGTGGCAGCACTCTGCATAAATGGAAGGTTCCCAGCCGGTTCTATTTTGCCCGAGTTGCGGTTCCAGCACTACATGAAGATGTTCTGGAGGTGATTGGGGCAGCTTTGCAGAAGAGTTCTGTTCACACTATACATCTGACAACAGACATGTGGACCAGTGGCGCAGGCGCTGATTACATGTGCATCACTGCACACTGGGTCTCTTTTTCAGGGGCTAAAGCAAAGCTAAACACAGGTGTTGACCCGGACATTGTTTTTAAAGCTGCTCGGAAACATGCAACACTAGCCATGTTTGGTTTGGAGAAACGTCTCACAGCAGAAAACATTTTGGATGTCTTTAACACAAAGGTCCTTAAGTGGCTATCCCCCAAAAAACGCCAGGTTGGTTATGTTTCCACGGACAATGGCGCCAATATAGTTAAGGCCATGAGGCTGGGTGAGTATTTCAGAGTGCCGTGTTTGGCGCACTGTATAAACCTGGTTGTCCAAAAATTCTTGGGTAATAAAGACAGTGCAGCGTACAGAGTAGTGGACACCTGCCAAAAAATGTGCAACCATTTCAGCCATTCTTTTAAGGCCCGGAAGCAGCTGAGGAGCCTGTTATATCAACGTCAAATGCCAGTGAAAGCACTCATCCAGGAGGTGGTAACACGTTGGAACTCAACCTTCTACATGCTTGAGCGTCTGTATGAGCAGTATACGGTACTCGATCACTATTTCTTAACAGAGGGTACAGCTCAGAAGGAGGACCTGAGGATGGGTGCGGCGCAATGGAACATAGTTCAAAGCCTGACACACATGCTTCGTCCTTTTGAGTTCTTCACGCGTGCAGTCAGCAAGGAGGACTGTAATTTGGGAAAAGCTATCCCATTGTTGTACATGCTGGAGCACCAACTGAAGGAGGTGTGTTCTGTGTTTGAAAAAGATGTAAAAAACCAAGACTCTTTTGTTCTGGCTGAGAAATTATTAGAGCTCCTACAAGGTGATGAACGTCTTAAAATGATCCACTCAGAACAGCATTACATTTGTGCTACTATTCTGGATCCACGCTACAAAAAGGCGCTGGCAGGCCAAGCATTCTTTCCTTTTGATGATGAACATGTTCCAAAGTACAAACGTTGGCTAGCCTTGTCAGCCAAGAGGTTTGAAAGAGAACGGCAGAAAATTGAAGGAAAAGGCAGTACATCAGCATCAGCAGACCATCCCCAGTCAAAACAATCCACTTCTGTGGCTGTGGCACAAGTGACCTCTCAGCCGTTAAAGACACAGGCAACCGGATCATCTGCACCAGACACAACAGAAACATTGGAGGCTGAAGAGGATTGGCTAGCTCGGCTTGGGTTTGGTTCTCAAAAGGTCACAGGCACAGCAACAGCTAAGCAAAGTGGAGGAACCTTGGATGAGGACCTTGAGTCGATGGTGAAGGACTATCTGAATGACTCAACAGAGGTCTATGTTAATGCTGACCCATTGGCGTATTGGCATGGGAAAAAAGAATTGTGGCCACAGCTCACCAACCTGGCTTTACACTAAATGTCTTGCCCACTCGCAAGCGTGTCTTCTGAACGTGTTTTCAGTGCTGCTGGTGGCATTGTAACTTCCAAACGGAGCCGCCTCTCGCCCAAAAATGTGGAGAGGTTAACAATGATCAAGATGAATCAGCACCTCATACCACCAGATTTCAGAGTACGAGAAAGCACGCCGGATGAAGACGAGGTGGCCAGCAACATAGATGAGGGAATTTCTACTCTGTCAGGTGACACTGAGCTCACCCTGCCTGAATTCGCAGAGTATGATGACGAAGCCTTATTCTTATTCCTGGACCGTGATACCGAGCCCTGAAAATGAGACAACAAATCAATAACTTTCTTTTTCGTCCTTATTCACTTTTATTCCTGTGTGTCTGTCTTTCTTTGTTGTGCACAGTTAATATAATTCAAACTTTAATCAGATAATCACAAAAACAAGCCCATCAGCAGAACTGTCTTCACTTGTTTGCTAATTGATTTGAAGGTGCTGCAGTCTGCATTCCTCAGGTTCACAAGTTCAGAAGAACATGCTCCTCTATCCTCCTCTTCCAGACTCCTATTTCCATCAAAGCAGAGGGCTGGTTTACGCCCAATGAAGAAAGACTCAGCACTTGTGGGGGTGTTGTTCTACCTCTTTGCAGGTGAGTTGACGGCTCTGGGGCCATTGCTGGGAAGCTCTAAAAGTGGTTTGGACCAAATCCGAGGCGCACATTTTTTAGTGTTTTTGCTGACTTGCTTGCCTTTGAGGTGCTCTTAGGGGGGGTTCCGTCTGTTTGTGGGTGAGTTTCGGGGTCTGTCAGCACTGCTGGGACACTCTAATCTTGATTGCATTTGCTTTTCAGGAAATCCGTGGTGGCAACCCCGACTTATGGCCTAGCTACGCAGCGCGTTTGGACCGAAGGCCGAGAAATATTGTAAGTAGGAGATGTTGCTTTTGGCCTGTTTGGGGGTGTTATGCTTTTTGGTGGGTGGGTTGGCGGGTCTTGGGCCATTCCTGGGAAGGTCTAATACCGGGTGGAAGTGGTTGGGACAAAATCCACGCCGAAAAGCCTTTTGGCACTTTTTGTAACTTAGGGTTCGTTAGCCCTAGCAGCAGGATTGCATGTGTTTCGGGGTGTTGTACATTTTCGCAACTGAGTTCTGGGGTCTTAGAGCACTTGTGAGAATGTGTAATTTTGGTTGCAAGTCATTTGAAGAAAATCCTGGGTGAGAAAGGGGGGATTTGGCATAGTTAAAGAAAGCCTTTGCCACTACTCTTAACTTAGGGTTCGTTAGGGTTAGCAGTATTTCTATTGCATGTGTTTGTGTGGGGGGGGTTTCGAGTCTTGGAGCGATGCTGGCTATGGATACTTTTACTTGGTTGCTTGCAAGTGGTTTGAATGCAATCCACGGTGGGTAAGGGGGTATTTGGGCCTACTTTTACTTTCAAAGTACGTTTTGTCACCAGTTTTCTGCTAGGCCTCGTTTTTTCCGATTTGATTGGGGGTCTTCTACATTTTTGCGACTGGCTTTAGTAAGGGTCTTGGTGGGAGCACTGCTGGGAAGATCTAATTTTGTTCTAAAACACAGTTTACAGTACACCTAGCTTGAGGGGAAAGATCCGCTACATTAATTTGCCCATACTTATTTATCCTTCAAAAGGTGACTCAGACAGAGTACGCACTGTCAAAAATATTGTACTGTCTACTAGGAAAAGCAAAGTGTGACTTTTTGCACTCCACAGCCTACATACCTTATATTTATTTATCAGTGGTGTTGTAATATTATATCACTCCCTGTTTTTCGTTGAATAATTACAGGCCGGGTTTCAGTCTGCGCAATGGGGAAAAAAGGATGGAGTCAGGCTTAACATTAGCGAGCCGCAATTCAGCATCCGCCAGGCAGGCAGTGGACAGGGCGGCTTCTGGTCAACAACATTGATGGACGAAGCGTGAGCTGGAATGGACGAGTGCCGCTAATAAGAGGATTTTTTTTCTCCATGCAACTTACTTACCAAATTCAACAGGACAACTACAACAACATACAGATACAGTATCCATTGTGTTTTTCTATGAATGTGACTGCATTTCTTGGATCTCTCTCTGCTTCTAAATTGATCCCTTAACACATCACTTAGTCCACTCCACTATCACATCTGCACCACACATAGTCATTTGTAAGTGCTCCTACGTAATTCGCAAGTCGCAGCACGCCCCAGCCCGTAGAGGACTGGGATGGCCCCAATGATGAAGCATGTCACCAAGGGGCAACCCTGGTGAGTGAGGGGACACCTAGAAAAAGAGCAATTTCTCCTTTTCTATCTACTACACCTTCCAGAACAACCCCATTGAGTGTTGTGAATGGATTTATAGTGACCAGCAAGGCTCTCAGGTATCTGGCAACAGAGACCTTATGTTGAATATAGTTATCAATAATTCCACACACGCCCTGTACTGTCGCATTCTTTCTTCCACAGTTGTCGAAAGTACTACTGACTTTTCACTGACATGCATGCAGTAGTGCATGCACTTTCAAAGATTGATGGATAGGTTTGTACCCAAAGATTTGTTTATGTTCAATTGTTTGTCCATGCTGTGCTTTTTTTACAGGGTGTCTTCTGGTGGTGACCAACATCGATGGACGAAGCGTCAGCTGCAATGGAGGAGTGCTGCTAATAAGGGGATTTTTTTTCTGCATGCAACTTACTTACCAAATTCAACAGGACAACTACAACAACATACAGATACAGTATCCATTGTGTTTTTCTAGGACTGTGACTGCATTTCTTGGATCTCTCTCTGCTTCTAAATTGATCCTTTAACACATCAATTAGTCCACTCCACTATCAAATCTGCACCACACATAGTCATTTGTAAGTGCTCCTACGTAATTCGCAAGTCGCAGCACGCCCCAGCACGCCCCAGCCCGTAGAGGACTGGGATGGCCCCAATGATGAAGCATGTCACCAAGGGGCAACCCTGGTGAGTGAGGGGACACCTAGAAAAAGAGCAATTTCTCCTTTTCTATCTACTACACCTTCCAGAACAACCCCATTGAGTGTTGTGAATGCATTTATTGTGACCAGCAAGGCTCTCAGGTATCTGGCAACAGAGACCTTATGTTGAATATAGTTATCAATATTTCCACACACGCCCTGTACTGTCGCATTCTTTCTTCCACAGTTGTCGAAAGTACTACTGACTTTTCACTGACATGCATGCAGGAGTGCATGCACTTTCAAAGATTGATGGATAGGTTTGTAAAAAAAGATTTGTTTATGTTCACAATTGTTTGTCCATGCTGTGCTTTTTTTTCTTGTCTCACAAAACCTTTCCCAAAAACCCCCGTACCCATCCATTTTTCAAACCCTAACCCTCTTCCCCCGGGCTGTGTGGTTTTGATTGATGTGTGACTAAATTACAGCAATAAATCCACACTCTTGCTGGGGAGGATAAGGTGATACCAACAGGCTGGTGAAGAAATCCGAGGATATATTCTTACTCTGCTTGACAAAGACCCATGGCTAATGTCGAAGAACTTCAACCGAATTAGTAGTTATACTTTACGATTTGTTAGGCTACAATGTGGCACTGTTCTAGTGTACTGTCACCTGCTATATTCTCTATTGTACCGTTGTATTGCTCAGGAGGACAAACCAGATTTCATTTTCTTTTTTTTCATAGGCATGCAACTGCCACTGTGTCACACCAATAGTACCACCGCTATGAGGAAATTTTATCCGCCCAGGATTGCCAACCTTATTCGCTGTTTCCCGTGGAGCCAGCCCTGGGCCAGGCCCTACTTGCAAACAGAAATTACAGGTAAGATAGGCGTTTGGTTGGAGGTAGTATAATGGAGTATTAGGAGAGACGAGAGATTGACGGTAGTACTACTAAAGTCACAGGACTATTCAGGAAAACAAACTTACTGTTAAACCCCCACCCACCAGACTCAAAAGCTGTAAAAAACAGGTATGGTCAGATAAAGTTTAAAAAATTATATTTTTATAGCCCTAACAAAATAATCTCCCGCAAGACCCTCCCTAACCCCAACGATTGTCCTTCAAAAGTCCCCAAAAAACCCAACTCCCAATTCCCACCCCCCAAAAGTCTCTAAAAAAGGGGCAAGGGACACTATGGCAAGGTGCTGTTGCCTTTAGCAGCCAGGGCATCATGCTCCTTGCGGAGGGTGGCAAGTTCGAAGCGGAGGCCCTCCACCAAGTTCTTATAGTTCAGGACCTCCTGCTCCAGGTAGGACAGTCTGAGGGATAAGCGGCGCCGGTGTGCCTTGCAAATCCTGTGGGGGGCAGCTGCTGTCTTTGCTGCTCGGCGTTGGCGTTGGGCTTTGGTAGCCCGGCTCCGTACCGCTGGAGCACTGCGCTGCCTGGCAGCCCGCACGGAGGAGGATGCAGCTGTCCCCCTGGACGTTGTTGTTGTACCAGACTGCGTCTCCTCCTCCTCCAGGGCCACCAGCCGCCGATATTCAGCGACAGTGGCATCCAGCCTCCGTTGCCGGGCCATTCGAGCCAGCTCCTTCCTCCTTGATGGTGTCTTGGATTTGGAAGGAGCAACTACATGAAGAAAGAAAGACATAGTCTGTAACCAATGCTCCTTAAGATTAACACAAAATGATTGAGCAGAAAGTTGTCACAGTACAAGTAGCAAATTGAAAGCACAGTACATAACTATTGAGGACAGTCTCTATGTAACCTCCGACTTCTTCATCCTTGCTCTAACATTAGTGGGAGTTTAAGGGACAAATTCTACAAGCACTATGGACTTCCATTACAGTCGACTATGACAGTACACCAGTCTTATTCCTCTTCTTCTCTCTTGTTTAGGAAAATTGGTACGTTATCTTATGCAAGCTGGCATAATGCCAGCGCAGTGAACTTGCACCCGAGAAAAACAGACGCAAACCATGGTGAGTGAGACAGACTTGCGTTACTGTACCGGTCCAGTACATGCAGGTGGTGAAGCTCTTACTTTTCTATTACGGGTGGCACTGAGAATACTCTGTTAAAAGGGCTACTGCTTAATTAATTTAGCTTTCACCCTACAGTGCAAATGAGTATTAGAAAAGGAAAATAAAGAAGCTAAATAATCTGATTATCTATCACTTCACATGGGATGTATTTGATGACATATGGGATGACTTTAGGTGCTTTGCTTATTATGGAGTGAACAGTGATACCCCCAGACATGAATGACGTACTACTACTAAACTAAAGTTATTAAGAGAGGTAGGGAGTGTCCACCGTAATAACCGGATATATGCTGTGCTTGCAGTTGCAATACAAACTACTGCTACTATTCATGGTAGTATTTGGACAAAATTACAACTTCTTTTCCTTGCCTTTCCTACACTGGAACGGACGTGCGGGTGCGGTGTTACATGCTCTTCAAAGTAACACTTAGTTCATCCAGTGACCGTCTACTCTCTCTAGATACACATATGCTACCTAAGAGTCAGATAGTACCATGAATGATCCAGGCATCCATCCATTCAAAGTATATGCACACATACAGTTTCTGTTTCACCCACCCAGGCTGTTCTCCTTACACCCATCCTTGCTTCATCATTCACCCAGCCATGCACCATACCATATTCTTTCCTTCCCAGCCACCTCGGGGACCAAGCAAACACATATCATTCTTCTTTGCCAGTCATCATTACATTTCTCGTCCTTCCACACTTACTTACACCCTTCTTTCGCTTTTCGTTCAGCCCTTCCATCAAGTTCACCTCCCATCTGATTGGGATTCTTCTCTCCAAAAACTTCACAGATAAGTCGAAGTACATTTAGAGGAGCCTACTACCTGGTTTATTTATATAATACACCCGTGCAGAAAGCACACTCTGCAGTCTTCAATCTCAAATGAGTAAGGAATGTATAGCTTACCTCTGCCCGCCACCACCGTGTCATCCCCCACAGATTTGTCCGGCACTTGCACCGCCTCCTCCCCAGAGTTGTCCTCCTCGTCCAATGCCACCACCACCTCGACGCTGGCCCCGCCTCCAGATGTTCCACCTACAAAGTACATTTAATAATGTTAGAATACACCACTCACTACTATATAAAATTTGGTATAGGAGGAAGAAAGAAATGTGAAAAAAACTGTATACAATTTAATAATTTGTGACTGTCTACTGTAAAGTAAAAATGTCCCTTTTTCCATGGAAGGCTGTTGTCTTGCTGCACTTTTTGGCACAACTGATGAATGCTTGTTTTTTATTTTTAACACGTACCACTTTTTCTCCTAACAGACAGAAGCTTGACTTCTAAGAACACGAGCAGGATCAAGTTCAAACCAGGTGAGAGCTCGGCTCGACCACAAGAAATGTGTCCAATTAATCGTCAGCACTAAGCAATTTTCCATTTCCAGTTAAACGTTTACTTTTATGACAAACTTGATTTCAATAAATGTGTTTACTTTTAATAAAGCTTTTAAACTAAAATAGTCTCTGTGGTTTTTGGTCCTCCAGACTAGAGTGGATGAGCTAAAGGTTTTGGAAGTTTTGCAAGCATGAGTCCGTGCCTCTGCCATCGGTGACTTTGGGAGCTAAATGACTCTGCCACACTATCTAGTCAGTAAGGAGATTGGGGGTTCAACTACAAAGTCTGTTATCACTGAGGTATGTGGAAAGTCTAACAGCACCTATTATAATTGATAAGCTAAGCAATGCATTTTTTAGTGTCCATAGTTCTGTTTGTGCAGATTTGTCCAGGCAACAGTAGTAAAATGGATTGTCCTCCTATCCAAACTAAAAGTAAAGTAGTATCTTATTCTTTCTTGGTGGTCATTCACCTTTTTATTGTTGGCAATTGTCAAAGCATAAACATTTAGAATACTTGAAAAGACATTATGGACAATCCCAGAGGACTGCACTCAGTGCATAGAGCTATTGCTGACTAGAATGGGAGTCCAATGGAAATGCCAAATGTGCAATCTTAGTTAGCTACACAGACAGACTAATAAGAATAATCTAGTAATACTACACGGAGTCATAGTCGAGGCAGGATAAGAATTTAGATCCTGTCTACAAGAAGATCAAAGACGATTTAGAAAAAATCGAATGAGGAACGCTAGGAAAAAATAAGTACTCTATATTAAAATTACAACTTACTGGGGCCAGCAAAGGAGCCCTCGCCTGCCCGGTCCTGGCCTGCATCGTCAACAGCACCCTCCTCCTCCTCCTGTGTCCTCCTCTTGCCCCTGGGGGAAGCTGATGTACAACATGAAAGAAAGAAAAACAGAAAACATGGATGATATTTGTCAACCAAATCAAACATTTCAAAAGAACTAACAAAATATTTTTGCGAAATAGCAAATAGACGACTACTCCACGGGATATATTATTGACCAATCTCATGTGGTCGACTACGTTATTACTTTAGTATTGCCTGATTTGCGGACCGTCGAATTGGAAATTACCTTATGTAACTCACTAAACAAAGTACTAAAAAGGTTTGCCTAGGATTGGCAGGCAGCAGTCCGCAGCACGCTAAGTGACAGCCAAAGTCCATCGTGATTGAAGATCAGCGACAACACTAAAGTTTCCTACTACATTAACCAGTCATTAAAATACTCAAACTATTAATCCACCACCACTATTTCTTCTTATCGCCATGTGTACAAAGAAAGGACTGGACTTGAGTCTGTAGGGGCTGATTTAGAAGCCCCTTGCGGCTCTTTTGCTCCATTGTTGCGTGACTTTTGTGACGCAGCGACAGCACAAAAGAGGCGCAATGGTGCGGCGTATATTAACAACGTGACGCATATGGGAGATGCATCACGTTGTAAAGCCCTGCGCCAATAGGGGGCGTTCCGGCACAAGGGAGGGCGTTCCTGCGCAGGAACGCATCCTAAAAGTGGCTGAGGGACATCTACAAGATTTCAATCAGTCACTTTGAGGACAATGATGCGTGACTCAAACCCTGCGCCTGCTTGAAGCAGACGTACGGCTTGACGCAGCATTGGGGAGATAGGGCACCCCAGAGCATTGATGGAGCTGCACCATCGTTGAGACGCAACTCCAGCAATGCGCCGCCTTTACGGCACAGATGCGTAACGCTTTGGTGACATTTTGGGCCCATGGTGCGCCGCATTGTAAATACGGCGCACCATGGGTGATGATGGCGTGACGCACAATTACTGGCGCATCCCTGCTACTTTGCAGGGATGCGCCGGTAATTAAAAATCTGAACCTTAGTGTATAGCATTACGCAGTTCTTTAACACCTTCGCTGCTAGGTGTTTTCCCCTCCTGTGCTGAGTTTGGAGGATTCCCACTGTTCATGACGAGCTCAGCTCGTCATCAGCACAGCTCAACCGTGCATCATGACGAGCTGAGCTCGTCATGAGCATGGAAAGGGTTAAACTACACTCATACATAATTTCACAGGCCAATGAAATGAACACAAAATCGAAAACAAATAACCATAGTAGCAACACTACTGAGAAGAAGGAGAGCAGTGTACCTGAAATGCACAGAAGATTTTGAAATATAATTTACCTACAATGTAATGAGCAGCATTATTGCTCTTGGTAAAAAACAAAAATTTGCAATATAATAACACAGCAGGAGAAAACATAGTAGTAAAGAAATAGCTACTACTACTCACCAAGCCCGGGGACCTCAAGGCCAAGGAGGTCGAGCAGATCTCGCTCACGGGTCAGGACATCCGTCCAGCGGTGGGTGGCCTGGTTGTAGGTGCGCTAGACCCGAGAGTGGTGGTAAATGGCCTGGCACACTTTCTCCCACCGCTTCCGGCGCTCCCGGACCCCGTACCCGGCACTGATCTTGCCGCCTCCCATGATGGTCCTGGGGAGGCGGCGCTGAACATAAAAAATGAGTTGGCCCACCTCCTCCGGGGTAAAGATCTTCCTGGGTACGACCTCCTCCCCCCTCAAACGCCCGCATGGGAGCCGGACACGGGGTGCGGGACCCTTCCCCTTCTCGGGATGCCTCCCGGCTCCCTTCACCATGGTCTGGGCGGAAAGGAATAAAGAAAAGTTTAAAAAAGTAGTTTAAAATTAACCAAAAGTAGCAGTAAACACAAAAATATAGGGCTAGAAAAATAGAGGGATAGATAATAAGTAAAATAGATCAAAAAAAACTACAAACAAGCAAAGGATGGCATAGATTTAGAGAGGATACAAAGACCATGCCCAGAACCATAGCAATGAATGAGAAACAAGATGGCCGCGCCCGTTCACGACCGCGCGGGTAAGTTTGCGCAAGATTTTCCTTGCGAACACGCGCAAAACTGTACTGGCAAGCCGCAGACTTTGCGAGATTACACTTCGCGCCCGGAAACGGAAATACGTCAGGCAAACAAGATGGCCGCGCCCTTGAACGACCGCGAGGGTAACTTCGCGCCTTGCTCTACGAGCGGCTCGCAAAAACGCACAAAACCTTGCCAACTAACACGCCGCAAAAAAACAAATTGCATATTCGCACAAATTTGCGGCTTCCGAATCCGATCTCGCGCGTGTTCGCGCCCCGCGAATCCAGCGAAATTCCAGAAAAATGAGTTTTTCAAAACTGAAAGCACTCGGCAGGGGCAAGAGTTCAAACTCATCATTAGTAACAATTCCCTGTAGTGCTTCCTGACTGGGGCCCCTCCAGAATTCAGTTGCTAGTTGCAACAATTGTATGACCCTGCTCTGACCCTCACAGCTGGCTCATAGAATAGCTACAAGTAGGCCACAAAGGTCCTGGGGAAAACAAATGCACTGCAACAGAAAGCAAAATTACAGATAAGGAAGCTGGTGCCAGACTGGAATTTTAAAACAGTGACACATTAATAAACTAACCCCAAATTAATTCATGTCAGTTGAAGCAGGGCTGGTGTGCTTGCTTTTTCCCCCCATAATCTACAGTAATGATGAACCAGAGGGTGGCATTGATGTAACAGAGGGTTGCAGTGGTGAAACAGAGGGTGCTGGGAACCTGTGATGATGAACCAGACGTAGAAACAACATAATCGCGACCGTTGCGTGCCGAAATGTAAGTTTGCAATTGCGAACTGGTACGAAACCCTCGCGAACTGGCAGAAATCCTTGCGAACACAAAAAAAAATCTGCAAATTCGCTAGAATTCGCGGATTTTGCGGATTGCGAGTTCGCAAATCCGCAAAATTCGCAAACGCGAGATTCGCAAAATTCGCCCATGCTTATTTACCACGCATACTGTTACCACGCATACTATTACAATGCAGGATCCTTTACAAATCATACCTTTACAACCCATGACATTACATCGCAGATACTATTACAACGCATGCCATTACAACGTTAGTATAGCACAATTTGAAGGAGTAGGTGGTGAGGTATTACCAGCGCATAGCCCATGCAGCAATGAATCTAGAAATGATTATCTCAAAAGGGCATCAAGGGAACCAAAGACAGCTACCACCTATCGCTGTCAGAAGACAGCAAATTACAAAGTAATTGTTGTCACAATAGAGCAAAATTTGTAGGATTCCCTGAGCACAAAAAAATATATAAACGTATCTGTGAGATTTACAGATAATGTCTAATCAAACAATAATTGATAATGAGGATCGGTATCACGTTTTGGTGCGGGAACCCGGGACACACTTGATGGTTCCGGAATCGAAGGCTAATATTGCCTGTTGCTCTTAGACGAGAAGATTATACTCTTGAAGACACTAATTAGCAATATATTTGCAAGTTCAATTGAAGGTGAATTGTCTTACAAAGGTCCTTGATATCATCCTGTCTATTTTGCAACTACAAGTGATAACAGTTTCAGGCCCTGAGGAAGTCATTGGGTGATGTCCCTTGACGAAACACGTGTTGGCGTTTGGCTGTTGTATACTGTACCAAGACTGTACTGCTGTACCTACAAGTCTTCGTGATCATCTGGACTGAGAAAATAAAAATAAGGACTTTTTCATAACTTGGATACACAGATATGGACAATTATTGTTGGATTAGACATTATCTGTAAATCTCACAGATACGTTTATATATTTTTTTGTGCTCAGGGAATCCTACAACGTAAGTATATCATTTTATTTTACCTTTTTTTAATTACATGGCTGGGTTTGGGTTTTGGGGTACAGGGGTATTTTTAGGGTTCAGGGCTGGGTTTGGGTTTTGGGGTACAGGGGTATTTTTAGAGTTCAGGGCTGGGTTTGGGTTACTGGGTACAGGGGTAATTTTAGGGTTCAGGGCTGGGTTTGGGTTATGGGGTACAGGGGTAATTTTAGGGTTCAGGGCTGGGTTTGGGTTTTGGGGTACAGGGGTATTTTCAGGGCTGGGTTTGGGTTTTTGGTACAAGGGTATTTTTAGGGTTCAGGGCTGGGTTTGGGTTTTGGGGTACAGGGGTATTTTTAGGGTTCAGGGCTGGGTTTGGGTTATGGGGTACAGGGGTAATTTTAGGGTTCAGAGCTGGGTTTTTGGTTTTGGGGTACAGGGGTGTTTTTAGGGTTCAGGGCTGGGTTTGGGTTTTGGGGTACAGGGGTATTTTTAGGGTTCAGGGCTGGGTTTGGGTTATGGGGTACAGGGGTAATTTTAGGGTTCAGGGCTGGGTTTGGGTTTTGGGGTACAGGGGTATTTTTAGGGTTCAGGGCTGGGTTTGGGTTTTGGGGTACAGGGGTATTTTAGGGTTCAGGGCTGGGTTTGGGTTATGGGGTACAGGGGTATTTTTAGGGTTCAGGGCTGGATTTGGGTTATGGGGTACAGGGGTAATTTTAGGGTTCAGGGCTGGGTTTGGGTTATGGGGTACAGGGGTATTTTTAGGGTTCAGGGCTGGGTTTGGGTTTTGGGGTACAGGGGTATTTTTAGGGTTCAGGGCTGGGTTTGGGTTATGGGGTACCGGGATATTTTTAGGGTTCAGGGCTGGGTTTGGGTTTTGGGGAACAGGGGTATTTTAAGGGTTCAGTTTTATAAAAATACTTAAATTTAATTTAATACATTTATTTTTATAATTTTAATATTTATTTAAAAAAGTATATATATATATAATTTTAAAATTACAATGACATTAATAAAAAATGTATTTAATAAATAAAAATAATTAAATATTTATTAATTACATTTAAAAAATATATAATAATATTTAAAAATAATATACTTACCTATACTTACGTTGTAATGGCATGCGTTGTAATAGTATCTGCGATGTAATGTCATGTGTTGTAAAGGTATGCGTTGTAAAGGGTCCTGCGTTATAAATATTGTATTGTAACGGTATGTGTGGTTAAAAGTATGCGTTTTATACATACATCCGAAGGTTACCCTTCCAATACATAATACTATGCTTAGATTCATTTGAAACTTCTTCCAACTTTGTATGTGTGCTGTACAGTGCAGCACACGTGAAGTCGAGAAATAAAGGAGAACAAAAAGCATTATTTCCTATTAGCGCCTGGTTGAAGGGTGTGCTATTTCTGACACTAAACCCTGTCTACTTTATTTAGTAAATTTGGTTTAGCACCGTAGCGGCTCCTGGAGGGAGTGCTGCCAGGTGGTGACACAGGGCGGGGGAGGGGCAGGGTGAGGGGTAGTAAACTCTGGATTATGGTCTAACGGACGTAACTATACAAATAAATAAATAAAACTAATTTCGTTGCGAGCGCTGCATTGCCAAATGCGATGAAGCGTACGCAATGAAATATGTTTTATTTATTTATTTGAATACTTACCTCCTTTAGGCCATAATTGGGAGTTTACTACCCCCACCCTGCCCCTCCCCAGCCCTGAGTCACTGGCCAGCAGCACTCCCTCTAAACTTTGGGCCTCCACCTATTGTAACTTGGGGAGATACAGGGCCTCTTTGTCTGGCACCACTGAAGCCCAAATCCTTGCAGCTATTAAACGCTGCTGCACAACAGTTGAAACAAAATTTGACACTGTCGCCCTGGATGCTAACCTCCTACTGACTGCCTTCCACAAAGTGTCTGAAAAATCGCAGGGAACAGAGCAAACAGTGCAGCTACTCCAGAGCGAAATGCATAGTGTTTTAACTATCGGAACCTCTAGGCACTTAGAGGCCTATGTGGAGGATGCTGCAGGCCGCTCACTATGTGGGAACCTATGGTTTGTGGGGTTCCCTGAAGGGGTGGAGGCAGCAGAATCAGAGCTCTTCCTCTAATGGTGGATTAGGACGGTGGTGGATCAGAGTAACCTATCAACAGTGTTTGTTGTTGAGAGGGCTCACAGGGCAATGATTGCCAAACTTCTAAATTACAACGACAGTGATGTGCTTTTGCAGACGGTCAGGGCAGGTGATACCAAATTAAACAAGCATGTCATCCGCCTTTTCCTTGATTACACCCAAAAGGTGCAGCGCCTACAACAGTCCTTCACTGCAGTCAAGTTGCACTTGTGCTCTAAAGGCCTATGCTATGTGTTACTGTTCCCAGCGAGCCTGAAGATTTTGCAGGGTGGCTGTACTCACTTCTTTAATACTCCTGATGCGGCTTGGACCTGGATGGAGGCACACATGAATACGGGAGCTCTGCCTGAAGCCTGAATGGAAGAATCATCCAATGGCTGGAGACAAGAGGGACGTCCGCCCCATACCCGCTGTCAGAGGTTCCAGAAGACAAGAGGGACACACAGATGGATGAGAGGATCATTGTGCGGCAGGACCACACGCAGGACATTGTTTGTCCACCCCTTTGATGAGAAGTTTGGCAAGCATGCCTCCAGAAACTGCTTGACAGGCACCATGTGCTATAATTGCTGGGGATGTGTGCATAGACTGCTGAGACTGTTAGATGGATGGTCCGCGGTCAACGCCTGGGCCCTAGTGCTGGGGATGCCAGCCTCCGGGAGGGGGGCTAACGGATTTGAAATGAGCAAGCTCTTGATGTAAACTTGAGGGCCACAGGAGAGATGAGCGTGAAATTATAGCACATGATGGACTTTGTTGCACCTTAGACTCGGTGCCCATGAATATTGAGCACTCTATGGAGGCCGCCATTTTTAGTCTTAAAATTCCTGCCAACTATACCTTTTCTGGTCTTTTGGTGTACTGCACTACAGGCTCACGGGTCATCCTTTTAGAGGCCTGGGTCAGACTCTTAAACTAAATGTGATATACAATCACATTACGATCCTGGGGGATTTTAATTTCCATCTGAAAGATCCCTCATGTAAAGACACAGCCTCCCTCCTTGAATTCATGTCCAACCATAGGTTCTTCCAGCAGATGTGCTTGCCTACCCAAACTGCAGCATATTTGGAAGAAAGGGGCCCCTGCCTTATGAGATGAATCCTAGCAGGGAAACAATACTTTAGAAAAGTGGAGCACAATTGCACCGGGTTTTGTGTAGGTTTCACAAAAGTGAGGAAGGATGTTGTACTAATGAATCAATTGAAACGGTATGTGTTCCTGATATATTATATTGTTTTATTATAAAGTATTATTTCATCTTTTTTATATGAGATTTTTAGCTTATTTGGAATATATACAGAAACGGTGCTTATACATGTGACATAAATATTATAAATAGATAGTACAAAAGTGATATCAAAGAATCAAAACAGATCATAAAATACAGAAGCACATTCCCATTCAACGCGTTTCGGCGTGAGCCATCTTCAGGAAGTCTGTATTTCTTTCACAATATCGTTTACTGTAGTAAGGTCCAATGGTAATGGCTATACTCTGTAGGTATATGTTGAATATGTTGAATATGAATGTCACCACGACTCTCGTGTGTGTCGCATCATGACTGCTAGGAAAAAATTCCTCGTCGTGTCTTAATAATAAACGATTAAATTACGAGGGTCAGTTGATGGGGAAGAAATTCATCGCCCGCTCGTATCAGATCACTTTGCTCGATAAATAATCACGGCTGAGCGTGGGATACTGATTCTACTAGAGCTGTATAGATTCAATCATCATTCAATTGCTTGAAAAATTTGTAAAAGTGCGGACGGGTACATAGAGCGGACGTCTTCCATCTGATCCCTACCCATACTGCAGACCACACTCTTGATGGTAATTTTACCAACTACGAAGATCTGACTGTCAACTGTGTTCACCCTCTTAGCCAGCGGCGGGCGGCACAGGTAGGTGCAATGGGGCAGGGCACTGCAGGGGAGGGGGAGCCGACAGACGGAATGGGTATTATTTATTTAATTATTCCTATCCCGTCATCTGTCGACTCCCCCCCTCCCGCCCCTCCCCACCACACCGCTTTTACCCATGGCGGCCTCTGCTGCTCTTAGCTGACCACCAGTCTATCTCATTCACAATCTTTCCCCATGCTCCACGTCGAGGGTGAGCCTGGCTCCACCCAAGCCTACAACCTGCAGAAATTTGAGCAAACACCAAACAGGTTTGGAGATGGCAGGGACCCATGATGCTACTCCCAAAGCCCCCTTATAATATTTAACAGATTTGATGCTGTGGTACTTCCAATACAGGGCAAGTATGTCACTTTTATTCTGCATGCACAAGCTTACCTTTTGCATGCTACGCCTTTGTCTGTAAAAATTGCAGTAGTACGCCACTGGGGGGATCACTTTCTCTTTTTTCACCTTGACGAATGCCCAGGACCTATGTTAGGCCAATAGAGTAGGGCAGAAACATGTCGGCGTTTTTATTTTAGGGTCATAGCACCACAATTTCCTGCTTGCCAGCATATTTGCAGTTTTAATCTTTCCCATTCACCCTGCGAATAAAAGGATACCTTGTGGTGGATGAGGATTTTTTATTTAATAGTTTATACCCCCCCCCCCAAAAAAAAACTTCTTCAAATAGCTCACTGGAATATGGTGGAGTCCACACTTATCTTTAGGAGTCAGAGTGAACGTGATGATGAAGAATGCCACTACTAAAGTGGGTGAGGGTTGTATAAAAAAAGGTCTTTCCTTTTCCCACCATAGAGTGCGGTGGAGTATAGGTGTAGTTTAATCTCCTTAACACATTGCCATCTATAGAGGAGGATACCATATAGGTGATTGGTTATTGTATAGGGAGTATGTATCCCCTCTCCTTACAATTTATGAAAGGATCTCTATAGCCGTCTGGGTCCAGGAGTCGCCCTCCTGCTCCTAACTGCTCAAGGGGTCAAATGTACTCCAAATAGTCGAGCAATGCTGGGGCATGGCTATTTGGAAAGCACCTGGAGTCCCTTTTCAACTTATCTATTGTAAGGCATATGTGGAG
Organism: Lissotriton vulgaris; assembly: GCF_964263255.1. NCBI lineage: Eukaryota > Metazoa > Chordata > Amphibia > Caudata > Salamandridae > Lissotriton > Lissotriton vulgaris. Next base: position 1,297,446,442 of record NC_141691.1, read on the forward strand.
AGGTGGTATGCTCTAATTCAAGGGGCTGTTGGATGGTAGGGAGGTCTGTATGCTGAACGTGTATGCCCCAAACACGGAGGATGGGGATTTCTATGCCCTATTTAGAACTCTGCTCCTGCCCTATTTGCAGTGGCGTCTGGCATCTACGGGAAGGAGGGGTGGGCATGTGCAAATATTAATGATAAAAACAACACATACCTGAACTGATGTCAACGTCCTCTGCTCCGGACCTCTTATAAGGAACTGGATGCTGCAGTGTGGACACCAATCCTGGCGCTGCTCTCATGCTGTGAGAGCAACATCCTGATTCAGGAGAGCAGCCTCACTCTGCACTACCCAGTGCCCTGGAGGCCTGCACTTGATCTAACTCAGCTGTCTTAAGCCAGCTGGGTTAGAGGTTTCAAATTGCGCATGTCTGGTTGGCCATCGCTAGACGGCCGGGCAATGGGGCATGCACACTTTGAAAATTACACAAACAGCCCTCCCTCCTCCCTGCTGCTGTCATTCAGCAGTAGCCCCATCCTGACGCTCGGTTCAGGACGGGAGGATGAAAAATAAAATGGCAATGAATTACCATGTTGTTTTTCATCTTTGGGGGTAATTTATGTAGGGCGACGCACCTCCACTCCAACCGAGGAGCTGCCCCAGCCTAGTTGGCTACCCCTTTGTTGTGGGTGGAACACTTAACTGTGTCCTTGATGGACACATATATCTTCACCCACCAAAGAGAGCCACCAAGCCTCAGATGACTGCCGAGCGCCGGGACAGTGTTACTCACCTTAACTGTGTGGAGATCGGAGAGTCCAACACCCTGAGAGGAAGAGTACTGTTGCCACACTGTGGTACATGATATTTATAGCCGGCTAGATAGATTCCTGGTGATTGAGAACATAGCTCAGGAGGTGGGTGAGACGAGATACTTGGTATGCTATCTCTCAGGTCATGCCACATTGTTAGTGGAGTGGGGGCTGATGTCCCCATGGCCCAGGGTACTGCTCTGGAGGCTTTGGCCTGATGTCTTCCATGATAGTGCATACCGGGAAGGCCTCGGAAGGTCACAGAAGGCTGCTTTGCTTCAACCTGGCACTCCGCTTGCTCCTGGGGTATGGAATGGGACACGCTGAAGGTTGTGACCCGCAGAGAATGCCTTTTCAAAATCTGTGGCACTCGTCGACAATTAGAGGCAGAATTGTGTGATGACGAGAACATAGGAAGCCCTATAGTGCGAGCCACGGGGCGGGACAGTGTGGGCACCCATATGGTATGGCACTTCGGGACACCTGGGATTGTCTCAATACATTCATCAGACGAGAATACCAGCAGCGCCTGCATCATGAGGGTGACAGGCCATGTAATCTGCTAGCCTGATTGCTCAAAAGGGAATGCTCCATCGCCAGATCTTGAGTCTTGTCACACCAGAGGTAGGGACAATGTGCATCTAGGTGGGCATTAACTCTCTTCTCCACAGACACTTAATGAGTGTGTATAGTGACGCCACCCATGTGGTTCTAGCGGCAATTGCAGTCTTCCTCGAATCAGGTGGAGGCATCCAAACTGACAGGGGAGCAGTACGTGCAATTAGAGGCAGACCTACAGGGAGAGGAGCTGCAGGAAGGTCCGGGGAACATGCCCAGGTGCAAGGCACCCGAGTCTGATGGTCTTACGGTAGAGTGGTACCAACAATACAAAGCACAATTACTCCCTCCAGGAGGCGAACAAAATGGGGGTCCTTCCTCTCCATGTGGGAGGTGCTGATAGTAATTATCCCTAAACCAAATAAGAACCCTACAGATCCGGGGTCTTACCGCCCCTTGGCAATGATTAATGCTGACTGCAAAATCCTCTCGAAAGCTCTGGCTACTATGGTGCGAAGGTGACCCCACATTTGGGGCACAAATACCAATGTGGCTTCAAACCAGGCAGGGGCACACACATGAATTTGAGGCACTTAGCCCATGTCATGCACTTGTCAGGGGCAGGGATATGGAGGGGGCCCTTGATATCGAAAAGGCCTTTAATTTCCTGAGTTGAGAGTAACTCTGGAGGTGATGCGTGATGCACCATATGGGCTTTGACCAGTGATTCATGTGCTGGGTGCAACTTTTATATACAACACCTTTGGCCAGGGTGCGCACTGGGAGCATCATTTCGGAGTCACTGGGATAACGAGGGGCACCAAAACTGTTATGTCCACTGTCCCCATTTTATCTTTGCACTGGTGGTGAAGCTGCTGGTGATCTATCTTCGGACCCACCTGGCCACATGGAACATCCCAGTTGGCCACCAAACACTCATCGTGTCGATGTACGCGGATGACACCCTTGCATAAGTTTGTCAGTCTGGAATAATTGTCCCACTCTTGGGTGATGGCCACCTTTGGTGCTGTGTCTGGCCTCCACGTAAACACTCAGAAGACCGCTGTGTTCCCGCTACCAGTACTGGAGAGCATAGCCAGGGAGGTCCTTCCGTATGTGGGTGCTCCCTTGGGGGCGAATGCCTTCTGATACCTGCGGCTTCAGGTGGCTCATACTCTGGAGCGGCAATACAACCTTAATATGGGGAGGGTGGTGCTGGGATTGAATCATCAATTGTCGTTTGGAATACCTTGTCACTCTCTATGTTATGGGACAGGTGGCGCTGAGTAAAATGGTGCTACTCCCACGATGTCTGTCTGTGCTACAGAAAACTTTCTGCGCTATCCCCCACACTACCTTTGTAACTCTTAATTGCATCCTGACCTCACTTGTATGGGTGGGGAAATGAAGCAGAGTGAAACTCGCTGTTCTGCAGCTGGACCTCGATAGGGGCGGACTACAGGTGCGGAACCTCCACCTCTATTACCTAGTAGGGGTAGGAAAGTGGGTTTCTGTTTCAGTAACTCCCCCCCCCCGCCCCCATTTTTTGCCAGACTACTGATGCACTTTCACTTGATGTACCCTGCGTCCCGGCCAATCAGGTTCCCAGGGCCTGTGTTCTTACCCCAAAACTAACCCAATTGTCATCTCTGGCCAAAGGTCAACCCCTGGTAAATGGCAGCACAGGTACCCAGGGCACTGTGACCAGGGAAGACCTCTAAGGGCTGCAGCACTTATTGTGCCACCCTTAGGGACCCTGTAATAATACACACACACAGCCTTTACAGGCTGGGTGTTTTGCTGCAGAACAAAGTGAAGAGTTGACATGGCACTGCCCTGGCATAGACCAGCCACCCCTCTAGCTGGGTGCACTATACCAGTGGTGAGGGTACAAGTGCATGAGCCCTGCATCCCTACAGTGTCTAAGTCCATTCTTATGGTTGGTGGCACCTAGTGTAGATGCCAACTCTCAGCGCACAACCTTGATTGAAACCAATAGGTTTCTTAAATGAATCATTCCAAGTTGTAGTCAAAGATTAAATCAAGTTCATCATTGTTCATCCATGTTTAATTTCACATGTATTGTTTGTTCAAATCAATGAGATAAACATGTCATGCATGTATCCGATATCACAATGTATGAATGCACATTATTTCCCAATGCATTTCGGATACTAGATCCTTCATCAGGGGAATCCTAAAAATAAAATGAAATGAATAAACTAAATATGATCCTCGACGGTGGAACAATATATACAAACATTTCTGTGCCAAAAGATAAATGTGAGAAGATAATCACGGTGAAAGAAACCCAGTTAGATAGGTGCGTGAAAACGTAAGTGAAACGGTGACAAAAAGATACCAGAAACAAACGTATTCATATATGCAAAAATGAGAGATTAGCGCTGTAAGATGAAAGGGAAAGATCATGGTGCTCGGGAAACATAGTGTGTAAAAGAATAGCTACTCGCAAATAAACCAGCGTCATGCAAACATATAGATAACGATTCCAGAATCTTCCCAAAGTGAAGAAATTAAGCTTGCCCGACTGGCGTGAGCGTTAACCCGATTTAAAGTGCACTTACGGAAAGTTGCAGGCAAGAACACGCGTCCTGCCGTTTGCGCTCTTCGCCATCAGCTGAGAAGCGTGGTGTTTGGTGAAAGCGGAAGTATAACGACAATGCCGAGTGAACATAGAGAAAGGACCAATAGTGTGGCGGCCATGTTAGAGTGGTGAAATAGGACGCGAGCCTCGAGAATAGAAAGTTTGTGAGGAAAGACAAGAGTGAGCAGGTATACATGTAACCGATGTTAAGAGAATGAATATGAAAAAAGGCATATGGAAGCTGTGTTAAATGTCAAATGGACATGAACAACTAAATGAAAAATTAAAAAATAACAGATGGTACACAAGTGAATGTTAAGTATCACGTCAGTTAAAGAAATTGCACTATAGGTAACATTGGAACTCCATCCGATCATTCAGACCAGATGGTTTCATGGTCTGAAGGAATTTGATCCAGTGATTTTCACGTTGTAACAAGAAATTGTTATTGTCTCTGTCGTCTCGCCTATTCACCACTTCTACTGCAGCGAACCTCAATTGACTGATGTTATGTCTGTGTTCTTTGAAGTGTACTGCCAGATTAGATTTCATATTCGCTGTCCTTATATTGCTCTTGTGCTCGTTGATTCTTACTTTAAGCTTACGTGTAGTTTTGCCGGTGTACATCAGTCCACACGGACATTTGATGATGTATATGACATTTTCAGTGTCGCAAGTGGCATTCAATCTGAGTCTCACATCTGTGCCCTTCATGGGATGCTTCAATACAGGGCCCTTGATCAAATTATTACAGTTCTGACAATTCAAACAAGGTTGGTTACCTTTGTAGTTGACGTTTTGTTTGGTTTTTGGGTTTTTTATGAGTTCCTTTAGGTTGTTTCCCCTTTTGTACGCAAACAGGGGTTGTTCGCTGAAGATACCATTAAAATCCTGTTCTTGACTGACAATAGCCCAGTGTTTTAGGATAGAGGATTTGTAGGCTCTTGATGCCTCAGAAAATTTGGATACAATGACAGGTCTTGTATTTTGGTTCTTTTTTTGAGTAGCTAACGCTTCTTCTCGTTTGATCTTGTCACAACGTTCTTTAGCGTGAGTCAAAATAGGTTTAGGGTATCCCCTTTTGGCAAATCGTGTCAACATCTCAGAGGCTTGTTCTTCATATTTATGACTGTCAGATGCAATCCTTTTCACCCGTAATAACTGTGAATATGGAAGGTGGTTTTTGAGTGATCTTTGATGATATGAGTGATAATGAAGGGTGATTGATCGCTACCTTCAACCTCTCATCCAGCAATCCCGGACCTACGTCAGGGATACCACACATTTCCTACAGAAGATCATTGATATTCGATTTGAAGAAGACACCACCATCTATCTTTGTTCCATTGATGTCAAATCGCTATACACAAGCATCCCGCATGATCTAGGGATGGAAGCAATGGAGAATATTTTGCTACAATCTGATCTTTCTAATGATTTTCAAATTTTTTTGATGCAACTGATGCACTTCACTCTCTACCAGAGTTATTTCTCTTGGAATGATCAATGCTATGCACAATTGTCCGGGACCTCCATGGGCAATTGCGCTGCTCCGGTTTACGCAAATGCATTCATGATATACTTCGAGGAGACCCATATCTTGAATCGGACACCTTGGGTACAACATGCCATGTCGTTCTTGAGATATATAGATGACATTTTCGTACTATGGAAAGGTGATCATGAATCCTTAACGAAAGCGGTAAAAGATCTAAATCACATTAGCGATCGAATACAATTCACTCATAAAATCAGCATGAACACCATCACATTTCTCGATGTACGAGTAACAAGGGTGCGAGATCATCTGGAGACGGACCTGTACAGGAAAGATACTGACAAGAATAACACCCTTCATTATCACTCATATCATCAAAGATCACTCAAAAACCACCTTCCATATTCACAGTTATTACGGGTGAAAAGGATTGCATCTGACAGTCATAAATATGAAGAACAAGCCTCTGAGATGTTGACACGATTTGCCAAAAGGGGATACCCTAAACCTATTTTGACTCACGCTAAAGAACGTTGTGACAAGATCAAACGAGAAGAAGCGTTAGCTACTCAAAAAAAAGAACCAAAATACAAGACCTGTCATTGTATCCAAATTTTCTGAGGCATCAAGAGCCTACAAATCCTCTATCCTAAAACACTGGGCTATTGTCAGTCAAGAACAGGATTTTAATGGTATCTTCAGCGAACAACCCCTGTTTGCGTACAAAAGGGGAAACAACCTAAAGGAACTCATAAAAAACCCAAAAACCAAACAAAACGTCAACTACAAAGGTAACCAACCTTGTTTGAATTGTCAGAACTGTAATAATTTGATCAAGGGCCCTGTATTGAAGCATCCCATGAAGGGCACAGATGTGAGACTCAGATTGAATGCCACTTGCGACACTGAAAATGTCATATACATCATCAAATGTCCGTGTGGACTGATGTACACCGGCAAAACTACACGTAAGCTTAAAGTAAGAATCAACGAGCACAAGAGCAATATAAGGACAGCGAATATGAAATCTAATCTGGCAGTACACTTCAAAGAACACAGACATAACATCAGTCAATTGAGGTTCGCTGCAGTAGAAGTGGTGAATAGGCGAGACGACAGAGACAATAACAATTTCTTGTTACAACGTGAAAATCACTGGATCAAATTCCTTCAGACCATGAAACCATCTGGTCTGAATGATCGGATGGAGTTCCAATGTTACCTATAGTGCAATTTCTTTAACTGACGTGATACTTAACATTCACTTGTGTACCATCTGTTATTTTTTAATTTTTCATTTAGTTGTTCATGTCCATTTGACATTTAATACAGCTTCCATATGCCTTTTTTCATATTCATTCTCTTAACATCGGTTACGTGTATACCTGCTCACTCTTGTCTTTCCTCACAAACTTTCTATTCTCGAGGCTCGCGTCCTATTTCACCACTCTAACATGGCCGCCACACTATTGGTCCTTTCTCTATGTTCACTCGGCATTGTCGTTATACTTCCGCTTTCACCAAACACCACGCTTCTCAGCTGATGGCGAAGAGCGCAAACGGCAGGACGCGTGTTCTTGCCTGCAACTTTCCGTAAGTGCACTTTAAATCGGGTTAACGCTCACGCCAGTCGGGCAAGCTTAATTTCTTCACTTTGGGAAGATTCTGGAATCGTTATCTATATGTTTGCATGACGCTGGTTTATTTGCGAGTAGCTATTCTTTTACACACTATGTTTCCCGAGCACCATGATCTTTCCCTTTCATCTTACAGCGCTAATCTCTCATTTTTGCATATATGAATACGTTTGTTTCTGGTATCTTTTTGTCACCGTTTCACTTACGTTTTCACGCACCTATCTAACTGGGTTTCTTTCACCGTGATTATCTTCTCACATTTATCTTTTGGCACAGAAATGTTTGTATATATTGTTCCACCGTCGAGGATCATATTTAGTTTATTCATTTCATTTTATTTTTAGGATTCCCCTGATGAAGGATCTAGTATCCGAAATGCATTGGGAAATAATGTGCATTCATACATTGTGATATCGGATACATGCATGACATGTTTATCTCATTGATTTGAACAAACAATACATGTGAAATTAAACATGGATGAACAATGATGAACTTGATTTAATCTTTGACTACAACTTGGAATGATTCATTTAAGAAACCTATTGGTTTCAATCAAGGTTGTGCGCTGAGAGTTGGCATCTACACTAGGTGCCACCAACCATAAGTGATTTCCACACCTTCTTGTCGGGGGGTGATATCTCCGCAGCACACCACAGAATATCAATTTTGATACATCGAGGAGTGCGTGACCCACACCTTTCTCTTCTTTAAGTCCATTCTTAGACATTGTAAGTGCAGTGCTGCTATTAAGAGTATATTGTGCTGGAAGTTTGTCATTACGAACTCCACAGCACCATAATGGCTACACTGTAAACTGAGAAGTTTGAACACTGATGCCAGTGTGGGATTTCATGAAAAATGCACACAGAGGGCATCTTAGAGATGCCCCCTGAAAACTGACCTACCACTAGTGTCCAGGCTGAGTGGCTGCTTTCAGCTGCCACCACCAGACATGTTTCTGGACCCCTGGGTCGAGAGCCTGCTGCTCTCTGGAGCCTGAAACAATGCACATCCTGGGACGAGGTGCCAAGCCTACTCTCCCAGGATGGGTGGGATTCACAAAGGGGAAGCTTCCCAGGCTTGCCGCCTTTGTGAACTTCCCCAGGCCACTTGCTGCTTTCAGCAACTAGTACCCACTGGTTCTGATCCCCACTTTGGGCGGGAAAAAACAAGTAAGGAAGAGAGGTGTGTCCACCTCTGCCAACTCCACCCTTCAGTTGGGGGAGGTGAGATGAAGCACAACTCTCAGTCCCCACCATCTTGCAGATGGGGGGACTCAGCCAACCAGAGACAGGCTTATGCCCCCCTACCACTGGAAGGTGGCATAATTGGGGGTGTACCCACCCCAGGGAAAGGACCCATTGATCCCTACCTTTTTCCTACCAGTAACGCCCCTAAATCTAGTTATTTAGGGGCACCCATGAACCTTGCTTCCTCAGGCAAGAACCTTCAACAAGAAAAGAAGAAGGACTGAACAGCCATGCCGAAGCTAACAAGAGTAAGACGTCCACTGATTTGGTCTCAGCCCTACTGGCCTGTCTCCACCTCAAACCTGCTCCTGTGAAATCCCGGTCTGTCCTGCAGCCAGCTACCTTGAAAACCCCGGAGGACCTGCCTGCCTTCAACTACAAAGACTTTGTCTCCCGTGAACACTGGATTTGTTCATCTGCAACCTCTGGCTCCAGCCGAACACTGCAAATACACCCCACTCTGCACCCGCTGTCCACGGCCCGAGCTCGAGTGGGTCAATACCACGAGAAGGTCACCCAGGCAATCCTGACCCAAGATCTGGCAACCCCTGACCTGCCCACAGCCTCCAGTCGACGCCTGCAGCCTAAATCCAGAAGGTCCCCACAACCGCGACCAGGAGCTGGTAAGAAGATCCGACCCCAAAAGGCACCCCTGCACCCGATGCCCCACGGCCTTGGGTGCCCAAACTGATAATGCCTAACGAACCCCTAACTTCCCAACTTACCTCTCGTAGTGGTGGTCGCACCCAGAAGACCTTTTTCCTTAAACCTGCAGTGCCTTTGCAAACCGGAGGATCCCCATTGAAACCACATCCGACGTCAAAACAGCACCCTGCACCTGGCCGCCCTAGTGCCGCTGAGGGTGCACCTTTGGCGCTACTTTGTTTCCCCGTGTGCCCTGAGCTAATGCCCAGGAACTTTGCTCCCACAACTAAGTGGCCTGCTTGCCAGCAGCCACCAACCGGAGGTCCCCTATACCCTTTTGGATAACAATGGGCCTCAGCACTCTGCACCCGGCCGCCCTAGTGCCGCAGAGGGTGTAACTAGAGTTCATCATTGACCCTTGTGGACCCCTGAGTCTACCCCCAGAACCTCAACTCCCACTACTGAATACTTACCTCAAAACCGATAACACTATTTTCCTCCATAGGATAACATTGACTGTTTTTCTTGGAAAAGTTTCTAAGTGTGAAGTTTGAAATCCTAAAGAAAGTCTTTAAAATTGCACTAACTACCAAAAACGATTTTACTTACTTGTTTACAGGAAATGTCCCAGAGTAGTATCCAGGTGTACTACTCTGAGTAAGAAGAGTCATCTCTAAAGTAACTTACCTGCAATTTTACTGAAAAGCCAATTCAAGTCTATGAACTGTATTTACAAAGTATTGCATTTCTCTGAAATCATACTGTATGCCAAAACAAAGTGCAAATACAATTTCAGTTCAAACTGTTTACAAACTGCATTGCTACTGTAAATTATATATTGCTTACCTGTGTCAGGCTAGCTTGGTTCTAGAAAATAAAATAACTAAAAGTATATTTTCATACAAAAACAATTGGTCTGGATGCCTGGGAGAGGCAAGATGGCCGCGGGTGGGTTGTGGTGAGCAGTCGCACCAAAAACCCCTCTCCCATCTAGACGCAGAATAACTATTGAACAAAAGGGATGTAGCGGAGCGCTGAAAATGATAGCGCTTGAACATCCGGATGGCTGCTGAATTTGCCTGCATGAAGGTCGGAATCGGAGTTGGGAAGTGGATTGTGCAACCGAGTACCGGGCAGCTCAGAAGCAGAGTGGTGGCAGAGTTCAGTAAACTTTCAAAGGCAGTCAGACCACTCACAGGCAGACTGCTGAGGCAAGTGTTCAGAGTTTCGGCGGCCGGTCTGAAGGAGATAAGCGGCACGGTATACACGAAAATGCCACTGAGCTCTGTGAAGAGCGACAAAATGCCATTAAGGTCTGTGAAGGCTGACAAGACAAAAGCTGGCGACGGGGATGAAATCAACAAGTTAAACCCTAGCGGACCGGGGACACCCGCTGCAGCGAAAACACAAATGCCATTGAAGAACGCGGGCGCTATTAGGAAAGCACCAGCGCCAGTGCCAATCACTAAAAAGAAGTTGGATCAAAAAGGAAAGCCACCCGGTGGGGAGGAGGGTGATACAGTCAAAGGACGTACCAAAATACTTGAAAAATTATCGCTTTTAAAATCAAGAAACAAGGGAACCCCCCATAGGCAGTCCACCCTACCTGAATCATTCACCCGCCCAGTTAGTGCTGAATCGGCGGGTTTGGCAGCAGGAGCCCCTGGCAGTGAAGAATCAAACTCTGGAGTCGGTCAGAAGAGCGTCCTCGAGGACGCAGCGGCAGAAACAACGATGAGAGCTGGAGACGTGACAGACGCCGAGTCGACTGTTGCTAGGCAACCGCTCTCTGGGAAACTCGAGCAGAGCAAACCAAACGCTGACGCTGACCGGAGCAAGAGAGAGATGGCAGAGGAGAATTTGGGACAGAGGGCTCTGAATGGGGCTGAAAAGAGCGGAGAGAAGGAAGCTCCCGTGGATAAGGAAGGTGGTAAGGGGGCTCCAAGGGGGGCTGAAAAATCAGATATGCTTCAAGCGATTATGCAGGTGGAAGCAGAATTACTGGCTAACTCCCCCAACCCCACATGGGGGAGTACAGTAAGTTTGGTGGCTGAAAACCCGGAAATTGGGCATCTCAGGGAGAAGGAAGATATATGCTCATTGGAGGGAGAGCATTTCTTCTCAGTAAATGAGGATTCCGACTTTGCACAGCAGGAAAAGGGGACAACAACAGATGAGGAGGAGGTAGAGGAAGTAGAGAAGGAGGAGGACGAAAATGAAGATGAAGATGAAGGTGAAGAGGACTCATGGTCGGACTCTACCTCCTCAGGAACCGATATAGGCAAAGGCTTAACTCAAAAAAAGAAACAGATAAGGTGCTCCAGACACGAAAGATCACCTACAAGAGGTGCCGAGAGGAAGTTGGACTGGGACTACTCGGCAACATCGCAGACATATCAGGAGGAGCATGAAACAGACCCAGGGCAAGAGGGCGCAATGGGAATGGTACTCAATATGTTGAAACAAATACAAACTGAAGCGAGGTCTACTAGCCGTAAAACAAGACAAGATTTCAAGAGGATTCAAACGACGCTCCGAAAGACAAACAAACTATATGAAGGTCTGGCTGGGAGAGTTGCTGAGGTAGAGGAAAGAACAGGCAAGGTGGAGGACGATGTCCGCAGTCTCAGCGAATTTAAGTCACAGCAAGAAAAGAAGGCGGACGATTTTCTTTGGAAGATGGAGGAATTTGAAAATCGTCAGAGACGCAATAATGTTCGCATTTTGGGGGTGGCGGAAGGGCTTGAAGGGCAGGACCCTAGGGGGTTTGTGGTCAAACTACTAAAGGCTGCTTTTCCTGAGTCCCAGTGGCAGTGGGAGGCAGAGGTCCAGAGGGCGCACAGGTTCCCTTTTGTTCAGCGTAAGTCATACGGAGCCGAAGGAGGCGCTAAGGAGTCATACCCCAGAGCAATATTAGTGTATGTTGGAAACTTTCTTCTCAGAGAAGAAATAATCCAGAAAGCTAGACCTGACAGTAAAAGAACAGTGGAGGGTGTTACCTTTTTTACGAGACCTGACTTCTGTCATGTGACAGTGGAGAGGAGGTGGAGGCTCAGGAAAATGATCCCGTAGTTTCAGGCCGTAGGGTCAGAGGCATATTTGCTATTTCCCGCTAGGCTGAAAGTGATCACCAAGGGTAGGGCCAGGATGTTTATGTCGGAAGTGAAAGCACAGGAGTTTATTCAAGAGCTGTGGAAGGAGAAGAAATTACAGGTTGAGATCCGCTAAGATGATTGAAGATTTTTTTTAAATGAAGATAATGGGGGGGTTCTCCCTTCTTAAAAATCCCTATTGTTCAGGAGAGATTTATCCTTTAGTAAAAGGGGTTACTTAAGAAGGTGGGAGAGGGGTGCGACTGACACAACTAGGAAGCGACCACACATAGGTCATTATTGACCTATTTGCCTGTAGGGAGGGGGGAAGGGAGGGAAGGGGAGGGAAGGGGGCGGGGAGGGGGTGGGAGACAAAAAAATCTATTGTTTTGTTATGTTTGTTAGCACACACTGTTTGCATATATAGTTTGTCGTCTATATTTTTGAGCAGAGAAGCGAAGGGAAGGATCGGTAAAGGGGAAAAGATGGATAAAGAAACTGTAGGGATACAAAGAAAGGTTTGCCTATATAATATACAATGTCATGTAAGTTAGCCTCTATAAATGTTTGCGGCTTGAATGATCCAAGGAAAAGGGCGAATGTAGCAGCTTACTTTAGGACATTACAAGTCGACTTAGTATGTCTACAGGAAACGCATATAGAGGAAAAACAGATATACTTATTGAATCAAATGGGCTTTGATGTACTGGCTGCTAGTAGGCAAGGAACTAGGACAAGGGGAGTCGCAATTTTGGGGAGAAGAAGAGATGCGATAGTTAAAAGAAAGAAAGAAGATCAATGGGGGAGATGGGCTATAGCGGAAATATGGTTTAAAGGCCTTAAGTTTACTTTAGTAACCATATACGGATCAACAGAGGATGATCCCGAGATATGGCAATTCATAGATGCAGAATTAGCGCAGTGGCCTGAACCAGTAATATGCTGTGGTGATTTTAATTTACATGACCCTACAAGTACATTTTTGAATACAGGAGCAGGGTATAGGGGTAGAAAAAGAAGGGTGTATAGGGCTATTGTCAACATGGTCTACAATAACAGTTTGGTAGATCCCTGGGTGATGCAGCATCCACTGTTAGATAGTAGTACTTTCTTCTCGGCACCACATCAGGTGTTGGTAAGACTTGATTATTTTTTAATCTCAAGGTCGCTGGTTTCGGAGACACAGATTGAAAAACACCCAAGGATCATCTCCGATCATAGCCCATTAGTTTTAACAGTGAAGATACCGCAAATACAGAATAAGAGGTCTACATGGACTTTTGAGAGGAGTCTTCTTCAAGATGCTGAATATAGGATGCATATGGAGAAGTGGATTGGGCTTTTTTGGGAGATTAATTATGGCACTGCCTCCATAGGACAAACTTTGGACTGTTTTAAAGCGGGAATCAGAGGTGAGACACTGTGCTATGTATTGGCAAGGCGCAAGAAAGAGAGGTTAAAGAATGAGGTTATCAAGCAAAAACTGAATATTGAGGAAAGAAAGTTAGTTGCCGCGGTAGAATCCAAATCCTGTTTGGAACACATATTACTAAATCTGGTAGCACTAAAGGCTGAAGCTGTTGAAAGTTTTTCCAGAAAGCTGGCGGAAAAATATTTGGCTAAAAAACAGGAGGTTTATGAATGCAGTGAAAAAGTGGGTCATATCCTTGCGGTTAAAGCTAGACAACAGAGGGCAGCCGCTGAGATAAAAGAGATATTGGATCCAACAGGGGTTACAGTTACAGATCCGGATAGGGTAAGAGATGTCTTTAGAACATTTTATGAGAAATTGTATACACGGGAAGCTACAGGGGGAATAGGGGAAATTCGTAATTACCTTGAAGATATAGTCCCTCCATCTATCTCAAAAGAGGAAGAAGAAATGCTAGAAGCTGCCTTAGGCCTGGAGGAATTTTTGGATGCTTTAAGCAGTTTACCATCAGGAAAAGCATCTGGGCCTGATCAAATTCCGGTCGAATTTTATAAAGTATTTCGCGATTGCCTGTTGATCTATATGTTTGAGGTTATGCTATATGTACAACAAGGGGGGCAGGCTCCGGATTCATGGGGAGGGGCCGATATTATTGTCATTGCTAAAAAAGCGAAGCCCTTAAACCTTCCTGGATCATACAGGCCAATTACCCTTATGAATTCGGATGTTAAGGTATATTCGAAGATGTTGGCAAAGAGACTTGCAGGCTGCATTGAACATTTGGTGAGCCCTTCACAGCATGGTTTTATACCCGGGAAGGGCACTACTCAGCATATTAGGACCGTGATTACTATGTTGGATGCGGCAGAGGTCACAGGCGACCCTATTTCAGCACTCTTTCTTGATGCCGAGAAGGCTTTTGATAGGGTCGCCTGGGAATATCTATGGGAAGTTATGAAGTGGTGTGGAATCGGGCCAGGTTACATACAGGCTATACAGGCTTTATATAGAGATCCGATTGCTAAAATCAGAGTAAATGGAGGACACTCAGATCTAGTATATATACAAAGAGGGACGCGACAGGGCTGTCCGTCATCCCCATTGCTCTTTGCCCTATACATAGAGCCGCTACTCCGCAAATTAGAGAGAAATTCTGAAATTTGTTCGATGTCATTAAATGGTCGTACTGTGAAAACTCTCGCATACGCGGATGACGTGGCTATATTGACTCCGAATCCGGATATAGCTATGGTGGGAGTAGAAGCAGAAGCACATGGCTTCGGGCTGGTTTCAGGTTATAGCCTGAACAAGACGAAAACCCAGATAATTAGGAATAGGTTTGCAACTAGCTCAGATAACAGGGTGGTTGACAGTGCTGTATATTTAGGGATCGACATTTCCGCAAACCTAGAGGAGGTAGTAGAGCGTAATATGGAGCCACTGATAGCAAAGGTAAAAAAAGACCTGGAAAGGATAAATAACTTGCACCTTTCGTTGGTTGGATGCACGAATGTGCTGAAAATGATGGTCTTGCCAAAATTTTTGTATCTATTTAGGTCAATACCTTTAACTTTTGAGAACAAATGGTTCAATATTTTAGAGAGTGTAGCTAACAGATTTATTTGGGCTCAAGGAAAAACGCGTAGGGCTTATAAATTCATCACTTTGCCAAGGGATAGAGGGGGTTGGGGGGCACCAGATTTTAGACTGTATTATTTGGCTGCTGCTCTTCAGTATCTGCAGGGATTAATAGGAGGAGGCGGAGGGCCATCAAAGGCTATCAATATGTCAATCGAAGCCTATACGGCGGTATTAGGGCAAAATACAGAAAATTGCTTCTTGTATGTTACGGATTTAAGTCATTTTAGAAGACAGACATACAAGACCCTCAGGGCAGCACTTAAAATTTGGAGCTCCTTCCTGAAAAAGACAGGCATGGGAAGATTTAATAGATATACCAAAGTCTATAAAAACAAATCCTTCCCACAGGAAATTTTTGCTGATGCTGTAATGGCGGAATGGGAAGACAAAGGGATACACCAAATTGGGGATTTAATAAGTTCAGAGGTGATTGTACAATTTGAGGATCTGGTTAATGTTTATAGAATAAACAGAAGGGATTTTTTTAAATACCTTCAGATTAGGAGTTTTTTAAGAAACAAACAGGGGGGGCCGATTGGGTTTCAACCTAATGAATTGATGGAAGGGATAATTACAGGGGAGGAACACTCCATTAGGTCAATATATGCCGCCTTGGCAAAAAATAGACCAGACGACCTGGATAAGCACAGGGAGAAATGGGGGGAGAGAATAGAGGCTACTTCTGAAGCATTTAACGAATCCCTGGAATTAGGTCGGTCTATGCTCTGCTCTGCCCCCCTGCAATCCCAGCACTATAAAACCCTATTTTCGCTGTATTATACCCCAGCCAGGATTGCAAAATGGGGGGGGACCGAGGGCATTACTTGCCCCAGATGTAACTCCAATGAGGCAGACATTGTTCACATGTTTGCGACATGTCCCCAATTATATACATTAATCAAGGACATAGAGCACTTTTTAGTTAATTCACTAAAGGTTAAAATAACTTTTACAGTTAGTCTCATTATGCTGGGAGTCGATGCGGTAGAGGCCCAAATGGATTCAGGCGACGCAATGTTCTTGTTCATGGTAGCTGCGGTTTTTAGATTAACATTAGCTAGAGTATGGCTAGATAAGAGTCCACCATCCATGCAAATATGGTTATCAAATCTTATGGCTATATACAATTTAGAGAAACACATATATGCAAGGAAAGGTAGGATTGGTAGAGCTCGAGGCATTAAAATCTGGGGGCCTTTGGAGAAGTGGAGAACAGGAATTGGTTGATAAGTTTTGCTGTTGATTTACGAATTTGCTTGTATTATAGTGTAATACGATATGTGGATGATTTTTGCTTCTTTTTCCGGAGCTTATTCTGTTTTTGTACTAGGATTTGCTTTTACCACTGTGATATGGACAATCGTAAGAGCAATGGGAAAATTTTGTTTTGCATTACTTTCTTTTCTTTTTTTTTGAAAATGTGTGCTTTTTATCTAAAAGTTCAAAATAAAAATATGTTTAAAAAAAAAAAAAAAAAACAATTGGTCTGAAGTTCAGCCTTTGAGTGTGTGAATTCATTTGCTGACTGAGTTTGTACACAAATGCTTAACACTGTCCTCTGATACTGCCTTACTGCTCGACCACACTACCACAAATAGAGAGTGAAGTGCTATCTAACTTTACATATGCCTACCTTTGGGGCACCACTGGACTCTGTGCACACTATACCTCACTTTGGTATAGTATATACAGAGCCAGCTTCCTACAGTGGGCCACCTGCAATTTGCAGCGCTTTGGTGCGAGGAGGAATCAAACTGGGAGAAACAACTGCTGGGAGTACTGATAAATGGCTCAGACCCCCCCCCCCTTACCCTGAAGGACTGGGTTCTTTAAGACCCAGCGGTGCCAGGGCACAACACCTGAAACCTTCGTGGGTAACCTGCTCCGGCGTACGAATGACAGAGACACGGGACACTTCCTTCGGCGTCAAAGATTCAAGGTTTATTTGCTGCAGGGAACACAGAAATCACAGGAAGTACATCGAGTGTAGTTCGGGGAGACTGCTTCAAATTGGTTCTGTGGATCGCTCCTTTTATACAGTTTTTACCCATAGGACAACATGGCACACAAAAGTTTACAACCCGGTTCCCACCATTATCCCCCAGAGGGGTCGCTTTGGTCACTTTGATGCACATGAGGTCCGGAACATAAGTGCGGAAACATTTGGTGGTTCCCAACTGTAAAAAAACCATCTTCCCAACATTAGCGAATTCCAGTCGGCAGTAAAACAGATCGAAATAGGAACAAAGACAGGTGCAGAGGAAGACGGAGACAGTGGGGAGATCGGAAAGGGTGTAAAAGGGGAGGTATCGGGGAACACGAGATACAGGCATCAAAGGGACGTGCCTAATGAGATGCACGGCTGAGACAATAAGTCCGTGCGGCAAGATGAGCCTCGTGCGGCGCCATCTGCTTTACAGTAGCATCCCCCTCGCCATAAAGACACTTACAAAGGACATGTGTCATCCGCAAATATCTTGGGAGTCCCAGGGTCGCGAAGCGGACAGCGTCCGTTCGCTGGCTACTTGAGGGCAAGAGACAAAATGGATGCCGTATCTAAGATGGAACCCGTGGGTACAGATGAAAAAACCCACATAACAAACGAGCGGTTTAAGTTAGCATAGCGAAACTGCGCATACTTACTAAACTCGTCATTTGCGGTTCATAGATACCAGACTCGACCATACTCGTGCGAGTCGAATACACCACTTACAATTGTCACGGAACCTCAGACGCTCCTTTTGCCCTCATGTAGGCAAGCACTAGTCGGAATCATATTCAATATTCATCAGACCATCTAGATGTTGCTGTAGCATAGCTCTGTCCAACCGAGTCCCCTTGGTAACAGGTGGTTGTCTCATACACGTTGTAGCACAGAGGCCACATAAGGCAGGACCACACTGCACACAAAGGCAACACGTGAACAGCAACACTACAACGACTCCGATGATCATCAGAATCTTCCAACCCCAAGTCGACATCAAACCCCAAAACCACCCAAGTAGCGTCCAATCCCCTACATCCACGTGTATGGATTCGGAGATCTTATGCAACCTCGAGATGGCTTGATAGACAGTAGGAGCGTTATCTGGAATGAAAATGCAGCAGCTCGAATGGATCACCTTACATACCCCACCTCGATCTGCTAAGATGACATCTAAAACCATACGGTTTTGTAACGTCATAAGTCTATCCGCCTGAAGTTCAGTGGTGATATTACCAAGGGCACTGGCAGTAATATTAGCTGTTGATTCTACCACTCGAGTCAACTGTCTCAGGTTCCTACTATTAACCATAGGTCCCCAAAACGGAAGGAAACCCTTGAAAAAGTCTCCTGCCTCTTGACCGGCAGTATCCTCTTCGCTAATTACGCCTCGCACAACTCTAGTCTTATGATAATCGGCATCTACAGTGAACGTCGGAGGCAACAGATTTGCAATGAAACATGAGCCCATGAAGTCAGCGGGCAACCATGCATATGCACGATCATAGCAGATAAAGTATGTACCCTTGGCAGCCAGAAACACAGGGGACGAGACCATCGGCAGTATGTAATTTTCAGTGCAAGCACTTGCTCCAAGTCGGGCTTGCGATCTTCGACCACGACCCATGAGACAAAAATTACCAGTGTGGGGTACGACCCATATCGGAGGCGAGCTTTTAAGCTGCTTTTCGCTAGTGAACGTACTATATTCACCTCTACTTAGGACCCTATAGGCCTGTACCTCTTCTTCGGGAATAAGCGAGGGATCATAGATATCGCTATCTAAATCCTCTATTGCTATCGACAAAGGTTTTTGATACGAGGTAGGACCAGAGTAGGGGGAACGTGGTTCTCGAATGGGGTGGAAACCCAGTGCGCTTCGAAACATTGTTTGAAATGCTCGAGCTGACCCTTGGGAACTATACGGTAACACCAGATATGGAATCTCCTTATCCGTAGTATGTGGCATCAATCCACACACCCAACAATTAGTAGTGTTAACCACTAACTGATGCTGATGAAGGAGCTGAATAAAGGAATTGTTGCGGAATTCTACACGTCTAGCCTGTTCGTGTTCCGGTAACATATGAAAAGAATGAGGAGAAACAGTTGAGGTAAGTTTAGGGTCAGGAGTAGGAGTAGGTGTAGCAGAAAGTAAGAAGTGAGACATTGTGTAATACACCCCACCCGCCAAAAATGCAGAAGCAGTCAAAAACAATACAAACAGTTGGAATATAAAACATTTGGTACGACTGAGTTGCTGCAGCTTGAATCTGTGAGCCTGAGCTCCTTCCAAATCACTCAGCTTCGAGAATGCCATTCCCTACGACCGTCCGCAACGTTTCTTGACGCACTTCGTTCTGTGTAGCAATAGTCAATCCCTAGGAGTTCCCAGGAACCGACGGCCTTTAACCTAGCGTCAAGACCTACTATCCAGAAGGAAGTACGCACGCGGCCCTACGGCCTTTAATGCACAATATGTATATATGCAAAAACAAAGGTCTCTCAGCTGTGAAAACAAAAGTATTAAGGAATGAAGCTCAATATGTGTACGAAATAATTACAGTAAGATGAATGTTCAAACTGATCACGGAAAACGGGATAATACAGTTATCAATACAGCAAAACAGGATCTTTTATTAGTCTTTAGTGCTAGATCGGAGAAAGTATCGAGTTTTCCCAGGACGTGTCTGTTCGTCGAACAAAGGATCCGTTGAAGAGACAGCGTCCCGCTGATCAGTTGAATGGTTTGGTCTTGAGTCTTTTGATGATAATTGTTCAACAGTGTCTTTCTGCTGCGCTGAGGATTCTCCGACAGGCTGTGCGTCGCTAAAAGGCACAAACGTCGGCAATACTTCGGTTTCAGTTGATGCAATGCCTTTCCTCACCCACGAGTCTGCTGACAAAGGGATAGGGACCTTTTTGGTGTGGGTGGCATGCACCCAATTCTTGCGTCCCTCGAGACGAACAGCAGTCCTCGTGGCAAGGAGAACCTGATAGGGTCCAGTAAACCTCGGGTCCAGGTTATTCTTGCGTGAAAAATTTCTCGTCACCACCCAGTCTCCGGGCTGGAGCTGGTGGCCTGGACCCTCCGTCTGCGTCGGCAATGCTTCGTGAACCTGTTGGTAAATTAACCTCAGTTTAGCAGTCAAGTCATGAAGATAATCGATCAACATTGGATACTCAAGATCACAGAACATTCCTGGCCTAGGAACCCCCCACACATTCGCAGGACGGCCGAACACTATTTCATAGGGACTAAGCCCTACTCGGGAGTGTACAGTCGCCCTAGTTGACAGTAATGCTAAAGGTAAAGCGTCAGGCCACGAGAGACCAGTCGTAGCCTGAATCTTCGCTAGCTTTAGTTTGAGGGTGCCGTTGTACCCTTCAACCAATCCAGCTGACTGGGGATGATTGGCGCTGTGGAATTTCTGATTAATTCCAAGGCCCTTACACACACTCTTCATCACACTACCCACAAACTCACTTCCATTATCTGACCACACGACTCTAGGCATTCCATACCGAGGAAAATATTCCTTCAGTAGGATTTTCGCAGTAGACAAAGCAGTATTGTCTTTGAGAGGATAGGCCTCGATCCATCGGGAGAATGCGCAAACCACAACTAAAACGTACTTTAGGTTATTGCATCGCTCCATATGGATGAAGTCCAATTGAATCACCTCAAAGGGGCATGAAGGGGGAGCAAAACTGCCAGGAGGAGTTGGGGTTCCTTTGCCAGGATTGTACATCATACACACCATACAATTCTTCACCAGAAGTTCAGCACATTTCGTGATACCATCATTCTTCCACACAGGAGACAATAATTTGCAAATACCTTTCGCGCTAATATGTGCTAACCCATGCGCCATTGTCACAACGGCCAGCACATACGCATCCGGTAACATCCATCTTTTCTGATCAGACAAGTCAATCCAACAACCATTCGCATCCAACTTTCCCGTACTTTCCTTCCACTTCGCCCTTTCAGTCTCGGTGGCCTCATTCTGAATTTCTTTCACACTTTCAATAGTGTCCTCACACATACTCGATTCTGTAGGCCACCTAACTGAACTCGTCACATACATTCGAGTGCTAAGGTTCCGGGCAGTCTCCTTAGCAGTCTCGTCCGCAAACGCATTACCACGACCAACATCATCCGTCACCTTACGATGCGCACTACATTTGACAATTGCAACTTGCTTAGGCAACGTAAGTGCGTCCAAAAGATCATTCACAAGCTGGCCATGCTGAATCTTCGTACCATGCGACGTCAAGAAACCTCTCTCTCTCCACAATCGTCCAAAACTGTGAGCGACGCCAAATGCGTATTGGCTGTCGGTAAACACATTCACACGTTTCCCTTTCGCCAACACACACGCTCTGGTAAGAGCAATCAGCTCTGCAGCCTGGGCAGAATTCTGATTTAGTCTTGCAGTCTCAACAACAGTATTCAACGTTACAACAGCATAAGCAGTAGTCACATCGCCATTCGGCAACTTAAAGCATGACCCATCCACATACAATGTACCGTCCGGATCTTCCAATGGGGTGTTTTTAAGGTCCACTCGACCTTTTGTTTCTTCCTCCGTCCTCAAGTAGCAATCATGCTCTGCTACTTCGTCTGACTCTGTGCTAATTGGTAACAAAGTTACCGGGTTCAGAACATTACAACGTTTTATTTGAATGTGGCTTGCCAACAGCGTCAACTCGTAACCAGACAACCTCGCACTCGTCAAGTGCTGAGTTTTCGTACGATTCAAAAGAGTGTTGACTGCATGCGGAACCATCACTGTAAGCATATTATCCATGACCAATCCTGCTGATTGTCGGATGGAGACCGCAGCTGCCGCAGTTGCTCTCAAACAACTCGGCAATGCTCTAGCTACTGGGTCCAAGGTCGAGGAAAAATATGCACATGAACGTTGCTTACCACCAAAAGGTTGCGTTAAGACACTCAAAGCACAACCTTCCCTCTCGTGAACATATAACGTAAACGGCTTACTGTAGTCGGGAGTACCCAACACAGGAGCCGAACACAATGAATCACGCAGTTCAGAAAAACTTTTCTGACATTCTTCCGTCCATGGTAAAGGAGTTGAAACATCCTTGCACGTAAGAGCCACTAATGGTTTCGCTAGCAATGAAAAATTAGGAATCCATTGCCTGCAGTACGACGTGATACCTAGAAAGGCACGCACATCTCTTTGGGTTGTTGGCACAGCCATGCGTGCAATTGCTGCAATTCTCTCTGGGGTCAATCTTCTTCCCTCCTCTGACAATAAGTGACCTAGATAGGTTACTTCTTGACAACAATATTGGAGTTTAGAAGGTGACACCTTGTGATTTAACTCTCAGAGATGTTGCAGCAACAACACCGTAGCAATTTTGCAAATGTCCTGAGTATCAGCAGCTACCAATAAGTCGTCGACGTATTGGATTAAAGCCGCACCAGCCGGCAACCTAAACGCATCCAGTTGACCCTTCAAGGCTTGGCTGTAAATAGATGGACTTTCACAGTAGCCCTGAGGAGCGCGTTTGAACCGGAAGCTGCGTCCACCAAGAGAGAAACCGAAAAGGTCTCTGCTCTCCTCGGCAATCGGGATGCTGAAAAACGCATTTTTCAAGTCAATCACCGAAAACCATGATGCAGAAGCTGGAATCAGAGTCAGTAGCGCCGTGATGTCAGGCACAACGGGGAATTGAGGAACCACAATTTTATTCACCTCCCGTAAATCGATAACAAAGCGATAAACAGGCGGTTTTGAAGGATCAGTCCGTTTAAGAATGGGCAATACAGGGCTGTTGCACACGTTTCCCCGAGTCTCCTCAATAACATCTTTCTCGATCAAATCATAAATGATCGCTAACAGTGCTCGTTCACCATCAAGGGAGATACGATATTGGGGAATACGTGGCAATCGCACATTAGATTTCAACTGAACAACATATGGAGAGATATCAAGTAGGCCCACATCGTTGGGACCCGTTGCCCACAAAGACGCAGGAAGAGAACTCAATTCCGGTGGGAGCTTATCGAGGGACAAGTACATGGGAGAGACAACCCTCTCTCCTAACGTAAGCTTCACACCCGCAGGAGAACAATACAAAGTCGCATACAAACGTTTAAGCAAATCCAGGCCCAAAAGATTTTCACCACAACCCGTAGTCAAAATCAACGGAGCTTCTAGCTCACGTGGCCCAATTTTAAGGGCCAAAGGGCGCGAAACTGGATTGCTAACAGGGGCGCCAGAGAATCCAACGGAAACATTTGTTAAGCCAGACAAAGGTGCGCCAGGGAGTTTCGAATGCTTAATGGAACTTTTCGCTGCACCAGTGTCCAACAGAAAAGGCTCAACGACGCCCGATGTAGCAACTGCGACGTAAGGCCCTCTCTGATCAACCGGAACTGATACTACTCCCTCTCCTTGTCTTTGGCTGTCCTAGTAATTACTGTCGTCAGTTCCCTGATCGACGTAATAATCGTCTACATTGTACTGCGCAGATCGTCCTTGCGACGATCCACGTTGATCGAAACAATTATCGGAATTTGATGAGTTATCTGAGCGATCGTTCTGAGTACCACGACCTCTACCACGTGGTGTCTGCTGCGAACCACCACGACCTCCTCTAGACGAGTTACCACTATTACGTTCATTCAAAGCAGGACAATTGAATTTAATGTGACCCTCTTGTCTACAATAAGCACATTGATTGTACCCTAACGAGGATCTTTGGGAAGAGGAGTCATTACGGGTTTGAGATCTGTTTGATTGCGGCTGCGATCTATTCTGTTGTGAATTATTCTGATTCGAACGTGGAGGATACACTTGCTGAAGCAACACTTTAGTTTTTAGCTCTTTGGTCTTTTTATCAGCACGGTCACTCTCTTCTTTCTCTCTGTTCTCATAATATTGTGCCGTAGCCAATATCTGAGCTGAAGTAGAAACGGCCCATGCACTTTCTGAATTCCTCAATTTATTGCTCAAATCGGGCAGTAAGTTCGAGACAAATTTATCCACGAACAACCTTTGACCACCCTCGGTGCCCATATCCTGTCCACTATGGTCAATGAATGCCTCCTCAAACCTCGTGAAGAAGTCGGAAACACTCTCGTCCTTCTTTTGCTTACAAGCCGACAATTTATCCCAGTTCACCTTCATAGCTGGCATAAGAGTTTTCATTAGCGTTATAATTCTTTGAGGGAGAGCAGCAATCAACTGTTCAGGCTTAGCACCACCAACTTGCAACCCATCCGCCGCTATAATGGCCTCCCAATCACCACCTAATTCGTTCGCGTGATTTTCCTGACGAATCTTAGCCCATACAGGTTGCGGTACAACATTACCAAACAACATGTCAATATCGGCAAGATTCATTACCGTAGCGTCTACGAGCTGCGATAGTTCTTTATAATACCCCGCAGGATTTTTGCGAGGGTCAGGCAAAGATTGTTTCACCTGCAACACTTCCGATCGCTTCCACGGGAGATGTATCCACACTCTCTGGAAGTATGGAGGAATAATGGGGTTAGCAGTAGGATCGCCTGGCATCCACACTGGTGGAACTTCCCGCATGGGATATTGGCCAGACTCGTCTGGTTGTTTTTCAATATCCTCAACGAACAATGCATGAGGGATTGGAGCGGGACGAAAAGATAGCAATCGCTCAACAGCACGTCGAACGTTGGTATCCACTATCAGCCCATTTGCGAACTGAAGCTGAAGATCAGACAGAGCGGTGAGCACCTCGTCAGGCGCATCGGCCGCTATCTGATCATGAAGGAACTTACACATTTCATTAAACACATATCTCTGGGTTGGTACATTGAATTGACAAAATGTTTCGAGGACAACACGGGGTGGACTTCTAAGAGGATTTACCATCCAACCCATCGCCATATTATATAGCGCAACACGTTCTCTGTTTCCAGGAAGCTGACTACGTCTCTGAGGACCGTCGGAACCAGCGGACCCATGAACAGGTCCGGCCGAGTGAAAGAAGCTAGCCGCAAGAGGAGAATTACGACTACGAGTAGAGGGAGAAGTATAGGACACAGGACTAACAAGTGAAGGAGTAGAAACAGTAGCAACAGTAGGGGTTAACAGAGCAGGAGCAGTAGCGAGAGCAGTAGCGGGGGCAGGAGTATGTGGAAGCGGGGGAGCAGTAGGGATAGCAACAGGCAAAGGAGCAGGAACAGTCGGAAGGGCGGGTGCAGGTTGAGGAACAGGCAAGGGAAGAATAGGCGCAGGAATAGGTACGGCAGGAACCACAGGAGCCGCGGTACCCTGTACGTACGGAGGTGGCGACTTCATAAGATAAGACATTAAAGGATCCTCAACTGCCTCTTCCTTCTTTTCCGACTCCGTAGGCAAAGTAGGATAACACTTATCTATAGTCATACGCTGTAATCTGTCAAACACTTCCTTATCCTTAACCTCCTTATCTCGCTGAAAGTGCTCTGCTTTCTTCACTATGGTAGCAACATTATCTCGCTGATTACGTTTAGTCTGTCTGATTTCTTTCTGTCGGGCTTCTTTACGCCACAACCGAAAGGCATCAAACATGGCCGGCCTTGACTTTCTCTCAAACAATTTAATTTCTAGATTATCTAAGATCGGTGCCTCGAAGCTACCATGTGGCGGCCAGCGAAGGTCACCATCTTTCTGTGTATATTTGATCCAGTAATCATTAAAAGTAATCCGGCCTAGCCCATGTTTGCTATAGAGCTCATACGTGGGAGTTCCAACCGGAGGTATCGGACACGAGTCCTCCAGTCGGGAATCCGTACCACAAGGTCTGAAACAACTAAACAAAGTACTGCGACCAGGCATCTTGCACACTAGCCGAGTTTCACAAACTTCAAGGGTTACGGGATTCACCAAGTCCCAGCAAAGAACAAAACCCTCGGTTTTTGGCGGCTGCAGTCGTCAAACAACACAACAAAGTACGCTAGCAAAGTGTCACCGACAAAAACACTCACACAGCGTTAACAACAAAAACACTCGCTAAAGTGTCAACAACCAAGAACTCTGGGAGCGACCCACAAATACTTAACTCAAAGATCGATGGCGTCACCAGGAAGGCCCGTCAATCGTCTCGCTATACCAAGGTCTACGCCAGGCGCCAAAACAGGTCTACAGTCAGGGCAGCAGTCCGTCGCAGCCGTCAGGAGGCGGGAATCTTCGCGGGAAAAGTCTTCGGGCCACTTATTTCGACAACAGGATCGATGAAGCGGAGTGCACCTTCCCTCGGAGATTTCACACGAAGTTCCTCACGATCGTCGGGCTTGGACCGGTACCACTGATGCAGCCCCTGAAGGACTGGGTTCTTTAAGACCCAGCGGTGCCAGGGCACAACACCTGAAACCTTCGTGGGTAACCTGCTCCGGCGTACGAATGACAGAGACACGGGACACTTCCTTCGGCGTCAAAGATTCAAGGTTTATTTGCTGCAGGGAACACAGAAATCACAGGAAGTACATCGAGTGTAGTTCGGGGAGACTGCTTCAAATTGGTTCTGTGGATCGCTCCTTTTATACAGTTTTTACCCATAGGACAACATGGCACACAAAAGTTTACAACCCGGTTCCCACCATTATCCCCCAGAGGGGTCGCTTTGGTCACTTTGATGCACATGAGGTCCGGAACATAAGTGCGGAAACATTTGGTGGTTCCCAACTGTAAAAAAACCATCTTCCCAACATTAGCGAATTCCAGTCGGCAGTAAAACAGATCGAAATAGGAACAAAGACAGGTGCAGAGGAAGACGGAGACAGTGGGGAGATCGGAAAGGGTGTAAAAGGGGAGGTATCGGGGAACACGAGATACAGGCATCAAAGGGACGTGCCTAATGAGATGCACGGCTGAGACAATAAGTCCGTGCGGCAAGATGAGCCTCGTGCGGCGCCATCTGCTTTACAGTAGCATCCCCCTCGCCATAAAGACACTTACAAAGGACATGTGTCATCCGCAAATATCTTGGGAGTCCCAGGGTCGCGAAGCGGACAGCGTCCGTTCGCTGGCTACTTGAGGGCAAGAGACAAAATGGATGCCGTATCTAAGATGGAACCCGTGGGTACAGATGAAAAAACCCACATAACAAACGAGCGGTTTAAGTTAGCATAGCGAAACTGCGCATACTTACTAAACTCGTCATTTGCGGTTCATAGATACCAGACTCGACCATACTCGTGCGAGTCGAATACACCACTTACAATTGTCACGGAACCTCAACCCCCTCACCCCCCAAAGCTTATGGGAGACACCAGTAACTCCGAGACCTACCCACGCATTGTGCAACACGTTTTCGCGGCCTGTGACATGATGAAGCTTGGTGTCCTAAGGCGTCAACCTTATGCCAGGCATCGAACTCTTTGTTGTCTGGGCCCACTCCAGTGGATGCACACAGTGATGGACATCACCCAGTGGTTGGAGGGGGGATGCCAATCGCTGAGGGGCCTCTATCAGGGCGACACCTTCATCTCTTTTGCAGAGGCCAAGCAATACATTGACCATAGGCCAGTTCTTAAAATACACCAAGATATCTAGCAAAATCTGTGAACTGTGGCCTGTGTTCCCCGTGAAGCCGCAGGAGTCGCAGGTACTGAGACTCATACTGAATGTGGGATCCAGCAGGGGCATGATCTTGCTCCTGTACACGGCCCTCAATCCAGACGGACACCATACGCACATGTCTGCTGCTGCTCGATGACCCACCAGTGATAGGAAGGTAGCATGTAACGTGAGATTTAACCTGACACAATTTCATTATCTGCACCCTGCATACCTCCCTCTCCAGAGATTGCACTGAATGTTCCCTGCACCCAGCAAGGGTTGTCCGAGATGTAATGGCAGCCTGGTGACATTCCTGCACATGATCTGGGCCTGCCCACTATTTGGTGACTACTGGTGCGCAGACCTCGAGGAGCTCTGGGGATTACTGACGTTTGCCTGGAGGCCACTCCCAGACACTGCCTACTTGGTCTCCTCCCAGCCCCTTGGGCCGAGGTGAGGCTTTTCACATGCTTTGTGGCCCTGGGACTAGTTTTGGCCAGGCAACGCATTGCGATTCATTGGATTGCGCCTGCTCCACCTCTGGTGGGCTGATGGCGGGGGCTCTGCGGGAATAGGCAATGCTAGAAGAAATAAGACTGCATATGGTCAGAACTGATGAAAATGCAGAAAGGGATTTTCAGTGGTAGGAGGAGATGAATAACAATTGACAGTAGCTGAACCAGATGCTGTGTCACCCATGGTGAGCCAAGACGGATCTTCTGGGGCTGACTCCTGAGGATCAATAGCAGGGTCTGACACAGAAGAGAGGAGACAGAGTGTGTATGTGCTGGGGAGGGTGTGTGTCAGACAGGATATGGATGGGGGCCTTGCGCCATGTCCCACTTGCCCCCATTTGTTTACACGACCATCCTGGATGCTGCTACCCCACCATGCTGGCCTGATCTACTGACTACAGCTGCCATTGTTTTGTTGTTTACATTTCTATTGCAATCTTCAATGTTTATTACCCACAATCTAGCAAGCAACACCCTTACCTCTCTATAAGCTGGCACATGTTAGCCCAGGTCTCATACTGCCAGGGATTGGAAGGACGCCATTGGAACCTCCCAACTGAAGCACGTACTTTCTTATAACCCAATCCCAGTTGTTTGCAGAACTGCACCTTACTACTCGGAAGCCCGCCAACCCATCTATGGAGGGCTCCAAGGCTCTTCCTTCAGCCCCACACTCAATGCACACAGGATCCCTCTGGCCAACGTCATCCATGCACATGACATCCTCTCTTACACTGACGACATGCAACTGATACTGTCCCTCTCAGACAAGACCTCAAACACAAGGAACAAGTTGGAAGTCGACAGAAGTCAACAAATGGATGAAATCCAGCTGTCTTAAGGTCAACACTGACAAAACACAAGCAGTGATCTTCAGCTTCGGCAACAATCCCCCACCATGGGGCTCCAACTGAGGCCGGCCGAACTAGGACACAAACCCATAACCGACACCCACGCCAAGAATTCAGGATCATCATTGATAGCAAGCTGGGTATGACCACACAAATGTATACTGTCACAGCAGCCTGCTTCGCAAAAAACACAGTTGATGGACAGAATGCAGAACAATGTCTTACATTCACCGCAGTACAAAGATCTGGGCCTAAATCCATCGTTTTTTTACACTCCACACCACCCTAGGTCAGACAATGGCTATATGCAAATCAGCCTTGACCCTGTGCCTCATGGGAACAGTCCAGCCCGAACTACCAAGCCATGTCTTTCCTAGACCGGAATCAAGCATCCAAGGACCGGTTTCTGGCTATCAGCCTTCTTCAGCCTGGATAGCTTGACTCCAGTGATGTGGAGAGCCTGGGACTCACATCTGAGCATACCCAGCCCACTTTGGGTGAAAATTGCAAAAAACACAGTTGATGGACAGAATGCAGAACAATGTTTTACATTCACCCCAGTACAAAGATCTGGGCCTAAATCCATCGTTTTGTTGCACTCCACACCACCCTAGGTCAGACAATGGCTATATGCAAATCAGCCTTGACCCTGTGCCTCATGGGAACAGTCCAGCCCGAACTACCAAGCCATGTCTTTCCTAGACCGGAATCAAGCATCCAAGGACCGGTTTCTGAATATCAGCCTTCTTCAGCCTGGATAGCTTGACTCCAGTGATGTGGAGAGCCTGGGACTCACGTCTGAGCATACCCAGCCCACTCGGGGTGAAAATTGCAAAAAATACAGTTGATGGACAGAATGCAGAACAATGTCTTACATTCGCCAGAAACCGGTCCTTGGATGCTTGATTCCGATCTAGGAAAGACATGGCTTGGTAGTTCGGGCTGGACTGTTCCCATGAGGCACAGGGTCAAGGCTGATTTGCATATGTTATGTTATGTTAAATAATATTTATAAAGCGCACGTACGCCATTGGGCTTCATGGGGCTGAGGTACGGGAACATAACTAAGAAAGGAAAAATAGACAGCCAAATTAGGAATAAACATTATTTGAAGGCCTGTCTAAAAAGCCAAGTTTTAAAGTGATGTCTAAAAGTGAGAATGTCAGGGCTCTGTCTGAGGGGCAGAGGAAGCGCATTCCAAAGGCTGGCGGCTAAAAAGTCAAAGCAGCAGCCGCCTGAACGTTTTTTGTTAAAGGAAGGAACAATTAAGAGATCCTTCTTTGCAGAACGGAGATTAAGTGAGGGGGTGTACCTGAGTACCAAGCCTTCAATAAACTTAGGGCCAGTGTGTTGAAGAGCTTTGAAAACCATGCAGACCGTCTTAACCCTTTCGATGCTGATGACGAGCTCAGCTCGTCATCACCCACGGGTGTCGTGTGCTGATGACGAGCTGAGCTCGTCATGGTGGCAGCAAAAGTGCAAAATCCAGCACAGGGGGGGAAAACGGCCAGCAGTCATGTGGTTAAACATGACCCTCTGCGCCACCGGGAGCCAGTGCAGTTGTTCCAGGCCAGGGGTGATAGATTGCCACTTTGGCTGCTTGAGGATCAGTCTGGCCGCTTGGTTTTGAACTAGTTGTAGTCTCTTAAGTTGGCCAACCGGAAGTCCCAGGTAGATGCTATTAGAGAAGTCCCATCTGGACATAACCAAAGCAATATAGCCAGTGTCTGACCTAGGGTGGTGTGGAGTGCAAAAAACAATGGATTTAGGCCCAGATCTTTGTACTGGGGTGAATGTAAGACATTGTTCTGCATTCTGTCCATCAACTGTGTTTTCTACAGCATCCTGCTTCCACACCCTCAAGATGCTGAGGAAGATCTTCAAGTGGCTCCCTTACCACCTCACGCCATTATCACCAGCAAATTGGACTGTGGGAACACTCTCTATGCTAGAACCACCAAGCAACTTACCAGAAGGCATGGTCACCTTATAGTGTCACAGATCACATATGGTAAGTTTCCTCGTAAAGGTAATGCAGGGGTGAGTGGTCTCCTAAACCCATCGCTCAGAGATAGTGAGCTTTACTCCCCTTCAATAGGCAACGGCTTTATCTACAAGTTACGAAAATTCAATTTGCTGTCAGTTCTTCTGTAGTACACGCCTTCGCCTGTGCAGTGCACACAGCGAGCAGCAGAGGGCAGTAAAGTAAAAGGCTACGGCTATTCTCAGAATTTACACCAGGAGCTCCGGGACAAGATAGGAAAAGAAGATGAGGTGGAAGATCAGCGCGTGCCCTGCTGGTGCACCGGCTGAGACCCTAGAAGAGGCTGGTAGGCAGAGGAGCGCAGGGAGGGGCGCGTGCCCAGCCACGTCCGTTCTTTCACGGCGGAAGTTACTCCTGACTGCAGACTGGACGGACTCGAAGAAAGAAAATAAAACAAAGGAGGCATTATTTTATGCCTAAACTGGAGTTTGCGTGTTCAAAAAGATTCACCGCGAGGACCGCTATGCACTGGCGACGAGGCTGCCTTGGCATGGTGATGTTTGAGTCAGGCATGTTGTGAGGGGCACAGGAAAGGCAGCCAAAATTAAACCATCCTTGTCCATGCTTCTCTTCTAGAGGGACCATTGTTAAGGTACCGTAACAGCATCTTACACTACGTAATTTATGAGTTTAATTTGGTGTGTAATGCTTGTGCATGGGTGTCTTGTCTAATTTCAGACTTTCCAAACCTGCAGTTTTTACTTATTTCTTGAAAAGGAAATCCCATTATAATATAACTAATATATAGACCATAAGCCACAACCCACTCTAATACACACTGCACGGTCCGATTGTAGCTTTGATATATAGTCAGTCAATATACCCATTAATAGCCATCGCCAGCCTTATGGGCGCTTGGCTCAGAAAGGTGCAAATGAGGAGGGGGAGGGACAATAAGCAATGGTATTGACCTGCCTCAAGGTCATTGATGCTATTAGCATGTAAAAGTGTTAGCTCTACTACCACCCTCATTGTCCTTGCCCTCTAAATCAGTGTCAGTCAAACTTTTGTTTTGTTCTGAGCCCTCCTCATACACAATTTCGTCCAGATGACGTGCTCTTACAATTATTGTGGGGAATGTTAAATATTGCACGAATATTCTGCAGTGCTGCTCAATTTAACACAATAAATTAATGTCGTGTAAAATGTTGCAAATATCCCCCTGCAGCAATAGCCTCTGTGAACGAAAGTCCATTGTTACTGTTACAGGCATTTCTTTGATATTTGGTTATCTCTTTTAAGCTCACCATTTGCCAAGAACCTCTGCAAACCCTATCAGTTTCCAGAGACACTTGATAAGCGGCTGTGGCTTTATCACTCTTTCTTACCACAGCTTTGTGTCCCCTGGATATCTCTGGCACAGAAAGAGGCACACACCCGGTTTGAAGACCAATGCTCTAAATTGTCAGTTGCCTGTTGTGGGAGCTAATGAATGTGACTAGCTGTTCAATTTAAGAGCCCAATAGAAGTGCCAATATTGGTCCCACAGCTCCAATGTGCCATGTAGCTACTACTTAAACGTTTTTTCTTTCAGTAGTGCAAGTGAAACGAAACAATATTGGAATTTAACACATTACAAGGCATTCATAGTTTGACAATGTCAACTAGCATTTAATCTCTTAAAGCCATTAAACGGATTCGTGTGGCCCATCTATATTGTCTTGCACCACACATTAATATGCCCGTTTTCAGACATTTGCAGAGCTCTTGTGATGCGCATCTATTGACATGCAAAAAACACATCTGTTCCACTGCTGAGACACCAACAGAGACCTGACAAGACACCTCTACTTTGCCTTGCAACATGCACTGATATTCCTGCATGGCGAGGTTTGTAGGGTTCTTACGATGCACCTCTTTCTTGATTTGGTAAGGGCCAGTTAAGTTGGGGTTTATACTAGACAGCTCATGCGTGTAGGTGCTGCGTTGTAGTGTCGCTAAGCTCTACAGGAGAAGGCCCAAAGACGCAGGATTAAATCAGAGGTATCAGGCATTGGCGCCTTAAGATCCTGCTGTCACTTTTTTTCTATGTAGCTATAGTTGTCTCCTGTTTTTGTATATTGGTATTTATATACACTGGTAGTTGATTAAGCTCTGGGCTACTAGGATTCCTAGAATGGAATTCAATTGTTTATGTAGTTCTAAAGAATCTGATTCAAAAGGTTTAAGTTTGATGGTGATTCTTGTTGATATTTTGACTTATGTTTTGTCGCATGTTGTTTCTACCTGGTAAATGCATGAACATATCTGACTCAATCATATGTGAGTTCAGCTTCTTCTGGTAGCCGACACGTGTTTCGCTTTAGATCATAAGCCATTGTGCTTTTTCAAGGCTGTATTTATCATTCAATACTGCTGCAAATCTTGTTCACTAGCGTGTTGCGAAATCTTTCGCTTCCAGTCTAGAACTCATATGGCATAAGGTGCCCTGGAGCATCGTTCTTGGACACAATGAAACAGTAGGAATGATCTGCAACTTGAACTATATTCAGGTATTATGTCCCAGCAGGTTCTTACAAGGCCACTTTCCTGCACAATGCACCAGAACTGTCATAGTGCACATATTTTGTGGCGTGCAATACACACAGCTATCCTACTGCTTAGACAACCGTAGAGCTGTTCTGGGTTAGACTCTAAGCTGGAATCTCTGTGAGAGACTCAGAGGGGCATATTCACAAGCCCTAATCAGCACCGGAGCATCACTTTTTTGACGTTCCAGTGGCGTAGCGCCGGTTCCCATATTTACAAGGTGGCGCTAATTCTCTTTACGTGGCTTAACAGCACTTTGTAAATATGTCCCTTTCCGCTGAAGCCCTCTGTGATAAAGGAGCATGCAATGGCTGTTGCTGCGGGGGTCCACCACAACACCCATTGCTTTTAGACACTGCCCCAGATTTACAAGGCTGAGGCAGCACCAACAACAGCGCCATTCTAGCGCCATGGATTACCAGGCGTTAGAATGGCGATACAAGCGGAAACTATTAATTTCTTTCCATGTGTGATGCATTGCGGAGCACACATATAAAGAGCAAGTAGCCATTATTGATTAGTCCATTCCTGCACATAAACAATCACCCCTGCAACGCAGGCACTCTTGCAACATGGCGGCAGGGTGACTGCGCTAGCGCATGGCAGCGTTTTTTGCACCAGCGCTATGGGAAACACAGGGTTGCGTCGTATTCTTGTGAATACAGCGCATCCCTGCATTTTAAAAATGTTGGAGCACGGCGCTGCTGAAATTGCCCAGCTCCGCGCTCCCACATTTAAAAAAAAATATGCCCTAGAGTACTCTTAAAAATGCATTTGGCTCAATGCGTTTTACAGTTGAAGAGAGTCTCTCTTTCTCATAAAATAATTCCGGGGGGTTCTGATGTCTACAGCAGACGTGTGCTTAATCTGTACATTCAAAGCTTAAAATCCTAAAAAGGTCAACTCAGCTTCTTATCCTTTCACAGGCTATAAATTGAGCACCATCGAGTTTAGTAATAACACTTGTCTCACACTGCCTCAAGGTCATTCACATTAAATAAGCAGTACGAATGCTATTTATTCTGCGTGGGCCAGGTGCATTTATAAACCACCAATTGAGGATTCTCTTGTGGCATAAAATGTGCTAGAGAAACGCTAGTGATAGGTTGGTGACTTGAGTACGTCTTGGAAACTGTGTGAACTGCAGGTTGAGTGCCCCGTGCCGAATGCAACAACTCAGGAGGTAGAGGGTCAAAAACTTTAATGCCAGTTAGGTAACTTGATGGGTTACTGCTGCAGGTTATTAAACGTATGTGTATCTGCAGTGGCGGCTGGTGACATTTGAAAGTGGTGGGGCGTCACATTATTGTTGTACTGCACTACAGGTAGCGAGTATAGCGAGCGAGGTCGAACAACCTACGTGGGGTTTGAGGGCTTCCCCACCAAGAAAAGTTTGAAAAAAGAGTGGACAAACAGTGCATTTTTAAGCAAATTTGAGGAAGCAGGAAGGTTAATAAAGCAATTAGTGCTGGCTGGGCCTATTAAACAGATCGGTCACTGCACCTCCCCTCCCCTCAATTCACACAGCTTTGCTCTTGTACCTTCACCCAGCTCCACAGAGACCCATGCTCACTACAGGTGTACATACACCTCTCTACTGGGGATTGCCAAGTAGACAAATACACAACTAGCAAGCAGACACACCTCAGTCTTGAAACTGTAAAGCAGACACCCAAACGGATCTTATAATAGGAATTATAATGCAGATAAATAGTCAGACACTCAGCCTCCTCCCCCCTTCCATCTCATATGTTCAAGGTTTTATCTCTGAAACCCCACACTGCATTCTAAAAGCCGGGAGGTAGTTAGGGGTATGAGGCATTAAAATATGATTAAATAAATATAACCATTACTTTTCCATTAACATATTGCACGTTTTATAAAATGGTGCACTGTTAAACATCAATACAGG
This sequence comes from Lissotriton vulgaris, assembly GCF_964263255.1. Classification (NCBI taxonomy): domain Eukaryota; kingdom Metazoa; phylum Chordata; class Amphibia; order Caudata; family Salamandridae; genus Lissotriton; species Lissotriton vulgaris. The sequence continues at coordinate 1,297,481,994 of NC_141691.1, forward strand.
TACAACCCCTTAAGTCTGCCTATTTCCTGCCCATTCTCTGCTACAGGGTTACACCAAATCACTCCACAAACACTGGCGAATATGAAACATTATGCAATGTGATTGTACCAGGATCACACCTTGCATCAATGGGTACTGAAATGGTGTTGATGTACAAAGAGGAGAAAGGGAAAGCAAAGCACTGTGTCCCTTACTCCTGTATGCTGCGCGAGCCTCCGTGCTTCTGCTGTGACACAAGCACTGCAATTTTGGAGCAGCTGCAATGCCCACAAATGACTGCTTCTATCTTTTCTCTGTATATTCCCCCCTTCCCTTCGAGCAGAGCCATGGGCTCAGGGGTTTAGATCCTTTTACCTTATGCACTTTTAGAAGACAGATTATGCTGTCGTGTTTTTTGGGGCATCGCTCAAGGAGCCCTATTAGCATGGTTTGTGCGCACAGGTCTCTGGTGGGGGAGAGACGTCCACGTGACACAAAGCACCACAGTGACCACACTTCTACCAAGAGGAGCGGTCTCAGCACCGCTGCCCCATGAACACATTCCTTTGCTCTTACTGTGGCACAAACTTATATAAATTGTACGATCAACCAAAGTATATACATTGTAATTTATCAACGCCTGTGACAACACAAATTATACTGTCCGTCACGGTTCTTGGTGAACATCGTAAAGCATTTGTTGCAGACTGTTGCAGGAACAGATTAATTACTATTTTAAATGTTCCACAAAATTATTGCTATAATGTGCATAAATAACATCAATGTTAAATAAACAAAATTATCAGGAACAGAACCCCAGTTTCAAAACATTTGTTGCAAAAACCATACATCTTCGTTTTTTTCTACGGAGACACGATAAATCTCCCTGAACATGAATCGGCTCTCAATAATAGAAAAGCAAATGGAAAAGTATGAATTTAAATGAAATAGGAACGGGTAATAAAAAAAAATAAACTCACCGTCCGGAGAGACTCTTTCCCGACTCCCGCCTTCCTCTTTTCAAGTCCTGCAGCACGTCATCACAGGAAGGCGGCGCAGCAGGCAGACTCCCTCCCCTCCACCACTGCGATTTTGATTGGGGCGGCCGGCTGCCCCAGGCTACGTCATTTTCTCTCTGTATGCTGCTGCAGCAGCATACAGAGAGAAAAGGGAGAGTGAGTGTGTGGTTTTACGCGAGGGCAGGGGGGAGTGGCTTGGGGGAGTGGCTTTCCCACTGTAGTTAATACTGTCTGTTTGGGCGGCCTCATGGTGCCCAAACAATCAGTATTAACAACAGTGGGCTAGCCACTCCCCCAAGCCACTCCCCCCTGCCCTCGAGTAACACACCGCCCACTCTGACTCGGCTCTAAACCAGGAAGGAAGTTCTGCTTTCTCCCGTGCGAGAATGCAGAAACAAATCACAAATGGTAGTTATATTAAGGCAATAACTACCATTTGTTTCTGCCTTCTCGCACGGCGAGAAAACAGGGGGGGCGGCGCCCAAACGCCCCCATGAAGTAACCGCCACTGTGTATCTGTATACAGAAACACACGCACGTTTATGAAATTGACATTTATTTTACCAAGTGAGGAGGGAGCGGGCCTTGAAGGGGCGGAGTCTGTTGTTGGGATGGGACTTTGAGCCCATCACTCCGTGGCCAACCCTGGAGGGGTACGTGAAGTTCAGGGATATTGTAAAACCTTGATTGCACTTCATCTGCCCAGAGCCTTCACACTGTGAGCTGGTACCCCACTCCCTGCCGGGGTTTCCAGCTTGCTGGGTCCTACAGATTCTCACCCGTGTGAGCGTGTGAAGGGAGCCGATATCTTGTGCAGGGCCTTAAGTGGGTCGGGTCTCAGGGGCATATTAGCAACAAATAGCGATATTTATCGCTAAATGTGCTTAGCGAATGTTCTTTTTATCACTGCCTATCGCTGGATATTTTAGCGGAGAAAACATGCTTTTAGCAACATTTTTCTCCATAGTGCTAAAATATCCAGCGATTGCGGCGAAATGCGAGAATATCGCTGGAAAACCAGCGATATTCTCGCATTAACGCCAATGGGGGCTTAATCTGATAATCCACCCCCCCCCCCCCCTTGAATATACAGGTAAGTCAACTTTTTAGCAGGCGTTAGATTCTAGCGATAATCGCGCTTAGCGCCATTTTTTTTATCCCTTCGCCTGCCTTGCTAATAGGTGATAGCTGTGTTAGCAACTGTTTTCAGTCGCTAACAGTTTGGGTACGCCCACTTTGCATGTCATTAGAAATAAATATCGCTGACATGCAATGCGGGCCCCAAACATGTAGCTATCTCCTAAAAGCTATTGCTAACTGCTGTTAGCGACAGCTTGCTAATAAAGCGATAAAATTATCGCCACTTTAGCAGGAAAAAGTCCTGCTAAAGCGGCGATATAGCCCTTGCTAATATGCCCCTCAGTTTTAAAGAGGGCCTCAAAACTGGTCTCTGTCAGGGCTCTGTTTTGAGCCCTGGCACAGGCGGTCCGTTTTTTTCCGCACTGCAGTGATAGCAGGCACATCCATGTGCGCTCGTTCACACTGCTCACTTCTCACTAGTGAAGAGGTTACGGCATGACGTCATGCCAGATGAGCGTTGTAGGAGAAGGGAACTCCTTTAAAGAGAGTCATTTTCTCTCTGGATTTCCCTTCTCTTTTTGAAACTCAGGAGCAGCAACATTGTCGTGGTGTCACTAGGGCTTTAAGTGGAAGCTTTTTCAATATTATATACAAGCCATAGTTGCTGCTTATTTATCTTATGCAACTAACAAACATTGACAAAGCCAATAGATCTGATTTGTTGCAGCTATGATGTTCCGTGTTGTATCATATATCTGGATGCAACGACTGGAGCAGAAAAATAAAAGTCGGATGGCACACTATGCTAAGCACAGATTTTTAGCTTATGTGTTTTAATCCTTGCCCTTAATTACATTGGCCACACCCCTTTATGGCTCATATTATGGCCCCACCGGTGGTCCGTGACTTCGGGACTTCTTATTAAGGTTTTTATTTAGTATTCTTCTGGCCTGACTAAACTATGGGACATAATTGCCTATCCTTTTGGCTTTTTGCCAGTGTGAATCGGGGACATTATCCAAGATCCCAGTAGTGTTACCCTACTTCTGCTATTAAGGAATTCAGCTTCGAAACGCTGTCTCCTTGTGGCTTGTACATACTTGAAGACCCAGTCTTCTAGAGCATTGGCATTTTGCCATCTCTGATGTAGCAGGATTATTTGGAATCCTTGTGGCACAATTCTGCTTTCCCTGTTATCAGGACACTCGTGTCATCTTTCTCTCAATCAACGACAGGACCCTAGGCATACTAACCTATCGTCTGGTTGGACCGTTTATACCCCTTTTGGACCCCTCCATTTTTTTCCATCGCCACATTTAGGCCAAGTCCATCCATACTTCAGAACTCCATTCCCCTGGAGTCCAATTCAGCTCAGACTGGACTCTATTATAGTGAAAGTCTGATTCTCCTGACTGTCAAGACAGCTTCTTCAGCCCTGCTCCCACACTATATTTCGCTATCATTGTTTTTATGGCCACCCTTTTTGGCCAGGACTGAAAATTAAAGCATGACATTTGCGCCCTGATGAAGGAATTTTTATATATAGTGGTACTCTCCGAAACGCGCATGTGTGTGCTTTGAATGTTACATTGTGATTTGTAGATTTTGTGGCTTTATTGTTTAGTGTAGTGTCCGATGTTTTTTATTTTTGTAACAGTATGTGATTAATATTTATTGTATATGTGGGTGCAATCTGTCACTAGGTTGCTGTACATATAGGGTGTGTCTTTATTATTTTTTTCATAGTAATCTGTGGGCTGCGTTCATGTTTTATGAATATCTGTGTAGTGTGTATATGAATATGTTTTTATGTGATATTTTGTGTACTATCATGAATGAATTTCTTTACATTTCTGTTTGATATAAAAAAGATAAATAAATGATTATAAATAAATAAAAAGTACATGAGCTGATCTGTGGGTGATTTCTAAATAATTTTGGAGCTACTGCCCTTTCATTTACATATTTGGGGACATCTTGTCATGTTCTTAGTTTGTTCTCTCCCTGGTTGGATGTTTCCCTTGAACTAGCTTTCTCAGGGTCCCTCATGTTTATTTAGTACACGCCCCTTTATGAGACCACCCCCAGTTTTTCCATCCCACTAAAAGCTCTGATTTTGTGGCAGATGATGACGCTGTGTGGGTCGGCAGGCCTGTGTACGTGTGTGCTTGTTGACACAAAGATATTTGTATTTTATTTTGTTATTGCCATATCATTAGCTTAACTTCAAGTAAAAGTGAGGCGTTTTATAGAGAACAGTTTATGTCATCAGTAATATTTCAAACTGGAGAAGCTGTACATAGAAGCTTACAGTGTACATGGGATTCAGGTGAAACCACATTACAAAAAGCCAATAGATGTCGGCTATTAGAGAACTATTGGCTTTGGCAGTGTGTTTCATCCATGTTGTACACCAGTGTGGCTGCTGTTCAACATGGCTGAAGGGTGGTGACATAGAGGAGAGTTGCACGGAGTAGAATGGAGTGCCAGAGTGTAGTGGAGTAGAGTAAAGTGGAGTGGCGTAGAGTGTCGTAGAGTGCAGTGTTGTGGAGTGACACAGAGCGGAGTGGCAAAGAGTGGAGTTGCAAAGAGTGGAGTGACACAGAGTGGCATAGAGTGACATAGAGTGGATTGGAGTATAGTGTTGTAGCATGGAGTAACAGAGTGGAGCAGAGGGTCATAAAGAGGAGTGTTGTGGAATGGTGTGGAGTGGAGTAAAGTGGAGTGTCATAGAATGAGTTGGCGTAGAGTGTCGTAGAGTTTAGTGGCGTGAGTGGGGTGGCCCTGGAGCGTCATAGAGTGACATAGCAAGGAGTAGAGTGGCATAGCATAGAGTGGTGATGTAGAGAAGAGTAGAGTGCTGCAGAGTAGAGTGTCATACAGTGGAGTATTGCAGAGTATTGCAGAGTGAAATGGCATAGAGTGTCGTAAAGTAGAGTGTTGTAGAGTGGAGTGGAGTAAAGTAGCGTGAAGCAGAGTGTCATAGAGTAGAGTGGAGTAGAGTGTCGTAGAGTGTCAAAGAGTAGAGTAGAGTCTTGCGGAGTGTCGTAGAGTGGAATGTCATTGAGTGGAGTGTTGTAGGGTGGACTAGCTTAGACTGGAGGGCGTAGATTGGAGTAAAGTAGTGTGGAGTAGCTCAGATTAGAGTAGACTGTTGTAGCTTGGATTATAGTGTAGTAGAGTAAGCATGGGCGAATTTTGCGAATCTCGCGTACGCGAATTTTGCGGATTTGCGAACTCGCAATTCGCAAAATCCGCGAATTCTCGCGAATTTGCGGATTTTTTTTTTGTGTGTTCGCGCGGGTTTCTGCCAGTTCGCGAGGGTTTTGTACAATTTCGCAAACGCAAACTTACCTGTCGGGTCGCAAGTTTCGCGAACTTGTTGTTTCTACGTGTCCAGCCTGTTTGGGACACTCTTCTTCATCACTGCCACTCTCTGTCACCACTGCCACTCTCTGACTACTCATGCCACCCTCTGGCCCACCAATGCCACCCTCTGTTTCATCACAGCACCCTCTGGTTGTCCAGTCAGTGTACATTATTGTGGCAAAGCAAGCACACCTTCCCTGCCTCAAGTGACCTGAATTAATTTGGGGCTGATTAATGTGTCACAGAATATTTTTTTAGCTGGCACCTGCTTCCTTAGTGCTTCCTGATTAGTGATCTTTTGCACTTGCTAAGTGCTTTCATTGTTGCAAAATTAGTTACAACACCTGCCCTGCCCCAACTGACAATAATGAATTAGGGGCTGATTAATGGATTTGAACTTCCAGCCTGGCTCCTGCTTGTCTCCCTTAGCTGTAATTCAGAACCTTTGTGGCATATGTGTAACTATTCTGAGGTTCAGAGCAGGGTCACATAATAGTTGCAACTGGCAACTGAACTCTGGAGGGGCCCCTCAGGAAGCACTACAGGAAATGGCTACTAATGATGAGCCTGACCTTTTGAACCTGGTAATTAGTTTCAGTTTTGCTAAGATCGTATTTCTGCAATTTTGCGCTTATTCGCGGGGCGCGAAGTTGTACTGGGAAGCCGCGAACTCACGCGAACAGTGCGAGCAAGCCATAAAATCCGCTGCTCGCGGATTTGCGGATTTTGCGGGAGATTCGCGGATTGCGAATTTACCGAAAATCCGCAAAATCCGCGAGCGAAACGGATTTTCCGCCCATGCTTATAGTAGAGTATTATTGAGCGGAGTGGCACAGAGTGCAGTAGAGTGCCATAGAGTGGAGTGTTGTAGAGGGGAGTGGAATAGATTGGAGTAGCGTAGAGTGAAGTGGTGTAGAGTGCAGTAAAGTGGCATGTAGTTGCATAGACTGGAGTAAGGTATAGCGTGGAGGGTTGTAGAGAGATGCCGTAGAGTTGAGTGACATAGAATGGGGTAGAATGATGTAGAGTAAAGTGTCATAGAGTGGAGTGTGGTAGAGTATAGTAGTGTAAAGTGGAGTGGCGTAGACAGGAGTAGAGTGTTGTAGAGTAGAGTGGAATGGCATAGAGTAAAGTGACATGGACTTAAGTATCATGGAGTAGAGTGTCATAGAGTGGAGGCTTGGTAGAGTGGAGAGACATGGAGTAGAGTGTCGTAGATTGAAGTGGTGTAGAGTAAAGTGGCGTAGAGTGGGGTAAAATGGTGTAGATTGGAGTAGAATGTTGTAGCCTGGAGAAGTGCAGAGTGGAGAGGATTGTCTTACAGTAGAATGTTGTAGAGTCCAGTAGAATGGAGTGGGTACAGTAGAATGTCATAGAGTAGAGTGGAGTGTCGTAGAGTGGTGTAGTGTGTCAGAAAGTAGAGTATCATAGAGTACAGTGAAGTAGAGTATAATGACATGGAATAAAGTGCAGTAGAGTGGAGGGCATAGAGTGGAGTGGCTTAGAGTGGAGTAAAGGAGCGTGGAGTGGTGTAGATTAATGTAGAGTGTTGTAACATGGGTTGACATAGAATAGGGTGGAGAAGAGTGTTGTACAATGGAGTGGTATAGTTGTGCAGAGTAGAGTATTGTGGCGTGGAGTAGAGCGTGGTAGACTAGAGTGTCATAGCCTAGAGTAGTCTGTCGTAGAGTGTAGTGAAGTGTAGTGACATGGAGTGTCATATAGTGGGATGGCATAGAGTGGAGTAAAGTGGCGTGTAGTGACTTAGATTGCAGTAGAGTGTTGTAGGATGGAGTAGAGTGTTGTAGAGTGGAGTAGAGTGGAGTGGCGTAGAGTGATGTAGAGTCTTGTAGAGTGGTGTGGCGTAGATTGGGGTAAAGTAGCGAGGAGTGGTGTAGATTAATGTATAGTGTGGTAGCATGGGTTGACATAGTAAAGAGAGGAGAGGAGTGTTGTACAATGGAGTGGCATAGACTGGAGTGGTGTAGAGTAGAGTGGTGTGGCATTGAGTGGAGTAGAGTGTCGTAGACTAGAGTGTTGTAAACTAGAGTAGTCTGTCGCATAGTGAAGTGTAGTGTAGTGACATGGAGTGCTGTATAGTGGGGTGGCATAGATTGGAGTGGCATAGAGTGAAGTAAAGTGGCGTGTAGTGACTTAGATTGGAGTGTTGTAGAGTGGAATAGAGTGTTGTAGAGTGGTGTGGCTTGGAGTAGAGTAGAGTGGAGTGGAGTAGAGTGGAGTAGAGTCTTGTACAGTGGAATGGTGTGGAGTAGAGTGGAGTGGCGTTGAGTGGAGTAGCGTGTAGTGACTTAGATTGAAGTAGAGTGTTGTAGAGTGGAGTAGAGTATTGTAGAGTGGAGTGGTGTGGAGTAGAGTGGAGTGGCGTAGAGTGGAGTAGAGTCTTGTGGAGTGGAGTGGCGTAGAGTGGGGTAAAGTAGCATGGAGTGGTGTAGAGTAATGTAGAGTGTCGTAGCATGGGTTGACATAGAAAAGAGAGGAGAGGAGTGTTGTATAATGGAGTGGCATAGACTGGAGTGGTGTAGAGTAGAGTGGTGTGGTATCGAGTGGAGTAGAGTGTTGTAGAGTAGAGTGTCGTAGCCTAGAGTAGTCTGTCGTAGAGTGGAGTGTAGTGTAGTGACATGGAGTGTCGTATAGTGGGGTGGCATAGATTGGAGTGGCATAGAGTGAAGTAAAGTGGCGTGAAGTGACTTAGATTGGAGTGTTGTAGAGTGGAATAGAGTGTTGTAGAGTGGTGTGGCTTGGAGTAGAGTGGAGTGGAGTGGAGTGGAGTAGAGTCTTGCACAGTGGAATGGTGTGGAGTAGAGTGGAGTGGCGTTGAGTGGAGTAGAGTGTTGTAGAGTGGAGTGGCGAAGAGTGGAGTGGTGTGGAGGAACGTGCTGTTGAGTGTTGTAGAGTGGAGTGGCGTCAGTACTACTAGTAAAGGTATTTTTGACACACGATTAATCAGTCCGGTGAACAAGATCCCATTAGATGTAGACCCAAGCATGCTCTGTTGTCAGTGGTGCCAATATCAGCACAAATAAAACAGCTTCACCATAAACTGGCTCCGCCCCCTCCCCATCCCCTGGCCCAGATCCCGTTCTGAGCTCTGTCCCTGCAGTTAGTCATTTTCTAATAGAGAGGGCTAGTGAATGGTGCCTGAAGGGACAGCTGGGCAGGAAGGGAGTGTAAACAATGCAGGCAGGGACTGGGAAACAGATATGAGCGTGGGCGGGATCAGAAAGAAAGAAGGTTGGGCGAGAGCAGAGAGACACAGCTCAAATAAGAAATAGTGCTTACTTTGAGATGGTGGTTTCCGGTGCGAAGCACCGGCACTTAATTGTCAGCACCGGCTTACGATTGCCTATTTTAGATATGAGCAGCGGTTTATTAATTCAATATACATTGACTAAGAGCTGACACCCTCGCCATTCTATAGCTTTGGGGGCTTGGAATAGTATGAATTGTAACTCCTGCAAAAGGGTGATGGTTAGTAGTTGTGTTGTTACTATCATTGGCAGCGCTGGCGAGAGCAATGGGTGGTGCAGGCCGCAGTGGCCGCTTGCCCTGGCACTCATTTTTCACAAATTATGCACTGGGTAGGAAGCAGGCCTGAGAGTAGAGAAAGAATGTGGGAAAAGGCACTGTGAGTGGGAGCAGGAGGGCCCCAATACTGGTGGACAAGACGAGACATGCTAGAATAGTCAGGGACTGAAGAGTCCCGAATGAGACAGGTTAGGCGGGATGAGAATATGCAGGAAGATCTGACAACAATGGCTGCTAAGGTGCAGAACGTTACTGATCTGCCGGGGACCAGGCAGCCTTGAAAAGAATGCAGAAGCTAGGGCTGATGGGAGAGAGGGTTCCCTGAGAAGGACACACAAGGTTGAGTCACGCCAAACGCACCGGTAGGGCATCACTCCCGCAAAGACACCCTAGAGGGGAGAAACACATGATATGTATCTGAGGGAGAACAAAGCAGACAGGTTTGGTTGATAAGACGGGCAGGGGAAACGCAAAGAGTTGATTGACACCGATAACATCTATTCTACTCACAACCCCTAGACCATGGACGACAAGTGACACACTGAGACCTAAGGAAGTGGAGACATATGGGACACACCTCTGCACAGTCTCTGGTATAGGGATGCCAGGATATGCTGGGGCTAGGTGTAGGGGAAATGTACAAACGCTGGCCAGGTTCATAGCTGTTGTTTTGGTGCAGGGCACTGGCAGAGAAGGGAAACAGGTGAAATGGGGGGGAAAAAGCGGCCAGCAAAGGTATTAGCTGGCTTGGCCGATGCAATGTTGGCATAGCTTGTATTTCATTTAAATATTTTTTTTTGTTTGCATGTATATTGATGACAGAAATCTAATAAACATTCTCTTTGGCACAGTAAACAAACAAAAAAAGACCGGTGGCAGCGATTCATTAAATGTGTTGTTTGTGCCTATTGCCTCACATGGACAATGACAGTATAAACTCATCAGTCTACGCTTGGGAGGTCGATGACAATATTTAAACAAGCATTTGCAATGCAGTAGGTCTCGCATTTGCAAGAGTATGTGCTAATGGCGTTGTAAATGACAACGTTTTTTACCCATGTGTTTTTGTTTGGAGTACAGTGGATGTATGTGGTGTGGAGTGGAATTATGTGGTGGATTTGGAATTGTTGGTTGTGAAATTGTATGGGGCGGAATTGTGTAGTGTGTACATGACCAAGTGCTCAGCAGGAATCATGTTGCTTGGGAGAACTCCTAGGGACTCCATGTAAATAGCCTTAGTTTGGCTCCCACAAGGGACAGATTATACACACATTCAGGGGAGACACAAATTCATTGAAAATGAGAGTGCCACAAGGAAATGGAGGAACATGAACCTCGAAATACACAATGGTGATCAAGTGATGGTTAAAGACCAGCCTCTTACTAGCACCTTTCTGAAGCCGTACGAGCAAGCGCTTTAAATACTCACTGATAAAAAAGGGGAGAATGGTCTCCATGAAAAGTGGGAATAAACTACCTCTAGAAATGTATTAGTATTAAAGGTAAGCCTCTCGGATGGGCATCTGACAAATGGAAAGGACAGGAAAGCACAGCATACAGGGGGGCAGTGAACAATCCATAAATACAGAAGAGTTGGAAGCTGTCTTAGGTGGAACAGTGACAGCACCACAGAGGTTCCACAGAGTCACAGTAGCAGATTCTACAATATAACCTGCGTCCTATAGCCTGAGAACAAAGGGGCATATTACCAAGGGCCCTTATCGCCGCTTTTGCAGGACTTTTTCCCGCTAAATCGGCGATAATTTGATCGCCCTATTACCAAGCTGTCGCTAAAACCAGTTAGTGACAGCTAATAGGCGATAGCGAGCATCTTGAGGCCCGCTTTGCAAGTCAGCGATATTTATCGCTAATGACATGCAAAGTGGGTGTGCCAAGATGTTAGCGACTGAAAACAGTCGCTAACATCGCTATCTCCTATTACCTACAAAGGCGTAGGTTTGGAAATATTTGCGCTAAGAGCGAATATCTCCAAAAGCTAACACCTGCCCAGAGCAGTTCTTAGCCATGTTATCCAATGGGAGGTGGATAACATGGCTAAGAGCATTGTCACGATAATGTGTGAATATCGCTGTATTTCCAGCGATATATACACGCATTTCTAATGATTTTTATAGTTTCTGAGATAAACCTTGATGATAGCAAGGTATCTCAGCGATAAAAATCGTCGTAGTGCGGCGATAAAATTATTCCCGCTATCCCTGCTTAGCGATAAATATCGCTATTTCTAGGTAATATGCCCCAAAGTTCCCGTATCGCCACGTGTACCGGGGTTTACACTAGTACAGAAAAACTGTTATTCTGTGTATGAGTATAAATATCAGGGCAATTTATAATTGGAACCTTTAAAAAAAGGTAAAAAGCGTATAAATCGATTGTGAAGCGAAATAACCCAGCTACAAAAATGACATGAAATATAAATGGATGTCAGCTTTACGGGGGAAATCAGTTCACTTCAAGGTTCCGTAACATGCTGCTGTCCAACCAACAAGAAATTGCCAGCACTAATCTGAATAAAAATGGAGAACAGAGTACAGTTAAGGTGTATCCATATGGAAACGAGGTGCTAAGTTCCAAATTGGAAGCATTAACCGGTAAAGTTTAAAAATGGAAAAATTGTGCATACTATTCATTTATATGAAAATGAAATTAATAAGAAAGGAATTACAAAAGTTATTTGATGTGATAAGCTACGCATGCACAGCCTGCAACACTAACTCCGATAAATCAGGAAATAAAGAGCGCATGCTTCACAACAATGTTCTCACTAAATTGTAGGGTCTTGTTATTTTAATGGTAGAACTGTAGTGAGCGCTCTAGCGTTGCACGTCACGTAGCTACGTGACGTGCGGTGACGTAGGAAGGCAGCGCGCGCAGCGGAGGCAGAAGCGTGCGAGCCGGCTGGGCAGAGGACATGCTCGGCGCTCCTTGTAACGGATAACTTGAATAAAGTAAGCATAACAGCAACCTGGCTCCGAGAGTTATTGGGGGAAGAGAGTACACCTCTACAGTGGCGACGAAGGTGGGATCAGTGGCCCATGACCCCCCACGACACAGATCACACGACGAGCCGGAGTAACGGAGCGGAGTCACGGAGCGGAGCGCGAAGAGGGCCCGAGGGAACACACAGTGGCCACACCCTGACCCGGGCACCACAAGGAGCGTAGCAGAGCTAACAAGCGCACAATAAAGCGCACAGCAGACGCGCAGTGAGTAACCTACCTGGAGTTGCGACGCACATCGCGCCAGAAGCTAGCCACGACCACGGCCCACAAGGAACCGCACTGGCTACCCCACCTGAGCGGGAAGGGGCTGAAAGGAACAGCCCCCCACCCGTAGTCAGCGGGGAAGAACAAAACAGCGCGCCGGGGAGCCCGAGAGGCCAGGAAAGTGCGCCGCCCACATCCAAGGGTGAGAAGATGAGCGCGCAGGCGGGGTTCGCGATGGCGCCAGTCCAGTTCCTTCCCAGACCAGGGGAACCTCTCATGAAATGGGAGGACTGGAAAGAATATATAGACAATTTTATAGAAGTGCTAGAAGATGAAAGTGAAGAGAAATTCAAGCCACCGAGAAAGAAACGCATCTTACTGTTAAACCTGGGCCCGGAAGGTCTGAGGATCTACAAAAGCCTGGTTCCTAGAAAGAGAGAAGCGACAGACGACGACGTGTACGCACATGCAATGGAAGACCTGGATGAGCACTTCAAACCATCGATATGTGTCTCAGTGGACAGGTTTAACTTCCAGCAAAGAAAGCAACAACCAGGAGAGACGGTGGAAGAGTACGTGGCGGCGCTGAGGAAGCTAGCGTCCTCATGCAGGTATGCAAACTGGGAAAGCGAATTCATAAAGGACCAAGTGGTGATGCACACCACTTGCACGAATGTGCAGGACAAGCTATGGGCTGCAGGCGACACCTCGCTCAAAGATGTACTAGTAATAGTCAAGAGGGCCGAACTAGCGCGAAGGGGCGCAGCAGCCACGAAGAAAGAAACCGCGCCCAGCGGCGTAGTGAACAAAGTAGACAACGAAGAGCACCACAGAGACCACCAGACACGGAAACCGTCGGAGAAGGGTCCGAGCAGATGGCCAAACACCCCTGGCCCCGCTGGTAAATCAGCGGGAAGTAACAAAAAGTCATGCTACAGGTGCGGAAGCTGGTCACACGAGGCGCACGACCGGAAGTGTCCCGCATTTCGCGCCAAATGCTTGTTTTGTGGGATTGTCGGCCATTATGAGAAAGTGTGTAGGAAGAAAGCATCTAAGAATGCAGTGAAGTATGTTGGCCAAGAAGGGGAGGGACCAGAAGAAGTGGCAGAAGAAGAAGTGGTGACCATGCTCTGCATCTACGACGAGATCATGAGTGTGGATGGGCAAGTCCTAGGTATCGATGGAAGTAGAACGATGAAACCCATCCTGGAGATGACAATAGGAGGCGTTGAAATCCAAGTGGTGGCAGACACAGGGTCACCCTACACCATTATCCAAAGAACAGTATGGGAGGAGAAGTTTGCTCCACGACTGGGCCCTGAATTGGAAAGACTGGACATCCGTCCCGTCACATACAACGGAGATCGCATACCCATGGCCGGATACAGGAAGCTGAACTTCGAGTTCAGGGGGAGATCAGCATGGTGCAAGCTATACGTCTCAGAGAAAGGCCCTTCAGTCCTAGGCTGGCTCGACCAGGGAGACTTAGGCATCAAATTGGACCCAGGAGGCAAGGAACAAATCCTGTTAACGGAACAAGATGGCGGACCGGACACGGACAAATAGAGAAAAGACTTTCCAACTGTCTTCGGGGGCACAGTGGGGAAACTAGACAGATTCGCACACAGGATCATCCTCAAAGAGGGAGCAGTACCAGTGGCCCATAAGGTGAGAAACATCCCATTGGCCGTGAGGGATGACGTGAAAGTCGAGCTGCAAGAGCTAGAAAGAAGAGGGATCATCGAGCCCATTGTGAGAAGGTGGCCTGATATGCAGTGCTCACTATTCTAGTGAACACTATGTATCAGTCCAGCAACCCTTATTGATGATTGGTTGTAAGTCAACCTTATAGACCAGCTATCCTAGTAGCGTGGATACGAGCAGTCTAAGGCTAAAGACTCGAGAGGGCGTGTTAAGCCAGCTGTTTACCACACATATACCCCTTGAATACCAAGTGAAAGGACACCACACAAGTGTTATGAAAATAAACAGTTATTTATTTAAAGATCACAACAGCCCTGTACTCTTTATGAGGACAGGGTACTAAGCACAAACCAAAACTCTTACAAAAATACTTAAGTTAGCACAGTATATACAAATGCCCGAGGGGCACGGAAAACCATATACTCTGAAAGTGGAATGCGAAATTCCTAGCAGGTAAGTACAGTACTAATAGCTTTTGGAATCGCTAGGACTTGACTAGGGAATCGTTAGATTACTTCTAGGAGGCCTAGGGGACTCGGGTGCAGTGTGTGCACTCTCACGCGAGATGCGGACAAAAGTCTATGGTAGCTAGAAATTGCAAAGTTAGTGTTCTCGGGCGAACCCGACCTGGTAGGGAGAAAACGAAAGTGGATCTTGACCCTTAGATAGTGAGGCTATGCTGGGGCACCGAAATGCCGAAGTTACCTAGCCCAGGGGCTGCAGCTGCATAGGTCTGAAAAGACGTCGGGAATCCTCGTAGACGGACCAGGAGCCGGAAGAAAAGATGCTGGCCGGTGACCAGTGAAGAAAGTTCAGTTGGATCCAAGCCTGGATCTTGAAGATAGATGACACCTGAAAGCAGAGGGGACCAAGTTCGAGACTACTAGCCAGTAGTCAGTGGGCACCAGGAGGGCACCGGATGGTAGCCACCTCGACTAGGTGAGTGGGTGACGCTTGACTCGAAGATCTCACGGACCAGGAGGCGTTGTCGGCGACCAGGATGGAGGATCGAGCTGTCCCACGAAGATAGAAGCTGTCGGCGTCGCTGGACCCAGGATTGGGCAACAAAGCCTTGGCAAATTCAAGCCCACGCGGTGGACCTAAAATGGCGTCTGGAGTGGACCAGGAGGGTCCGGGGTGCCTCTCTTGAAGAAGGAAGCAAGGGCCAGCCTGGAGCAACCAGACCAGCAGAAGAGTTGTCGTCGGGTGTCGTTCAGAAGGCCACAAGCCAGCCGGCTAGTAGCCAAACAACGCGGTGCACAGCAAACAGCAGAAGGGCCCCACGCCGATCGTGGAGATGCAGGGAGGCTGATCTTGGGTGCTGGAGCTGCGCAGGGTTGGGGCTTCTCGGACCCCAAAGCACTCACCAGTGGAAGACTCGGTGGGCTTGCAATAAAGATGTCGTGCAGTCTTGGCGATCGTCGGTCCCTTGAGGTCTCGTCGCACTCACGGTTCTCAGCTTCGCTGTAGAGGTGAGTAGAGGTCAGAGGTGCCAGGGAAGCCGGGTCTCGTCGTGCTGGGTCGTCGGATTCGTGATGAAGGACTTGCAGCAGGCCGCAGTGTTCTTTAGGATGGTGCCTGCGGATGCAGGGTGACTACTCCTTAGCCACAAGGGAGAATCTTGAAGAAGAAATCGTGAAGTCCTTTCGAAGAAAGTGGTATCTTGATTCCAAAGATGATCTAATTTTAACAGGGGGCCCGCTCCCATCTTTATACTAAAAAAGGGGGCTGACCCGGTGACTAGGTCCTGCCTATGGGTGGGACCAGGAGGGGGGTGGTTACACCCCTCTCCCCTGCCGGACTTCCCCAGGCCAGGGGCTGGTGTGCCCCTGGAACTGGTTCTGACTGGCCTATGCGTAGTGAGCACCGGGGTGCCACTCAGCAGTCACCTTCCTGAAAAGCCCTGCCTACCCAGGATACACAAAACCATGTCTGGGACGGTGCTAGCACCGCCCCTGACAGGAAACCCTTTGTCCAGGCTCCCCTCGCTGGAAGGACTCCCAGCTGCAGGGGGTCAGACTCGTGTCTGTGGTGGCAGCATCCATTTTGTGGAGCTGAGGCTTCAGTTAACTTTAACCGGGGTTCACAGTTACATACATGTCGTGTCCCTCTAGGGGGTGGAATGCTAACCCCGTCGCCAGATTTGGCGAGGGGTTAGTATTCCAATTCGTATGACACCTTACTCGACATGTTTTGATAAAGCAATACCAAACATAGCATTTAACCGCGAGGATTATAATGCACTTAAGAGTATATGGTATGCGATATCATGGAACAGCTATTAGGACTTGATTCCGCAAGCTGCAGACAGGCTCAGCTCATGCCAGAGCACCATCTCACACGATTCCAAGCACTCTGCCTTCAGGATTGTCAAGGCCTGCCATAGGAGTGACTGATAGGAATCTGTGTGTCCATTTTAGGGTTAGGTATAGGTATACTACACCTACAGCAAAGGGTGATTACACGACTTTGCCCTAGCTGTCATGCAGCCAGTTGTGTCAAATTTAGGAGGCCAGCCAGGGGTGGCACAATACGTGCTGCAGCCCCTGGCAGCCCTGGGTACACCTATGCCCTGAGTTACAGGGTCTGATAAGGTGGCCCAGTACCAATTGGTAGATGCACCTAGGGTACATGAGGTAATTTAGAAAGAGAACAGCCAGGCTGTGGGTCTGATTGGCAGGCCCACAGCCAGAGAAAGTCGTAAACCAGTGAAACAAAAGCAAAAAATCTGGGTGATCATAGGATTGCAGACCCTACTCTCCTACATGACCCCCCCCCAAACTTTGGGACAATAAGCTAACCTTGACCAGGTGAGTCTTCTTGTTCTAAGTGGAAATATCTGGAGAGCCCATCGGCATTGCCATGATCAGTACCAGGCCTATGTTCCACTGTAAAGTCCATCCCCTGTAGGGAAATGGACCACCTAAGCAGTTTGGGGTTTTCACCCTTCATCTGATTTAGCCACAAGAGGGGCTTATGGTCGGTCTGAATCTTGAAGTGAGTGCCAAACAAGTATGGCCTCAGCTTCTTCAGGGCCCAAACCACAGCAAAGGCCTCCCTCTCAATAGCTGACCAATTCTTCTCTCTGGGGGTCAGCCTTCTGCTTATAAAAGCAATGGGCTGATCCTGACCATCAAAATTCAGTTGAGAAAGAACAGCTCCCACACCCAACTCAGAAGCATCTGTTTGGACAATGAATGGTTTGGAGTAGTCTGGACTCTTAAGGATAGGTGCTGTGCACATGGCCTGCTTTAGGTCATCGAATGCTTTTTGACAGCCTGCTGTCCACTGAACCTTTTTTGGCATTTTCTTACTTGTCAGTTCATTTAATGGTGTCACAATGGAACCATAGTTCCTGACAAACTTTCTGTAGTATCCAGTCAGGCCCAAGAAAGCTCGAACCTGAGTCTGGGTGGTTGGAGGAGCCCAGTCCCTGATTGACTGTATTTTGCTCTCCAGTGGCTGAACCTGGCCTCCACCTACAAGGTGGCCCAGGTATACAACCTGTGTCTGCCCTATCTGGCACTTGGTGGCCTTGATAGTGAGGCCTGCTGCTCGCAGAGCCTCTAACACTTTCCTCAGGTGGACCAGGTGATCCTCCCAGGTGGAGCTAAAGACAGCAATATCATCTAGATATGCTGCACAGAAGTCATCCAGCCCAGTAAGGACTTGATTCACCAACCTTTGGAAGGTGGCAGGTGCATTTTTCAGACCAAAGGGCATTACCACAAATTGATAATGCCCACCAGGGGTTGAAAATGCTGTTTTGGGCTTGGCATCCTCAGCTAACCTGATTTGCCAATACCCAGCTGTTAAGTCAAATGTACTTAAGTAGTTGGCAGAAGCCAATCTATCTATAAGTTCATCTGCCCTTGGTATTGGATGGGCATCAGTCTTAGTGACTGCATTGAGACCCCTGTAGTCTACGCAAAACCTCATCTCTCTCTTACCATCTTGGGTGTGAGGCTTTGGCACTAGAACTACTGGACTAGCCCAAGGGCTATCTGAGGGTTCAATGACTCCCAATTCCAACATTTTCTGCACTTCAGTTTTTATGCAGTCTCTAACATGATCAGGCTGCCTGTAGATTTTACTCTTGACTGGCAGGCTGTCACCAGTGTCAACCTCATGGGTGCACCAATTGGTCTGACTGGGTGTCAGAGAGAACATACGTCTGAAAGACTGAAGAACCTGTTTACAGTCTTTCTGCTGATGTTCAGAGAGGCTGCCACAAAAGACAACACCATCTACTGACCCATCATCAGGATTCTGAGTGAGCAGGTCTGGGAGAGGGTCACTCTCTTCCTCCTGTCCCTCATCTATGGCCATGAGCAAGCTCATGTCCTTCCTGTCGACATATGCTTTGAGCCTGTTGACATGGAGTACCCTATGGGGACTCCTGGGAGTTCCAAGGTCCACCAGGTAGGTGACCTCTCCCTTTTGCTCAAGGATTGTGTGGGGCCCAGACCATTTGTCTTTGAGTGCTGCTGGGGCCACTGGCTCCAGCACCCACACCTTCTGTCCAGGCTGATAAACAGTCAGGACAGCCTTTTGGTCATGCCAAGCTTTTTGAAGTTCTTGACTGGCCTTAAGGTTTTCTGATGCCTTCTCCATATACTCAGCCATCCTGGAGCGGAGACCAAGTACATAGTCCATTATGTTGGTTGCAGGCTTTTTGAGAGGTCTCTCCCATCCTTCCTTCACCAAACATAAGGGGCCTCTCACAGGATGCCCATACAAAAGTTCAAAAGGGCTGTAGCCAACCCCCTTTTGTGGGACCTCTCTGTAAGCAAACAGAAGGCAGGGCATCAGGACATCCCATCTACGCCTGAGTGTTTCAGGTAGTCCATGAATCATCCCTTTTAGGGTCCTGTTGAACCTTTCAACAAGCCCATTGCATTGTGGGTGATAGGGTGTAGTGAATTTGTAATTGACACCACACTCCTTCCACATAGCAGTTAAATAGCTTGACATGAAGTTTGCACCTCTGTCAGAGACAACCTCCTTAGGGAAGCCCACTCTGGAGAACACTCCAACTAGGGCCCTTGCCACCACAGGGGCTGTGGTGGTCCTAAGTGGAATAGCTTCAGGATACCTGGTGGCATGATCCACTACCACCAGTATAAACTTGTGCCCTGATGCTGTCTGGGGTTCCATTGGACCAACAATGTCAATCCCCACTCTTTCAAAGGGCACCCCCACCACAGGCATTGGTATAAGGGGGGCCTTTGTTGTGCCACCTGACTTACCACTGGCTTGGCAAGTGACACAGGAGCGACAAAACTCCTTGGTATCCTCATTCATGTGAGGCCAGTGAAAGTGTGAGACAAGCCTGTCCCAAGTCTTTGTCTGGCCTAAGTGTCCTGCTAAGGGAATCTCATGGGCCAAGGTAAGTAGGAAACCTCTCTGAGACAAGGGTACAACCAGCCTCCTGGCCATGCCAGGCTTGGGGTCTCTTGACTCAGTGTACAGGAGTCCATCTTCCCAGTATACCTTGTGGGTACCTGTGGCGTTCCCAGCAGCCTCAGCAGCAGCCTGCTGTCTGAGGGGTTCAAGAGAAGGGCAGCCTAACTGGTCCTTCCCCAGGTCTTCCCTTGAGGGTCCCCCTGAACCCAAGAATTCAACTTGATCAAGTTCAAACTCTCTAGGCTCAGTTTCCCTCAATTCCTGCAGGTCAGCCTCCTCTGAGACTTGATCCACAACCTGGGGCAAGGGGGAAGGCACAGCCTTAACCCTACTGCTCTTTTTCTTGGAAGGTGTCTGGTCCATTGTTCCAGGATCCAGCACCTGTTCAGTGGGGCATCTTCTGGCCTGTGACCTAGTCACAGCAAACACATGTGCTGGCAAACCTAACATTTCCAGATGAGTCCTCTGCTCCACTTCTGACCATTGTGATGACTCCAAATCATTGCCCAACAAACAATCCACTGGGAGGTCTGAACTAACTACAACCTTCTTGTGGCCAGTTACCCCTCCCCAGGAGAAAGCTACAATTGCCATACTATGATTGGTAGTGACATTGCTGGCATTGGTCACCAGGAATTCTGTACCTGGCATGATCTGTCCAGGGTCCACAAAGCTAGGTGTCACCATTGTGACACTGGCACAAGTGTCCCTATAGGCCTGAGCCATTTTTCCATTAATAAAAGGTGTCTGTCTGTATTTGCCCAAAGTATTGGGACTTATGTCAGGGGACATATCCATATCCCCTGTACTGACAAGGACAGCCTGAGTGAGGGTGCCAACTAAGTTGTCACTCCCCTCAGAACCCAGGGTTAACCCTACTAAACCCTTGGGAGGTGCACTACCACTGCTGGCTGTACTAGGGGGCACAGGTGCCTTAGGGGCTGCAGTGGCAGGAGTCTGCCCTCCTCCTTTCTTGGTGCACTCACTAAACCAGTGAGTTTTACTTTTGCAGTATTGGCACCACCTTTTAGATTGGCCTTCTTTCTTCTTTTGGGGAGCCTGACCCCCACCCTCTTTGGGTTGTTGGGGACCTGTCGAAGACTTCTGGTCATTTTGTTCCCCTTTCGAATCCTTACCCTTCTGGTCTGCTTTCTTCTGACCACCTTGATTCTGGCCCTGGTTCTGTTTAACTCTTGTTCTAACCCATCTGTCTGCCTTCTTTCCCAATTCTTGGGGAGAGGTCAGATCTGAGTCAACAAGATGCTGATGCAACAACTGGTTCTGACAATTGTTTAAAATTTGCTCTCTCATCATCAAATTGTACAATCCTTTATAATCAGTAACCTTACTGCCCAGCAACCAGCCCTCAAAAGCCTTAGTGGCACAATCTACAAAGTCAGCCCAATCTTGAGACTGAGTTTTCTGGGTATCCCTGAACAGCACCCTGTACTGCTCAGTGGTTAGGCCAAACCCATCAACCAGTGCATTTTTCAAGACTTGGTAATCATTAGCATCCTCCACCCTTGTGGTGAGGAGCTTGTCTCTTCCTTTACCCTCAAAGGAGAGCCACAAGATAGCTGCCCACTGACTTGAGGGAACACCTTGCACAGTGCAGGCCCTCTCCAAAGCAGTAATCCATTTGTGGATGTCATCCCCTTGTTTAAAGGGGGGCACTATCTTACCAAGGTGTTTTGTATCAAAACTCCTTTCCCTATTGCTAGGTACAATGCTGCCACCAGTGGGGACTGTCCCACTCAATTGTTGCTCTCTAGCAAAGGCAAGCCTCTCTTTGGCCAGGGCAAGTTCTTCCCTTTCAATCCTCAGATTGGCTGCCTTTTCCTTAGCTTCATACATTCTCCTCTGGGGAGATGTCATTCCCCTTTGAGAGGAACGTTGAGAGCCATTGGTATGAAGGGATCTGATAGAGCCTCTTGATAGAGATCTATCTCGTCCATTCCCAATGTTAAGCTGACCTGAGAGTGGCCCCAAGGGTCCCCTAGTGCCCATCTCATGTCTGCTTAAGTTGGACCTGGTTAGTCTGCTGACTTCTACCTGTTCCTTTTCTGCCTCATCCCCTGATACCAAATCATCATCCTCATCATCAGCATCATCTGCTTCCTGAAGAGGATGGTCCTGGGCATCAAAGGGACCCTGTAAGGAGGGCATGTTGCCATCTGAATTAGAAGGGTCTGGGTTACCAGCCCTCCTTGCATCATGAGTCTCTAAGAGACCAATCAGAAAGGCAGTTGTGGGGTTAGACCCCTGCTTAATCTTCCTAGAGGTACACACTTGTCGTAACTCATGGAAGCTAAGCGCAGTATATCTTGAAGGGATGACCTGTGGAGGGTCAACTGACACAAGGGGAACCTCAGTGTTTCCTCCTTTGTCCGACATACTGTTTCTAGTGTGGTGTAAGTGATGCACCTACCTACACTATGTGTTTACCTACTGATCCCTTGCTAAGAGTTGCAGCCAAGGTGTGCTAAGCC
The DNA here is from genome assembly GCF_964263255.1 of Lissotriton vulgaris. Taxonomy (NCBI): domain Eukaryota; kingdom Metazoa; phylum Chordata; class Amphibia; order Caudata; family Salamandridae; genus Lissotriton; species Lissotriton vulgaris. Next base: position 1,297,503,813 of record NC_141691.1, read on the forward strand.
TTGAGGAGCTACAACAGCTGGTTCAGTAGAACTCAGAGTATTCTAAGCTTTAGTTATGTGTACCTAACAGTACTTATGTGATCTTTCAACAAGATATTCTTAGGATACGTGTGGTAAAACAACAGCAAGCTCAAATCCCAACCGCTGCCCACCAATGTGAGAAGGTGGCCTGATATGCAGTGCTCACTATTCTAGTGAACACTATGTATCAGTCCAGCAACCCTTATTGATGATTGGTTGTAAGTCAACCTTATAGACCAGCTATCCTAGTAGCGTGGATACGAGCAGTCTAAGGCTAAAGACTCGAGAGGGCGTGTTAAGCCAGCTGTTTACCACACATATACCCCTTGAATACCAAGTGAAAGGACACCACACAAGTGTTATGAAAATAAACAGTTATTTATTTAAAGATCACAACAGCCCTGTACTCTTTATGAGGACAGGGTACTAAGCACAAACCAAAACTCTTACAAAAATACTTAAGTTAGCACAGTATATACAAATGCCCGAGGGGCACGGAAAACCATATACTCTGAAAGTGGAATGCGAAATTCCTAGCAGGTAAGTACAGTACTAATAGCTTTTGGAATCGCTAGGACTTGACTAGGGAATCGTTAGATTACTTCTAGGAGGCCTAGGGGACTCGGGTGCAGTGTGTGCACTCTCACGCGAGATGCGGACAAAAGTCTATGGTAGCTAGAAATTGCAAAGTTAGTGTTCTCGGGCGAACCCGACCTGGTAGGGAGAAAACGAAAGTGGATCTTGACCCTTAGATAGTGAGGCTATGCTGGGGCACCGAAATGCCGAAGTTACCTAGCCCAGGGGCTGCAGCTGCATAGGTCTGAAAAGACGTCGGGAATCCTCGTAGACGGACCAGGAGCCGGAAGAAAAGATGCTGGCCGGTGACCAGTGAAGAAAGTTCAGTTGGATCCAAGCCTGGATCTTGAAGATAGATGACACCTGAAAGCAGAGGGGACCAAGTTCGAGACTACTAGCCAGTAGTCAGTGGGCACCAGGAGGGCACCGGATGGTAGCCACCTCGACTAGGTGAGTGGGTGACGCTTGACTCGAAGATCTCACGGACCAGGAGGCGTTGTCGGCGACCAGGATGGAGGATCGAGCTGTCCCACGAAGATAGAAGCTGTCGGCGTCGCTGGACCCAGGATTGGGCAACAAAGCCTTGGCAAATTCAAGCCCACGCGGTGGACCTAAAATGGCGTCTGGAGTGGACCAGGAGGGTCCGGGGTGCCTCTCTTGAAGAAGGAAGCAAGGGCCAGCCTGGAGCAACCAGACCAGCAGAAGAGTTGTCGTCGGGTGTCGTTCAGAAGGCCACAAGCCAGCCGGCTAGTAGCCAAACAACGCGGTGCACAGCAAACAGCAGAAGGGCCCCACGCCGATCGTGGAGATGCAGGGAGGCTGATCTTGGGTGCTGGAGCTGCGCAGGGTTGGGGCTTCTCGGACCCCAAAGCACTCACCAGTGGAAGACTCGGTGGGCTTGCAATAAAGATGTCGTGCAGTCTTGGCGATCGTCGGTCCCTTGAGGTCTCGTCGCACTCACGGTTCTCAGCTTCGCTGTAGAGGTGAGTAGAGGTCAGAGGTGCCAGGGAAGCCGGGTCTCGTCGTGCTGGGTCGTCGGATTCGTGATGAAGGACTTGCAGCAGGCCGCAGTGTTCTTTAGGATGGTGCCTGCGGATGCAGGGTGACTACTCCTTAGCCACAAGGGAGAATCTTGAAGAAGAAATCGTGAAGTCCTTTCGAAGAAAGTGGTATCTTGATTCCAAAGATGATCTAATTTTAACAGGGGGCCCGCTCCCATCTTTATACTAAAAAAGGGGGCTGACCCGGTGACTAGGTCCTGCCTATGGGTGGGACCAGGAGGGGGGTGGTTACACCCCTCTCCCCTGCCGGACTTCCCCAGGCCAGGGGCTGGTGTGCCCCTGGAACTGGTTCTGACTGGCCTATGCGTAGTGAGCACCGGGGTGCCACTCAGCAGTCACCTTCCTGAAAAGCCCTGCCTACCCAGGATACACAAAACCATGTCTGGGACGGTGCTAGCACCGCCCCTGACAGGAAACCCTTTGTCCAGGCTCCCCTCGCTGGAAGGACTCCCAGCTGCAGGGGGTCAGACTCGTGTCTGTGGTGGCAGCATCCATTTTGTGGAGCTGAGGCTTCAGTTAACTTTAACCGGGGTTCACAGTTACATACATGTCGTGTCCCTCTAGGGGGTGGAATGCTAACCCCGTCGCCAGATTTGGCGAGGGGTTAGTATTCCAATTCGTATGACACCTTACTCGACATGTTTTGATAAAGCAATACCAAACATAGCATTTAACCGCGAGGATTATAATGCACTTAAGAGTATATGGTATGCGATATCATGGAACAGCTATTAGGACTTGATTCCGCAAGCTGCAGACAGGCTCAGCTCATGCCAGAGCACCATCTCACACGATTCCAAGCACTCTGCCTTCAGGATTGTCAAGGCCTGCCATAGGAGTGACTGATAGGAATCTGTGTGTCCATTTTAGGGTTAGGTATAGGTATACTACACCTACAGCAAAGGGTGATTACACGACTTTGCCCTAGCTGTCATGCAGCCAGTTGTGTCAAATTTAGGAGGCCAGCCAGGGGTGGCACAATACGTGCTGCAGCCCCTGGCAGCCCTGGGTACACCTATGCCCTGAGTTACAGGGTCTGATAAGGTGGCCCAGTACCAATTGGTAGATGCACCTAGGGTACATGAGGTAATTTAGAAAGAGAACAGCCAGGCTGTGGGTCTGATTGGCAGGCCCACAGCCAGAGAAAGTCGTAAACCAGTGAAACAAAAGCAAAAAATCTGGGTGATCATAGGATTGCAGACCCTACTCTCCTACACCCATCACTTGCGCTGAATGGCTGGCGCCATTGGTGGTGGTGAAGAAACCCAGCGGCAAGGTCCGTCTGTGCGTTGACCTGCGCAAATTGAATAAGAACATTGTGGTAGAAAGGTTCCCCCTACCCCGCATAGAGGAGATGTTGGCCTGCACAAGGGGCATCCAGTGGTATTCCACCATAGACTTAACATCAGCGTATCACCAAATTGCATTACACCCGGAGAGTCGCAAACTGACCTCGTTCATCACCCCCTTTGGGTGCTACCAATTCCGCCGCATGCCGTTCGGGCTAGCCTCAGCGGCAGCAGTGTTTCAAAAACTCATGCATCAGTTGTTCAAGGACAGGCCTGGGGTCCAATACTTCCAGGACGACATCTTAGTGATGGGGCGCGACAGATCCGACCATGATAAGAAACTTAGTGACGTATTGGGAATCCTGAAAAAGAAGGGCCTCACGGCAGAATGGACCAAGTGCCGAATAGGAATGGAAATGGTAACGTACCTGGGGCATGAGATAAGCACGCGAGGGGTAACCCCTAAGGCGGAAAATATGAAAGCGATCTGCGACGCGCCCCCACCGTCCAGCAAGGAGGAAGTCCGATCGTTCTTAGGGATGGCAGAGTACTACGGGAAGTTTATACAACACTTCGCCTCAAAGACCCACCACATGAGGCTGCTCACAAGAGACAACAGTGAGTTCAGGTGGTCGGAAGAGGCTCAACAAGAATTCGAAAAGGTGAAAAAGGAGGTGGCAGGAGCCGTTCCATTGCAAGGATTTGACCCTCAAGGAAGCACAGTGCTCACAACGGACGCCAGCGACAAGGGACTGGGAGCAGTCCTTATGCAAGACCGCGGCCACAGGAGATTAGAAACGATAAGCTTCGCATCCCGCACCCTGAGCGACACCGAGAAGAAATATAGCGTGATCGAGAAGGAAATGCTGGCGGTGGTGTGGGCCATGTCTCGGTTCAGACAATTTCTATGGGGCACCAGATTCAGGTTGAGGACTGACCACAAGCCCCTGCTCAAGGTACTCACATCAAGCGGACATGCAGATGCAACGCCAAGGATCTCCAAGATGTCACTGAAACTAATGGAGTTCCGATATGATGTGGAACACATTCCCGGAAATAGGAACAAGGTGGCGGACTACCTAAGCAGGGCAGCAGCAATGGAATCCAGCACAGAACGCAACGAGGGAACGGAAGAGTGGGTCGCACTCACAGAAGATCAAGAAACAACCATAAGTAGACAAGAATGGAAACAAGCATATGAAGAAGACCTGGTTCTGGAAGAAGTAAAATCCTATATAGTAAGGGGTTGGCCCGACAAAAACAGAACAGGGCGAGAACTCATCCCGTACTTCGAAGTGAGAGAGGAACTATCGACTGACGATCAGGGCATATTCATATTCAGGGGTGAGAGAGTCATACCACCCACCAAAATGATCCCCAAGTTGATGGACATGTTGCATGAAGGGCATCTAGGTGCTGGAAAGCTGAAACTGAAGGCCAAGCAGAACTATTGGTGGCCGGGAATGGATATAAGGGCGGAGAGACACGTCAGGGAGTGCCCGAGGTGCCAAGGTGCAGACAAAACACTCAAACCTTTGCGCCCAGCCCTGGGGAAATTCGATCCTCCGAAGAATCCGTGGGAGGAGTTGTCTATAGACATTTTGGGTCCTGTCTTAAACGCACAAGGGATACAGAAATACATCTGTGTCATGGTGGACCGATATTCCAAATGGCCGGAATTGAGGATTGAAGAAACAATGGACACAGAGACAATAGTGAGTTTCATGGCCGAGACTTTTGTGAGGGAGGGCATCCCAAAGAATGTCCTCAGTGACAATGGCCCCCAATTCCGATCTGAAAAATGGTCCCAATTCCTGCAGAGGAACGGCATCACAGCAAAACACACGTCCATTTACCATCCAGCGGGAAATGGGTTGGTGGAACGCTTTAATAGAGTGGTGATGGGTTCGATACAAGCGGCCATCTCAGACAACAAAGACTGGGAAGCAGAAGTTTGGCACATGGTGTGGGCATATAGGATAACACCCACGAACACTGGCTATAGTCCATTCCAGATTCTCAGAGGCCGTGAGCCTTTCACCCAGGACAACAGAGTATGGAAGGAAAGGATAATCAAAAGCGAGTGGTCACCGGCTGTGGTGCAGGCTAACCTAGAAAGGGCCCAATCAGTGTACACCAAACACTACGCTGCGCGGAGAAATGTGAAGAACACAGCATTGGAGAAAGGAGAATGGGTGAGAGTAAAGCTGGCAACGTTACAAAAAAAAGGGAGAAAGCAAGTACAGCAAGCCCATGCAGGTGGTGGAAGTAAGAGGTAGAGCGGCCCTACTGAGCGATGGCAATGTGTGGTCGCAAGACCGCATGGCCAGATGCAACAAAATACTCTGCTGGAGTGACAACGGAACAGATGGTGGTAGTAAGGACAGAAGGGAGACCCCCCGTGAATATGGGGGAGAGGACCTGGATATTGGAGAGGCACAACAAGAGGACGATGGTGCAAGTGGGGAACAGCTGAGCGAAGAGGATAGGAGCAGAGGTGAGCCTAGTGCGGCTGCGCTAGGAGGTGGTAACAGAAGCGAAGCAACAACTGCCACAACCCCGGTAAGACTGACAAGAAGGGGAAGGGCGGTGGTCCAACCTGCGAGATTCAGAGACTACGACATGAGTCAAGACTTGTACATATAGTTCATTGGGAAAAAAGGGAGATATGTAGTGAGCGCTCTAGCGTTGCACGTCACGTAGCTACGTGACGTGCGGTGATGTAGGAAGGCAGCGCGCGCAGCGTAGGCTGAAGCGTGCGAGCCGGCTGGGCAGAGGACGTGCTCGGCGCTCCTTGTAACGGATAACTTGAATAAAGTAAGCATAACAGCAACCTGGCTCCGAGAGTTATTGGGGGAAGAGAGTACACCTCTACAAGAACCTTATCGTACATATACCCCAAGTGTATAAGGACGATACTATTCTACCCTTATTTATTATTATTTCCATAAATCACAATACATCTAAAATCGCACAGCCCAGTGCAAGAAACATAACGTTAACAGGCCAATAATAGGCCTTTTCCAAAGTGAAAAAGTCGAATACGGCAAGCTGCGCAGATCAAAAGAAAGGCGCGCAGCAGCCATTGTTAAAGTGAAAGCACGCATGGCGCGCTGGAAATGAAAATAAAACAAGAAGCGGTGTGGGGCTGGATATAAAATAAGCGGCAGCCATCGCTGAACCACAGGGTGAAGAGCTGCTTGAGAAAAACATGATTATTGAAAATCGAAGTGGGGTTAGACGTCACAGGTATCTCACGTCTGTTAACTCCATTGCTAAAGCGCTGCTTTAAAGATGCAGGGCTGTGTGGGGCTCTATATAAAAGAAGCACCCACCATTGCAATGCGCCTAGACAGCATGTCGTTCATGCTTTAGCAAAACATCAATTAAGTAAATCTTGCTCCCTAACTGCTAATAAAAGCTAGAGAGTAAGGAAACATGTAAGAGGGGCTGTTCTCATGGGAGGTAACAACAGAAGAGAAGGAGGCACTAAGGAGGGACTACTAAGCCTATTCAAGAATAAAAAGCCATCATTTACAAAGGACAGGAAGAGGAGCCAATTGTAAAGAAGGGTGGGAAATGGGCGGAGCTGGCAGTCCATTCCTGAATATAGTATGTCTCAAAGAGACAGCGTGAGCGCAGCCTAGGCAAGACCTAAAAAATAATTTAAGGGGAACACCAGCCAATAAATCCTTGTTTTTGAAAACAAGTAAAAGTGCAGCAACTGGGGACGAACAGAGACAACTGTTCTCAAAACATGAGATGAGTAAAAGATATGGTGCAACAGCCAGAGCTCCGAAATTGATAACTGTGGAACAAGGTTCGAGTCTCGGCACAACATTTTGGGATTTTAGGTAAATCACTTCATTTCACCGTGCTTAACAAAAAAATGAATGTGTCCTATTTAATGGCGCTCTAAAAGCTTTGTGTTGGGTCGAGTGTGTTCTATATAAAAATGCTAGTGCTTCACACCTCATTAGGTCTGGCCTGAGCCAGTGCGCATGTGCTGCTCTGCTAGGCATTAAGTAAGGGCTTTTGACCTCTGAACACATGCTCGTGTGTGTGTTTTTTTTTTCTGAGCCCGCAATTGGCTTGTGCATGTGTCTTTTTTAAAAACACAGCACACAATTGGTGCAAGGTAGGTGATTGTCCCGCCTTGTTTGTTGAATGGCCTAGGGTCCTCGGGCGCGAGCTTCAACCTTCTCTGTCTCCAATTATCGCATTGGCGGTAGTTGGTAACAGATGGTGCTCGCTTTTTTTTTGTTTCCTGTAAGAATGAACCTTGTGGTAGCTATAACCCCGCAATTGGCTATAAACACTGCCTCTAGCTAAGTTTTAGTCTTTGAGAATAGAGACTACACCAGGCATCACAGATTTGGCTGGATTTAGTTATTTTACTTTGAGATTCTGTGTTTTTGCTCTGCCCATTCTGTTTTGTTTTGGAATTGATGAATTCACATTGAGTATTCATCCGTCCCTTCTTTAAGGAGCCCATCTCTCTCTTGATAGGCAAGGTTACTGTGTGCCCACTTATGCCCCCCTCTTAGTGGCTTAACTGTTAGAGCTGGCAACTTTCCAACTTTCCAACCAGGTTCGAGTTTGAGAGTGGGCGTAAAATCTTGTGTTTTTTTGGCAAATAAATTCTGTAATCGCCTGTGCCTACCCAAAAAAATAATACATCCTTGCGTAACGTAACTGGTGCTTATGAAATGGCTCCAATACTTCGTGTGGAGTTGCCGCTATTTAAAACTGGATTAAAACATAATCCTGCATGAAGTGCAAACAGGCAGACATGCAGACAGCAACAGTTTTTGCTTTAAACCCCCCCCACCCGTTATTTATAGACAGCTATGCCACATAGTATCGCAAGTTTTCCAAACTCTTAAAGTTGGGGATTTTTTGTTAACTCGCCCCAAAACATAAGCATTCATGCATAGCAAGACACTTATCAAGCAAAACCACTTAAAGAGTGCCTTTCTGTATGACATCAACTCATATTACAACTTAACATGTCCACATTTCACTTTTCTAGCCAATCCAACCATTTTTTAAATTAACTTTAGGATGAATGAAAAGTGGTGAAAAAACATTAATTTCCCTGCCTGCAGCCTGAACGCGAGCCCACCTCCAATGCCCCGTGACCTTTTAGCGTGTGTTGTTTTGGCCATTGAGGCCCTACACCAATTATCCGGCAATGACATTGTTACGCGGTGTTGTCATTTTAAGTGCCATAACCTATTTTTTAAAACAAAATGTCCATGTACGCATTCACCAGAACATCATTATATCATTATATTTAATTTTTTAATCCATTCATCTATCTATCCATCCATTCTTCCTCTCGCCCATACATTTATCCATTATCATTAGCATGCATTCATCCAACCATACTTTTAGACCCAGACACAGTCTTCTATACAGGCATCTATTAATCCATTAATGTATTCATTCACCAGAGCATCCAGCTATCCAATGCAATCTACCATCCACACATTTGCGCCTCCATATTTTAGTGCATCCATGCATGATTCTGTTTACAAAAGCCTTGACTTAATCTTTAAATGCTCTGCTATTAAACCATGCTTAGATTTATGAAACTTTGGCACTGTGTTGCTATGTAAAAATACTTATGGTTTTGGGCGATATTACAAATAAAAGAACTTTAATGGTTGGGAGAGCTTGAGAAAGTATGTGGCTTAACTGTTTGAGCTGCCAACTTTGGAACTGGGCAACTTGGGGCTAGATGTAGGTAATTGTAAATTACCGATTAGAAAATACCGAATTTTACCGATTCGGTATTTTCGATTCGGTAATTACAATGTAGACAATAATTCTGTAATAAATACCGAATCGGTAAGATTCGATATTTACCGAATCGGTATTTACCGATTCGATATTTGCCATTGATTCCTATGGGCCTGGAGGCCCATAGGAATGAATGTCAATTACCGAATCGGTAATTACCGATTCGGTAAAAGTGGGAAAAAGTCAAGGGTGGCAGGGTGTCACTTTGACACCCTGTTGCACCCCTGATTAGTGCTGGGGTGCACATGTGGCATACATATGTGACCTAAGGGCATGTATGTCTGTCACATGGCACAGGTGTAACTGCACATTTATGTATTTACATAGGAATTCCTTATTTACCACCAACTAATAGTTGGTGGTTAATAACAAATTCTTAAAGCCCAGAAGCACTGTTTACAGTGCTTCCTACATCTCATTTACCGCTAAATGATGATTCGGTAAATACCGACTCGGTAAATACCGATTCGTAATTTACCGAATCGGTAAAATAGCCTCCTACACAGGAAAAGGCTTTTACCGATTTCAGCTGTTACTGACCGGTAAAAGCCTACCTACATCTGGCCCTTGGTTCGAGTTTGTGAGTGAGCGTAATATCCTGTGTTTGTTGTCAGAAACATTCCTTATTCGCACATGCCGACCCAAAAAAAAACCGTCCTTGTATTACGTAACTGGTACTTATGGAAGGGCTCCGATACCTCCGTGTTGAGTTTGCACTATTTAAAACTGGATAAAAACATAATCCTGCATCAAGTGCAAACATGACACATAATTATATGCTACATAATTACACTGCACTCAATGCAACATACACTCCAAATACCACTCAGTGCCACATAATTACAGACCACATAATTATATTCTACATAATTAAACAAACCCTCAATGCAACATGCACTCCAAACAATACCACTCAGTGTCACATAATTACACGCCACATAATTACACTCTACTGAATGCAAAATATACTCCACACAATACCCCTCAGTGCCACATAATTATATGCTACATAATTCCACTGCACTCAATGTAACATACACTCAACATAATACCACTCAGTGCCACATAATTACACGCCACATAATTACACTCTACTGAATACAACATACACTCCCCATAATACCACTAAGTGCCACATAATTACACGGCATATAGTTACACTCTACTCAATGCAACATAAATACACTCCACATAATACCACACAGTGCCACATAATTATATGCTACATAATTACACTGCACTCAATGCAACATACACTCCAAACAATACTAATAATTGACACATAATTACACACCACATAATTACACTCTACTGAATGCAGCATACACTCCACACAATACTCCTCAGTGCCACATAATTATATGCTACAATAATTACACTGCACTCAATGCAACATACACTCCAAATATACCACTCAGTGCCACATAATTACACGCCACATAATTACACTTTACTGAATACAACATACACTCGATATCGACCTACCAAAATACCGTGTTTGAAATTTCAAAGGTGCAGAATATCGATGTCAAGAATATTGTTGGACAGAATATCGACCCTAAGGTAAGTAACATCGAAATTCTTTATATCGATGTAAGTAATATCGAAGTTAGTAATATCGATAGCATATATATCGATGTCACTAATTTCGATGACACTAATATCGATATTTGTATTTTGTTTTGTTTTTTATTATACATGTGTTATATGTTTAACTTAAGTATTTAAAATAATTAATATTATATGTGTATTAATTATATATAATAATACATTTATTTATAAGCAAATTATATGTTTTAGTACCGTAGCGGGTTGTGGGTTTATAGGGGATTAGGGTGGGAAGTAATTTAATTATGTTAAATTGATTATTAGTAGGATTTATTAATAAATTGTAATTAATTGGTAATTATTTTTAATTAATTGGAAATTATTTTTAATTAATTGATTAATTGATAAATATGTTCTGTAGCGGGTTATGGGTTTATAGGGAAATAGTGTGGGAAGTAATATAATTAGGTTAAATTAATTAATAATTAGTAGTTAATATTAATTAATTTTAAATAATTGGTAATTACATTTAATTAATTGGTAATTCATTTTAATTAATTGATTAATTGATAAATATGTTCTGTAGCGGGTTGTGGGTTTATAGGGGAATAGGGTGGGAAGTAATTTAATTATGTTAAATTAATTATTAATTAGTTATTATAAATTAATTTTAATTAATTGGTAATTAATTTTAATTAATTGGTAAATAATTTTAATTAATTCATAAATAGATAAATGTGTTCTGTTGCGGGTAGTGAGTTTATAGGGGAATATGGTGGGAAGTAATTTATATGTAATTAAGTAATAATGTTTTTAAAATAATTGTTTTGTTAATATAATTGTTAATTAATTATTAATTGGTAATTAAATATTATAAAATGGTATTTTTTAATATTTATTTTTGGTTAAATATATTTAGTTAATCATGTTTTTTACAATTATGTATAGGTATTGTATATGGTTTATATTTATTTAATAGTTTATATTTTTATTATTAAAAAAAGCTTTAACTTATAAGTATGTTATTTTAACCCCTAAGCTATCCAACACTTTCCATACTGTTGCACTCTCTGGAGTTGGAATAGTAATTGTTACCCCTACGCTATCCAACGCTTTCCCTACTGTTGCACTCTCTGGAGTGGGAATAGTAATTTTTGCTCCTACCCTACGCTATCCAACGCTTTTCCTACTGTTGCACTCTCTGGAGTGGGAATAGTAATTGTTACCTCTACGCTATCCAACGCTTTCCCTACTGTTGCACTCTCTGGAGTGGGAATAGTAATTTTTACTCCTACGCTATCCAACGCTTTCCCTACTGTTGCACTCTCTGGAGTGGGAAAAGTAATTTTTAACCCTACGCTATCCAACGCTTTCCCTACTGTTGCACTCTCTGGAGTGGGAATAGTAATTTTTACCCCTACGCTATCCAACGCTTTCCCTACTGTTGCACTCTTTGGAGTGGGAATAGTAATTTTTACTCCTACGCTATCCAACGCTTTCCCTACTGTTGCACTCTCTGGAGTGGGAATAGTAATTTTTACCCCTAAGCTATCCAACTCTTTCCCTACTGTTGCACTCTCTGGAGTGGGAATAGTAATTTATACTCCTACGCTATCCAACGCTTTCCCTACTGTTGCACTCTCTGGAGTGGGAATAGTAATTTTTACCCCTACGCTATCCAAAGCTTTCCCTACTGTTGGACTCTCTGGAGTGGGAATAGTAATTTTTACCCCTACGCTATCCAACGCTTTCCCTATTGTTGCACTCTCTGGAGTGGGAATAGTAATTTTTACTCCTACGCTATCCAACGCTTTCCCTACTGTTGCACTCTCTGGAGTGGGAATACTAATTTTTACTCCTACGCTATTCAACACTTTCCCTACTGTTGCACTCTCTGGAGTGGGAATAGTAATTTTTACTCCTACGCTATCCTACGCTTTCCCTACTGTTGCACTCTGTGGAGTGGGAATAGTAATTTTTACTCTTACGCTATCCAATGCTTTCCCTACTGTTGCACTGTCTGGAGTGGGAATAGTAATTTTTACTCCTACGCTATCCAACGCTTTCCCTACTGTTGCACTCTCTGGAGTGGGAATAGTAATTTTTACCTCTACGCTATCCAACGCTTTCCCTACTGTTGCACTCTCTGGAGTGGGAATAGTAATTTTTACTCCTACGTTATCCAACGCTTTCCCTACTGTTGCACTCTGTGGAGTGGGAATAGTAATTTTTACTCTTACGCTATCCAACGCTTTCCCTACTGTTGCACTCTCTGGAGTGGAAATAGTAATTTTTACCCTTACGCTATCCAATGTTTTATATAATTAATTTTAAAAATATTAAAAGCATATTTAATTTTTTATATTTTTTACATTTTATTTGTTATTGTTTTATGTTTGTAAATGTATTTGTAATTTAGAATATATTTTATTAATTTATAAATTAGTGAAATAAATATTACAACTTATTGTTCAGTACATATATATTATATATTTACTGTATATATTTAATTAATGTATTATTATGATATATGTATAATTAATTTTAAACATTATTAGATACTTTTAACTATGTAGATTTTATTTATTAGTGTTATTTACTTTATTTTACATTTATATTTTAAAAGAAAAAAAACGATATTTTTAACATCGATATTTTTAACATCTATATTATTTTTTCGATATTTTTGTACTTACCATGTTGTAGATAGGATGTCGATATTCTTGCCCTCGATATTTTTGACTCGATATTCCTGTAGGTCGATATTTTGTAGGTCGATATTTTGTCAGTCATCCCCCATAATACCACTCAGTGCCACATAATTACATGCCACATAATTACACTCTACTCAATGCAACATAAATACACTCCACATAATACCACTCAGTACCACATAATCACACGTCACAATTACACTATATTCAGTGTAACATAAATACACTTCACGGGGGCATGGTTACAGCGCCGATGTAGGCAGACGCGGGCTCCGGATCTCCCCCGCAGCTGCCCTCTTCATACACCGATCCTGGCGGGCAAAATCGGGCCCCGGCGCCGCATTACACAGCGGAATACCTGCTGCCCCTTCTGAGCTTGGGTGCAGGCGGCGGAGGGGGCGATAACGGGCAGGAGAGTCTCCGTTCCTCCCGTGATACGGGCTCCTGGCTCGGTGGACAAAATGACGGCAATGTCCTGAGGGTCCGGTGCCTGACCCTGGAAGTGGCGGCCGAGACCGGAGGACTCCCCAGGGGACGAAGACCCCGCTGCTGGGGACAGAGAGCTGGCAACTGCTTCTCCAGGCTCATTGGGGTGAGGAGGCTTTTCCTGTGAGCGGGTGCAGGCGGGGACGCCCTGGCTGATGTGATGCGGCTGCCTGACCTTGACATGGCGGCCCCTGAGACCTAATGGGTGCCATTTGGAGACCGGCGCGAAACCACTAACTGCCACCAGCCCTCCACAGCATCAGGTAGGGCCCCCTGAGGCCTTGGGGCTGACTTGGGGAGACCAACTCCCTGATTGACGGGCCGAGGCGCCCAGGAGCAGACGGTGGAGTGCCCAGGTCTTAATAAGGGGATCGGAGAGTGTGGGCTGGGACTGTGGCCTGCCCAGGACTGAATTTGCTGGCTTCGCGGCCCGGAAGCCCCACTGAAGGTCCCCCTAGTGTGGCCCTGTGAAGCGTGCCTTGAGCCCTCGAATTCCCCTGTCGCTGACTTTCCCCCGATGCTGCCGGGACCGGCGAGTCTCCTTGGGGGTGCTGTTTGTGGCTCCTGAGACAGTGGGTATGCCTACTCCCTGTATTCTACCTGCGGAGAAGCTTCTGTGGGCTGCCTGGTGGGCGGCCTCTGGCAATGGGGGCGAGATTGATGCACCAGGCTGGAGGATACCTTGGCTGGCAGCACTAGACGACCACCCTGAAGGACACTTGCGACATAGGAGGTGGCATTGGTGATGGGTCGTGTTACCATTGTGCTGGTGACGAACTGGTGGTGGCCGTGGACGGGTGGAGTGCTGGGCCATCTTTTAACCAGCGGGACACTGGAGGCACAGCGTGAACAAGTCCTACGATGTATCAGGCAGCTCGGCGTTGTGAAGCCCCTCTGAGAGGTGTCACTGCGCGACATTGGTCCGGTATCCGCGCGGAGCAGCGTTTGGGGTGGAGATCCTCGAAGCGGATGACCGGAGACAGCAGTGCCCTGCTGGGGTGGAGTGTGACTGCGGGCTCCCCCGACACTGCCCATTTTGACTGTACCTGACCACTACAATGGGACGCATGTCGAAAAAAACTAAGGGCTTCGAGGTGCTACGCCTGGACGAACCGGACCAGGAGGACAGCGAAGGGCTTTCCCGGCATAACAACCTCTATATCATGGGGATCCCGGAACGCGAAGAAGGAGCTGACGCGGTCCGGTTTCTGGAGAACTGGTTGCGGGCAGAGGTGGCGCCGGAAGGCCTCTCCCCATTTTATGCGCTGGTGCGGGCACATAGAGTCACGACCCATCCACCAAAACCTGGAGCCCCTCCACGGCCAATGGTGGCGAGACTCTTGAATTACCGTGACCGGGACTTCATCCTGCAGAGAACCCGAGAACAACAGAACCTGCAAATAGGGAACAGTAAGGTGCTGATATTTCCAGACTACACCAGGGAGGACCAGCGTCAACGATCCTCCTTCCTGGCTGTCAAGAGAAAGCTGCTTCAGCTCAGTCTCCCTTATGCTATGCTATGCTGTTCCCGGCGCGTCTGTGGGTGACGGCAGACGATGAGACCCACTTCTTTCTTACCCCGCAGGCGGCATGGGACTTGTTGGAGGGTCGCGGAGGTGCGGCCGTGAGTGCCTCGCGAGCGGCTTCCCCTCAGAACGACAGGCAACTACCCCACTGAGGGGGCGACCCACTTCCTTGATGGTGCAGCTGCATGAGCGAGACATGGCGGTGAGAGCGGTAGCGGGCATCAGCTGAGGGGTGGTCAGCCCGGCGAGTACTGGTACCGACGCGGAGAGGAGCGGAGCAGGGAGCCCGGTGTCTGTAAGCACCCAAGGACTCTCTGACATGGAACTGCCGAATGTCACCCCACAGACAGCTGATGGGATGTTTGGTTGATGGGGCCAATGAGGTTATGTGGGTCGTTTGCTGCAGGGGTTGTTGCACTCACTGGTACTGGGGGCCACTTTGATGTGGGGCTGTATGGCAGGGGATGATGTTACAAGGCTGCCGGGGTCCTAGCTGGCTATGCAGATTTTTCACACAGGGGGGGGGGGCTCTGGGGGCATTGTGCGTGAGCTACGAATCTCCTCTTGGTTATGGTTATGGATATGAACAGTTTGGTTTGGATGGGAACCTGTTTTTGTGTGTCTGTCCTGGGGTGTGGGAGTTGGGGGAAGTTTGAATGTTGGTTGGGCTGGAGAGGGTCAGACATGTTGCTAGGGGGGTTTAGGCAAGCGAGTGCATGCGATGGATCCATGGGCACCTCCATAGGTCTTAAAGTCATATCTTGGAACATACGGGGGATGCATACCATGTGTCGGCGACACAAAGGACATGCTTATTTAATACTCAGGGGAGTGCAAATCGCACTACTTCAGGAAACTCACTTGACGAAGGCGGAGGGGGTGGCATTACAACGCCGCTGGAGGGGGCAGATTTTTCATACCTCTTACTCAGCTTATGCAACGGGGACATTAGTCTGGGTGTGGGCAGGCATTCCATTTCAGTGTGTGAGGTAGGTGATTGATCCAGAGGGTAGGTTTACAGTGGTCACGGGGCGACTGGATGGGCAGGACATTACACTGGGCAGCATATATGCCACAAATATTGAACAGTCCACCTTTTTTACACAGCTCTCACAGACATTGGCGGGGGTGCTGACGGGTCCTGTTCTTTTAGGGGGAGACTTTAATTGTGTGACAGATGTAGACTTGGACCGTTCCCACCCACCACTCCCTGACGCCCCTACTCGCAGACTAGCGGAGGTCAGGAGGGACTGGCTGCGGAGCTGGGGGCTTACAGATTCCTGGAGGGCCCATCACCCTGGGCAGCGTGACTACTCTTATTTTTCCGCAGTCCATGAGTCACACATCAGGCTGGATGCGGTGCTGTGTTCCCCTGATGTCCATATAATGATCACAATGAGTGTATATTTGGCCAGGACGACTTCTGATCACAACCCCCTACTAGTGACCCTGAATTGGGTTCGCATTAGAATGGCGATTCCCAATTGGCGACTCCGGCCGGGGGTCTTGGAGGATCAGGTCTCCCGAACCACCATAGGTACTGCCATAGAGGACTACTTCCAGAACAACGTGGGCACTTCTTCCAGTCTGCACAATGAGTGGGATGCATTCAAAGCGGTGATCTGTGGGCGGTGCATTGGGGAGGCTGTGGGAGGGCGCAGAACTCTATTGAGCGAGGTGCAGCAGGCAGAGTTACAGCTTCGGGAGAAAGAAAGAGAGAGACCGGGGCGGGAGGACCTTCAGGAGGGGCTATTGAAGGCGAAGGAAGAGCTAGCATCACAGGTGGAGAGGCTGAGATGTTTCAACTACAGGGCATACCTGGTGCGGGCGCATGAGGAGCGTGATAAGTCATGGGCACTGCTAGCCTGGTTGGCGAATCCCGCGCATAGGGGCACGCCGATCCTTGAACTACGGGGAGAGGGGGGGACGACCCACTATGGGCAGCAGGCCATTAATGCGCAATTACTGGATTACTATACCACCTTTAATAGTAGCACATTGGACCCCAGGGAACTAGAGGAAGGAAATTTCCTGGACATAGAGTTAGCGCAGATCGCGGCTACAGAGGCGGAGAACCTGGGTCGGCCGATAGAATTGAACGAGGTCAGGGGAGCTCTCAAGCGTATGGCCAAGAAGAAAACCCCAGGCACAGACGGATTTCCCTCGGAGTTCTACGTCACTTGCATCGACGTGCTGGCTCCGCAGCTGGTGTCTCTTTATAATCGTTCAAAGCAAGTAGGCTATCTGCCTGCTTCGACGAGGAAGGCAGTGATCGTACCGCTCCTTAAACCGGGTAAACCGGAGTGGGACGAACCGCCTATCGACCCCTGGCGATGTTAAAAATCGGTTATAAAATGCTGAGGCAGGAACTACCTGCTCAGGACTTTCTCTTACACACGGGTGTAACGGCTGCTGTGCGCAAGCACTGGAAAAAAGGGTTGGAGGAACCACGGGTCTTTCTCCCTTGCCAATATGTGGTCACCTCCGCAGGTAAGATCAAGGCGGTGACGTGTTTATATCGGAGACTGACGCAGGGCTTGAGGACTCCTCTAGAGGAACTGCGTGTTAAGTGGGAAACTGACCTGGGAATGCCTATAGAGGAGAAACCTTGGGAATTGCTAATAGAACGGACCTGGAAATG
Source organism: Lissotriton vulgaris (assembly GCF_964263255.1). NCBI lineage: Eukaryota > Metazoa > Chordata > Amphibia > Caudata > Salamandridae > Lissotriton > Lissotriton vulgaris. The sequence continues at coordinate 1,297,521,480 of NC_141691.1, forward strand.
TTCCAAAAAAGCGATATTTCAACTTATCCAATTCTATATGTTTCATCAGGCGTATCTAACACCTCACAAAATTAATCAGTTCTTTGGCTCCCACGCTACCTGCCCACGATGCAGACAGGAAGGTGCAGCATACATGGATATGTTCTGGGATTGTCCATTGCTTCAGGGATACTGGGGGGAGGTACTGGCCAAATTGACAGAGGTGACAGAGAGGGACTTGCAGCATACTCCAGGGGTGTGCCTGTTACACTGGTTTCCCCACACTTCCCACAATAGTTCCGCAAGTTCCTGGACCTAGGATTAGTTCTAGCCAAGCGGGAAATCACCAGCCATTGGAAGGCGGTCACGACCCCAGTGTTGCGCGCTGGCTACAAGACTTTATAAAGTGGGTGGACTGCGAGGGGACACTCCGGCTCCAACTAGCTCCGAGGACTGACAATGGCAAATTGTGGGACGCGGCGAGATCCTGGGTGGCGATGGTAGATCTGCTCAAAAACCCGACTGACGAAGATGACTGATCTCTCTATCTATGAGTGCCCTCTTTACTACATGTGATCGCAACAACAGGTAGCGAGGTGAGAGAATTTGGGGGTTGATCGTGGAGGTGGATGTCCTCTCAGAAGAGATGTGGGCTACTGTCATAGGACTCGACTGGAGTGTGCGGAACACATAATGAGCAATAACTGGGCTGTTAGGGAAGCAACATGTCTGAGGGGAGGGGGAGGTAGGGTTAGGAGGAGGGGTGGTAGTGGAGTTGAGGGGGGAGATGTTCTTCGTTCTCTGCTATGATGCATAGAGGCGGACAAAGCTGGCACAAGCAAGGAGCAGCGTTATTCAGCCCTGTAGGACTGTATGTATGTATGTATGTGTGTTCTTATATAGGGCTCGACTTACCCTAGGGCATTTTGGCGCTTGCATTGGGAACCCGGCCTGGCTTATCCCTGTGAGATCACCCGTACTGGGCATCCCCAAGGTGAAAGCCAGGCATCCCGCCGCGGAGGGGGCGTTGTGGAGATTAAGCAAGCTTAATGCCCAGAGTTGCAGAGTGTGAACCCGTGATTAGAGTGGGCACCGAAGCGAGACTTATCGAGTCCGTGGACAATTGGGCTCAAGACCCTGCCGCGTCGGGAATTGAACCCTGGTCCCGGGTCTGACCTCTGCTTCAGGGTATGCCTCCTCTAACCAGTGAGGAGTGGGGTTGCGGGGTGCACTCCTTGTTTTATTTTTTTTTTTTTTCCTTTTTAGGTCGAGCAGACCTACCCTCAATGCGTGAGCATTGAAGGTGTCTGCTTCAGACCTATTGTGGCCCGTTAGTGAGAATGCTGGGAATGAGGACACCAATCTGTTACGAGCTCGCAGTTTTCACCGCGGGAGCGCGCGTCTGACCCGCGCTTGCGCAGATCAACTCACAGCCCCTGCTCGCACACAGCCAGCCCCCACCCCTCTGCATGCACGCATACACAGGCGCGCGTGCGCGCGCACACACACACACAGGCGCGCGCATGCACACGCAGGCATACGACACACATACAGGCTCAATCACACAGTCACCTATGCGCACACACAGTCACGCACGCGCGCACACACACACTCCCCCCCTCCCCTCCCAGGCATACACACAGGCACGCACGCACTTCACTTCAGCCCTGGGCCCCACTCACCGACTGCGCTCTTCCGGCGGGCTCCTCACGGCGCGGTGGGCTCCTCACGGCGCGGCTCGTCTCCTCTTCTCAATCGGGCTCGCGGACCTCGGGAGGCGGGACTTCCGGTCGGCCGCGACCTGATTCGCCGCCGGCCAAGAGCTTCCGGGTCGCCGCGGGAAGCGCGGCGGCACTCCGATGCACAGTCCCTTTTCTTCAGATGCAGGGGTGTCCGTGCTTACAGAATTTTATCGTGATTCACTGTCTTTAAGCACTGGTAGTTCAGTGCTCTCAGTCACGTTCTTGGGCTTCTCAGCTGACCGCAGCTTGGAGTATGTGGCATGGTAGTGCATTTCTGATTAGCCCCTAGGGATTCCGCAGGTAAGAGGAACAATGGATGACTGCGGAGTGGGAGGTGGAGATCTCGACGCAAGGAGGTCTCTGTGGCATTCAGCGCATGGTCTTTGCTTTCCCCTAACCCGTAATGCCTTGTGCTTTTATCCGGTGGATACCTGGTGACTGGACACCATCATAGCCAACGCTGATATGGTGAGGTCTGCTTCGCATGTGGATTTTTTAGGCAATGTTCTTCCTGACCCTGCACAGTGATTAACTTTCATAGACTTCATGGTGCATTCATAATGGAGACTATGTGATACCTGCAGCATAAGGATGTGTTTCAGCTCACATTTGTTTATACAATGAAAATCAATCTCGGGGGCCTAAAGTACAATGGTAAAACCTTGTTTGTTTGACTATTTTCTCGTAAGGCATTGAACTTTCCGACTGCCGGTTTCATCGTGCATGCTATGGTTTAGATGTCTATTTGAACTTACAATGTACATTTTCAAAGCCTATTGACTGCCGTTTGGGCCAGTTCAGGAGTTTGGATGTGAGGGAGAGGGGGCTTATGGGATATGTAGTCCTGTTGGTTGCTGCATGAAGGGGCAGCCTTAGAGCTCTTTGAAATACACACTATGAGGCAGAGTTTCACAGTCAGGCGTACGCTTGACTGGGTGTGAGCTCTTTGTTGCCCAGTGCTGAGAGGTAATTAACACAGCATTTAATAATCATGCTATCCCTCTCCATCATAAGTGATAATTACCGGCATGGCCTCTTTTGGTCTCTATGTTCAATCCATGAGGTAGCTGCTTAAAGACACATATCTTTCATTTATCACTCTCACGCAGTATACCCAAGATTTTGAAGTGTTTTGTTATACATGTTTGCGCCATTTCATATTCATATGGGATTATTTTGGCAGGGGTTCTAATAGATTATGAAAGACACAATATAGATATAAATGTGTACTGTGCACATTATAGATATATCGTGGGGGTCTGATGTTACACTATGCAAGTTGAGGGGTTTATCATATTTACACTATGCACGCTGCATTTTGATTGATATATATTATCTTTTTTTCTTTATTATCGTTGTGTAATGTAAGCACTTCCTGTATAGCGCACTGCGACATAGCAGGTATACTGGCGGTGTGAGACGGGAGGCCTTTGACAAGGAAGTAAGTTAGCCTGATAATCTGGGATAGAGCCAGGTCTTTATTTTCCTTCTAAACTGCAACAGATCATTAATTCGCTGCAACTCCGAGGGTATGTTGTTCCAAAGCCTTGCTGCAGCAACACTGAAGACTTGTCCCCCCAGTTTAGCTCTTTTAATCGGGGGTACCTTCAACCAGTTGGCCAAAGATGACCGGACACAACAGGTAGGAGCATACCAGCTGAATTTTTTCTGCAACGGTAAGGGCCCCAATCCATGCAATGCCTTAAACACGACACAGAGGGACTTAAAATGAATCCTCTGCAAAACAGGGAGCCAGTGGTGCTCCGTTAGGGCCTTGGAGGCAGAAGACTGGCGAGGTCTCATCAAGTCCAGCTTAGCTGCCACATTCTGGATTCTTTGTAATCTCCCAATTAAATATTTTTGAGATTCCAATAGTAGTGCATTAAATAATCCAGTCTGCTCATGGTATCTATTTTATTTATATTCATCCACAAATATTTTTGTAGACCAAAGAGGAAGCTGCAGCTAAGTCTTTTGCACATTTATTTAAACATAAAATGGCTCTGTTGAATATGGACCCCACCTTCCTACACTTTTCACCACAGCCCTTCAATGCAATAGGTTTCACAGTGACGCAAGTTTATGCAATTGACATTGTAAATTACAATGCCTTTTATTAATGTTTTTTAAAAAGAAAACAAAATAAAAGGCATTGTTATTTAGCAATGCCAAAAGCTCAAACTTTAATAATGCGAGACCTATTGCATTGCAAATGCTTGTTGATATAACCTATCAATATAATTGTCCTGTGTTTTAATGGGTGTGCTGGAAGGGGAGGAGAGGCCAATCTCCACAGAGAACAAGTGAGATGATACTAGTGACTGACGTCATTAGACCCTATCCGCACTACCTTTGGCTGAAATCCATCTGCCTTTGTAATCCCAATGAATAAACAATATTTAGAGTTTCCAAATTAAATTTATTCTCATGGTTTTTCCATGTTTTTCAAAATTCATTCATTTCTATATTTCAAAATTGCTTCTTACTTTTGCATTTGTTGTTCAAGTTCAAATCACTGATTTGATACACAAAGCACGTACATGAAAATTATAAATTGATAATTTTTCATCTCCCAATACATTTCGGGATTATATCCCTTCGTCAGGGGCACGTGTCTTGAATGTCCTAGGTTCCTAGAAAAGTTAATGGATCGCCACTCATATAAGTTCAATTGTTGCCAAATCTTAGTATTTGCGATAAGCCTGGCGTGGTTCTTGAGAGTAATATCCTCTTTGAAGTGGTCAGTCATCCGATAAGTGAAAACTCATGCAGGAATTCTATTAAGTTCACACATCCCAAGAATGCTTGAAGCTGTCTGACTGTCTATCTCTTTCCGATGGGCTGACACTGAGTTCCGTAATAATGTTGGACAACTCGGACTCCCTGAGGTTATATTGTCTATCACGGGTGTTCTCAAATGCGGGGTTATCGGCACTGGCCTGTGATGACGGAATCGTCCTGGATGTTGAAAAACTCAGACTCCCTTAGGTTATGTTGTCTGTCACGGGTGTTCTAAAATGCAGAAATATCGGCGCTGGTCTGTGATGACGGAATAGTCCTTGTAAACAGGAATACAGTATAAATGTGAACAAAAGTCACCAAGAAACTTCTAGTTATAGCGCTCGGTATCCGTCTGTGTACCGGGAACTCGCGTATTACGATCGGCGTTCAAACCGCGGGAACATTTGAAGATCCTCCATGTTGACGTGCTTGCAGACGAAAACATGGAGGATCTTCAAATGTTCCCGGTCAAAGGTTGTTGTGTAGGGTATTTTTTCCCCATTAACGGAGAATGGGTAAGTCTTCTTGGACCCATATCCTACCTTCATGATGTATGACTTGGCGTTATTAATACACAGGCCTCGTGAATTCATAAAATGAAAAAAAGAGTCCAATAAAATTTGAAGGCCAAGTGCAGTTCTGGAGATAAGGACGGCGTCGTCAGCGTAGAGAAGGACAGGGACGCCCCTTTTTCCTATGTATGGGTAATCCGTATTTGTTTTTAAAAGATGCTCCTCTAAATCATTAATATATAAATTAAAAAGAAAAGGCGCTAAAATACAGCCCTGTCTGACCCCCCGATTTATTTTAAAGTCTTTGGTCACTTTTAGGTCTTTGGTGTACCGCACATTCGCTTGTGTGTCGCTGTGAAGATCGGCCAGGAAATTGATTAGATTTTTTTCAACCCCCATTTTCAGCAAGACATCCCAAAGTTTATTTCTGTCGACACAATCGAAGGCCGATGAAAGGTCCATAAAGGCCATATTTAGAGTGCCGTTTCTGGCCAAAGTATATTTGCCACTAATTAGGTATAGATTCAGACATTGTGTTATTGTAGAATGTCCTGGTCTAAAGCCATATTGTGCTGGTGACATAACTTTGTTGTTTTTGGCCCAAATGGATAACCTATTTAGGATGATCCCACCGACAACCTTGGCAACAGAGTTAATCAGGGAGATTGGCCTGTAGCAGGCTGCGTTGCTTCTGTCTCCTTTTTTGTACACGGGTACAATAGTTGAGGCTCCCCAGGACTTAGGGGCCCCGGTAGCGGCTCCAGCATTGACCACTGCCGTGAGGATTGGAACCCAGAAGGAGACATTGGATTTAAATAAATCTGGGGGGAGGTCATCTGGGCCCGGGGCCTTGTTGCTAGTTAGACAGCGAATCCCCCTTTCCACTTCTTTATCTGTAAACAGCAACGGGGCTTCTACAGGAAGTTTTGGAGCTTGCGTATGCCGCGTATCGTTGCTTTTAAAGATTGCACTAAAGTGAGAGACCCACTCACTTTCAGGTATGCTAGTTCCAATGGTGGCAGCGTTAGGATCATCAAACATTGGTTTGTTGATTAGGCTCCAAAACTTGGAGCTGTTGCCCAGGATGGATGGATCAAGTAAGGATTCCCAAATGCTCGCCTTTATTACCTTTTAACGTGATGCCAAAGCGGATTTATAATCAGAGCGTAAGATTTTGATTAATGTGGGATCCCTTGGTTTATTCTTAAGAGCCATTTTTAGTTGTCGACTGGCTCTTGAGCAGGTGTGATCAAACCATCTTGGCTGTTGGTTGCCTTGTCCCTTCAATGGTACTGAGAGTAGTTGATCAACTCTACGGGTCAGTTCAGCAAAGGCAGATAATATAAGATCCGAAGGAGTGATATTAGAGGTGCAGAGGGTGAGTTCTTGAACACAACTCATTTTAACGGATTCGAGTAAAGCATCACTGTTTATTGAAGACCACTTTAGTCGTCGGTTGCCGTTAATTAATTTTAAAGCACCCGGATCTTTGCGGTTTTTGCGGAATTCAAATAGTCCACTTTTAACTTCCACGGAGATCGGGTTATGGTCACTGTAGATACTTTCATGGATATTAAAATTTGAAGCTGAGTTTGCCATATCAACGGAGAGCAGTATATGATCAATAAAGGATCCTTGTTCTGAACCTTTATAGGTTGGGGTTTCATAGATAAAGGAATCCTCTTTCAAGGTCATCGCGTTTCTCAAGTCCAGGCCGTCTATTAAATTGTTCATATTAGAGCCTCGTGGGCAGTGCACGAAATGAAGGCCTGACCTGATTCCACAACCCAGAGAACCCAGAGATGACAATGTCGGGTGACCACAAATATGTACATTAAAATCGCCTACAATTATTTTGTTCCGTGATAGAACTTCCAGATTATCGTGAATGTACTCGTGAAGTTTAGTAATATTACATTCACCTGATGGCGATACGGCATTATAGAAATTAACCAGGGTTAATACGTTTTTGCCCTTTCTAAGCTCCAAGATCTGTATGTTAGTGTTGTCCAGATGTTTATTTTTTGTCTGTATCACCATAGAAAGGTTAATGAATATTGCCAGGCCCCCCTTTGCCCTTCCACTGGGTGAGGGAAGAGCGGGAACAAAGAAGCTTTGGAATCCTTCGATAAAAACATTGTTATCAGTAAGCCAAGTTTCCTGGAAGCACAGTATAGTATAATTTTTAACAAAAGCTACCCAAGAGTGATCATTGATTTTTGCGGCCAAACCTGCAATGTTCCATGATAAAATTTTGATGGAGCTGGGATTATTGTGGGGATCCCCTATCTCAGCGGTCATGTGTGATGGTAAGGGCAGGTGCAAGTCAACATGACTTTCAGTATCTCTCTGGAGACTTCTATCACTATCTAAGAGATTGGAGTGTATATTAATACGAGAAAGGCATAAGTTAGCAGTGAGAGGGACGGATGCACCTTGAAAAGATAAACTTTCAGAGCTAAACATTATCGGCTCTGTTTTAGATGTATCTAAGTGTGCACTAGAGGTGGTATAGGTGTTGTTAGTGATGACAGATTTTATTATATTGGGAGGGACAACGGATTTTAACTGATTAATTAGAGGTCTGGAGGGTGAGACAGATGCCAGTCAATCTACCTCATCAAGGTAGTCGTTGTCATAGTTGTAAAGGGCATCATATCTATTTGAGGTTGGAATCTGGTATAAATTATGGGCTGGATGCGGTCTTGTGTATGGATGGTGGACAGGTTCTGGTTTCTCATACATGGGATATGATGGATAGTTGTAAGTTCTATCTTCCCAAGAATGAGCATATCGTTGCGCTTCTAAATCCGTAATTGTCCCCTGATTGAGGGCTAAGGTAGGGACCCATGATTGGGGATAGGTATCAACCGCCTGGGGCCCCTCATAACCATAGGGACGTTTGGTATTATATCTATGGCCATCAGGGTTGCGTGGGTAGAAATAGCTTAATCCCATTGTACGGATCAGACTGTTTGTAGAGGAACTCCTCCAGCTGGCGATAAATTTAGCAGCTCCCCTATCTTTAAAGTTGATAACAATGCAATCTCCCTCTGTTGATTTATATCTTGTACCCACCCAATCTACTCTCCTAACTTGAGAGATTGTCCCTATTATGTGGGGAGGAAGTGGTCTATGAGTGGTTAGCCACTGCATAACCTTGTTCTTTAGTTCAACGTTAGTTTCCCTCATATTTTCAGCTAACTTGGGTACCCCAATCATAACTATTGTGTGGGCGTTAGACTCGGGGGGGGGGGGGGGATTTATATGTGTGGTCGTTCTTGTCAACCTAGGTTTAAGTTGGTTTGTCCCTGGTACGTCAGTGGAGATATTTCTGGTTGGAATGATGAGGTGCTTAGATGTTTCGTTATTAACTCTAGTTGTGGCCAAGGGAGAACTCTCCGCAGCCCATTCACTGTCATCGGCATCCGCAGGTACGGGAGTAATCTGCACGTTATTTATAGGTATAGGTGCTGTCTGAACTGGGGTTTGAGTTACTTGTTGAGGTAAGGGAGAATTATTTGCGGTTGGCGGGCCCCGTTTCTGTGTTGTAACCTGTTTAACAGGACTAGCCACTGAGTTACTAACATTGGTATTTATAGTTTTCGGGTTGCTAATGTTGAGATTTGTGCTCACTGGCACAAAGGTAGAGGTTGTAATGGGTGCTTTGAGCATTTTAAGAATTTTAGATGAAACTTCATTCTGTGCTCTTTCAAATTTCCCTAGCGCCTTCTCTATATTAACTATCCGATTATTGATAGGGTGTAAGAGGGATTTGATCAGTGTTTCAATATCGGGCAGAGATGGCATATTCAATGTAGGTGCTTCGACTATATGACCAGTCTGCTCGTTGACCGGAATGGTCTCTTGTTTGTTATTATGATTACAGGACAGAGCCGGGTCTAGAGGGGGAATGTGGAGGGGCCCTGTTAAAGTGTTGTCAGTAGGTTTCTCCTGGATGAGTTTCTGCCATAAGTCTTTGATTGATCGCTTAGACTTGCCTACAGGATGATGGATATTTTTCATAGGATGTTTGGTCTTCCGCTTTTTCTTTGCGCACTTCTTCTTGTGACTTGATTGATCAAGTGCAGGCATCGGGGCAATTTGACTGGCTGGAGGGTGGCTCTCTATTAGCTGGACCTCGGGGTCTGGAGAAGATGTATGCAGGCGGTTTATATTATTACCGCTATTACTTAGGGTTGAGGGGCTACTCTCATTTGCGAGCGTTGTTGAGCACGTAAATAAAGATTTTGATGTTGTATCCTTCATGTGCGAGGTTGGTAAGACTGTAAACGATTGCATCAGTAGAGATTCTTGTGAGTTTGAACTATCATCCATAATGCATGTGTTATTAGTGGTGTGTAAAGATAGATTTGGAAAACGCATATCTGGGGTCAAGGAGAGATGTCTCTCTGTGTCCTGGATAGCGTCCGCCACTACACTAATAGTTTTTTGCAGCATTATGTCAATGGCAGTTATAGTTGGTAGTGGGGTACTCACAGGTTTCAGTCTCGTTGTTGATCTGGTGGCCATTGGAGTTTTTGGCACTTTCGTCATCCTCTAGAAATCAATGTATAACCTCCCAACGTCGATGAATCCCGTTTGGAACCTTTGGTCGAGGTGTCTCCAGTGCAGTTGTTAGGGGGGTGGCCCGTCCCGTCTCCTTTGGTCCCCTGAGGGCCACAGAGGGCCCGCCCTTTGCCCGGGCTTAGCCCCGGGCGCTCCCGCGACGTGGGGATGACGCTGCCTTTAAGCACCGCCTGGCGCGATGTTTTCGGCGTGTAGCGCCGCAAAGGCTCTTGGGGCATGTAGTTTAGGTGGCCTCCTCCGCTCGGCGGCCGCTCCTCCTGGTCAGTTGCGGCGGCGGGAGGGGGACACTGCAGGCAGATAGCAGCGGTTGGAGAAAGTATCCCCTTTCAAATTAGACCCCACGCTCGATCAGGCTCCTCGATGCTTGGGCTGTAAACTCTGTTCGCGTCACCCGCTCTGCCGGGATGACGCTGCCTTTAAGCGCCGCCTGGCGCGATGTTTTCGGCGTGTAGCGCCGCAAAGGCTCTTGGGGCATGTAGTTTAGGTGGCCCCCTCCGCTCGGCAGCCGCTCCTCGTGGTCAGTTGCGGCGGCGGGAGGGGGACACTGCAGGCAGATAGCAGCGGTTGGAGAAAGTATCCCCTTTCAAATTAGACCCCACGCTCGGTCAGGCTCCTCGATGCTTGGGCTGTAAACTCTGTTCGCGTCACCCGCTCTGCTGGGATGACGCTGCCTTTAAGCGCCGCCTGGCGCGATGTTTTTGGCATGTAGCGCCGCAAAGGCTCTTGGGGCATGTAGTTTAGGTGGCCCCCTCCGCTCGGCGGCCGCTCCTCGTGGTCAGTTGCGGCGACGGGAGGGGGACACTGCAGGCAGATAGCAGCGGTTGGAGAAAGTATCCCCTTTCAAATTAGACCCCACGCTCGGTCAGGCTCCTCGATGCTTGGGCTGTAAACTCTGTTCGCGTCACTCAGTGCCACATAATTACACGCCACATAATTACTCTGTACTCAATGCAATATAAATACACTCCACATAATACCACTCAGTGCCTTATAATTACATGCCACATACTAACAGTCTTCTCAATGCAACATAAATACACTGCACAGAATACCACACAGTGCCATATAATTACATGCTACATACTTACACTCTACTCAATGCAACATAAATACACTTCACATAATACCACACAGTGCCAAATAATGATATGCTACATAATAACACTGCACTCAATGCAACATACACTCCAAATACCACTCAGCGCCCCATAATTACACACCACGTAATTACACTCTACTACATGCTACAACACTCCACACAATACCAATCAGTACCACGTAAATATATGCTACATAATTACACTGCACTCAATGCAATATACACTCCAAATAATGCCACTCATTGCCACATAATTACATGCCACACAATTAAACTCTACTGAATGCAACATATACTTCACACAATACCACTCAGTGCCAGATAATTATATGCTACATAATTACACTGCACTCAATGCAACCTACACTCCCCATAATACCACTCAGTGCCACATAGTTACACGCCACATAATTACCCTCTACTCAATGCAGCATAAATACACTCCACATACCACTCAGTACCACATAATTACACGTCACATAATTACTCTTTACTCAATGCACCATGAATACACTCAATGTGAAGAATGTAGACCTATCAAAATATAGAGGTAAAAATATCGAGGATCAGAATATCGACTTTCTATCTACAAACAGGTAAGTGCAAAAATATCGAATCCAAAATATCGATGTTAAAAATATAATTTGCAAAAATATCGAATGTTTAATGTCTTAAAAGTAATATAAAATTAATTAAATAATAAATATAATTAAGTAAAACATACTTAAAATGAATTCAAAAATGTTAACTTTAATAAATAATAAATGAAATGTAAATAAACAACATACTTTTTTATATACATTAACTTAATAATATAAAAAAGAATTAATATTTTTAATTATAACATGTTAAAAACAGAGCGTAAAATATAATTGCATATATATATATATATATACCTTAAATATAAAAATAAATTGTATAAAATAAATTAAAACATAAAAATTAATTTAAAAAAAATATATATATGTATATTTTACACTACATTAAATATAACAATACTGAAAAAATTCCATAGCATAAAAAATAAAATTTCTATTTCCACTCCAACAAGTGGTACAGTAGGGAAACGGTTGGATAGCGGGTAGATAAAAATTACTATTCCCACTCCAACGAGTGGAACAGTAGAGAAAGTGTTGGATAGCGGGTGGGTAAAAATTACTATTCCCACTCCAGCGAGTGGAACAGTAGAGAAAGTGTTGGATAGCGGGTGGGTAAAAATTACTATTCCCACTCCAGTGAGTGCAACAGTAGGGAAAGCGTTGGATAGTGGGAGGGTAACATTTACTATTCCCACTAAAGTGAGTGAAACAGTAGGGGAAGCGTTGGATAGCGGGAGGGTAAAAATTACTATTCTGACTCCAGTGAGTGAAACAGTAGGGAAAGTGTTGGATAGCGGGAGGGTAAAAATTACTATTCTCACTCCAGTGAGTGCAACAGTAGGGAAAGAGTTGGATAGCAGGAGGGTAAAAATTACTATTCCCACTCCAGTGAGTGCAACAGTAGGGAAAGCGTTGGATAGCGGGAGGGTAAAATTTGCTATTCCCAATCCAGTCAGTGCAACAGTAGGGAAAACGTTGGATAGTGGGAGGGTAAAAATTACTATTCCCACTCCAGTGAGTGCAACAGTAAGGAAAGTGTTGGATAGCGTAGGGGAATAATTTAAAATACACACTCCTGCAGGATAATTAACATTAATTAACAATTAATTTATTTTGTAAAAATGAATTTATCCCCAACTATTTTCCACTATAAACATCACCTACAATATTGTAACATAATAATACATTAACAATTAATTAATTAACGAATTACAATTAACAATATAAATATTTAACATATTTACAAATTAATTGTTAACAGTTAATATCTAATTGATTACCAATTAATAAATAAAATTACACAATTAACATAAGTACCAATTAATTATTATTAATCAATTTATAATTAATTAATAAATTAATTAACTTAATTAACACTATAAATGATTACATATTAAATGATTAAGTAATGAAATAATAAATTAACGTATTTCAATTACATTACTTCCCACCCCATTCCCCTAGAAACCCACAACCCGCTACAGAATTAAATTACGCAAAAAAATGTAAGATTTAATTAATTCTAAATAGTACTAAAAATATATATTATAATTAAATTACTTCCCACCCTATTCCCCTATAAACCCACAGCCCACTACAAAATTACATTACACAAAAAATTAAATAGCATAAAATTCCTTTCTTTTACAAAATTCAAACATACATTACAAAAATAATACATACTTTTAACACACATACTAACACTTAATACACACACAAAAAATAGATATTACTAACTTCGATATTGTGGAACTCGATATTTCTTACCTGCATTTCGATATTCTGCACCACTATATTTTTGCAATTCGATATTCTGTCCATTCGATATAAAAACCTTGATATTCTGTCCAGTCTTACATTTTTTTCCATATTGTGACTTCTTACCATACCACATACCACCAATCAACAACTGAAATGCACTCCACACCATGACACAATTTCACTAAGCATAATTTCACCACAGTTCCAGGCCATACATTTCAACTCCACACATTCCCAATGCACACCCCATAATTACATACCAATCAACATATTTCAACTCCACAACTCCACAATCCACAACTTACCTCCAATGCACACCATATAGTGTCACCACCTAAGCACCAAACATCATTCACCACCAACATTTGCATCAGCGCACCACCTAAGCATCACGTCAGTCTACCCTTGGAATCTGGCATCTGTTGATTCTCCCTTAGTATCCGTCCACTGCTCGTGTTCTAATTAAATTACTGTCTTCCATAACCAAACAAATTATAACAAAATAAATTATAACAAACAAGCATGAGAACAGGCAGGAAGAAGTTGCCAGCAGTGCAAGTACAAAAAAACTAGAAGACATTTTTTATGTTAAAAGCTTTTTTTAATCAGGTTTTTCTGTTGTATATAATGTCGTCTTCGTTTATATAAAGGTAACAAAAATGCTTAACACTTTTATTAATACTTTTCAACATAATGCACAGCAGCCACAATGCTCTACAACATAGCCAAAAGTTCTGGCTAAACAAATATAGTCCCAAAGGCGAGACCTATTGGCTATGCCAATGCTTGTTTTTAGTTCCAGTCTGCTGGCAGCCCACATGTGCAACCTAAAAATATGTATTCCCCCCAAAAAATTTCAGGAAAATACAGGCTTGGTGGTGAAAAAATCCAAAAGAGCACGTTGACAAACATAAAAGAATATATAATAATCAGTTTGATAATTTTTTTCTGCCAGTTTTTATTTCTAAGTTTGAAGTTTTCCCTCATGGACAATTTTTGGACACCCATAATGTATAAGAAGTGAAGGGCTAAGTTCTCCTGTGTCCCCTTTTATTAGCCACATTTTTTTATTGGACTGAACTAACAGGACAGAGGTATTTAATCAATAAAGCGGAGGGGAGAATGAGCAAAAGAAAATGTGATGTAGAAGAAGAAAGGTGCGCAAGCAACATCTTATTATGCGAGAGGAAATCGCAGACAAGCCCCACGCAACAGAACACAAGAGAGAATTGAGAAGTAGGCCCGTTTAAAAGTATGTGCATGAAATTAAAGTTTTGGTAGAAAAAAGGCTTCATCTAAGTAAACCTTAGAAGGTATGCACATACAGAGTCACCTAAGTTAAAACATAAACCTAAGTTAAAACATAAACTAGAAAACGACATGGTTAAAAATACATTGGGGCAGATTTACAGGAAAGTGACTCAGTGCGGAACACAAGCCATTTGACAGTGCCGCATTGAGTCACTTTCAAAGCACAGAGATGGGACATATTTACAACATTATGTTGCATCTCTGTGCTCTGCGCCGGCGCACAAACTACTGCCATGCACTGGCGCAGTCACCCTTGCGCAATGGTGCAAGGATGCCTGCGTCATAGGGAGATTGTTTTTGTTCAGGAAGGGTTCCCTTCCTGAACAAAAACAACCTGAAATACCGTTTTTCAATTTTTATGTGTGCTGCATTAGCACACATAGAAGTTTAAAAACGTCATTGTTTCAATGATTGTTTATGTGCAGGAAGGGAACCCTTCCTGCACATAAACAATCATTAGAGGTGATTTCCTCTTTCTATGTGTGCTGCAGAATGCAGCACGTATAGAAAGAGGAAAAAAAAACGAGGAGAAATAAATGCATTTCTCCTCCTTGCGACTCCCTATGCCTCCGAGGCGTAGCATTCACACGCATTTCCAGATTTACGATTCCTCGTAAATCTGGAAATTTGTCTGGTTCCATGCGTGTTGCGTGGAAAGGGGCCATATTCACAAGGACAGAATAAGTCACGCAGGGTGGATTTTCCTTTCCTTGTAAATATGGTGCAGTAAAATGTGCTGCCACTGCGTCATAAAAAGTGACGTACTGGCAGCACAAGAGACTTGAAAATCTGCCCCATTATTTTAAGAATAAAGGGGCTCATTTACAAGCCTCTTGCGCCACTTTTGTGTCATTTTTAACATTGGAAAAGTGACATACGGGTGGCGCAAGGGGCTTGTAAATCTGCCCCAAGCAGCCTAAGCAATTATTAAAAATAGTAAATAAAAATAGTGGAGAGTTGGTGTCTGTTGTAAAAGGAACGCATGCAGTCGGGCAGTGAAAGAAAGTAGTACATATGTGTAAAAGTTATTATAATCTTTATTTCAAGAAATGTGCGCTATATATCTATTTTTAAAAGGTGACAATGATTATTTTGCAGTTCTTTTGTGCAAAATTAGCAGTGCAGTGTTTTGGCTTGGTAGCAGTGATTTGAATTTCCTAAAAGCAGCAGTGTTTGTAGCAATGTAAGGTCGCAAGTTGACTGTAATAAATTATAATAAAATGTGCTTCACTAATATTAGCAGTTCTTTGTTTTCTCTTTAAAGAGAGTTATAAAGAAACACAGGGCTGATTTACAAACCCCTTGCGCCACCAGTACGCCACTTTTCCCATGTTAAAAATTAATCAAAAGTGACGCAAGAGGCTTGTAAATATGTTTATAGCTGGAAAACTGCGTCAAGGTATTTGGCACAGAGAATGAGGAGGGAGATGCAGCCTTACAGCCTGAACTCCTGAGGTTGTAGATAGGCAGGCAGGTTCGAGTTCTGATGATGGTTCGACATGCTGTTATACTAGGCAAATCAATAAATGTCCCTGTGCCTTAAAAATGAAAGAGATCTTGTGTATTGTGTTGCTCATCTAAAGTGCTCCAATACATCTATTTAGGATTTTGTGCTATAAAAATATTCCAAATAGTGAAAAAACTAACTTGGAACGAAAAGGGGGTATTGTTGCTCACGTTAAATATGTACTACTTATCCTGGCCATGATCCTCTCCACCCGCCTTCAGCAAGTCCTCCCTAAACTAATTCACCCCTCGCAAGCAGGTTTCTTAAAAAATAGACTGTCCAGCGACAACACCAGGGTATTGGCACATGTTCTGGAAAAGGCGAAACTCCTTGACACGCCCACTGCGGCAATAACCCTGGATGCCGAAAAGGCTTTCGACAAAGTCGACTGGACTTTCCTGGAGGCAGTCCTAAATAAATTCAATCTGTGGAAAACGTTCACGAAATTAGTGATGTCCCTTTATTTCTGTCCCACGGCGAAGGTAAGAGCAGGCGGATCTTTCTCCTCCTCCTTACATTTACAACAGGGGACGAGACGAGGGGGCCCCCTGTCCCCCTCCCTGTTCCTGCTGGCAATTGAACTATTCCTCTATCACATAAGAAATAACGATGCCATAGCTGGTATTCCATTTCAAGGCTGTAATATAAAACTTACCGCTTATGCGGATGACGTCCTGGTTGTGTCGGAGAGAGCGGAAGAGGCCATTCCTGCACTTATGTCAACCATTGATGAGTTCTCTCGTGTATCAGGATACAAATTGAACAAAGACAAGACGGAGGTCAAATTACTTAACAACATAGGCAGCAGAGATATCATTGGGGGCTCTGGTCTCACTTGGCAGCCACGCTGCTTCAAATATCTAGGACTAGACTTTGACAAAGATCTACTCTCCACTTTAAAAATCATTGAAAAACTAATCCTGAAAAATATCTCCACCTTACTGGATGGATGGTCATCCAAATATCTATCATGGTGGGGCAGGGCATAGACCCTTAAAATGATGTCCACGCCGTTGGTGAATAACTTGGCCAGTATGTTACCAATGACATTCACTGATGACTTCCTTACCAAAGTAGACAAATTGTTTAGTAACTTCCTATGGCTGGGCAAGAAAGCCAGGATATCACTGAAAAAGCTACTACTAGCTAAAGAAAAAGGGGGTACAATGGCTAATTAATGCACCGTCTTATGTCCCACTGTGGATAAATATTGAAAAATCCATCACCGACAACTTACCATTCCTGACCCTGCTGACCATGGACCTCTCTCATTTGCCTCACTCCAAATACATTATGCTGAACACCAGCCATGCTCTCTTGAGACTTGGCCAAGCCCACAAATCAAATCTAAAAATTAAGAAATCCATGATGACATCCCTATGGCGGAACCCTTACTTTAAAATTGACGGCAAAACCCTATATTGGGAATCTTGGTTCAAGAAGGGCATTACTATGGTGAAAGATCTTTACGAGGGGACACAACCCCTACCCTTCTCCACACTTCAGGCTATACATGACTTATCACCCATGGACTTTTACGATTTTTTGAAACTGAAGGCCAGGATATCTGCACGTTGCCTTACTCCCCACACACCCTGGCTCATGACTCACTTGCCACGACTCCTAGCGGCTGGCAACTTTGTGTCTAAAGTGTACAAACTGCTCCTCCCTCTACCTAGGAAATCACACAAACAAGTTGAACTCAAGTGGGAAACAGAACCCAATTCCACGGGCATTGCGCTTGACTGGGACACAATTCATAGAACTGCCTTCTCTAATTAGGTATCCCCAATCCTCTCCCAGACAAAATACATGTTACTGAATAGGGCATTCTGGACCCCTGATAGACTATTTAAATGCCAATTACTAGATAGCCCCACTTGTTGGAATTGCCAGTCTGGTACTGGTGACCTAGCCCATATGCTTTTCCACTGCCCCTCCCTACAAACCTACTGGGGGAAAATCTTTGATTGAATACAACATGTTTTCAAGGTGCAACCTGTGAGGGAATTTGTATATGTCATATTGGGGGCCCTTGAACCGAAATTGCCAAATGCACAGGATCGCCAGCTACTAGACTTGATGCTCACACTGGCGTGTAAAGTGGTTTTATGTAAATGGAAAAACGCGTCAGAGGTCTGCTTTAAAATCTGGCAGGACTGGCTATCCTTTCTGAGAGGAGCTGACAACCCGGCGTTGCACGCTTCCCCTTGGCGATCCTCCAACAAGAGACTCTGGGAATCACTTGACGCGACCTCCTTTCATTTTGATCCCCCGTGATATATCTCTTAATGCTGTAACCTTGTACGGTACTAGTGTATACCATGCTTTGTTCCAATGTAGATGAGTAACCTAGTGTATGACCCACTTACTATTCTGTCTCGCTTACATGTAACGGTCCCCTGTGCCTGACCTACCGTTGACAGCTTATATCTGCATATACCTGTACATTTATTTTATATTATTTTATTTAATTTTGTTTTCTACATCTCCATGTAGTTCTGCCTCCAGGCATCAACAGATTCTTGTATTTTAAGATTTATTTCAGTTTTGTATTGTATTGTTGTCAAACAACGCATTTGATCTAATTCTTGTATTTGATGCCTTATTGTATGACTTTTCCTTTTCTTCAATAAAAACGATTTGAATAAAAAAAAATATGTACTACTTAACTTATTGGAAATTCAGGGCCTCATCATGATCTTGGCGGATGGAATACTCTGTCACAAATGTGACGGATATCCGGTCCGCCGTATTACAATTTAATTATAGCCTATGGAACTTGTAATACGGCAGACGGGTCGCTGTAGCGCCACTGGGCCCATCTACTTTCATCTTAAGTTTCCCTGGCACTAAACGTCAGAGTAATTTACTTTGGTCCTCCAATGGATCCTGAACCGTGCAGAGAGTTGTTGGATATAGGGGATCCAATCCAGCTATCCAATGAGGACCATGAATTGAATAACTGATTTATAAGCTAGTAATTAGATTCCTGTATATGACTCTCAATACTACACTATACAGGTACAGAATTATTACTACTAAACCAAATCTCCTAAAGAAATTTAGACGAACTAGGATCATACAAGCAAGTAACTCAGTTAAAGCTATACAAGATAATAGCAGTAGGACCTGTTGACTAGAGATCGCTCTATTTGAATTCCCATCCCTCATTTAGACTATGGAAATGCATAATCAATTATTGGAGACCAGTCATAGAGAGACAGAAACAGGATTTATAAATGGTTAGATTTATCAGTATTTTTTAGGAAGTAAATACACCAATATCAGGCATTAAGAGTTAAAAGTGCAGAATAACCAAATGTATCGCTTTGACCCATTAATTTCCAAAGCACTAGAAGGAGAGTTCAGGAAAGGACATGGATCATTTCAGCTCTAAAAATCTCTCCCATGGGAAAGAGAAGTCTTGGAAAAGTGGACACAGTGTATGCATCAGCCAGAAGAGTCTGCAAGTTCGAAAGTTGTCTTAGTCCGATAGGAAGCAATCCTCATGGGCAAAGGTGGCAAAAAGAATGTGGTCCATTGAATGACAAAGAGGAAGTCTGCCTCTGATCATCAGTCCAACAGATAATATCATTTTCTCAGTTCTGGGGTGACACCTGCTCGGTCACCTAATTAGATCAGACCACTCAATCCAATGGTCAGTTCGTATGGGGAATAGCGTTTACAACGCAACTTTTACAACGCAGTACCTTTACGATGCAACCATTACAACGCAAGTCATTACAACGACTTGCGCTGGGGGGCACTCTAGGATAGGGAATAGTTTTAATTTACTATCCAACACCGTCCCTACTATCCACGGGGACTGGAGTTGGAATAGTAAATTAAACTATTCACTATCCAGCGCCCCCCAAAGCAAGTCGTTGTAACGACTTGCGTTGTAAAAGTTGCGTCGTAAAGGCATGCATAGTAAAAGCATGCGTTGTAACGACGTACATCCGTTCGTATAGGATGATTGCCATGTAGCATGAAGAAGGTTTATTTTTATGGCAAAAAGGTGGAAATCATCACATAAGCTGTCGAAGTATTCCAAATGTATAATTACGAACAATCAGCTTTTAGTAAAAGCACACAAGTGAGTTGAAAAGTAGAAAGAGGAAAAAGCCTCTTGTGATTGTTTTTGTGCAGGAGGAGATCTTCCCGCACAAAAATAATCATCCCTGCAATGTAGGCACCCTTGCACCATGGTGAAAAGGTGCCTGTATTGGCACACGGTAGAACATTGTGCGCCGACACAGGGGAAAAGGACAGGAATGCGCTGTATCTAATAGATACAGCACATTCCTACCCTTTTCTTTTGCCGTAGGACAGCGAAGCAGCAATACCTGCTGCGCTGCCCTATGGCAAAAATACCAATAAATTAGGCCCACAGTATCATTCTACACTGCAAACATGTGAGACATTCTCATGAGAACAGAATCGAGTATGAGATAGAAAATGCAAGCCTAACGAGGATTTTAGTTCATGAAATACACAATGCAAATGAATAGGAATATATTTTCATTCTAAGTTTGCATCTCTACGTTCTTTCTGAAGTCTCTGTAGTTAATAAAAATGTAAATCCATTGCAATTTGCACATGTAACTATGGCACATTACTACATTTCAAAGGTACCAACATAGAGAATCATTTCAAAATATATGACAACTAAATTGTTTCTAGTAATTCTCATTAGTACATGTATGAAGATCATTTTCTGAAAGTTTCAGTAAAATTGGAATTAGCATTTATTGCACATCATTTCTTTTTCTCGGTTGGTCACACTTTAACATGAGAAAGAATAGCATTAAAGCAACTCTTCAGTAATAGTTCATAAAGCTATATAAGTTACATTTAGTTCTGTTAATTTTTCACATATATCATTATTCAAAGAAAACTAGTTAATAAAACTTCCACAACATATGAGTTATCACTTTCACATCTCTATTTCACGTTAAAAGAATACCATGGAATCTTAGTACACACACACCAATGTTATTCAACCAAGCAATTTACATCCAATCTACTCTTTTCTGCATGCTTTTACGATGCAGTACCTAAGTTTCTTTATGATCAACAGCTCAAGATACTTCCATGTAAATGAGCATCAGTTGTACATGTTTTGTCATGTTTTTTAAAAAAGTGTCAAAATGTGGTATATGTTTTCAAGTAAGGATTCAACAGTTTACCTGCTTCATCAGGATGTAGTCACATTTGTGATGGAGTATCCCATCTGCCAAGATCATAATCGGCCCTTATTCTTGAAACAGCAGACCAGTCTTTCGCATTGTTATGCGAACCGTTATGGCGCAGTGGTGGACTTTGAAGCTGGGGAATTCTGTTTATTACCATAAATAAAAAAAGATGTGGCTGAATAAAGCATCCTCTGTGCAGATCATCTGGTGTGTACCTGCTAAAAACTGCCCACACTTGAAAATATGTGTACACTTGAAAATATGTGTTAGCTTTGTTTGTAGGAAAGAAAAATGCTCTGGGCATGGGTGAGGTACACTAGCAAATACTGTTTAAAGATAAAGAAAAACATGTGCAATGTGCAGTAATGATAAGAGGGAAAAATATAATGAAAGATGTGTCTGAGGTGCAGTAAAAATAAAGAAAGAAGGCATCATACGCTGACCACAGACAAGAACACATGAGGACTGTTTGAAGCACAAAAACATTGCAAAGACTTTTTCAAACTAAAAAGGAAATTAACTCCCACAAAACAAGCTGTGGAAGGACACAAGTACTTGGGCCATGCCCCATAGAAGGGTTCAGTACATGAAAAGGAGGATAAGCTGTCATGATATGTACACACATGGGAAATATTGCACCCTTCCTTCGGGCTATAAGGCCTGCAGAAAGGATGACTTACCTATACCTGATGCATAGTATGTGGGCAAAAACAAAAGAAACAAATGATATACGTAATGTTGAACAATGCAAACATTCATCCCCAGTCACAAAGATCTAGGTTTAATCCATTGTTCTTTTGCTCACCATGCCACCACAGTTTGGAACCAGCCATATGCAAATCAGTCTTGACTCTGTTCCTCAAGGGAACAGTCCAGCCCGAACTGCCAAGCCAGGTTCTCCGTAAACAGTCAAACAGTGGCCGGTATCGGGGCATCACCCACTCATCAGCCAGACTAGCTTGAATCCAGTGTTGCAAAAACACGGGTTAACCCAAGAAGTCAATGGGACCTGGGCAAAGTATAGGTACAAACAAAGTGGTCCCAGACAAAAAGGCAGTAAACAGTATCGTAACAAGAGTAGATAACTACACAGGTAATTCTAGCAGCATTGTTTTTAATCACAACGTGTTATTTATAAGAATCATTCATAAAAAATTAATACAAGTTCAATCACATATAATGCCCCTAAGAATGAAACAGGGAAGGGTAGTGCTGGGATAGTGAAAGATGAGAGCTAAAACAAAGGGTCATAAAGACCAAAGTATACAACAAATTCTTTGAAAAGAACACAATGGAGCGATGGATTAATCGACAAATTTAGGCAATCATGCCTCAAAGAAAAACAATAATGATAAATGATGACAGAGGCTGACCACAGGGGAGAGTGTCGACGTTTCGACCCAGATGAAATGCAGGTGTGGTGTGAACCTTGCTAGAGGGTCTTCATCAGGACAAAGGTAGTGAGGGGTGGGGCAACGAATCTGTTTCAGGGCTCACTGACAGGCAGAGCTTTAAGAAGATTGCGGATCACGAAACAGTATGTGGGTTCGTGTGATTCTAGGGTCCAATGCAGAGAAGACAGATTCCTACTAGCTGCTGCTCGTCGCTGGTCTGGGAGCAAGCCGTCCGCGAGAGGTACTGACTAAGGACTTCCGATCAGATCGGTTCACACCACACCTGCATTTCATCTGGGTCGAAACGTCGACACTCTCCCCTGTGGTCAGCCTCTGTCATCATTTATCATTATTGTTTTTCTTTGAGGCATGATTGCCTAAATTTGTCGATTAATCCATCGCTCCATTGTGTTCTTTTCAAAGAATTTGTTGTATACTTTGGTCTTTATGACCCTTTGTTTTAGCTCTCATCTTTCACTATCCCAGCACTACCCTTCCCTGTTTCATTCTTAGGGGCATTATATGTGATTGAACTTGTATTAATTTTTTATGAATGATTCTTATAAATAACACGTTGTGATTAAAAACAATGCTGCTAGAATTACCTGTGTAGTTATCTACTCTTGTTACGATACTGTTTACTGCCTTTTTGTCTGGGACCACTTTGTTTGTACCTAGCTTGAATCCAGTGGCATAGTGAGCATGAGACCTATGTCTGGGCATGCCCTTTCCACTTAGGATGACAAAAGAAAAAGGAACATGTATGTGGGCATGGCGCACCGGGCTGTGTGCCTTGTTGACTCTTTGGTTTTCTCTGCACCAAGACACACAGCCTACAGTGGAAGTTTGCATGTTCTTGATGAGGGGTCTCTGGGATGACACAGTTAGTGCTGCAGCCCCAGAGGACACTCTTCAGTACCAATGCCCTAGGCACCAGGGGTACCATTTACTATAGACTTACAAGTGTTACTGAAGTTGTGGCAATTGTGGGACCGTTTTGGGAAAGAGATCTTGCACTGAAAACTGGTTAACACGGATCCAGTGCCCTTTCAATTCGAAATCACATCAGGCAAAAGCTGTGGGCTAACTATGTCAAAAGAGACACTTTCCTACAGGTGGTAGGAGGAGGGGCGGAGAGTTGGTCAAAATGAACATTTCAAAGCCTCAGGAGACCATGTGACTGGGCTTAGATTCCAGCCTTTCACAGGAAAACCCCGAGCACAGACAGTTTCATGTCCAGCTAAGTCCCCAGAATCTACTGAAAATTTATTTGTGCTTTTCTTAGGGTTGTAGGTAGTGAGTACCGTCCCTAGTTGATTGGGGACCGTGACACATTTTTCATCAGACTTGCACCCTGAGCACTAGGGAGAAAGGCAGAAAAGGGAGGAAGAGAGACACAGGAAAACAGAGAAAACTGTAGAAAGTGTGCATATGAACAGAACCCACAGAGCAAGTTAAAGAGATGGGAAGTGTGTGGTGGTGGGAGAAAGAGGGTCGAGGTAGAATCAAAACTAGGCAACAAGTCCCTGATCTTAGTTTTTTATTTTTATTATTTTTATTATTATTATTAATAAAACTAAGCACCAGAGACCACTAAAGACACTCCTACGCACAGCATGGCCAAAGGAGCGTTTCGTTTTGGACCACTGAGACATGTTGATGCAAGACTTTTAAGCAAATATTTTTTTAATATCTTTTTCTGAGACCATACTTTAACTAGGGATTGGGATTTATTTACTTCCCTCAAAATTGTTGAAATTACCATATCAAAATATGAATTTTTAAACAGTTGCATCAGGGAGAGACAGGCAGCTACTGACACTGACTTTTCAATACAGACTTATCTGCTTTACTGAAAAGAACACTGCAAGTTCCTTTTCATCATTGAATAAAACAGTGCACAGTTCTTTCAACAAGTGTTTAATTTGTGCCTGTAGTTGCAGCTGATGGGCTTCTACACTCATTTTTAGGACAAAGACTAATATTTCCTCATCAGCAATTGACCCAGTGCAGAAAGTGTACGGGAATGACAGGAAAACTGTGTCGAAGGTAGAAAGTAAGGATGAAAAAGAACCTTCAAGACTGAGATAGCAACAAGTCAACAAGTGCAGTAGTACGTGGATAAGAGCTACTAATATGATATTTGACTTTAGTCAACATTAACAAGCATTTGCAATGCAATAGGTTTTGCATTTATGAGAGTTTGAGCTATTGACATTGTAAATGACAATGCCTTTTATTTATGTGTTGTTTTTAAAACAGATAAATAGAAGGCATTGTCTATTACAATGCCAATAGCTTAAACTCTCGCAAATGCGAGACTCATTAAGTGAACTTTCATACCATGTGTTTTTCAAGTGTCTGTGACATTTGTGATGTGTATAGGGTGGGCAATCTTTGTGCTGCACCATAAGTAAAGAAAAGATGTTGCGTCGATTTGCGGCACTTTTGTGATACAAACATGGTGCTAAATCTTAGTAAATATTCCCCTTTTGCTTTTGCAGCGTATCTCGGCTGTATGAGTTATTCTTACCTGCTGCATTCAAACTGTAGTAGATTCTAATCTATCTGTGCTACGGGGCCATTGGGTGTATGGCTCCGTTTTGGGTGATGATGTGTTGCAAATCGTGCACATCACTATAAAGAGAGGAACCCTCATAAATGGTGTCAGTTCAGTTCAGTTTAAGTCTTTATTCAACTATCAAAAAAGGTAGCCAAAAAAGTACAATCATATTAAATTTAAAAAACAAGTTAAAAAGGCAGATACAATCACAATTGTTAAAACATTTATTTTCTTATATTATATCAAGTC
Organism: Lissotriton vulgaris; assembly: GCF_964263255.1. Taxonomy (NCBI): domain Eukaryota; kingdom Metazoa; phylum Chordata; class Amphibia; order Caudata; family Salamandridae; genus Lissotriton; species Lissotriton vulgaris. The sequence continues at coordinate 1,297,546,765 of NC_141691.1, forward strand.
ACATTCTCACATAATTGGCTTCCAAAATGGGCCAAACATTATTGTTACTTATAGAAAAAAATCAACCACAAGATTAATAAAATCATTTCAATTCCTTTCACCTAAATTCTGACATTTCCTCAAGTTAATTGATTTCAAAATGAACTGGGCAACACTATAACATGTCAGGGGGTCACCTAGTGTCACTAGGAATTTCATAGCTACATTGTGTGACCTGATATTCTGGGTGACAAACAATGGTTTAAGATAAAAACATCTAAAATTCTGATAAAAATTACAAAACAACATAAAGTGCAATGTGCTCTGTTTACTTTTATTATCACACAGGCATAGTACCTCATCAGATGGATGGGTCCTCATTTTTCGGAAAGCTACAATATGGTGAACGATACCACATCTCAGTCTTAATAGCACAAAGCGGCGCTGGGCATGGGCCACAAATGACAAATAGTTATTGCCACTCGCCTCTAGGCTATACGATATGGACAAACCGAAAGTAGATTTATTTCTTTTAGCCTTGGATCTCAGATCCACCCTATATTGTAGATAGGTGTCTCTGATCTCCTTCTTTGTGTGGGGCAATGTTTTAGATGTCTCTGACAATATTGATAATTTGTACAGGTTTTCTAGAGAGGAATTGATGCATAGTGCCCACGGAATTTTTAATGCGTCGTGCAGTGTAAGACAGTCTAATATAATAGATTTATTAAAAACAGTTTCTTTCCTTTTCCAAATTGAGTCTCACAATAACAGAGGTCTGGCCAATAGGAGGTCTTCTAAAAACTGGAGACCAAACTTGTTTTGTGCAATAGTATTAGAAGTAGATGGCGGTAAATATAACAAACGTTTCAAGGAATAATTTTCTTGCGTTTGCAGGTAATTGCTTTTTGCGTGACCCCAAAGCTATACTTGCTCCTTTTGCTGTGTATATAGCTACCATCCCATTACTTGGCCGATTCCCAAGTTTGGAGGAAATTCCCTGAGTTTCCCTGCTCATTTTGGCTCTGGTATTCAAAATATGTTAGGACCAAGAACAGTTATCTGTGAATAAAATGCCAAGATAGCAAAAGGAATTAACAGTATTGATAGGGCTATTCTCAATAAAAAAAGTTTTAGGGGGTTTAGGGTTGAAGCCCACAGATCATAGTATATGTTTTAGATTTATTTATAACCATTGTCCTTTGTATCATAAAAGCTGAGAATGCGTCAATCAATCTCTGGAGACCTACCAAAGTTCTTGCTAAAAGTACAGCGTCGTCGGCATAGAGTAAAATGGGTATCCGACGACCTGCCACCATGGGGGCATCTGCTTGTATTGCCTGAAAATAATGTATCTATCCCATTAATAAATAGGGAGAATAACATTAGTGCTAACACGCATCCTTGCTGTATCCCCCGTTCCACTTTACATTTGGGTGAACATTCCCCCTGGGGGCCAAAGCAAACTTGGCTAGTTAGTTTCTCATACAGCCGAGAGAGAAACCCAACAATCGCCCTTGGTGCTCCCATAGAGATTAGGGTTGGCCAGAGTAAATTATGGTCCACCAGGTCAAATGCACTGCTTAAATTGGCAAAGCATAAGTATATAGTGCCTGCCTTTGCCCTGGTATACTTGCCGATAAGTAACTCTAAGTTTATGCATTGCTCGATTGTCCCTGTTCGCTTTCTGAACCCAAATTGCACCGGGGTTAAAACTGAGTATTCAAATGACCATTACTCAAGTCTTAGCAACAGGACCCTGCTCATCACTTTCAGGGCAGTATCTATAAGTGAAATTGGGCAGTAATTTCTTGTGTCCGTTTTACTCCTTTCTTAAATATGGGTATGATGATGGATGCTCTCTATGTCTTTGGAATTGTATCTGTGGTGGTTGAATTAAACACTCTAGTTAGGATGGGTCCCCATAGGGTAGGGGCCGATTTAAACACATCAGCTAGGACACGGTCGGGTCCTGGGGCTCATCTCCCAGCACTCACCTGGATTGCCTGAATAACTTCCTCATTAGTGATATTCAGAGGGAGATTTCTCCCCTCTCCTAACAACCAGCAGCGGTGCGTCCATTGGGGCGTAGGGGCGTAGCCCCACTAAGCCTGGTGGACGCACCTGCTGCGAGCAGCACAACAACGAGCTCCTTATCAAATAAAAACGCTTTCAGCGGGGGTTCCGGCCGGGACACACCCGCTGAAATAGGGAGTGCGCAGGGGGTGGGGCCGGGTTGGTTGGCTGGCTGGCTGCGGCATTTAAACTTAAAGAAAGTAACCAGTTTGAGAGTCGGAGTTGGCGAGATGCGCAATAAGGGCAGAAACTTACCCGAGCATGCGCATCAGCGTCATGTAGATGCTGGCCTGAGCGCGGGGGGGTGGGGGGGGCGCGTTTAGCCGGCCCCGTTGTTTAGAAGGCGAGAGGGCGAGTGCTGTGTGTGCCCTCCTAGCGCCAGGATTGGCTGGTCAACCGCGCCAAGGACATCATTGGATGCCGCGTGGGTGGCTCAGGCAGGCCGCTCAGCACTGTATCCTGCTGGCCAATCACTGTGACTTCAGCATATGAAGCCATTCAGTGATTGGCCATGCGCGCCGCCGTTAGTGTAACTGTAAGACGTCACTGAAGTGACGGTTTACTTGTTCTGGAATCATCCTGACCCTCTCTCTCTGCTGTGAGACACGAGACCAGTCGCACTCGCCTCGCCGTCTGATTCAGAAGGAAGAAGAGTTCCAATCCCTCTGTTCGCGCTGCCAAGCCTGCCATCGTACGTCGTACAGGATCTGGTGAGTGACAAACAATTGAATTCCCTTCCCATGTGGTTGTGTAAATTGTTTTCAGGAAGGAAGTTCAAGTTGACTTTATTGCATGCAGATTGCAGAGTGACACGCCGCGGCCTCAGTGATGCGAGCGCCACAGTAGGGCAAAACTGTCTCACTTTCAGGCACTGCTTAGTTATTGGCAATAACTATTGGGCAGGTGGTTGCAGAAGTGGCGTACCATGGGCGCCAATGCCAGCATGGAAATCCCCCCCCCCCCCGAATTCACCGTACCATGTTTGTTGTTAGTTGTTACTAAAAGAGAACCATCATTGGGTCTGTACTGTTCTCCCTCCCTTCTGCCCATTGTTGCTGCTTAGACCCCTTGGTAGCAGGTGGTGGGCACCGGCTCTGATTTCAAAGCCCAACAGAGAGAAAGGCGGAAAAGGGAGAATCGATCGAATAGGATGCTCAAGACTCAAGAGAAATATAGGGAAATGGTGGCACAGGGGCAGGGAAATTAGGAAAGTGACATTATGTGTAGGGTAAAGCCTAAGGAAGAAGGGGGGTGTGCGTGAAATCGACTAGGCAGTTCGGTATTCGGCAACCTTGGAGTTCAGCAGGCCAGCGACTTGCTCCTGAGAAAACGTTGAGACCCCTGGACTTGTCTTAGTATTATTTATTTATATATTTTTACAAAGTTAGCAGTAGTTTCTGGGATAAATACTAACAGCGCCAAGGGACAAAGGTGTCCAGCTGGCGCAAGCATGACGAGATGAAGGGAGTGGGGGAGGGGGTGTAGTAGGGCATTTCTGAAGTGGCTAAGCCCTTTAGCAATGCTCTTGGTAAAATGTGGTCTTTAGAGCGAACACTGAACAACAGTGCTGTTTTTTCAATGTTAAAAATGCTTTGTAAGAAAACGAAGAAAAAAATGTCTCAAGATTTGTCAAAATAATTGTATTATATTTCGCCTCATCCTCAAAATTCTCTTAGCCTTAGAAATGTTTTCTTCTTCGCTTACATAAATGTATTTTGCAAACTGGGATTATTGAAGAGCACAGCAACACAGTACGTAGTTTTAGGAATTTGTGTTTAAGGTGCTCGCGCTCGCATTAGCACTTGAATGTTTCAGTCCACTGCACTGCAGTGTTTCAGTTTGACATGGCATATATATTCAATAAGAGAACTTCAAAGCTACTAATTAATGGAAGTTTCTGTCGACATTTACTGAATGATAAACCCTCAAGTTCCACTGCAGTGGTTTAGTTTACTTGTACTACTTAAAATGTTACATACTCATGATTTATAGAAGGTATTGGGTGTCATTTGGGGATGCCAGGAACACGTCAATTCATGCTGGAGGATTAAACAGTACCATTCCACTCCAATGGATCTGGAGCTCTGCCACCTCTGGGTATTGTGCCAACAGGTGGAATTCCCCTCATTAAATGTGCCTGAAGCTCGACTGTTGTTTTTCCATGTTTCGTAAGGTTTGAGCATGTCGCACAGCCTGATTGGGCAATGTACAGCAAGTGGATTAATATTTTGGCCTGTCAGGTTGACCAGAATACTGAAAACGTGAAACACATACTTATGAGTAAACAAAGTGGAAAGGAAAACCTGCAAATTCCATCCACACAGTCTCTCTAGTCTCTCTTACACTAACACTAATACGCACGATTTTTGGAACTACCATGCATGTACAGGCCTGAGCGTCGAAGGTTTTACCTGTTGGCATTTCTCTGACACTGCTGACCGGCAGAGCGGGTTAGTTTAAAGGAAAAGTAGTTTGGAGAGCCGCCATGGAGAGCTCTGGTATGATGCAGTGCAGTGTGAAATGACTCAGTTTCAGCTTCAATATGCATTCCTTTTAGTGTGTGGTGCAGAAGTGGAGGTTTGAGATGATCTATACACGTGACAAGTCTGGACACTGTTTGAGGTCTTTAGCAGTTTAGGTCAGCCCTGAGTGAGGTGCTTAAAATCTGATTTCAAATGTTATTAGGCCCTATTAGATAACACATTTATACGAGTTTGATTGAGTTTTCTTTGTAGTAAGAATCTAGTGATTTCGCAGCATTTATGTTTGCTATATTGTGGTCGACCAAGACGGTGATAGGAGATGTGGCCTAAGTGCCAGAGTGGACAACTTTGAAACTGGGTCACCAGGTTCGAGTCCCAGGTTCGGCTCAACATCCTGTGATTCTGGGCAAATCACTTACTCTCCCTGTGCCTTTCAAAAAAAAAAATCGATCTTGTGTAAAGTAATATGGTGCTAATGTAAAGCACCCCAATGTCTTTGGTCTGATTTTGTGCTACATAAATCTGAATAAAATCCTGGCCCATCAAATAATATACAGTGCAACTGCTGACTATCTGAAAAATAGTTTATACATTTATCATCCTTCGAGCCCCTAAGATTTAGCAGTACAGATTTCTTAGCTCCACCCAGTATAAAGAAGGCCTCTGCAAGTGAGTGAGAATTTCCTGCCTAGCCTTTCACTTTGTCGAAGTTATTACCAGACCATCTAAAACTCAATGATCAGTTACTCCAATGTAGCAGGATTACAAAAACATTATAGGCCTCATTTAAAGTTTGACGGCCGGGATACATAACATATGTGGCATTACAAATGCCAAAGTCTATAATGCCCATGTACTAATGCCCCATGTCTTTGATCCATGAATGCTCTTGGTATATATTGTTTTAGAAATACAATTTGATTATTTCGTTGCTGATGATGGTGATTATGATGATAATGATAACGATGAGGGAACACTGATAGTTGGTCTGGGTAAAGGATTGAATCGGTAATGCTGGAAGGGGATCAGTACTAGATATGCATTCAAGGAAATGAGACACTCATCCTAGTCATGAGGAACCTGGGCATGTACCATTACTTAGAGGTAAACCCAATGTTATTGGTCAAAAGTTATGCAAGTTAAAGACGTCTATGTATCAGCTTGTGAATATGGCCTGTCCAATGTGTGTGCTATTCGTTTTTCTGTAACCAGTGTACATCTCCAACTCCAGAAAAACATGTGCCCGGCTTGAAAGGTTAAGCACTGTTGTTCTTACTACAGAATATTGCAGGACTTGCAGATTGTGTCTATTGGCTTTAGATGCCACTTTCAATTAGAGTTCCTGTAATCTTGTTTTGCTCCAGTAATGGCTCACGTGATTGCAGCCCTATCTGTCTCTTCTAGAAGATACCTGTTTTTCTAAGTATATTGATAATATAGTGATACAATTATGTTATTGGTAAGGTATGTTGTAATGTCATGCATTTTTTGCATCGGAAGTTGTGCAACATACTTGACCCCGTTACAGAGGTGCAGGCATTTGGCTGTATTTTGAGGGTTTGTCATTTGGAATGGAGAGTGCTTTGTAAAGGAGGTTGTTTCTTGTGATGTTCTGCCTCACTTTACTCAACACGTGAGCATGGTCAAGTGAGTAGTCCTAAGCAAATGTTTATGAAATAGGTTATGTAAGGTGGAATTTTCTTCTTCAAAACTTCTGTACAAGTCACTCCTTGAATCTGCATGGTTCTAATGTGATCCCTTGTGTTCTGTACCCAGGATAACTTGGCAATATTGTCATGGATCTACTCCTTGTTTCACTGTCATGAGGGGGAATAAGGTGAGAACATCAGGAAGGATCGTATTGGGTCTAGAGATGCAGAAGAGCTTTGTTTGAAATGTTATATTAATATGGTGTTTTTATGAGGCACACGAACCCCAGTTTCTAGCGCGTTATTGTTGCTTCCATGGCTTTAAGTGGAATGAAAATACAGGGGGTCATTCAAAGGGGCGTGGTCTGTGTAATTAATGGTGGACTTATAGACACCTAAGCTAAAAACCTGTGCTTAGAATAGTGCAATAGACTGGTATTTTGCTGATTCTGTCATTGCATCCAGATATATAATTCAGCATGTAACGCTATACCTACAACAAGCCAGGACCATTGGCTTTGCCAATAATTGTTAGTTGCATGAGCTAAATAAGCAACAACTTTGGTTTTGTTGTATATAATATTGAAAATACTTCACTTCTGAAATGATGAGATTATGAAAGGCGAGGTACTTCGAAGTTACATCAAAGGCAGGAAAGGGTGGTGCTCCAGAGTTTTTTCTTTATACCTGGAGGGTGAGAGCAAAAATGGAGAGCCGTATAGTGGCCCGACTCAGCATCTACTATTTTAGAACTGTCGGTGACCCTGCCCACTAAAGGCCTGGTTGCTTTGCTGTTTGCAGACCCAATGATGAAACCTTGGCCTCTTTTATATTCAGTATATTGTAAGACTGTTTTTCTTCCCCCGCCTTTCCTTGTTTTGTTTCCCTGTTTTCCCCTTGCTTGCCATTCGTTACTCTAGAGTCTAATATTCAGTATGTTGCAAGACTGTTTTTCTTCCCCCGCCTTTCCTTGTTTTGTTTCCCTGTTTTCCCCTTGCGTGCCATTCGTTACTCTAGAGTCGGAAGGCCGTAGGGGAAGACTGTGGACTTTTCTTCAAGTTCCTGACGCTCCTGCGGAACGAGCCTGGAAACCATTACACTGCTGTGCAACTTCTTCTACTCTTAGAGCTGAGATTTCCATGAAAGTCTTATAGTCTGAATCAGCACCTGAGCATAATAGGACAGAATGTATGAAGCTCTGTGGTATTACTGAATAAGCAGCTACCTATGTTATGCCATCTATTAATGTAATAACTGCACTTTCACAATTGCTTTATTGACCTTCCTGCTTTATCAAATTTGCTTAAAAATGCACGATTTTTCTTCTTTTTTTTCAAAATTTTCTTGGGGGGGGGTTATCCCCCCAAACCCCCCTTTTGGGGTTCGGGCTCGCTCCCTGCGCTCACTCGCTACGGTGCTCTATGCTAATTAGTTTGCGCCCCACCACTTTAAAATCTCACCCACCGCTACTGCTAACAACCCTTCAAGTACAATCAATTCAATTTAAAAAATTCTTTATTTTGGCCGATTTGGCCATAAAAGAGTGCAGTATAAAACACAAACAGGTGGGAAGGGTCGGGAAGGGAATGTAAAAGGAGGGATGGGAGAAAACATGTGACATTTAAAATTCATTTCTATGCAGATGATAATATTTTTATACAAGCAAAAATAATAAATACATTTTTTTTTAAATATACCAAATTCAGTGCACTCATTTCTCAACAGTAAGGGTGTCAAACAGTATCAATTAATTTGCGCCGCTTACACCACATAGCTAGCAGAAATTTAGATAGTGCAAACACAACAGGGCACAATGTACTTGTTTTAAGAATTCTGAAAGCGTACAAGCACTGTTTGAAACCTAAATTTCTGCACAATGGTAAAAGCCAATATTTTCTTGGTTTGGTGTATGCTGGACAAAAGAAGACAAGAGGAACAAAACCGGGTCTTGACTCCTAATCAGCAAGGCTAAGTCAAATATGAACTAAACAAACAATACAAATGCCAGTACTGAACTAACTTAGTTTCTAATAGCCAAAAGAACTGTTATGAATAAATCATAGCAGTCTATTGTAACATTTGTTGCTAATTTATTCAAATAATTTTTCAAAGGTTTTCATATTTTTAAACAGAAATTTTTGTGCATATCACAGATATATACAAAATATACAACTAGATACAAACGTTTTACAAATATTTACAAGACAGATCAAAAACAACTCTATAACACATTCACACTGATGCTTTCACACTCCACGCACACAACTTATATCCCTGAAACAAAAACAAATACAAATACCACTGAGGTATGGGTCCGTGTCAATATTCCCTTAAATCATATAATACAGTATACATTTATCATTTATAATATGAATAACACTGGTAATTGTTACCCAAATGAGTCATTATATGTTTTTGGCTTAGTACTTTAGACTTTTTTAACTGACACTGGACCTACAAGGTCGACGCGTTTCGAACCCCCTAATTTCGGGGTTCTCCTCAGGACCAAACCACACGAATTCTACAAAACAAAACATATAATCCAAGTTAACCTATCTGTACAAAAGACCTGCATTTAAAGAACAGCCACCAGCCGGCTTAACACCGCCTACCTTGATTCTCCTGTGTGTGGAAGGACAGTCAGATGTAAACAAGTCTACACATAAAAAAACATAGAAGGAATAACATGTAAGTAAATCTATGATTCAGTCACTTACATTTGATGTTTTGACTTAGTTTGGGAGTGGACTCACCTTCGCTCTCGTGAGATGTTGACTTAAATACCTAAATGAAAGTATACAATCAGTGGGGTCTGTTTTGGTATAAGCGTGGAAGACTATCTAAGAGGGAAAGCTCGCGGGGTGCTGTTTGCTTACCCGGTATCGGCGTGATGAGCGTTGGTCCGGGATTAGACATGGCGTTGCCGGCAGTCCGTTGTTTTAATGTTCTGAAAGGCAGAGCCTAAAAATGAACTAAACAGATTATCGGGTTTAGTCCGACGGTAACCAAGTTGATGCCGTATAGATACGATGAAGGGAACTTTCTCACTTGTGCCGCCGAACGTTTTCTCAGGCAAATGGAGACAGCGCGTCATCAGTCAGAAAACAGGCATACTTCCTGGTACTGATCAAGAGATCGCGTGAGTTCTTAAAGGGGCCCAAACCATTAAAACAGTGCGATCATTTTATGAAACCGTTTTGCTAATTATACAACAATGTCCAAAAAAGCGCTCCCTGAAAGTGCAAAACGGTAATTTAGGTATTTCACCGATACGGAAGTATTAATGTAACCAGCTCATAAATACAGCATTGTGGTTAAGGTAGTCCCCTACCGCCAAGTCCTCATGTAACCAGCCCATGAACCCAGAATTGTGGTTAAGGTAGTCCCCTGCCACCAAGTCCGCAGTTGCAACGTTAGCCCAGCGAGAAGCATTTTTAATAATGAAATACAACACAGCCATAAGCGGACTTAACAAAATCTCTGAGATTTACAGGTGGACCCCTGGTTGACATCATCATGTTCCATCCATCAGTCCTTCAAGTAAAGAAACGTTGCAACTGCGGACTTGGTGGCAAGGGACTACCTTAACCACAATTCTGGGTTCATGGGCTGGTTACATGAGGACTTGGCGGTAGGGGACTACCTTAACCACAATGCTGTGTTTATGAGATGGTTACATTAATGCTTCCGTATCAGTGAAATACCTAAATTACCGTTTTGCACTTTCAGGGAGCGCTTTTTTGGACATTGTTGTATAATTTGCAAATCGGTTTCATAAAATGATCGCACTGTTTTAATGGTTTGGGCCCCTTTAAGAACTCACGCGATCTCTTGATCAGTACCAGGAAGTATGCCTGTTTTCTGACTGATGACGCGCTGTCTCCATTTGCCTGAGAAAACGTTCGGCAGCAAAAAGTGAGAAAGTTCCCTTCATCGTATCTATACGGCATCAACTTGGTGACAGTCGGACTAAACCCGATAATCTGTTTAGTTCATTTTTAGGCTCTGCCTTTCAGAACATTAAAACAACGAACTGCGGGCAACGCCATGTCTAAACCCGGACCAACTCTCATCACGCCGATACCGGGTAAGCAAACAGCACCCCGCGAGCTTTCCCTCTTAGATAGTCTTCCACGCTTATACCAAAACGGACCCCACTGATTGTATACTTTCATTTAGGTATTTAAGTCAACATCTCACGAGAGCGAAGGTGAGTCCACTCCCAAACTAAGTCAAAACATCAAAAGTAAGTGACTGAATCATAGATTTACTTACATGTTATTCCTTCTATGTTTTTTTATGTGTAGACTTGTTTACATCTGACTGTCCTTCCACACACAGGAGAATCAAGGTAGGCGGTGTTAAGCCGGCTGGTGGCTGTTCTTTAAATGCAGGTCTTTTGTACAGATAGGTTAGCTTGGATTATATGTTTTTTGTTTTGTAGAATTTGTGTGGTTTGGTCCTGAGGAGAACCCAGAAATTAGGGGGTTCGAAACGCGTCGACCTTGTAGGTCCAGTGTCAGTTAAAAAAGTCTAAAGTACTAAGCCAAAAACATATAATGACTCATTTGGGTAACAATTACCAGTGTTATTCATATTATAAATGATAAATGTATACTGTATTATATGATTTAAGGGAATATTGACACGGACCCATACCTCAGTGGTATTTGTATTTGTTTTTGTTTCAGGGATGTAAGATGTGTGCATGGAGTGTGAAAGCATCAGTGTGAATGTGTTATAGAGTTGTTTTTGATCTGTCTTGTAAATATTTGTAAAAAGTTTGTATCTAGTTGTATATTTTGTATATATCTGTGATATGCACAAAAATTTCTGTTTAAAAAATATGAAAAATATGAAAAACTTTTGAAAAATTATTTGAATAAATTAGCAACAAATGTTACAATAGACTGCTATGCTTTATTCATAACAGTTCTTTTGGCTATTAGAAACTAAGTTAGTTCAGTACTGGCATTTGTATTGTTTGTTTAGGACAAAAGAAGACAACATGAAGCTCATCTTCTAAGTCACAGCAGCAGCCCGGGCAAGACTTATTAGCGGAGGTCGTCCAGCTACTTGTGACAGCCTTAAGTGGTAAGGTGCCATGATGCCATCGGATAAAAAGTTTGTGCGCTAAAATCGGGAAGACAACATCCATGAAGTCCTCGAAATGATAAGAATTTTTGAATTCAAAAAAATGATTAGTAAGGGTGCCAGCATTAGGATCCGCATTTAGGAGCTCCAACTTTTGCCCTTTGTAAATTTTGGTAAGCAATCAACATCTCCCCGTTATTATTAAAAATTTCTGTAAAATGATTTACCCATTTATCTGAAGAGATAAAAGAACAAACATCTGGGATGTTATAACTCTTCAGAAACGGAGCATTTACTGTCTCCCAATGTTTTGTATTATTCTTGGTTTTTTCAGCGATAACCAAGTTTTCATATGCCTCATCTATAAGTATCTTTTTCCGGGCGGTTATAGCTGTTTTATACTCGTGCTGTAGGGGTTTAATGGTTACTAGGTCTTGTGGAGATTTAGGCAGAGTGTGCTTTAATCCCAGTAGGGCTTTAGAGCAAACGCCGTCAAACGACCCTTTCTTTTTGTTACATAAAGGCCCAGGGCTCTTTGTTAAAATTAATTTGATCGATGTTGTAATAATACCAAAATTCTCAATCAATGATAGTGGAATGATCTCTTCCTGAAGGCAGTATGTTATTTCCCTTTGGTTGAAAACAACTATTTTCCTCATCATTAAGCATGGGTCAACACCCGACCATTTAATTCTAACACCATTTATCCTAATCAGATTTATGTTATTTGTTCAATCAAATACATCGTTCCTTTTGCCCCCAAAGAAGAAGGATAGTTTTTAGCAAATTATGATCACTAAATGGAAAGGGTAATCATCTGGTTAAGTGCTTCCCCATAGTCATTATGACAAAAGTGATTAATTCCCTCTCCCTCTACATGTATGTGGCCACATGACTTGGTGTTGGGTACTTGTCATGTTCCCTCTCTTGCAGTGTGGCTAGTGCGGTGTGTTGCGTGCGCACCAGCTTCCTTACTGATGACACCATGTCAGGCATGTTGGCCGTCTAGTCTTGCTGGGAAGGATGCAGACTAGCACATCAGCTGACTTAACACTTACGGGCAGGACAGCATATCTAATGCAAAGCTGCCCGAAACCGACGCTTCGTATTAACGTACTGAGCCTCGCTGGAGCTCTAGCGAAAGCTCTACCTGCAACCGGAGATCCCTTTGGACCGCGCAGGGGCACCCACAGCTCTTCATTTACCGTGTCTCATGCTGGGGCACGGAGACGCGTACTGTCCTTGTTTGTGTCAAGCGCAGCAGCGCTTGCCTCAGTTCTGACCGCGGTTCGTGCTGGAGCACGGAGACGCTTCTTACTTTGTACACTGAACGCGTCTCATGCTGGGGCACAGAGACTCTTATCTTCCTTTGTGCACTTACAGCGCAGGAGCGCTTGCCTCAGTTCATATCGCATCTTGTGCTGGGGCACGGAGACACTTATCCTCCTTTGTGCATTTATAGCACAGGAGCGCTTGCCACAGTTCTCACCGCGTCTCGTGCTGGGGCACGGAGACGCTTATCTTCCTTTGTGCATTTACAGTGCAGGAGACCTTGCCTCAGTTCTCACCGTGTCTCATGCTGGGGCGCGGAGACGCTTATCTTCTTTTGTGCACTTACAGCGCAGGAGCGCTCAATTCCTTTTTCTTTCGCACAGCGCAGGAGCGCTTTTTTCTTCCCTTCGTGACAGCTGCTATTACGGAGGTACTGTGTGGCTATTCCTTGATTCCTGACAGTCGCAGAAGCCTCTTACCTTCTGGGTTCGCCCTGCACTGCATTTGACAGGACTTCTCTGCCTCCGTGGCGCTGCTCCTTATGTGACTTCTACATTTTTGTGCCCTTTGTTTGTACCGTGACTGTCAGCCTTTTGCTCCATTCCCCAGACAGTGTATTCCACGAAACCCAAAGGACACCCGAGGGCAGATCAATCAAGCCTCCTTCTCCGCCACCCCACCTTTATTTTGGCGGCCTCCCCCAGTCCCGTCTTCAGCCTGGTTAGTATTCAGCCCTTTCCGGGAAAAGGAGGGAGCCGGAGGTGGGAATTTTATTGAAGATAAGTGTTTGTAATCCCCCTTTTGTTTGACCAGATTGTGATCTTATAGCTGCTTGGAAATGCGAGGAATATCCTTCTCCGTGTACCGGGTTCACACACCAGGTCTCTTGTAGACATAACATGTCATAGCTAGAGATTGAATTAACCCAATCAATTTTAGAGGCCTTGTTTGCTGGTCCATTCACGTTCCAAGTTGCAAACTCAAGCCCTTCTATTTGGGGACTTTCAGCTTGGTGGTTTAATATTATCTTTCAGGAGTGCTAAGATTGTTATCACTGATAGTAATGACGCTATTGGCTACTACCAACCCATGGATAGAGGGTGGCTGTACAGTAGGTGTACGAACCTTTGGGGATTGCTGCTTTATCTGGTTAGCTATGAAAATACCTATATCAAACCCAAACTGGTAGTCCCTGGGACCAACATTTTCTACCACATGGACACCAGTGGGCACAGGGGTGCGTCCCTCCTGCCAATGAATAGGTAGTCAGTCACAAAGCTCTAGGCCTGACAAAGGGGCAAGTCTATTCTCTAGATGGATTCCCTAGTTATCCACCAGATTTGGTCTCCCTGAGTTTACCCTTTTACGGAGTGATGATTCTAAGCTCATCAATGGGCAGGGCCTATAAAAATATTCTAGGGATAGTGCTGTAATCTGTGTCCCAATAGGTGGGAATCTTGATCAATGGTTTAAAATGAGTCTTGGTACATGGATATTATTGAAATTTATTACAATACAGTCACCCTTCATATTTTTTGCAGACAAGCCCAACCACCCTACCCTTCTAGCCATGATAATTTGATTGGCTAGTTGACCCACCCCCATGCCTGAGCCAGCTGTGTGGGGATTCAGCCAATGGAGAGACTATCAATTAGTTGGGTGGTAGATTCAGTTTGTCTCTCCCTCAAAGCTGGAACATTAGTCAGAATTATCACTAGGGGAAACGCTGCCGGAGGTAAAGGGAGAGAATGATAATCATTAGGTTTCTGACTTACAGTGTTGACATATCGGCTCAGCCCATCCACAGTTTCTCCACCCCTGATGGAAACTAGCTGGGGCTTGATAGGGAGACCAGTTCTGATAGTATCATCTTGTTGTATAGATTTGTCGAACCCCTTGAATTTCCTTGGTGTACTCCTTGTAGAACCGTAAGATTTTTAGTGTGAAGGAGAACACCTGAATTAGTTAAATCCATATTCTGGTTGTGATTAAAATCAGAATCTCTCATCCTGTCAGTTGACGTTAAGACAGGACCCACACGCTGAGCGGGCCGCCCTACTACCTGCTGGGAGACATGGCCTCCCAAATTTTCAGTTGTCATAAGGGCCGCCCCCCACTGTGCCGACGTCCCCACTACCTCATTTAACTGAGATCTATACATAGGGGTATGATTCAATAAACACAAAGTCTCCATCGCAGTTAACCTTTCTTCAATTTGAGATAATTTGTTCAAAATTGGATTTAGCAGCACTGTAAATGTAGGGCCCGATTCACAGAACTTACTTAAGACAAAATCCTAAACTTACTACTTTTGGCATTCACAGAATAAACTTACTACTTTTGGTATTCACAGAATGCACTTACTACTTTTGGTATTCACAGACTGGATTTATGACTATTAACTTTACGTGCGCACTCGGGCCAGAATTCACGGACCGCGAGCAGGAATTCCACTTACGAGCCGGAATCTCCACTCTTGGGTCGGAATCTCCGCTTTCGGACCGGAATCTCCGCTTACGGCCCAGAATCTACAATTTCGGGCCATAATACACGGCGGTTGATCATTTTCCTCACAGGTGAACACCTGTCCAAGTGCCTACCATCCCCTACCATGCATCAGCTCACACACTGCAGCCAATCCCAGCCCTGCAGCATGTATAAATGCAGAGCAGACACACACAAACCCTTTCAACATGTTGCTGAATGTGTTTGTTGCTCTGCCCCTTGCCATGCGGCAAAACGACTTGAGAAGGAGGAGGAGAGCAGAGATGATCTTCAGACAGAGGATCAACCTATTTAGAATGTGCAGCCAAGATTTAAGGGCCAGGTACCATTCCCTCCAGAAGCCATCTTGGATTTGGTATGTGAGTGCGAGCAGGAATTTGACTCTGTGACCTGCTGCTCCCATGCAATACCAGCCTATCTCAAGATCCTTTCTGCTCTCCATTTCTTCGCTACTGGGCCTTTCTAAAGTCTCCAGTGACCATGTGGGTATTTCCCAGGCAAGCCCGTCACAGTGCCTGCATCAGGTAATGAGATGCATCACTGCTAGAGCCCACAACCACATACAAATGCTCCATCCACTGGCCAGGACACGAAGGGCAGAACAAATTGTCTATCTCATTGCACACTTCCCACGTGTGCAGGGTGCAATTGATTGTACCCATGTGGCCCTTCAGCCACCCCGCTGCATTACAAACATCTTCTGCAACAGACACTGATGGTATTCCATCAATGCACAAGCTGTCTGTGATGCCAGAACGAGATTCATTGATGTGCATGCAGTGTTCCCAGGCAGTACCCATGACAGCTTCGTATTCCACATGTCACCTCGTGCCCGGCGGATGGCTGCGGGAGAATTTGGCAACATGTGGTTACTGGGTAAGTACCAAGCACTAAAAATTAGGGATATGTGTTATTTAAATGTCTGAATGCTACCCAACATTAACCAGTTTAAAATAAGAATCATAAAGCTACATATATGGCCCAACAGACACTGCATGTACTAAAGCCATCATAGAGCACACTTTTGGTCTTTTGAAGTCACGATTCAGATGTCTTGACCTTACAGGGGGTGTGCTGCTGTACTCCCCTGAAGTTGTTTGCAAGATCATATAAGCCTGTTGTGTTTTGCACAACATTGCTTTAGCGCATGGCTTACACATACCTCTGGAACCTCGGCTAGCTCTGAATCTGGGAAACCGGGCCATTGCACATAACCGATGTCAGGGTATGCAAGTCTGTGATCAGCTCATTGCCACGTTTTTCACATGAGCAACCTGTAGTGTCATGGACATGGACATGTGGTGTGCTGTCTGTTGTCAATGATGAAACTTGGATATACACGACTGTGTAAATAAATTCCATCCTGAGACTACTTTGCAAGCCACACTAACTGCATGTAAATCACAGTTGTTGAAAAGTAGTCAAAAGGTTGAGCTTGCCTAAGGTCATGTGCCCATGTCAGTGATCAGTGTAGTGGATGTCCCTATAAAATCTAATCATGCACAGGAAAAAAAAAACATGTTCTGAGAGACCTACCTGGTCCATATGAGGATGGGTCACTTAATCACAAAAGGCCATAACCATTGCATTCTCAGGCCTGTGCCCTCAACAGATTTGACTCCCCCACAAATGATGGGCCGACAACGTCAGTGATGATGTCATGGGTGAATCAGGCACCATGTGTCTGTGATATACAGCACTGCTCCACCCCAATGTTACATAACACATCACACTACTCTTGTAATGAGCACTCAATAGGGACTACATGTACCATAATGCAAGGTAGGAGTAAATAAAACTGAGTTTGATGTTTTGTCAGCCCGCCCCCATCTGCGCAGATATGTCATTAAATGGTCTGTTCCCCCTTTTGTTACATGTTCATTTTCCACAACAGAATAGCAGGATGGCAGTGGATTTGATTAGTGATTGTGGATGGATCAGGATGAATACAAAATGGCTGCGAACAATTTCCTGTGATGTAGTTCTTGTCTCCCACTTCCTGTATAACATTTTCTCCTGGATAATATTTCCTGCATGAAATAATGTGTTCCGGGTCATTTTCGGGGCTTAAGACCCGAAAATGTAATTTCCAATTTCGGACCGTAATGCGCAGATGCAGACCCACCGCTCCGGAACCGGAAACTACGTTCTCGGGCCGTAATCTCCGAAAACAAACCGGAACCCATTATTCCATACAGGAAATGATTTACAGGAAGTGAGAGACAGGAAATACATCACAGGAATTTGTTGACAGTCATTTTGTGTTCATTTTGATTCATCTATCATAGATCAGATCCTCTGACATCCTGCTGCTCTCATCTAATTCATTTTCCCCAAAATTACTGAGGGTTATGAGGAGAAAGCATCCCCTTTCACTGAAATGGAATTAGACATCTTAGTTGAGGGGGTGCTGTCCAAATATCCTCAGCTATATGAAGACCCAGAATACAAGCTGAGCAATGCAGCCCGGGCCAGGCTATGGGCCAACATTGGGGAGCGCTGCAGTGCAGAGGGAGTCCACACCAGGAGTACTAGGGCATGCCGCAAGCACTGGGAGGACCTAAAACGCTGGTCCCAGCACAAGGCTGAGGAACTGGCGGACCAGTCTCCCCAGCACCATGTGCATCATCCTTGCCTCTCCCCACTGTACCGGAGGGTCCTGCAAGCAACTTGGCCGACCCTCAGTGCTCAGCTGGAGGAGCATGAGCAGCAGAGACCTGGTAAGTGCATCATATGCCTTGTCTGCGAGTATGATGTGAGTGAAGACAGTGCTGTTTCATTGTGTGTCCCATACCCCCATTCACCTATTCCGTGTCCATGTAGCAGTCATCAAGAATAAAAAGGCACACTGTGGCATATGGACTGTACAGGGCAGAGTGCATTTTGGGAGTTGTAGTTTCTTCATGACAACTGGTTAAATGAGCCACACTTGAGCATTTTTTTTTAATTTGCGCTGCTAGCACCAGCACCAGCACCACTACCAGTGAATCAAGGGTATCATAACTGATGTGTGCATTGGATGAGCGAGCAATGTTACAGACACTGTCCAGTGTGTGCATGGCAGGCCAAAGGTTATTGGATGGTGTGACTTGCATTGCATTTGTTGAGTTTGGGTTTTAATTGAGACAGATCATCATATGCCATGGAGGCAAGACAGACTTTGTGATCCCTGCCTTACTCTTAAGTGTTTTTAAATTTGCAAAGTGTGTCCACTGACCCACGTCTTACCCTCAGTGGCTTCTATGACATTTCACATGTACAGGTAGCTGTCGCAACGACCCACCACTGGTCACCAGTGTACTGCTCTACCTCATGAGTCACTAAAGCCAATATGTGGCACAGGATTGTCAGATTTTGTGAGGGAACATCTAGAATCACAATGTAGCTAAACAATTAGCCCAGACCCATGTGGATTTGTGACCCACATTCGGCATTTGTCTTATCCTATACAATGCTACACAGCAGATGACATTTGTCCAGACGTAAAAGAGCTGCAACTACATATAACTGGCCACTTTCGAATAAATATGGACTCTCTCTGTTCTCCTTTGGTGGACTGGTTTTAGAACCTGCACATGTGCTAGTGACAGGACACACTGACCACAAGAATGCCAAAGTTGAGGGTTGGCCAACACTGTTGTGTAAGCCACAAATATTCAAGTGAGATGTCCATGTCAGACTCAATTCAGGAGATGACACTGAACATACACGTAATGTAAGCTCAGAAAACACTGACAACTGTGTAGTGTGATCAGAGGAAAACAAAGTCTGACCTTGGCTCGTCTATGTATGTGTCTCGTCCTGAATAAAACAACCACTAAATCATGATTTTGCTTACATTTCAGCAGGCACAAATGGCCGAACAGCAGGACCAGGTCCGGAGCGGGAGGCCATCTGTGCGCCGGCAGCTACAACCTATTTCGACCAGTGAGGAAGAAGAGGATGAGGAGGGACCCTCAACATCTGGAGGCAGGGGGATTGCGCCCACCTGGACTGACAAGGAACACAAATCTGGTGCTACAGCCCGGATTGAGGCTGTGGACATTGAAGTGGGAGGGAGAACCTGACACTTCTGGCCATGGGGTGGAGGAGAGCTACTCTTCTTCAGACTATTCACCTTTGGGTTCAGTCGAGGTGTCCTCTGGGCAGGCCAATACACAACCTGGGCCTGCCATCAGCCCCTCCCTACCTCCAGAGGCCCCCATTCCATTGGGGACTCCAGCTACATCCCCTGCAACTGGTCCCCCTCATCATAGCTACCTGCTCGACCACAGCATTGGCTCCGGACCAGAGGCATCACATCCCTCCACTCCCACCCATGCCCCTCCCTATGTTGTTCCTTCTGTGGCTGTCCCAGAGGACTTGAGGTGGATGTGTGAGGGTCAGCCAGACATGTCCGCTCGTATCATGCAGCAGGTGTGTCTCGAGATATGGGTGATGCGAGCGGAGCTTGTCGGAGCTCTGGCCACCCTCAACACTAGCGTCAATTCCCTGGCCACAGCCATGTCATCTGTTGTTCCCAACTCCATTCCATTACCACCGTCAATGTCTCCCCCTGTCCGTTGGCCCACACTGTTTCCCCCTGTACCCCTCATGTGTCCTGAACCCATATGCTGCCTGTTCCTGCACCGGCCAGCCGTGTGCCTGCATCAGACTCGGAGAATCTGGACATTGCGGTAGTAGAGGATGACCAGAAAGACACTTGACTTTTTGACTGATGCATCTTTGTGGACATACATGTATTTTCCCCTTGTAAATAGACGGCTTTCCCCGACGCTCCCTGATGTGTTATATTTTTGTTGCCCCACCCTAATCCAAATTCCCCTCTCCATCTGCATTAAGATCATCATTTGTTTTCCTTTTGCCCTTCCAAACGGACGGTTGTTCTAATAAATATCCATACATTCCTTTGAGGAATCCTACTTACTTTAACTTGTTTGACTTCATTGTGAATGTCTAGTACAGAAAATGGACACGTATCTGGTGATCATCCAATATCCACATTATGGATTGTTTCAATGATGGGTTACACGTGTAACTGTGTTACACACACACACCTCCTCACATCTCCAGGCCACCTACATCGTTATACAGGACATGATACACAACAGAATCTTACTTGGGAAGATCTTTACTTTTTCTGTACACATATTCACAGTGGTCAATTTATTTTTGGGATGTTGTCAAAGGCGATCGTGCTTGCGACATTGCAATTTAGGAGGTGATGATCGCTGTGAGGGATCAGGTCTGGCTTGTCACCTATGTGTATGTGGGTGTTGTCCATGTGCCTGTACAGGGTGACCTACATGTGCAGGGGCCTATGGTATATGCACAGTTGGTGTTTGTGCCTGGACAAGGGCTGGTTGTGCAGGTGGTGGGAGTGGCTGTACAGGGGTTGGTGGTGGTTGTGCAGGTGGTGGGAGTGGCTGTACAGGGATTGCTGGTGGTTGTGCAGGTGGTGGGAGTGCCTGCACAGGGGTTGCTGGTGGTTGTGCAGGTGGTGGGAGTGCCTGTACAGGGGTGTCTGGTGGTTGTGCAGGTGGTGAGAGTGCCTGTACAGGGGTTTCTGGTGGTTGTGCAGGTGGTGAGAGTGCTTGTACAACCACCAGCAATCCGCTTGCCCTCCTCCTGAAGGGGCACCTGCCAAAAGCCCTTCGTTAAATCGAAGGTGGTGATGTATCTTGATTCACCCATACGTTCGATTAACTCATCGACTCTGAGAATCGGGTATGCATCGAAGGAGGAAATTGTGTTTAAGGCACGAAAATCCATGCAAAACCGTGTTATCCCGTCCGGCTTAGGGACCATTAGAATGGGTGAGGATCAATTGATTTTGGATGGACTTATCACTCCAAGTCTAAGCATCTCTTGTACTTCCCTTTCCACGTCATTTCTTCTGGCAGCTGGTATTCTGTAAGGTTTTTGCCTTACATGTTTCCCTTCCATGATCTCAATGCAGTGTGGTTCTTCCTGGAGAGTCGGAAAATATGTCGGAAAACGGGTCCAGAGCGATTTGTAGTTCTTTCTTCATCTTGTTTGTGATATCTTCATTTACCGGAAGCTGGTCAACCGTGGAATGGCCCGCTGAAGTAGGTATCATAAATTGTACTGGTTGTGGTAAGGGGCCCAACCATTTTTTTAAAAGGTTGATGTGGTAGCATTGGTGTTGTGAAGGAGATATTTGTACTCAGTAGGTTGTGTTACCCAGGGTCTCTCGATCTGAAACTTCAGCGTGGAAGATGGTAGTAGGACCAGCACCCAATCTCCAACGGACAACTTTCTCCATCTTTTTCCCTTATCATAATGTTTCTTCTGTTTATTCTTATTTTTTCCAACTGTGAGTACGCCAAATCCCTCAATTTCCCCAGTTTGGATTTTAATTGATGGGTGTACTCTAGGAGGAATCTTTGTTCATTCTCTTATTCTCTTTCCCAGGCTTCCTTGGTGATCTCAAGGAGGGAACGGGGTTGTCTGCTGTAAAGCAATTCATATGAAGAGCTTCAGAGTCTGCTTTGTACTTGTGCCCTTAAGACATACAGGGCTAAAGGCAGCAGGCGATCCCAATACTTGTCTTCAACTGTAAGCATTTTCTTTAGAGTGGTTTTAAAGGACCTGTTGTAACGCTCAACCAGTCCGTTGGTTTGAGGGTGGTATGCTGACGTACGGATGTGGTGCATGTCTAGAGTTTAGCACACCTCCTTCATTAGCCGAGACACAAAAGGGGTCCCCTGGTCCGTCGGGATTTCTTTGGGGAACCCGACTCGAGAGAAGAGCTCAAGGAGTTTTTCGGCTATGTTCTTCGATGTGGGAGCTTTAAGAGGAAAGGCCTCCGGGAAGCGAGTGGCATAGTCCACTAGTACCAGAACGTAAAGGTTACCCCTGGATGTTCGAGGCACGGTCCTATTATAACCATACCTATCCTTTCGAAGGGGTTCCCAATGATCTGTATGGGCTGTAAGGGTACTGCCAGGGGAAGTTGTAGGTTCCTTTTCTGACATATGTCACACGTTTGGCAATAGGTCTGGGTATCCTTATATATGCCAGGCCAGTAGAACTCTCTCAATATGTTCTGCGTCGTTTTCTCGGCTCCAGAGTGTCCTGTGGTCAGGTGAGCGTGTGCACAAAAGAGAATCTGTTCTCGAAAGGGCTGAGGTACGAGTAACTGTCTTGGTTCTTCAGGTTTTCCCTCCCTGTATAGGAGATTGTTCACAATAACAAAACGTGGATAGGTGGATGATAGGGAGGACTGGGTGACATGTGCTGACTCCCAAGCATTAAAGAGGGTAGTATCATTGGCTTGAGCAAAGCGGAAGCTACGGTCTATTACCCAAGGTTCGGTTGTGATCAGTGTGGGGCGGGGGTTTTCCTGACCTCTTTCTATGTTCTTAAGTTCGATCTAAAATAGGGACAAGAAGTCAGGGTTGTCTACTCCTAATATAAGATCTTCCGGGAGTGACTCAATTACTCCACCCACACTGTACAAGGGACCTACTAGAGGGATAAAGGGTTATCATTGCCAGGGGATAAGGTTTGACATCCCCATGTATACATCTAATGTGTACTAAAGCCTCTGGAATTATTTGGTGGGGGAGTGTTAAGTTTTTCTGTTTACACCCCGAATCTAATAAGGCTCTCACAAGTTTGTTGTTCACCTTTACACATACGTAAAATGAAGGGCGATGTACATTATTGCTTTCGGGATATACCCAACATCAATGGGTTCCTCCACTGGTTTTCGTCTGGGGCACAGACGGGCGATGTGGCCCCACTCTCCACAATCAAAGCATCGTGGGCCTTTAGGTGGGATTAATTCTGTTCTATAAGTATTGGTCTTCACCTCGTCTGCCACCGGTTTCGGTTTCTTCTCTACTTTATACTGTGGGCCCCCTTTAATGGTTTTTCTCATTGTCCCAAGGCAGGGCCCGGGGTTGTGCTCAGGAATAGTTAGCCGCCTTCTCTGTGGCTTGTTCTGCTGAAAGGGCGGAGTGCTGTTTCAGCCATCTTTGAGTACCATAGGGTAATGCCTCCATGAATTGTTTTAAGTAGATCCTATCCATGATTTCCTCTTTGTTACTGCTGGAAGGTCTCAACCATTTGTCAGCGGCCATTTTTTATTTGAAAAACAAAGTCTTGAGATTTGCCCCAGGTACTCCCTTTTCTTTCCTGAACCTAACTCAATATGCTTCGGCATCAAGGCCTTAGTGGTCAGGAATTATCTCTTTTATTGCAGGATAGGGGGTATTCCCAGTGGCGTTGCAACCTGATAGGCTGACTGGGCCTCCCCAGTCAGAAGCGTTGCCAAAAAAAAACGCCACTTTGCTTCAGGCCAACCGCATGCTCGGGCGGCTCTTTTGAAGTTTGTCAGGAAGACATCCGGGTCCTCACCGGTTACGTATTTTTGGAGAGATACCTCTGAAGGATGGTGAGTGGGGGCTTGCCTTTCCCCTAATACGGGGTTCCCAGGATCATGAATCACCTTCTGCAGGCTTTCAATCTGAGCCGAGATAGTATTATTGAATACTTTACGATACGCTTGAGCTGATGCCATCTGTCTTTCTATCGCCCACTCTAGCTTCTCCTGTCCCGTTATAGGATGTTGTATCACTTGATCCATCCCTGGTTGACTGATGGAACTCAAAGATCCCACTTCTGACACCAGATGTGGCGGGGTAGAAGTAAGGGACCGGAGACAAGGTCTTGGTATGTACAATTTTATTTTCTTAAAGGTTTTTTTCGGGTGGGTGCTAAGTATTTCTCTCATCGGCTGAGCTGAATCTCTGGTTACAAGAGGGTCCTGGTGCCGGTACTTCTCTTTACAGCTCCTCCTCGGGGTTCTTGAATACTTTGGTAGTGGACTCCAGCCCGGGTTTCATATGTGGAGGAGAAAGAAACAGGGCGTCAGGTATGTCGTCCTCAACCTCAATTTAATTACCCAGGGAACCGGGAAGTGCAAGGATCCCCGCTGTACAGCTATGTGATATTTACAAGTGTTGCCCATGTTTCAGTAAGTGCGCGGTGTGTGGGGAATTCAGGTGATGGGCGGGTGAATTGGGAGCGGGTTAGTGAATAGGTCTCAAGGGGATTTAGACTCTGGAGTGAGATGCCCTTAGAATTGGCACTACACCGCAGGGCTTCCCCGCCTCCCTACCCAGCCCGAGAACCTAGCTCGTACCTGGTGCAGCCACCTTCCTCCAGGAACGTGGCTCGGCGGCATGTGTTATCGTTGGCCTCCAGGCTCTGTTGGGGGTCCCTCAGGAAACGGTCTTCTCTCCCCTTCACTGTCTGCTGCTTGTCGCCCTCGATAGTCCTCTCCGAACGCTGTCAAGACTGCTTCCTCCTGTTCTCCTCCGGTGTCGTCACACCCGATTGTTCTTCTTCCTGTTTCCTATCCACTAGGATGGTACTGATGTCGTGAAGGGGTGGGGCCTCCTTGTACTGGAAAGCCCAGTTAAAGGTACCGCCGACATTTTCTTCCTTCGAGGCTGGGTATAACAACGTATTATCCCAGCTCCACTCGTCCTGTGGGAAACGGACAGAAGGTGACAATAGGGTTGAGGAAGTCCACCTTTCTTTACTGTGGTAGTCTTGGGTGGGTGGCGGGCTCTCTTGGTCACAGGTGTCCTGCAGGCAGATATGATGGCTCTCCTCCCTATGTTGACCGTGAAGGGAGACTTTGGATCACTTTCATCATGCCCTCCATCATCATCATGGCCAAGGCATGGTGTCTTGCATTCTCCTGCCTTTGGATGGATAGCATGCCTCTCATATTCCTGGACATGTCCTGCCAAGTTCTATTCATCCTATCAAAAACATTGCTCAGTCTGTCCACCACCTGAGGGAATTGGTCCATGTCCTGCAGGGACTCAGACATGTCTGACAGGGTAGCCCCTATGGCACGAATGTCCTTCCTTACATCTGTCTGCTGTTGGAAGATGTTCTGCTCCCACTGGCCACTATAGCCAGGTGGAGGCCCTCTCTGAAGGTGTCTGCCATGGATGGGACCAGCAGGTCCAACAGCAGGGGGGTGGCAGGTGGAAGCCTGTGGACAGGAGAATGGTGCTCAGGGGATACCTGCTCCCCAACAGGGTTGGTACTTCCCCCAGATGGTGGAGAGGATGCCGGGGATACACTGTATAGGGAAGAGTGTGTAGGGGAACCACCATGTCGGTCCTGGACATGAGGGTTATAAGGAAGTGATGTCTGTGTTGGGCTGCGTGAGGGCCGTGGCTGGTTCGCTCTATGCTGGGGACCGACAATTGTTTGTTTTAGAGGAGGCTGACGAACGTTGCTGGGCGGAGGATGTGATTCCGTGAATGATTTTGGCAATGTGGTATGATTGCTGTTGATGGCATCCGAATCGTCATTCCCGGAGTGGCTGGACATATAGTCGACATCCTCTTCCAAGTCTTCGTCCTCAGGAACTTCCTCCTCCTCTTGCACAGTACTTGCTGCTGACATTACTGCCTGGAGGATCAGTGGATTTTCCCCTCTGATTGCCTGTCGGCCCACACTGGTTGTAGGTCTGTCATCCTCATCCACATCCTCTTCATCCCCTAGAACACACAGGTTGCAACCGTGTGAGTGATTTGCCTGGTATTACAAGTGGTGCAACTCGAGGGTTGGATTTACTGTACTTAGCATCAACAGATGAGGATCATGTGACCTGGATAGTGTACCACCACAAATGACAGCTCACACCATAGCACTGAGGTGTTAAACGGAGATGTACAATATACAAGCAAACTCACCAGCTCCAGTCACAACTTTCTGTCCCTTCGCGATCACCCCTGATCTCAACTGCTGAACCTGCCTGCTCATGGATGTTGTTGTCATAGCTGTCCCGATCCAACAGCTGTAGAGGGAAGTGACAATATTCTCAATGATCTACATTACTAATTGACAAACATGCACATGTGACACTCATGATATGTATGAAACTTTGTAAACAACAACTGCTGATTCCATACAGAAGGGGATCTTGATCTCTGTCATGGCTTAGCAATCTAAGCTAGTGACACACTTTATGCCAGAATTACCTGATGGACAGGTGCGAGAGGGTTTTACTGCTGCAGCCAGGATGTCATGCATTCCCCGGGATGGTGTACGCTGCACTGGTGTCATCCTGTCAGCAGCTATGATGAGGCCTACATGTCCATATTTCAGTACAACAGATGGTAGCTATGAGCTAACATGTCATTCTCAATAAGCATGGACCGGATCATCCAGGACAATGTGCGGTATGTTTCCCTCATGGACTTTACATGTGGGCCCCTGCTCACATGCAGCAGTTGCCAGCTGTTACCTCTACGCGGCACTGACATCAATAAGATGACACATCAACAGACAAATTTGTATGAGAAGGCTACTGATATTTCAAGAAAGGGGATAAATGACCCGGACTCCTCCGCATTACACTGATTTCACCTTCACCATTAAGACCAACAGGTTTCATGAGTGTAATGTCTGTTGACAAGTCAAAAGGTGTCCATGTGTGAGATGTGCAATAGTCAGGTACATATTGTTGGTCATTTGTGCTTCCCTACCCAAGAACTCACAAACCTTATTTCTGACTGAGAGAACACAGATTTCCAATGTTAATCCTTTGAGTGTCCTCTGTTTGCATTATCATGGTAGTATTTAGCTGACAACGGATGGTGTCTTGTACAGCAGACATCCTAACCTCATATGTCAACCACTCATCTACATATATAAATACGGTAGAAGAGGAGGCAAACAGAAAGCAACATTTGGTAATGATACCACATTGCGGCTAAGTTGAGAATCTTTGATGCTTTCCGCCTGCACTGGATTAGCATGTTGCTTTTCAGCCAAGTGATTTGAGAATGTAACTGCATGGAGATTCAGCTTAGCAGCCCATACACCCCTCTCAAAGGTACACAACTGGCATCAGTGTGAGCCTCACCCATACCAATTTCAATATGATTTTGCCATAGATATTTTTCTAGGGAGTTTTCATATCATTAAATTGCAAGCCAGTTGTGTTTTGGACACTTCATATGACACATTGTACTATGTTATGTCCATTCTGCACTCACTTGGCATACATTTTGTGTCATCCTTTTATTAGCCACCAAAGCCTGGTCTGGTATGTGATTAAATGCCATATGTGAGCATATTGTGATGCAGGACAACAGTGTTGTATAACAAATACAACATATGGTGGAGATCAAAGGCACATTTAATGAGCATTCAGGTTCATTATTGTTGGGTTTACTCACCATGGCCCAGCACCGGCCAAGTGTGTGGTCCCGGACCAGATGTCACAGCCAACCTTGTAGCAGAGGTCAGTGTGTGTCTCTGATTCTGGGAGGACCTCATTGTGCCTACCATTATAAGTGTGTTTGAAACTTTACATTTCTGCTGCCACATGTGATGCACTCAATTTCAGGCCCAAAGGATAAGCACAAGCAGTTGTGGGCACCACCGTTGCAGAAGTGTGTGTCACTTAATACCATGAGTGATCCCACATATAACTCATAATGGGCCCACTACCTAGAAGCGACGTATATCAAAATGACATGACTCCGAATCCTGAAGTAAGGTCCACTATCGTGTTTTGTTGATGGCCAACAAACAAGTCATCCAATGTAAGAAGTACATGACCAGCTGGGTGGACTGGGCGATTTCATGTATAGTGAAAACATTCTAAGTTGGACAGTGGATGCATTGTCAATACTACTGACAATGGTAGCTCACTTCTTGTTCATCATTGTCATATTTGTTAACATTTGAATTATTGATTATGTCCACAGACACTATTACAATATAGTGGGGACACCCTTTTGACTTGTGGCACTCGATTGTAGGATTGAATTCCCAGGTCTGGGACTGTTGGTGGAATACATGTTATGTTCACCAATTACAAAGGTATGATGAGCCAAGACATATTATATTTTATCTTTCGCTGCTCACATATGTCATTTGCTAAAGGTGAATGTCCATTGACAAATCCAATAGTTATGAAACAAGTATTTCATCACTGGTTACCTTTCATATTCGGCAACTACATATCCCTCTGTTGTCTCCTGACAATGTATGCCTTTTGACCATCTCCTGACCAGATTGACTTACCAGTTTGTGAGGGAGGTATGCCTTGCCCTGGACAATGTTGTTTCCTCCCAGAAGATGCAGGGATCTCTGCTACGGTGGTTGTCTGTGCTCTGGCTGAATATGTCAATAGGTGAGAAGAGAGAAAAGTAACCAAATGGGACATGTACATGTGGAACTTTTCAGGCATTTCCCCATATCTTCTGCATGCTAACAGTGTTGTGAAGGAGTTGGGGATGTAATGGTGTGGCAGGGTGGGAATTGAACAACGGAATATGTGAATGACATACTTTGATCTGAGGATTCTCTTGCCTCCTGCTTTGTGTTTTTAGCTGGCACAGGGTGAGTTACTTCTTGGATCATTTGTGGCAGATTTACAGGTCCCTTGCAAGACATTTCAGCCACCGTTGTGTCACTTCTGTGGCACAGAGACGGTGGAAACCATGCGCCACGTTGCGACTTAGTAACAACGTGACGCATCTAGGGAGATGCGGCACGTTGTAAAGCCCTGCGCAACATTAAAACTGTGGCAGGTTTAATGTAAGCAGGGTGGGCATTCCTTTGTGAAATGCCTCATGAAAGTGATCCAGTAAAATCCGCAAGATTTCACGGAGAGACTTTTAATAGACTGCTGCGACGAAACCTTATGCCCGCTTGAAGCAGACATATGGAGTGGCGCAGCACGTTAGGTATGGGCGGTCCATGAACATTGTTGGAGTTGCGTTGCACTTGCGACACAACTCCAGCAAAGCACCGCCCTTATGCCATCAGAAGCGACACACATCTGTCTATCCCTGTGCCACAGTGTGCAGAATTATAAATGCGACGCATCCGTGGTGGCGCAAGGGTAGAATTGCATGTTGCATTGGTGCTGGCGCATCCCTGCTAATATGCAGGGATGCGTCTGTCCTTGTAAATCTACCCCCTTGTATTGTCCTAATTCATTTGTCAGTTGATTTTCATATGCTTCACAACCCATTACATTTTTGACTGACTCAGATACATCTGGATGAGTGGAAAGGGCACTTTGTCAATTGCTACTTAGCAGGGTTAGGTATATACGGCAGCATACTCTTGTTGCGTGCTTATCTAGGTTCCTGATCGATACTGTGACCTTATGCCCCTATCCGGCTATAAATCCATTTATTCCCTATATTGGCATAACCGTTCAAGTGCGATTTTCTGAAAAGTCATCTCTGGCCTCACACGAACAGAGCCACATTCCAGCATGACTCTCTGCTACTTCCTTTGCGACCAATTAGTGCAATGACAGTGCAGCAGTCACTATCTGATATTCCTAGATAACACTCCGAGTTCTTCAACAAGATAAAAACTTAGCAAACCTGGAAATCCCCGCTTGCTATGTTTTGATTAGTAATGGAACTCTAATGAGCAACTGATAACTGTCACTTCCTAGTGACATCTTTAATTGACGTCTTATGTCCAGCAAACTTGCGTCAAACCCGGCACCTGTCAGGTATAAATATTACCAACGTTGCCTTAAGCAATGAGAGAGATACGAGCTGCGAGTTCGTTGCCTGTTGCTGATGCCAGCTGCCTGCATGACCCTGTGTTGGTAAAAACTAGCACTCTGTCGCTGCAGCCTGCTATCCTGTGGTGGTGAAGCTGCTGATTACCATTATCGCCGCTACAGCGCGAACTATGGTGCAGTACGCTTAAGGAGCTGAGCAGCCGTCCTCTGCGAAGACATCCAGCCGATTCCAGCTGCCCGCGGACGCTGTCACCCCTCCTTCCTCGACGCGCTGAGAGAAGCCGCTGCATTTCTCGTGCAGAGAAATCCAGTCCCGGCGCTTCCGGTTTACCCTCGCGGGTGACTGGGATATCGAGAGAGACCCCTGAAGGAGATACCAATCCTCCATCATTCTATTCAGAGGTATGGTGTTGACTAAACCCTTAGACGAGAATTCTTGAAACAAACCTTGGCAAAACCAACTTAACTTAAGCTACTTACTTACTCCCCCTTTCACGTGTTAGGCTTAGGTCAGGCACACTGGGGTAGGCTTAGTTAGAAGCACCAGTTGAGTATGTTAGCCTAATGTATATATGACTGTATATATGTTTTATTACTTTTAAACCATTGTATGGCTAAGAAACCATATCAATGCTTTTACAGTTCTATTTCGCAATACTTATCTTACTGTACGTACTTTTTATAATAACAGTTATTGCAATTGTGGCAATACATTTCTCTTGTACGAGAAGAAAGACTGTTCAATAAATGTTAAACCTTTATTGATAAACGCCCGTCTCTCTATTCTCTACATACTGTGAAAGTAAACTGCACTAGACTGACTGAGTGAAATCTGTGTCTATTGTTTCACACGACCCTAGAGATCGACTCTTGATCTGAGGAGCAAAGTTGTCATGTTGCACGGTTGTTGGAAAACTGAATCCCTTCTTGTCTGTGCCAAGGAAGCTGATCACTTCCTATGCAGAGAAGAAAGTTTCCAGTGACCTCTGAGCTAGTTGGTAACACAACCCAATTAAGTTTAGCATAGTCAGTGGAGGCCTGGAATATAAGCAGTTCCACGTCGATACTACTGTTTATGTTATTCCAATGCGCAGGGCCTAGTGGGAAACTAGGAACTACACTACACTCTGCCCATGTTTTCAATAGTGGGAGAGGGATTTGCCATTTCTATTACAAAGGATTCTGGGACTTGTGGTGCAACATACAGAGGGTAACACATGAGTCTCAGACTGACTATATTTTTATATACACTTTGTGCAACTTCCTTACTCAAAATGCCAGTGCAACACAGACAATCTTTTCATACACTTTTTCTTGTCATCCCATTTACCTGGTACCAAGTTGGGGACATCACTCACAGGCAGCCCATGGAGCATGTGGCGGTGGATTGTGGTGAGGATATCCTCCTCTAGTGGGGTGAGACGGAGGCCAGTTCCGGAGTGTGGGGCAGGGAGGATCCTGTTCAATTCGATCCTGGAGTACTTCTCCTTCAACCCTCTGCTTTCATCCTGCCACTTCTTCTTGATGTCCTGGACTGTGCGCCTCTCCACCCCAACGCTGTGACAGCAGTGGCTAATTGCTGCCATAGAGCTGCCTTCTGTGTGCCACTGGTGCAGTCAGGTTGGAACCATATAGGCGTTTGTGGTGCCTCACTATGTACTCCACAAGCATGGGGGTCTCCTCAGTGGTAAAGTTCTTCTTCCTCCACATTTCTTTTATTTTCCTCTGGCGATGTACTGCAGGATTGCTGACATAATATAGAAAGACAAAATATAGACTTCCCAAAATATCGTCTCCAAAATATAGAATGCAAAAATATCGAATTCCTATCTACAAACAGGTAAGCAAAATATTGAATTTTTTTAAATGTCTTAAAAGTAATTTAAAATTAATGAAATATTAAATATAATTAACTAAAACATACTTAAAAATACTCAAATAACCTTAAAATTAAGATATAATTAATTTAAGTAAAAAAAAAACCATACAATTTTATTTTTTAATACATATATATTAAAATAATTTTAATAAAAAAATACAATATTTTTACCGTAGGATAGCAGGAGGGTAAAATTTAATATTACCACTCCAGTGAGTGCAACAGTAGGGAAAGCGCTGGATAGCGTAGGGGTAAAAAATACTATTCCCACTCCAGTGAGTGCAACAGTAGGGAAAGCGTTGGATAGCGTTGGGGTAAAAAATACTATTCCCACTCCAGAGAGTTCAACAGTAGGGAAAGCGTTCGATAGCGTAGGGATAACAATTACTATTCCTACTCCAGAGAGTGCAACAGTAGGGAAAGCTTTGGATAGTCGGAGGGGTAATCAGACAAAATATCGAAAATAAAATATCGTAAAGACAAAATATCGAAGTTAAAATATCGAAGGTCAAAAATATTGGGAAGCAAAAATATTGGATACAAAAATATCGTAATAGGTAAGTAAGTATAAATATCGAAAACAATAATATCGTATGACAAAATATCGACAATACAAAATATCGTGCAGTAATGGAAAAAATAAATAGTATAGGAAAAAATAAAATAATTGTACATAAAATTTTGATAAAAAGGTCTATCGAAAAAAATTCAAATATATTTAATAAAAAAATATTTTAAAAAAAATATCTAGTTTTAGGAGCGGGTAATTGGGTTTATAGGGGCTAAGGGTGGGGAGTGTATTAAAATGTATGTAAAAAAACATAAAATAATAAAAAATATAACAAAAAATGTAAATAATTTTTTTTTAAAATAAATAATATAAAAATAATAATAGATATCAAGTTTTAGGAGCGGGTTATTGGGTTTATAGGGGATAAGGGTGGGAAGTAATTTAATAATAATTAATTAATTAATATATGTTTGTAAATATTTTTAAATAATAATTAATTGGTAATTAATTAATATTAATTAGTTAATTAATTATTATAATTTTGTACATATTTTTAAATAATAATTTATTGGTAATTAATTAATATTAATTAGTTAATTATATTAATTAGCTTAATTTTTTTATATATATTTTTTTGTTGTTAATTAATTGGGAAAAAATAATATTAATTATTAAATTTAATTAATTACAGCTAATGTGCTAATATATTTACTTTATTGTTATTGTTAATTAATAATTAATTGGTAATTAAATAATATTAGTTAATTTTGGGTAAAGGAGTATTTTTAGGGTTCAGGGTCAGTTTTCAGTTTTTGGGTAAAGGGGTATTTTTAGGGTTCAGGGTCAGTTTTCAGTTTTTGGGTAAAGGGGTATTTTTAGGGTTCAGGGTCAGTTTTCAGTTTTTGGGTAAAGGGGTATTTCTTGGGTTCAGGGTCAGTTTTCAGTTTTTGGGTAAAGGGGTATTTTTTGGGTTCAGGGTCAGTTTTCAGTTTTTGGGTAAAGGGGTATTTTTTGGGTTCAGGGTCAGTTTTCAGTTTTTGGGTAAAGGGGTATTTTTTGGGTTCAGGGTCAGTTTTCAGTTTTTGGGTAAAGGGGTATTTTTAGGGTTCAGGGTCAGTTTTCAGTTTTTGGGTAAAGGGGTATTTTTAGGGTTCAGGGTCAGTTTTGGGTTTTTGGGTAAAGGGGTATTTTTAGGGTTCAGGGTCAGTTTTCAGTTTTTGGGTAAAGGGGTATTTTTAGGGTTCAGGGTCAGTTTTGGGTTTTTGGGGTACAGTCGTACAGGGTAAAAATAAAATAAATTTAAATTCAATCAATTAAAGGAAATTAAAAAAAAATTACATTACATTATTAAGTTTTTAATTTATTTTAAATGTATATGTATTAGTTTTAATTTTTTAATGATGTTTTAATATTTTAATTTAATATTTGTAAAATTATATGTATTTTAAAATTATTTTTACATTATTATTAAAACATTTAAAAAAACGATATTTTTAATTTCGATATTTTTGTACTACGATATTATTTTTTCCATATTTTTGTACTTACCTTTATGAAGATATGACTCCGATATTTTTGATTTCGATATTTTTGTGTCCATATTTTTGTATGTAGATATTCTGTCTGTCGATATTATGTCAGACATTCCTCTAATTTAATGTAGACTGGAGTTGGAATATTATTTAATAATTAATTAGTGTCCAGCACCAACTCAAATTTAATGTAGACTGGAGTTGGAATATTAATTATTACACAATTAGTGTCCAGCACCTACTATAATTTAATGTACACTGGATTTGGTATATTAATAATTAAATTATTAGAGTCCAACATATACTCACATTTAATATACAGTGCAACATTTCTAATAAGATTGTTACATTATAGTAAGATAATGATACAAATAGTTCAACATGATTGTAGAAACATTATTTTTATTTATGTTTCACAAATAAAATGTTATTTCATAACAAAAATATTTTTATTACATTTGGTTTTAAAAACATATTTTATAAACACAATGATAAGCAACTATACAGAAGCATTATTATTTTCTTGATTTTTGTACAAAAATGAAATTTATTTATTATCTCTTTTACATATTGTAATTTCTGAAAGAAATGTAGAAATAACAAAAGTATTTTTCTATTATGATTTTTTCAGCTTCATTTCTAAACATCAAATATTTATAATATAAGTCACACATTTTTAACACATTTTTTAAATTATTATAATTTGTGACAATGTAGTTATATTTCTAAACATTGTTAACATAAATATTATTGTTTTCATAATATGTATTTATTACATTCATTTACATATTTGTTAATCAAATCATTGTTGGATTAAAGTAAATATTTTTTTTACAATAATAGAAACTTAATGTTTATTTTTGCCTATTTAGTTAAGTATAGATATTATATTTTATACTTGGGACTATTTTATTGCATTTGGGTGCTTTATTTTGTAACCGGGTTAGGTCGTTTTGGGTTATTTGGAAGAAGGGCTGATCTTGGTTGGGAGACACTTCACGTCGCTTCAGGTAAGGTTTATTTTATATGTTTTATGTGTATTTTAATGATGTTTTGAGACTAGTGACCTTATATTTAGTATTGTTGAATGTGAGGGAGTTATGTTTTAGATTTCGAAAACAGATAATTACTTATGGTATATACACGTAGTGTTAGTTAGTTAACTCATTATTTATAGAGTGAATTTTAGTCTTTTACGGTATATCTACAAGTGAAATCATCAATTTTAATATGTTTGTACCTAATTACTAGCTAATTAATGTGGGTGGGAATGTCTGTTTTCTATGTTTTTGTCATAGGTTTACGCTACATCGGAAGTTCCGTTTTTTTTTAAAGGAAGTGTTTGTTTGTTTAATTCAATTCTGCTTTACAAACACTTCTTTACATTTTTCGGTTTTCCAGGAGCGATTCTTTCTATTTTTCAACTTTTTCGGGTTTTTTATGGTTAGTCGATGGCTCTGGACAACGTGGATTTCTTAATTTTGGAACAGTTGTATTTTTACATTTTTTTGGGGGTTAATTTTGCACTACCTGGATTACTTTGGTGGAGAAGGACGTTATTGGATTGACAACATGATTGGTAAGTCCTTGCTTTCTTATTTTGTGTGGGTGGGTAATGTTATTTTTATTATGGAATTGTTTTTTACTTGTTATTTAGTTTTAATGTGTGCATATATTATAATAATATCTCTATATATTGCATACATTAAATACTTTAGAAGCTCATGTTACATATTTTTGCATACTTAGGTGATAATTTTAGTGTTTTATACCATTTTGGGAATTAATTAGAGTAGTGTTTTGGCAATGATGTTTAGGTATTCTATGCCTTTTGTACTAGGGTAAAGTTTTACTTGTTCTTCCAGGTACTTGTGCATTTGTTTATTTTGCTTTGATGTTTTAGGGAAAAGTTCAGTTACAGATTGGTCCATTCTAAATTCCTGGTAGCTCTGTTCTTTCTGTAGGCATTTAATGAAATGTTCTAGAGTAGGTTTGGTTCTGCCAGTTTATTGTACAAATGCATTGTGCCAACCTTCCACTGCATTGTTAGTTTTTGATTCTCCATTAAGGGTACTTCTGTAAACGTTCCACCAGGGTATGAGGAATTTGGGATTTCGTCTGTGGTCAGATCTGTGGAGTCTGCCTACCCAGGTGTCTTCAAAGTAGTCGAGAAATGGACTTAATTTAGCTTCATTTTGTTTGTAGAAGGGGCTGTCTATAAGAATGTTGTAGTGTTCAGCTACGTCTGTTTCAGGGACATAAGCAAGTGCAATGAGTTTTTTAATTTGGAAAGCAAAAGATGAGTTTGTAGCATATTCGACACTTAGGGTAGTTTTTTGAAGGTGTCTCCATAAACACTGGTTTAAATGATAATAGCAGCCTTGAATGCAGGTATGGGGGTGGATTTTTAGGATAGTTGAGAGCATTGCTTGCTCAAAATCAAGAATGATTTTTTCTGGAGAAAAATCATTAGTTTTTTGTTTAATTATATTTAATAATTCCATGTATGTGGAATTATTTTTGTTTGGTAATAGTGCATATAGCAAAGGTATGTTGCAGTTGTGGTAGAGGCCATGTATTGTGTATAATTGGAAAAATGGTTTGGGACAGATGTTAAATGTTCCATCCATCATCCAATATTGGCTTTGCTGCAGTTTAACTAAATTCATATTGGTACCAAAAATTATAAGCCTTTTGTCATTGTTTTCGTTGTCATAAACTATAAATGGTTGTTTATTTAAAGTTATTATTTGGTTTGCAGTTAAATTTATATCCTGATATGTTCTGGGAGATGGTGGTGTAGCAGTAGTAGCTTTTTTAGTTCGTGCTATAGTTCTTTTTAAGGAGAGAATATTTGGCATTTGGGTTGTGGCAGTTTTTGGGATTTTAGGAATGGCTTCTTTTAAAATGACATTTGTTTGCTTTTGGGAACCTGTACTAGCTTCTTTTATATTTTCCAAAGCTGTTCTAACTTCTATTTCAGTAACATTAGGTGGATGATTGTGTTCCCTAGTATACAGTACTGTAGCTTCTCTAGTTGTTGCTCTTCCATAGCACTTGTTAGAATAATATTTACAACATTTCCAATTAACTTTCATGCCATATTGCTTTTCTTGTGTATAAGTGTAACCCATGTAGCATAGTAATAGTTTTCCTTTCTGGCTGGTCACAAATTCGGCTCCTTCGGTCATTTTGTACTTTGTATATCTATAAAATATATATATAATAGTTAATGTCAAATTAAATGTGATAAATAATCTATGTTAGTGATAAGTAGGAATGTTTATACTTACGTGTTTTAGAATTTACAGCAAAATTAGGAGTTGCTTGCTTCTTTAGTTGGGGATAATTGTTTGTGATGTTGTTGTAGCTGTTATGAAAAACATGAAAGTAGTATATTATTAATTAATGTTTCGGTACATTTGCAATGTTAGAGCTCATTTCTACTACAAAAGTGTATCTTCATGATTCACATTGTGAAGATACTTACATATTTTTTTAGGTTGGTCTTTGCCAGTATAGTTGTTTCTTCAGCTTCTGGAGAGTAGTTTGTAGTGTTATCTTAAATAAAAAAGGAACATATGTGTTAGAATAATCACCATGTTGGTAAGTTTTTTAATAGATTATCTGGTAATTATGTTCTTTAATATACTTACTTTGTGATTAGTATCTGTATTATTCAGAATGTGGAGTTCTGTATTATGTCTGTATATCTATTCGTCGTGTTTGCTCTGTAAATAAACAATATATAGTAGAAAATAATTAGAACAGTTCTAAATGTTTGTATTGTTTTTCCACATTTATTTCAGTTGCATAATACTTACTTAGTAAAATGTATTGTAGAATTAGTACTGATGTCCTTAGTTCATTAGTAGTGCAGTTTTCAGTAGTAGAATCTACAGAAAAAAAGAAATATGTGGGGCAAAAGTCATTATTTCTGTGTGTTTAGATTTATGTGCACATAATGAAACAATGTGAAATTACTTACATAGTTATTAGAATCTGTATTCCTATGCTTTGTTCACAGTTATTTTGAGTAGAATATTCAGTAGTCGTAGTATCTAAAAAAAATAGTTTTATATAATTATTTAGCATGTTAAGTAGTATGAATAGCAAAGGGGCACTGGGTATTTAGCAGGTAAGTAAGTAGTAGTAGCAAA
This sequence comes from Lissotriton vulgaris, assembly GCF_964263255.1. Lineage (NCBI taxonomy): Eukaryota > Metazoa > Chordata > Amphibia > Caudata > Salamandridae > Lissotriton > Lissotriton vulgaris. The sequence goes on from NC_141691.1 coordinate 1,297,584,465, forward strand.
TAATGCAGTTTCAATTTTATTTACTTACTTAGAAGATGTTCTAGTAGTTTGATAGTCTGGTTCTTCTAGTTGTTGTGCAGCAATTCGGATAGAGATGAATCTCCTTCAGTGACTTTTGGCAAGTAGTTTGTGCTTAGATTTTAATTGTTTATATAGGGGAGTGTCAGTAGTAATTACTTTGCTATTGGTTCATTAAAAAAATTAGGCTTGTGATTGGTTAGTTAGTATATTTGAATTTCAGTTGTGATTACTTTGTAATAGAAGTGAAAAACTAATAAAAATGATAAAATTATACAAACTAGCATAGAATATTTTTATATGTGTAGGTGATATAATTATACCAATAGGATATTTTTGACGAATTAATAGTGTGTCTATAGTATTAATTTAAGTATTGTGTGTTTATTTAGATGTGAAAACATATAAAACGTTAATTAATTATGCAAACAGATGCATATAAAAAGTCGATATAGCTGATAATCCGATATTGATGTGCACAATATTTTTGATGTTGATATTATAGTTAATGTCATTATTTTTTGTAGAAAGCGATATTTTTGTTTTCCGATGTTAATGTAGTCGATATAAAAGTAAACGATGTTTTTGTATATCGATATTAAAAAATCGATATTTGTGTATATATCTAGTTAAGTATAGGAAGCCGATATTTTTGATTTCGATATTTTTGTTCCGATATTTTTGTACGTCGATATTGTGAATTTCGATATTTTGTCAGACATTCATTGGGAGGGTATAAAATACTATTCCCACTCAGAGAGTGCAACAGTAGGGAAAGCGTTGGATAGCTTAAGGGTAAAAATTACTATTCTCACTCCAGAGAGTGCAACAGTAGGGAAAGCGTTGGATATTGGAGGGTAAACATTACTATTCCCACTCCAGAGAGTGCAACAGTAGGGAAAGCGTTGGATAGCGTGGGGGTAAAAAATACCATTCCCACTCCAGAGAGTGCAACAGTAGGGAAAGCGTTGGATAGCGTAGGGGTAAACATTACTATTCCCACTCCAAAGAGTGCAACTGTGGGGAAAGCGTTGGATATTGTAGGGGTAAAAAATTCTATTCCCACTCCAGAGAGTGCAACAGTAGGGAAAGCGTTGGATAGCGGGAGGGTAAAAATTACTATTCCCACTCCAGTGATTTTAACTGTAGGGAAAGTAAATGATTTAATACATTATTAAAAATAAATCAAATATCAATACCAATAAAATATTAATTGAAATTAATAACCAATTTAATATTATGTAATAATTAATTAGAAATAGAAATAAATATTAGTTATTAAACATTAATTACCTATTCGTAATTATTTACCTATTTAATTTTCAATAACAAAAACTAATTAATATTACAAATTAATACCAATTAATAAATAACAGTAAATTAATTATCAATACACAAAACAGTAGGGAAAGCTTTGGATAGTAGGAGGGTAAAAAATACTATTCCCACTCCAGAGAGTGCAACAGTAGGGAAAGCGTTGGATAGCTTAAGGGTAAAAATTACTATTCCCACTCCAGAGAGTGCAACAGTAGGGAAAGCGTTGGATATTGGAGGGTAAACATTACTATTCCCACTCCAGAGAGTGCAACAGTAGGGAAAGCGTTGGATAGCGTGGGGGTAAAAATTACCATTCCCACTCCAGAGAGTGCAACAGTAGGGAAAGCGTTGGATAGCGTAGGGATAAACATTACTATTCCCATGCCAAATAGTGCAACTGTGGGGAAAGCGTTGGATAGCGTAGGGGTAAAAAATTCTATTCCCACTCCAGAGAGTGCAACAGTAGGGAAAGCGTTGGATAGCGGGAGGGTAAAAATTACTATTCCCACTCCAGTAAGTTTAACTGTAGGGAAAGTAAATGATTTAATACATTATTAAAAATAAATCAAATATCAATACCAATAAAATATTAATTGAAATTAATAACCAATTTAATAGTATGTAATAATTAATTAGAAATAGAAATAAATATTAGTTAATAAACATGAATTACCTATTCATAATTATTTAACTATTTAATTTTCAATAACAAAAACTAATTAATATTACAAATTAATACCAATTAATAATTAACAGTAAATTAATTATCAATACACAAAAAGTATTTTTAATATGTAATTAATTACAATTACATTACTTCCCACCCTATTCACCTATAAACCCAAAACCCACTACAGAAAATAAATTAATAACATTATCATAATTATTAAATACTTAATTAATACAAAATAATTACCAATTAATAGAAATTAATTACCCATTAAAAATTGATTAATTAACAATACATTTAAAATCAATACCAATAAATAAAAAAAAATATTTACTTAATTACAACTAAATTACTTCCCACCCTATTCCCCTATAAACCCACAACCCGCTACCGAAAATAAATTAATAAAATTAACATAATTAATAATTAATCAATTAATAAAAATTAAATCCCAAATAATACAAATTAATTACCAATTAAAAATTACCAATAAATTCAAAATGAATAACAATAAATAAAAAAACATATTTAATTAATTATAATTAAATTACTTCCCACCCATATTCCCCTATAAACCCACAACCCGCTACAGAACTAAAAAGCAAAATGTAATAAAAAATAAATAATAATTTCTAAAAATTAATATTTAATTTAATATATTTAAATTACTTCCCACCCTATTCCCCTATAAACCCACAACCCGCTACAGAATTAAATTACGCAAAAATTGGATAACATAAAATTCATTACTTAAAATAAATTAAACATACATTACAAAAATTAATATACACTTTTCACACATATACTAACATACAAAACACTTTAAAAAATTCGATATTATTAAAAATTCGATATATTTAATGCCTATATTGTATACTTAGATATTTTGACTTCGATATTTTGACAATCGATATTACTTAACTACAATTCGATATTTTTAACCACTATATTATGTCCATTCGATATTTTGTCCATTCTATATTTTTACTTCGATATTATGTCCATTCTATATTTTGGAATCGATATTATGACTGTTTACGGTACAGCAATTGTAAACACGAACTCTCTGTGGCCAAACCTGTTCCTTCATTGTGTGCTGCTTTTATATGTTTGGTGGTGCTGGTCTTGCAGTTAGTGTTAATTGACTTCAGCTGGAGCGTGGTGGGGGATGCTAGGCACTTGAAACGTTCATCAGGCCAAAATGGAGGTATTCTGGCAAAAAATCGAGAGTTCGGGCCCGGAAGTGGGGATTCCTGCCCAAAAGCGGAGATTCAGGCTCGGGAGCGGAATTCCCACTCCGAGTGCGGGAATTCCTGCCCGAGAGCGGACCTAAAGTTAGTAGTCATTATGGGATTATTACAATACTGGAGTAGTTTGGGGGGCGATTACATTTTAATCTGGGGTGGTGATTTCAATAGCATACTATGTAAACTCAATATAGGGGACCAATGTGGACATGAAGACGAATTAGGTGATTATATTGCCCACTTCCCGCATAACTCTTATGGGGAAATAATAAACCATGTAATGTACAAATACGATCTACAAATCATGAAGTTAACTGCCCATGAGGGAGTCTACGTGGAACATATATATGAGGGGACTAGGTCGTCTTCATGCATCGATCATTTTTTAATATCAAGGAATAGCAGGCCTTTCATTGATAGATGTTACATACAGCATAGTCTGCTTAGCGATCACCACCCCTTATGCTAACACTGATCTCTAGCTTATATAGTGTGGTAAAGGAACACGTCTCTAAGGCTGATACAAAAATGCAGGGTGAAAACAGGATATCAATAAAGTGGACAGGAGTAAACCCTACAACTTTTTTGGAAAATAGAGTTGAGAAAAGAAATCACCAAATAAAAGTTTGCCTGGACAAACTCTCTAGTGATATTGTAACAGCTGTTCAGAATATTTCTGCTGAAATCAATAAAGACTTGAAACTCAAAATAAGAATAAGAAAAATAGGAGCTACTGCCCACGTTGGTTTTTTTATAAACGATGTTCTAAACTAAATAGAGATCTGAAGTAGGCCCTCAAAGTTAAACCCAGGGACAGGGAAAAAATTAGTACCCTCTGAAAAAGTTATAAGCAGGCCCTAAATGTGAGAAAAATGGAAATTAGGGAGAACGCGTGGGACAGCCTGATCCAAGCAGCTGAGACTAAAAATTCCATTTTATTTTGGAAAACTTTAGATCGACCCTTATTCAAAGATACTTCATCTGTCAAGGTTGATACAGTAGTGACGCCAGTAGAATGGTTAACCCATTTTAGAAATATTTTCAATCCCACACAACAAATCACAAACACAGATAGAAATTGTAACGTTATTTTATTAAACAACAGCAAGTTAGAATTTATCACTTTAGAGGAGATTAGTACAGCCTTACACAATAGTGCAAGCGGGAAGGCTGCCAGCCCGGATGGGATTCCTATAGATATCAAAGAATGGGTTGACTCCATATGGTTTTATAAATTTATTCGATTAAAGTTGTTTCGTGTTTCAAAAGTTCATCAGTGGATTATTTTCATCCAACTAATTCTGTTTATCACAAAATCATCATCGCTCCGATGCATTTCGGGTCCAAAACCCTTTCTCAAGGAGCACTGCAAAAAGAAGAACGATCTATATTGACATCATAGTAGTGTTATCAAGATAGCATATTCAAGCAGAGCAATTCCCAAAAAAAAGTAAAACCAAACGTGTGCATTCCAAAACATAAAACAAAAAGTTTGTGCAAACATTAATACAGAAACTATAGGAAAGTAGTATAGACCGATGTATGAATAACCAGAAAATGTAGCAAAGTAAACCCAACTGGGAGACAGGAAGCTGTGTCAGAATGAAATTAATGCACCTAACAGAGGAGTGCATACGTTACAAGAAGGCGGGGGTAACAAAATCCGAGCTCACGTGTAAGTGAAGCTGTAACGCGGTGCTAGAAGGAGAAATAAAAACGGGCGGTTAAGTAATCACTCGAAACGCGAGTGCAGTGTTAAACGAAGGTTGGCTGTCGGTTTTCTATTAATGCGCTTACCGATATGTGATATTCAAGAAGGGACAGAAGAAGTCTCCTAGTTCTTACTGCAGCTCAGGCTCGCCGGGCTGAAGTGACAGCTCGCGAGTGAAATAGACAAGCTTAAAAGTAACGCGGGATCAGCCACCAAGGAAATTAACGAAGGACTTAATACTATTAGCTATGGGGGCCATGTTGGAACGGTGTAGAGTGGGAGGTAACGTGAACATAAAGGGCATGCAGCTGACACGGTGCAGTAAACGAGTTGACAAGTGGAAGGAAAATAAAAAACAAAAATTATACAAAATAGTAAGATGAAAATAGGATGCAAATCAGTTACATTGACATAAATTTAAAAAATAATAATAAACTCGGAAGTGCAATTGACATCTCAGAGAACTCGCACAATATGAATGTGTCCATTATGTACCCGGCTGGGTACTTTACAGGAAGCAACTTAGCTCTATTCGATCATTGAGCCCAAAAGGTTTATACGATTGCAAAAAGTAGATCCATGAAGTTTCCCTTTGTAGTAGAAACTTATTGTTGTCTCTTCCTTCTTTTTTTTCAATCATCTCGAGGACCAAAAATTTCAATTGTGCCACGGTATGTTGATTTTCCATGAAGTGTGCCGCCACACTAGATTTGGTTTGCTTTGTCCGGATATTAGATTTGTGTTCGTTTAATCTAACTTTGATTTTTCGCTCCGTTTTACCTATGTAAGTCTTGCCACATGGGCACTTGAGGAGGTAAATTAGATTGGACGAATCACACGTTGCGTTGACTTTCAAATTAATCGCTGTTCCTCTCATGGGGTGGTTGATTTTGTTACCCCTTATGATGTTGTTGCAACTGTTGCAGTTAAGGCACGGTATGGTGCCCTTATAGGTGGGTGAAATGGGTGTCTCTTTTGAGAGGATCTCCTTTAGGTTGTTAGCTCTGGTGTAAGCAAAAATCGGAGGGTTTTTGAACATGTCTTTAAAATCAGGTTCAGATGCCAGAATTCTCCAATGTTGTAAGATGATTTTTTTAAATCTTCCACTCACTGTTGAGTATTTAGAGACGACCACCATCCGGTTGGTCTCTTTTCTGGTTGTCTTTTTCAAAGCTGTTTGGCGTTGAATTCTGGAAACTTTAGTCTTGGCCTCCTCTGTGGTTTCCTTTGGGTATCCTCTGGATGTGAATCTTGAACTCATTTCATCTATCCGTTGAACCAGAATCTCCGGATTGGATACAATGCGTTTAACTCGCAGCATTTGACTATATGGTAGGTGACATTTTAACGAATTTTGATGAAAGCTAGCGAAATGCAACGTATTGTTGCGGTCTGTCGGCTTTCTGTAGAGGTCTGTAGCTCTGAGCTGAGCTGCAGTAAGAACTAGGAGACTTCTTCTGTCCCTTCTTGAATATCACATATCGGTAAGCGCATTAATAGAAAACCGACAGCCAACCTTCGTTTAACACTGCACTCGCGTTTCGAGTGATTACTTAACCGCCCGTTTTTATTTCTCCTTCTAGCACCGCGTTACAGCTTCACTTACACGTGAGCTCGGATTTTGTTACCCCCGCCTTCTTGTAACGTATGCACTCCTCTGTTAGGTGCATTAATTTCATTCTGACACAGCTTCCTGTCTCCCAGTTGGGTTTACTTTGCTACATTTTCTGGTTATTCATACATCGGTCTATACTACTTTCCTATAGTTTCTGTATTAATGTTTGCACAAACTTTTTGTTTTATGTTTTGGAATGCACACGTTTGGTTTTACTTTTTTATGGGAATTGCTCTGCTTGAATATGCTATCTTGATAACACTACTATGATGTCAATATAGATCGTTCTTCTTTTTGCAGTGCTCCTTGAGAAAGGGTTTTGGACCCGAAATGCATCGGAGCGATGATGATTTTGTGATAAACAGAATTAGTTGGATGAAAATAATCCACTGATGAACTTTTGAAACACGAAACAACTTTAATCGAATAAATTTATAAAACCATATGGAGTCAACCCATTCTTTGAACCAGAGGGAGTGCCCAAATACTGGGATGTGCGCATTTCTAATGTTCACACGTATTTAAAGTCTTAAATCTGGCGTAAACGGACGGTTACGCTACCAGTTGGAGCACCTTTAAACTCACATGAATGTATTTGTGAAGATTTAATTTCACCTTACCTATTAACAACGCAGTGCATTGCCTATCCCACTTTTTGTATTCCTATAGATATTTCAAGCACTGTATTGATTTTTGGTCACCCATTTTAGCTTATTATTTTAATGCAATCATCAGGTGGTGCTACCCGTGACTTGGGTTGACAGTGTGATAGTACCCATTTTAAAAAAAGGCGATAGAGGTAGCACAATATGCTACTGTCCAATTTCGGTACTTGATTCCACATCTAAACTTATGGGTAGAATTTTGTTAGCCTGACTAGAAACCTGGGTTAAAGATAAAAATATTCTGACTGAAGCCCAGTATGGTTTCAGAAGGGGCATTGGAACGGTGGAGCAGGCAGTTAACCTCGAATTGCTTATAGGGAAATACACTCTAGCAAAAGAAGGTTCACTCCATCTTTGCTTCGTCAACCTTTCCAGCGCGTTTGATCTAGTAAACCACGTTATGGCAAACACTGGAAGAGATGGGCGCCCAACATGACATTCTTAGCCTTTTATCTCAGATATATGCTTATTTAATCTCTAAGATAACATATGGTCAAAACGGGGAATGCACAATGCATTTTAGAGTAACGTGAGGGATCAGACAAGGCTTCGTTCTTGCCCCCTTTTAATTCCGTTATATATAAAAAAAAAATCCTCATTACAGCATGGTTACTGCAATCTGGGCCGGTTCAGAAAACGAAACACCCTTGATCCTTCTATGGTCCAAGCAGTTACATACAGCACCTTCCACGGCACCCAACTGTCATTCTTAAAAGAACGCTGGGGAAGCGGCATAGCCTTCTTACCACCCCAATCCATGGCTTGATGTAATCATTGGACTAGGTTTCCGAATTTGTTATCAATGGTCACCTTTCAATCCAGCCAATTCAAAAAGGGCTCCCACACCTCAGCCGGAGTAATTTTATCCCTTTTAATGTCAAATCTACATGTCCATTTAACCACATTCAACCAAGTTATTACATTGGGAGGTTGAGGGTCTAATCAATATTTACAGATTTCCCTTTTAGCCAGAAGGATTAAATAAAACAGTAAACCCCTCTGTTTAAATCTTAGGGCCTGTTGGGTTACACAGTACACTCCTAAGAGTACCAAAGTTTCCGTTAAGGTTATATTTTCTCCCAGAATATCCCTTATATTGCTTTCCACTGAACTCCAGTAGACATTTAACCCTGGGCATGTAAAAAAGACATGTAGGTCATTTGCTTTGAGATAGTTATACCTTTTACATCTTGGCCCCGGCTGTTGCACAAATTTTGATAATATATGTGGTGTCCAATATAGCCTATGAATGACAAAAAAGTGGTGTCTTTTAAGATTAGCTGGAGTAACAATGTCATATAGGAGTTTAACTGAGTCAGACCACAAAACCTTCATACTTCCCTCCTGCAACACCCCTGTCCAGACCTCAGATGGATCTTGCGTTTTCGCCTCCTCCCCCTCCAAAACATTTCTGTACCAAATTGCTACTTCTTTAGCTTTCTGTGAGGGGTCCTGTATTAAAGTCTAAAAATCCCAGTTGCCTCCCACATCAATCCCTACCATTGTGGCCCATGAAGTGAGCTGTAGGTACTTGAACCTTGAGAGACTGCTGCCCGTCTTAATGTACAAAACTTCCCATGGAACCAATGCGCCTTCTGATGTTAGGTCGCCCAATTTTTCGACTCCTGCCTGCTTTAGAGGTAAGCTTAGGGCATCATTGAGGCATTCCAGTGTCCCCCGGGGAATTCCATTTTGGAGCAAACTCTGAGAAATAGCCAACCTTAAGGATTCGTCTCACTGCCGGCCATAGACTTAAAGCTGCTTTCAGCACATTCAGTCGTCCTTTTTTAAAAAAAATTCTGAGCTCCAAATTTATAGAGAAATGCTACACCTGCTTCTTTGGTCATCTCACTCAAGATTAAGCCCCACGTAGTGCTCTCAGGTTCTCCTACCAGCATATGGGAGTTCTTCCATTGAAAGGCCATAGAGTAAAGCCTAATGTCTGGTAATGCCAGTCCCCCTTTTTTTAAACATCTTCTGAGTTTTTTCCAAGACAGCCGTATCCCCCAGGGAGGCAGAATAAATCTAGAAATCTTCCCTTGGATATTCGTAATCTCCTCTTTTGGGAAGCTGAGTGGTTTTCAGAACCCCTAGTCGATCTGTGTGTGCAGCAAACACGATAATGACCTATCTGAGCCCCGGCTGGCACAAGAAAGAAGGAAGATTCACAAGAAAACACGCTTGGAGTATTTTGGAACAAAAGAGGAATTCAAAGATGGCCGCCGCGGGGCAAGACGCGTTACGGTCTAGTTATTTTTCCCACATCTGCGAGGAGTCCTTGGTGAAGCGTGCGCTCCCTAACGAGTGCGCACTTCACTGAAGATTTTCCCGAGTCCGGTTCAGTGCTCGAGCGTTCCGTAGATTTTCTGAGAAGAAACCGTCTTAGTTAAATTCAAAATCGAGAGTTAATTTCTAGTAAGCCATACCTTTATTCCTTCATGCCTGAATTCGGAATTCCTCCTCTGAGTCAGAATAGAGCAAAACTCCGCCCAACTGTCGTCTTCTCGTCACGTCATCTCCTGTGTTGGCGTTTCCTGTCAGGTTTAACCCCTGAAGAACGCAGGAAGAGAATCACAAGAAGAATAAGCTAAGTGATAATATTGTATTGCGAAAGTTCACACGTGAAGACTTGTATGACAAATTATTGAGTGGAAATACTCACCTGTTAATGTTGAAAATATTGGAAGAGTTCAGTCGATGTTTCCCTAAGCTGCAAAATAAAAAGAAAGAAAATTTAGTGATATTAAAAGGGCTTAGAGAGAATAGCACTTAGAGAAACTAATTATTAGTAAGTCAATTCCTTTAAAAGAAAATAACAGAAGCAAATGCAAGATACCCAAGGATTACTAATTAATCAAAATAAGCTAAAGCTACATTTAAAAGGCTGGTAGGTGAAGTAAATGAAATAATAATATAATAATTAGGAAAAGGGCTAAAAATAAATGTTCACTGAGTGTTATGTGTTTATAGGTTAGTCAGCAAGGGAGAATAGAAGAACAGAAAAGTTCAAAGGCTGCAGACACTAACCACATGAAGAGAGGCTAGTTCTTAGGAGCAAGGGGTAGGTAGATTCTACAAGTGTACAGAATAAATAATGGATTAGGGATTAAAGGTAGAGTAGGACAAGTTATTGAAATATTGTACTCTATTAGTTTCCTCAGGTATCATTTTCGAGAGGCAGTCTGTGAATAGACAAGACAGCAAGAAAAGATGCCAAGAAGGAAATCCAGAGATCTCTAGCCAGTCTCTTCTTTTGTTTATTATTTCGTCTACTCCCCCTTCCCCCGCTGGGGTTGTTTGGAGATTAGATTTTAATCAGTCTCTGGAGAATCCTGGAGAGGGAGTTGGGAACAAGCATCTTCTGTTCCTGTGCAAGTGTACGGTAAGGGTCTTCGGAATTCTAACTCTGACAGTGGTATACATTTAAAAAGGTAAGTGAATTTTGGTAGGACTGACATTTTAACCAAATTAACCCTCCCATATATAGACAGTGGTAGATTTTTCCCCTTGCCAAATTCCTGTCTATTTCCTTCAAGTTTACTAGGAGGATCTTTTATATCTTCTCTACAATTAATATCCCTAAATATTTTAATCTCCGGACTAACTCTACCTCCCCATCCATCCATATTCCAACACATTACCTCATTTTTTTCTAAATTGACAAGATATCCTGAGAGTAGGCCAAATTCAGCAGTCAGATGTTCTATTCTTGACAATGTTTGTGTTGGGTCCGAGGTGTAAACTACAAGATCGTCTGCATATAATGCTATTTAGCTATGGGTCAGGAGTTGGTGTATGGGAATGATCTTATCATCTAACCTTAATTTGTGTGCGAGTGGTTCCATATACATATCGAAAATAAGGGGGGACAGGGGGCAACCCTCTCTCGTCCCCCTCTTAATTTCGAATCCTATTGTTAGTACTCCATTCAGCATCATTTTTGCTGTGGGTTACTCGTATAGTTTTTGTACTGCACAGATAAAGTTAGAGCTAAATCCCATTGTATCTAGAACGGCCCACAGAAATAACCAGCAAACCTGATCAAACGCTTTGACGGCCTCTATTGTGATCACCACCAAAGGGATTGATCTTTCAACCGCTAAATCTATGGTTCCTATTAATGAGAGTGTTAGGTCTTGGATCTGTCTCTTAGGGACAAACCCTTTCTGGTCAGGGTGTATCAGTTCTGTTGCCTCTTTAACTAATGTCCGCGCCAATATACCAGTGTATATTTTTAGATCCACATTTAATAAGGATATATGACAATATGAGTTGGGATTTTTCAGGTCCTTGGCAGGTTTTAAAATTAACATAATGATAGCCTCATTCCAAGAATATGGAATTTTCTCCCCCTCCTTATATGTAGCATTAAGACGAGACGTCTTTGTTATATTTCGATGGCATTGATGTTTTACTACAGAGTTTAAAAGCTGACGCCCCTATGGTTGGCAAGAGTGTAACCGCTGTTTTATTATATGCGGACGATGCAGTCCTGATTTCCAGGACTGCAAATGACCTTCAATTCCTGATAGACAATTTCACTCATTTTATGAATGATAAAGATCTATAGATAAATTTGACTAAGACCTTGGTCATGACGTGTGGAAAAAGTAAAATTAAGAGTAGAACTCACCACGTGGAAGGAGTGCCTATTGAAAGGACATCTACCTTTTCCTATCTGGAGTTGCTTTTTAATTGTAAAGGTACATAGAGTGCACATATACATTCTTGTAAACTGAAATTTTCGAGGATAAGAGAGGCAATTTTTAGATTTTCACAAAAATTGGGAAACAAGCCAGTACGAGAACATTTTAAATTATATGGAAGCAAATGTACAACAGGGGTAGGTTATGGCGGTGCACTTTGGGGTATGGAGGATACATCCCCATTAAAAACGTTGGAAAATAAATTCGTACAAAGGGTCTTATTGGTTCCTAACTCCACGGCTAGCTTTATTGTGCACAGGGAGACAGATGTACCATACCTTAGTGACTTGATCAGTATGGCTGCCATTATGTTGTGGTATCAAATTTGGATCAAGGATGAAATGTATTTTACTAAGGACATAATACGAGATTGTCTTACCCTGGACCACTCAAGGAAAATACCATGGTTACAATGCATCTGTGGCCTTTTAACTGAGTGTAATGTGGATGTCGATTTTAGAGACCCTGTGAGTATCAAGACTTATAGTACGGGAGATTTAAAATTGAGATTTTTTAAATCTAGGGTAAAAACAAGAGAAGCTGCGATGACTTTAAAACCATGTGTCAAATCCTATTGTGAAGGGCCATTCTCCCTGGGCACCCAACCATATCTTATATTTATTAGGAACTCTCAACATAATTTTATCTAACAAGATTAAGGTTGAGTCCACTATCAGATAGCATTCCCTAAGATGGGTATGTGGAGCGCAAAATTACCTAAGTGCCTATGTGATGGCAAATCCCCCCAAAGCGCTCTGCACTTTATATTGTTTTGTAACTTTTATAGGGATATTAGGAAATTAATTTTACTCCCTCTTTTGATCGCCGGTCCTAGGAAGCTTGTTTCTGGTCCAGGGAAGGCATGGCTTGGCAGTTCGGGCTGGACTGTTCCCATGAGGCACAGGGTCAGACTGATTTGCATATGGCCATGTCTGAACTGGGGTGGCAGAGTGGGCTAAAGAACGGTGATGGATTAAACCCAGATCTGTTGACTGTGTGTGAGTGTTTGCTTGGCTTAGATGCTCCGTCCATCACCACCCCCTTTTGTACCACTTTGTTCACCATAAGTTGGCTTGGTATGCTCAGTCGTGAGTCCCTTGCTCACTTTGCCAATGGATTCAAGCAAGCCTGGCTGAACACGGCTGGAATGCCAGAAACCGGTCCTAGGAAGCGTGTTTCCGGTTCAGGGAAGGCATGGCTTGGCAGTTCGAGCTGGACTGTTCCCATGAGGCACAGGGTCAGACTGATTTGCATATGGCCATGTCTGAACTGGGGTGGCAGAGTGGGCTAAAGAACGGTGATGGATTAAACCCAGATCTGTTGACTGGGTGTGAGTGTTTGATTGGTTTAGATGCTCCGTCCATCACCACCCCCTTTTGTACTGCTCTTTTGATCGCTAACAGTCTGTATTCTTATAAGAGCGCTTTTTATCAGATCTGTAATTTAGAAAATGTTTCAATATGTAACACGGTTATTGTTTTTATTCAGTTGGCCATTAAGCGAAGAAAGGAACTTTTATATCTAAAAAATTTAAATCATCAAATTGAGTAATTGTATGCATATCATTTTATTGTCCATGTGGTGACATGCAAGTTTGATTAGCACACTGTAATTTTTAAACGTGTCTTTAAATTAACCCAATTAGGATGTATTGTTTTTATGAGAAATCTAGTTTTGAGCATTTTAATTGTATGATTATCGAAATTCTGTGATGAATCAATTGCTGCTCCTTTTTCTTTTCCTTTTTTAGAACGCTTTTATGGATATATTGTTATATTCCGAATAAAGCTTGCTTTGATTTTTTATTTTGCTTCTGTCCTCATTCGCCTTCATCCACCTTAAACTGACCGCCTGTTCGTAGCCTTACTTGACAACCCGGGATGGCTTAGGCATTTTAAGATGGAAACTCTCGATGCCTTCAGCCTGTAAGGGTACGCTATCAGACTGGAAAGTTGTTTCTCCACAGAGAAAAAAGGTAGGATTCACTCCAACTAGGTCCATAAGAACCTAATGGACACTATCGATAGCCTGAAAAGGCTTAAGATGGTCCAGAGAGTATCCAAAAGGAAATCTTATTTTGATTTGATTTGATTAGTAGTTGTAAATCCATTCTGTGAATACCAAAAGTAGTAAGGTCATTCTGTGAATACCAAAAGTAGTAAGTTCATTCTGTGAATACCAAAAGTAGTAAGTGCCTTCTGTGAATACCAAAAGTAGTAAGTGCATTCTGTGAATACCAAAATGGTAGTAAGTTTAGGATTTTGCCTTAAGTTAGTTCTGTGAATCGGGGCCCGACTCAAAGAATGACTCTGTGTTTTACGCACTACACTGGAAAAGCAAAGGGAGAACTCCCACAAGTAATTTGTATTCAGCTCTTATGATGTCTCTGTCTCCAGTAAACCATGTGTTAGCCCCTCCCTTCCGAAGTTTGAGTCTAGTTCCGACCCTGGGGCTTATGCCCACCAGGAATCCCTATGGGAATTCCTGGCAAGGGGAACTGTAAGACGTTGGCCTGGTATATGCTGTCCACTAATTAAAGTGGGCACCATGCACCAGTCCAAACGACCCTTATGATGTATGAGATCAGAGATAACCGTTAGAAAGCTATCCTAGTGGTAGCTGTGGAGAGCGTCCTTCAGGCTTAATCTGGACTCTAGTCCCAATTGTTTTGTAGCCCTCAGGACTTCTAGGAATTCCTTGCCTTGGGTCAACTGCTCTTGCCTGAGTCTAAACTTAGCCTTCTCAAGTTCAAGCAGTTGATACTCCCTGTCTAAGGAATGGCCCCTCTTGCTAGATACAGAGGTCCCTACAGACTGTCCTGAGTGATGTGACTCAGCACAGGGAGATCTAGATCTCCTTGGAAAACTCTGCACTATTCCAGGAGGAGTGAAGAGAGGGCCATTTTGGCCTTCCTCACCACCTCCCTGAAGATCTGAGTTGTCCAGGTGGGAATCATCTTGATCCTCATGGCCAGGGTTTGAGCCTAGGTCATAGACGGTGTCACCTCCTGACCTGTCTTCATTGCCTGTGCCCCCCACTTTCTCCTGTCCATCTGACCCAGGGGTCTTCCTAAGATCATCAAGCATTAAGGCCTCTATGAGGCGGTGGGTGTTTGCAGTTCTCCCTGTCTTCAGCTTCCTAGAGGTAGACAGGGCTTTCAATTCTTGGAATGAAAGCTCACTGTATCTAGAGGGCAGAGAGCCACTGGCATCCTTTAGAAGACATACTAAGTGTGGTGAGGTGTTGCACCTACCTAACCTTGTGGGAACTAAACTCTCTGAGGTTGCAGAAAGGGTGTGCTAGACCCTTGACTTACCCAACCCTAAGTTCAGTAGAACTTACTTATTCTAAGCTGGTATGATATGTACCTAGTACTTAGTAGTTTTTAGTTAATCAAAACAAAGATGTATCCCGTAAAACAATGCAGGCTTGAATCCCAACCGAAACACACAGCAATGTGAGAGGTTGGCCTGGTATATGATGTCCACTAATTAAAGTGGGCACCTTGCACCAGTTTAAACGACCCTTATGATGTATGAGGCCAAATATAACCTTTAGAAAGCTATCCTTGTGGTAGCTGTGGAGAGCAGCCTTCATGCTTAGTCTTGAAGGAATGTAAAGCAGCTTGTTTTACCAGAATATCACTGTTCATATTAATTAAATGTAAGGAGAACCACAAAGTAGTTATAAAAATATGTATTTATTTATATAACTCTCTCTAGTATCCTCTACACGAGAATGCAACACAAAGCACACAATACTTTAGCAAAGAAACAGTTGTAAGTAGCACAATACACAGTGGTCTCTGGGGGAGACCAAAACATATACTAATATAGTGGTATAAGAACCACGAATCGAGTCGAGACAGTGTCTAGAGCACGTAGAATCGCTGGGACC
Organism: Lissotriton vulgaris; assembly: GCF_964263255.1. Taxonomy (NCBI): domain Eukaryota; kingdom Metazoa; phylum Chordata; class Amphibia; order Caudata; family Salamandridae; genus Lissotriton; species Lissotriton vulgaris. The sequence continues at coordinate 1,297,600,311 of NC_141691.1, forward strand.
CCAAGGAACCACTCCAGGTGAGTAAACAGGAACCCCATGGAGGACTGGTGCACTGTGGTAACAAGACTGTGTGTTACATACAATTCAATGGGAGAGTCGCGGTTACAATTTGAAAGTTAAAGGACCCTTCCCAGTGGATTACAAGGAAACCCTTTGGAACCCCCCGTGGATACTGAAGTACCAGAGTTATTTACCCCAGGGAAGCCGGGTGCATAGGTCTGAAGTGGCGTCGGAAACCGCTGTTGTTCTCAACGGGAGTCTTCAAAGAAATGCCACTTTTGGAAGGAAGAAAAGTGTCAGGTGGAATCTGCTGGTGGATTCTTGATGGAAGGAACCTGAAAGCAGAGGGGACAGAGTCTGGGTCACTCAGGAGGGACCTGGGGCTCGGTAGACAAATGCCCACCGATGGCGGGTGCTTCAGGTGCAAAGAGGGGATGCTTGACTCTGCAGCCACGAGGACAAGGAGACGTTGAGGACAACCAGGAGCCACTTGCGAGCTATCCCACAAAGGATGTCAAGTGCTGAGGGATCAGTGTCTGGCTGGAGTACCAACAAGCCTTGACAACAGCAACCAATGCAGGAAGGTCAAGCAGGTTAAGGTGTTGACCAGCAAGGTCCAGGGGACTCACCAAGCAATGGGGGGTCAGGACACATCTGGAGCAACCAGAGAAGCCCAACAGAATTCAAGATGACCCTCAGGAGGACTAACAGGCCGAATGACTAGGAGTCGTGAGGGACCTCAAGCAAGATCACAAAGTATCAGCCCATGGAGCACTCGGTACGAGGAAGCCAGAGTTCTTTGGTGGAAATACTGCTCAGGGTCAGGACTACATGGGTCTAATGCACAAGCTCAGGAATCACCAACAAGCATATGCACTTGCAAAAGTATGCCGTGCACAGGGGTTCAAGTTATGCGGTCCCCAGGCGGGATACTGGCCCCAAACTCAGTGAGAGGGCAGCTCGACATCAAGGAATGTGGGAACCCACCTCCTGTGTTGCTGGAGCCTGGAGAGTCTGCAGGAGCTCAGGATCACCAGACCAGTCATACGCTTTACGGTGCCTGTGAATGCAGGAGAGTGACTCCTTCACCCCAAGGGAGATTCTTCTGATGTCATTGATGCTCCACAGGTCCTGCACAGAGCCTGTATGGTGCACATTCACAGACGATGCTTTGGACAGGGAGGGAGACAAAGTTGTGCCCAGTCGAAGTCCGGCGAAGTCCAGAGTGTCCAAATGGTCGAAGTTCAGTGGTTTCTTGTTCAGAATCTTGCCCACGTCAAATCTAAGGTCCTACAGCCAGGTTAGCCCTTTTGTACCCACGGGAGAGGGTTGGATAGATTATGGGGACCCTCCTAGGGGAGGGTCAGTACAGGGGGGTGGTTACACCCATGTCCTTTGTCCAGTTGTGCTCCAAAGCAGGAGCCAATGGCTCCCAGAACTGGTTTGTACTGGACTATGAACAGGAACACCAAATGTGCCCCGTGCAGATTTTCAGGCACTTTGGAAGTGCACCCACCCAGTTCCAGTACACTAAATCCTGTCTGGGAGGTGGTCACACCTCCCTGTGACAGGATGCCTATTGTGCTACCTTCCTCTGTTCAAGCTTGGCTCAGCAGCAGGAGGGCAGAAATGTGTCTCTGGTCGGCAGCATCCATTTTGTGCTGTCTGGGTCGAGAAGGCTGCTACCGGGATGACCAGGGACCCAAGAAGCGTCCTTCGGAGGGGTGGAATCATACCTCCCACACCGGTTACTGGTGTGGAGGTATGATTCTGAGGTATTTGATACCAAACACCTTATGTTTTGTTTCAGCCATTTTTGAGATAGCATTTACCACGAGGTTATAATGCACCTCTACATATATGTCTGGCTGTGTCACAGACAACACAGGAGAATGGTGTCCGAAGGCTGCAGAGTGGCTCTGCTCATGCAGGGGCACCCTCTCACGTAAAACCCAGCACCCTGCCTTCAGGATTGTTATGGCCTGCTGGGGTGACTTATAGGTTTTAAGTGTAGAAATGTATAGATATAGTTAACCTATATCTAAAGTAAGTTTTGCAAGCACCAGCTTACACAGGCTGCAATAGCGATCTGTAGTTCCATATTGCATGGACTCTCAATGGTGGCATAAAACATGCTTCAGCCCATGGGAGCCCTCTGGGGTACCTATACCCTGGGTACCATTGTACCATATACTAGGGACTTATATGGGGACCCCAGTATCCAACCTGGAGTGTACCTAAGTAAATGTCAAACACATTTTAGGGACAAAGCAGATAGACTGGGATCCTGATTAGCAGGATCCCAGTCAGACTAGTCAAAAACAGTTTAACATCAAACAAAAAGTGGGGGTAACCATAAGAGGCAGATCCTACTCTCCTACAGGAGCTGAGCTAAATTTAGTAATTTTGCATTTACTACTGAATTTACCTGTCTGAATATCCCCCCACACAAGCAACAGAAAAGAGAATGTCTCCTTCTACAAGTTTACACTTACAAAGTTGGTTTCTAATAATGTGTATGTTTAGTGATAAGAAAAGAGTAAAAAGGGCTTTTGGTTACTAAGCTGCATACTTTTATCAGAAAAAAACTTTATGTAAATAAAGAAGGCTGGTTTTGCTGTGTTGCATCAAACAGTTCTATTTGAAAAAAGATAGCCAATCAAATAGGCTACCTCTTTGGCGATCACAAAGGATGCCTGAAGGTTGTTCTAATGTGTGACATCAGATTATGTGACTTTCATGTGGTGTTCTCATGTGAGGAACACCTTGTAACTACAGAAAAACTACGACATGCCATATTTCTACAAGTAACCTCCAAAACAACGAATGAGCAGACCTATCTTCCCAGACCATGGCCTTAATACTATGAAGTCCAGGAAAATACCTAGATAAATTAACCCACTGCCAGTAACTGCAGTTCCTTTAGTTGCCTAGCAGAAGTAATGGCCACTAAAAAGGAAGCTTTTTTTTTTATAGATTTTTAAATCTGTTTTTTTTTAATGAACAACATCATGCGGATAGTGAGAGGTTGAGAAGAGCTATGGGGATTCTGGTGGAGAACTGGAAGTGATGAGAAATAGGGAAAGCATTTCCAATGTCTAATCCAAACATACCGTCAGGCTACCATGATGCCTTTGCAGCAACGGCAAAAGTGCATAGCATCTACCAGAAACTGGATATGGACTCCCATGCACGTAAATAGCTCTGAACAGTCCCCAGCCAGAACTGTCATGGATAATGCTTTGAAATTCTTTATTAAAGACTGGGATGCATAATTTGCAACTGGCCCAAATTGGGTCTGTGGGGGCTTGGTTTAAACCTGTGTATGATTTGAATAGCGCTTTATCCATCTTCCTGTCTACTGGGTCATTGGATGTAGCATCCTCCATCCTCATATTGACACGCTACATTTGATAAGTTGGAATCACCTACTGTGGCAGATCTGGATCCTCTTACGGGTCCAGCCTGGTGACATCTTCAGTTTGAGTGAGTTCAGCATACTTAGGACCTGATTACGTCACAAATGTCTGCAGTATTACAAGTTCCATAGGATATAATAGAATTGTAACTTGGCAGACGGGATATCTATCACGTATGTGATGGAGTAACTCTGTCCACCAAACTCATAAACATGCCCTTAGTTCTTTCACCACAATAGATAGACCCAGCTTTTTGAAAATAGGCCGCATCAGCTGTGCAAAAACTTCTATGGGTACTAGCACTATAGAAACACTCACTTCATCCTAAAGCCTGCCTTTCAAGTCACATAATTTACTTATTTATTACTCATTTTAAAAAAGGAAACTTGTCTCTTCTTGACTAATTCAGATCAATTGACAGGTGTGTGGAGGAGTGCAACATTATGGGAGGGAGTTGGGAGATGAATAAGTGATTACCCATTTCCGAAACTCAGCAGTCATAACTCCTGCTCAGTGCCCAGTTAAGTTAAATTGAAGTCTGAATAGTCTGTTTTTCACTGTTTCTGGATGCATGTAGTTGGGTTTGGATCTCAAATTCAGGCCACGGGCACTCCAGAATCTGGGTTCTTGTGCAGCCAATTGCTCTTCCTCTTTGTTCCTTCCTCTTGGTGATCGGTTGGGTATCTGATGGGTAGGTATTAAGGACAAGGGCTTGTTAGGGTGTACCGAGGTGTCAGTATGGAAGGCTTTACCCCAATATGCTATTTGGACAATGCACAAGACCATCGATTTCATCCTGGCATTGAAAGCCAATTTCTGGATCGGAAATCCGTGCAGTTTGTTAATAATTTTTTTAGAGAGTCTAGAGTAGATGATATTGAAGTAGTCACGACATGTCCGGATGCGTGCTCTGGCCGGCTCAAGTCAGTGATCATTGTGGATTACTGGGAGGATTTTACGAAGACAGAGAGCTACATGCTTATGCCCTTTACCACAGTGTTGTTCTGGGGAGCCAAATAGAAGCGAGTTTCAGAATAAGTCCCGAGCTTCCCTATATTTGGCAATGTGAAGTGGGGTGTTCCAAGGTTTCAGGACCAGTCAAATGGTGGTTAGGTATCTCCAATTTATAAGATCTTCGCCTTGATGCTATTAGGGCATAGGAAGCTCTCCTTCTGATAGAACCCACGCCTCATGCACTTAGTGATGTGGGTGTGATTCTCTGGCTCATTTTCCACTTAGAGGTGGCTTTGTGTGTCATATGTACATTGGGAAGACCACTGTTCATTCCTTGAGAAGCTGAATCAAAGACATGAACATTTTAGAGAGAGGGTATAAGAGATATGACCCCCTAAAGGATGCTACAAAACACATGGCTTGTGAGCCATTCAAATGATCCTATCTTGACTTTTTAGCTTCTATTGGTGAGAAACGAATGGACCCCTTGAGGCATGAGTCTAAAAAGTCATGTTCACCATTCAAGCAAAATTGTGTGGTCTACCATACCACGGGGTGAACAGGTGAATGGGTATAAGCTTGTTTTTGTTGTCCTTATTTAAGGAGAAGAGTTTGGGTAACACAGGCTCTCCATGTCATATTCTGGGGATGCCCAGCACAATGGTGATGACACTGAAGAAACGGGAGGCAATGCTTCCCAAGATGTTTTGGGAGCACCCCATATTACTTCGGTAATTCAGCTATTGTTTCTGTCACCATTTTTGTTATTCTGTCTTCTGAAAATCGAAGGAGAATTGTCTCAGAGCAAGTGAGCTTGAACTTGACACGATCTCATGGTGGAGCTCACAGATGGTTCTACATTTTTGCGCAGTACTGTTTTCCCTCCAGACAATGACGAACTCAACTCTTAGGCATCAGCAGGCCAGGATTGGTATACTTTGGCTGCTGCATATCAGGAATCATCAGAGAATTTGACTAGCACACTGGTCCGGCAAACACACCGAGTCATTCTTCACTGCTGTTGGTATATTGTTTGGTGCTACCAAGCATCACAAACTTTCTTTGACTTTGGTGCCCTCCCTTGCACCCTGCTTTGGCTTCTCAACTCTTATGACATCTGGGAAAGCCACTCCAAGAGATGCTGCTACATTGATATCTTCATAACACAAGTCTCTTCTACTGACCACTTGACTATTACCTTGTGGACAGGTCCCATCAAAAATAATTTACTTGCCTCGATTTTTGATGCATAGGAAGTGCCTTCTTGCTAAAGATCTATAGATAAAACATGTATCTGCTACACCATATTGTACCAACTCCATGTTGACAGACTGATAGTATGTGTATGCATCTGGTTCTGTCTAATAACTGTATACTCAACTGTGTGTACTAGTAGGGTTTCATGGGATTAGAATCAGTTTCTCTGGGGTTCTAGCACCACCATTACATGTTATCACTCTATACTGAGTGACAACACAGGATGCAGTAGTGGGTGTGAAATACATTAACCATGGCTGCTCTTTGTTGCACTAGGAACCTTCAGACTGATTACCTTATGTCTAAGTTTGGCACTTTATGGACTAATCAGAGACTATGCCTTCACAGGTCTTGGATTGGGCAGGATCTTAGCTTACCCGAGAGTCTACCTTTAGGTCCTGGTATCTTCTGTTCTTCCTAGACTCAATAGCTACTACACATTTTGGAACTTTAATAAGAAGCTGAAAGGGACTAACCGCAGACAGAGCACTCCACTATTCATTGTAGCAGATTACAAAAGTGGCCTCCACACCTGGGATAGGCAGGTTTGGTCCAGCACAGGCTCTTTTGCAAGGCAAAGTAGCATTCCCTTCTTTCTTGCTCTCCTTTGTTGCCCTCCCCTTATATCTCAAAGGAAGGGCAATCAGTTATCTATACGGGCTTGGTGCTAGTAACTCCATTTCATTTGCTAATTTTTCATGGTTCTTCATGGGGTTGGCCTAGGTATGACATTTCATGCAGAGGTTAGAAAGACCACTTATTTACTTTAGTAAATTCTTTTTCAGATCAGTCTTAGCCAGTGATTTACTCCCTGGACTAAAAGACTCATTGCAAGCTCTGTTTTTTGAGTGTGAATCCATGAAGGAGGCCTGTCTCCTGTCTCTTAGCATGGTTACCTGAAAGCCTCACCTTTTAGCCAGGGTAAAGGGTTCAGGCTAGTCTTAGTTTCTAAAACAACAGACTGTTATATTAATCTTGGGAAGGTGTTCTTTACACCAACCCAACCACTGGCCAGCAAAGCAAAATCTCCATGGCACAAGAAAGAAAAGTGGTCTTGTGGCATTATTAAGCACTTTAGCTGAGCTTTCAGAACAAGGAGGCCAAGTCCCCCGGGGGAAAGCCAAAAATCCCCTTATGTATACTTGTTTCCCCCTTGGATAGTGTGGAGCAAGCTTAAGCCTTGCTGGGAGGGAGCAACTGAGGGTGGCGGCCAAGGCTCAATAACCCAAACAAGCAACATATTTAAAAGGATATAACAATGTAAGTTACTTTTGACATGGGAAAAAGTGATGTATCATCGACGCAAGCGGCTTGTAAACAACCCCCCTACTTTTTTCAACAAACCTTAGTATTTTATTCTTCATTCATTCACAAGGCTTAGACCAATTCAATAAAAAATAAATAATTATTGTGCAACTGCCTATGTATTTGAGCTTATACAGCGCACAGCTACCCGCAGTGGGTTTCCCGGCGCTTGCTTAGGGAACCCGTCCTGGTATTCCCCTGTGAGATAACCCCGGCAGGGTATCCACAAGGTGAAAGCCAGGCATCCCGCCGCAAGGGGCCGTTGTGGAGTTTAAGCAAGCTATTGCCCAGAGTCGCAGAGTGTGAACCCGTGTGTCAAGAAGGCATCGGAGCGAGAATTATCGAGTCCGTGGAATTTTTTGCCCAAGACCCGCCGAGGCGGGGAATTGAACCCTGGTCCAGGGCCGATCTCAGCTTCCGGGTCTGCCGCCTCTAACCCCTGAGACACACTTCTCCTAAGAAATTAAAATCGATAAAGGAAACTGGAGAGAAATAGTTTATGAACTTTCAATTAAATTAGTGATGGCAACCCTTAACATAATTGCTAGATAGCTCAGTGTGCTCAGCTTGATGTTTTATATGAAAATACATAATCCTACCAGTGAAATTTCCAACCCAGTAAGTCACAAATCCATGGAATTTTCATAACCGTTCATACGTTGTGGATTAATATGCTAAGGACATATATAATTTATATTTGGGTGCCGTCCAAGTGCATCTCCTCAAATCCATAATAGCTGAGGTTTCTATCAAGAGTTTTTTTTTTTCTTTGGTTCCTGATCTTTCTTCTTCAAAAGAAAGATTGTCTGTCAGTCTGAGCCGGAAGAAGTTCTAATATGCTAGCCTTCCAGCCAGCAGCCTGTGGTGTCACTAAGGGAACAATAGCCCTAAAACTGGAACTACTTTTCCCTCTCAAGGTTCTTCCTGACCTGGCCTATGTGTGAGAGATAAAGAGTGGATCTGTTAAGGCAGCATTCCAGTAGAGTTTCTGTTTTGGCTGCAGGAGGGTATAGAGGGCCTTGGTGCAGAACCCCTTTCCTGATCTCCTCATTTTATATTCCCCACATGCCTTCCTATTGTCATTCCCGTTCCTGTTCCTATGTAACCACATTCTTCCACAGAATTAGCCATCAACCCGCCTTTACTTCCCCCTAATATCTCCCACTCCAGTCCATGGAAACAGCTTGTCTCCTAAGGCTTTACTATAGTGGGTTTTATAATGTTCATTCTTATGTATTGTTCTTTTGCCATTCTTGGGTGGAAGCTTCATACCATAAACCTTGACTGGTTGTGTAAGGCCCAATACTATGGGTTACTTCCTGCCACTCCGGGGTTGACTCCTCAGAGCATATACTAAGGTTTGCTACATGGATACCCATTCCTAACGCCAAACAATGCCCTTGGAGGCTGAGAGAACCACATAAATTATGCATAACACAAATAAGGAGCCCTGAGTAGTTTTCATTATTTAGGTGGAGAGCAGCTCCTTTATATGGAGCGCATCAGCAACACCACCGACACTCTAAATCTACTCACCTCAAATGTCTGTTTTTCTAAACAAAAAACAGTGACAAAGCATTTTGTAATTGTATGCAAAGTGATATCCACAGCAAGCTAAAAAAATGTCCAAGGCATTTTACCTTTCAGAAACAACACACTTCTACTGTGTTGTTTAAATGGGAAACATTGTTTACAACGCACGTGTTACAACGTGTGTCATTACAACAAATGTTTTACAATGCGAAATCCATTACAACGCATGTTATTACATCGCATAATCCATTACAACGCATTCCCCAAAGTAACACCCCAGCGGAGTTAGAATAGTAATTGCGTTGTAATGGATTATGCGTTGTAATGACATGCGTTGTAAAGGAATGCGTTGTAATGGCTTTTGCGATTTAAAAAATGTGTGGTAATGAGACGCATTGTAACATGTGCGTTGTAAAGTGTCATATTCTGTTTAAATTTCACACACCTCGCCCAACAAGCCATTCACTGGACAAACTACATCAGTTTCAAACATACACTCAGGAGTGCGCCAAGGAACCCAGTGCAAGTCGATGCACTGCTTAATCTCGCCAGAGGTATGAAGCCCATATAAGTGATGTAACTGGACGACCAAGAAAGTGTTAGAGCCTCACAAGGGTATGGAAAGCGCTATATAAATACCCGTGCATTACAATGGGCACACTTTCTTCCCCCAAAGTACTGCTTTGGATTAGCTTACTGCTCATCTGCAAATACGCTTTGGAGTCTCGCTAGGGTATGTATCTCCATATATTATGCATAACTACAGTACAATAAAAAAAAACATACAATTTGTCCTGGGGTGAAGGGTTTGTCTATTAAATAGTCTTTAGGTGATATCGAAAACTAGGGGTTGACTAAAGACAGTAACCTGATCCATAGAAAGGACATGCGATCCTTACAATAAGATACTAATAAAGAATGTCCACAAGAAGATGTGCAGTCTCTTGAGCTACAATAAACATTTAATGAGATGATGTTATAGGCAATGCCTAATGCAGAATTTTTGTCCCTTTTAGAAGTGTTTGCCTTGTCAACTTTATTCATCTGTCAGTGCTTTTATCATTGAGACAGTGTGTATTCATTTGTACGGACTCTGGAGTGCACTTTGCAGTGAGACATTGTGTTTTTAATAAAGTTTGCTATTGCTGGAAGCTGATATACTTTGAACTTAAAATTAAAGGCAGCGCGGGGCTTAATAAATCCAGGTATGGGCATTATGAGTTGTGTAAAGATCAGTGCTATGGATAAACTAATGGAAACTGCACTACCCTGAAATTGCCTAGGGACAATGTTAGTAAAAATTGTTCTACCTGTCTGCAGTGCAAGGACTGCATGTGCAATCCTTAGGTTGCAGCCTACCTGACAGTGCAGCCGTCTGGTTTGCTAAAGACATCTTGGAGACATTCAGAAAGTTGACCTAGGAGTGCATTCTCCCTGTTACCTATCATTGGCTTTGTGGTTTGTAAGTCACATTTTATGGCTTTCAATTTGCTGGCTTTATTTGCTTTAGGCTGTCCATCTCGAGTTCCTCCCTCCTGTTGCCCAAATCTTGTTTACTGTATTCTTCCACGAATTAGCTTTCTGTAAACAGGCCTTTAAATCTTGTTCTTATCTTGTCACATTTGCTGCATTCAAAGAAAGACAGCGGTCAAATATCAGGCTGTGTATTCCAGTGAGCTTGGTGTTTATTTTTCTTTCTCTGACTTCAAAGTGAGAGGATTTATGTGGCAGTCATGCTGGCTATTGGGGTCTACTTGAGGAAAGCTAGCACACAACAAAATGTAAATATCTGTATATGAACTGTGCTGATGATCAAACCAGTGCATTGGGTGATGACATTTCCACACATTATTGTTTGTGCGTTATATACTTTTATCAGTAAACCTGCATGTAAATACAAAGGTAATGGTCATTTCAATTGAAGATATGTTGTCTGTAATGGCAGTACCCTAACATACCATGCATACTCCACATTACCCCTCTCCACTCTACTCTGCACCACTCCATGCCACAGAACTCTACTATGCACCACTCCACAGTACGCCACTCCAATCCACACTGTGTCATTGCACTCTTCTCTGCACCACTCCACTCTTCGCATCTCTACTCGACACCACTCCACTCTAGGCCAATGCATTTTACCCTACACTACTGCACTCTACACCATTCCGCGCCACTCCACTCAAAGCCACCCTACTCTGTAACACTGCATTCTAAGCCAATGCACTCTCGCCAATGTACTCTACTCTGTACCACTCCGCTGTATGCAGTGCACTCTCGGCCAATCCCCCCTACGACATTCTAATCTACTTTGCACCACTGCACCCTAGTCTGAAACAATCTACTCTAAGCCAGTTCATTTGTTGCCACTGCACTCAACATGACTCCACTCTACTCTGCTGCATTCTATGCCATTGCACTCGGTGCCAATGCACTCTACACCACTTTATTCAAAACTAATGCACTCTATGCCAAGATACTCTGCAACACTGTACTCTATACCAATGCACTCTACACCACTTTTCTCAAAACCAATGAACTCTATGCCATCTACTCTGCACCAAATCACTCTAAGCCACTGCATTCTACACCACTCTATTCTACTTTGCACCCCTGCAGTCTAGGCCTCTCGATTCTACTCTGCACCACTGATCTTTATGCCACTCTACTCTGCGCCTCTTCACTCTATGAAACTCTACTGTGCGCCACTTCACTCTATGCTAATGCACTCCACACACCTCTACTATACACCTGTCAGGGTATGGAGTCCACCGACACTGACAGCAATGGGGACGAAGTCGGGATACCTTATTGGCCCATTCCTTTGCTTACTTTACAGCCCGTGGTACGTTCTACTACTGCCCTGTATGCAGTCAAAGACCCGCAGAAAAGCTCCTGCGAGCCCTTTAAGTTCTGGCGGCCAATCGAGGAAGAGAGAGCAAGTCCCACCCTCTGGTGGGAGGAGTCGACGGGGCCAGAAAGTGAAAGCGACCCGGAAGAGTCAGGGACGTCGTCGGCGTTGAGAAGAACAGAAGAAGGCAGTCGGATGACCAGGGAGGCCACGGAATATCCCTGAGCTGAAGATGACGACCAAGAGGCGATACCAGAGAGGAAAATCCACCGAGAGGACCCGACGAGAGTGCCTGGAGGCCAACGACCCCACGAGGCACCCAGCCGCATTCCAGGAAGAGTGTGGCTCACTCAGGTGCGTGCTCTGTTTTGGGGGCAGGGGCGGTGGGCAGAGGATAAGGCGCGGTCCTTCCTAGGCGGGGAGTCAGTAGAATACGACTCTACGAGACCTACCTACCCCGCATTGCTCACTTATTTGGTGACGGTTAATTTTCTTTTTTCCACCAATCTGCATGAAGGTTGCCAGTTTCCCCCTCACTCCCTACCCTACAGTTATAAGATAAGACAACCAGGTGGCTGATGTCTACTTTTCTTTCAGTTTTCCTTCTTTTTGGGTAAACCCGGGTCCCACCTGACCAGAAATCCATGGTGGAGCATACCAAATCTCAAAGAAGACGTCTATTACCCTATGGAGCCAAAGAACGGACTGTTTAATTATCATATGACCGTTAAAGGACGGAAATAAAAGTGCCTAGAACCGCCTTTCTGGCTTATCCTTTCTTTGTCAAAAAGAAATCTCCTTTGGGAAACCTATTACACCAAAGCACATACATGTAGTCATATCACCAGAACATAATACCACCACCATCAAAGGCCAGCCTTAAAAAAATACAAGTACTTTATTTCAGAATTAATAAAAACATATAGAAAAGAGAAATTTAAAAACACTGTTCAGCAGCTGTTGTGAACAGAAATTAAAAACCACACAAATGTGTACAATACTGGGAGAACCTGCAAGAAAGATTGTTTCTAATCACCTAAACAGGCCCATACATCAGACAACATTCATTATAATGACATTTGAATTTTGTGTAAATGAATTTAACAATAATAACAAATGTCTTTCTGGCTTATCTTTTCTTTGCTCCGCAACAACAGCCCTGCACTCTACGACAGTATACCCCAGCAACACTGCACTCTCTGCCACTCTACTTTATGCCACTCTGTGCCACTTATGTCACTCAACTCTTCGCAACTGAACTCTGCATCGCTCCACTCTATGCCACTGCACTCTACGCTAATCCACTCAAATCCACTCTTACCTGTTCTGCACCACTGCACTCTAGGACAGTCTACTCTATACTCCTGCACTCTACGCCATTCACTCTACTCTGAAATAATCTACTCTTTCGGCCACTGCAGACTCTATTCCACTCTGCACCACTGCACTCTATGCCAATGCACTCTTTGCCACTACTCTATACCACTCCACTCTACTCTGCACCACTCACTCTGTCACTTCACTCTACTCTGAAGCAATCTACTCTACTCTACTGCACTCTATGCTACTGCACGTTATGCCATTCTACTCCACTCTGCCCCATTCCACTCTAAGCCACTCCAATCACCGCTTCACCACTCTACTCTATGCCATTGCACTCTACGCCACTACTCTATGCCACTGCACTCTACCCTGCACCACACCAATCCACTCTACTCTGAAATTATCTATTTTATGCCACTTCTCTCAATGCTTCCCCTCTCCACTCTGTGCCACTCCACTCTGCACCACTTCACTCTATGCCGTTGCACTCTATGTCAATTCACTCTACACCACTTTACTCAAAACCAATGCACCCTATGCCACTGTACCTACACCTACTACTTTGCATCACAGCACTTTATGCCACTATACTCTACAACATTCTGCTCTATGTGATTGCACTGTATGCTATTCTATTCTACTCTCCACCACTGCACTCTGTCACTGCTCTCTGCACCACTCTATGCCACTGCACTTTACGCTACTGCACGATATGCCACTGCACAATACGTCACTGCACTCTGACACTCTAATCTGCATGACTGCACTCAATGCCACTGCACTCTATGCCATTTTACTGCACTCTATGCCATTCCCACTTTACTATGCACCACTATAGTCTCCACCATTGCACTCTACACCCCTCCAGTTTAGGCCACTCCACTCTGCAACACTGCACTCTACGCCATTAATCTATACCACTTCCTCTACACAATTTCACTCTATTATGAAATAATCTACTCTAGACCACTGCACTCTATGCCACTGCGCTCTACGCCATTCTACTGCACTCTGAACCACTGCAGTCAATGCTGTGCTACACTACTCTACACCATTCCACTCTGTGCCACTGCCCTCTACCCTGCACCAATATACTCTTCCCTGCACCACTCGACTCTGAAACAAGCTACTCTATATCAATGCACTGCTTGCCACTCTACGCCACTGCAGTCTACGCCTCTGCAGTCTATGCTATACCACTGTACTCTAAACCACTAAACTCCACGCCAATACACTCTACATCACTTTACTCAAAACCAGTACACTCTACACCACTGCATTCTGCCAATCTGCTCTACACTACTGCACTGCACACCACTATACTCCATGTCACTGCACTCTACACCATTTCACTCTGTCACTTTACTCTGCACCACTCTACGCCACAGCTCTCTACACTAATGCATTCAATGTCACCCTACTCTACACCATTGCAGTCTATGACACTCTACTCCTATGCACTACACTCTCTGCCACTGAACTCTATGCTGCACTCCTGTACATCACTACTTTACTCTATGCCACTGCACTCTACTCTGCACCACTCTACTGCAGTTAATGCCAATGCACTCTATGCCACTATAATCAACTGTACTCCCCTTCACTCTACACCACTCCAGTCTAGGGCACTCCACTCTACACTACTGCACTCTGCAACACTGCTCTCTACGCCACTCCACTCTATTCTGTACCACTCCACTCTACACCACTTCACTCTGCTCTGAAACAATCCACTCTAGACCACTGCACTCAATGCTGCGTCACTCTACTCTACACCACTCTATTCTATGCCACTACACTCTGCCCTGCACCACTATACTCTAGCCTGTACTACTCCACTCAACTATGAAACAATCTACTCTAAACCACTGCACTGTATGCCACTGCACTCTACGTCTCTGCAGTCTACGCTATGCCACTGTACTCTAAACTACTGCACTCCGCACCCATGCACTCCACATCACTTTACTCCAAATCAAAGCACCCAATGCCACTGAACCTATGTAAACTACTTTGCAAGACTGCACTTTACACCACTATACTCTACAACTTTATACTCTATGCCACTGTATGCTACATCACTCTACACCATTGCACTCTATGCCACTCTATTGTACTCCGCACCACTGTACTCTATATCACTGATCTCTGCACCACTCTGCTCTGCACCACTCTACAATCCTGCACTCTGAAACTCTACTCTGCAGTATTGCACTCTATGCCACTGCACTCTACTCTGCACCACTCAACTCTACTCCACTCTTCTGCACTCTACACTATTGCATTCTATGTCACTTCACTCTACGCCACTGCACTCAATGCCACTCTACTATACACCTTTACACTCTACCCAGAATGTCTCCATTCTACCTTGCACCACTCCATTCTATGCCTCTTCACTCCACTCCAGGTTACTCCACTCTGTGCTACTCAATGCCATTGCACTCTATGCCACTGCAATCTACGCTGCACCGCTCTACTTTATGCCACTGCACTCTAGGCTACTCTACGCCACAGCTCTTTATGTGAATGCACTCTACACCAATTTACTCAAAACCAATGAACTCTAAGCCATTGCACTCTGTGCAAATCTACTCTGCACCACTGTACTTTACGCCACTTCACTGTAGGCCACTCTGCTCCACTCGATGCCACTCCACTGTGATAATCTACTGCGCTCTATGCCATTCTACTTTACAATACTCTATGCAACACCCTCACGCCACTCCACACTGCTCAATACCACCCCAGGGCACTCTATGGCACTCCACTCTACGACACTCTACTCAGCTCCGACACTGTAAGCCACTCTACAGCACTCATCTCTATGCCCTTCCACTATATAACAGGCTGCTCCATCCACAATACTCTACAACACTGTACGCTACTCCTTGACACTCAAATTCACTCCTCTCCATGCCACGCTACGCCACTCAACTCTACTATACGCCACTCCATCACACTCCACTCTACTCCACTTTACGAAACTCCACTCCACACCGCTCTCCTTTACCTCACTAACTTTTAGACATGCAGAACGGCAGCAACTCTGGTGTACAATATTGCTAAAACATTGCAGAGCCAATAGCTCTTGCACAGGTGAGAACTACTGGCTTTGCCAATGTTTGTGCTTTCTTGGATTGTTTCCAGGGTCAAAACAAATGTAGCCTTGTCACATTTTTAACTGCAGTGTTTACAAGCACATTCTGTTTTTCATTATCTGATGTGGCCTGCTAAAAGATAGCATGTGCATAATTTTGGGGGCCACGCTGTTTTTTTCATTTTATCATCTTTGAAGGTCCTGGGTGCCAGTTCACATTTATCGTAGGAAAGCATCAGATATTGTACAGCTTAGTTTCTTTACTTGAAACTGTATCCTAGTTGTACACTCGAATAATTATACTTTACTGCTGTATAACCACTGTTTAGTTTTTTGCCAAATAACTATTTTAAGATGAGTTCAAACCACATTTAAAACTACCATATTTGCTGCTAACAGAAGAAGCCTGTTTGTTAAAGTGACTATCAAGTGTAAAACCATGACAGTGTTTAAGCCCACTGATCCTCATCAGGACAAGAAGCAGGGTGGCAGTTACTCCAGCACCACAGCTGCAAGGAGGAACGAGCCAGGGGCAGGGAATAATATGTGTAGTGCAGGAGTTGCACGCAGTGTGAACATGCACTTAATAAATGTTCCTTTTGAGCCCTTATGCAATGAAGGTGTAATTGCATCTAGTGAAAACAGTTATCCTGCGAGGAAAGCCAAATGAATTACAATGAATGCACTGAAACTGCTCATGTTGTACCTAAAAATCTTGAAACATAGTTTAATATTTAAGTATACCTCAGTAACGTACATTCACATCCGTACATTCACATCCCTTCGTAACATTGCAAGGGCGGCTCCTCTGGTTACACACAAGCACCCGAAAACATCGAATATTGACATAGATAAGCTGAAAACTTGGCATCTATGCATAAAACGCTCAGAAATTGGATTTCTGCACGTTTTAAAAAAAGTGCGCGAGGGCCTAGACAACCCCCTTTGTCTTAAACTAATTAAAATAATTTTGAAAAAAAATACCAGTTTCCAAAGAAAGAAAACCCAGAATTTAAGCACCTCTTTAATGTTATCTTCCCTACAAGTTAAACGTATCAGAGGTTGTGTTAACCAACTACCGCAAAACGAGCATATCGCTAATCATGGCAGACATTTTACTACAATAACACACCCTGTTTCCAAACCAAACATATGCCTACATGCTGTGGTTGTACACGCCTTTCACAAAGTGAAAGTCACCTTGATTTACAGGCTCCATATAAACTATGGAAAGCTTTACAATGCTGGCTAATATCCTGCACTGCAGTCTAAAACCCCATTCCACTTGGTGATGTACAGGCATAATGATACTGAATGTGCCACTAGAATTTCGGTGTACATTAAACTGTCTTGCAGGTTCATAAACATGCTTTAAAATCTGCTACATTATCCAATAAGTACATTACCTCAAAGTCAACTGTCAGTGCGAGGACTAAAACATGTATTCCATGTAACAAAGTCACTCCAGGGCGTTAATTCAGCAGTGTTAAAGTGGCAAGCACTTTGTGCTGAGTCCCGATGTGTCTCAGGCCTGAACAAGGTTTCCCAACCCGGACGCATAAACATGCGAGGTGCTTGTCGTCACCAAACAGGACAGACTTTTTTTGTCACTGTGGCTGTTCAGCTGCAAGCCATGGTGTACGAGGTGGTGTCTCACACACGTTGATGGGGAGGGCAATAAACACAACCCACTTTGCTGACGCCTGATGGTTCTAGCCATTAGGTTCTAGGTGGTATCCCATTGATGTTGATGAGTGAGCACTTAAAACCAACATATCAAGGTCGTATGGTGATATTTTTAATTTGTTGTTCTGGCGGTGCCATGTTTGAGGTTCACTTTGCTGGCAAATGACACCACATTCTTATTAAGGGCTCTCCTTTATGTCCAGCACCTTAAAGTTCGTAAACTCCCAATTTCATTGATGTTGAAGGTTTTCACACCCCGAGTTTGGAATGATGGAAATGCTTGAATCGCTCTGAGCTTGGCAGTTCCTTCAGTTACCTTGGGTTTACCTGTCTGTGCGATTACACATATGAACCAATGGCTTGCAAGTCTGGCAAACCAGCGGCGATAATATTAACGCCGTTCTTTGATAATATGCCCCATGCTTCCTACTCCTGTCTACCGTCAGAAACATGCGGCTTTACCTTTCTCTGCAAGTTATCAAGGTGCTAGTCAGAACCAGGACAACTTCATACCTGTTCCAAAAACTACAAAACATACAAACTGCTCCGGTGAGTCACTGTGTCACCTCCAAAGATGTGAAAGCACAACACCTTATCTGTAACCTACACTGGGTAACAGCAAGAGCAACAATACAATAGTTCCAACCCCCTACGCTCGACAACAATACATTTAATAAATCCATCAGAACATTTTTTCCGGTCAAATAATGTAATCCAATCAGCCAGACCTCTGTGTCCTAAACATTACCTCCATCTAGAAGCCATATTAGTAGTGAAGTCTGCATTCTACAGCCAAACTCAGCAACAAAACTTACCATTGTGTATGACACTTTCCATCGGCTGAAATCGCAGTTAGTATCCTCAGGTTCTCACATTTAAGTCTGACTACAGATTGCTTACAAGTCTCGCAGAAGCTTTTATGATCTATACAGAGGGGATCAAAAGGTCAGCCCCTCTGTCATTGGTAATTGTGTCATTCACATATCAATCAGCCCATATTCCTCATCCATTAGTTGATTGTAACTGCCAGTCATGATTTATGGAATTTTTCCTGTTCACTGGCATAAGGCCATTTTACTGGTACAATAGTTGGATAAAGCCACATTGTGTGTATGTGTGTGTGTGTGTGTGGAGGGGTTTCTTTTACACACATAGTCCAGATATGGCTGAAGCTTGCCTGGAAGGAAAGAAGGGACCGAAACGATTTCTTCTGGTATGATGCAGTTTATCTCATGCCTGAAAGATTCCTTGAGTGCTTACCACTTGCCTGATGTTCTCCAAGAGTCATGGCGTTGTCTACCACCGGCTTGAAAGGCTCTGCGGGTGATAACAAGCTTCTCCGATTCCGGATAGGTTCAGCATGCCATGGCACAATTTCTGACCTGCCTGATGGACTTGCTCAATCAGAAAATAGACATAATGACAAAGGCAAGCGAGAGAAGGTGATCATCTTAGAAAAGAGGTATCCCCAAGCAAGGCAAGCGGGAATTGAGCCAAGAGGCAAAGAAAGTCAAGGACTGTAGGATGGAAATGGGTTCTTGGCTTTTTGCTCATACCCACATCCCTCCTCGTCTTCGCAACAAATTAGCTTATTAGCTAATGCAGAGGGCGAGCAGAACCGACATACCCGTTGTGGTGTGTATTCGTGACCACAAATGGTACCCATTTCTATATCTAGCAGTGACGATCGAGGAAGCCCCTCATGTAAAGGCTGGTTTCATACCGTTCAAATTAACTGTGTTGGCATTTGTTTCATTTCTCCTATGTCGCTGCAGTTCAAAGTAGTGCCAAACCTGGGGCTGTATTACACAAAAGGCGCATTTTCATTGTTACCGCCGGGCGCACCTTTTAAAAGGTGCGCCCAGTGCAAACAGTGAATGTTTGCCGTATTATGATGAATGTGCTGCCTCCAGGGCAGCAGCAAACTCTTTAGGTGAAAAACTGAGTCCCTGCTTTAAAGCTGCTCTGTGTTTTCACAGTGCAGGCGGCAACCTGGGTGCACTTTGAAGGGGGATTAGAGATCCTCTTGCAGGCAGGTGCAGTGAGTTTACCCCCTGTAGGGGGTAGCCATCAGGGGGCACACTGACAATGCAAAGCATTTTAGATGGCACACTGTCAGTGCACCTCCTGAGAGCTTTTTTGCCTCCGCACCCGCTTCTGTAATATGGGGCGGGGCAGAGGCAAAGGGATTCCCTCATTTGCATGGGCACACCCCCACGCAAATGAGGGAACGCCCTCTGATGATAGTGCTGGTGCTTTATGTGCATCAGCGGTATTAGAGAAGGGGCTGCACAAGCATCTGCTGTTCCCTTCTGTAATACCAAAGTGCCCTGGAGACGCGCAAAGTGGGTCCAAACGCCCTTTGCGCCCCCGGGGCATGTGTATAATATGGCCCCTGGGGCCGTAGTAAACATACAGCACATTTTGCTTGCTTGCGCCGGTGCAAATTTAAAAATGTGTGCCCAATCCAGTCAAGGAAAATCCTCCTTATTTGGGTGAATGTGCTGCCCCTAGGGCATCCGTGAACGCGCATTCATGTGAAAAAACGGAGCAGCTACTTTGAAGCTGCTCTGTGTTTTCAAAGTGCAGGCGGCACCCTCCTGCACTTTTAAAGGGGATTAGAGATCCCCTTGCAAGCGGGTGCAGTGAGTGACTGCAACTGCCTGCAAGATGTCTGGGGGAGTCCATGGGACCCCCTGCCCCCGCCAGAGGGCTGTGATCAGTAGGCACATCGACAGTGTCTCCTGAGAGCTTTTTTTGCCTCTACGCCCGCGTCTGTCATATGGCGTGGGAGCAGAGGCAAAGGGATTCAGTCATTTGCATGAGGCCACGCCCCCATGCAAATAAGGGAACGCCCTCTTGAGGAAGCGCTGGCACTGTATGTGTGCCAACGCTTTCATTATTACAGAAGGAGACGCACAAGTGTCTGCGGCCCCTTCTGAAATACCAAAGTGCCACTGGGGAGTGGAAAGCGGGTGCAAAAGCTCACTGTGCCCCTGGGGCACTTCTATAATATGGCCCCTGGAGTCAAATGGTTCAACCAAGACAAAGGAGAAGGGCCCTGCAGGGCACCTCCTTGCTCTGCATGCTGGTAAACCAAATAAAGAGTAGCAGTTTTGCTGTCCAAGCACAAGTAGTCAGATTGCCAGGGTGGTGCTGCGACTACACTTAATGCTGCATCAGCCCCTTAGGTCATTTCTGGATAGAAAGGTAGGCAATTGCCCCATCTGTTAGAACCAGTGAAACCTGTATGGGTCACCTTTAACTCCTTATTCTTAAAGGGTGAAGAGTGAATGAATGACAAATCTAATGAGTAGTTGGACCAATGGTAAGTGGACAGGAAAGATGACAATCCAAGATCAATGTCTTCAAAATATATATATGGAAGAAATTGAGATTGTACGGGATTGAGCACTAGCTTTCTCCAAATGGATCTGAAGTAATTGCCAACTTTTTACTCGTGCTTAAACTATTGTTGGTTTGTGGTTGCCCTAAGCCCATCAACTGCATTCATCCACTATAACACCCTGACTCTTTTTCACAGCACTTCCCTAACATAACTGTCATCTTACTCTGTTGCTGCATCACAAACTACAAAATAAAAATATCAGCAAAAGGTTATTTAAGATAAAAATATCTAACATGCACACAAAACAATGAGGGGTGTAGTGTTGTATTGAGAGATGACCAAGTAGCGAGAGGGCTGCACGGTCCTTTCCCGCTGTGCATGTTCCAGAGGAGCATGGATCAGAAATGGAAAGGTGAATCTGAGGCAGATTGATGCCGACTAAGATACAAGGTAGACGCTCTAGAAGACCTGCTCGTTAGGCATTATTCGATCATCCATCTTCCATTGTTTTGTTTATCGTTCTAATAAAGTAATGTGTCGGCTCTTGCAGTCCAGTATCACCGTGTCCTTTGTTCTGGGCAATACAGCTCTAGGAATCACAAGGTAATATAAAAGTTACAGCATTGCAAAGAGCTAAGCATAAAACTTCATTTTATAGTAGTGGATTGTAGCACAACTAACAATTACATTGCATAAAGCCTACTGGAAAGTGTACATATAAGGGCAATGTGCATATGACCCTGGCTATCAGGTGAAACTCAAGAAATTCTGCTTTTCACATTTATTACATTTACTCTCTACTTCCCTGACCCATCAAGAATTTGCTACACCTGATGCACTAAGCATTGCGTAACAATTCTTAATGGGAATTGGCAAAAGTAGACCACATTAAAATGACCTTGGCATGTTAATGAGGGACGACAGGCAGGGCATCCTGCCTTTTATATACCTGGTGTGCTGGAGCGACCATAGAGAGAGATCGACAGCAGGCCATTATTATCCAACTCCCAAGTTTGTTTTCTTTCTTTTCCTTGAACAAATATCATGTGGCAATAATGAGAAGGCAGGGTAGGTACCACCGTGTTCCTGTATTTGGAAACTTCCCATACACTCCTGTGAAAACAATGAGCCATTATCAGTAATTTGTCAGAAGTGCTCTCCTATTTCAGCTTCCAAGGGCAAGTAATTCAAGTCCTGCCATGTGCACCTGTAGATATAAAGCCTGTGCAGGTAGCTGGTCATTCCTTTTTTCACTGCTAACGTTGCCAGTTGTGGACAGCACTTTTATCAGCCAGTAGAAAAAGTAGGAGGCAGCGACGCGGCACAAACAGCGGGGACAAAAACTCTCTCGATGTTCCTCGCACCAAGTTGAAACCACCTGTCCAGGCGGAAGTGATCATTTCCGAAAGAAGCTCGCGCACGCCACGATGGAAGCGTCAGGCGCAGTCTGTGCCTTCGGACATTTTGTGACACCTCCGGCTACAGCACAGGACATAGGAGCTTTTGTGAACCCTCGTGTCTTGTGTTGCAGCCAGAGGGGCGCATCTCTGCGACTCGACCCGGCGCAGCCGCAACCACACGCCGAAAGATGCAGGCTTCCAAGCGTCAACGGGACGGAGAAGGTAGCCCGGTGCTCGAGGCAAGCCCAAGAGGCAGAAATAACAACAGAGATCATTTTAAATTGATAATTGGAGCATGCTTTTTCGTTGCATGCACGTATTATTCATTTTCTGTGCTTTACACCACGGGAGGGAGTCCTCAGTTGGTTAATGTAGTCACTTTTTTTCAGCTTACTAATTAGAGTTGCAAGTTGCAACCTTTCTGGGAGATAAAATACTGGCAATTTGCTTATGTTTTGAGATTCTGGAAAGGCCAGGAGCTGGTACTTAGAAAATATTTTTTTGTTTAAACTATTTTTAACATAACAATTGTCCCCACTTGTTTCCTTAATACGTTTGTAATAGTATAGACATCTCTCAAATACTTCTGGAGTGATTTCTACTTGTATATGGTGTTTTAAGCATATATTTCGAAGATCAAGAAATGCAAGCTATGTCTGATTTCGGGGTCGGCTTTAGCCCGAGTGGCGCCCATTGCGACAATCATTTTTGGCGCCCCTACACCCCATGACTACCTCCTCAGATTCTCTCACTACCACCGGGCATAAGAGCTCCTCATCTCTCCAATCATAAGCTGTTCCTAAACAAAATGCCCCCTCCCCTGAGGTCGGCACCCCATTCACAGGTTAGCACCCACTGTAGCCGCACCAGTCGCACTGCCCTGAAGCTGGCCCTGTCTGATTTTTTACAAATTCTTTCCAGAAATGACATGAAAGTACCAGTCAGGTCAATACAATACTGAGTAGGTGCCAACCCTATAGATTTTGTTGCCAAGGTGATATTGTTCTTTCCCTACTTTCTGTGTTATTTGCCTTGGTACATCTCTTGGCAAGATCCTCATAATCTTAGCAGCACTAGTTTTACCACATATTGTGCATAGGGTCCATCCAGGATGAGTAGAGTGAGAGATGTGAATTTCGTTTTTCTTCATAGTAATGTTCCTCATGCATTTACAACGGGAATAATTTAAGAGTATGGCTCAAAGATTGAGCACAGTACTATCCAGAACCAATTAAATTTGCATTATGTGCTTTCTGAGATTTCCATTCACCTTTTACACTGTCACAAAAACCAGGACCAAAAGACTACGGTTTGCACACTTTAATGTGTACATTATGTCTATGCTTTGCAGGTGCCATTTGCTAAAATCTGGTGGCAAGTGTGGGTTCAAACCTTGAATTAATATGTATTCTCAGCTGTAAATCAGCACCAGAGCTTAAACATGTGCCAATGCCAATTGCTCTCATTTGATCTCTTTCACTAGTGTTTAAATGACTTAGAAAATGATATGCAGCATGATTTTGATGTTGTCGGGTGGTTGCTTTTGACACAGTACCTGCCTCTTTTTTTCAATCACAATGTGGCTAAATGTGTGGTACCAATGGTGTAGTGAACCTCACGCTTAAGCAGCTCACGTTGGGCTGCCACTGGGACTGATGGGCTGATGAATTGTGTCCCAATAACACATTAGTCATTTATGGGCTTCTTCTACCTGCAGACTACATGCTAATACATTATATTTAGGGAGCACTGTGGCAGAGGGATGAGGGTCGCAGAGTGACATGCCAACCAAAGGAAGGCAAGAAAGAGTAATAATGGAATAATGAAAATAGGGGATGACACGAGGGAAACATAGAAAAACTGTGCATGAGAAAAAAAGTTATAAAAAACAGGGGTGAAACTAAAGATAGGTAGATAGAAATAGGAAAGAAAGAATGGGAGGAGAAAGGAACTGTGAAAGGAAAACGGTAAAGAAAGGTTGAAAGATAGGATTGAATGGTGAAAGAAAGGGTCAACGGATGGACAGATGTAGTGAAAGAGTGAAATGATTGGTAGATGGAAGGGCAAAAGGATGGCTGAAAGGGTGAATGAATAGATGGATTAAGGGTTAGATGGGGAAGGGTATATGATGGGGTGAAAGGATGGTTGTTTGTCCCGGTGGATGGATGGGTGGATGGAAATATTAGGTGATAGAAATGTGAAATGCCAAATGGAAAGGTGAAGAGATTGACATATGAATGGATGACTAGATAGAAGGGTGAAAGGATTGATTGATGGACAGAAGGAGGATGAAAGAATGAAGGGAACCCTCCTAAGTTCGGTCTGGTGTTTACATTTTATGTTTTTGCTTATTTCTATGTCTTTGCATGCGTGGTGTGTGGTATTGTTCAGTGGGGTGGGAGGTTTAATTTTGAGCCTACTCCCTTGTGTGTTAAAAGCACTTTCAACAGCTTATTTTACTTTATTTTACAAGAGCCTTTTCATATGGAGTTCAACAGCATGCCCGGGAAGTGGGCCGTGGAGAATAACATTATATTGGCAATGGAATCTGCCCTTGCAAGTGCAGCGTAACATGACTACAGTGTCCTGAATTTGACAATGTGACCATGCCCCTGCAAATATTGGTTCAGCAGAAACTTTATTAAGTACCAATAGCTCCCGACCTCTCCTAATGAACGAGAAAAAAAAAGCAGAATAGGAAAAAAAAGATGTGTGAGAGGAACAAAGAGAAGGCAAAAGAACTGGAAGGTCTTGTGTCAGTTATAGAGCAGAGAGCCACATAGGGGAATAGAAAAGTACTTGATTCCTGTGCAATTCACAATTTCACTCGTTTGAATGTAAAATGTGGCATTTATCTCCACCCTTGGCTTCTCCTCCCTCCAATACACACAACGCGGACCTTCTCACCTCTAGCTATTTCACGGATCCTGTTATTGTTTTGTAAGTTTGTCAAACACTGTGACAGCCATGCTCTGTGCGAGTGTGGCATGAAATCACTGAGATACTTTAGCACTTCAGCTAATTTATCTGCAAAATACAACTTCTTACCACAGATCTGAAGTTTGTCCCTGAAACTGGGCTATTCTGTCTTTTGTACAGTGCATGTGTTTATGCAGGTGTATGTATTTTTGAAGTAGTTTACGGAATGAAAGTCAGAGTTGGTGTAAACTGCTTTAACAGAAATATAATTTTATACACTACATAGTAATTTTTCATGTCATCCTATTGGCAACAGTTAAATTGTCTAAGTCTCTGTTATTGAATTTATTAATGCATTTTGTGTTTATTTTATTGGGAGTATTTGCATAGCACGGACCATGCTCAGTTGAGTAGCAGATAGCGTTGCATAGTTCCAGGAACACGTGACCACCATGTTGGGCTACCGTCTTCAAGCAGCGGCTTGGATGTAATTTGGAGGGGGGGGGACAATTGGAAAGAAGAGTTCGCTCAATTCAAGGGAAGATGAAAAAGGCTAATGCAGTTGGTTTGACCAAAAAGAGTGCTATGTGTAGTGAGATTCAAAGACCAGCATAGGGAAGAGCTTGGGGTTCAGTCCAATGAACTAAACAAGTTATCCATATGTGTACTGGACCCTCCATGAAAAACTTCTAAAACTGTGTTATTGCTTATGGCCTAGGGTAATAGTGTTTTGGAAACTGCTAAATTAATATCTGTTACCTGATGATCTTCGTGATTCTTTGTAAAAAAGTCTCTAGTAAGGATTGGAACATGTCAAGCACAGGATTCTATTTCACATGTATTAGGGCGTGCCACTTGTTACATAGACACTAACGCTTGGAAAGGTGTCTTATACAAGCTAAGGTCACACTTTGACCACTCCCACATACACCCCTTTTCATCTCAGTTAAATCACTGACTACTGGCATCGCTCCTCAATATTAATTATACATAATGATCACATACTCACATCTAACATTTCCTATGGTGCTTTGTGACTTCCCAAAAATACCAGCAGGGGAGACTGAGTGTAGTGATGCATTTCACAGGCGTTGCTCTTTGTTCCTAGGTGTGAGCCAGGACTTTAAGTAGGCCGGATCACTCCAGGTCTGAGATCCAGTAGTAATAAGAAATGGACATTGAAATGGGTCCCTATCAGGCCCCATATTTATGTCTTTAACTTTAATGCCAAAAACACTGATCGATTTCTGAACAATGTATCTATAACATTAAGGCAATCCGTGATATCAAAGTAGTTCCTATTTATATTTCACCTTTAACTAAGGGTGTTAGCTATTTCCGGCATGTTCTCTTTTTGTATTTTTTATTCACATAGCACCTTTCTCTTGTAAAGTGTATACTTTAAATGGCGTCGCCTCCAGGTGTTTATAATGGGTCCTGAAGTTGAGTCTGAAGCCAGTGCAGTGGCTGTCATTGGGTTAGAAACACTTTCAGAATACAAGGTCATCCTGTCCTTGGTCTCTGCAGAGCAATGATCACATATTCCAGTTTCAGTTGTGATTCTGTGTAAAAGTGTGTAAAGGAGGTGCACAGTTGTCAAAATATTGACAAGGCGAAAGGAAAAGAAAATGCAGTGCTTACAGGTGAGTGGGTGCGTTGTGTGATTGGGGGCTGGTGAAGTGAAGGAGATGCGAGGAAGTGCATTCAGGAGAGAGTGAGAAGAGGAAATAGATGAGGTGCAAGATATGCACATGGATGAGATATGGAGGGGAAAAGGCAGTACTGGTCTAACAGAGTGAACAAAACAGGAGTGGAGTGATCGAAACACTGTGAAGAGCACCCCCCGTTCCACAGGCCTCAGTAATGTTAAATTCACAGTCTCACAATTTCAGAATTTAAACATTTTCATTATTAAAATGAATTATTTACAACAAGATCCTTGTTACTCATTTATCTTAAACAGCTAAGAACTATTGGCAAGGCCTAAGGTCCTAACTTGTTTTATACGTATGTCAGTTGTTGTGTTATATATTTGGATGGAATAACAGAGCGGAACCAAATTACCAGCTGGCTGTCACACTATGGGGAATGCAGAAATGTTTTTATATGTTAAACCCACACCCTTAATTACATAGGTCATGCCCCATTTAGAGCCCTCTCACTTTTTTCCCACTTAGGCCCTGGTGTGGGCAGTGCAAAGCTCAGAAAATACTTTAATGATATGTAATAAAGAGAAAAGTGAAGTGGCATAGATAGATCCCTGGGACGTTTTGAAGGATATGAAGTGTTTATACAAATGATACAAATTAGAATTCTGCAAATAAAATTTTAAATATAGGTGTACCATGCACAAGTATAGTAATGTTTGAGTGAGGAGACCTCTGTGTAATTCGTAGACTTCCTTAGTCACTAGCACTCTCTGTAGCTGAATTAGTGAAATAAATGAAAGCGGAGAGAATATGAAAGTGATAGAACAATAGCCAGCCCCTTTCCACTGTTTTTATTTGAACTGCACTTTTGTTTTTATTTGAACTACACTTTATCAAAACAAGTTAAACCAGAAACCATATTTGTTTTTCTTATAAATGTTTGTGCCACCTTGTTTTTGTCACTAAACTGCTGCTCACAAGTTAACTTGTGTGTTTTGTATAGTCTCAGGAAAAGACTTAGAGACAGTACAAAGTGAGATTTTGACATGTTGCAAATTTAAAAGCAGTTAAGAGTTGCTCATATAGCATCACAATACACGTCCTATGCCATGGTGTCAATTGAGAGTTGGTTACATAAGTCAGTGGCGGTGCCTCCATAAGGGCGGAGGAGCATCTCCCACCCAGCTGCCAGCGCAGGAAACATGAAAAATAAAACTGTAATAAAATGATATTATTACCATTTTATTTTTTAGCGCAGTCTGCCAGCCCGAGCCAAGTGTTGGGGCCATCACTACTGACTGGCAGCAGGGAAGGAGGAATGGTGTACAACTAAAATGTGTGGTGCGCATGTCACTTTGGCTGTCTGTCTTGCAACGACCAGCCTGACATGCTCGCTTTAAACCTCTCCTACCCGAGCTGTCTTAGACAGCTGGTTAGAGAGCAGGCACAGACCCCCAGTGCCTGCAGGAGCTCCAACCCATACTGGCGCTTCACTCATGCTGGTTAACAGCATGAGAGCAGCATCTGGATTTGTTGGGAAGTTGGCTCGGAGACCCCTTGCTGCCTTTTTGTGATGGACTGCAGCTGAGACCAGAGAGGAATAGGGAAGTACGTTGGTTTTTTTAATGATCTTTTGTACTGTTTTATTTATTTGGACACACTGCCAGGCAGTGTGAGAAATTCTCACTGCCTTCAGCTTCAACTCCACAGCTCATTATAAATACTGCTTATAACGGACCACGATTGAGAGCTTTGGGGCTGCGCCTAAGGGCATTCCTGGAGTGTCCGCTTGATCGCCTCACCACTTTCTAAAGCAGTGAGCCTCAAGCTGAAAAGATCAAAGGTTAAATCTCAGGAGAAGCCTGCCTTCCTTTCCTATGCCAAATTGTCCAATAAGCACAAAGAAAACCAAATAGACCGCCCTTGGCAAGCTAGCGGGTGTGATGCTTATTGTTTACTGAAACATATGCCACAAAAATAAAAATATGTGAACGTGGCTGCCACAATGTTTGCAATAGACATTTTTAAAATAAATGAACCAGTTAATTTAATTTGAATAGGTCAGTGTAATTGCTTCTTAACCCGTTCTATGCTCATGACGGAGCCGCTCCGTCATGAGCCTCGGTTGAGCTGTGCTCATGACGGAGCGGTTCCGTCATGGCCCGCTCGGCGCGCCTGCGCTGCGTGAATTTCGCGCCTGCGCTGGGCGTTCCATTGAGCGGGGCGGGCCATGACGGAACTGCTCCGTCACGAGCACAGCTCAACCGCGGCTCGTGACGGAGCAGCTCCGTCACGAGCATGCGAGCGCCGCTCGGCCGCCCCACCCCCTTAGCGCTGCGGCGGAATTCCCGCCGCAGCGAAGGGGTTAAACGTCATGTGCTCTTAGAGCAGGTATATAAACTCGTTTGATATTTAATGCACATCGTAGGACAATTTGATTCTTATTGGTGCAAAGGAATTGCATCACTAAAAAAATTAAAAAGCAGAAACAAATTGAAATAATAAAGCATTTGTAAAGTAAAGTACTAGCCTACCGGCACTGTCACTGAAGTGATCTTTTTAGGCAGAGGTGCACATATGATTAAGCACAATGCTGTCACTCACAGTGGAAGATAGCCAATAGCTACTGTGGTCGGACCCATTGCTCCATGTAGGGTGCTGTATTAGGTGGAGGCAAAATCTCAATAATAGTGAGACAGACCAATGGATGAAGAGGTCAATTTATGGATGTATTTTTAATTATGATTTTTTTTATTACATGAGCCCGGTGAGACAGCTTACACTGCATAAAGATCAGCCCTAAAAGGATTTTTAAGTGCTTTTTCATTTTAAAAATAAGATTGTATATTCTTGTTATGTATTGTAAAAAGTATTTTTGCATAACACTAAAACAATAAAAAAAAATAGCATCTTCTAATTAAACTCAATCCACCTGAGGTGAGTAAGTATTCACTAATTACTAAATATGCACGCCATGGACCCCTAATGAAATATAGTGGGCGAAGTGGAATTTTTATGGGATAATGGAATATACTTTAGTCAAACAAAAAGATCCGTTTGGGCTCCTTATGAAGCATACAGCAATATCTAACTCACCTCCAGTCATAACTTGCCTGCTCCTGTTTCCGAGAAGCATTTAATTCTTTGTATCTGAAGTGTTTCTAATGTGTAGCAGGTGGTTGTTTGTGGGCTTATAGAATATTCGTAAGTTCTCCCTCTGTTTTGTGAATGAAATGTTTTTTAATATATGTGCATTGATGAGATATTTGTGATTTTAAAAATATTTTATGATATTCGTTTAATAAAGAATATATGAATTTTTTATAATATGCTCTCGGTTTCTATTTGGTGCTGGTGAATGGTTTATGACTGGAGGTGAGTTAGATATTGCTCTATGCTTCGAAAGAAGCCCAAAGGGATCTTTTTGTTTGACTAAAGTGACTACTGTTGGTGTCCTGTCCCTTTGGTTGAGTTGGACCCCTCTCTTTTATTTTTGGATAATGGAATATACAGCATAAGTCAGTATATCAAAACCTCCATATGTACATTCAACTACATTCGAAGAAGTATACAATAGTGAACAAACATTTGTACATTTAAAGTGTAAGCGCAATATAAATGCCCATATGATTTTAAATGGTATTATGTTCACAAGAGGTAAACAGAACCTGACATGCTCGTGCCACGCAGCCATGGGTGAAGATTCTTTGTAATATCACATAAAACACAGGGTGCAGCCTAGGGGGAAAAAAGCACAATAGCATTTAGAATTCAAAATATTTTGCTACCACAATAAATTAATCTTACTCATAATACTATTCTCAGGGAAATAGAACACAGCATACATTTAAGCAGAGCAGAGCTTCATGGCTAATTTTGAGTTCCTCCTTTACACAACCAACCAGTAAATTTCACATGTTGTAGGAAGCTGGTTCTCTCTATAGTATACTAAAATGAAGTACACTATGTAAAGAGTCCAGTGGATCCCCAATAGATGTGCAGAGGTACAAGCAGACAATTCTAATGCAGTTTTTGTGGTTTTGTCAGCAAGCATTTAGGCTTATCAGAGGGTAGTACTAAGCATTTGTTGTCACACACAGGCAATAAATGTGACACACCCAAGAATATATCCGAGACCAATTAGGAAAAATATAATCGTATCTTCTATATATTTTATGAAACTAAGGGCCGGATGTAGGAAGGCCATTACCGGTCGGTAACAGCCGAAATCAGCCGTTACAAACCGTTAATAGCCTTTTCTGATGTAGGTGGTATATTTACAGATTCGGTAAATAACGAATCGGTAGGTATTTACCGATTCGGTATTTACCGAATCATCATTTACCGATTCGGTATTTACCGAATCGGTAAATGAGATGTAGGAAGCACTTTAAAGAGTGCTTTTGTGCTTTAAGGATTCGTTATTTACCACCAACTATTAGTTGGTGGTAAATAACGAATACCTGTTTAAATGCAAATCTGTGCATTTACACCTGTGCCATGTGACAGACATACATGCCCCTAGGGCATGTATGTGTGCCACATGTGCACACAAGCACTGTTCAGGGGTGCAATAGGGTGTTAAAGTGACACCCTGCCACCCTTGACTCTTTCCCAATTTTACCGAATCGGTATTTACCGATTCGGTAATTGACATTAATTCCTATGGGCCTCCAGGCCCATAGGAATGAATGGCAATTACCGAATCGGTGAATTCTTATTCGGTAAATACCGAATCTTAGCGATTTGGTATTTTTTACCGACTTTTTATCTACATTGCATTTACCGATTCGAAAATACCGAATCTGTAAAATTCGGTATTTTCGAATCGGTAAATTACAATTACCAACATCTAGCCCTAAGAACTTTGTTCAACAGTTAATAAATGCTTTGTATGTCGATTCAACCAAATGCAGTTCAAGACACAAATGCTTACAGGTTTTGAAGCAACAGCGGTCACTACCGTTAGGCAGAGACCGCTGTGGTCAAGGGGAAGAAAAGCATAGGATTAGATAGCGGAGTGCTGCCAATACATTTACGATTGCGTTTGATGGAAGCAACACCCCGCCACAGAGTTTTGGTGGATAACAGTCGCACAGAGTTCAGGGGAAATTCTACTCCAGGGGAGTCAGAGTTTTGGAAGTCCCAGGGCTCAGGCATAGCAGGCAGTTCTAAGTTACCTGGATCGAGGGTACTGGAGGTCTTGGAATGCAGAATTTGTTTTTCACCGGTGGCATTCAGCTATAGGTGCAGTGGAGCCAGTCTGTCAAGGTCAGGGCAGTGGTGCTCAAGTTGCTGCAATCATGCAGTTGACGCCACCAGAAAGCGGGTACCGGCTCAAAGGAGCGGGGCTGTTTTCAGCATCGGTCTCAGGTACTGTGAGGATCCCTCTGGCTGGTAGATGCGTTGAAGGGGTTGGTTATCGGACTGGTGACCAATAAGCCTCGGCTGCTGCAACTTTTGGTTGACAAGGTGAATTGCTTTGACACAGTCTGCCTGTCTTCACCTTCTGGCGGTCTTAACGGTGATGTGCCAGAGACTAGTACCACTAGTCCAAAGGGAAGTCCCAGGCAATTGGCGAAGGCTGGCAGGGCACCGGGGTTCTTGGAGACTGCACAGGTTTCATGTAGGGACAGCAGACCACAGTTGTCGAGTCCTTTTTGTAGTTGACTGGGTTTGGCACCGTTTTCTTTTGCAGCAGGGCTCAGTTCCCAGATCAGCAGGGCATCTTCTTCCTTTATCTTTTTTAAATCCGTGGAATCTCAAGTCAAGGTCTTCGTGAGCCACCTAAATATTAAATGTAGAGAGCACCGAGGGGGAGCCAGGTAGTAGCCAATGGGCTGCTTACCTGTAGGGAGACTACTCCCTCTATATGCTTATCCCATGTGGGAGATGGGCATATCCATATATTTTCCCCATTTTCAAGAGTGATGGAAAGTGAAAAGTGGGGAACCACCTCACCTGCCCCGCCTCAAGGGTGGTGCAGGCTGAAGATGTGCACACCTCTTAGTCTCACTAGTTTTCCCTCCAGGGCTGTGTGCCATGTGAACTCTTTGGATTTTCCAGTACCCGCAGTGGCAGGGTGCATAGCCTTGGTGAGGGGGCGCGGGTGGGAAAATAACTGCTGCAGCCCCAGAGGACCCTCCTCAGTACCAGTACCCTGTGGTTACTAGGGAGTTATAGGAGCAACTGAAGTTGTGCCAATCGTCGTACACTTTTAAGGAAAGAGATGTGGCACTGGAAACCTGATTAACAGGGACCTAGTGCACTTATAATTCGAAGTCACATCAGGCAAAAAGTGGGGGCTAACCATGCAAAAAGAGGCACTTTCCTACACATGTGTACTCCATTGGAAAAGCATAGCAATTTAGAATTAATCTAAAAATACTATTTAAAAGTCATTTTTATAAAAAAATCTATTGTATACCTGTAGTTGAGAAAGAAATAACTTTTTCATGGAATTTCATAAACGTTTGCAAAACAAACTACAACCTAGTACACCCCTATTGACCCAATTGTTTAAAGGTGTAGCTCCGTCTTCCAAAGAATAATGCTACTAAAACAGATGAATTCATTACATCATGATATATGTCTGTCCAGAGAATCTAGGACCTTACATTGGTAAAGCATGGAAAGGTTCTTAGTACAAAAAGCCTGTTCAGCAGACGCCAACGCGTTTTGCTCAACACAATCTTTCAGTCAAGTTATATGGCCAGGGACTACCGGAACCCCCCCCCCCCCTCCTTGCGTTAACCAAAATGATTAAAAATTGACATTAGAGGGATTTCTTTGGAGGCGGGGGTTGTACAACCCCCGGCCGTATTTATCAAAACATAAAATTAAAATAAAATTGAAATAAACAATATTTACACAATTACGCAGAAAAACGTTCCATGACATTTGATTACAATTGATATATACAGATATCAGATGGCTAACCTTAACATAATTCTAGAACAAGGTATTTCCTATCTGAATCTAACATATGAACCATAATCATACAGTAATTACTTTTCTGGGTATCCTATTTTGGCCTACGGCAAGGTCACTAACTGGTATCAGATCCTTATCAATTAACCACGTTCTCCAGTCGGAGTGCGCATGCGCAGAGGGCCCGTTTACCATGAGGGTACTTCCCCCCTCCCCCCCAGTTACCCCCGTACGCTCTATTAACTCCTTTAAAGGGGGCCCTTGCATCTCTGCGCCGTTTCCTAAAGTCATTGTGCACGTGCGGGGTGGCCAACCAGCCTAGAGAAAGCGTGACTCCCCCCTCCCCTGCCCGCACCCATCCAGCCAACAGGCTGTACTGCCCCTGGAGTTCTAGGAGAGACCACTTGTCCCTCCCCTTGGGCGACCCCATTCAAGAATGGCGCCAGACTCTAAGGACCTTACATTTACTGCTCACCAATCATGACCTTACCGCCTTACCAGGAATAGCAATAAATACGACGATTGATGACCTGTAAACGGTATAAAGTTCTAAGGAACAAAACATATTAGTACGACACACCTGTCATCCATATACATTTGGAACAAACATGTGAAACAACCTTCATAACACAATACCAATCATCTGCTTTAGGGGATGGTGGGTGGGGAAAAGAATTACAGCCTCCTGGAGGCTGAGGGGGGAGGCAGTGGAGCGCGGAGTCAAAGAGGCAGACTCCTGCGCTCCCCGGGCTTTTAACCCCTCACTAGCCAGGCCGGTTCTAACCGGCCTGGCCTTTGCTCCTCTGTGACCCGGAAGTGATTCTATCACTTCCGGGTCACTAGGAGACCCGGGGTCTAATCCGTGCTAAGGCGCGCCCGCCTTGCTATTGTGACGCAACAGGGTGCGCCCACCACAGAGAGTGGGTGGGGGCCGGTGCGCCCGCCATACTGCGGCGGGCCGATGCCAGCCCCGCCTTTCTCTATGGCCAGGGACTACCGGAAACCCCCCCTTGTGTTAACCAATATTATTAAAAATTGATATGAGAGGGATTTCTTTGGATGCGGGGGTCATACAACCCCCGAAGCCCTCCTTGCACATCCTGCTTATTGCACGCCACCAGCTCCCCTATCCTAAAGGCTCCATAAAAAGCCAGTGAAAAAGGGACTCTGAATAGCAACGCTTCCCCTGTTGAGCTGCAAATGCCACCAAGAGCTGCTAGCAGCAATGTCAGCAGTTCTATCCCAATTGGGCGTCTTGTGTCTGGTGATGACCCCTGGAGGCGTTGCCAACCCTTCAGGGCCTTTCTAACAATGAAACTTTTAGTGGGATCCCTGCTGTCCTTGATTTGTGCGAAGAAAGAGATTGCTGCTACATGTTGCCTGGCTGTTGCCGCAGAGCGCCCTTCCTTATTCAAAGTATCTAAATACCACAGGAATGCCCCTGTCTCATGCCAGCTGTCTACCCAATCCTGCCCCAAAAAAGCGCAGTAAGCCCAAAACGACCCTTCATATGCTTTCCTGGTCCTGGGAGCTATGCTAGCTGCCACGAGGTTCTGTAGCTGGGGGCACCAATCTGCCAGAGTACTTCCGGGAAGAGTGTTGGTGTTGCCTCCGCAGAGGGTAGGTGTTCCCTGAAAACCTGCATCTTGAAGCGAGAGAGTGCGTCAGCAGCATTATTCAACACCCCCGGGACATGTTTAGCCTTAAACTGTATGTTCAGCTTCATACACAACTATACTATTTCCTTCAACAGGCGGAGGATCATTTTACACTGTGCAGACTGTTGATTGATGCATTCTACCACTGTCATGTTATCTGACCAGAAAGTCACAGATTGATTACGCAGATGATGAGGACAAACAGTCAGTGCCACCCAGATGGGAAAGAGTTCCAGGAAACCAATGTTGGCTGTCACACCATTCTCCACCCACCAAGTCGGACAATGTTGTGCCACCCATTCGTTCCCAAGTATGGCACCAAATCCCAAACTGCCCGCAGCGTCCGTCCATAAACCCAACTCTGCAGAGGTAGTGGGAGGACCGGGCCACACTTCCCTGCCATCCAAATACGCATGTCCTGGCGAACCTCAGACGACAGTCTTGTGTGATGTTGTTTTTCCTGGAGGCCTGTCAAGGCCTGTGAGATGGAGCGGGAGAATTTTCATGCCGTAGGTATGACTCATAGTGCAAAATTCAACTGACCCACTGTCTGTTGTAGCTGATGTAAGGTTACTTTCTCCTTTGCCAAGCATTGTTGCAGTGCTGCTCTAAATTTTCAACTTTTTCCTTAGGTAACCGGAAACACCCCTGTACTGAGTCCATCTCAACGCCTAAAAATTCTATTGTGGTTGTTGGACCTACCATCTTCCCTGGCGCCAGAGGAACCCCAAAGGCACGCATGAGTACACAAAATTCCTGCAATGCCCAAGCGCACTCCCGGGTGCCCACCGACCCCAGAAAGAGAAAGTCATCCAGATAATGCATGACATATTGGTGCCCTGTCGTAATTCTTTTGCAATTTATTTTGCTGCCACCCCAGGGTTGGTCCTTACAGAAATCTGATTTTTACACGCTGGTGCCCCTATGTTCTCAAATGCAGGAATCCTGAAGCCATACAAAAAACCTTCTTCTAAAATACTAGCTGTGGCATGATCTGGGTACCTGTTCAACCAAGTAGTCATAGCCATAACGTCAATGGGTGAGTTTGTTACAAGTTGTGTCCCCTCCTTACTCCTGTTTCTTCTTTCCCCTATACCCTGATTTTTTGAGGCATTTAGATTCTGGGTGAGAAGGGTTGTTGCAAATAGAACATGCGTGCCTGAACTTACAAGTGCCTTGGGCCCTGGTGCATGTCCGTCTATTAAAATCCCAACCTGTCCCTTTCCGGCCCCCCGCTCCCTGGACTAGGGGCCTTGCCCGTGGTTTGGGGTGGCCGAAAGGGCTGCAACGCGTGAAATGTGTGACCCATGTTCAAGTTTTGCACTGCGTTACCCGGCTGCCCTGGCCCAAACTGATCCAACCATAAGATTGTGTTGACTCGGTCCCAGGAAAGTGATGGGTCAACTGCCTTGGCCTACCTGAAATTCATGTCATAACCCTATCACCCTATGCCCCCATATTTGTCATGAGACATAGTAATCCTGCTCTGGTAACAAGCCATCTCTGCCTGTAAGTTAGGTGAACGCTCAGCTATTATTGCCATAAACACTGAACAGTCTCTAATCTAGTTGCTCAAATTCTCCTCTACCCTGAATTTCAACAGTTCAGTGCGCCATTCACTAGGAAGCATCCAATCTTTTTGTTTCCTTGAATACTCCACTTCCCTGTCATCCACGAGCAAGGAGAACATATTATTGTAAGCACCAGACCATACCAATTCTTTCACTTCCCATGTTACATGCCTGGCCAGATGTTCCCTTCCTGTGTGTAACTCACCCAGGCCCAGCAATGGCAATGTCACTTCCTTACCTATTGCAACAACTCCAGCTGACTTAGTCAGCTTGTCCTTCCCATGGCTGTTCGCTGGTACATCTTTGTTGTTACCTGCTAAAGGAGCCCCCCCTGTTGGTTGCAGGAGATATGGAGTACCTGACCCTTCGCCTGGCCTCCCGCCTAGTGCTGCAATAATCTTTGCCACCAACTTCTTTGCCTCCGCCAACGGGTCCTCTACTACTTCCTTTTCCCCCAATGAAGTTGGCAACATCCCTCCCCTCCCTAACCAAGGGAGAACTGCCGCTATCTGTGCCACGAGTTCCGGTGGATTCGTTTAGGCCTCCCCACCACCTCATTCTGCCCTTCCACTCTTTCTCTGAGCTCTGCAAGGCTCTGCCCCAGTTTTTCTACCTTTCCCCATCTCCTATCCATTGTCACCATCCTATGCATCATTGACTCCATCATATGTTCCATGCGGGAAAGCTTCGCTCCACGCTTACTGGCCACAGCTTCTGAGCCAAAATTGCAAGATCACTTATAAACTGATAGGCAATAACACAGCAAACTCAATGTTATCTGTACCTAAATGATTTCTCTCACTGAGAGCCTGACCACAATGTTTGCCTGGCCTGGAAACCTGTCCAGGTCCTTACCTGAGCACCGTTGGGGGTACACAAACTGGCCGTAAGCACCATGCAACTGGAGCCGCGCCACACCAGCTAACCTGGGTGTTAAGCGAGTAATCTCGAGACCGGCAGCCTACAGAAGCAGTGAAATTCAGGCCTGTTTGTGCCCTCTTTTGAGTGATGTCCTCTTACCTCCTCTGCTGCGCCGTGGCAGTGAGTCTTTTGAAACGTTTAGCTCTGTAATCGTGATAAAGTGGAATATTATTGATTATCCAATTAATACCACTCCATAAATGCACACACCAGACACTGTACGAAGAAATGCCGCCAAGAATCCCTTACAAAGTCAATATTCTTGCAAGACAACCACCATTAATTCAGGTGAAAGCGCAAACGCCGTCCCACACTACCAGAAATGATGCAGTCAAGTATCCCACATTTGCGGACATCGCAGGTGACACAAGAATAGCCCCCCCCCAAGCGCGATTGCAGTCTTATATTACTTTTCCCTGGAAAACCGGCAATTAACTGTGCCCCTTAGACAGTATACAGACCCTAATGACTTCCCCACCCAAAGCGCTAAAACAGGCTGCCTAATGTGCCCCAAATAACCATGTTTCACTGTGACTCAGATTTAACTGTCCCCAAGAGAAATGCCACCACGCTCCCTTCACAAAATTCTCCTTTTAGCACCGCTCGTCTTACAAAACTATCGAAACCCGGCAAGATTTTCCCCGCTTCAGACGGCTAGCCCCTTTTGCAAACCTTGGCCCCACGTCTCTTACATTAATAAGTGCCCGCACAGTGATCAAACTCGCGACCTTGGAGTTATTAGCACCACGCTCTAACCCACAGAGCTAACCAGCAGCAGATCGGTACCTTTACAGCGCGCGTGTGCGTTGTACTAAACCAAGCATCTGCCAATATCCCGATCTCGCCGCCTCCTCCAAGAACACAAAATCGCCGGCTGCCACTCTCCCGTTGTCCTCCGCCGCACGTTCTCCGCCAACCGAACCTGCAGAGGGCATAGAAAATGAAAAAACAAGCTGAACCGCCGACGCGATCCTAACGCTCTCGAGCCCGCCTTCGTCCACAACAACCTGCAACAAGGGAATAAAAGAAAAAGAATTACAGGCTCCTGGAGGTTGGGGGCAAAAGGCCATGGAGCGCGGAGACAAAGAGGTAGACTCCCGCGCTCCCCGGCCTTTTAACTCCTCACTAGCCAGGCCGGTTCTAACCGGCCTGGCCTTTGCTCCCCAGTGACCCGGAAGTGATTCAATCACTTCCGGGTCACTAGGAGATCCAGGGTCCAATCCGTGCCAAGGCACGCCCGCTGCTTCATTATGATGCGACGGGGTGCGCCTCACCACAGAGAGCGGGTGGGGCCGGTGCGCCCGCCATACTTGCGGCGGGGCCGATGCCGGCCCCACCTTTCTCAGAGACTCCTATATCAGGCCTTCGCTGAGCTATCTAAGAAGGATATTACACGAAAGGTGCCTTAAAGTGCTTACCCTCCTTAAACATTAGAATTCTGATGCTTTGTTTCCATTCTTTTTGAAGCAGCACATACCCTAGGAAGTTGTTATATAAAGTCATCAATACGTAGATATGATGCCATGGGCCCTAATGCAATTGAGGAAAATAGAACCCCTGTCTAAGTTGTGGTAGTTAACACTGCAATAATCCGGGGATCAATGGAATGCTCAGGCCCCTGGGCACCACTGCCACTTAACCTGCTGATATTCGTGCCCATGAAAGGTGTCATATTGTTTTACTCATGGTATTTGGCCACCTAATTTTCCTAACCACCCTTGACTCTTAATCCCCATATTCTTTTTGAAACTGACCTTTTTAGGTCTATAGCCACCGCCCAGGACATACGTGATGGGTTATGGTTGCTTCCTGCTTTTCCTATCATTCTAAAATTGCTATGTAGCCTGTGACAGTCATATAGTTAATAATATCGCTGTATGATCTCGAGGAAAAGTACATATTCTTGCTTTGGCTTATCTTCATCCAATCATTTATGGTAAAAAGTGTATAATTCATCAAATAGATCCTAAATTGCAGTTGTGTGTGACAATATCAAGGTCAATAATATTCTGCAGCAATATTGACTCCTTAATACGAACACCACAAAATTGTCAAGGTAAGGAAGTGTAGAGACGTATACATTTTCTATATATTAACTCCTCATCTACTTATCTTGATGACATAGTGGTAGTGAAAATTGGGATTCAGTATTTATGTGCGCAGCTATTTAGACCAGGATACTGTGACCTCCACCATCGAAATGATCAACCTGCACCAATATCAACTCCACAATTTCCTTATCATAATATTGTCAAGGCAAGTATGTGCTTAGAAGTACACATTTTCTATTTTTAACTCCACATCCACTTACCTTGGCAATATAGTAGTAGTCAATGCTGTGGATTCAAATATTGTTGCAGGATATTTTCAGCCATGATATTATGACCCATCCACCCAAATTGCTATGCTCTGTCTTCCTGGTTATAGCCATCACTAAGTTGAAGCCTAATACTTTACCGTTATATTATCAATGAGGAGACCCCATATTCTAGCAATGTAGTCTTTTACCAATGCCGGCGGAACTCCAAGGCAACATACAGCAGAATATTCACCTACCTCGCCTAAGATTCCTGGCGTTAATAAGCCTCTCACTTTAGCTATTACAATATGGTCATTTTGACAATTGACTCCTGGGTATTTCTTTTTCATCCTAATAATGACAACAGGTTCAAAGAAATGGATTCTAATAGCTCTACTAACATTTCTTGAATAAACCTAACAATAACACCCAGAGGGAATCTCTTGCTACTCCTTTCTTCCCTACACCTTAAACTGAGTACATGACATAAACATTCAGCACTGTTGGATATGGTACCAAGTCTCCTGAAAATATTACACTGAATATGTGGCAATGCCCTTTCCAAGGTCTTGACATTTTTAATTTACAAGCATGCATGCTCCTATCAAGAGTCTGAACCGACCTACTCACTGAATGCGCGGGTGAAGTGTTACTCTTACTACTTCCTTGTTTGTATCTTCTTCCCGAATGCTTGGAGATTAGGGGGCATATGTATCAAGCCCTTTTCCCATTCGCAAACAGGTTGATTCTCAGAATCGGCCCGTTTGCGAACGGGAAAGGCCTTTTGGGATGTATCATCCCAAAAGTGTATTGCAAATTAGAGAATCTCAAAATTTGCAATTCTCTATTTTGCAATTACATTTAAGGAATTGCAAATTGCGATTCCTTAAATGAAATGTATGAAGCACCTAAGTTGTGCGAATTTGGCATAAGAAATCGCAAATTACCACCATCTGACAGTTGGTGGTAATTTGCGAATTCTTTAAAAAACACTTTTTTGCTTTTTTCAAAGTGCCATGTGCCACACATACATGCCCTTAGGGCATGTATGTGCACCACATATGCACACATACATATTTCAGGGGTGCAACAGGGTGTCCTTTGGACACCCTTGAAATTGCATTCTCAATTTGCGATTCTCAAATTGCGAATCGCAAATTGAGAATGTCTTCCCATTCATTCCTATGGGCCTCCTAGCCCATAGGAATGAATGGGAAGGTATTCCTTAATTGCAATTCGCAATTTGCTAATCGCAATTAAGGAATGCCAAGAAATCACAAAATATTTGCGAATTACTTATTCCATACCGTTTTGCGATTCTCAAATAGCGATTCTCTAAAAATCGCTATTTGAGAATGGCAATGACGGTATTTGATACATATGCCCCTAAATATCCTATGTGGTATGGAACGCTATACCCAGAAATAAAATACATTCGAATAAGTTTACATCACTGTTGTACTTTATCCATATTGCTCCATTGCTGCACTGTACAGTCAGTATGGAGCACTTGCAATGATAGAGTCTCAAATGAGTCCTCTGTGCTTTTATCCTCTTCTTCACATTTTGTTTTACAGTTTTACACAGCAGAATCCAGCCCAAGAGCATTGAAGCACTTTGCATGACCACCAAACTACATGACACGTTTTAACTTGCACAGAATCACAGTACGTTGCACTGAAGCCAGGACTGAAACCTGGTTCCAAAGTTCCAAAGTCAGCAGCTCTGGCAGTTAGGCCACATCTTCTACCCATACTACTTATGTCTGTATCCCAGTTTTTGACCTAGGTTCCGTTTACACACTCATCACCTCACTTTTTATGGCAATAGCCAAGTCTTCATGACATCAGCCTCTGGTGCAGCAATTTTTGAACCCACAGGCAAAAGTGTAGTTTTGTTGTTTTGGCCCTCCCTTCCCTGTTGGCAAGGGCTTTTATTAGACCGTTTGCTCCAGTCAGTCTCCCTCTTACATTTGTGCTGTCAAGAAGTTGTCTGTATTGGCCATAATGTTGCACTGACTCTGATCAAACAGTAGGGCCCTGATTATAAGTTGCATGATACTGGGGGTAACAGTAAAATCACATGCGATGTTAAAGTTACTGTGCAGTAATTTCACACCAACACCATTACAATTATGAGTAAAACTCCACAGAATGGGGAATTACCACGGGGAAATGATTTTCTGGTAAAAACTACATGAAGTTCGCGTTTCCATATGGTTTTACTGCATACATTGACTACCGTCTATTAGGAGAAGGTAAATGTATGTAAAGAATCATAGGTGAGGGTAGGGAGAGTATGTTTCTGGCAAAGGGAGCATTATATGCTCCCTGTCAGAAGAAAAGAAGCATGCGTCAGCAGCCAAACCTCCATGTGCTTATTGAGGTCCTTTTTACCAGGAAACAAATCGAGTCAGGTTCTTCCACACCAGGAAAAACCAGGTGTGGAAACCTAACTACTCTGAACCAGGTAGAGAGGAATTCCATGAGGTCATTCCATCCTGCCTAACTCATAAACAGACTCTAAGTCAATGATTTCAGACCTCAGTGCATCCTCGTTAGGACCTCAGCCATCACTACATCTACACATCTGTGCCTTAGTTTATCAACCTGCTCCATTACTTTCTATCTATCGGTAGCTAGGTTTCTCTCTGACCCCCAACAACGTCTGCCACCTGAAAATAACTAAAGGTTGCCTCCGCTGAAAGCCTATGATAATAACAATAGTAATGTGCCTTTATACAGTGTTTCATGATGCCTTTGCTAATTGCTAGAAATTGTTGTCACCCAGTTTACTGGCATTCAAGTTCATGTATATTGTATTTAATTATTTATAAATGTATTGCTTTTTTCTGGCTTTCAGAAGGATGGAAGGCTGAGTTGACCTAGCTGGGATTTGAGTTCGTAACCTGCAGATCACAACATCTTGATCTATACCCAGTGAACATGTAGCCCACCATTTTGTAGCATTGTTTTCACCTTACCTTTTCCAAAAAGGTATACTCATGTCTTCTGTTTCCTGATCTTGTGCCATCTGGACTAAATTGGTTGTCATTTAGTTCTATTTGTTGATGTGATCAGTATTTTTTGTCAGTCCGGAAAAATATATACATGAGTGCTGGTGTGATGGCACAGAAAGGTCGTTCTTTGTTGCAGCAGAATTTGGATATATTTGTTACACTGCCTGGTACACCGTTGATTTGGTATTTTTAAGCCCTCCTTATTTTGTTGTAAATGTAAGCGTATTTGAATAAGACTTCACAGCTCTGAAGCATATTATCGGGTGGCAGGCCCAGTACACAGTAACTGAGCGCATGACTGGAAGAGTGTTGTGTTCCTAGCACTGACGTAACAACACTTGAGGGGACCCCGCTGAAAAGTACAAGAAGGGCCCCCACCTCCCTCTAAACCCAGTGAGGAGCTCCCAGGCCAGAGGCTCCCACCCATGCACAGTGCTGGTGCCCCCCCCCACAGAGGTCAGGGCCACCCTGCACCGCCGGGGCTACAGGGGCCTATGTTACACCACTGGTCACATCGGGGTTTGTGTTGGAAGTGTTCTGGTGTTGTGCATGAGTGACCAGAATGGTGCTCTTGTCCTACCTTGGTTCACAGAGATAATAGTGTAATGGTGGGAAGAAGCGAGAGGCATATATTGCTAGCAGTTTGCCTTAATTAGTGCTGTGAGTTGCCCTGTTGACGCACTTCACTATACAGAATTCAAACAAAGCCTAGGGGACTCTAGAGATATTTCATTTTGTAATACTGGAAGTCTCAATGTATTTATTCAAAGGCTATTGAATCAGATAATCTGTAGCGACATCAATTGCTCTATTGAAGATAGGGTTTTTTTTTGTTTGTATTTTTCCTATTGATTTTAAATATACTGTGTAATTATTTTGGATGATCTGAAAAATGTATTTTTTCTTTCTTCTTTAAAGTGTTGTATTAATGTCATTTTACTATGCTTTTTTAAACAATTCTTTTATGTTATGAGATGTCTCTATGCTAAATATTTTCAGTAGAATCCAATAGATTCCTTACTGAAATTTTAACAAATATAATTTTTAATAAACAGAATGTAAACGTTATAATCTAGTTTGTGACCAGTGATTTCAGCAACATATTTAGTGCATGCTGTGAGTGAATGTGATAGGAATACGGTATTTTGGTGTTAGTATTCTTATCTACAAACCATTCCAGGGATAGCCCTTTGACTTTCAGTGTTTTAAGTACCCTGTTCCCTGGAACCTGTGGGGTCTTCTCTCATATTCTTTACTGATGTTGAGGACGAGGACAGAGATCTGTGCGGATGCTTTGCCTGAAGTCATTTCTATTGCAAGCCGTGTTTTTTAAAGGGAGAATCTATAATGCTATAACGTTTCCAATCTGGAGCTGGTGAGGGACTGATCATGTTCTGCAGGAATTGATATTGTTAAATAAATTTGATCAATGTATAAGAATGCTTTGACATATCCAAGTGTAGTGACAGATGGGTGAGACCTGAATTTCCACCTAGAGAACGCCCACAACAGCAACTCCATTGCTCTGC
The DNA here is from genome assembly GCF_964263255.1 of Lissotriton vulgaris. Lineage (NCBI taxonomy): Eukaryota > Metazoa > Chordata > Amphibia > Caudata > Salamandridae > Lissotriton > Lissotriton vulgaris. The sequence continues at coordinate 1,297,644,983 of NC_141691.1, forward strand.
TCGATAACCTCGCCAACCTCGAACTCAAACAGCTCATCACGACCCCCACCTACACCGCCGGACACACGCTCGACCCCATCCTATCTGCCAGCAACCACGTCTCCTTCATCCACACCACTGAACTCCATTGGTCCGACCATCGCTGCGTCCACTTCACCTTCAAGAAACCCACCGCTCACCAACACCTGCAACGGATCCCCCACCGCAGCTGGAACAAGGTCACCGAAGACCAGCTCATCACCACCCACGCCCGAGACCCACCAACAGACCCCACCGACACTGACACAGCCGCTCGCAACCTCAGGCAATGGATCGGTAACTGTGCCAACACTCTCACCCCGATCAAAAAACCCTCAAACAGATGCACCAACAGAAAGGCCAGCTGGTTCACCACTGACCTCCAGGAATCCAAGCAGGCCTACCGAAGACTTAAGAAAAAGTGGCGCCACGAAAGGACTCCGGACAACCACGCAGCCCTAAAGAACGCCAGCCACATGCACCACCGACTCATTCGAGCCACTAAAAGGACCTCCTTCAAGGAACGCATCGACAACAACGCACACAACAGCAAAGAGCTCTTCAACATCGTGAAGGAACTCTCCAACCCCAGCTCCAGTTCCAACGACATCCCACCATCGCAAGACCTATGCAACTCCATAGCCACCTTCTTTCACCGCAAGATTGCAGACATCGATGACAGCTTCAATGCTCAGACACTCCCTACAACCACCGACACCGCAGACTCACCACCCCCAGCATCTCCAACCGCCTGCTCTCCTAGACCCACGTCAATGATGACGACACCATCAAAACCATGAACACCATCCACTCTGGCTCACCATCCATCCCCTGCCCTCACCACATCTTCAACAAAGCAAACCCCATCATCGCACCCCAATTTTGGAAGATCATCAACAGCTCCTTCGAGACCGCCACCTTCCCGGAAAGCTGGAAGCTCGGCGAGATCAACACCCTACTCAAAAACCCCACTGCGGACCCAAAGGACCTCAAGACTTCTGTTCCATCTCCCTGCTTCCATTCTCGGCTAAAGTCATCGAGTAGATCGTCAATGGGCAACTGACCCACTTCCTCGAGGAGAACAACATCCTGGATCCGTGCCAATCTGGATTCCACAGCAATCACAGCACCGAAACCGTCCTCATCGCTGCCACAGACGACATCAAGCCCCTTCTGGACAGTGGCAAAACCGTGGCCCTCATCCTCCTGGACCTCTTGTCCGCCTTCGACACGTCTGCCACCACACCCTATGCACAAGCCTACACGACGCAGGAATATGCGACAAAGCCCTGGACTGGACCACCTCCTTCCTCACCGACAGAAACCAGAGGGTACGCCTCCCCCATTCCGTTCTGAAGCCACTAAGATCATCTGTGGCATGCCCCAAGGATCATCCCTCAGCCCTACCTTTTCAACGTCTACATGGCACTGCTCACCAACATCGTCCGCTCGCACAACCTCAACATCTCCTACGCCGACGACACTCAGCTGATCCTCCCACTCACCAAGAACCCAGCCACCGCCAAACCAACCTCCACAAAGGAATGAAGGCCGTCGCCCACTGGGTGCAGAATAGCCGCCTGAAACTCAACTCAGACAAGACAGAGGTCCTCATCCTCAGCTACACCCCCTCCGCCTGGGACGACTCTTGTTGCACCCACACCCACCAATCACACACCAACCTGGGGTTCATCCTGGACTCATCGCTCTCAATGACCCAGCAGTTCAAAGCTGTCTCCTCCTACTGCTTCAACACTGTTAGACCTGGCATCTTTGGCGTGGTTTCCCCCAACATTTTTGCCTCTACCTCCTGTATTTTTGACGCTGTGCTGGATTTCGTTTTTGCTGGTTTAGATGCTTTGGGCACTTTGCCACTGCTGATCAGTGAGCTAGTGCTCCCTGAGTAAATTGTAATTCTGATTGGTTATCCATGATTGGCATATTTGTATTACCAGGAGGTCCCTAGTAAAGTGCACTGAGTGTGCCAGAGCAGTTAATTCAAATGCTACTAGTGGGCCTGCAGCACTGATTGTGCCACCCACAGGAGTAGCCCGAAAATGGTGTCTCAGGCCTGCCACCGCGGTGCCTGGGTGCAGTTGCTGGCCAGGCCTAACCCTTCCCTTTCTGTACACATTAGACACCCCTATAGAAGGCCCTAGGTACCCCGCTGGGCAGGGTGCAGTGTATATGAAAGGTAGAGCATGTACTGGTGTCTGTGACATGCTCTGGTAGTGAATTACAGCCATTTTTTTCTCTATTGAGAGGGCTATCTTGCCCGTAGGCTATAATGGGGAATGCTGAGTATAATGTTTACCCGCATATTTTCCCACAGGAGCAAGATAGAAAATTAAAGCCTGTATGCCTGAACTCAGAATTTAATAACACATCTTTTAGGAAGGATGGTTTTTAAATCCTGGGTTTGAGAACAGCACTTTTAGAAGTGGCTGTTCTCTTGTCTAACCTTCCTGTGTGCATTGGCCTGTTTGTGAATTGACTGTCTGGTTTGTGAGTGATAGGGGCTGGGGAGCCCCCAGGAGTGTGGATGAGTCAACCCTAGGCTGAATGACTGCATCTTCATCGTGAGTGGTGGGAGGGGATAGCACCTGGGTCTGAATAGGGCTGTGCCTGCCTTCCACAATGCTGGCTCCACCTCCTACTGGGCAGCTGATGACCCTGCCCCTCTCTCTGAAAGGAGAGGAAAAGACAGAAAAACAAAGTGCTCAGGAACTGACCTGAACTGGTTCTGACCAAGCCAAGGCCTCTCTGCCTCTAGAGAATAAAGGAAAGACTGGTATAAAAAGGGCTACCCAGACTACAGAAAATTAGATCATCCTGGAATCAAGAAGGAACCTCTGCCAAGGAGAAAGCTGGAAGACTGAAGAGGAAGGACTGTCCTGCTGTGTGCTTCTGGAGTGACCTGCAGTTGCATTGCTGCCAAGGAGAGGGGAAGGACGTTGCTGTTGCTTTATCCCCTTGCTTGAAGAGATCTCCAAGGGCCTGAGAAGAGCTGGCTCCCTGTTAAGAAGTCCCCGGAACAAAATAACTTTACCCCCAGCTTCCCCCTGAACTCTGCTGTATGAGCTCTGCCCTTCCTAGAGTGCTTGATCCAATTGTGGGGCCTCTGGTAGTTGTGCCTGCTGTTTGGGGAGCTTGACAAGGAGAAACAAAGAAAATCTACACATGTTCACGCATCGCTCGCTTGCGGAGCGCATCCCCAACAGTGCCAGGAAATTCCAGCCACCGCGAAGATCGAGATCGCCGCAGTGCCTGTTGCCGCTGCAAGAACCGACACTTCGTTCACTTGCGGAACGCATCGCTCCGTTGCGGGAAGATTACTGTTGCTGCGATTATCGTCCCAGAGTCTATCGTCGCTGGGTGAGATCACCGCACTGCTTGCTTGCGGACCGCATCACGTCACTGCGAACATCGTCGTAGAGCCATCGCATCGAGGGGCCGCGAGAGGAGGAGATCGACGCTGCGCTGCACATCGTCGCCGGACCTGAGATCGTCGCCATCCCAAAGATCGTCGCATCGTGCCGGTGCGAGACGCTTCCTACCGAACCTGCGCACCGGAATCCATACAAGGTATTGCATCCCTCCCCATACAGACAGGATTCATCACAACACGCCTGCTGCATCCAGCGGGGCTGTTGCAGCGCCTCCCTAGGGTCTCAGGAGTGACGCATCGCTTGTTTTTCAACGCTGAAGCTTCCATTTGGAACTTTTGTCGCATCTACAGGTACTTTGGGCTAAACCTGATGCAACTGTGGATTATTTTAACGAAAACCCTAGAACTCTTTTAAAATCATATTCTTGAACTGTGTATGTTGGATTTTTGTCGTTTTGGTCTTGTGTAATTTAGATAAAGATACTTTATTTTTCTAAACTGGTGTGGAGTCCATTTGTGGTGTTTTCACTGTGTTACTGTGAGTGTTGGTACAAATACTTTACACATTGCCTTTGATAAGCCTGTCTGCTCGTGCCAAGCTGCCAAGGTGGTGAGCAGTGGTTATCTAAAGAGTGTATCCCCATACTCTGACTAGAAGCAAGGGTCCCTATTTGGACAGTGGTACCTACCTTTGCCAACTAGAGACCCCCGGATCTAACAAACAGCCTCTGCATGCTTCTACAGATGGATCCCCATTGGAACCAGAAGGACGGTCACTCAGGCCCTCGTCAGCAGCAGACTGGACTACGGCAATGCCCTCTACGCAGGAACCACGGCCAAACTCCAGAAAAAACTCTAACGCATATAGAACGCCTCCGCACGCCTTATCCTCAACATACCGCGCCACACACACATCACCGCCCCAGTCAACAAGAGGATCACCTTCAAGCTCCTCACCCACGCTCACAAAACATTCCACAATGCCGAACCAGCATATCTCAACAAACGTTTCACCTTCTACACCCCGAACAGCCAACTTCCTTCCACCGACCTCCCCCTCGCCACCGTCTAACGCATCCGAAGGACCTCCACCGGCGGCAGATCCTTCTCCTACCTCGCTGCCAAGACATTGAACACCCTACCCACTAGCTGCGAGATACCCAGGACCTGCTGACCTTTAGGAGGCTCCTCAAGACCTGGCTGTTCGAGCAGTAGCTGCACCCCCTACCCCCCCCTCAGTGCCTTGAGACCCTCACAGGTGATTAGTGTGCTCTACAAATGACTGACTGATGGATTGATTTATGTGTTGGTTGAATGCCGCTTAATAATTAACGTGATACATTTAGAAGGGTCATTGGTGGCTACTTGAAAGTAGAAGTGTTAGACCTGTCTGGCTTTTTGGCGTAGTCCCTCCTATTTTTTTATTTATTTTGTCCCCTTTTTGCCCCTCATACCCTTGATAATTTTTGTCCACTGACTTTTTCTAGGTGTTGGCCCAGGGGATAGGTGTTCTTTTTCCCCCTCATAATTTTTCACCTCAGGCCCAGAGGCCTGTTCTGACAGGAAAAGTTGGAACCACACAAAATGGTGTCTACCAACTGCCCTAACTGTCACACTCAGAACTTGGCCATAGCCTAGCATAGGGCGTTCTAGAACCTTCTGGTCCATCCTGGACCACTGAGGGTCAGCCTATATAAGGCGGAATGCGGGGCAGCCATTTTGTCTTGCCAGAGAGAGTCAGCTGGAGGACAGGCTGTAGCTAAGAGTGGGAAGAGGCTAGACAAAGGGTTGACCTCCTGGACTGGGAAGCTACCTTATTGATCCACCCCCCTACCCCCCCCTCTGGGTTATCTAACCTGGCCCCGCTGTTGTGGGATACTGGAGACCCTGGGCGCCTGGCTAACCCCTTGACTGGAAGAGTAGGGAAGTGACCAGGAGAAGGAGACTGCAGCACTGAAGAGTGTAGTCCTCTGCCCAGCATAATGATCCCAAAGAGACTGTTCCAGCATAAGGATCCCAAAGAGACTGTTTCAGCATAAGGATCCCAAAGAGACTGTTTCAGTATAAGGATCCCAGTGAGACTGTGGCAGCAAGGGTCCCAAACGAAGTGGGGCTAATCCTGGTGCCCCCCCCTTTGCCCAGTTTGTTAAGTGGTAGCTGACCGACTTCTGAGAACTCCCCTTGCGCTACACCCCCACCGAGCCCCTCTTCGTACCTGTGGCAGTGGAGGTAGTGGGACGAGGAGTCGCTCTGCTCGGGAGCCGGCGTGTGCGTGCTGAGGGAGTGGAGGCGGCGAGTTGACAGGCCGTTCTGCCCCATTACCGGCGCGAGGTGAGCGGCGCCGTGACGGAGTAAAGCCTGAAGATCCTGAGGTGAGGAGCGGATCGGCGGAGTCCCCGGACTGTTTCCGGGTGGGCGGAGATGAGGAGAGGCGTCCCCTGAACAGCGCGATCACCGGCGGGGAGACACTCTCTCTCCGCGCATGCCCAGTGGAGCCGCCGGGTTTGGTGAGGCGGAGTCGGCGGAGAAGGCGTGAGTGACACCAGCGCTTGCCAGCGCAGCCCAGCCTCGTCTGAGGAAACCCCGGGGGTGTGAACGGGGGCTGGGTGCCAACAGCGGAGACGTCCCTAGTCCGGGAATTACTTCGTAATTAACGTTTCCCCACGCCAGCGCCGAGTCAGCAGCGTGCTGGGCGTGGAGTCGTGAAATCGGCAAAGTGAACTATAAAGGAGCCCCCGAACAGCAGCGACGCGTGGAGACTGGGAAAACATCGTCTCCACACTACAGTAAGGAGAACGTGGGGGTAGTTTTCCCTCTGATCATTGCCCTCAGTTGTGTAGAACGTGGGGGTAGTTTTCCCTCTGATCATTGCCCTCAGTTGTGTAGAACGTGGGGGTAGTTTCCACTCTGATCATTGCCCTCAGTTGTGCATAGGAGGTGGGGCCTGCTGAGTAGAGAAAAAGGATAACAGTTCATCTTAGAGACTGCTAATGCCCATGTGGAATTCTTGTGGGTTTGAACCCTCACAGTGCCTGCTTAGTTGTTAGGAGGGTGAGAGGAACTGTGGGAGGTAGGTTAAGGGCACCTTATGGAAACTAAAGTTAATCAATACTGAAGTCCACTTACACATTCCAGGAGTATTCACAGATTAAATGTAGAATATTAATTCTGGTGTCTGATTCAATGTTTTACTGATAAATAATTATTGAAGCAGGTTTACATCTCTGGAAGTGGAACTATTGACATCTAAATGTAATGTACTGAAGAAGCTAATTGATAATTTGCTTAGCAATTGAAAAAGGTATAATTGTTATTTCTGAGAAGAGCTGAAATGTCCTACACTGTATAATTTGAAACCGAAGAACAGAAAGATTATTTTTATAAAGCAGTACTTATTTTTCCACATTTTTGGTGTAGCGTTATCTTTTTGAGTGTCATTGCGTGGTTTTACTGTTGGGTGGTCTGCAACCTTCACACTGTGCCTCTGAAATATATGTCTTGCCCTAGGCCAGGCTACCCCAGGTTCTAACAGATTGGTGCCTAGCGGTGGGATACTGACTTGGTTGCAGCTACTCAAGAGTAATTCAACGTAATACACTAAACCTACACCAGGAGTTTTCTCCTTGCGGCCCTCCTAATTTGTCTTTTTGATTTTTCCAAATTTGTTCCTGGTGGTGGGTGGAGGTAGCTTTAGGTTGCCCTTGCAACTCTGCAATTTCTGGTGTGTTATCTAGGTTTGCCTGACTCAAAATGGAGTTTGCCTTGGAAAACCTAGAGGTCTATTCTGTGTCACAGCTGAAAGTGTTCTGCCAGCAAATGGGGGTATTTTTCAAGCATGGTGCCAGGAAGGGGGAGCTCCAGACCAGCCTTAGGGCTTGGGTGGAGGCACACCAAGAAAGGAAGGAGGAGGATGAAGGGGTAGACCAGGACATGGTGGGGGAGATAGATGGGTTATTCCACACTGAGGGGGAAAACTTACTCCCAGGACCAGTGTCCTACTCCAGAAGGGGCAGTAGCGCCTCTGGGGGAAGCTTAACTGAAGCCGAGCTCACGGATAGGAGGGAGAAAAGACAGTTGAGATGGGAGTTGGCTAAGTTGGAGCAGGAGAAGGAGGAGAGGAGGATGGCCCATGAGTTCAGGCTGAAGGAATTAGAACTCAAGAGCCTGCAACGGGGGTCCTCTCCTGAAATGAATGGTGGCAGCGAGACAAAAGAGACAGCCAGGGAGACTAGACCCTACTTGCCGAAAGACCTTACAGCTAGCTTCAGTCAGGGAGATGACATAGCTAAGTGGCTGGCTGCTTATGAGGTCTCCCTAAGAGCTCATGGGGTGCAGGAAAAGCACTGGGGGGGTGGTTTGTACAAATACATGCCTCCTGCTGGTCGGGACACCTTGCTGGCCCTGGAACCAGAGGAACAAACCAACTACCCCACCATGAAGCTGGCGTTGTTAAGGAAGTTTGGGCTTACCCCAGAAAGGTACCGTCAGAAGTTCAGGGGGAGCCACAAATTAAGCACCCAGAACTGGGTGGACTTCCTTGACTACGCCAGAAAGGCCTTAGAGGGTTGGGTCAAGGGCAGTGAGGTGAAAGATTATGAGGGGCTGTGCGATTTATTTTTGAAAGAACACCTCCTCGAGAAATGTTTTCCCGAGCTGCGCCAACACCTGGTGGACAGCAAGCTGACCAATCCCCGGAAGCTTGCAGAGGAGGCGGACATCTGGGCCAGTACCCGGGTGTCCTCAAAGGGGACTGGAGGGGATTCTCAAAAAGCCGGACAGGGCGCCCCCCAGAAGAAGGAGGGGGGAGAGAAAAAGAAGGAGTTCTCTAAAGGTCCCCAAAATAACTTCCAAGGGAAGGGAGCAGGTTTCACCCCTAGGGCAAACCCGCCCAGAAACCCTAATCCTGGCCAAAGCCAGCAGCCAAGGGTTCTCCACTGTTTTGAATGTGGTGGTGTTGGACATTATAAGGGGGATGTCAGATGCCCAAAGAGACCACCCCCTCCCACCGGAGGAAAGTCACCGGGAGTAGCTAGTGTAGCGCTCGGGGAGGAGTTGCCCTTAGATAAGGGGGGTGAGTGGGCGGGTGTCACCTTAGTGTCCCTGGGAGAGCGGGAGATGGTTCCAAAGATCCAGGTGCCCCCAAATACTACCAAGTATGGGCAATGGGTCACCATCAATGGCCAGAGAGGGGAGGCTCTGAGAGATACAGGAGCCAGTATGACTATGGTGAGAAGTCAACTGGTGTCTCCAGAGCAGGTTGTTCCTAATGTACTCCACCCCGCCGCGATGGCTGACGGCAGAATGGGCCACTATCCAGTGGCTGAGGTTCCCTTTGAGTGGGAGGGGGTTGCAGGTTCACTTCGAGTTGCCGTAAGCCCTGCCGTGCCAGTCGATTGTCTGTTGGGGAATGACATGGAACACAACACTTGGAGAGAGGTGGAATACCGGACGCATTCTGCGATGCTGGGTACACCTGACTGGGCCTGTGCAAGCACACGGTCTGCGACTGCCCGGAGAGGGAGTTCGCCTGGGTTGGAGCCTGGAACAATGGCCCAACCCGCTGCTAAGAAGGGACAGACCCGGAGACAGGGAGAGCCTGCTCCGGCTTCCACACCCCATGTGACAGATCGGCCACCTGCGGTGGTGGACCAGGAGTCCGTGGAGGGGGAAGTAGACTCTCTGGAGGATTTACCCATCCCTGCTGAGTGGCATGTGGAGGGAGGTCCTACCAGAGAGGAATTCTGTAAGGGGCAGAGGGAGTGCCCCACCCTTGAGGGACTGAGGCGACAGGCTGAAGCCCAAGCAGCAGGTGATGTTACGGGACACTACCATATTTACTGGGAGGATGGACTCCTCTACAGTGAACCCAAGGAACCCTTGCCTGGTTCATCAAGGGCCTTGGTAGTCCCGCAACAGTACCGAGCCTTTCTTTTGGAATTGGCTCATGCCATACCCCTGGCAGGACACTTAGGCCAGGACAAGACCTTTGCACGGCTTGTCCTCCACTTTTACTGGCCTCAGATGAAAGTGGCGTCCAACACTTACTGTCGGACATGTGTAACCTGCCAGGCCAGTGGGAAAACAGGGGTGAAGCTAAAGGCTCCCCTGGAACCACTACCAGTCGTTAGCACACCCTTTGAGAGGGTGGGCATCGACATTGTAGGGCCTTTAGATCCACCAACAACAGCTGGTCACAGGTTTATCCTGGTTCTGGTGGATCATGCCACACGGTACCCAGAGGCAATTCCTCTGAGGACAGTCACTGCACCTGTAGTGGCAAGAGCCCTAATGGGAATCTTTACCCGAGTGGGATTTCCCAAGGAAGTTGTGTCTGACAGGGGGACCAACTTCATGTCAGCTTACATGCGGGCAATGTGGAAGGAGTGTGGAGTGACCTACCTGTTCACCACTCCTTATCACCCCCAGTCGAATGGACTGGTTGAGAGGTTTAATAAGACCTTGAAGGGCATGATCAGAAGTCTGCCCGAAAGCCTGCGGAGGAAATGGGACGTCCTCCTACCCTGTTTGCTCTTTTCCTACAGGGAAGTGCCCCAGAAGGGAGTGGGCTTCAGCCCCTTTGAGCTTCTGTATGGGCACCCTGTACGCGGTCCTCTCAGCCTGGTGAAGGAAGGTTGGGAGAAATCTCCCAGGAAACCCCCCCAGGATGTGGTGAGCTACATGCTGGCCTTCAGGAGCCAAATGGCGAAGTTGTGGAAGCAAGCTTCTGACAACTTGGAGGCCAGCCAGGCAGTCATGAAGGAGTGGTATGACCACAATGCTCACCAGGTGGAATTGGAGCCTGGCCAGAAAGTGTGGGTGATGGAGCCTGGAGAGCTTAGTGCCCTCCAGGATCGCTGGACAGGCCCCTTTGAAGTGTTGGAGAAGAAGGGTAAGGCCACATACCTGGTGGACCTTAAGACCCCTCGACAGCCCCTACGGGTGCTGCATGCCAACCGTCTCAAGCCCCACCATGAGAGGCCCGAAGTCATGTTGATGATGGTGACTGACGGGGAAGAAGAAGCGGAAAGCGAACCTCTCCCAGATCTATTTTCGTCTCAAGAGAAGGATGGGTCAGTGGAGGGAGTGATTCTCTCTCCTACTCTAACTCCTGAGCAGCGGGAGGACTGCCGCCAGATCCTGGAGCAGTACTCTTCGTTGTTCTCCCTTGTCCCGGGGAGGACTCACCTGTGTAACCATGACGTGGACACAGGGGACAGCCCACCAGTGAAGTCGAAGACCTACCGGCTGTCTGACAAGGTGAAGGCTAGCATCCATGGAGAGGTTGCCAAGATGCTAGAGCTGGGAGTTATTGAACCTTCCAACAGCCCTTGGTCCAGTCCGGTGGTGCTCGTGCCAAAAGCCGCACCACCAGGCACCACACCTGAACTGAGGTTCTGTGTGGATTACCGAGGACTGAACTCAGTGACAAAGACTGATGCTCATCCGATCCCTAGGGCGGATGGATTAATTGACCGGCTAGGAGCTGCCCAATATCTGAGTACCTTTGACCTCACTTCAGGGTACTGGCAGATCTCCTTGACAGATGGAGCAAGGGAAAGGTCAGCCTTCTCCACGCCTGAGGGACACTTCCAGTTCTGTGTGATGCCCTTTGGGCTCAAGAACGCCCCTGCCACATTTCAGCGGCTGGTGAACCAGGTCCTCTCTGGAATGGAGAGTTTCTCTGCTGCTTACCTGGATGACATTGCTGTCTTCAGTAGCAGTTGGGAGGACCATCTGCAGCATTTGCAAGCAGTTCTCCAGGCCCTGAGACAAGCTGGATTGACAATCAAGGCCAGCAAATGCCAGATTGGGCAGGGGTCGGTTGTGTACCTTGGACACTTGGTGGGAAGGGGGACTGTGCAACCCCTGCAGGCGAAGATTGAGGCAATCATGGCCTGGGAACCCCCCAAGACACAGACTGAGGTCCGAGCTTTCCTGGGCCTCACAGGCTACTACCATCGCTTTGTGAAGGGGTATGGCACTATTGTAGCGCCCCTCACAGAGCTCACCTCCAAGAAACAACCTCGACGGGTAGTTTGGACGGGAGCTTGTCAGCAAGCTTTTGAGAAATTGAAGCAGGCAATGTGTGCGGCACTGGTCTTAAAGGCCCCAGACTTCTCCAAGGAGTTCATTGTCCAAACAGATGCATCAGAACATGGCATTGGGGCAGTGTTATCGCAACTAAATGAAGAGGGCCTGGATCAACCTGTAGTCTTCTTATCCAGGAGACTGCTTCCCCGGGAACAGAAGTGGAGTGCCATTGAGAGGGAAGCTTTTGCGGTGGTGTGGGCTCTGAAGAAGCTGCGGCCATACCTCTTTGGCTCGCACTTCCTGGTTCAGACTGACCACCGACCCCTTCGTTGGCTGATGCAAATGAAGGGGGAAAATCCCAAGCTGTTGAGGTGGTCCATCTCCCTACAGGGAATGGACTTCCGGGTGGAACATCGACCTGGAGTGGACCACGCCAATGCAGACGGTCTCTCCAGGTATTTCCGCCTTAGTGATGAGGACTCCCAAGGGGTTGGGTAGTTCTCCCCACTTTCAGCTGGGGGGGACGTGTGTTAGACCTGTCTGGCTTTTTGGCGTAGTCCCTCCTATTTTTTTATTTATTTTGTCCCCTTTTTGCCCCTCATACCCTTGATAATTTTTGTCCACTGACTTTTTCTAGGTGTTGGCCCAGGGGATAGGTGTTCTTTTTCCCCCTCATAATTTTTCACCTCAGGCCCAGAGGCCTGTTCTGACAGGAAAAGTTGGAACCACACAAAATGGTGGCTACCAACTGCCCTAACTGTCACACTCAGAACTTGGCCATAGCCTAGCATAGGGCGTTCTAGAACCTTCTGGTCCATTCTGGACCACTGAGGGTCAGCCTATATAAGGCGGAATGCGGGGCAGCCATTTTGTCTTGCCAGAGAGAGTCAGCTGGAGGACAGGCTGTAGCTAAGAGTGGGAAGAGGCTAGACAAAGGGTTGACCTCCTGGACTGGGAAGCTACCTTATTGATCCACCCCCCTACTCCCCCCTCTGGGTTATCTGTCCTGGCCCCGCTGTTGTGGGATACTAGAGACCCTGGGCGCCTGGCTAACCCCTTGACTGGAAGAGTAGGGAAGTGACCAGGAGAAGGAGACTGCAGCACTGAAGAGTGTAGTCCTCTGCCCAGCATAAGGATCCCAAAGAGACTGTTCCAGCATAAGGATCCCAAAGAGACTGTTTCAGCATAAGGATCCCAAAGAGACAGTTTCAGTATAAGGATCCCAGTGAGACTGTGGCAGCAAGGGTCCCAAACGAAGTGGGGCTAATCCTGGTGCCCCCCCTTTGCCCAGTTTGTTAATTGGTAGCTGACCGACTTCTGAGAACCCCCCTTGCGCTACACCCCCACCGAGCCCCTCTTCGTACCTGTGGCAGTGGAGGTAGTGGGACGAGGAGTCGCTCTGCTCGGGAGCCGGCGTGTGCGTGCTGAGGGAGCGGAGGCGGCGAGTTGACATGCCGTTCTGCCCCATTACCGGCGCGAGGTGAGCGGCGCCGTGACGGAGTAAAGCCTGAAGATCCTGAGGTGAGGAGCGGATCGGCGGAGTCCCCGGACTGTTTCCGGGTGGGCGGAGACGAGGAGAGGCGTCCCCTGAACAGCGCGATCTCCGGCGGGGAGACACTCTCTCTCCGCGCATGCCCAGTGGAGCCGCCGGGTTTGGTGAGGCGGAGTCGGCGGAGAAGGCGTGAGTGACACCAGCGCTTGCCTGCGCAGCCCAGCCTCGTCTGAGGAAACCCCGGGGGTGTGAACGGGGGCTGGGCGCCAACAGCGGAGACGTCCCTAGTCCGGGAATTACTTCGTAATTAACGTTTCCCCACGCCAGCGCCGAGTCAGCAGCGTGCTGGGCGTGGAGTCGTGAAATCGGCAAAGTGAACTATAAAGGAGCCCCCGAACAGCAGCGACGCGTGGAGACTGGGAAAACATCGTCTCCACGCTACAGTAAGGAGAAAGTGGGGGTAGTTTTCCCTCTGATCATTGCCCTCAGTTGTGTAGAACGTGGGGGTAGTTTCCACTCTGATCATTGCCCTCAGTTGTGCATAGGAGGTGGGGCCTGCTGAGTAGAGAAAAAGGATAACAGTTCATCTTAGAGACTGCTAATGCCCATGTAGAATTCTTGTGGGTTTGAACCCTCACAGTGCCTGCTTAGTTGTTAGAAGGGTGAGAGGAACTGTGGGAGGAAGGTTAAGGGCACCTTATGGAAACTAAAGTTAATCAATACTGAAGTCCACTTACAAATTCCAGGAGTATTCACAGATTGAATGTAGAATATTAATTCTGGTGTCTGATTCAATGTTTTACTGATAAATAATTATTGAAGCAGGTTTACATCTCTGGAAGTGGAACTATTGACATCTAAATGTAATGTACTGAAGAAGCTAATTGATAATTTGCTTAGCAATTGAAAAGGTATAATTGTTATTTCTGAGAAGAGCTGAAATGTCCTACACTGTATAATTTGAAACCGAAGAACAGAAAGATTATTTTTATAAAGCAGTACTTATTTTTCCACATTTTTGGTGTAGCGTTATCTTTTTGAGTGTCATTGAGTGGTTTTACTGTTGGGTGGTCTGCAACCTTCACACTGTGCCTCTGAAATATATGTCTTGCCCTAGGCCAGGCTACCCCAGGTTCTAACAAGAAGTATGTCCATTGACCCGCCTGATTGCAAGTCATGATATAAATTAATGCGGGGGTGTAAGGTCCTGGTTTCTATGGAGCAAGTATAGCTGTTTTATCAGGACAGCTTGCCTTTTTATAGCACTTTACCAACTTGGATCCGAGTGTTAATACATTGTCTCTCTCTTACTAGCTGCAATGAAGCCAGGACCCAGTCAGGGCCGTATTGGCCATTATGCTACTCTGGCATTTAGCCAGTAGGCTTCTGGCTAGAAGACTGCTTTCAGAGCAGAATGCGCTGCCGTGGATCAAGCTTGCCCCAAGCATCATTTTAGTCATAGCTTTCTGCAGTGCTTAGTTTGCGATGGTGGTTGCTAATGGGTCACTCTTTTTAGAGGGTTTTGACTCTGCCTCTCATTTACAAGGCTGAGGCAGCCAAAAATGAACACCATTGAATACCAGGCGTTAGAATGGAGCAACGAGGAGAAATTATTAATTTCTTTTCTTTTTTTGTTCTTTCCAAGGCGCAAATCGCCATTATTAAGGGTTCCTTTCCTTAACATACACAATCGTCCCTGCAGCGCAGGCACCCTTGCAATATGGAAGCGAAGTGCTGCAGCGTGGCACTGCAAGCCCTTTGGCTGTGCCACGCTGCAGCACTTCCGAAGCACAGGAATGCAACATATTTATAATAATACATTATAAGCATACCTGTGCTCTCCCCTGTGCTGGTGCACAAACTGCAGCCATGCGCCGGTGCAGGCACCCTTGCACCATGGTGCAAGGATGCCTGCGTCGTGGGGAGATATGTTTGTGCAGGAAGGGACACAAAACCAATCACTACAGGCATTTTCCCCTTTCAATGCGTGCTGTAGAATGCAGCATGCATTGAAAGAGGAAAAACAAGGAGAAATTAAAACATTTCTCCTCGTTGTGCCTCGCTACGGAGGCGTAGCATCAACACACATTTCCAGATTTACGATTCCTCATAAATCTGGAAATGTGTCTCGTTCCATGGGGTTGTGTGGGAACACCCATGGAACGCACCTTCCACGCACAGTGCTGTGTGAAGGGGCCATATTTACAATGAGAGGAAAAGTCACGCAGGGTGGCTTTTCCCCTCCTTGTAAATATGGAGAAGTGAAATGTGCCTCCAGTACGTCACAAAAAGGGACATACTGGTGGTGCAGGGGGCTTGTAAATCTGCCCCAGAGTATTGGGCTAATGTGGACATTTTCGCCACAGTTGATTGTGGTCGCCAGTCCAGGCCTGGACCTAGTAAGCATGCTCCCCTTGCACATTGCATAGCCTCATGCAGAGAAGAGGGCCCTCACGGTAAGCTACCTCTATACTCGTGCTGAAGGTCATACAACTGCACAACCCGCCAACACAGCGTGAGAAGTAATGCAGCAATTAATTACATCGGATGGCCTTCTTTAACCCACGGGGAATGCATGCAGTCATATTTGTTTCCTCACTTTAAAAAACGCAAGCTGTCACATAGTTGAAAAACGGCAGTCTGCTGAAATGATTTCGTGTCTAACCTTGGCCGGCTGGTTTGACTTTCTGCTTCACTTCTCCGGCTCTTATTTATTTGCAGCTGGCTTTTACTGGCCTGGAAACGCAATGTTTGCTCTGTGCTCGCTGCTTGACTTTGCCAGAGCAAACCTGACTCGTGACGAAGGCCTTAAAAAACCCTCTCCGCTTCCCGCGGCGCTGACCTTGGCAGTTAGATTTCATGAAGATTTAATGTGGGACACAACGAAGGACAACAGGCGCAGAGTCGGACGAAGAAGAAGCATTGATCTTTTCCTTTCTGAATTGATTTTGAAATGTCCTCTTTATACGAAGGACAGGCGAGGCCATTTTGCTCAAATTCAATAGTAATCTTTCCAGGGAAGTTACGACTAAAATCAATTGGAAGGGGACTGGCTCTAACCAAGGTATTTGCGGAAAAATACGGGAAGTGAGAGACATAAGAGTGTTGTCAAATAAGAGTATTTGATCAGAGTGAATGTTTTGAAAAAAGGACAGAGGAAGAAAGTAAGACAAACCGAAAACAGTGAGACATAGAGAGAAAGGGAGATAGAGGGTGCAAGCAAACTATTGAGAGCAAAAAAAGACCGAGAAAAAGAGGGTGATGTGATGTCGGGCCTCAGGCCCACATCATGTAAATGAGGGACACAGACAGCATGAGAGTTGGTGTGGTAACTGGCCACGAGCATGTGCACCCGGGCCCTTTTATTGACGGGGCCACGTCACTCGTGGCACCCGTGATGGATGGGTGTGGGGGTGCAGTGTGTCCAGCCCTCAAGGAAATGGCTGAGATTGCAGCTTCCTGCGAATACTAGAACGTGTCCCGCAGGACACTACATTCCTTCCCAACTTTATTATAGAACAAACAAAATGTTAATCCAACCTGTGGGGGCAAAACAGTTAACTATAGCACCACAGGGTCCATCAGTCTTCTGAGACAGGTGGCAGGAAGACGCCAGAAGGGGGCTGATGATTCTGCCTGCTGCAGGACCTTCTCGGTTGGCACTCGTAGTATAACCTGAAAGGTTCAGGACACGACAGCTGGCTTGGAGATGTCCGCTGCATAACGACAGTTCACCTGTGATTACATGTATTGCAGGACTTCCCTTTTGTCGATGTCGGTGATGGTCTGTGGTGAATTTAAACAGTTTTTTTCAACGGGATGCATCATGAGCATGGATGGAGTTCATGGTGACGGTTCGTGGGGGTATTGCCTGATCCCTTGTCTCTGTGGATCCTTTTGGCTGCAACCAATGGCCCGTCAGTGGGGCAAAGTCTCTTGTCACTCTGCCGCCTGGAGAGGCCTGTTGCCGGGGTTGCTGCAGGACTGCAGGAAGGCTACGTTGGGGCCGCCTGTGTCCCGACTGGGGGCAGCTGTAGGACCACCTAGGACCCGTTACTTGGTCGCAAGCACAGTCCTCTAGGGCGGAGATGTCTTGGCTGATACTTGCTCTCACTACCACGGTTCAGGGGTGTGTCCGGTTCACAAATAGCCTCTGGTTTCTTTTCTCGGCTGGTGTGGCAACAGCGTGTGACGCCAGTCCATCGATGCTCTGGGAGTGGTGTTTGACGCATGTGTTGATGGCTGGTGTGATGGCGGTTGCCAGCCAGGTGGTGACTCGGGATGACAGGTGGTGGGGGACTAGCTGGTAGAGTTGGATGTCAGGAGAGGCTTGGCAGCCATGTGGATCCGCCTTGCTGAGGCTGAGTTTCCATGGTGGCGTGACACGTAGAGTGTGTGGATCCTCTCTTGCCTGGCTTTGGACCACTGCTGGCTCCGTCTTGAGGTGGTGTGAGGAAAGACACTCGGGGCTGATCTTCATCCATGACACCTGCAGCCCGTAGCAGGGATGCTGTTTGAATTAGACTGTTGACACTCTGGGGTGGACGGTCGCCTGAGGAAGCGCTGGGATGATACACTGTGTGCGCTTGGGGATTATGTTCGGCTCTCCCGTGAGACTGTATTCAGGGACGCCGGTTGACGCTCACCTGGGGAAACGTTGGGATGATACTCTGTCTGCGCTTGCTGCGGCTTACTCCTGGTTCTCCCTTGAGGCTGTATCCAGGGACGCCGATTGACGCTCACCTGGGTAAGTGGTGGGATGAGACTCAGTTCACACTTGTTGCAGCTTACGTGTGGTTCTCCCTTGGTGCTGTCGCAAGGGCCGTCGGTCCGCCTTGGTGTCTGTCTGGTGTCTCATGGTGTGCTCTTGGTTCACTGTCCAAGTCCTCGGTATTCTCCCTTTGTTGATCTGTTCGGCCCACCTGTGTTCATCCGGTCTTCAGGGTGACAGGGATGTCACTCTCTTCTTTCTTCGAAGGCGCTGCCCTTGGACCTCGAAGCGGCGCCGGCTTCTGCCTTCGTTTTGGGGTGCTTGTCTGGACTGGTCAGTTGGGGTGACGTGCTCCCTGCTTGCTGGGCGACACGACGGCCGGGCATGTGTTGCCAGTTGTCGGAGCACCTGCCGCTGTGGTGACCTGCCACATGGAGTGTGCGACTCCTCTCTTGCCTGTCTTGGGTCACGGCCGACTCTGTCTTGAGGCAGTGTGATGGAGGACACTGTGTGTTGTCTTCGGCCCCTGCGGGGTTTCACTGGGGCGGTGGAGACGTGGGAGCTCTCCTACCTGCGTTCAGAGGTGCTTCCTTGTGGAGATGTCGCTCTCTCTCGGGCGCCAGCCCGTGCAGTTATGTTATGTTAAAATTATTTTTAAAGCGCACTTACACCAGACGGTTTCATGGAGCTGTGAACGGGGACAGCAGAACCAGCAGCAAGGAGTGAGAGAAGGGCATTGCGTTACTCATAGGCCTGACAGAACAGCAAAGTTTTCAGGCGGGATCTAAAGTGGGTATAGGATGTAGTTAATCTAAGTTCCAGAGGGAGTGAATGCCAACAGAAGGGGACAAGAAGAGAAAATCTAAGATCACCATGTTTCTTACGTTTGAAAGTCGGAGTTGTGAGCAGAGCCAAGTGGGAGGAGCGAAGATTACGAGAGGGGAGATAGCGGTAGATCAAAGAGGAAGTGAAGGCTGTGCCGAGGCCGGCCAATGCTTTGAAGGTGATGCAGCCTAGTTTGAATTCGCAGCGTTTGGCCACCGGGAGCCAGTGAAGACTTTAAGCAGGGGGCGAACATGATGGTGTCTAGGTTGGTGGAAAATGAGTCTGGCAGCCTGGTTCTGTACCAGTTGCAGACGGCGGAGCTGGTAGACAGGGATGCCAACGTAAAGTGAGTTGGCATAATCAATGTGGGAGATGACCAGGGCCAGAAGAGCCAGAGTTAAGGCCTCCGTGGTTAAGAATCTGGAGATCTTTCGAATTCTGCGGAGGTGGAAAAAGCAGGATTATACCACTGCGCTAATCTGGGACTTCATGGACTGTCAGGTTCACTGGTGCGGTTTTCTGCATTCTTCTGACGTTGAATGTTTTGTTTGGACACGTTCTTCTGGCGCTTCGTGTGCTATGCACTTTAGGCTGTGTTTGCTTCTTCCTTGCGGTGGTGGTAGTTCGCCGCCAGGGGCTTGTGGCGCGCTCTTCTCGAACGCTGTGATGCTGGGTCGCCACTGGGGATGCACTCTCTGCATCAGCCTTCCTTATGCTGTCGGTGGGGACAGTTCCTTTGAGACGTTGCTGTCTGGCTGGTCTTCCACTCTTGCTGGTGGTGGCAGTGTGCCCCCTTGGATCTGTTGGCTGGTGTTGCCGGTCGTGCACTGCTGGTCTGTAGGGTGCCGTGTAGCTACGCTTGTTGCTGGTCTGCAGCCTTTGGTCGCGGTGGGCAATCAGCGTGTTGGTTCGCTCATTTGATGCGCCCGTGTGGATCATCTTGCTAGGATCACTTCGCAAACCTCTTTTGCGGACCCTCTCGCTTCTGGCAGGGTGGTGGGGTGTCAGGACCTCTCCTCTGCTCTGCGGTGCTATGCGGGCTGACGGTAGTGGGGTGCAGCTGGCTATTCACTCAGGCCTGGTAGCGCGTCTGTCCTTAGGC
Organism: Lissotriton vulgaris; assembly: GCF_964263255.1. Lineage (NCBI taxonomy): Eukaryota > Metazoa > Chordata > Amphibia > Caudata > Salamandridae > Lissotriton > Lissotriton vulgaris. The sequence continues at coordinate 1,297,664,550 of NC_141691.1, forward strand.
GCTTTGCGCCTGGGGAGCCATCTGGTGGCGCTACGGTCTTTGGCACTTTGCTGTGCTGGGGATAGTCCTGGGCCCTTTGCGCCCCCTTGCTGGGTGTGGGTTCAGAGTTCCTCTTCTTCCCACTGTTAGTCGCAGCACCTAGGCATGGATTTCGGGGACGCTCCTGAGCAGACCTTAGGTGGCGCTGTTGCCCTCCCCTTGTGGAACGTCTCACTCACAGCCTGGAGGCTCTTGATGGGTGCTGTTGTGGTACAGGGTACTTTCCAGCTGGGCTTACCCTGTGTGCATGCGTGGAGGGAGTCCCCCTCACTGTGTAGTAGGTACAGAGGCTTCCAGTTGTGGGAGTGTACAGGTCTGATGACCTCATGCGTGTGGCTGCTTTTCTTTGTGGAGACCTAGGCCATGAGCTTCTTAGGCATATCTGTGGGGGAGTGTGTGTTGTCCCTCCTGCCCACCAGGTGGCAGTGCTGGGTTGAAGGATCTGGGCCTCCTCTGTCTGTGGCGTACTTTTGCCACTCTGTCTTCAGTATGTGGATACCGGGCGGCGCTGTGCTCTATGTCCATCGATGCCGGGCTGTTTGTGCAGGCCAGGGGGCGCCTTTGTCTCCTCGCGTGGCAATGGCACGCGGCCACAGGGTGGCGCTGCGGCCCTTCTCCTGTTCGGGTCAGGCCAGGTGCTGGCTTTCAGCAATTCGCGGCAGCCTTACTCTCCCAGCTGCGGGCGGGTGCCTTCGCTCACAATGCCGGCAAGAAGACAGCACTCCAGCGCCACCTGAGCCCCGATCTGTGGAGGCTGCTGATGCGCTGGAGATCAAAGGCTTTGGCAGGTGGGTGCGAGCAGGGCCGCGGGGCCTGACAGGTGCTGCGATGTGAGAGGGTCACAGGCTCTCTAGCCGCAACGGGCTGTTTGCTGTGCTCTCATGGGGCTTGTCTGCTGGAACAGCACTGCGCTCTGGAGTTCTACCTGGTTTCCTCCACGGTGGGTGGTCTCGCCGGATTCTCGGCCTTCAGGTCTCAGTCTGTGCTTTCTCTTGGCTCTTCGACCTGCTGGGGCAGTTCGTCACTGCCCGGTAGCCGCCGGATGTATAGGCGAGGGAACGGGGACCCCCAGTTCATGCGGTCATTCTCTTCCCCTCCTGGCATCAGTGGGATTGCGGGGAGTGGCGTTGTGCTAGATCACCACTGCAGGTGCTGGTGGCTGTGGACCTCGCCGTGGACGTGCTGTCTCTCTGGAACGTTTCCTTTTCTTCCCCCAAGAGTGACGATGAGGTGCCAGGCAACGGGCATGCGGGGTCAACTGCCCGCCTCGTCGCCAGTGTGATGTCGGGCCTCAGGCCCACATCATGTAAAAGAGGGACACAGACAGCATGAGAGTTGGTGTGGTAACTGGCCACGAACACGTGCACCCGAGCCCTTTTATTGACGGGGCCACGTCACTCGTGGCACCCGTGATGGATGAGTGTGGGGGTGCAGTGTGTCCAGCCCTCAAGGAAGTGGCTGAGATTCCAGCTTCCTGCGGAACACTAGAACGTGTCCCGCAGGACACTACAGGTGAGTGAGAGTAAAAGACAGGTCGACAGAAAGAGAAAGAATGAAACAGAGACAAGAGTGAGCGAGTGAAAGAGACTGAGAAAAAGGGACAAAGAGAGATGGAGGTGGACAATATTGAGATAGAAAAGAGATAAACAATAGAGACAATGAGAAAGAAGATTGGTCAACTCCACAGGCCCATTTCTGCTGATTTGGCTTAGCAGATTCGCCACGGCTCTCTTCACTGAATAATTGTGGAGTTGCATAAGAAGCATAACTAAAAACTGTTAGTACATGAGGTGGTCTCTATAACTAAGAGAGAGCTTAATGCATGTGGCCTAGAATCATTTAATCTCCTCCTGTTAGTTCTGATCTTTCCGGTGGCCTTTCTTTGGCACCTGATCCTCACTGTCCTGGTCCTTTTGTCATCCTGGCCTTGGTTGCCCTGGATCTCTTGGTTCTAACTAGTTCCTCTTTGTGGTCCTGGTCCTCTTTGTGGCCTGATCCTCCTCCTGGTCCTTCTCTTCTTAGATCTACTCATTATTCCACTGTTTTCCTTGTTGTGGTCCCTCTGGTCCTGGTGCTTCTGGCTTTTGTCCACCTGATGATCCTGGTGATCCTGGTCTCCTGACTGGTTCTGTTTCAACTACTTCTCCTGGTCCTCTTCTTCCTTCTGGATTCCTCCTTCCTGCTGATCTTGGTTAGAATGGTGAAAAAATGTTCTCACTTAAACCCAGATTATTGGGCACTGCCTATCAAGCATGATTTCTATTGTCTTTACGTTGACATGATGAAGACATTTTCACTTGCAGGAGATCTGGTTTAAGCAGAAAATATCTAGCAAGAACTGTGAAACATTAGGATGGTATCTTCCGTGCCTTATGTACACAATCAGATTCCTCACGTCCAATTCCACACAAGTAACCACCCATGTGTAATTCACTTACAACACATACATCTCATGAGAATTATATTAATGCACATTAAAACATTTTTCAACCAAGCCTAGTACAGGCTTATTCTAGTGCCAGTCCTACCATTTTTAGGTCTGGCCTGTCGATGCGCATGCGCATCGAGCAAGGCGAGAGTATTGGGACTTATCCGCTCTTTATCCACACTGCAAGGAATCGTGGCGATTCCTTGCAGTGCCCGTGACTTTTAAGCTCAATGCGCATGCGCATTGAGCTTAAAAGCGCGTGCACGTCCGTCTTTGTTTACCCGCTCCGCCCCCTCCCTGCCGTCTCGCATTTCGCAATGCCCTCCTAACAACACACACACCCTCTCCCCCGCTCCGCCCCCTCCCCGCCATGTCTGCCCCCTTCCCGCCGTCTCGCATTTCGCAATGCCCTCCTAACACACACACCCTCTCCCCCGCTCCGCCCCCTCCCCGCCATGTCGCATTTTCTTCTTTCATGTTTATTTGTAATTTCTTCTTGTTAGACAAATAAAAAAGGTTTTGAAGTAAACAAAGATTTACTGACTTCCCGGGCCCCAACCCACCTCCCCCACTCCCCCCTCTGGCTCCTCACTGTGTCTTTACGAAACACGCACGCACACACTTGAGAACAGCGTAAACACGCGAAACCAGCGAACGTGTCAGGACACATGCAGCAAGCACGACGGGAGATGACAGACTTAGCACATCAGCTGAATGTAAACAGGCTCCTCGCGGAGCAGTTTCCAATCTGACGCTGTTTTGAATGCACGTGATGCATTAGAGACTTGCTCAAGTGTACTATTCTAATAGCGGGGGGGGCTGTCCAATAACATAATCTCACCCTAGGGATTTATTTGAAAGTGTTTATTTTAAAACACAAACCATGCTGCCAGAGGACAAACCTTTGAAGGTTTCCTTTATGTCTCATTCGCCATCGAAACTTTCAAGTGGTTTACGAAGGTGCGGCTGCACCTTTCGCACCCCTAGCTCCACTGACACTTCTCCGAGTCCTGCGCGTTCTTGGCAGGCGGGAAACTACGCCTGCAGAGTTCAAGGAGTCACCATGATTAGAGCTAAGAGACGCTGAAAGCGGTACATTTTGTACTTGTCAAGGAGCTGCAGAATTCCATTTCAAGGAACTACATTCTCCCTCAGGGTGCGGCTTCTGATCCGTAGTGCAGGGTATTATCCTTAAGCGTTGAGGGATCTGTCTCTCCTAAGCGAAGGTATCTGTTTCTCCTCCCCCCTCCCCTCTCTTCCCTCCGTCACTGTCGTCTCCCTCCCCTTGATCTTAGGGATCTGCCCCTGGGAGTTACGTCCTCGGCCCTCTAGTGCTGGTTGCCTCCCGTCCGTCTTTGTTTACCCGCTCCGCCCCCTCCCCTTCCCGCCGTGTCGCATTTCTCCTCCCCCCTCCCCTCTCTTCCCTCCGTCACTGTCGTCTCCCTCCCCTTGATCTTAGGGATCTGCCCCTGGGAGTTACGTCCTCGGCCCTCTAGTGCTGGTTGCCTCCCGTCCGTCTTTGTTTACCCGCTCCACCCCCTCCCCTTCCCGCCGTGTCGCATTTCTCCTCCCCCCTCCCCTCTCTTCCCTCCGTCACTGTCGTCTCCCTCCCCTTGATCTTAGGGATCTGCCCCTGGGAGTTACGTCCTCGGCCCTCTAGTGCTGGTTGCCTCCCCCTAATATTACGGATCTGTTCTCAAGTGTTGCTATTTTGTTGAAATGTGCATTGCATTTTACATGCATTGACTCACAGCTGCATTCTTTAAACAACTATCGTCCCTTCTTAATGTCAGGGATCTGCTCCTGCGTTTTATGTCTTCTGCCTCTAGGCACTAGCTGTGTCCTCTTAATGTTAGGGACCTGCCCATAAGTGTCACACCACCTGCCTTCGAGTGCTGACTGTCTTCCCTTAGTGTCGGGGCTCTGCCCTTAAATGTCACGTCATGTGCCCCATTGTGCCGGCTGTCTCCCCTTATTGTGAGGAGTCTGCTCTTAAGCCTTGCTAACATTTCACTTGTGCATTGCAATTTCTATGCATTAACTCACAGCTGTAATCGTTGATTGATTGAAAATTGATTGTAATCGTTGTATCTCCGCTTCATGTTAGGAATCTGCCCCTACGTGTTACTGACTGTTCTTTGGAGCACCATGTCCCTCAGTGCTAAGACCTCATCGCCTTAGAAAGGCCTTCGCACCTTAGTGTTCTGTCCTCTGCCACCTAGTGTGCACTGCCTCTCAGGGTCTTTGTCCCACAGAGCTGGTTCTCCCTCAGGGTGCGGCTTCTGATCCGTAGTGCAGGGTATTATCCTTAAGCGTTGAGGGATCTGTCTCTCCTAAGCGAAGGTATCTGTTTTGTAGTGCACATAGGCTCTCCTTAGTTTCCGCCCCCTCCCCTTCCCGCCGTGTCGCATTTCTCCTCCCCCCTCCCCTCTCTTCCCTCCGTCTTGTTGCCTATGGGCGGCTGTGCTGGCAAGCAGCGCTGATTCCTCTCCTCTTTCTGTTGAAACAAACAGCAGGGAGGGGAGGCGTTTCCAGGGCCAGCTCACTCTCGCTCTCTTCGTCTTGTTAGGGTTTTCACCACCAGAATCAAGGAGTGACAAACCAGCCAGTATGTACATTTTCAATTCAGAACGCCCTCTCTCCTGAAGTGTCAGTAATCGCGGCCGCCGTTTCTCCCTCCCCTCACCTCTCTCCCTTCTTCCCTCGATCTGTCTGTAACAGAGTCACTGCTCCTCCCACTCTCTCTCTCTGTCTGCCTGACGCCCTCTCGCCTATCCTCCCATCCTGCCATCTCTCTCACATCCTGACATCTCTCTCACATCCTGACATTTCTCTCACACTCTCTCCCATCCGGCCATCTCTCTCCCTTCCTGACATCTCTCTCTCCCATCCTGCCATCTCTCTCTCATCCTGCCATTTCTCTCACACTCTCTCCCATCCTGGCTGCTCTCTCCCATCGGGCCACCACCCTCACCCTCACTCACCCTCACTCACTCACCCTCAACCCCTCACCCTCACCCCCTCAACCCCTCACCCCCTCACCCTCACTCGCCCTCACCCTCAACCCCTCAACCCCTCACCCCCTCACCCTCAACCCCTCACCCTCACTCACCCTCAACCCCTCACCCTCACTCACTCACCCTCAACCCCTCACCCTCACTCACTCACCCTCACTCACCCTCAACCCCTCACCCTCAACCCCTCCCTCAACCCCTCACCCTCAACCCCTCACCCTCAACCCCTCACCCTCAACCCCTCACCCACCCTCAACCCCTCACTCACCCTCACTCACCCTCACTCACCCTCACTCACCCTCACTCACCCTCACTCACCCTCACTCACCCTCAACCCCTCACTCACCCTCACTCATCCTCACTCACCCTCAACCCCTCACCCTCACCCTCACCCACCCTCAACCCCTCACCCTAACTCACACTCACCCTCACTCACCCTCACTCACCCTCACTCTCACTCTCACTCTCACTCACCCTCAACCCCTCACTCACCCTCAACCCCTCACTCACCCTCAACCCCTCACTCACCCTCAACCCCTCACTCACCCTCACTCACCCTCACTCACCCTCACCCACCCTCACCCTCACTCACCCTCACTCACCCTCAACCCCTCACCCTCACACAGTGCAATAGGTCTCGGAGCATTTGAGTTAGAGCTTTTAGAATTGTTTATGGCTTTTTTTATTTGTAATTCTTTAGCATTGGCTACAGGAAACAAAAATGCTAAAGATTTACAAAAAAAACCCATAAACAATTCTAAAAGCACTAACTCTAATGCTGCGAGACCTATTGCATTTCCAATGCTTGTTCTTCATCCTATTACTTCTTCCAGTCATCCCCCTTCATCCCCTTGGTCCTCATTGTCCTCCTGCCTGTGCTTCCTGAGCCTTCTAGTGGCTCTACTCTCCCCCCCATCTACCTGGTCCTGGTCTATCTCCTTCTGGCCTTCCTCATCCACCTTGCCCTCCTTCTTTTGGTCATCCTGGTTCCCTCCGCCTCTCCCTTTACCTCAGGACTACATCCTCCGTGTTCTCCTCCTTCCTCTCCAGCCTCCCCATCTTAACGCAGCCATGTAGGAACTCCAAGCAGGGTCAATGTAGAAAGCTTCAATCTTTTTGTTCACACCTCCGCATACAGTAAACCTAATCTTCTGTAAGGAGATGGAGACCTCAGTACAGAACATGCACTCTAAAGGCAGCAGTTAGGCAACCGAGAACCTTCAGGAGATTGGTCTCAAACGAGCATCAGCCAGATTGTGTTAGTGTTCAGTCTGCTTTTAGCTTATTTTTAATCTGTAGGGAGGCCATCAAAAGAGACCCCTGGTCAACACCATGTTTTCTTGCTTTGCCTTCCCGCTTGAAGAACTGATTATAACCCGACACTGATGGTGGGGCTTACCACAGAAGAGGCGATCTAAAGGAGAAGTGTGGACCTTTAGGAAAGAGGCAAGTAGAGGTCAAGTGAAGCAGGGTACAGTGAGGAACTGGGAGCCAGCAACCACTGCTGGGTAGCAGTGCAAGAAAAGGGGGAGACCAGACACTGCAGCAGTAAATGAAATGGAGAAAGGGGGCAACAGAAAACTGTAATAGGATGGAAGACAAGGAATTGGGAAAATGAAGGACCTGTGATTTCTGAAATGACTTAGGAAGTCTTGCTCACAGATCACCTCCTTGCTTCCATTTCAAGTTATTAATGCAAGAGGCTTACAATGCAGTGGTACCCGTGTTTCACCTTTGACATCATTGGAAGTGCTGCATTGCAAAAGATCCAACTGGCAAAATATCAGTTATGAGTTGAGTTATCGTCCGGGCCACTGGAATTATGCGATTGTGTGGCTGCAGTGATTTTTGCATAATTATAGATTTGCCACATAATTCATCATCTGCTGCATAATCTGCAGATTTTAACAACAACAAAAAATGTGTTTCTAGCTTAAACGGTTCAAAAGTTATTAAAAATGCAGCGCCATATGTTGCAGCGCAGTGTAAGGCCCATTGAAAAGCTGAACTAGTCACCTTTCTGATGCTTATTACTAAATCTGGGTATTAAACTGGTACTAATGAGGTGTAACGAATGCCCAGACTGTGTTGGCAAGTTTAAAAATGATGAAATAATGAAGTAACACTACAACACAATGTGCTGCATTATGCTACATAATTTGCGTAACCGTGCCCCATAATTTGGTCCTATCCTGCTGCATAATTCTAGTGGCCCTGTTTATAGTATGAGGAGCAAGAGAGTTGATTAAAGAATGAGAACTGCTTTTAGAGGAAGCAGAAGAAAGAAAAGTAGAAAGTGTAACATGCTGAGTGATAGAAATGGTTGATTTTCCATCATCTCTCTGCACAGGAAATTACCTCACTGCACTTCCCATCATCCATTTGCACACTAAGTGACACCACTTGATTCCCGCCCACCACGCGCTGTGCTCTTTCCACCTCCCAGGACCTACATAATGGTGTCTGCCACCTAGACGTGCCAGGCGGGCGGGCCTTTGGTGCGCCTAAGACTACCCAGTCTGCACCCGTCCGAGTCTGGTGCACGCCCAAGGCCAGAAACTATGGTCCTCCCCCTACCCTCCACTACCCTGCCATCTTCCTCTGCGATGTCAACCCTGGCTTCTGCTCCCTACATCGCACCACAAAATACTGCTGGAGTATTCACATGTGCCCCCCGCAATTTCTCAGACACTCTCCCACACCATACACCCACCACTCTCACACCATCAACACCCAGCACCCCACTTGCTTACACTCACACAAACCAGCCACCTGCTCACACTCACGCTGACCAATCACCACCCACGCAACATGCCACACTCACATGCCTGCTCTTCAATACCTGCTCTCTCATCAAACACACCAAGGAGAAATGTGATCTACTGCATAACCATGCTCGGACCTGCTCTTCCTCATGGTAACTTGGCTAAACCAAACCTCTGCACCGGACATTACTATAGCCATCACTGCTGGCCAGAAGATCACCAGGCAAGACTGTCAGCACAAGCCTGAGGTTGAGTTACCATCATATTCAAAGACACCATCAACTGCACCGCCTACATGGACACCCCCATCAGTTACATGGAACAACTGATGTTCAAGATATGGATCACAACAACATCTTGCTGTGCATAACCCTAGTTTAAAGCCACCAGGACTCCATACCAATTTTGCCTGGGGGATCTCAGACTTCGTCACACCCCACATTATGAACACCAATACCTTCATCCTCCTTAGAGACCATAATTTTCACCCACAAGACCGCACCAACCTAAACTCTGCAGCAATTCTGGAAACCTCAGAAACCTTGTCCTCACTCAGCACATTACTGAACCCACCCACACTCCTGAACACTGACTGGACCCGTTTTTCTCTTTAATCAGCAATATCACAGTTGACAAGCCAGCAACTATGACCTTGATACAACACACCTTTGTGACTTTCAGCATACCCATCCCACACCACACGTACCTACCACCACCAGACCCCCCGCTGCAGCAGGAAAAGCATCACAAAAGGGCAGTTGGGTTCCACCCTCTTCACGGACCAGCCAAAGCACACCAGCTACTTGTCAAAATCCATCAAGAACCTCAACAGCTGGATCACCACATGAACCAAAACCCTGGATTCCCTCAAGCGCAACCCAACGGCAACAGTCCAACTACAGGCCAGCTGGTACACAGATGAACTCAGGCTGACGAAACGCCAATGCAAGCAACTGGCGAGCAACTGGAGAACAGTTCAAGGCACAAGAGATAAAGAAGTCTTCAAATCCGCCCTAAGACACTACTGCCTGCAAATACTGAACATCAATTGCACAGCTCTTGTAGATCGAATCAACGCTGACCCTAACAGCAGCAAGGAATCTTTGCCATCATCAAAGATTTTACCGCACCTCCTGCCACCTCTAGCAACAGCATCCTAACATGACTTTTGCGACAAGCTCTTGGAATTCTTCCGTAACAAAATCACCTCCATATATGGCAACTTCAACCATCATCCGGACCCCGTCACCGTCACAACGCAACTTCCCATCATGGCCAAAAAACGGACCCTGAGCTTGTTGCCCGTCATCACCATTATCTAAACAGTTGCTACCATGAAGACTATCCATTCGGGCCCCATTAGACTTTTACCCCACCATGTCTTCACCAAAGGACTCCTACTCATCAGCAAAGCACTGGCACCCAACCTCAGCCACATTCCCAGACACCTGTAAACATGCTACTGCAACGCGTCTTCTCAAGAAGCCATCTGCTCACCCAGTCATCAGGTGTGGCCTATCCTTAAGGGCGGAGTGTCCTTCGCCACCATCTTTGTGCAGACATAAAGAGTGTCTGTCAAGTTGAGCAAAGGTCAGCCTGACGCACACTCTTTATGTTTAGGGCAGGCAGCCAGGTTCTATACGTGCGTTAAATGTGCAGGTTCCTTGCTACCTGAGCCAAACTCTGCGGGGCTGAGGATTTCATAGCCCTTTAGGCATGGCCTCCTCAGCCCTACAAAGCTCCTACAAGTCATCCCCCTCCTGACAAGGGGGCGTGTCCCTGATAGGTTTGTACCTGGGACCTTCAGTTTAAATCCCTGAAGTGCCCAGGGCCAAGTGTTAATCAGTGATTCCTCCTCAGAAAATGGGGTGGGCTCAGCAACTCTCATTGACCCCATCCCACTCTGTGATGAGTAAGGGGCTTCCACCTCCTCCCATTAGCGACCTAAGGCCAACCAGTAAGAGGACACAGTAGTCACAACACTCCAGAATCTTGGAGGCTTCCCTCTCTCCACCCAAGATCACGTTGCAGCTCGGTCTGTTTTCTTTTAATGTTTGGCATGTGTGTGCATGTATGTGTATGTGTGAATGTATGTGTATTAGTGCATGTGTGCTGTGAATGGCTGTGTCCATTTGCTTGTGAATGGTGGGTGTATGTGTGCGTGCTGTGAATGTATGGATGTGAGTGAGTGAACATGTAGAAGGGTGAGTATGATTTTGTATGTGTGTCACCTACCCAGAGCCTCTCCTGCTTAAATTACTGCCTGCCATTGCCAGCCACGCTTTCTCAATTACAGACCCATCTCCCTCCTACCAGTCCAAAGGTCTTAGAGAACGAAATTAACCAATGCTTCACCTACATCTATGCAGTCCGGATTCAGGCCCAACCACAGTACAGAAACAGCACTTATCACTGCCACAGATTACATGTTCTTGATCCTTAAAAGAGGAATTGCACCCCTCATTTTCTCCTGGACCCCTCTGCAGCATTTGACATGGACTCTCACCCCATCCTCATCAGGTCCCTGCAAGAGATAGGCATCGAATGACCTGCTCTCTGCTGTAACTGCTCCTTTTTAATGAATAGAAAACTTGTGTTAGCCTGCCACCTTACTAGTCGTAAGCCCGCAAACTCATCTGTGGGGTGCCTCAAGGTTCATCACTCAGCTCGACCCTCTTCAACACATACATGATATCTCTGGCCAACGTCATCCGTGCACACATCATCAACTTCCTCTCCTATTCTGATGGCACACAACTCATACTCTCCCTCTCGGACAAGACCCCCAACAAAAGAAGCAAGTACACCGCCTGCATGACTGAAGTTGCTAACTGGATGAATGCCAACTGCCTTTAGCTCACCACAGACAAGACAGAAGCAGAGCCCTTCAGCAAGAACAGCTCACCATGGGACTCCACCTGGTGTATGGCCAAACTCAGACCGACACCCACATACAGCACCCACATGAGAAACCTGATGCCCTTGGGCTAAGTTCACGCTTTACAAATGTAATATTCATTCATTCAACCTCAGAATCATCAATAGCAAACTGGACATGACTGCACAAGCAAACGCTGGTACCGCATCCCACTTTCACACCCTGAAGATGCTGAGGTAGAACTTCAAATGGCTCCCAAGTAACACTAGAAAAACCGTCACTCATGCCCTAGTCACTAGCAAGTTGGACTATGGGAATCACCAAGCAACTCACCAGAAGACTTCAAACCCTCAAAAGCTCAGCAACCAGGCTCATCCTTATCTCCTAAACAGAACTCACATCATACCACAACTCAGAGAGCTCCACTGGCTCCAGATACACAAAAAAGTTAATTTCAAGCTCCTCACATACACATTCAAGGCACTACACAATTTAGGACCCACCTTCCTGAACAGTTGCATCTCTTTCCACCAAGCACTCAGAATACTCCACACATAAGCAGATCAGGAGGCCTGCAGTTCTCTTTCATCACTCCTAAAGCATGGAACAAACTCCCACTCCACATCAGAGTCCCTACCTACTCCTCCCTTCTTGAATTTCGCAAGAAGTTGAAGACCTGGCTTTTCAATTAACCAACCTACCAAAGGGAGGGCCACGCAAACCCACTTGCTGATCGCCAGAATACCCTCACGGGTGATAGTGAGCTTTACAAATACACATAACAAAGAAGTGGCGAGCAGATTGAAGAATGTTTGTGCTTTCTGTTTGGGCTAATTTGTTATTCACCCATGCACTGGTGAGGGGGGTCTTCAAGCTGACAGTCATGGTTGGGTCGATATGTGGTTATTGAAATACTGGATCAGTGAGTTTGGGATGTGTTAGACCTGGCATCTTTTGGTATGTTTCCCCTGTCTTTTTGCTTTCTGACCTCCAGGTTTTGACTATGTTTTTGCTGGTTTCGTGTCTGTGTGCACTTTCTCGATGCTGTTCAGTGTTAAAGTGCAAGTGCTCCTATTATAAATTGTTATTATGGATTGATGTTTCCATGATTGGCATATTTGATTTACTGGTAAGCCCCTAGTAAAGTGCACTGAGTGTGCCAGGGCCTGTAAATCAATTTGTGACTAGTGGGCCTGCAGCACTGATTGTGCCACCCACATGAGTAGCCCTGAAAAGGTATCCCAGACCTACAACTGCAGGGTCCGCGGGCAGATTGTAACTGCCATGTCGAACTGCAAGTGCACCCACTTTCCAGGCCTTAATCTTCCCTTTTCTTACTTATAAGTGACCCCTATGGTAGGACCAAGGTACCCCTATGGGTGGGGCACTAGAGAGAGCGCATGCAGAATGGCCGCACTGATGTGAGACTCCTGCGCTCTGGAACTACGATCCTGCACTTATCCTGAGCAAACCACTACATTTTTCGCCAATATAGGGTGGCATTGAAAGAACTGCCCCCACTAGACACTCGGAGCAAGTTTCAGGGAGATTGCTGCAGCGAAGGCGAATCTATGACCGATTGCAGGCTGGACCGGGCTGCGGGCTGACACAGCGACGCTCTGCAGTGCGTCTGCTGGGTGCAAGAGAGGCCGGGGCTTCAAGCGTGGGGTGCAGGCCGCGAGCCTGGAGTGCAAAACTGAGGCCCAGCACGATCGAAACAGGATTGGCGGTCCCGTCGGAGGTTGAGACTGAATGGGAAGCGGTGAGCACAATGGTGGCGTGGCGGTGCTGAGCGGTGTGTGGGGAGCCGTCCGACGCCAGAGTAAGAGGTGAGGACAGCGCGGAAGCAATCAGGTGCGTGACTGGACGGAGTGCTAGAAGGAGCTTGGCCCGGATTGAATACAGACGCACCATTGGGGGAGACAAAGTAAGCTGCAGAGGTGAGGCGCTTGAGTGGTGTGCTACGAGAGGGATACTGAGCGCCCCTCACCCCCTCCAAGGCCCCTCCTCGCACAGTGGGAAGAACGGCGGTGTAACGACCACTGCCATAAGAGCTGACAACGGGCAGTTGGAACATGCAGTATTTTAAGCCCATGACGGCGGCACGAAATAACGGGCGTGGAAAGTCTGGTGTTAAATCAGAGGTGTCTGCAGGGAGCAGCGCTAAGCGGGAGAGGTAGGGCGGAGACCAACCAACAGGCTTGGCGCACGTGGGGCTGGGACTGAAGGTGCAGTATCCCACCGGTAGAGAGTACACACCAAGAGGCGACGCTGGAGCAGAGGGAGACAGTCATCCCTCGCCCGGCCAACAGGACTTAGAGGGTGGCTTAGGAATAATCGGGCGGTCACAGACTTTCTCCCCCTGCAGGATGCCTATGCCCCTGCATGGGTGCGCCCTGGAATATGAACGCTCCAATACTATCAATGGGGGCACCCTGAGCGTCACTGACATCAGCGGACTATTCATCAGAGGAGTGTGCACTGGAAGAGCTGGATATGCACAGCTGGCTACTGATTGAACAGTACAGAGTGCATTGCGTTGGTGCATGAGATGGTACAGGAGGCAGCTGCGCAAATAGTGCTACATTACTGAACTGGGGGGAAGCAATGGACGCACAGGAGAGTACCAGGGACACTCCTTGAACAGGAGGGCTGATCCACCATAAAGACCTCCCAGGTTGGAGATTGACCTAGCTGCTGGACCGAGGGAAGTACAAGACTGCTGTGAATCCGGTGGGGTGAACGACCGGGCTAGCACGCTGCGATGAACATGGGGAAGCCGGACACTAGGCAGCCAAAACTGAACTTTGATGGGGCGAAGAAGTGGAATAAGCCCTTGCAAGGTGATCAAGACTCGGAATCTCAGATGCCTTCCAATGGAGAAGCGACGTCGCAGGTATCCAATATCAATAATATACTACAGGAGATACGACAGGGATTTGCAACAGTAGTGGACATAGTAGATTGAATGTCCTCCAGAATGGATGCTATAGCCTAAAGGTCAGTTATGCTACTAATGATCTCATTGACGGATTTAAGCACTTTAACCCCTTGCGTGCTTCTGTCGGCCAACGGCCGTCACGCGCACTACCTTCGGTAGTGATGCGTACATCCGTTGCCCGCTGCAGCCCTGCCCACTCCGCTAAACCGCCACACTGCGTCGGAATTGCTGCCACGGTTAAACGGATATATTAAACTAGATAATATCGTTTATGAGCTAATTTGAGGCCCATACTAAGTGCAGAAAACATCTTGTTATTATAAACTGAACATAAGTACTGCATATATAGGTAACTGCAGACTGTGATACCAGGACTGACTGCAAATTAGATCTTTGTAGGCTATACTATCTACTTAGATTCAATGTAACTTGATGCCTGTATTCCTCTTTTACTTGTTTTTATCACCGATGAGATGTGAACATTTTGTGTAAAATGCTTTTATGGTCATACTGATCGAAATAAAATTTTACAAACAAAAAACACAAACAAATTGTTGTATACTATTTTAATGCATGCAACTAAAATCATGCAAAATGTTTTAATTAGGCACGAATACAGGAACAATTGGAATCGGCAAGTAGTAGCACTCATTTTTAGGTCTCGCGTGACCCAGCGTTCAGCGCTGAACTTGCGAGACCTTAAGTAAAGAGGGCTTTAAAAAATGCTACCCAGAAAATGCACTGGCTACAGCATGCAGTGCATGTGCGCTTGAACGCGCGCAGTTTCCATCTGCCTTTCTAATCTCATTAAGCCTTCAGGCCGTCATGGCTCACTAAGTGCGTCCCTTCCTATCGCAGCCGCTCTCCTGAAATCATTTTGCTTTCCCTCCCAACTCCTTCTCCTCTAACTCCCCCCCCTCTTCAACATTCCTTCTCAGTGTGAAGCTGTGAAGCTTCCCACTCGCACCGCTTTCTTTTCCTGGTGTCCCTTTTCTCACCTTACTTTGGTTTCTTCTAAGCACCGCCTCTCCTCCCAGCCCCCTCCCCTCCCCGCCCCTCCATCTGCTGTTGCCCTGTAATCCCCCCTGCTTGACTGATTCACTTGTCATACTAGCAAGAGACCACTGCAATTTTGCGGTAATAGGACGCCAAATAAAGAGCGTTGTCGGAATCACGCAACAAGGAAAGGAACCTTATGAAGGTAATTATGCCCCATCCTTAACTAGCTTGAGGGTGACCAACGTAGGGCTGGCGGGCCAGAACTACGCCCTATGTCCAGGGTAACCACTGTTTATGCAGATGCATCCCACTGAGACTAATTAGATGTAAATTTATTTTGTGCTGGAATCAAGGTTTTTTGGGAGAAAGGACCCAATCTACACTTTTCAGAATATTGTTCATGACTAATAATTTTGGCTCGCAAGCAAGTAAGAGTACTTTCTTTATATATTAATAACGTGACTTCGATAGTTTGCATAACTCATACAATGAGGTGCCCAACAGCAAACCAGCCTATGTGCACCCAAGTTTTCTTGTACGGATCACAGGTATGTTTTAAACGTGTTCTGGAGGTTAGGGTGGCATTTATTCTGTTTTCGTTGTGTTGTGCCCGTGAATGCCCTGCTTCTCAACAAGCATCCCTGAAGTACAGTACTGAACATTTTATTTTTGTACCGCATCCTACTAGAGTATCCAACAATGAAGATGAACATTACCACCTTCTGAGAGAAGAAAGAGAACAAAAAAAAATGATCACAGTAAAGCAAAGACATGCTCATCCATATGCCCACCCATGACTACGCACAACCCTCTGGGTCCATTCCCCAGCACACCCTCCATCTACTTCGGCAGACCATGGCGGGCTTATGCCCTTCAGCACCTTAACTGGGAACGACGAAATAAAGATAGCTCCCCTGATAATGCTTTAATGTAGTCAAGCTTTCCCCTGTATATTGCAGACAGAATCAGCAGACCACAGAGAACGCAATGGGTTGGGAGACAGGACCTAACAGCTGAGATTACAAATGCCACTGCCAAATATTGCGACTCCCAAACTGTTCATGTTCTGTACTGCAACTATGCGGCTTTTCTTCAAAGCGGAGGATTAGACTCAAAAAGCTGTTATTCGCAGCTCTTATTTTGTGTCTTGATGGTCTGTGTGCTCCACAAGAAGTTAACTTGTACCAATATTCAATATGCAGAACATATTTGAGAACCCTCAACCCATGCAATCTCCGAGATTCAGCAAAAGATTAAGATTTGCTTTAACTGCTAGAGGCTGAGGCCTTTCCTAGTTCAAGGGGCCCCTCTCTGGAATTTCCTTCCTCTGCCCTTGCAGGTTGAGCTCAATTTATTTAAGGTTAGGCAACAATTTTAAAGTTGGCTACTCGATTAACTTGAATATCTTTTCTATGTATTCCTCCACGTCGCTTAGTCAGAAATTGCTATAGCGCCAGGAGAGTCTAACCATAAGTGGGAATGCCTTCCATAAATAAATACAGACTTGAAATCCTTATGCAGGAAATTACCGCACAGGCACTACAGCCTACTGAGGCAGGCTTCATAAGAGTTATGGGCCATATGTATCAAGCAAATTTGCATTCGCAAAGGCCCAAATTTGCAGAATTTCGGCCTTTGCGAATGCGAATTTGCTAAATGGTATGTATAAAGCAAAATCTGGTGCAAAACAAGGAATATTTTGCAATTGCATTTAAGGAATCACAAATTTTGCGAGTCCTTAAATGCAATATATGAAGCAGAAAAAATGTGCAAAATGTCCTTAAGGAATCGCAAATTACCACCAACTTCTAGTTGGTCGTAAGTTGCGAATGCCTTGAAAAATGCACATTTTTGCATTTTTCAAAGTGCCATGTGACGCACATACATGCCCTTAGGGCATGTATGTGCGCCGCATGTGCACCCAGCATATTTCAGGGGTGCAACAGTGTACCGTTTCGCCCCCAAGAAAGGACACGGAGCCAGGAGCTTATAGAAGCACGTCTTTATTTCCTTCACTCTGCTTCCATTCAGCTTTTCTGCCCTCACTTCCTTTCCTCCCCACGCCCCTTCCTGTCATGCCTGTCCCGTCCCAACACGGAGTCAGGCATTCACGATACGACACCTCCCCCTTTTGTACAAACAGTCTTAGAGCTCTTCAATGAGACGAACTGGTCGTTTGATGTGTCTTCTAGGACGGCTGGGTTGTTCTGATCTTGACGTCTGGCAACCTCTGACATCTTCATGACTGGCCGAGCTGAAGTGATCTCGGTCACTGTTTTCGCTCGGACTCAGGGAGTCAGCACTGAAGTCATGAGTTTGGGTATCATGGCGTCCGGAAGGCGGGTACCTTTTGAAGTGTGAAGTTGTCTGATTTCACTCCTATAGGAATGCCCCAGGCTGCAAATGTCTCATCGAGAACAGGGATTACTGCCGTTGCTTTGGCGGAGGATACTTGGTGCGCGATGGGGAATCGCGAATATTCGCCCATAATGACGACGATGTACTTGCCCGATTTCAGGGGGCCAAAGAAGTCAATGACTACCTGTTGCCATACCCCATCCGGTAGTTCTGACATCTGCAGTGGGGCTGGCGGCTCATCACGACCTACTAGTTGGCCCGGGGTGCAATCCTTGAGTGTAGTTTCCACCATCTGGTCCAGTAGTGGAACTAGACGTGTTCCCTGAGTGCTTTCTTGGTGGCACTTATACCTCTGTGTCCTTCGTGAGCTAGGTTGATGATTCCTGTCGTAGTCTCTGCGGAATTACTATCCTCCCCCTCGCAACAGTAGACCGTCAGTGCTGATCGATAGCTCCTCCTGAATGTGTTTGAATGCCACGAGTTCTTGGTTGTTACAGCTGCTGTTGTGAGAGGCGTCCTGCAGGTGTCTCCACCAGTTGGTCCGTATGCGTTCCATAACATCTTCAAAAGTGGGGTCTTGTAGAGATGCTTCTTGGATGGCTTCTAGTGGAACAGTCGGGGGACACGCATTATCGATGACAAAGTGGATATACTCCTCCGCCAGGGAACTCTTCTCCTTGGTGTGTGGACGAGGGTGCCGGGACATATAGTCCGCCGGGTTCTCTGACTTTCCGGGTTTGTGGATGATAGTGTAGACGTAGTCATGGAGGCGCAGTCCCCCCCTCTCAATGCGCGGGGCATTTTGGCTCTAGGGTTTCTAAATATAGTAACGAGGGCTTGGTGATCTGTAATGAGAGTAAAATGTTTCCCATACACGAAGAGGTGAAAGTGTTCGCAGGCCCACACGACCGCGAGACTCTCCTTCTCGGGCTGCGAGTATGCTCTCTCAGTGTCAGTGAGACTGCGGCTGGCATAGGCAACTATATGCCAGCCGGGTCTGGTGGCTCAGTGGACTAATGCGTCTACTGCAGGGGCCTGTGTTCGACCTCATGGTCACAGGTTCAAATCCCGGCGGGTCCACTCAGCCTTTCATCCATTTGGGGTCGATAAAATGAGTACCATTGAGTTGGGTAACAACAAACATCTGTTATTTCAGCGCCAAGAGGCCCGTAGTGGTGAACGTGCGCTTTACAAATACTCATGTTATGTTATGTTATGTTATGCCGTTGATCAGAGACCTCATGGTATTGTGCAAGGATGGCGCCTAGTCCCACTGGGCTGGCATCGACAGTTACCTCAGTCTTTTGCCTGGTGTCAAAGTAGGCGCGGTTGATAGCCGAGCTTACTGCCTTCTTGATCTTGTTGAGTGCCTGCTCACAAGTCGGTGTCCACAGGAAAGGTTGGCCTTGACAGGTGAGTTCTCTGAGCGGGTAGCTAATTGTGGCATAGTCTTTGATGTATCGCGCGCAGTAACTTGCCATTCCTAGGAATGATCGGAGGTCACTAACATCTTGTGGTTGTGGAGTATCGGCGAGGGCCAACACCTTTTCTGAGTCAGGTTTCATGCCGTCTTTGGAGAAATCATGGCCATAAAATTTTAGCGTTGATTTGTGGAATTCACATTTGTCGGGATTCAGGGTAAGGTTGGCTTTTAGCAGCGTGTGACAAACTCTGTCCAGGGCTGTGTCATGTTCAGTCTGATCACTCTCAAATACCAAAATATCATCGCTGTAGTTGAAAGCATTCGGGATGCCTTGAATCACTTGCCGGATGGCTTCTTGGAATATCTCGGCAGCCGAGGATATTCCGAAATTGAGGCGTTTGTAGCGGAACAATCCTTGATGAGTTGTGAAATTCGTGATATAACGTGACTTCTCATGTAGTTCTAAATTGATGGTATCCCTTGTTGAGATCTAGTTTTGAGAAGACAGTTGCCCCATTGAGGCGGGCGATCATATAACTAATGTGTGGTCCTGGATGCCTCTCTCTCTTGATGGTCGTGTCGGGTGCGCGCATGTCCACGCACAAGCGCACCTTGTTGTCATGCCCCTTTTTTGGCACTACCACTACCCAGGGTGTGGGACCTGAGGAACTTTTGATGATGTCAGGCCTCAGCAATTCCTGTAGTTCATCATCTACCGCCTGTTGCAAGTGGAATGGTACTTTTCTGTGATGTTGCGCCACAGGTGTTACCTGTTCGTCAATGTGTAGTTTGACTTTAAATTGGTTGAGCTTCCCTAGTCCTTTGAAGAGGTTCGGAAACTTGTTGACGATATCAGGGGCGTCTTCTATTATGTAGAGAAGATCTTCCAGTTTGAGTCGTTCAGCTGTCGGCAGACTGAGGAGACAATCTGCTGCGTCGGGCCTTTAACTACATGAACGTATGCTTCTATTTGTCGATCTTTGTATGTCAGCGTTGTGCTGAACCGTCCCAGACATGGCAGTGGTTTTCTAGACATCCATGTGTAGACACGGACTGCCGCTGGTTCTAGCTTTGGCTTGGGTTTCATGCTTTGATATTCGAGAGTACATATGTAGTTCAGGGACGCCCCCGAATCTAGCACGAATTTTGCTGGGTAGTTTCCGATTTTAATTTCTGGTTTGGGATATTTCTTTAGGCGGTCCGGGTCTGACACCATGCATATATAAAACTAGAAAGGAGGGGGGAGAAGGAGGATAAACTAAACTAGGTCGGCCTCTAGTTCATATCAGAAAATAAGGAACCCCCTGTGAAGGGTTCAGAGACCTAGTTTATGTGTATGGTAACTGCTAAATTTTAACAGTGTTTGCCAAAATGAGAAAGAAAAATTTCTTTCTAGAGTCCCCTCACTCACCGGGGTTTCCCCACGGTGACATGCTTCATCATTGGGGCTTCCCAGTTCTCTATTAAAATGTAGTAGTTACCATACACATAAACTAGGTCTCTGAACCCTTCACAGGGGGTTCCTTATTTTCTGATATAAACCATGCATATATATTCATCACTGTCTTGAGACACAGGTGAGTGTGGTGACGACTCTCTGGACGTTGACCGTCTGGATTTGTACGAATAGGCTGAGCGAATGCTTGATCTTGACGAGCTGTCAGATCGTCCTTCTCTTCCTTTTACCGCTCGAGCATGATGGCGTGTGGTGGATCGCGCTTGGGTTGTTCTTCGTTCTGCCTGTCGTGTTTGACTGGCTATTTCAAAATGATTGTCCCTTTCACAGCGGTGGCATTGTTGACCAATGGCTGGGCACTGCCCCGAGGGAGGATAGTCTTGGCCGCACCGGTAACATCTAAACACAAGCTTGCCGCTTCTGGTTTGTCGCGTCTCGTGACGTGACGACGTTCCATGGCGCGAGGACGTCCCCTTGGATGTTTGCGTGAATTTTCTTGATATGTGGCGGTCTGAGCGATGTTTGGCATCGGTGCGGGCTTGCATCCTGAAGACTTGTTCCTTCTTCTCAGGCTTGGTGGCTTCCATCTTTTTCACTTGGTCCTCCGCTTGGTCATGTATTCGTGTCATCTCTTCTATTTCTTCCAGTGTATAGTGTTTCTTTAGCAAGCGCCGACGTAGAGAATCGGATTGATAACCTTCAATTATCCGTAGTCGCAACGCATCTTCTGTGTTGAAGGTATCGAAATCACAGTGTCGAGCTAGGCGCCTGATGCGCACGATGAAATCTCCCATGGATTTGTCCTTTTCTTGTGACGCCAAGTTGAACGTGTAACGCTCATAATCCAAGTTGCGTTTTTGTAGGAACTTCCGGTCTAGGGCTCCTTTTACGTCATCTTATGAGGCGGCATTAGCAGCAGGTAGCTCCTTGATAATCTGCGCAATGTCCTTTCCAACTAGGTTTCGCAGCGCTATTAGTTTCTGTTTGGGGTCTTGCACTTGGGACCCAGTCATAAAGTCCTCTAAGTCCTCCGCCCAGCTTTTCCATTTTGGTCCCATGCTGCTCCCGGAGGTCAGTTCCAGGGGGTCTGGTGGGCATAGGTATGATATCCCCATGAACACTTGAGGTGGTTGTGGGGGGTGGGCTGCTGTTCCAGCACTCGAGGTAACAGGTTGAGTGGTCATTTTGAGCACACTTGCCAGCTGCCTTAATCAACCGCTGTTTAAATCCGGAGTTTCTTTACTTATCAATCCTTGCCTGACTTCAAAATGGCTGCCGTTGAAAGACCATGGAGGTCTATGGCCAGTGCCTGACTCCAAAATGGCCGCCGCTCAGGACAGATCTTCATCCACTCTGTCTCTCAGGTTGGGCTCCCCTTTATGAAGTTTAGTTCACTGCTCACAGTCACGTAGCACCCAGGCGCACCCTCGCTCAATTCACTGTCACTTATGATCCAGCGGGCCTACAGAAATTCTGTCTCAACAACACTACCCAACACCAAATACTCACCATTAATCACAAACTCTTCACAAGGCCCATAAATAACTGAGACAAGTATTGGCCAACTGAATCATGTGACTTAATTAATCGGAGCTATTCACAAACTATTTACACTTTATATACAACTGCAGTTTGTCATCATCATATTTATAAAAATAGTAACGGAAACATTTAATTAAGTCTCCTAGGTAATGGATTAACTAATGGTAACTTGACTCAGAATAAACAAGACCAGCTTGTCATTTCAAAATCTATTTTATTAACTTTATTCTCAAATAAAGAGCATTTTAGAATAGTGAAATCTTTATTAGCATTTTAGAAAGCATCATTTAATCAATTAAAGGCACATTAAACTGTCACTTCGAAACTTGATCAGCATGAAAAGTATTTTAACAGAAAAGGTCTCATTCCCTAAATTCTATTTCCCTATCTAACTTATTAGAAACCTAAAGGAAAAGTCATTAGTTGGGTTTATCCTTACGTGAGTCAAAAGTCCAACAGCATCTCAAGCTTTTTAGGATTCAGGAACGAGCCAGCAAAGCTCCTCCCAAGGGGCCAAGTTTTATACCTTTTCTCTATCTTAAACTAACTAAAAGAATACTTTTTCAGTGGCATTCAGAGCTTTCATTGGCTGACAGCCGTCAGTCCACATGAGCGCATCGCTTTTTCGAACCAAAATCGTGCCATTCTAAAATGTCTTTGTCCATTGTCACAAACGACATTAGCTTCCGAGGTGCTTTGCAACAACTTATTAAATAACAGTTCGCTGCTTCCTCAGCTTGGCGATTCTGGCGGTTCCTGTCCTTGGAAATTATTCAACACGGAGCACATCTTGCACAGTTCCTCTTATTTGTTTACTGATGATTATGAATGTGACAAACTCTTCATTCTTTTGCTGTGCTTGGCTCATCACGACAGGATTCCAAACACCCATTTTAAAAGCTAGGCCTCAGGCCTCTTTTTCAAGAACTAGTATGCAAAGAAACACAAAACATTAATTAATTTGAGTAATGGAAGTCATTCTGTTACCCACCCCCTCTATTAATGTTAACCCATTAGGTTATGTTTTCTAGCTTTAAGCACAATTAAGCAGCGAATATAAAGATCTTCTTCACATGGGCCTCAGGATTCTCCACGAGCCTTTGCCACATAAAAGGCATCGACATAAACAAAAGCACATTTAAAATAAGCACATGCCATTATCTAAACAGCCGCAATTAATGTTTGACAAGACAAATAGACAAAGTTAGTTTATTATTTTTCAACGAACTCGCGTTTGCAACAAAGAGCACATAATGTTAAACCCACATGTTCGTGAATGCTTTCTAAAACTAGGTTGATTAATACAAAAAAGTGCAAAAACTCATTAATATAATTAATTAATTATGGAAGTTTAACTTCGCGAGTGTAAACGTATTAAATTTCTAAAACTCGCTTCATCACTTACGAGGGGTGGGGAGACTCCCGAGCTTCAGTGGTCGTTTTCGCGCCTTCAGCGTGTGTCGTCGAAACGTGCTCGTTCTGGACAGCTGTTTTGGCCCTCATGCAGGTCCCATGGGCTTGGGCTGCTTCCAGCTTTCAGCGCTCCTGCTGGACAGTGCTTCAGATGAGGCGCGGGCTTTTCCCGCGATTTTCGCGCTTCGCGTCGCTGTACTGTCGGCTCCTTGTCTTTTGGCCATATCTTCATGGCGGGGTGCGGGTGATGTGGGTTATGGACTTACTATCCCACCCTCGTCGCCAGTGTACCGTTTCGCCCCCAAGAAAGGACACGGAGCCAGGAGCTTATAGAAGCACGGCTTTATTTCCTTCATTCTGCTTCCGTTCTGCTTTTCTGCCCTCACTTCCTTTCCTCCCCACGCCCCTTCCTGTCATGCCTGTCCCGTCCCAACACGGAGTCAGGCATTCACGATACGACAAACAGGGTGTCCTTTGGACACCCCTGCACCCTTGAAATTATTCTCACGTAAATTGAGAATAACTTCCCATTCATTCCTATGGGCCTCCTGGCCCATAGAAATGAATGGGAAAGTATTCCTTAATTGTGATTCGCAATTTGCTAATCGCAATTAAGGAATTTTAAAAAATCGCAAAAAAAATGCGATTTTGTACATACATACCTATTTGCGATTCTCAAATTGCGATTTCTTAAAAATCGCTATTTGAGAATCGCAAATCAGGTTGATGATACATATGGCCCTATCTTCTCTAATGCTGGTACAACTATGTCTGTCTCTCTTCTTTGAGATCACCGCACACCTAAACATAGTTTGCACCGCTTTTCACCAGCTTTTATCAAAAGATGGAGACGCAGAATTTAACCGTTTTTAGGTCTCGTAGAGAGACCTTTTGCCATCCATCCACAAAGCTGACTTTTTATTATGAGGATTCTCAACAGTTCACGTGAAATCACGTGACCAAAAGCTCCTTTGTGCACGAGCTTGCATTTCCCCACAGGCTTCCCCCTGCCAGCAGCATTTGCCACATCAAAGGCTTCAGCTGCCCCACCCCCCCTGCCGTCACTTATTCACGGCCGCGCCTCGCATTTCCCCACAGGCTTCCCCCTGCCAGCAGCATTTGCCACATCAAAGGCTTCAGCTGCCCCGCGCCCCGCCGTCACTTATTCACGGCTGCAGGCGTGCCTTTTTTTTTTTTTTAGTAATACGAGGCTGGAAAAGGCCAGTCCTTAGAGTTAGATTTAAGCTTCAGAGAAGCCCTTATTAAATACAGGCAAAAATGCCCAGTCCTATGATCTCTAGACCTTTGTTCAATCCTCCACACGGGTCCGAAGTACTTGTAAGAGTTGTCACTGGGTGACGGGGAAAACTGACAATGGGGCGCTTCATTGTGTGCGAGGGGCTCGGTCATCAATTGCTGTTCCGGGGTCAAACGCAAACCAGGATCCTGCCATGAAGTGTCATTACTTGTAATGTGCTGGACAGTCTCGGATGCAATGGATGCGGGACAGGTATTTGTTGATTTCCGTGACAGCAGCTCATGTGCTTTCTCTAGCAGGTAGGTTCCGTGCGTCACTTCACCTAGAACGGGACGAAGGCGCCCTCCAACTCGTCTTAAACAGTCGAATTTTTCTGAGCGCTGTAGGGCACCCATCCTTCATCTTTATATGGCGTTGTGGTGTGGGTAGAGGGGGTTTACGTAATGTCAGCTTGACTATGAGCTCCTGTTGGCGGGAGTGATATGTCAGTGTGTTGGTTGGCACTGCACACTTACTCGCTGCTTCTCTGGAGTCACAGCCATGGCAGTCTTAAAAGTGTTTTCACACGGAATGAACTGTGAGCCATTTACAAACTTTGACATTTTTTCAGCTAACGTGAGTAGGAATGCAATTTCTCCCAGCCAATCGCGCCCCATAAATTGTCTCTTGTATTGCAGTGGCCATTTGCAGTCTTGCAGATTCTCACGGCACTATTAACTAGTGGGGGGGGGGGCACTGTCACCTGACCCGTTTGTTCTTAATTTCAACAGTGGCAATTCGATCCATAGACTGAAACAGTGCCCATGTCTGAGACGCTAAACACGCCCCCCGTTTTACCTCTTGAACTTCAATCTGTGTAAAGGGACCCATGAACGCTCTGAACTGTCATATTCACGTAGCATACGTGTGGCTGCACCTGGTGAATTGACACTGGGGGTTATTTAAAAGTCCCTTGCGCCGCTAAGTCACTGTTTACAAGAACTTTGATATTGATTACAAGAACTTTGATATTGACTCGCGGAGTTTCACAACTTGTTGCCTGTAAAAAAAATCGGCCTTACCGTGCAGGAGTGCTCGGGTTGAGTACTGTCCAAGCTGCCAGGGCGCCTTCCGACCCCCTGGCAGCTTGGGTTTGCCAGTCTGCTAAAAAAAAGTGTATATGAAAATAGACTACTTTACTACCTTTTTAATCACACAAAAAAAATTCTGCATGATATCCTCGAAACTACATCCGCCTCCTAATGTCCGGCACAGGCAGTTTGACGTGCAAGTTGTAACCACATTTTGGTTACTTCCAGACATCTGCTACACGCAGGGCTTTACGAAGGCATTGTGTTGTGGCACAGCAAGGTAGTGGACCGTAACAATGATTTGAAGACAACATGAGGGTGGGGGGCCCCGCCACAACACAGTTCTTTGCACTCAACCCGCAACACAGTTCTTTGCACTCAACCTCCTCATTTAGAATGTACGCCCGATTGAAAAGAAACTATTCAACATAATGTAGGGATGAACAAATAGTGCCCGTTCCAGTGTCAACTGGACTCTCACGGTGTACCTTTTGGTTTTCTAAAGTGTTCGGGGGCGAGCAAGCCGACACGTGGGCCTATGCTAAACGTTCAATTTAAATAGCTAACAGGTTTGTGTTAAAGAAGATCCGAAAGTGGGACTGACCATTTAAGGTCAAATTGCCATGATCATTAATGACTGCAGCCAATGAGAGGCCTGAAGTGAACACACACTGGCTGCATTAGTGCACGCAAGTAAAGTACTGCAGAGAAGCCTCGCCCGTGCCATAATAACGCGCCCATACTACTGCTATGGTA
Organism: Lissotriton vulgaris; assembly: GCF_964263255.1. Taxonomy (NCBI): domain Eukaryota; kingdom Metazoa; phylum Chordata; class Amphibia; order Caudata; family Salamandridae; genus Lissotriton; species Lissotriton vulgaris. The sequence goes on from NC_141691.1 coordinate 1,297,690,890, forward strand.
CATACTGTTTGTGATCCCTGCCCCCTCCACACGCACACAAACTCTCCGTGCCCCTCAGGGGATGTTGATGTCTGTACAGCTTTCTGCTAACGGAGGCCGAGAAAGATTCTGCGATACCTCATTACACACCGAGGCAGGGGGGCGACCCCCTCCCCCCACACACACACTCCTGGGGGGGTGGCTGTCTGCAGGGCTTCCTTCTAATGGCCTAGTCTGCAGTAGCGGCTCCTGTGGTTAAGCTTTATAATTCATAAAACGGTTTATAGAAGGCATATAGTAAAAGTCCACAGGGGACCCTCGGTGGCAGGCTTTTGAGTTACGGTGAATCCCTGGGCAGACTGCAGACCGTCACAGTTTTTTATTTTTTTTATTTCAACATATTTTTATTGATTTTTGTGTACATACCCACCCCCGCACACCCTCACCCCGCTCACCCTCACCCTCACACACCCTCACGCACCCTCACTCAACCTCACACCCTCACCCTCACACCCCCTCTCACACCCTCACACACCCTTACCCTCACACCCCCTCACCCCCCCTCACCCGCACACACCCTCACACACCCTCACTCACCCTCACAACCTCACCCTCACACCCCCTCACCCTCCCAACCCTCTCACCCTCACACACCATCACACCCTCGCCCTCACCCTCACACCCCCTCACACCCCCTCACCCTCACACCCTCACCCCCACTCAACTGCACACACCCTCACCCTCACACACCCTCACTCACCCTCACAACCTCACCCTCACACCCCCTCACCCTCCCAACCCTCTCACCCTCACACCCCCTCACACACCCTCACACACCCTCATACACCCTCATCAGCATAGCATAACAAAACATAGCATGGCATAACAAAAAACGCATAGGATACACAACCTCACAACTCTTTCACCCCCTCACCCTCGCTCTAACACACTCACCCTCACTCACTCACCCACTCACCCTCACCCACCCACCCTCACTCACCCACCCTCACTCACCCACACTCACTCACTCACCCACCCTCACCCACCCTCACCAGCATAGCATAACAAAGCATAGCATAACAAAACACAACAAAACATACCATAGCATAACAAAACATAGCATAACAAAACAAAGCATAGCAAAGCAAAACATAGAATAGTATAACAAAGCATAGCATAGCAAAACAAAACACAACAAAGCATAGCATAACAAAGCATAGCATAACAAAAAAAGCATAACATAACATAGCAAAACACAACAAACCATAGCATACATAACAAAACATAGCATAACAAAACACAACATAGCATCGCATAACAAAACAAAGCTTAGCATAGCATAACAAAACATAGCATAACAAAGCATAGCAGAACAAAGCATAGCAAAGCAAAACATAGCATAGCATAACAAAACATAGCATAGCATAACAAAGTATAGCCTAGCACAACACAACAAAACATAGCATAGCATAACAAAACACAACAAAACATAGCATAGCGTAACAAAACAAAGCATAGGATAGCAAAACTAAACATAGCATAGCATAACAAAACTAAGCTTCGGATAGCAAAACAAAACATAGCATAGCATAACAAAACATAGCATAACATAACAAAACATAGCAAAACAAAAACACAACAAAACAGCATAGCTTAACAAAACAAAACATAGCATGGCTGAACAAACATAACAAAACATAATAGCATAGCAAAACACAGCATAGCATACCAACACAACAAAACATAGCATAGCATAACAAAACATAGCATAGCAAAACAAGCATAGCATAATAAAACACAACAAAACATAGCATAGCATAACAAAGCATAGCAGAGCAAAACATAGCATAGCATAACAAAGCATAGCATAGCATAACAAAACAGCATAGCATAACATAGCATAGCATAGCAAAACATAGCATAGCATAGCATAACAAAACATAGCATAGCATAACAAAACAGCATAGCATAACAAAACAAAACATAGGATAGCAAAACAAAACATAGCATAGCATACAGCATCACTCAGCACCACCACAGCATCACTCTGTGGCACCACAACATCACTGAGCTCCACCACAGCATCAATCTGTGCAACCATTCAACAACAACTGGTTCAAATATGTTATCTCAATGTTTCAAGTTTTATTACAAATGTAACAAAAAGATGTTAATATTTGACATATGTTCTTGGATTTTCGTCACAATAAAATACACTGAACATAATCTTCACAAATGTTATTTACAAAAGTTTAAGCTATTGCCATTATAAATTACAATAACTTTTATTTAAGTATTAATTATTTAAAAAAAATTAAAAACCATTGTTATTTGTAATATCAATACATGTAAGTCACGTAAATACAACACATATTGCATTACAAATGCTATAGGTGCCACATTTGCGAAAGTTATATCTATTGGCATGGTAAATGACAAAGCTATTAATTTCACTATTTTCAAAAACAAAAACCTAAATAAAAAATGTGTCATTTACAATACCAATAGCTCAAACTTTCCTAATACGAGACCTATTGCATTGCAAATGCTTGTTTAGTTCATAGGGTATGCCACCTTCCCCTTGTAGTCAATGCTGGAAGGCCACGCAGCACAACTAAAAGGAACAAACATTTGCAATGCAACAGGTGTCGCATTACTGAATGTTTGAGCTATTGGTGATGCATTATTATTAGCAATGCCAATAGCTCAAACTTTAATAATGCGAGGCCTATTGCATTGCAAATGCTTGTTTATATTGACTTTATGTCGCTATCTGTAACATATTCGTTAAATGATAAGTAAAATACCTTTACTGCGGCCTCTTGAACTGATTTTACTTTTAGCGCACACTTCAAAGTTAGTATCTAACAATATTTCTCCCACTGCCTCTTCTCTGCTCATATGGCCGCCACTCTTACACTGGCCCATAGGGACAGCCCTTCCCGTTCTGTCCTTTCTCTTTGTCAGTGGCTCTCTGCCTCTCACCGGAACAGCGCAAGCCGCCATGTTGATGCGTGTTTTGTGGGGACTGAACAACGCTGATTGAGGTGACTGAAGCGGCGCGTTTGCTGCGGGTTCTCGGGCTCTGCTGCACACTGAACCTGGATCTTCGGGGCGCAAGAAGACAAAGAAGGTACACGAAAGAAGAGTACATTATTTGAGGTACAGGCTTGACTAGATGCATAAACCACTACATGCTCCTTTTACGTATCGTCTTGAGCCTTTAGTCTGCCCCGAGCTCAACCGAAGTATATTACTTGGAGACCACACTGGCTTTTCTGCTGCTATCACTGCCTTAGTCAAAGGCGGGGGAAGTTTGAGGAGCGAAGATCTGCTCTTGTAAGCCTATCGGTTTCGCTGATTCTTCTATCATTCCCGGGTTGCAAATAAACGTAGACTAGTTATAATACCCCAATATTTCTCTAGAAGAATCATTAGAAAATAACCGCATGAACTCATCCTATGAACGGCACAGGCCCGCGCGCTCCCTTCCATATACCCAGATTGGTATATTTGAAATTAACTCCGATCCCGCCCTGTCCCTACTACCGCCTTACCCACAACAAGATGCACCCTCCTTACAAGTAATATTTTCAATACCAGTACAGTACTCTATCGTAGTGGGCATTCCAGTTATCATAATTTTCTACTTAATTACATCCCGAACGTGTACACGTGTCCCATTGTCTATTGACCGTTTAGGTTATTTTTTATGTAAACTAGGGTAGTAGTCTGTCTAGGTTAAGACTAGGAGATTTGCAATGCCTTGGAGGGTTGCTTGGTGCACCCTGAGGCTTGTTTTAGAGGCATGCAAGTTCAGTATAGCAAAGCGAGAAACTAGCTATCGTCACGAAGTGGTTTAATACCATCAAATGAGTGGATTATTTCGTTTTATTGCAGAGAGGCTTACAGAGATGTAAGTATATCTTATGCAGGTTTAATGTAAATACTAGGAGAACCAGAATTGTGTATTCCAAATCACAAATCGCCTTTAGTTAAGGAACTTACGAAGCAATCTGGTATGGTTGACTACCAATGTTCATTGTAGTGCCTCATGTGAAGGTTTGAGAATGCTAGAAATGTAAATGCACAACGACAGTGTCTTCCCTCTTAAAAACATTGAAATAGGACGGGGTGGATGTACACACGTTCTTGTTTCTATTTTAAATTTCCCTGTGGAAAGCCAGGTGTCTCCCAGGCTTGACGCTATTCTGTTGATGGTAGCCTCCACATTAGCTCTTGCATGGTGATTCACTAAGTTACATACTGCTTTGAAGAGCACTTACTGTGAGTTGAACCCCAGTTACAGAGAGAGGTCTGGCCAAATCGCTCACTTGTTTCTCTGGCGGTTGTGCCCTTTCGAAGTCTAGTATACAGTATGTAATATGCCTAAGTGGCTGATTTTTGCAATTTTTTAAAATGAATGGTGCATTACCTCCTCGTCCTGGTCTCCCCGTCCCATTCCTGATACATGAGCAGCTAGTCTGCTCTACAGAACCCCTACCTAGCTGAGCTGTTGGCACTTCCCCCTAGGACGACGTCACCATCACGTGACTACAAAAGGGGGAAGTGCCGGAAGAATCATCATGTTTTTTCTTTTCTGCAGTCTACGACCGCGTTCCTGGCTGTGCTGTTTGGAGGCTTCCTGTGTCCTGGTAAGTCTCCTGGCTGTTTTCTTTTGTTTTTGCGGCGGCCTGCTCTAGCGGCCGCCTGTGCTTGATGCGCTGCCGTTTCCCCCGCGCTGGCTCCGTTTTGGGGCTTCTTTCTTTCACGCGGCTCGCGTTAGCAGCCGGCTCTGTTTGGGGGCACTTATTTACACGCGGCTCGCGTTAGCGGCCGTTTTTGATGTTTGTGCTTCATGGTGCTCACCTGGCTTAGGTTGGCCTGCTCCAGCGGGCGTTCCTGGGCAATCTCCGGTCCGTTTTTCGCCCTGCTCTAGCGGGCAGGGGCTTTTCTGTGGAGTTTGGTGTCCTGCATCTTTTAAGGGGGCGATTTTGGCGGCTGGCTGGGCTTTTTATACCGGCCTGGTTTTTTTCTCCTCCCACAGGTGTTCGGGTCCTCAGCTATATCTGGGGTCCTAGTTGGGATGTTTTTTGTCCTTGTTTATGCCTGTTGGGAGTGTTGTTTGGACTTTTTGCTTCCGCTATGGATTCGGATGCTTCTTCTTCTGCGGCTCCTCTTGATGCCCTGCGCCTCATTATTAATGAGGCTGTGGCTGCTGCTTTCCTGGCTAGGGACGCGGCTGGGCCTCCTCCCAAGGTGCCTCGTATGTCTTTAGATCCACAAGATGCTCCTGAGGATGACGTTGATCCTGGTGAGGATGAGGGTGTCCGTGGTCGTTTTGTTCAGGGTGCTGAGCTCGCTGACCTGTTTGCCCATGTGAGGTCCAACTTTGGTTTTTCTCCTCCTGCGGATGCTGTTGTTGAGGATGACTTTTTTACGCAGTATGTCCAGACTGCTCCGGATACTTTGCCTTTACATGGTGCAGTGCGCAATGTGCTGTCTCACGAGTGGAAGGAGGTGGACAAGTCTTCTTTTCCTCGTTTCCTGTCCAGACGTTACCCTCTTGAGGGTTTTGCAGATGAGTTCCCTCAGTCTGTGAAAGTGGACAATTTGATGGCTGGCCTTTCCTCTCAGGGTTTGGTTGTTTCTGAAGACGCCCTTCCTGTGGACGCTGTGGATAAGCGTGTTGAAGGGGCAGTGAAGCGTTCCTATGCTGCTTCTAATTTCTCTGTCCGGGCGACTGCGTATTCCAACTATATGGTTCAGTCGCTCCTTAAGGACTTCCAGTCTCTGTCTGTTCTGCTGAACGACGGCGAGGATGCTACTCCTCTTCTTTCCTTGATGGAGATGCAGGTGCGTTACCTGTCGGACATTTCCTTCGACAATTTGGGGGCGGCCGCCGCCGCTTCTGGTGCTTCCATTGCTGCCCGGCGTCATATTTGGATGCGTTCCTGGAAGGCGGACTCTTCACAGAAGTCGGTCCTCCTTAAGTTGCCTTTTGAAGGTTCTAAGGTGTTCGGTCCTCAGCAGGAGGGCATGGTCAAGCGGTCCGCGGAGAACAAGCTGGTGGCTCCGATCCGTCCTCCTGCTCGGGGGCGTGGATTTGGTTATCGTCGCGCTTTTGGGCCTCCTGCTCGTGGCGCTTCTCAGCCCTTTCGAGGCAGGGGTCGTGGCCGGGGGGCCCCTGGAAATGCCAAACCCCGGGCCGCTGCCGGTGTTGCCACCCCCGCTTCCTCCTCTTCACAATGACTGTCTGCCTTTACCCGTTGGTGGTCGACTCCAGTGCTTCCGCGCCCAGTGGTTGTCGGTTCCGGATGCCTGGGCGGTTCAGACTGTTTCGGAGGGTTGCCGGATAGTTTTCCTCTCCTCCTTCTCCGGGTTTTGTTCGGACTCCGCTGCCCCGTCTTCCTTTGCGAAGAGTGTCTTTGTTGGCAGGTGTTCGACTCCTGTTGGAGAAAAATGCTATTGTGGAGGTTCCACCGCTGGAAAGGGGCGAGGGTTGCTACTCAATCCTCTTTCTGGTTTCCAAGAAGGACACTTCGGATCTTCGTCCTGTTCTGGATCTGAAGCGTGTCAACCGCTTCGTCGTCCATCGACCTTTCAAGATGGTGACCCTCCAGTCCATCCTACCTCTGGTCCTTCCGGGTGGCTTCCTGGTGTCCCTGGATTTGATGGATGCATACCTGCATGTTCCTGTCCATCCTGCCGACCAGCGTTTTCTGCGCTTTGCTGTGGAGACCCATCACTACCAGTTCCGGGTGCTGCCTTTCGGCCTGTCCTCTGCGCCCAGGGTGTTCACCAAGCTCCTGGCCCATCTGGTGGGTATTCTTCATTCCAGGGGGCTGCTGGTGTTTCCATATCTGGATGACTGGTTGATTGTCTCTCCCTCTTTTTCGCAGGCTCTGTCGGATGTGGCCCAGGTGTGTCATCTGCTGGGTTCCTTTGGCTTCCTTATCAACCACCGGAAGTCCTCCCTGGTGCCCTCTCAGTCCCTGAAGTTCATGGGGGCTTTCTTCCGGATGGACCTGGGCATGGTGTTCCTCTCCCAGGAGCGCCAGTTGACTTTGTTTCGCCACCTTTCTTGGCTTCTTTCCCAGTCGCAGGTGTCTGCCCGTCTCTGGTTGCGGAGTCAGGGGGAGGTGGCGTCCACTCTACATCTACTTCCTTGGGCCAGACTTCATCTGTACCCCCTGTTGCATCATGTCCTGTCTCACTGGGATCCCGCTTCCTGGGACTACGAGACTCTGATCCCTGTCACTCCGGGGATTCGGGCGGATCTACAGTGGTGGTTGTCTCCTCTCTCCCTTTCCGGGGGGTTCGATCTCTTTCCCCCTCAGTCTGTGGTCGTGTTGTCCACGGATGCGAGTGCTTTGGGATGGGGGGCTGTTCTGGGTGCCTCCAAGGGTCGGGGTCGGTGGTCCCGATTCGAGTCCCTACAGTCCTCGAACTGGAAGGAGTTGCGAGCGGTCTGGCTTGCTCTCCTTTGGTTCGCTCCTCTCCTTCGGGGTCGGGCGGTCTCTGTGCAGACCGACAATCAGGTGGTTCGCTCCTATGTGAATTACTTGGGGGGCATGTGTCATTCTCTCTTTCTCCTGTCCTGGGAGATCGGCCTTTGGGCCGAGTCGAATCTGTTGTCTCTGACGGCGGTCTATCTTCCGGGGAAGGAGAATGGGCCTGCGGATACTTTGAGCAGTGTGTTCCCCTCCTCGGTGTCCCTCTGTCTGTCCCTGGATCTGTTCGGGCAGATTGTGTTCCGGTTCCGCCTTCCTTGGATGGATCTCTTTGCATCGGAGGATTCCGCCCTTCTTCCTCTGTTTTGCAGCATCATTCCGTCTCCATTGGCTTGGGCGACCGATGCTTTCTCGATTCCTTGGTCGGGGGGTCTGCTGTTTGCCTTCCCTCCATTTGCCTTGATTCCGAGGGTCCTCCGGAAGATTCGTTTGGATCGGGCGGAGGTTCTCCTGGTGGTTCCGGAGTGGTCTCGGCAGTCTTGGTTTCCCCTGCTGCTGACTTTTGCCATTTGCCCTCATTGGAGGTTTCCCCTGTCTCCCTCCCCCCTGCGGGCTCCTCTTCTCAGTCTTGCCTCCCTGCGTCGCCTCCGGCTGGGGGTTTGGCACTTGAGAGGTTGAGTTTGCTGGGTCTGGGTTGCTCATTAGAGGTTGCCCAGTGTCTTCAGCTTTCCCGGCGTCCTTCCACCTTGAAGTCTTATGCCCGTCACTGGAAGAATTTTTCCACCTGGTGTCTTGGGAGGGATCTCTCTCCTGTCTCCTGTGAGGCCGTGCGGGTGTTGGACTTTTTACGGGATGGTTTTGTCTTGGGACTGGCTGTTTCTTCCCTGCGGGCGCAGTGGGCTGCCGTTCTTGCCTTTCGGGGTTCCTCTGTTTCATCTGTATCCCCGTTGGTGGCTCGCCTTCTGAGGAGTTTCTTGCTTCAACGTCCTGTCTCCCGTTCCCCTGTGCCTCCTTGGGATCTGCCCTTGGTTCTGCGGGCTTTGACGGGTCCCCCGTTTGAGCCTTTGGACTCAGTGGCCCTGAAATTCCTTTCTGCCATAGTTATCTTCCTGGTGGCCATTACCTCTGGGCGTAGGGTTGGTGAGATTGGTGCGCTGATGGCTTCCCACCCCTTCTTGCGCTTCTGCGCTGACAAGGTCGTTCTCCGACCGAGTCAGTTTTTTCTCCCTAAGGCGATTTCCACTTTTCACTGTCAGGAGGATATTGTTCTCCCTGTGTTTTTTTTTCCTGCTCCTGCCTCTCCTGAGGAGGTGCTGCTCCATTCTTTGGATGTGTTGAGGGCTCTCCACATCTACTTAGAGCGTACGGCTGGTTTCCGTAAGGTTGATTCCCTGTTCGTCACCTACGGCCTGTCGGGTCTGGGGCTTCGTCCTTCTTTGTCCTCCTAGTCTCGTTGGGTCAAGGGCGCAGTGGTTTCTGCTTATGATTCGGTCCAGTGTCCACTGCCTTCTTCTGTTCAGGGTCGGTCGACTCGGAGCGTTTCGTCCTCCTGGGCCATGTTCAGGGGTGCCTCTTTGCGAGACATTTGCAATGCTGCTACGTGGGCTTCTCCCCACACTTTTGTTGCCCATTATCGTCTGGAGTTGGGGATGGCGGCCTCCGCTGCCTTTGGGACTAGTGTCCTGTCTGCAGTGCTTGATTTATGATTTTGTACTGTTTGCTTTGATTAAAATGGACCTGTTTTTCTGACATTCTTCTGGTCTGTTTTTTTCTTACAATCACCATGTGCTTGGGTATGGGCTCATGTATCAGGAATGAGACGGGGAGACCAGGACGAGGAGGTAATGCTCGGTTACTCACCGGTAATAACCATTACTCCGAGTCCTGGTCTCCCCGTCCCATTCCTGATCCCTTCCCTCCCTCCCTGGTTTGGGTTTTCTGTGGGTGATTGTATGTTTTTCGTTCTGTTGTCTTTGGTATTTTCAGGATGATTCTTCCGGCACTTCCCCCTTTTGTAGTCACGTGATGGTGACGTCATCCTAGGGGGAAGTGCCAACAGCTCAGATAGGTAGGGGTTCTGTAGAGCAGACTAGCTGCTCATGTATCAGGAATGGGACGGGGAGACCAGGACTCGGAGTAATGGTTATTACCGGTGAGTAACCGGGCATTTTTGTCGCATGTTTACCTTGTATTAAACATAGTTTCCATTTTTGCTGTAGTATCATCCTGTCTGAGCTTGGCAGAACTTTGTCCAAATGGAGATTAAGGTGAATTATGCTAACTTCTAAGATGCATACCCTCTTTTTTTTAGGTCTCGCGACCTATCGATGTGCGCAAGCGCATCGAGCGGAGCGAGAATTCATGTCGGCAAAACACAAGTCAAACCAAAGGGCTTTCAGCCTCGCGGTTTTCATGAAGTTCACGTGAACAAGCACGCGCATTCAGGGCCAGCCCAGCACATCAAAGGGCTTCTCCTCCCCTAATTATTCATGGCCGGCCGCAGGCCGGCCGTACTCTGTTTCCCAAGCCCGCCCCCATCCTCCACGCCCCCCATCCTCCACGCCCCCCATCCTCCACGCATCTCCTTTCACAATGCCTGCACTCTATGCTTACCCACATCGCATCGCCTACAATAATGTCCTTTGAAATCTGCAGGCTGATTCATTCATCTGTTATTTGAGTCACATTTATTTTTACGATTTCGAATATTTTAATTAATTGTGTTAGACTTTTTGAAAAAGTAAAACGTTTTTGCAATTTTGCCACGAGAAATATATCTTTTATGGTATAATTTATGGTGATGTCGTTTCTGCAAGCTTCATAAATAAAATTGCCCACTTTCCCACATTTGCAGAGTACAGCGTGTCCTTGCTCACAGAGCAGCATACTGCGTGAAACGAAATGCGTTGTCAATTAGACATTTTGGGAAGGAGATCTCTGTTAAGGCCGGCCGTACTCTGTTTCCCAAGCCCGTCCCCATTCTCCACGCATCTCCTTTCACCATGCCTGCACTCTGGCCGGCCGTACTCTGTTTCCCAAGCCCGCCCCCATCCTCCACGCATCTCCTTTCACCATGCTTGCACTCTATACTTACCCACATCGCATCGCCTACAATAGCAATAGCCTAAGCAGCATTTCTCCTGCACAAGGCTCGCAAAAGGCTCTCCTCCCGCCCCACATCCAAGGCATCAATCACCCTCCCACAGGCTTCCCCAGCGCTGCCCCGCCCCCTGCTTCACGGCCAGGCCATCTGTTCCCAGCAGCAGCATTTCTCCTGCGCCAGGCCACATCAAAGGCTCTGTGCCACTTTCACCCACACAGCACCACTTTCAGACACGCAACGCCACTCACACCCACGCAAGCCCACTATCACCCACGCAACACCACACTCATCCACGCAACGCCACTCATCCACGCAACGCCACTCATCCACGCAACGCCACTCACCCACGCAACGCCACTCACCCACGCAACGCCACTCACCCACGCAACGCCACTCACCCACGCAACGCCACTCACCCACGCAACGCCACTCACCCACGCAACGCCACTCACCCACGCAACGCCACTCACCCACGCAACGCCACTCACCCACGCAACGCCACTCACCCACGCAACGCCACTCACCCACGCAACGCCACTCACCCACGCAACGCCACTCACCCACGCAACGCCACTCACCCACGCAACGCCACTCACCCACGCAACGCCACTCACCCACGCAACGCCACTCACCCACGCAACGCCACTCACCCACGCAACGCCACTCACCCACGCAACGCCACTCACCCACGCAACGCCACTCACCCACGCAACGCCACTCACCCACGCAACGCCACTCACCCACGCAACGCCACTCACCCACGCAACGCCACTCATCCAAGCAACACCACTCCCACATCAACGCAACTCATCCACGCAACGCCACTCATCCACGCAACGCCACTCACCCACGCAACGCCACTCACCCACGCAACGCCACTCACCCACGCAACGCCACTCACCCACGCAACGCCACTCACCCACGCAACGCCACTCACCCACGCAACGCCACTCACCCACGCAACGCCACTCACCCACGCAACGCCACTCACCCACGCAACGCCACTCACCCACGCAACGCCACTCACCCAAGCAACACCACTCCCACATCAACGCAACTCATCCACGCAACGCCACTCATCCGCGCAACGCCACTCATCCGCGCAACGCCGCTCATCCGCGCAACGCCGCTCATCCGCGCAACGCCGCTCATCCGCGCAACGCCGCTCATCCGCGCAACGCCGCTCATCCGCGCAACGCCGCTCATCCGCGCAACGCCGCTCATCCGCGCAACGCCGCTCATCCGCGCAACGCCGCTCATCCGCGCAACGCCGCTCATCCACGCAACGCCGCTCATCCACGCAACGCCGCTCACACATGCAACGCCGCTCACACAGGCAACGCCGCTCACACAGGCAACGCCGCTCACACACGCAACACCACTCACGTTGCCAATAGGTATCGCAGTAGGAAAGTTGGAGCCATTATAATTGCAAATAACAATGCCTTTTATTTTTTTATCATTTTTAAAACATAAAGGGCTTTGTCATTTACAAAACCAATAGCTCCAACTTTCCTACTGCGAGACCTATTGGCAACGCCAGTGCTTGTTTATTTTTACAATGGGTGGGACAAAGATGATTACCCTTTAGTTATTAATCGTGATTGCGTTTGGTGGCATTTTGGGATTGTCTCTTATAAAAAATGAAAAGAATGTTAAGTGATTTAATTGGTCAAAAAGAGTTCAGGCTACAAATGTAAGGATCAGTAATGGGTTGGGGTGCTGGAGCCTGTGCCACAGTTGGACATATGTACCGTTGCTGGTAGTCCCTCTTGTTACTTCATGTCTTCCGTTGATCTCAGGATGATGATGATAGAGTGTGCTGCGTGGTCATAGTCACTGGCAGGTGGTTGTGCACTGCCGGTTTGACCAGATTGATGCCTGTCTGATTAGCATGTATTCACTGCAGTGGCGCAATTCCTGGCCCTCCAGTGCAATGAGTTGTGTGATAGGAGAGAGGCTGCCTTTGATACCAGTGCAGTTGTGACCAGCTTAGCAGTTTCACCAGTGGCAGCATTATGTACCTACACTAACTCGCCATTAATGTATTTTGACCGATAGTGACTAGATGCTCTGCAGCCACTGGTTTTACACTCTTCTACTCCTGTACGGCCATGTAATTACACTGCAGAGCATATACTTGCATAGACTTTGTTTCTGCTGAAACAAACTGCTTGAGTTTTTCAGTGGACTTCAATATATTGTTGTTTTTGCTTTTTATAGGGCGGTGTGTTGTAGCTTTCAGTGTTTTCTTCTTTCTCATATTTGAAATAATAATTCATAAATTACTGGCTATCTTGGACACTAGTGCTTAAAGTCTGCAGCAACTCCATGATTTACTCAGATGAGAATCTAATGTCAATCACGTTAATCAGAAGTCCTTGATAGTGCTGGATAGTTTGCTGGTGAAGTCTCATTTGCATTCTAGGAAATCTGGTTTCTTCCAGGGTTATATGTGGGTTTTCTTTTCCTCCAAAGAGTGTAGACCTCAGTAATTGTTTTCCATAACATTTGTAGTAGATGCAATGGAGCTACAATTTATTTTAGGAGGCAGATACTCGGGGTACTAATCTTCCAGCTGAATCTTTAAAATATGATGCATTGCCTAGAAGGTAGTAAGAATCCACACTCCTGCATACTTGTTAATGCCAAATACATTATCATAAAATAGTGGCCGAGTCTCTTACCTGAACCAAAATGAACAATGAAATAAAATGTCTTGCATCTAATAGTACAGTAGAGCCTCACAAATTGTATGTTTTTTACTAACAGTTTTTAATATGGTTGGTGTCATTGGTCGCATAAATGAATGGACCAGTAAGCTTGAGCTGAGGTTGAAACTATATTCTGTTAGAAGAACCATCAAACAATATTTTGTACGCCCATAGAAGATCAACCTGGACCTATATTCACCACTTGTTACCATCATTAGCGTGCCCATGGAAGGGTTGACTTAATAGTAATATTGCTGGGCAAATACAGGAGCGATGACCAGGGTTTGATTGATCTTTTTGATTTCATGTCTCCTAGTCATTTTATTTGTAACTGTCCCTCACTTATCTGCAAAAAGCAAAGCTGTTATCTAGCATGCAACTAAGAACTCCAAAAAGAGAACCAGATGCATGTCTCAGGTCTATGGAGCATCTGAAATGAAATTCTTTATTCATATCAGATTTTTATCTTCATCCCTGCACTTCACAAAATAACATACATTGTCTTTTCACGAAGCATGACATTAACCGTTTGTAAGGATCCTCTGGCATAACAACATAAATCTGTTTTGCTTTCCTACCTAGTATTGTGCTTGGGTCCCCAAAATCTATATACATTGCAGTCTCTCCACCTGGGTTAAAAAACAAGCATTTACAATGCAATAGGTCTCGCATTATTAAAGTTTGAGGTATTGGCATTGTAAATGACTATCCCTTTTATTTATTTGTTTTTAAAACCTGCAATCGGTGCATAAACATGCACTTAGAATGTATAGTCCTTGCTTACGATGAGCAAGGTTGGCAGTAAAAGAGACTGCCAGCCTTGCTTCTCATAAGCATGGAATATAAGTACAAAGTGCTTGTTTACGCACTGATGCAAATAAATAAAAGGCATTGTCATTTACAAACTAACTAAAGCGACAGGAGTGAGCTAGTGAGGGACTGCCACAGCGCGAGAGTGCAGAAGGGAGCTGTGGAATTACACACTGTGTAACCAGGAAACCTGGGCTCTTATCCCGGCATACCTACTTGATCAAAGTGTGATGCACGGCAAAATGACCCCAGCGCCTTGAGATTTGATGTAACTGTAATTCACGGCAAAATGACTTTACTATGCACCATTGTTCTTCACAGAGCAAAAGTAATTCAGCGTAGGATCTGTGCTGCGCAAATACCTCCCTTGTGTATAAGTATTACAAACTAATGTCCCTTCACAGTTAACTCGTGGCAACATTGTCAGAGCATGGGGTGATTTTTGAGTGCTTCATGTTTAAAAAATATTGCTTTCAATAAATGATACTCGGTGTGGTAATAAAATATGTGTACTTAACTGAGAGACTCGGAAATGACATGTTGAATCTTTGGATGGCTCTGCTTGTGCTAGAGCCACGCCAGACGCCGGCCCGGCCCTCTTTAAATCAGCAGTCTACCCACATGTAACCCCTTGCCAGAGCATAGACCGTGCGATAAGAGACAAGGCGGTGCTCAGCGCGCGCCGCCCCGGACACCGCTGCCTCGGGATGGGGCAGAGGCGGGAGCGCAAGAAGCGCATCTGGCAATGAATGGACATGAGTATGCTGGAGGCGACGCCGTCCGCCCCACAAGTCAGAGCATGCATAACTATCCATTCGAACACACACAATGTATGTAATAGGCCCGGGGGGACAGCCATTCGTAAAGGGATGCTCCAAGGCACCCCTCTGAGATCCAATTGCAGCATCGCTTGACTCTATGCACCCCCTGCACGGCCCCTGCTGCCCGCGATGTTATCGTGTCCGCACTCCCAGACATTCCTACCAGCCTGTGCCTGCATCGCGATATGCACGTGCCAAGGACGGGGGCGGGGAGAGGACCCGCTTCAGCTCGCTTTGTGGTGTTTAGTGCTGTCTGCCCCTCACATCTCTGCCCTCGGCACAATGACCCACCGAAGCTCTACTACACAGGGTGTCACTGTCAATGCTGGGGTGCAGTTCGACCCCCATGCTCTATAGCTATACTCCCCCACACTCTGCCAAGAGGTCCGGGGCCACGCGAGAGACCCCCCTCCCCCCCCCCCCCCCCCGTCCCCGCGGTAGCTCAGTGTGCAGGTGTCCCAGCGCTCCCCCGCTGCCAGGTCAGCCCCCTCAGTGCCCCGCCTGCTCCTACCTGCAGAAGATCCGGTGCCGTCCTGGATGATGGAGCCTTTGAGAGAAGCGGCAGACAGGACGGAGAGAGGAGGGCAGGCCTCGGAGGCCACCCCGGCCTGACCTTTACTCGCAGCGGCTCCAGTGCGGAGGGCCCCGGCACGGCCCCTGCCCTGCCCAGGTATTTACAGCTGGGAGGATTTGAACCCGAGTGGGTCACATGTCTGTGGTCAGTCTGAGGAGACAAGCCACCCATGGGACCCTTTCGAGGTACTGATTCCGAGACCTGTGCTACCTCTTGGGACCCTGACCCCCGTCCCCTAAGTGATGAAATAGGAAGAGTGTAAAAATAACGCGGGCACCATCACGCACACTTTCGGCCAAGAGCAACCTCTGCGGGTCTCGGGCACTGCGCACCTCGCCTCACTCACGTGTATTTTTAACCCGGCAGACCGGCTTCCCTGCCCCTCCACAGATGCAGCGAACCTCGGCAAGGCTTGTGCACGAGTCAGCGCCACGAAAAACACCTGTCTAGGCGCACCCGCTAATCCTGCCCCGGGCTGGCTCCACCGGGCCCCGCCGCTTTCCACGCCCGTCGCATTTAGCCTGTGGTAATCGGATCACCACAATTTCATAAGAGGTAAAGCACATAATGCCACTCGACCTTGATTGACCCCCATTGATGTTCACTCATGCGCTATTTCAAGGCAGTGCATACCGGGACTCAAACCCGAGGCCACCGAGGGAACAGGGGCAGCACTGTGAGAGCACTTCATCCGGGGACCACTTTAACGCAATCGCTTCTGTCGATAGTTCACAGCCCCGTCTCAGGCTCCGGAGGCACGGCAAAATAGAAAGCAGGCGCAGCTCCACATTCGGGCGGGGAGGAGACCTGGGAGGGCAAGGGTTGCCCGCGCATGCGAAGTACAGGTTACTTTTGCGTGCCCTGCGGCTCGCACGTGCGGCCGGTGTAGGTAGCGCCTGTCCCCTTCCGGGGCACCCGTGATGAAGAGGGAGCCCCGGCACCAAAGAGGAAGTGGAGTGCAAGAGCTGAAGTCCCGGGAGAGCAGCAGATAGCAGTGCGGGCTCCCATGCCTGAGGAGGAAGCCCCGCATCGTGCTGCCAGAAATCTTGAGAAGCTGGAGTGCTCCAGTACCGTGCCGCAGCCAGCCGCCACACCGAGTGAGTTTGCATGTTTCCTCTTGGCGGGGAGAGCCGGTCTTAGAGGCGTGAGTAAAATGCAACTGTGTGGGTGTGCTGGGATAGCGGAAAGGTCAACTCACAAATAAAGCAAATGATTCCTAGGACACTAGTAGCGAAATCTATAGTAATAGGTGAGCTAGCTCAATTGTCTCCCCCTATGACAAATATATTATCTTAAACAAGATACATTTTTGTATTTGTTTTAGTAAAATTTCCCACCCCCACAGAGAGAACACTAAATACTGATTTTTATTATTTGTTTTTCAATTTAATTTAAAATGTTTTTGATTTTAGATTTGGGCTTATATAATTTGTAGGCCCATTTAAAACGAATGAACAAAGAAACGTATATATTTACACATCACTTTTTACATAAAAATATACAAACACACATATATATATATATATATATATATATATATATATATATATATATATATATATATACATCGATCCAAAGGTATATCCTTATTTAAATATTGTAGCCCAATTTTCTTCCAAAGGGATGCTCGCTATATGCACAGACACCGCATTCCTCTAAAGTAAGCTCCACCAGACCTAACACAAAGAGTATAAATAGTCCATATCTTTTTAGACCCATCTTCAATCCTTTTACTCCTTGTACACAATGTTTTCCACAACTTAAAGTACTTTGGCTGGGGTCTTCTTTAAACAAAATGTCGACGCGTTTCAGCCCTCATAGTACGGGCCTCATCAGGACTAGGCTAATGAACAATTCCGTCCCATGTGAGGGTAGTGGTCGACAGTACTAATGGTGGATGGCACGTCTTGGGTAAATCTGCTATCGGGCTGATTCAGGTGATGGTGCCAGGCCTTGTTCGTGTGAGTGCCTAGTGTCCGGGAGGCCCCTACTATGAAGGCTGAAACGCGTCGACATTTTGTTTAAAGAAGACCCCAGCAAAGCCTCATATTGCTAAACTTAGAAACCGTGTGTCCACATTTTTATTCTGGAACGACAGTCAGTAGTGCAATCAGAACTTGAATTTACTGAGAGCGCGAAGCCTAATAATAACGTGTCTCAGTTAATGAACCGCATTAACATATGCACACAAATATTAACTCAACTACAGGCAGTAGCCTTCCCTGATCCTTAATGTGGTACTGCAAACTGGCATCCAAAGGGTCTGTGCTGCAGGGGGTTGGGCCTGCTTGTCCCAAGGACAAAATGCACATTAAAACTGGTTTCCCTTGGCCACAAACAATATGTCCTGGGCGTCGGGCTATAGGAATTCCACATCCCTGTTTATTGTTGCGTAGGCAGTGAAATAAATAAAGACCATTTACTTTTTGCAGTTTTGCAATTTATTTATTTACGGTATTGATAGGCTGTGCCCTTGGTTGATCTAGCTGATTGCAAGTGTTGACCCTGATTATGAAAGGATAGTTGGACTGGGTATATAGAAACAAGTCTCCAGCGTCTCGCAAGAAAGTATGGTGCTCTGCAAGTTAGATGTCCTCATGATATTTTTCTTCTGTCCGCCTTTCTGGGCTGATCCTGAAATGAGATTTGCTTTAGTCTGGCTACTTTTTCAGAGGATGGTTTGGAGACTTGTGCATTGCAAAACAAATAAATGCAGTGGGAAATCTAATGAGTACTGCCCGAGTAAACAAACTAAGGAGAAGTAATATTGTAATACAGCTTTTGTGTATTGCCTCTCTAAGCTGTGCTCTCCACTGACTGATATGATCCCCCTTTGGCATGAACATAAGCATTTGAAATCCTGGTAAATGACAAATTATCCCTGCAAGCTTCTGGGTTGCACTGGTGAGAGGAGCATATCGGGCGGGGGGGAATGAGGGAGCAATGGATCGTGGGGAGGCAAAAAATAATAATGCTGGTGGTTTGAAATGATGGATAAGAACTGTCTAGAGGATGATAAACTCCGCAAGTCTACCAGGTTATATACTCATCAATGCTACTGTCGCCTGTGCGCTTGACTAGTTTGGGATTTGTGTAGGAAGGTGCCGCCCTTTTTGACATGGTCACCCCCCCCCCCCCACCACCACTTTTTAGGTCTCGCCTGTCGATGCGCATGCGCATCGAGCAAGGCGAGACTATAGCGAGTTATCCACACTTTATCCACACTGCAAGGAATCGTGGCGATTCCTTGCAGTGCCCGTGACTTTTAAGGTCAATGCGCATGCGCATTAAGCTTATGCGCATGCGCATTGACCTTAAAAGTCACGGGCGCGTGCACGTCCGTGTTTGTTTACCCTTGCCTACTCTCTCTCTCCCCTCTCCGCCCCCGTTCCGCCCCCTCCCCTTCCCGCCGTGTCGCATTTCTCCTCCCCCCTCCTCTCCTCCCCTGCCTGCCTGCCGCATTTCTCCTCCCCCTCCCCTCTCTCCCCTCCGTCTCGTTTCACACACACCCTCTCCCCCGCTCCGCCCCCTCCCCGCCAACACCGCCTCGCGAGCTCGTCATTCCAAACCCACCCTCCCCCGCCTGACCCCAGCGCATTTCTCCTCCCCCTCATTGCTCCTACTACAAGCCTTTTCTAATGGATCATCAGAATCACGTTTGCGACTACTTCTTTCTACGGTGTCGTGCATATTTTCACAGCAGGAGTCTAGCTTCGTTCTGTACAGCGTTATATTTCCCCTGTCCCAGGCTCACTCCTCTGCGGGACGTGGGCGTGTTTCCAGCTGAAAGCGGGCTGGGCTGCCAAGGTACGGGGAACAAGCGCTCCCTGGCACCACATATTGCGATCAGCTGGTATCCCTTTTCCTCCAGAACATGCAGTGACTCTACGCATTGGCTGCAGTTAGATTACCTTTAAGGGCACGATTACCGATGTCGAACATAGACGGCCAGCCATCTTGAGAAGCTATTCTAAACGTAATTGAAAGATTGAGAAAACATCAAAACACGGCTTGGCTAATTCAATTCCTTTCTTAATTAGTGTTGTGTGTATAGGCTACTTTTTATTTATTTTCGGGAGTATCGTTTTTTTGTTGACAAGATTATGTATCTCGGATTACATCATAAAATGTTATTCCGGTCTAGCCACAATAGAGAACCGCATTACACATCTTCCGAGACTTTCTTTTACTTTTAGGTGGTTTTGAATCGGCCCCATTAAAACGGTTAGGCTTTTCACGTAGGCATAGACAGTCGCCATATTTGAGTAGATACGTTTGCCAATAGTTGTCTATCAAGTACTGTATGCAGTTTCTAGTGCTAAGGACGCTGCGCAGCACAAAGTGCATGTTTTCATTATACTCTGAAATGAAGCTTTTATAGAAAGGACGCGCAAGCGATTAAAGTCTGTTTCAAAGCACACTCAACAAAAACGGTCGCCTTGAATACTGTCGTTGGACGGGACCTCTGATTGTGTTCTGTAGTTGCTCTCATGTCCTAGACGCCTAAAGGCATGCTTGACGTTTTTAACCTCCAGCACTTTGCATGATGGGATGTTGAGTCCAGGCTTGCAAGTGTAAAAGCGAAACTGCAAGCCCCAAAATGCAGTTTGCGATCGTCTTGGAATCGGGACAGGCTGACGGCGCAGCAGATGGCGTGGGGCCACTAGACAGTTGGTCATGCTGAATCTAGTGTGCCCGCCTCCCATGGAGGCTGCCATTATGCCTTTTCTCTGGTGCTCTCGAGTCGTCTGCTCCGACCTGCCCCTTCCTCTGGGCCCTGGCACTCGGCGCAACCACGTTCTCCGCCTTTTACTCTTCCAGGCAGTTGCAGCCGTTGTCCCAGAGCACTCCTGTTTTGAGTGGGTGGTCGGTAACTTGATGCCCAGTTGTATAGAAGGGATGTGTTAGTAGGCACTGACTCATTTCCTGGAGTTTCATTAACAGAAGCCGAGAGGAGCTCCGCCCTGCTGTCGCCTCCCAGCTCCTTCTCTCTCTCTCCTCCAAAGGGGGTTATTAGAGCCAGTCTCTCGCTTTCCTGCCTCACTGTGAGTTGGCCTGGCAACAGGGCAGGGAGGAATGCTAGGGCTTTTGTCGGAGTTGACACTTTGGCAGGCTGCAGCAGGGTAAGCGTTTCATTACTTACACCTTATTCTTACTCATTCATGAACAGGGTGGAATTGCGGGCTCAATATGAGCAGGGTCGGTTTACCTGGGCTGTGGGGGATGAGTGTGAATTATTTGCCAAGGTAGCCCGGCGGTTTTAAATGAGGAACCACATCTTTATCAATAACACACCTTTTTCTTTCTGCACAAACAAATTATTTGTCGCGCCGCCAAGCTATAAGGTGCGTATACTTTGAAGGGTCTCCGATTTTAAAGCTATGGATTTTTATATTGGAATACTCTGGTGCGAGTTTACTTTTCCCTTCAAGATAGGAAAGTCTGTACTCTGATAGAGCGCCTTGATGCGAGAGTCTGGAGAGGGACGTCATGTCCTGCTGCCACTACATTGTCTACACCGCTGAATGAACCCTCACTCACCCTCACTCACCCTCACTCACCCTCACTCACCCACACTCACCCTCACTCACCCTCAACCCCCCACCCTCACCCTCACTCACCCTCAACCCCTCACCCTCAACCCCTCACCCTCACTCACCCTCTCACCCTCAACCCCTCACCCTCACTCACCCTCAACCCCTCACCCTCAACCCCTCACCCTCACTCACCCTCAACCCCTCACCCTCAACCCCTCACCCTCACTCACCCTCAACCCCTCACCCTCAACCCCTCACCCTCACTCACCCTCAACCCCTCACCCTCACTCACTCACCCTCACTTACCCTCAACCCTTCACCCTCAACCCTTCACCCTCAACCCCTCACTCACCCTCACTCACCCTCACTCACCCTCACTCACCCTCACTCACCCTCACTCACCCTCACTCACCCTCACTCACCCTCACTCACCCTCACTCACCCTCACCCTCACTCACCCTCACCCTCACTCACCCTCACTCACCCTCACTCACCCTCACTCACCCTCACTCACCCTCACTCACCCTCACTCACCCTCAACCCCTCACCCTCAACCCCTCACCCTCAACCCCTCACCCTCAACCCCTCACCCTCAACCCCTCACCCTCAACCCCTCACCCTCAACCCCTCACCCTCACCCTCACTCACCCTCAACCCCTCACCCTCACCCACCCTCACCCACCCTCAACCCCTCACCCTAACTCACTCTCACTCACCCTCACTCACCCTCAACCCCTCACCCTCACCCACCCTCACCCACCCTCACCCACCCTCACTCACCCTCACTCACCCTCACTCACCCTCACTCACCCTCACTCACCCTCACTCACCCTCACTCACCCTCACTCACCCTCACTCACCCTCACTCACCCTCACTCACCCTCACTCACCCTCACTCACCCTCACTCACCCTCACCCACCCTCACCCACCCTCACCCACCCTCACTCACCCTCCCTCACCCACCCTCACTCACCCTCCCTCCCTCACTCACCCTCCCTCCCTCACTCACCCTCACTCACCCTCACTCACCCTCACTCACCCTCACTCACCCTCACTCACCCTCACTCACCCTCACTCACCCTCACTCACCCTCACTCACCCTCACTCACCCTCACTCACCCTCAACCCCTCACTCACCCTCACTCACCCTCAACCCCTCACTCACCCTCAACCCCTCACCCTCACTCACCCTCAACCCCTCACCCTCACTCACCCTCAACCCCTCACCCTCACTCACCCTCAACCCCTCACCCTCACTCACCCTCAACCCCTCAGCCTCACCCTCACCCTCACTCACCCTCAACCCCTCACCCTCACTCACCCTCAACCTCATGCTAAAGATTTACAAAAAAAACCATTAACAATTCTAAAAGCACTAACTCTAATGCTGCGAGACCTATTGCATTTCTAATGCTTGTTGCCTGATGAGATTTCGACTGAAAGTTCACTGGATTCCTGCTAATCATGTTCCCAGTGCCAGATTTCTTTCCCCAAAACTGTACAATTGTGTCACCAACTGGCAACACCGTTAACACTCTTTAAGTCCCTAGTAAATGGTACCCCTGGTACCTAGGGCCTGAGGTACTAAAGAGGGTCCCCAAGGGCTGTAGCACGAATTGTGCCACCCTAAGGGACCCCTTAACAAACTCTTGCAGGGCTGCCATCGCAGGCTGCATGTTTTGGTGCCGACAAAAGTGAACATACAACATGACACACAACCCTGTGTGGCTTGTCCACTAACACTGTATGTAATATTTGTAAGTCACCCCTACAGCAGGCTTCACAGCCCTAAGGCAGGGTGCCGTATATTACACATGAGAACATATCTGCATTAGCAGATAATGGTGTAAGAAGAGTGCATCCTTGACCCTGGGGACCCCTGAGCCTACTCCTAGAATACCAACTCCCACAACCTGAATACTTACATTTGAAACAATAACCATATTTTCCTCCCTAGGATAACATAGACTGTTTCTCTGTGAAAAGTGTGGAGTTGAAAAATCTATAAAAGTTTCTAAAACTGTAGCAAAATAACCAAAACACTTTTTTTATAACCAATTTTTATTGATTTTAAATCGCAACAAAGATAACGGCACCAACCATGGTTATAATGTATAAAGCAAGGCTACGATGGAAACTCATCACGGTGACATGCAAAGGCAGACATATACGGGGAAGATATTGGCATTCCCACTCCAGTCCTGGACTGTACATTAAACCCTGTTAGTCCTGTACCACCCGACCCATTTGCCCCTCATTCAACAAAACTTTTTGGGGCACCCTCTGGCCACATATAGAGGTCGTTCTTGTGCGGCACACCAGTCCACTCGCCAGCGCGCCAATGTAGGTGTAGTCCCATTGAGCCAGTGAGCTGCAATGTCCCTTTTGGCCATCAGCGCTGTTATGAAAGAGCTTCTCAGCCTTGGTGCCATCCAACCCCTCTGTGATGCCCAAAAGCACATTCAGCGGTTCAAGGGGAACCTCCCAGCCCAGGACCTCAGCTATCTCTCCGGTCACAGATTCCCAATACCTCTTGATTGCAGAACAAAGCCATACCATGTGATAAAAATCTGCTTGGGGGTGAAGGCAGCGGGGACAGGAGGCATCGAGCCGAAGCTCTGCGCGGTGGAGGCGCAGCGGTGTAAGATAGGCAGCATGAAGGTAGTATATTTGGACTAGTCGAAGCCTCGCTGAGACTGTAATTGTTTTGGGAGACATCAGTGCGTTCCTCCAGTTAGTGTCCTCCAGGGCCCCAAGCCAACCCTCCCACTTGTCCTGGAGTTGAGATAGTGAGTTGGAGGTGTTGTTTGTAAGAGAACGGTAGATGTGTGAAATTCCTCCCTTACCCAGATTACCAGTCAGGACCTGAGCCTCAGGTGGGCTTTATTCAGGTAAGGAGATGCCCTCTGAGATATGGGAGCCGAGGGCATGGCGTAGCTGCAGGTATCGGAAGAACTGGGAAGAGCGAAGGGAGTACTGGGTCTGTAAGTCCTGGAAGGAGCGTAAGTGGGTTCCACTCCAGACATCACCCAATAGGGAAATCCCAATGAGATCCCATGGTCAGAATCCTAAAAGGGTAGCAACCTCCCAGAGTCTGGTACCGCACCACAATGGAGTGCACTGGGTCAATTTATCCGACCAGTGTACATGGTGCAAGGAGGCACCCCAGGGCAAGAACACTCTGTGTGTGTTCTCCGGGAGAGCTTGGGAAACAGGGTTTCCGTATAGCATCCCCTGAATAGTAGACAAACCCAGGGTGTGCAGTTCCAGAGCATACGCTGGGTCAGACCAGCCGCCATTAAACTAGTCATGCACGGTAAGGAGTCGAGTTACTAAATAATAAAGATATAGGCTCGCCATCCCAAGACCTCTGTCAAAGCGTGGGATCCGGCGTTGGGCCAGGGGCTGCCTGGTCCTCAACCCTCCCCATAAAAACTTGATGGCCAAGCTGTCCATCTCGCGAAACCAGGATCTGGACAAGGATCTGGAGAACAAGAGGTGCGTATTCTGGAGCATATATAGGAATCTGGGAAGAATCATAATTTTAAATAGGGCTATTCTGCCCAGAGGGTTCAGTGGTGGCGTTCGCCATTTGAGGAGGGCAGCGCGGACTCGCTTAACCAGCGGGGTGACATTAAGTGACCAGGAGAGGTCGGGGAGAAGGGCCACCCAGTTCCCCAAGTACTTGAAGGACTGCCGCCGAAGAGGGATAGTCGACAGCCAATCAAAGCACTCCTGTGAAAGGTGAAGGGGAACCAGGATGGACTTTTTCGGGTTTAACCGGAGGCCCGAGGTGCGCTCAAAGAGATCAAAGGCCCAAAGGCATCGGGTCCGGATCGAGTAGGGTCCACCAAAAAAACAGCACGTCGTCGACATATTGTGTGATCTTGTTCTCCTCGAAGCCGGGCCATCTCCACCTCGTGAGAGACTGATCAGAACGGACCAGACCAGCAAAGAGCTCCATTGCCAATGCAAAAAGAAGCGGTGAGAGGGGGCACCCCTGCCTCTTGCCCCTCCTAATGAGAAAGGGATGGGACAGAGCTCCGTTGACTAGAACCTGAGCCCGTGGCTGACAATACAACGTCTTAACCAGGTTGCGGAAGGGGGTGCCAAGGCCCATCTCTACCAACACCACCTCCAGGTAGCTCCAATCCACTGAATCGAAGGCCTTCTCAAAGTCTATGAGAAGTAGACACAAATAGGGGGACAGCAGGTGCCGGTTCGCAAAGGGCAAGGTGAAGGCGTCTGAGGCAATGCCTGGTCCCTCTGAGGGGCATAAAGCTACATTGGTCTGGGAGGACCAGACTGGTCAAGTACAGTTGTATGAGGTTGACTAAGACTGAAGCAAATATTTTAAGCTCCAAAGCAACAGTTCGAGGGGTGCTGAGACTTGGGGATCACCACAATTGTGGCCAAGTCCGTCTCTGGACGGAAGGTGCCGCGGTCCACCGCCTCTTGGTACATCTCCAGGAGAGGTGAAACCAGGGTGTCCCGGTAGGACGCGTAAAACTCCTGAGGGAGCCCGTTCGGTTCAGGTGTCTTATCTGCTGCCATGCGCGATATGGCGTTAAGCGCCTCTGCCTCAGATTCACTAAGGTGCGAAAGAGGGAACCGTTCACGCCGGAGGAGCTCTGAGAGTGAAAGGCTAGGTGTCTGAGCTGAATAGAGAGTGGAGTAGGTGGCAAAGCATTGGGTCACGGCCGCCGGGGCACTATGGATCTCGCCGCCTGAGTCAATCACCTCCGGGATTATACGGTTGGCCATAGGGTAGGTGGCCAGGCGATGGAGGAGCTTCCTATTTTCATCTCCCCACCAATCCACTCGGACTACGGAAGATCTGCATAGCAGTTTGCCAGCCTCCAGGGAGGTCTGTCTGATCTCATCTCTTAGAAACGTAAGCCTCCTATCCTGAGCCTCGGTTCTGTCCTCATGAGGCAGAGTCTTGAGTTGGGCAGCCTGGGTCTCGAGAAGTGCGAGCTGGGAATCGCGTGCTGCCAAAATGCTTTCATTAACCTGTTTACAGGAAATGTCCCAGTGCAGTATCCAGGTATACTGCACTGTAAGAAAAGTAACCTGTAAAGTAATCTACTTGACATTAAACTGAAAAGCCAATACAAAGTATATGTACAATATTTCAAAGCATTGCATTACTAGTAATTCTACTGTAATCAAACCAAAAGTATATATACACAACTGCAATGCAAACTGTTTACAAACTGTTTTATTACTGCAATATTACTGCAAAGTACCTATCACTTACCTGTGTCAGGCTTGCTTGGTTTCAGGAAATAAAATAACAAAAAGCATATTTTTATACAAAATCTATTGGTCTGAATTTCAGCCTTTGAGTGTGTGACATCATATGCTGAGTTTGTACGACAAATGCTTAACACTACCCTCTGATAAACCCTACTGTTCGCCCACACAACCACAAATAGATAGTAAGGTGCTATCTGCTTTTACCTCTGCCTACCTTTGGGGTTCCACTGGACTCTGTGCACGCTATATCTCACTTTGGTATAGTATATACAGAGCCAGCTTCCTACAGTTACCATATGGTGAAAAAAACTAAATACTTATACTATTTTGTTCTGTATTTTTTAGTAGCCATAGACCCTGTAACCATACTCACTGACCCCTCCACATTGCTTCTGATCAGTTCCCACACTTTTCCGTGCACTTCAAAGGCTGTGTGTAAATGAAGCCAGGGTGGAAACGCTCCATATCAACAATACTGCACTTTCAGACCATCTTCATTTACATGTACTTGGAAAGGCACTTTCACCCCCTACATTCCCAGACCCCCCCCTCCATAGGAAAGTATCTACAGACCCCAGGGGAATGTGGTCCGCAATTTAAAGACTTCTGGTAATCAATAGAAGGTCTGTAAGCCTGTTGTATACAATAGCTCTTGCAAGCGCTGCTGCAGACAAGATCTAAAAAGAATGGCTGTTCCATTCTTTTTTAAATTCCTCCATACCTGCTTGCAGTTGTAATATTTTGTTATAAAGGAAAGAAAAATCAGGTTGAAAAGTTTGGATGTGAGTTTAATATTTGTATGCCTCCCCACCAGTTATAGCGTGTATTATTATAGTGTAGTTACTTGTAAATCTAGGGTTTGCGTTTTAAGGGAATCGACAGCCTGATTGGTTAGAGTTAAAAAATGGGCCCACTACTTTTTCGTTACCTTTAACTTCCTCTAGAAATTTCCCTTTTTCCTTTAATTCAATGTTAAGTTTACATAAGAAGGTCGAATTAAAATTCTTTTAGGTTCCGGTTTTAGAAATAATGTGCCATCGAATGTAGTGGACCCACACCAATCTCTTTGGAATTACTCTTATACTTTTACTCTGCCTTGTGGTCAAATTCATGTTTTTATTGTCCTTGCTATTTGGCATACTTTATTTGTCCTGTTAATGTCAACTCTAGTGTTTTGATAAATGTAAAAGTGGTGTATTTTTTGCAGTTGATCCGTGCTTTGTTCCAAAATGAGCAACCCGAAAGAGGATGGTAACTCATCATTCGCCAAGAAAAAAGACAAACCTGAAAAGAGCCACCAGATCTATTACTGTGAGGTTAGTATGTATACTTAAACATCCAGTCTGCACAGTACATTCCAAGACCTTTTGTGCTCCCTCTCCTATCTGTCCACTTCTGTTTCTAAATGTTAAATTGTAGGCATCACTTTGTGTTATCCTACAGAAATGTTAATTTTTTATTTAGAGAATTTTGTAAACGGCAATCATGACTCAAAGGTATTGGAGGGCTGTACATACTGGAGAAAAATCCAAAACATTTCATGTTAATTAAGCTTGATTAATCAATTCATTACTTGTCAAATAGCATACAGTAATCTACAACCGAAAACAGATGTTCATGGACCCAGAACGACCTCTTGACGGCGTGGCAGAGTCGCCAGCAACTCATAAGATTACATCAAGGGTGTAGAACGGTCTCCAAACTCAAACAATCCCATGTTAAGTTAGTTCAGGAATCTGGTTAGCAAAATCTGATTAAGCTCTTTTGGAGGCGTTTCAATTGGTTGGATTAAATCTCCATGGGAGAATTTTCCAAATTCTCGGTGCAGCTCCTGAGAATGTGTGGCCGTAGTAGGTCGCCTTTTTTCTGAATCTTGAGAGTTCCAGTAATAGGGAATTGGCGCTCCGTAGAGAGCGGCTGCCTCCTGAGATCCTGAGCTTGTATGCAAGTGTAGGAAGCTGGCTCTTTATGTTCTATTTCAAGAACCATGATACACTGCCTAAAGAGTCTAGGGTTTCCCTTATGATTGGACAGGGGCTTGCTATTCAATTGCAAAGTGCTCTATTGGGGGAGGGGGGGGAGGGTGCTTACGAGCAGCCTTGGGCTTAGCACAGAGGAGTGCAAGACAATTGCACATACACATATTGATCAATAAATGACGCACACAACTCTAGGAGATCCACACCAATTTATAAGAAGCATTTCCAATGCAATCAGTTTCACATTTTTTTTTTTTTGGCACTGTAAATGATTTTGTTTGTTATTTATGTTTATTTGTTAGTAGTGGAGGGGATGTGTTGTTTGTAGTGGAATTATTTTATTTATTTATTTATTCAAAGTTTTATATAGCGCGAACAAGATCCTTACAGATATCAGAGCGCTTCACAATGACAGGGTAGGGGCAGTAGGAAAGAACAGAGGTAATGGGAGCAATGTAGTAGTCACTAACATGAAAGGATAATAATAAAATACATAAAACATATCAATATACAGTCAGGTGAACAGGTAATAAAACGGCACAAGTCATGGATCCCATTACATAGGTGTTCAGGTACACCTTGGGTGTGTGGCAGGCTTATACCAGTGTTTTAGTATAGAGAGCGCACTGAGTGAGGGCATCGGGAGGGTGAATCAGTGACCCAATGTGTCTCATATATTGGTCGGTAGGACGAAAGTAGCGTAGTAGTGTCACCATCAAGTAGAGGTATAATGCCAAAGGACAAGGTGAGCATTGATACAAGGCAATGTAGAGTCTCTGATCCACTACCTATAAGGTTCAGGAGATCTTGGCCAGAAGGATGGTTTTCACCTCTTTCTTGAAGAGTGCAGCGGAGGAGATACGCCTAGTTTCAGGCGAGAGCGCATTCCAGATCCTGGGTGCCATTCCTGAGAAGGAGCGCTTGTAGGTTTTCTCTTTCCTGAATCTACGGGGTTTCAGGAGTAGATTTTTTGAGCTTCTATTGGACCTCGAACCTCCTGATATGGACAATTTTTGAGCGAGGTAGTTGGGTGCATTGTGGTGCACGGCCGCGTGTGTCATAACTGCAATTTTTAGTTGTATTCTGGCTTCAAACGGCAGCCATTTTAGGGACTTTAAATCTGGGGAAATATGCGAATGTTTTCTTGAGCCAGTAATGAGTCTTGCGGCAGCGTTCAGGGAGGCTCTTAAGGGTGCTGTTGTGGATAGCGGGAGTCCGCTGAGGGTCACAATTCCGTAGTCGATTCGAGGGATGACTAACGCTTGTACAGCAGTTCGGAAGTCTTCAGTCGGGAGGAAGGGTTTGATTTTCCTCAGTGTGTTGATTTGGAAATTAGCTGCTTTTGTGGCTTTGCTGATGTGTTGCTGCATGTTGAGCTTGGCGTCCAGTGTGATGCCTAGGGATTTCGCTGAGTCCACGATGGTGGGTTGGACATTGAGTGCTGTTAGGTTGTTAAGCCATGTTTGGGTGGTGGAAATTTTCGCCGGGGGTGAGATGAGAAGGAACTCAGTTTTCAGAGCATTTAGTTTGAGGTGATTATCGGCAAGCCAAGATTGAGTGTTAATAAGCGTGGAGTTCAGATGTTTGATATCTTCCGGAGATTGAAGCTTTAGGTACAGTTGTGTGTCGTCGGCGTACATATGGAATTGGACATTAGAAGCTTGGAGCAAGGTGGCGAGCGGTTCCATGACGAGGTTGAACAAAGTGGGGGAGAGGGAGGATCCTTGTGGAACACCTAGATCCGCAGGCACAGGTGAAGATAGCACATTATCGATCTTGAACTTCTGAGACCGGTTGTGTAGGAAGGACGAAAACCATTTGAGAACCGTTCCCGATAGACCCATTCTAGTGCTTAGCAGTTCCAGCAGGTTCTCATGTTTGACCGTGTCAAATGCTGACGAGAGGTCAAGAAGGATGAGGAGACAGGACTCATTGCGATCAAGAATTTGGAGGGCGTCATCAATTATGTGTGTCATAGCTGTTTCCGTGCTATGTTTCGCTCGGAATCCTGATTGATGAGAATTGAGGAGGTCAAATTGGTCAATGTGTCTTGTTAGTTGGAGTTGGACACATTTCTCCAGCAGTTTGGCCAGGGTGGGGATATTGGTGATGGGTCGGTAATTGTTTAGGTCAGTCGGATCAGCTGTAGGTTTCTTGAGTATAGGTGTGACTTGCCCCACCTTGAGGGAGTCCGGAATGAGGCCTTGTTGCAGGGAGCAGTTGATGATTTTGGTCCAGAGAGGGAGGAGCAAGGGGATGAAGTCTTTTACAGCATTAGCAGGTAGAGGGTCTGTGTGGTGGTTAAAGGGCTTCAAGGTGCAGAGCAGTTTGTGTATTGTTTCTTCCGAGTAGGTATCGAAGTACTGCCAGGAAGCCATGTTTTTAGGTTGTGTGTTAGCCATTCTTGTGTGGTTGGGGAATCGGCTTACATCCATGATGAGGTCATTTCTTATGTTGTCAGTCTTTAGCTTGTGGTTTGATTTTGATTTGTTAGTTGTAGAATTGTCGGGTACGTTTGTGTTGAGAATTGAGCAATCCTAGATGCTTGCAGCATGCTTTAAATACTATCAAACCATGATCCAATCATTTTAAAGCACTGCTACATGAGAGGTCAACGATGCCATGTGTGCCCATGAACTCAAGGATGAGGGATAATTAAAAGAGGTAGGGGCGATTAAACCAGGTTATGGCTTCTGGTGATTACTTTTCTGCATGTTTGTTGATTGTTTGCATGCAAATATGCAATTAACTCCACATTCTGTGTTCCGTAAATAAATACTACTAGATATTTTCATATTTCAAAGGCTTCAAACTGCTAAAAGTATATTCGTAGGAGGAGGGGCAGACATAGTTTACAAATGCTTAGCATTTAACAGCTAGTTTGGGCAAAACCGGATTTCACTGTATGATTTTTTTTTTCATTTTTGCCCAAATGAATCTTTGTGTCTAAACATCATATCAGTTTTTTTTTTTTTACCGATTTTATTTGTCACAGATCACATATACTACACAGCTCCGCAACCCGGAAACTACTGCACACATCAATAAATCAACAATAGTGCAGTTGACTTTTTATAACACAAACTAACCACCCCCGATTGCGTATATGCCTCCACGGCCAAAGGATTACATTTCCAAATCCGCACCCTGCATATCCCCATCTCCCTCCCCCAATCAAACAGGCATGAGGGTGACCTCCTCCCACGGCGGGTCAAGCTCCAGCCCCCAGTAGTCCGCCCACCTTTTCCAAATCTTACAATGTTTACGGGGGCATCCCCTGGCAATGAAAATCGGTACCTCGAGCCCCATGCAAAAGTCCATCCTGGACTGCCATGCAGCCATGGGCGGAGCCCGGGGCGCCTTCCAAACCCTGTCTATATCCCTCTTCGCCAGCGTGAGACCTAGCAGCAACAAATTACGTTTATATCTATTGCCCCCGATGCCCTCCACCACGTGCAGCAAGGCCAATCGTGGCGTGCGCGGAATCTCCCATGCCAACACCTCACAGACAGGAGAACACCCCCCTCCAAAATCTATGCAGCGCAAGACCGCCCCAGACTGTATGTATAAGTGTGCCCTCATTTGTCCCACACCGGAGACACTCGGGAGACCCGATCATTCCTGCCCTCCACTGTCGCACTCTAGTGAAATATACACAACGTAGGTATTTGAATTGTACCAGCCGTAAGCGTGTGGATATAGCTGCCCCCGCGGGCTTGCCAGAGCCTCTGCCCAGTCCTCTCCCTCCCGGTCACCCACGTCCCCCACCCATGCCGTCTGGAGCCGCTGGAGATCGGTGGAACAATGGTGAACTAGCGTCTGGTATATGCGATAGATCTTGCGATCTGGTAGTCCCCCCCCATAAACACCTTCGCCTCTATCGGGCTAAAATCAGGAAGGGAAACCAGACCCTCCAGATGAGGTGACCGCTCATGTCTAAACTGCAAGTATTTGAGGAACTGGGACCACGGCATTCCATAATCATTTAGAAGATCTTTAAAGGATTTGAGTGTCAGGTCTGCCATCACGTCTCCTAGGGACGAGATTCCTATAGAGTCCCAACCCTAGAAACCCTGTAGCGCCGCCAGCTGAAGCAACCACCCGTTACCCCAAAGAGGAGTCTCCCGGGTCAGAACATTCCACCACCCCATTCCACTCTGAGCCCGCCGCCAGACATGGAACACTACCTGCATGGCCTAGGGAAGGCAACTTCGCAATGGTGCGGAGTACAACAGCATGTGCAGGGGCCTAGTGCCCAACAGGTGTCGCTCGACCACATATGCCGGATCACCTCTATCTCCGTACCACCACTCGTTAAGTACTAGCAAGTGTGTTGCTTGATAATAGAAAAGGACATCCGACGTAGCAAGCCTCCCAGTGTAAGTGGATAAACACGTGCGCAGGGCTACCTGGACTGCACCCCCCCTCCCAAAGAAACCCACCCAGCGCCGAATTAACCTGCCGGGACCAACGGGGCGAAATCTGATAGGGGTGGTTCTGTAATTGATAAAGAAGACTGGGGAGCGCCACCATTTAGAAAATAGCCGATCTGCCATAGATCGTCACGGGCATGCGGGACCACGCCTTGTGATCCTCTTGTGTGCGCTCCCACAGCAGGGCTAGATTCCGCTCCCTAGATACAGCTTGTATATCCGAGAGATAGACCCCCAGGTATTTCATCCCCCTGGATGCAAGTTGAAGGGTCGATGCCCAGTCTCCCACCCCCTGTCCAGCACCCAGGACCCACAATGTAGATTTACACAGGTTCATGCCCGGAGGTCTCACCGAAGATCTGCAGGATACGTAATAATCTCGGCCCGACCTATCAAGATCTGTAAGGAAGAACAGGACATCGTCTGCATAGAGTGCTATCTTATCAGTAAGACCTGGTGCCCATCTGAACCCCCTGAGCTGAGCATCAATGCGCACCCACGCCGCCAATGGCTCCATGGCAAGTGCGAACAGATAGGGGAAGAGGGGGCATCCCTGACGTGTGCCACGCTGGATCTGGAAGGAACAAGATATCGCCACCCCACCCGCACCGACGCTGTAAGATCCGTATATAACGGCTGTAAATAGGCCAAAAAGGGCGGACCAAGATTAAGGCGCCTCAGCAGAGCGAACAGGTACACCCAACTCAGGGAATCAAAGGCCCTATCCATGTCCGCTAGCAATAATGCTGCCAGCTCCTCAAGCTGTTTCCAGGCCGATAGCGCAATGTGTGCTTGTCTGATCTTATGGCGGGTCGCCCTCTGAGGGATGAATCCGGATGCACCAGATCCGTGATATGCAACTTGAGTCTGTTGGCCAAAGCTTTGGCCAGCACTTTGGCCTCCATGTTAAGGAGGGATATGGGGCGATACGACGCATGCTGCTCTGGAGGTCTGCCCGGCTTAAGAAACACTACCACCTCCGCGTGCCTCCAGTCTGGGGGAAGCGAGCCACTCTCATGCGCCACCTCAACCACCGGTCGCAAGTGGGGGCCCAGCCGCACAAAAAATTGTTTAAAAAATTCACTCGGGAAGTCATTCAGGCCCGGAGCCTTCCCGGGACGCAGCTCCCCGAGGGCCGTACCCAATTCGTCATCCGACAGGGTTTTAGCTGCTCCCGTACCCCATCCGAGACAGTCCTGAGGGGGGGGGGTTTGAGATCATCTATAAACTTTTGAATAGTCTCCTATGCGAGACATTCCTTGGACTCCTACAAGTCCTCATAATACGCTGCGAAGCTCTCAGCAAGTGCAAAGGCCCCCCCCCCCACCCACTCCTCCACCTGTCAAGTCCCAGTTCCATCACATCGTTCCAGTCCCCTCCCACCACAGACAAGGTATCGGGCATGGCTCCCCATAGCGTTAAGAGTCATTCCACTAGGGAACACTGTAGTGGCTGTGGAGCATACACACTGCTGAGCGTCAAAATATCGCACCCAATCCTACCCGTATAGTGATATATCTGCCCTGTGCATCCGACCAGAGTTTCTCATGTATGTATGGGACCCTATGATGTATCAGGATTGCAACGCCCAGCGAGCCCGGTGGAACACCTGGTGATACCCAAACCGCTGCAGACATAGAGGTGTGTTTCCTGGAGCAGAAGCATATGGGCCCGGCCCGCTTAGCATATTGTAGGATAGCCCCTCTGTTCACTTTATCCAGTGCCCCGCGCACATTCCAGCTGATCACACGCAAGGAACTAGGGGATATCCGCCCTCCCCCTCAGTGCCAGGCATATTGAGGAGTCTGAATCCCTGCCCGGTGGCGTGTGGGGTCGCACTCTCACAGTTTCATCCGTCCATTTAAATACTTCTTCCGGTGAATCAAAGAACAGTGTGCGAGACCTGTAGATCACCCTCAGCCGGGCCGGGTACAGCAACGCGTACTGAAGCTTAAGGTCCCGGAGGCGAGCCTTGGCCGCCAAGAAGGATTGTCGCTGCTGCTGCACCAGGCGTGTGTAATCCAGGAAGATAAGGATAGAAGCGTTATCACAGGTGAGGGAGGACTTAACCCTGGCCTGCCTCAGGATAGTGTCCCGTTCCAAATAGTTCAGGAATTTGGCAATGATTGGCCGTGGGCGAGCTCCCGGGGGAGGTTTCTGCAAAAGAGCTCTGTGGGCCTGTTCCACCACAAAACAACTAGAGAGCGTATCCGGGGGAGCGAGCCCTCCAGCCACTGAGTTAAGAATCGCTCCACGTTTTCTCCCTCTCATCCCTCCGGGAATCCCACCAAGCGTAGGTTGTTCTGCCGGGCCCGCCCTTCTGCATCCTCGACCCGCAGTGCCAGACCCTTCTGTATCTTCTCCATGGCCGCGACTTTCTTTTTTATGGTTGTGACGTCGTCTTCCACTTCCGAGATGTGGGTCTCAGTCCCCGTAATATGCTCAACCTCATTTCGCAGGTCCTGCCGCAATAGTGTGTCATCGGACCCTACGACCCCGATCTTGGCGTCCAACATGTCCCTGGACTGGGTAATGGCCGCCATAAGCGCCGCGTTATCAGGGACCTGGCTCTGCAATGTCGCTGACCCGGCTGCAGCACCCGCACCTGTGTACTTGTTGAGGGTCCCCTGCTTGGTGGTACCGCCAGCTCCTTTATCACGCGTCATCTTGATGCAGTGGGCGCCTCCGAGGTCAGGGGCCACCAGCCCGGGGGCCAAACGTAGACGGTAGCGCTGGGATCAAGCAGTGTGCCCACCAGACCAGCAGCCACCCCCTCGAGGACTCCAAATGAGCCTAATACGCGACCGCCATTGTAGCTGGCCAAGCCACGCCCCAATAAAACATCATATTTTTAATTTAGGAATTGCAACTTTCTAAGAGTTTCTTTCATGAGTGAAATCCTAAGGTTCGGCTATGGTAAACATAATGAGCTATTCACTTTTTTGAGATGCCAGTAAAGTGTCCACTGTCATCAACAGAACAAACAAAACCCTAAACCAATGAGATAACTTAATGCATAGGGAATAAGGCAGCAGACACTTTGAAACACGCTAGCAGTGTATGATTGTGTGTGTCCCCAAGAGAGATAATGCACACTGCCTACCCACATGTACAGCCATCAAAATGGAAAATAAAAACTTGCCCTGAGCAGCATAAGAGAATACTTTACACCAACAGATCATTTCTCATGTCCTTCTCATATTCTGTTTTTTAGCCGTGGCCCTAGTGCTTGAAATGGAACGGTACTCTCCAATTAAAAGTATTGCATTTCTCTTGAGAAGTGCCGGTACTGTCGCTCTCAAAATAAAAAAGTGCCGGTACTCAGTACCGGCGAGTACCGGCCCGTTTAAAGCACTGCTTGGCTCTGTTAGTACACCCACATCTACTCCCTGATCGTCTTTGTACACAGAGAGGCATGCCTCCTAGCCGTAAAGAAAAAATACATCGGCAGAAACCAACTTTCTTGGAAAATATCTGGGCACGAGGAGAAACAGTGGATGCCTTCAAATAAAAGAACAGACATAATATAAGTTTCAGGGCAAAGAGCTGCTGCGACTATTCCGACTGGAGAATTTGAGTTATAAATTCGACAGTTCGTAAGGCAAACACAGACTACTTGAAGACAATCCAAATTACAGAAAAATTGCTGCAATTCTTTCTTGAACCCAATGAATGTAGATTGAAACGTGTCCGCTACAACTGCCAGTTATAGCACCCATTTATATACCGTCTGCATCAATAGTGTACACTGATGAATTGGCGCAGATCACTACTGGTTTCTGCTTGTTTATAGGCTGCGCGGTGGACACAAGTGTACATTTTGGGGAATATGTTACTTAAAATTGCTCCTGTTTACTCCAGCACAAGCAATAAAGCTCAACTCTTAGTCAAGCTATAATTGTGAATTCTGAACTTCAGAGCGCTTGTTGCCTTTTCCAGTTGTTTTTAGGTCTTGGCCTGCGTAGGCTGCGCTTGCGCAATTTCGCCGCCGAGGTTTTATGTTTTCTAGTAGGGAGGTAAACTAGCTAGCTCTTCTCCATTGGCTGTCTTCCTAAACGGTGCCCAGCCATTGGAGAAGAGCTTTGTCCTTCACTCTTAGCCCTATCCATTTCGGATTGAGGGGGTGTTTTTTGCGGTCCTTTCTCTCCGTAACGTCTTCAGTCACTCAACAAAAACACCCCCCCCACCCCCCCCCCCCAGTCTGAAAAGGACAGGGCTTGCTGCCTCTCGGGCACAAACTTTGTGTTGGCAATGCTTTAAGCCCCGCCCTTTTCAGACTGGTGGGCGTGTTTTATGTTGACATTTTTTTTCGAAAAACACGCCCCCAGTCTGAAAAGGACGGGGCTTACAGTGTGAGCACTTTGTGCCTTGATCGAAATGCACATATTAGTTCAACCAGCTTGCTGCTGCCTCAGTAGGTGACAGAGTGAATCTAACACACTGCAAGAAGCCTTGCTCTCTCCGGAAAAGAGCTATGTGATGCGATGCACATGACTCTCCTCCGTACCCCGACCTGTGCAGCAAATGTGTTCATGTTCTGCCAATTGCGCGGGGGCCCCGCCTCTCCCCCTCTCCTCTCCGCAGTGCTGGCCCCACACACTGTCCGCCTTTGTGCCGTCCCTGCTGTGCGAGAGCATGCTGGCTGCCTACATGCACGGCTCCAGCCAATGATAACTTGGCAGACGGTCCCTGGCCTCCGAGTGCGCACGTCTGTTCCCAGACCCCTCCCCCAGCGGTGTAGTAGGGGCAGTGGCATACATCGCCGGTTTTCTGCTGGAGGAGCGAGCTGTCTGCAACGACAAGTTCTCCGAGGATGGCTACCGCACGGTGGCCCAGGGCACCAAGAAGGAGGGCTGCACCTTCCTCTTCATGCTCCTGTACTTATTCGGCATGGCCTCGTCCATCTGGTGAGTTATCCTGTCTCTCACCTGGTTCCTGGCGGCTGGCATGAAGTGGGGCCACGAAGCCATTGGAGCCAACTCGCAGTACTTCCACTGGCTGCTTGGGCCGTGCCCGCCGTCAAGACCATCACCATCTTGGCCATGGGACAAGTGGACGGTGATTTGCTGAGCTGCGTCTGCTTTGTGGGCATCAACAGCGTGGAAGCTCTGCGTTGCTTCGTGCTTGCCCCACATTTTGTATACCTCTTTATTGGCACCTCCTTCCTGCTGGCTGGCTTTGTGTCACTTTTCCGCATTCGCATCATCATGAAGCGCGATGGCACAAAGACCGAGAAGCTGGAGAAGTTGATGGTGCGCATTGGCATCTTCAGCGTGCTCTACACCGTGCCTGCCACCATCGTCATAGCCTACTACTTCTACGAGCAGGCCTTCCGGGAGCAGGCCTGGGTCACTCAGAGCTGCAAGAGTGAAGCCATCCCCTGCCCGCCAGCTGGCCCCGGCCACCGGCACATGAGCCCGGACTTCACGGTCTTCATGATCAAGTGGAAGCGGCCCACAGTAAGCCGGGCTCCGACGTTGCTTCAGTGAGGATGGGGCGGAGGCTACCTGTGGGCAGCTAAGGACGGTGATGTGAGAGTGTGTACGAGGAAGGGGGCGGGGTGGGGGCTTGGAAAGTGAGGGGCAGAGACTCGCCGAGTGTCCCGAAGTGACTTAGGGGCTCAAACTGTTAGGAGTCAGTGGATGCATGAGTCAGTGGGTGGATAGAGTACAGTGGTGGATGTATGTGTCATTGAGTTAATGGAGTTGAGTGGTGGTTGGGTGGATGGAGTCAGTGGATGCATGAGTTGGTGGGTGGATGGAGTAAAGTGGTGGATGTATTTGTCAGTGGGTGAATGGAGATGAGTTGTGGTTGTGTGGATGGAGTCAGTGGGTGGATAAAGTTGAGTGGTGGTTGGTTGAATAGAGTTGGTGGATTCATGAATTGATGGTTGGACGTATGTGTCAGTGGGTGAATGGAGTTGTGGTGGTTGGGTGGATGCATGAGTCAGTGGATGCATGAGTCAGCGGGTGGAGGGAGTCAGTGGATGCGTGAGTTAGTGGGTGGTTGGAGTTGAATTGCAGTTAATGGAATGCACGAGTCAATGGGTGACTGGAAGGAGTTTTATGGTTGGATTGAGCCAGTTGATGGTTGAATTGAGTTAGGTGTTGGATGGGTGGATTGCATGTTGTATGGATGATTCAGTAGGTGGGTATGTCTGGATGGGTGAATGGATGGAAGATGTGTGGCTGTGTGTGTGTGTGTGTGTGGCTGTGTGTGTGTGTGGCTGTGTGTGTGTGTGCGGCTGTGTGTGTGTGCGGCTGTGTGTGTGTGTGGCTGTGTGTGTGTGTGTGTGTTTGTGTCTGTGGCTGTGGCTGTGTGTGTGTGTGGTGGGTAACATCCTTTACAATGGAACCGTTACAACGCGGTACCGTTACAATGCAGGATTTACAAGGAAAGTCGTTACGACTTTCGCTGGAGGGCGCTCTAGGATAGGGGATAGTTTAATTTACTATCCAACACCTTCCCTACTATCCACAGGGACTGGAGTTGGAATAGTAAATTAAACTATTCACTATCCAGCGCCCACTCAACGCAAGTCGTTGTAACGACTTGCGTTGTTAAACCTGCGTCGTAAAGGTACGCGTTGTAACGGTACGCATTGTACCGTCATACATCCTGTGTGGCTGTGTGTGTGTGGTTGTGGCTGTGTGTGTGGCTGTGTGTGTGTGGCTGTGTGTGTGTGGTTGTGGCTGTGTGTGTGTGGCTCTGTGTGTGTGTGGCTCTGTGTGTGTGTGGCTCTGTGTGTGTGTGGCTCTGTGTGTGTGTGGCTCTGTGTGTGTGTGGCTCTGTGCGTGTGGCTCTGTGCGTGTGGCTCTGTGCGTCTGGCTCTGTGCGTGTGTGTGGCTGTGTGTGTGGCTGTGTGTGTGGCTGTGTGTGTGGCTGTGTGTGTGGCTGTGGCTCTGTGTGTGGCTGTGGCTCTGTGTGTGGCTGTGGCTCTGTGTGTGGCTGTGGCTCTGTGTGTGTGTGTGGCTCTGTGTGTGTGTGTGGCTCTGTGTGTGTGTGTGGCTCTGTGTGTGTGTGTGGCTCTGTGTGTGTGTGTGGCTCTGTGTGTGTGTGTTCGCCAGGATACCTTGAATGCCAGACGAATCTTTGTTTAAAAGCGATCTGTTTTCAACTTGACCCTTTAGGGAGTTGACATTTGGCTAATACAAGTGTTCGGATTGTTCGATATTAAAGATTTCACTCGTGGTTAAAAAATTGTACCCCACGTTGTCATTTCATCTTCAGTGATTCCAGGGAGTTCTTTCAGCTTTGAAAAATATCGTCCTGATGATGGTCTATCTGACGAGAGCACCCTAGACCGAAACGTCGACACTCCATCATCTCCTTAAATGTTGTTTTCACACTACTCTACAACAATTCTTTATTAATTAATCTAGGTTGTTTATTTTATCCACGAGGAGTTGATGTTACTAGTTATGAACTATAGTGAAAACACTGTCTACCTTTGTTCATGCCTTTCTGCTCGAATTGATTTGCTCGTATTTGTCTCCCCGATGATTTGTTTTGCAGTAAAAAACTTTGGTTGAAAAATAATCATTTGCTCTATGCGTTCTCCTTCTTCTATCAATTTATTGACTGTCGCGAAATAAGAGTGTGATCGTTTAGACACCATTGAGTGTGCTACTTCTGTACAACTCACCAATCAAACTAAGTATCCTCAAACAAGTCCCTTGTAGCACATCGTGACTAAAATCATACATTGCCCAAGCCTACAAGGGTGTATTGGGTTTCCCCTGTTTATAACAGGGTGATATTTAGGCATATCACACTGAGTAGAAAAGGTAACAGAAAAGTAATCTGTACAGTAATTTTGAATACCTGACTTACCTGTATTTGAAACGACTGCATTTGAACCTGCATTCAGTTGTAAACACTGCATAATATTTTGCAAAGCATTTATTTCACTTACCTGTGCCAGGCTTGGCTTGGTTCTAGAAATCAATTAAGTTAATAATAATTTTTTACAAACAAAATTTGTCTGAGCTCTGTCTTTGAGTGTGTGACATCATTTCCTGATTGAGTGTGTACAACAAATGCTTAACACTGTCCTCTGATAAAGTCTTACTGCTTGCCCACACTACCACAAAAAGAGAGTAATGTGCTATCTTTTACCTCTGCCTACCTTTGGGGTTCCACTGGACTCTGCACGTACTATACGTCATTTTGGTATATTATATACAAGTACTATTTGGAGAAATGTGTAGGCTGCTTCACCTGATAGTTACAGACATACTGTAAACTTGTGATTTTGCGTAGACAAAGTTACGGTAGTTCTATGTGTGGAAGATGTTCCCAGTTTTTTGTCTCTTGTTCCATGGTTACTTGCTGTTGTCACGGTACACCTTTGGCATACACTGACAATTGCAGCGTTCGCTATCCTGAGCGAAATCAGTCCATTCTACTTTTCTGTTAAAAAAAAAAATTATATATATATATTTGGTGTATGGTGGCAAATTTGAAATAAGGTGCTTAATGTACTCTGAAGTGAGAAATTGACCGGAGGAAAGGCCAGACTCTGCTATAAACACCAGGAAGTCCAGGAACACTGCATTTACAGTTTTCCAAGTGTTGAAAAACAAACCCAGGAATTGATTAACTAGGCTACAAATAGAGAAAATACTGGAAATTGTCTAGGTGGTTTGGAACAGAAAACTGATATTAGAGCTTAGAGATATTGGGGACAAATAATCCAATAGATATCCAATCGATATCTAATTCGATCATTTTCATGTTACCAGTCATATCTGATGTAGAATTTGTTACAGAGCAATGTTTTGCGTTGCTGGATAAAAGCATGACCAGGATAACAATCTTCATCCTTAGTGAAATCTTCACTCTATTGCTGATTGTCCTTGGGGTCTCTCATACTTACACCAGTCCTGCCAAGCATCGACTACAACTATTGTCTACATGGAACACCAGCAAAACAAACATTTCGTATAAAGCTATTGCATCTAATCTTTTCCTTCGTCTAATAAGATTTGTCAATATCACACCAGTGCCAGAATCACTCCTTTGGGTGTCATTTAAGCAGGTACTTCTTTTTATAACCATCAGCCTTTACCGCTAGGAATTTGAAAGCCATACTTCATGCTTCACTCCCGCAACAAATGTTTGCTTACCACCAGACTAGAAGACCCCTATAATGGAATCTTGCTGTATTTTGCAAACTGTCGTTGGTTTCGAGGATGGTCCCTGCATGGGCATTGCTTCACACTTATGTGGCTCCACATTCTAGATCAACCATATCCACCTAGTGTACATTTTGGAACTGCAGAGGTTTTGAGACTTCTTTTTGGCCTGAAATGGGGCCGAACCTGCACATCATTTTTCCAGCTTGGTATCCTTCCAACCACAGCAGACCTTTTTAATCCCTCCCACTTAATCTTCTAAGTGTTTTGAAGCAGTCAAACCAACGCAAAGCTTCCCTGAATCAAGATCTGTTATTGTACATATGCTTAGTGTTGGTTTTTAGATTAGTAGTAATTTTAAGTGACCTTTAATTCACTGTTGAATTTCCAAAATGAACGTTGGGACTGGTTTGGCATGTAATTTGTATTGTAATTCTGAACAAGATTGCTTTTACTTAATGATTGATCACTTTGCAGTTTAGAAGTGAACTATGTGCAAATCTTCATTTACTCAGCAGTTGCTCTGTATAGCCATTTGATGATGAGTCCTCTTTACTCTTTGGTTCTTAATGTGTTTATTACATTTACAGACCTGTGAAGTTCCCTGTCTCGATCTAATAACTCTTCAAGGACATTATCAAGGGGCAAGGCATAAAAAGGTAATATTTTACAGTTTATTCTGTAGGTACGTTTATTTATAGCAGGCTTTCATAGTTAAAAACAATTTTAATTCTGATATCCCAAACCTGTTCACAGATCTTAGTGACCTTTCATGATTAAGGATTCATGTAATATCTATCATTCCTTACTGCTTGACTATGGGCATTATAAACAAAAGGGTTATTTCAAAAGATTCACTGTTTGCATATTTGAATCTCTTTTGCTTTTTATTTGTATTTTAAGGCCCTTGAATATGCAGGGTTACTCTAAATTGTGTTTAACTAATACATCCATCTTTTTAAATCCGTTCACAGGAAAAATACGATGCTTCCCTTACCAGTAGTTTTTACGGAAAGGTATTTTGTTTTAAAAAGCTAGGAGAAAGATGAAAACTGCAGTGCTAATAAAAATTAATACATATGTTGTTGGCCGTGAGTTCGCCGCCTGGGGGGAGAAAAGGATGTTAGGAAGGTCCCTTTTATGAATGCTGAGAGTTTAACTATTTTAAAGCATGTTAAGACGGCATTATATGTTTCTGATGTTAGATATGTTTTGTAAAAACATGACTAGTGTTTAGAAATATCAAGTCACAGAGAATGAAGAGTAGAGGAGTGACTGTACCTGGATGTTAGTGTGAATATTGCCTCTGTAGAATATAGGGACAAGGTAAAGAACTAGGTTGCCTTCGGCTAAAATTGGACACTAATTGACACTTTATCACCACTGATTAATTTATATGCAATAAGTTATTGGGTGTGTGGAAATAAAGTTAGCCACTTGGAATGAAACATTGGTCAAGTAAGTCGGCTCTAAAGGTGTTGAAACGATGGAATGACCAAGACACACATGGCACATTGCGCCCTTTTAGAATTCCTTGTTTTGCTAGCCTATCCCAGGTGTATCTATTATCCAGTTTTACATAAATTATGCGCTTTGTTTTTGCAAGTGGTGCACAAGACATACCGGTTACGGCATAGGAGACTAGCAGTCCACTATCTTTTTCCCCTATTATATCAAACTTCTTTAGGTATCCTCGACCCTTATGGACTATTTTATCCCTGGAATAGCAGGCATTCATCTCAAAATCGTAGTCGCTCTGCTTTAGATATCCTGTGCGGTTTCTCTTTTTGCCAGTAGAAGGCCTGGGTTAATCAGGAGTTTCTTATATGATGTTGCTTCTCATTCTCTCCATATTTCAAGTATTACTGTAAATGCCTGTGCCGCTTTATGAGCTACTTTGGTGTCCTCTAATCTTTTTATTACTCCATTCCACTCTGTTTGTAGCTTTGGGCCCTCCTTTAAAGTATGGAGGAAGTTACCATTCTGGCCACAGTTGCATAGGCACATGTCCTACCAGGATCTGCCTTTTATGTCCTGGAGGACTCTGGTATGATACTATTGCTGTATTTTCAGTTAGATCAAGTGGAAACATGATTTTATTGATACTCCCTCCAATCTTCGTCGTCTAGTTCTCCATCAGTTTGCCAATGTGCACTCAGCTGGTTCAGTGCATCCTGCTTATTTCTCATCAGTGTGTTGTAGTTGAGGGAGATTGCCTTTGTAGTCATGTGGCCGTCCAGCAATCTGCTTTCCAAGGGTAACCTTCCTTGGTAAAATCTTTGCTTACAATGCATGGCATTGTTGGGAATATTTAACATTTGTGAGGGCACCGTTCCATATTCAGCCCTCTGCTAATCAAATGTCATGATACAGTTTGCGACCCTCACATCTAGTGTGTAGAGGAAAATATCGCCCCATTTTTTCAAAACTGTTCTCGCCGCCACGGACCACGTTTTGTACTTGACGGAGGGATTACTATGCACACCTGGATAGCTTTGTAGTATTTTAGTGCTTTCCTTGCTATCCCTTCTTCGTATGTAGATCTTTCGCGGGTATGTAGTGCTATCCGCGACAGACCATCTAGCCATGGTAGAGATTTTAGCAATCTGTTTATTACTACGAAGAATGCAGTTGGCAGAGCGTATGGGATAGTGTATGGGCTCTTCTGTAATATGT
The DNA here is from genome assembly GCF_964263255.1 of Lissotriton vulgaris. Classification (NCBI taxonomy): domain Eukaryota; kingdom Metazoa; phylum Chordata; class Amphibia; order Caudata; family Salamandridae; genus Lissotriton; species Lissotriton vulgaris. Next base: position 1,297,735,367 of record NC_141691.1, read on the forward strand.
AGGGTAATCGGGGTAGTGCAATCATTTTAAAGATTGCCTCTTTTTCTATGAGCGAGAGTTCCTCCTGCACCCTTCAATAATATTTTACATACTTCTTTAAACAATGGAGTAGTGAGGCCGGGTTATCTTTTCAGCTCTTTCTCTAGTTATCCATAGTCCCATGTATTTGAAATGTCTTTTTGTGAATTAATGGCATGTGGAGGAGTCTGGTCAATATCCAACTGCCCATACGGAATATCAGGAATTACTGCTATTTGATTCTCAGCCCAAATGTTTCCCATACACCGCAACTGTACGCTATTTATGATCTGGGATATGCATTCAGTGGCTCTTTCTTAGTTTTTTCAGTGGTGAACCTGCTAGTCTTTTGCAGATTCAGTGTAATAACTATTTTAAAGCCAATTCTCTACCTAATTTTTTCCGCTATCGGCTGTTGTAACGAGTGCAGCAGTGCTTGCAATTTTAAATTAAAGGTAATTAAAAAACATAAAGATCATGAAAATGGGCAGTTGAGACCTTTTTTCATTTTGATCTTTTTGTTACTGCTTATACAGGACTGTAAAGAACTTTTTTTGTGTAATGGCTTTTATAATATATTCCATTTTTAGCTTTGATGGGTAATGACGCTTGCACAATTTGTGGCTGGTCTGTTTTATTAAATGTCTCCTCTATATGGGTCTTTAGTTTAGCCTCCTACAGAAATTCACTTCTTTGTCTCTAACATTCTTCCATTGACTTGATTCACTATCAATCACATCTTGATTGAGCTTAAATCAGGTATGTTAGTCTCCTCTTCTTTCTAGTTACTGTTTGGGGGCTTCTGCCCACCATATTTGAAAAGTACACCTTTTCATCATACTTTTAATTCTTTTTCTAATTCATACATGTCATACACAGTGCATCCTTTTTTTACTGTTCGAATAGTTATGCACGGCAACCAGTTTTTATTATTGCATTTGTCAGGACTCGACCCAGCATGTCATATCTATTGATTTTTATCAATGCTAGTTATTCCATAAAGGGTTTTCCAGAATTGAAAAAAAAACGTTTTTTATTTTAGTTTAATGAAATAAGTCTGAGATTTATCACCTATCTACTTAATTGTTTCTGCTATTAGCAGGATCATACGAGATTTGAATCATTACGTGATCGCATTTAGTTGTTGGAGCAAGTGCAGCAGTGCTCGCTTTTAAAGTAGGGGTCATTTAAAAAAATATTTGTTAGGGTCCAAATACATGCCTCCTCTTGATAAAGGTAAAAGAAAAAGGAAAACCGACACATTTTGAAGTGGGCACGGATGTATTTTACGGGTATAATTTTCCTCTTCCTCCTCGGGACTTCTGGCTGACGATTCAAAACTAAGGTGTCGCACATACTGTTATTTTGCTAATGTGTAGCATTTATTGTTAGATGGTCAGTGTTGTTCAGATAAGTAAACGTGTCACAAGGATGATCGAATGTCATGATACCGTTTGCGACCCTTACATCTAGTGTGACCGTACCACCTTTTTCAAACCTGTTAACTCAGTCACAGACTAAGTTTCATACTTGACCTGGAGGGAGGAAATGGTGGGGGAGGGGGGGGGGGTGTTGTCAGTCTCTTTTTTTCAGCCCATTTCTTGCGCCAGGTGGATAGCCCAACTCTTGCTTTGATCATTCGCCACCTCCCAGTGTCTGAGTTTTTCATGTCACGCATTCTACAAAAAGCGGGTCTAGTATTCATTAGTTCTTTCCTAGTCATATGTGGCTTTGCTACATGGTGCAAAATGAAGGGCTGAAAGTTTCCCTTGCTCTGCAGCTATTGATTTTTCTTTTTTGGGAAAGGAGCATTTTTTTCCAGAATTCAGCCACCTTTTACTGAATGCTTTGGACTGTTCTTTCTGCTACGTTGTAATGCAGGCAGGAGCTGGAGCTCTGTGGTGGCTTTACTAAATGGCCCTCACCACTGAGCACAAAGTCTTTTAACGCATTTCAGTTTCATATTCTTCGTTGCCAATGGAAGATGAGGTTGTCAAACAAGTAAGGTTAATGCTGATCTCCTATTTGAGCCCACTAAAAAATTGTTGTGTGAATCACAGCAGGCTCAATTAGCTTGTTTTGCTACCTTTGGAAAAGGCAGTCAATAAAGTATGTAATCTTGCTAACATACTGTGGAGGTGCTTGTCCTTGACAACTTAAAGTGAAGTTGAAATTTGTAAAGGCTAGAAACGGATGGAGTTATGCATGGGGAAGATCACACCACTGGACTAAGGTTTAGGCTGTACTGATTTTCCATGTTGCCATAACACTCACCCCGTTGTCCAGAAGACACTGGGAGAATACTTTTTGACTGTCTTGCTGCACTGTTCTTTGATGCATCATGCAGGTCATGTAAAACCTAATCCTAAAAGAGAGAACCTCTGCTTCTCTGGGTACAGTCTTAAAATTGGTTAACATGTTGAGCACTGTGGCACTTCTTTGGTGGTCCTCCTGTTCAAGGAGACTGCTCCTTGAATAGCTCATACCTGACCTCTGAAGCTGACCAGGTCTAAAAATCCTATTGTTGGACTGGTGCCAACATGTTACATTAACTGGTTTATGGACTACATTGAAGCTGTACTCCTGTCTTGTGATGACCTTTTCCATCTCACTGCTGTCTCTGAAGGCATGATACAGAAATCCAAACATTTTCTTCAGTCTCCATTCATGATGAACTCTGGTTGAAGCATCCAACATGAATCTAGTGTTGGATGAGCATCTCTCCATTTCCCTTTAGAATTCTGCCACACGAATGCTTTAATAAGTGCTGATGTCAGCTTACCCGGAACGGCTTTTATAATGTCCACTTCATCGTTTTGCACAAAGCTGTTCCTCTTTACTCACAATCCTCCTTTAATGCATTCACTGATGGCATATCAAATTGTAGTAGAGACAGATTTACAGAATCGTGTGCTGCACTTTTTACCAGTTAAGATGTATTCTTCATTGGTGAAATAGCTTATTAAACATAAACCACAAACCAGCCATATACATGGGTTACTCTAATCTAAAGCAATGGTCCAACCCTCTAATGAAGGTGCCTTTGTATCTATCCAGTTTCAAACACAATGGTCCCTAAACAGAAGATTGAACAAACCATGAATATAGACTCAATCAGTACTATATTTGAAGCTGTCCAGCCGGACAGATACTTTAATATATTATTTATTTATTTGCAATGTTTTGTATAGCGCTGGCTAGACCCGGAGGTATCAGAGCGCTTTACATAAGGATCAGCGAGTTACAGGTTACATAATTACATAGCCATTTAAACTGCACCAGCGAATGAAAGCGTAGAGCAGTGTATTGGTTTATAGCCATTTCCACATTATTAAATTTGTTTCCAAAAAGGAACAAAAGACATTTGAAGAATCCCCGCGATTGATGCCGGCAGGAAGCACACCCATACAGCAGTGTCCTCACTACTAGGCCGATTCCGACCTAACCCGTCTAATTGATATATTGACCACGTACGCGGCGCCATCTCCTCCAACCTCTTGCAGGCTTGACCGCACCAGGTCCGGACGCTTAATCTGCCCCAGCCACTCCCGTGGTGTATCCATGCTGCTCTCTTTTGGACATTAGGCAAATGTACCCAGGCATGCTAATGTAAATGTCCTTATGATAATCCTAATATGTTTTGTAAGGATCGAAACGCTGTCGACTTAATGCACACCATATACACTTCTCAAATAAATATCGCTCATGTGTAATGGTGTCCCACTATATATTTTGTTTGTAACATCAGTATGTGCTACATACAAACAACTTACTCTGCCTGATCCTTTTCTGTTACACGTTGTCCGTCCTACTCTGCCGAGTTGGATGCAGGCTTGTGTCCCATTTCAAATGTCTCTTGTTCATTTTTTGGAAACTAATTGAATATTAAAGTATCTGTCCGGCTGGACAGCTCCAAATATAGTACTGATTGAGTCTATATTCATTGTTTGTTTAATCTTCTGTTTAGGGACCATTGTGTTTGAAACTAGTAAACTACCCAAGGTCCCTGACCAATAGTGATTTTGTCCCCCCTTGTTTTTCAAAGCTTTGTATCCATCCAGGCTTTAGGGATATCACATTTGACCATAACCAACCCCAGCCCCAAGAGTACTCTTTTGTACGTGTTACCATCTATATCATATGTAATATATAGCAGAGCAGTCCTCGGGTTTCTGGGCATACTTCAGGCATGCAACTGCTTCCTCCCAAAAGGACCGAAGCACAGTGCAGCTCCAGGCTGTATGTATGTTAAAAAAAAATCCCCACATGGGCAGTGCACTGCAAGCATAGCTGTGATTTCAGTAGCCTCCATTTATCACAGCTTCACCCTTGAGATATACTCGATGTTGATAATTCACTTGGATACCACGAAAGCGAAAGGTTATGTCATCCTCTCTGGAACCCAGCCAGAACCTCCTGCCAGTCATTTTCGGTGTGCACACCTAGGTACATCTAAGTGCATAATTATCGTGTGGACGTGCGCAGTCTTTAAACGCGCTAGCGGCTTCAGGTCACGCCATGTTTTAATTTTACCTGATTATTTTAATCACTGTGTATTGTACTCGCATAGCTCTGTACCCTAACGCTGGGGACGCGCGCTATTCTTAAAACGCGCTAGCAGCTCCAGGTCACGCTATGTTTTAAACTATGCCCGATCTTGGATCTTTTTAAAGTTTACCTTTTGTGTGTGATTACTTGCTCGCTACTCCAGCTTCTTCCAGCTACTTCCGCCCCCTACCCCGGTCCACCACGGGCTTGCCCGATTGTTGTGGAGGGTAGGCGGGCGGCCAATCGCAATCTCTGGACGCTGGGAGGGCAGAGTCTGGGGTCAGCACACCAGCCATTTAAGGCGATGCACTTTAGGACGCGCAGCGGGGGCGCGCCGCTGGCGCGCCTAAGACAAGCCTGTCTGCGCCCGTCCGTGCCTGTGTCGTGCCCAGTGCCAGGCTGGCTGCCGGTGGGCGCACAAGGGGGCAAATACGCTGGTCCAGGGCTCAATTGCTGGCCATGAGGCCTCAGACCGGTAGCTGTAGCTCTATGTGCAACCCCCCTCAGCTACTTGCTGCCCACTTTGTATGCAAAGACTGCGGCTTCCCTCTAGAAGCATTTACCATTTACCATTTGCCCCAGTAAAGAAAGCTACAAAACACCAGACCGGGGGTTGCCCAGGGAGGTTAAGGCGTGCCTCGTCCACTGCCGTTCCCTCCCACGTCATGCAGGTGATATCTGGCTTTCGATCACCACCCACGCAAGGGACCTGATGTTCCTTACCGAAACATGGGTTAAAGACTCTTCTAACCCTGATATATCGTTAGCAATCCCCCCGACTACCAATTTGTTGGGATTAATTTTCAGGGACTAAAGTGGGAGGGGGGTTGCCATCATTTCCCGGACCAAATGGAAAATAGCTTCCAGGAAACTGCCTAACTCAGGCCCTATTGAGGCAACGTATTTCACAATCACGGACCCCATTCATCTGGTCCTGGCGGGCGCTCTAATCTACAATCCCCCTGGTACACAGCCCTCTCACCTTACTGAGTTATTGGCCATCCTGGCTGACCTCTTCACTAAAACATCCGCATTTTACCGTCTTAGGTGACTTCAACCTACATGTGGATGATCCTTCCTGTCCTAAAGCGAGGTCCCTTGTAGAAACTCTAGCAGGAATAAACTTGGACCTGAGAGTTCATAGCCCCACTCATACGGCCGGCCACACCCTAGACTTGATCTTTTCGAACCTGTCAGCTCTTTCTACTCTGACCCCTAGTCCACTGGCCTGGTCCGACCATTCACTCATCCCTTTCACCCTAGCTATCCTCAGCCCAGTAATCACTAATAATGTAAAACCTAACCTGGGCAGGAAATGGCACAAAGTCATCAATGATGCCCTTGAACTAGCACTCTCTAACATGGAGTGGCTCCCGACTAAGGATATAGACGCGGATGTGGAAAAACTCAATTCCACTCTTATTACAGCGATTAACACAATCACCCCTTTACTTCCTCTATCCTCTGCCAGATCGAAGCCCTCTGCCCCATGGTTTTCCCCGGACCTCCGTACGGAAAAAAGCAAATGTAAAAAACTTGAGCGCCAATGGCCACGCTCTTATGACTCTATCGAAAAAAATATATATAGAGCTGCGCTAAAAAGGTTTCACAAATTAAAACAAGTTACTATGAAGGAATACTTCTCCAATAAGATCAACTCTTCTGACAACTCGGTCAAAACCCTCTTTCAAATCGTGAAAGACTTTACTAAGCCTTCAGCACTTACCCGTCTCTCCTCACCGAGTCAAGAACTCTGTGATGATCTTTCACATTTTTTTCATCACAAGATTGTGGATATTTTCTCCTCGTTCACTCCGTCCACTGGGCCTGATGAGGCGATATCAGTCCTACCACCTCTACCGGCCTGTACCACCACTTTTGAAGCATTCGAACCTATCGTAAGAGACTCTGACCAACTTAAAATGCAAAAATGTAAATCTGGCTCTCCCCTAGACCCCTTCCCAGCTCAAATACTCACGCAGCTGGGCTCACTTATCATCACCCCCTTGATCTCCATTTGGAACACATCCCTCTCCTCTGGCCAATTCCCGTCTGATTGGAAACAAGCAATGCTAATCCCCATATTGAAGAAAATGGATGCCGACCCGTCGGTACTTAGCAACTACCGACCCATTTCGCTCCTCCCTAAACCTGCCAAAATTCTGGAAAAAATAGTACAGGAGCAATTGGCTGGCTACCTGGAATCCAACGCCCTCTTGCATGACTCGCAATCCGGATTTCGATCCGGATATAGCACAGAGACTGCCCTTCTGGAAGTATCAGAGACCATTAGAGAGAGCGTGGACAGAGACGAGGTGGCCATGTTGGTGCTCCTCGATCTGTCCGCGGCTTTCGACACCGTGACCCACTCCATACTACTGAAAAGGTTGCATGACCTAGGAATAAAAGGCACACCACTGGCTTGGATTAAATCATTCCTGTTAGGCAGAACGCAACCGGTATGGTGTCGACCTTAGCTGTCTAAAGAAAAGATGCCCCTGAACTGTGGAGTCCCCCAGGGGTCGGCCCTCAGTCCTCTTTTTTTTAATGTGTACATGTCGCCATTGGCAAGAGTGGTTGAGGACTGTGGTGTCAGAGTGGTCTCTTACGCTGATGATACTCAGCTTATTCTTTCCTTTAGAGACCACTCTGACAAAGGACTTGACAATTTTAAATCTTGCCTCACCAACATTGTTCAATGGATGACAGTTAATACATTAAAATTGAACACCAAGAAAACTGAGGTGCTATTTTTTAATCTAAAAACCCCTTTGCTGCCTTCCGCATGGTGGCCGACTGAGTTGAACCCACCCCCCATTCCTGCCAACTCAGCCACCTTGGGTTTTATTTTGACAATAAATTTTCATGCAAAATACATATCCAAAAGGTTACTTCTGCCTGTTTTGGCAAATTAAAAATGATTTTAAAAATCTCCCCTTATCTGTCTAGGGACTCTGAGGACTGTCGTTTACGCCCTCATCACCTCACACCTGGACTACTCCAATAGTCTTTATGTAGGGGCTCCTGCATATTTACGTCACCAACTACAGATTGTCCAGAACGCGGCGGCTAGACTGATCTGCCACGTCCCCTATCGTCACTCCATCTCCCTGTACCTAAAGAATTTACATTGGCTCCAAATCTCTCACCGCATCCAGTTCAAAGCCCTGGTCCTGGCTTTCAGAGCACTTAATGGGTATGGACCAGGCTATCTCAGAGACATGTTGAAGCAGGTCCATTCAGTCCGTTCCCTTAGATCCAACTATCTTCGTCTCCTACTGCCTCCCCGCTTTCATCGCTCTAGAAGAGGAGGCAGAGCTTTTGCAGTAGTCACTGCTAAGCTATGGAACTCTCTACCGCTTAACGTCAGACTCACTGATTTAGAACCCCTTTTCAGGTCCAAACTGAAAATATACCTGTTCTCCTGCTACTAGCCACCGTGGTCACTTCTGCTCCTGTCCACAGCGCCGGGACACCCCCGGTGGGGGTAGCCGCGCGCTTAATCAAATTCCATAATAATAATAATAGTCTGTACTGTGTTTCAAACAATATTTAATTTTAACTGTGCACGTATGGTAAGTTCCTGAGACCGACTACTCATTTGAATGAGGTGCTTCACAAGCTAATCTGCAGAGGCTTCATTTGTACATAAAGCTGTCCAAATCCACTCTATAACTCTGCGTGCCTTGAGAAATCTGAGTCACACTTAGTTTACAGAAGCATCAACTGTTTTTCTGAACTCTTTGCATATTGTGAGTAGTTCCATCTTAATCTTAGCTACTATGCTCATGTAATATGTTTACATGCAGTCTTCCTGCTTTATTGTGGACGTTTGCTAATTATTGTTGATGATTTCTCTTTTGTTGGCATAATTTTTTGGTGGGCCACTGCTGTGTTTTAGCTTGTCACTTAACCGCTCGAACAAATGCTGAAATAATTTCAGTGGTGATGTTTAGATTATTTGGGGTAGTTGTCAGTCGCCAAGCGTTTGCCCTATTGACGAGCTTGAGGCTTTATGGGCACATGTAATTACGAAGCAGGCAATTACATTTCCCTGATAATGTAAGCAAGTTATGTGTCGCGGTTTCTTTTTATTTATTTGTTATTTTAACTAGCAGGCGCTGCATTATCATAAATATGTGGCAGTTTAATATGTTGTATTTTGGTCTTTTGTGTGTCCATTTCACTAACAACTTTACAATCCACTGTGTATTCATCCTTTTATAAGGTCCGACTCTATTTTACAATATTGAGTAGCTGACTTTGTAATTTTTCTTAAAACGCATCGCAGAGAAGGTTAATCAGTCAAAGTACTTCCCTATAGTTTTTTTGTTGTGTATATGAAATTGCTATATGGTTTGTATTTTTGGTATGTGATTTGAACTTTTAATGGGTTCGCTTAACCCGTTATATTGTTGCAAATGCGTTTGTTTTGTGTTTGTTTAGAGCATTGGCATCTCATTTCCTGGGTGCTTTGTATGTTTTGTTGACACGTTAACTGGCGATCTATTGTTGCACTCCAACTAAATTTAGTTGGATATTTGTTTGATAACAATGATGTACCTGCTGATATCTGTGCAGGCTTGAAAACTACAGTGTTCTCAGGGTGTACCTTAAAGCTTAGAAGTTGAAGAAGCCACACCGGCCTTTTTCCGGCTGTAACTTTAAATAGGGCTGAATCGGTTTTTTATGCAGGTTAGGTAATGGTATTGTATTTTGAAAACTCACTATGTTCCCTTGAACTACCTCCAGTCACCGTCTTTGGATAGTCTCTTTTTCAGAGAATCTCAGAGCTTGGCTGATGAGACAAAATGATGGTAATAGGTTAAGTGCACAGATGTTTGTCTGCCCTGTTTTGTGTTGTGGTTCCGGTTCTCTTAATATTTTAATTTCAAATGTTTTCATGTTTCTCGTGATGGGTAAGTATTTGATAAATTAAAAGCACTAAACATATTGATTTGTTGTTGGTGCCCTCAGAATTTGTTGTATCCAGTATGTTGCCTGAATCACCTCACATATCTGTGCTTTCTTGGTTGGAGTTTATAGTTCAACGGTTTCTCAGATCACCTTTTGCACTTATCTACCATCTTTCGACTAGTGAAGTGGAATAGTTGACAGCAGCATATTTTGCAGAGTGCAAAGGTAGCCTCCTATTCGTGAGACAGTGAGTGGTTACAAAACTCATCTGTAAGGTGTTCAAAGTGAGCTCATGAGCCCCCAGGCTTTGTAATACTGACATCTGAATGACATTTCAACAATGTCTACTTCTTATCATTGGGAAAAACCGTTTTTGCCCAAAAAATCCTCTCCAACCCCCCCCCCCCTCACTTTAATGGTGGCTACAGAATGTTACAATAGATTTGGTCAGTCTTGACAATCGTAAATTACCTTTTTTGGGAATTTTGATGCTATAGTAATAGGTACACTTCTATTCTCTTGTGCCGCACCCATGTGAATGCCCCATTTCTTAATCGCTTAGCATAGTTGCTCTGTGTTAACCTTAATATCGTTGGAAATCTTGCCTCCGTGATGCCCACATTTACAGCTATTTGCAGAATGCCATAAAAGGCTGGACTTCAAAAGAAAGTTAGCCTTCAATGAGTAACGTCTGCAAATACTGTTACGGAATTGAGTGACATGTTTGAAAGATATACATGCATTAACAGGAACTTTTCTTATTTTTTTTTTATTTTGGGATCAACTCATCTCGTCGTATTAAGATGAAAGCGATGTTGAGTGGTAAGTGATTTTTTTTTCCCCTCCCTTCGGAAACTATTTTACTCTTATTGTTTTTTCCACTTCGGGTAGATTTTTGGGGGGACGAACAGACTTCTTTTCAATACATAATTTCACATCTCCTTTTTTACAAGCTTTTTCTTCATTGTCATTTTATTGATGCTGATCCATCCTTTTGATGGATTTTTCTTTTTCCTTTTGAAGAATTGCTTTTTATCCCCAGGGTTGTCTTCAACTGCAGCAAGTAAGACTTTAGTATTTCTGTGGAAATCTACCTTTTTTAAACAGACTTTAAATTCAGCAGCACAGTTTTGGGGATTGTTTTTGCCCTCCATTTGTATGTAATCGATTACTAGTCATTAACCTCTGTTAAGTAACTGCTTACACTTTTTGCTGTTGGTTACTAAACATTTGTGATTCAACTCAGTGATCGATTATGTCTGTAAACTCCGTGCTGCATTGCCACCTGAAGCCCGAATTGGGGGCGGGAGGGTCTCCTTCAGTGCATATTGCAACGGGTCATCTAATATGGTTAGAAAAGTGGTTTAAGTCAGAGTTACTATTTAGTTTTTTTTAGGGTTGGGTAGGGTAGGGTAAGCACAGTGAATTGTATTTTCTGTGTAGATGTTCTCATTTGTCAGATGTTAGTTGCATAACATGGTGGAGAATCACTTCAAACTAGTCACATGAGCGTTTTACTCTTTTTTTTTTAATGCATATAAAGTTTTGAAGGAGTTAGAATGTTTTAGTGCATTGAAAGTCAAAAAATATATATACATGTATGTATTCTGCTGCAAGAACTTACAGCTATTTTGTCTGGCAGGTGAAGATGTTAAAGCGACCCAGGAAATGGAAAAACCTCCAGGTAAATCACTTGTGATGGATTTTTATATTTGATTTTTTTTTTATTGTTTTGAATGTCACACTGTTAACTATGGCCCAGAAAATATATTTGCCCGCATTTTTAATTTTCACCATTTCGTTTCAGCAATATAGCATAAAAGCAAATCATCACAGCAGTATCATATTGAGGAATAAAGATAGTGAAGTGAATGTTTAAATATCCTAGTTCACTGAGCTACAGATTTCAAATGTTACTCAGTTGTTGGTTCTCTTGAGTTAATTGTTGCATTAAAGTTTGTTCTCAGCCTATTACACATGTCTAAAGCTTTATTCGTTGGTGTCAAACTCTTCCTCTTCCATGCTGTTGTGTATTTGTAGTGAATGCTGTCTATGGGGATTGTGTATGTCATCCTTTTAAACATACTGCCATGCATTTATTGTCAAAGCATAGCTACGAAAAGGAGGATTTTCGTACATTAAATGCTTAGTAGGGTGTGAAGAATATGCCTAATGAGCTAGCTAGCTGTTGGGTACTGCATGGTATTAAGTTGCGCAAAGAACATTTCTATGAAGCTTATATTTCTCCCATCACCTGCCAATCATAGCATTTGTTTTTGTAGTCAAACCAGTGATAGTTTTGTTTCTCCCAGAGCACTGTAAAATGTTCTTTTCAGCTGAAGTCAGTGGGGCTTTCTGATGCTTGGGGCACTACATAAGCTCTCTTAACGTTAAACCAATGCCCTTTGCATTGAAAGAAAAGCTTGCTAGAACTAAAGAAACCACTATTATGAGAGCAATTAAATTGACCATTTGTAGCAAATGACCCCAAGTAAAACTCCTAAGCCTGTATTTCGTGTAGGCGCTTTGTCCCTGTCCCGCTGTGGCACACCTTTAACTGGGTATGCTTTGTGTAGACTTAGACAATACACGGTAATACAGTAAATGCTCTGGCCCCAGCATACCCGTAAGCTAGTGCATGCCCTTGTGGCAGTGCGTTAGTTAAAGTCGAACTGGTTGTGTGAAGCTATTGCTCAACCTTTCACTGTGCAGATGGCAAGCAGCCTAACTTTAATTGGGGGGCATATGTCCCCCTGCAGGATGGTTCAGCGAATGAATTCCAATTTCTTGCAGAGGGCTGACTGGGGGGGTACGTGGGGTTCATGGGGTCCCCCTTTCCTTTCTTCCATGTGGTTCTTACTTGGTGCACAGTCAAGGTGCGTGTCCGGATTACCTCTTTGCCACTGTGCCTGAAATAGCGCCTGGAATATAGCACAAGCTATGCCCATATGCAACAAGTGGCATGCTGCAGTATTTTGTAGGCCTGTTTGAGAACATATTTTGCCTTGACAGCCTGTTTAATAAAGTGCATTATTCTGAATGTTCTTTTACAGAGCCGAAGGAAAAAATTCCTGAAAGAGCCTTGAAATTCTATATTTTGAGCCCCACCAGAGAGCCCCTGATTGGTATGTTTGTTTGTTTATTTCTTAGTACAGGGGTGTGATATCAAGTTAGTAAAAGAAGAGTGAAATGTGAAATACATTTGAAATTGCAATACTTTCCAATATTTTGTTTCAGACTGGTTACATTTTTCAGTTTGTTTAAGTTGAATGTGCTTGATATTTGTACTATGACCGGAGCGAAGCTGGACCATCCAAAATTGTAATTTAATCTGTATAGAGTTGGGGCTAATGGAATTGTTCAACATCGGAGAATTGGATTATGGGGTGGGTTAACTAAATTATTTGGTAAGTATAGGCAAGTTTAATTCGGCACATTGTTTGGCAGTATAATTTAGCCATTTAGAACTGTGAAATCACAATCTGTGCAGATGTTTTACTTCATTGATCAATTGAATACAGAAATCAGCACCAAATTGTTTAACTATTGCAAAGTATCTTCCACTGTGCTGCGTGGAGGTGCGTGGCAATTTTGAGAGTTATGGTTGATCGATTTAAGCTAGAAAGAAAATCTGTACATTATTTATGCAAGTGCAGTAAATCCAAACGTATGTGGAAAACGCAGCAGCTATAGAGGTGCATATTAACAGCGGTCTTGATTATAGCACGTTACACAGGACAATGTTATATTGTTTGTAAATGTGGCCTTTTCTAATCTAAATGCGGGAATATCCTGATTTTATTAAAGACGGAGGAGAGTATTATGCTCTTTTGTGAGCAGATACAAAGTCATTAGCAAACCTAATCTAATTAGAATATTAGAACTCCAATAACTACTGTACTGTAAATCATCAAAATGGTAAAGGTATTTGTGTAGAAGAAACTATGGGGAAAAAGTATTAAAACCGTGACACTGTCTAGTAAGAAGCACTGTGATGCGACCTGTAAGAAATAAAACAAGCATTGGCCTAGCCAATAGGTCTCGCCTCCTTTGGGACCTTATAAGTGTTTAGCCATGCAACAGTTGATGTTGTTGCACCAAGGATATTGTGCTGCATAACTAAATACTTATAAGGTCCCAAAAGCGAGTTTTATTGGCTATGCCAATGCTTGTTTATATAGTGCGAACTCTATCCATGGACGTTTAAATTCTTTACTTGGGCACCAGTTACATTGCAAAATGCCAGATTCATTTTGGTTTTAGGTGCAGGGAGAGTGAAGTTATTTGCCCAGAATCACAGGATATTGAACCGATAGACTCAAGCGTGGTTCCCCAGTTGCAAAATCGGCAGCTCTGGCCATAACACCACATCCTCTACCAACTATGCCTTCAAACCTATGCACTCTGTTTTGTGTTGGTCTCTGTGTAGCCAACATGTTTGCAATACTAAAATGTTTGTATTGTAAGGCATAACTGACACACAAAAAATAAATGAGAAAACCTAGAAAGATAGAAATGCAGCTAGCTGCTTAGATACTGGATTGGTGTCCTTGTTCCTATTTTCAAAGCTCTCCTGTATGGATCACACAGACCGAGCGCAATTGTCTCCTTGGATGTAAACGAGGCATCCAAAAGCCTGTACTCCACGTTTCAATATACCTACAAAGGTACTTTAAAATAAAACGGGCAAACCTATACAACATTCTTCTCCAAGTGCCACAGCATCTCAGACATTGCAAAAAAAACGTATGCAAGCAGGTGAGTTGTCTAGTTCTACCACAGGTCAAAGAAGAATTGAAATAGGAATTGTCCAAAAGTTGGCCTGCATACTAAAGTGGCAATTACCTCGATGCTCCTTGGGGTAGTAGTATTCAAAGTTGTTAAATTCGGCTTCATCTAGCTTTCAGAATTTTTCTGTTTAACTTCATCAAAATCATGAGGTTGGCTAAGTTTTAAAAAAAATGCCACAAAGGTAGGCTTGTAAAACCGTTTTTTAGCAAAATTCTTCCACAATAAAATCCGGGAGAAACACTCGAGCATAAAATTCTACTTGGATGTGAAATTCTGCTTAGTTGCCAAACTTTGAAAATACGTGAACTATGAATTATGTTCCTAAAATGTGAAAATATCGTTGTTGGATTTTGCATTTTTCACAAACACTGGGGAATTCAAAAGATTGTGGACCTTATGAGCATCTCAATGACCCAACAAAAGAGAGCAATATCATAGATCTGTGTTACGTACACGGACTGCCCATCACTGGCCAACTTGGATCCAGTGAAGATGTGTGTAGTGTGTTTCATCAAACATTAAAGATCCCAGCTGTGGTACCATTTGTCCATTGAAATGACCTCTTTGCAAAGTAATAAGGAGTGAGAGGAGGGTTTGGGCGCAGAAGCAAGAGTGACCTTTTGGAATCGGTCAGCGCTTTTCAAGCACTCGTGCTTGTGGCAGCATCCACCTTGCAGGAGCGAGCAGATGCGCGCGCGCGGCCACGCAAATTGGAAACAGATGGCCCTACGCGCTGCTGCTTGCTCCCGCAAGGTGAATGCCGCCACAAGCCTGAGTGCTTGAAAAGTGCTGACCGATTCCAAAAGGTCCTCTCCTAGAGTAGCACATGGGGGCTGCGTAGGCGAGACCTAAAAAATGATGAAACGTTGTTCTCAGAAAACGTTATAAAGTAGTATTCTTTTAAACAGCAAAGTACAAATAGTTTGGGATATTCAGGGAAAGATGAATGTTGAGCACCAGAAGAACTGCATTTTGTTTTTTGACACCTTTTGAAAAGCAACCTTCAATTTTATATCCAGAGCTCTCATATCTGAAACTTTTTAAAAAATCATTAACAAGCATGGACATAGCCAGTGGGTCTCACCTTTAGGACAGAATGGCTTTGCCAATTGCTTTTGGTGGTGCTTCATGGGCTAGGGGGATGCTGTGCAGCATTGTTAAAGTAACAATTAGTAGAATTTTTTTTTAAAAGTGCGATTGCGGCAGTCTAATCCCACTGACATCATCATGCCGCAGAACGCGTGCGTGCCAGCAGAATTACATGGGTACCATGGTGTACTGATCTAGGATGGCAGAAAAAAATATGATTTTTTAGACCAGAAACAAAACAAAAATAAGCATCTGCATAGCCAAAAGGTCTCGCTTTTTGGAACCTATAAGTATTTAGTTATGCTGCAGAATATCCTTGGTGCAACAACACCATTTATTGCATGGCTAAACACTTATAAGGTCCCAAATGCAAGACCTATTGCTATGCCGATGCTTATTTATTTATTGTTCATAACACATATTTTAAAGCCCGAAGAACGTCACGATACGTATCAGCTTTTTGTGTGGTTTTATCAATTAGAAATATTGAATACTTCATTCCAGCTGTTTCAAATAAATATAGCCTTTTAGCCGTCATCTGTTGCTGGCTTTCACAGCAAGTTGTTTGGGACTGTTGTCAATCACTTTTAATTCACATTCGGACGCCTTTAATTAAAAAAAAATACTCTAGCCCGTCATGGGAATCAAAGACTGTGTGACGTCACTATTTACAGTGATGTTAAGAGGTGATAGCGCACGTGATGTTACTTCGGCTTCCCCCCGACTGGAAATAATAAGACAACTGTTACATACTGATGATTGTTTGACTGAGAAGGGATGGCGGGGAAGAGATGAGGGCCATTAGAGGGCCTGTCAGTTAGAAATATTGGGAGATTCAGGGTGTTTCTCATATCCTACAACACATTCCTCCATAACGAGAAGAAGCAGAGCTCGGGGAGGCAACATCACACTAATTTACGCTCTCTCTGGGAAGGGCATAGAAAAGCATACTGAAAACAAGAGATGCGTTTTTACACCGGCCTCCATCACATTCCGGCGCTGGATTCCCAGCATTGAACGGGAAAAACTGTCAGGCATTTATTTGAAGGCATGTGTTAGGACTGTGTTTTGTGTACATATAGATGTCATTCTTAAGAGGGTCTCTGTAGGGTCGAGGACTCTTTCGTGAAGCCGACCAGGGCATGTGTCCAAGTCTGTCTCTCTCAAGTGTCTGTCTGCATGTGTGGCTGGTATCCAAAGAACCGAGGCATAGTTCTCCTTAAAGGGCACAGGCGGGCCTGTTTGAAGGCCGTGCGCAGGCGTTGGGTTTCTAGTAATCGCTTTGTTTGCCTGTGGTTAGCTGAATCTTTTTGTCTCCCAGAGTCTTTTTGAACTGTGGTAAAAACACCCGGATTAAGCAAGCCGCTCAATTAGAGACACAGGAGTGAGAGAGTAAACAAATCCCAGCGTGCTGACGTCAGGTCGAGGATGAGTGTACAGCACAGGCCATTGCGGGGCCAGGCCTTGGCCGACCCTATCCAAACCACCGCAGGTCGATATCTAGGGCCCAGCATGGCAGAAAGTGCAACTCCCAGCATGCACTTGTATATTAAATAAAAACAGAAGTTTGTAGAAATGGCATCGCCGTGATTTGGAGATATGAGTGATTTTCTTTACGGGTCCTACCAGCTAGTGCAGGAGCTAGCGTATTTGGGCCATAAAAGAAATACTACTGATAAGCAGACTAAAAGCGACGGGGCTGAAAGGGTGACAGTAAGAAACCAGTGGGTGGGGTGGGGGGAGTGCACACACGCGCCAGCAAATACGTGAGTGGTGCGCACGCAGCAGCGCCCAAAGTGAAAGTAATCTCGCTCGAAAGCTGGCAGCTAGGCTCGCTCACGTGAACGCAAGCATTAGGCCAGCAAAAGCCAGTGGGTAGCTCTTTGAAACCCCACTTACAAAAAGTCGAGCAGCAGCACATGCGTTGATCTAGGTTCGACCTAAAAAGAAAAGGAGAGAATAGCGCGCAGGAAGAAAAAGCGGATGGGATGACAGAAAGCTACATGGAGTGGGGGGGAAGCACTTGTGGGAGACAGCTAAAAAAATAAGCATTGTAAATGCAATAGGTCTCGCCTTTGATTAAGTTAAAGCATTTGCTTTGCTAATGGTATTTTATAGCAAAGCAAACGGCTTTAACTTAGTAAAAGACAAGACCTAATGCATGTTTAATGCTTGTTGTTTGATTTATGTACCTTTAGATCCCAGTGATATCCTCCTCCAATTTTGAAACTTTGCCATAGATGTTGTGGATACTGCTCCTTTCCCCCCATAAATGTAACATAAGCAGGAGCCATCATTAATAGCTAGTGTGTTCCATTAAACAGAAATTTCAGTACTCAGTCCATGCACCTAGTCATTACAAACAAGGTACTGAGAAACCCAGTAATACATTTGCCTGCTGCTGTCATAGAGCGAGCAGTGCTCTGCACTGAAACCCCCTCTCACAACATGTGTGAGAAAGTACCATCTTTCTTGCATGGTATGCCCCCACTTTTTGCTGAATTGACTGGTTTTCACTGAAATTTCTTTTAAGTGTGGAGTTTTGAAAGTGTAAAATATTCATCTAAAATCAGCCGAATAACGAATTCTGAATTACTCACCTGTGATCAGGGGAGAAGCCAATACTGTACCTTTTAGCCCAGTACTGAACCGCAAAAGTCATCCTAACTGTACTTACAAGTTACCTGCATTTTCTTTCATGGGAAACCATTGACTGATTTTCTGTGAAATTTCTTCTACGTGTCGATTTTTTCAAACTACAAATATTCTTTAAAAATCATACCAAGTACCAAAACGTAATTGCTTACCTGTCTTAGGTAGAGGTCCCAGTACTGAACTTAGAAGTCCAGTACTGGATTACGAACGTAACGAGAACCTACGTTACCTGTGACTTGAATTTCCTCCCATAGGATAACATTGCTTGGTTTTCATGAAAAGTGTCAACTTTCAAAATACATTTATATTCTTTAAAAATCACAACTGTAACCAAAACGCTTTTACTTAACTGTTTACAGCTTAGGTCCCGGGACTGAATCCAGGATCCAGTCCTGTGGTTAGCAAAGTTAATCCTTAAAGTAATCAACTGCATTTGTGTAGAAAAACCCATTGAGCTCAATGTTAAATTGTGTTAGAAATTGTGTTGCCAATTGCAACCACTGTAGCTATTGTACTTACAAAATCTATTGCCTTTCTGCACAGTAATTATCTAAAGTCACTCATATTGAGAAAAAGGACTACTTGGTTACCATCTGATCACACAACAGAACTCCTAAATTGCCTTTAGAATTCTGAAATTGTTTTTTCCAAAATCCTAAAAGTCTTGTCAGGGCTGTGCTTAAAGTCCCATTAGAATTCTAGAAAAATAAGTCGCTATAATCCAGGGTAGAGGGTTAGAACTGTCAGGTTAGAATGTCTCAACAGAACCCAGCTATTAGTGAAGATAATACCATGGACCTGGTTGAGTTGAGTAGCTCAACCTCACACCTTACTTACACTTGTCTTTTATGGTATTGAGGTCCTTATGCAAACTTAGATATAGCAATGGGCCTGCATCCAACCAAACAAGGGCTCCAGGCTGAGTATGCTAAAGGCCACCCCTCTGAGCATGGTGATGACCCGGCAGCTGGGGGAGAGGTGTCCGAGAAGGACAACCCCCCCCCACCCCCAGTCATCTCTAGAGAGCAGAGGGCCCCCATATCCATTACTCCAAGAATCCATTTCTGGGATCCTAGGCCTCACACAGGTGAGATAGGTCCCAGAGAAAACATTGGGAATATCCCCAGTGAAGAGGATAACTTTTTAGCAAAGCTTGCCAAAAGAATAGACCTAGAGTCCTGACTCCTGGCTCTAGAGAAAGAAAAGAAAGAGATGGGGTTAGCCCCCATCAGTGGTGGCAGCAATAATACAAATAAGAATGTCGAAGAGAATTCTGATCTTAAAATCCCCAAAGGGATTGTCCCTAAATTTGAGGAAGGGGATGACATCACCAAGTGGTTCACAGCCTTTAAGAGGGCTTGTGAAATAAGAAGAGTATAGAAACCTCTTTGGGGGGGGGGCACTCCTGTGGGAACTGTTCTCTGGTAACTGCAAAGACAAGCTTCTGACCCTCTCTCGGCCAGATGCAGGGTCCTATGACCTCAGGAAGAACACTCTGATTGAGGGATTTGGACTCCCTACTGAGGAGTACAGAATTAGATTCAGGGGGGGCTCACAAAACGCAGACCCAGTCCTTGATTGACTTTGTAGACTGCTCAGTAAAGACACCGGATGGTTGGTTAGCTGGACATAATGTGCATGATTTTACTGGACTTTACAATCTGTTTATGAAGGAACATCTATTAAGTAACTGCACAAAGGAAAAGTTGCTTCAGCATTTGGTAGACCTAGGTCTAATTTCTCCCAAAGAATTGGGAAAGAAGGCAGAACATTGGGTCAAGACTTGGGTGACCAGGACAACCACTAGTGGTGACCAAAAGAAGGTGGTTACAAAACCTCCCCAGGGGAAGGGTGGTGAGAATCCCCAAGATAAAAAGTCTGAGTCTTCCAAAGGGCCCCAAAACCTGTACAGTTGGGTGGGTCCCAAACTACTCCCTATGTGCCTCAGCCCTATAGGGGGAAGAACGTTGATCCCTCCAAGGCCTATTGTAACAATTGTAAGAAGTTGGGACATTTAACTGTAGGCAAAAATTGCCCCCACAACAAGGCCTAGTACAGCTACTCCTGGGGCAGCCAGTCTACAAATGGGATCAGAGGAGTGCCCAGAACAAGTCTGGGGATACACTCAAGCAAGTCTAGTTTCCTTAGGGGAGGTGGAGTTTGCCACTGTAGCTGTGTGGCCACCCAACCTGAAAAAGTATTTGCAATACCCTTACCTTAATGGAACTAGAATAGAAGCCCTGAGGGATACAGATGCCAGTGTCACTATGGTGAAAAATACACTGGTTTCCCCAGAGCAATACCTGATTGGGAAAACTCACACAGTCACCAATGCTGACAGTGTTACCAATATTCACCCTATGGCTATGGTGACAATAGGCTGGGGAGGGGTTACTGGCCTGAAACAGGTAGTGGTCTCTCAGAAGTTGCCAGCTGACTGTCTGCTTGGAAATGACTTGGAAACCTCGGCCTGGGCTGAGGTTGAACAAATAACCCATGCTGGGTATCCCTGAATTGGTGTGTGTGCAAACAAGAGCACAGAGCAATAAGAAGGGTGAACAAGTAGGTTTGTAGCCTGGAAGTATGGCACAACCAACCAAGAGAAAAAGCGAGAAGACTGGGGGACCAGCTACTACACAGCCAAACTCTCAGGACCCCTCTCCTCAGGGAGAGGACTTGGAAACCCTAGAGGGAACTGAGCCCATGGAGCTTGAGCCTTACCAGGTTGAACTCTTGGGCCCAGGGAGACTCACTAGGGAAGAGCTGTGCCAGGGTCAGCAAGACTGTTTCAAAAGCCCAGGGAGATGTCCGTGGTACCCACAGAGCTTAGGTGATAAAAGGATCCCTCCATCCCACATCTTCTATGACCGCTCTTGTCTTCACACCTGCCCATTCTAGAGAGTACTGACCTGGGGTAATACACTCTATGCAATATCTTTTGTTGGATGAGTCCGAATCTAACCCGGATTGACACTTCCCTTGGGCCTTGGAGTACTTCCACCCATTGCTCATCGTCTAATGTGCCGACATCTTCTTCCCATGTCTGTGAGTGCGGTCGTGGGGTCTGGAGCATTGTTGATTATTTTATCAAAAATATGGAAATTGTCTTATCTGCTCTGTAAGTACTCGATCCCCTTAGCGGGCCGGCCTCTACTATAGTTTCCCCTTCCCTGAGATGTTTCCTAAGTGCTTGGCCTAGTCTCATATAACGGAGCCATTCCCCTGTCCCATCGAGTAGTCTTGCTGCAGCTCTTTGAAAGTGACATACGCTCCTCCTCTCGAGAAGCCTCCTAATGTCTCTATTCCTAACAATTCCCATTTGGCGAATCCAGCTAAGCTGCCTACATTCTTAAGCAAATCCCCTACCCAGAAAGGAATAATGCCAGAGAGTTTCTTTTTTTATTTTTAAAACCTTTATTTTCAAATCGGTGCACACAGCTATTTAGCCATACATCCCGGAGGCTAGGCAGCATATCGTTAACCAGAAGGCCAGTGTACAAGGAGCAAGTTACCAGTACATATCAAGGTTGAAATTTTCTGTTTTTTAACGAGTAACAAGTATAAGAAAGGAAAGCACCAGAACTAGTGCTAAGAAACAAGGCAATTGAAACAATTGTGCAACAGAGCCCAATCCCGGAGTCGGCTAGGCCCAATAACCACAATAACAATCAAAAACAGTACTCATGTGTAGGACCATAGGGGGGAAGGGAAACACAGGATGGCTATGCATTCTAAACGTGTGTTGGAGTTATAGATTATGGGGTCAAACGTTCCTCCTGTGGGGCGGTGTCAGGTGGTATGCAGATGTCACCCCTATACTCATTCCAGGCCCCCCATATCTTCTGCCATTTTTTGGGTTTACCCCTGGCCACGTACACCGTCTTCTCTCGGAACATACACCAATCCATGTTGGCCTTCCACTGTACCACCTTTGGGGCTGTTGCGGCGCCCCACAGCTGTGCAATGTCCCGTTTCGCAACCATATTTCCTAGGGTAACCCATTGGGTTTGCGCATTGTTATAATCAGTTGGGCCCCAGACATTCAGGAGGCAGCGCCGCGCCTCCGCCTGAACATCTACCCCGGTCACCTCACTCATGATCATGTGCACCCGCCTCCAGTAGGAGGCTATTGCACTACACTCCCAGATAATGTGCATGAAGGTGGCTAAGGCGCCACATCCACGCCTGCAAAGTCCATCCACTGAATGACCCATGTGTATCAATCTGGGACCCGTGACAAACTCTGTGAAGAATTTTTAATTGTACCAACCGCAGCCTAGCAGGGATAGCAACTTCCTTGGGGGAGGACACCGCACATTGCCAGTCTTCGTCATCGAGCTCTATCCCATCCCGCACCCACTGGTCTCTCGCCTTCAAGAGGAGGTCAGTACGGACATTGATCAGTTTTTTATAAATGAGGGACATAGCGCTATCAGGCATATGGCCGTCCAACACCCTATCTTCCAAGGGGGAGTATTCAGGGATTCTCTCACCCTCCGGCATAACTGCCAGAAGTGCATGACGGAGCTGGGCGTACCGGAAATATTCTGTTCCGCCCAGCTGGAACTCAGTCTGTAATTAAGCAAATGATTTTATTTCCCCTCTCACTATCATATCTTCCACCTTGGAGATACCTATCATGTCCCACTTGTCGAATCCCTTGGTGTGCCACAGTTTACCCAGGATTTCAGAGCCGTAGAGAGGGGTTGCCATCGTGAGTCTGTCCTTCCACCCCTGTGACTTCGTGATCGCCCTCCATATGTGCACCGCTGTCTTCGTTGGCCCCGACATTCGACCATCCAGAGATCTCGAGTACAACGCCCTGTGATACTTCCCATCGTCCAGGAGCCACCGATCCATGGCATAGCCTGGGCTTTCTGCTGGACCGTAGAGACCGTGATTAAGGGCCGCCAACTGGGAGGCCCAATAATATCTCCGGATGTCAGGCTATGCTATACCTCCGTCATACCACGGGAGCGTAAGCTTCGTGATGGCTATGCGTCGCCTACCGTCCCAGAGCAGGGCACGTTGCAAGCCCTCGATCTCCCTAAAGTAACTGGCTGGAACCGGATCTTGGGTATTTTGTAAAGCATACAGGAATCTGGGCAGGGACATCATTTTAAACAATGCCGCTCGCCCAGAGAGGGAGAGCGGGAGTCTACGCCAGCCCTCTACGTCACGTCGGAGACGGACGAGAGGGGGAATCAAGTTATTCATATAGTGCATCTTGGGGTCCGTTGACATGTAGATCCCCAAGTATTTAAAACTCTGCCTCGCGACCTGTATGCCACAGGCCCTTGGAAGTCGAGGCGTCCCTCCTCTCAGCACGTACAGGTGTGACTTCGACCAGTTAATAACCAGGCCGGAATGCCGGTCAAAGAGACGAAGCACATCACACACCACAATAAGCGACTTGCAAGGAGAGGTGAGATACAACAAAATGTCATCCGCATATAGCGACACTCGGTCCTCGAATCCAGGGGACCACCGTATCCCGTTTATATCTGGGTGGTGCCGTAGCCACGCGGCCAACGGTTCAAGTGCCAATGCAAACGACAGGGGGCAACCCTGCCTGGTGCCCCTGTGGAGAACAAAGGACGCGGAAACACGACCATTGACCGTTACGTTGGCCAGCGGGCCGGCATACAGAAGCTTAACCCACCCTACGAATTCCGAACCAAATCCGAACTTTGCTAACACTGCCCACAGGTAGTTCCATTCAAGGGAGTCAAACGCCTTCGTAGCATCCAGGGACGCCAGGGCGGCTGGTTCCCTGAGCATGTGGGCCCTAGCAAGGGCTCCATGGAGTCTCCGCAAGTTAAGGGCAGTGTTGCGGTGTGGAATAAAGCCGGACTGGTCCGGGTGCACTAAGTCGCCAATCACGCCAATCAAACGGTTGGCCAGCAATTTAGCCAGGATCTTAGGCTCAGCATTCAGCAGAGAAATGGGACGATACGACCGGCACAGATCTCTGGGTTTCCCTTCCTTATGAATGACCACAATGGTGGCCAGTCTCTGGTCGTGGGGAAGCATGCCCTTCTCCCGCGCCTCCAGAAACATGTTCCGCAGGGGGCGGGAGATGACATCGGGTTTGATCTTATAAAGTTCCACTGGTATACCATTGGGGCCGGGTGCCTTACCGGACCTAAGGGAGCGAATGGCAAGGGCTATATCGTCTGCGGAGATTTCCCTATCCAAATCATCCCGGTCTTCCTCCGACAGACACGGGAGGTCCACCTCCGCCAAAAGCTCCCCGGAATCGGTCTCGGACTGGTCAGAGACCGAGGTGTAAATGGCCTCAAAGTAGTCTGCAAACGTCTCGACTATGGCCTTCGGATCGGTGACAGTCAAGCCGTCCTCCCCCAACACTTCTGGGACTACCCGGTTGGCTCTTTCTTTTTTGTCCAGCCAAGCTATGAGCTTGCCCGCCTTATCCCCGACATCATAGATCCTACCCTGTTGCTCTCTACCCATAACCTTAGCAGCGTCAGTAACAGTAGCTCGATATTCTGACTGTTTAAGTGAGAGAGCATGGAGTAGTTCTGGTGTCGGGCCGACCTCCAGTCGGGAATCCAGATCTTTAATCTCAGTTTCGATACGCACCACACCCGCATCTCTACGTCTCCGAACGTCAGCAATAAGGGAGAACGCCTCTCCCCTTAAGACGGTCTTGAATGCTTCCCATAGGGTGACAGCCGATGCAACCTACCCCGCATTCTCAGGAAAGTAGAGCTCAATAGCCTTGGCCATGAGTCCACGAGTCTTTGGGCTGCGGAAGTACCATGGGTTGATCGCGACCATCCGGTCGGTTGCCTCAATATCAAAGTCGAAGGACACCCAGACCGGGGAATGGTCCGAGATACCCCTCACCAGCAAGCGGGCCTCAGACTGCGGACGCGTGGGCCGCTAGAGTCAGTACATAGTCGATTCTAGAAAGGATACCGTGTGCCCCCGAGTGGAACGAATATTGACGCTGGGTAGAATGCCTGAGCCTCCAGCAGTCAATCAGTCCCATGGTGTCCAGAAAGTCGGGTAGCCAGGATTGCGAACTTCGGAGATCTCTGGATGGATGTCTGTCTAAGGTCCCCGAGCAGACCGAGTTGAAGTCTCCCCCCACAATAAGTAGCCCCTCTGGTAGACCCAAGATGGCGCCTCCAAGGTCCTGAAACGTGTTGTTTTGTAACCCAGGGGGGACGTAAACCGAAACCAGAACCAGAGACCGTCCCTCCCATCTCCCCGAGACAGCAACGTACCGCCCTCTCTCATCAACAACACTAGAGTTAATCTCAAGGGGGAAGAGACGCACGCACCATAATCCCCGCCCCCCGGGATCCCGAGGAGAACCCTGAATGTGCCACCATCTTGAATCCCTTCCTGTTGAGCGCCTGGCACGTATTTCCCACCAAGTGTGTCTCTTGTAGCAGAATAACATCAGGCATACTTCTCCTGAACAGTTGTAGAACCACCCCTCTCTTAATACGGTCACCCAACCCAATAACATTCCAACACAGCACTTTTAGTTTCCTACTCCCCATCGTCAAATCGTGGGCCCTTCCCGCCCCCGGCAGGCCACCTAGTTACACAAACAGGAATATCACAGTCTTGGAATTGCCTTGAAAAAGGGAAAGAGAAAGAAGGAAAAATTAACACACCAACAGTCAAACCTCCCCCCACCCTGCACCCCTGCGTCAGACTAAAAAGCCCCCCAACCAGCAGTGTGCCTGTCGCCCCATTAACTACACTACAAAAAGGACCCTAGAGGAGAAAGGAGATCTCACAGGCCCCCCCAGCCACCCTCCATAACGAAAAGAAGGATATACATCGTAAAGTGCAGCAGTATAACATTGGTTGTCTCCAACAGGACCACCTTCCGACAAAGTCATGAAAGTGAGGTCTATTCCTGGTGCTCAGGGCCTCCCGAGGCGCCCTCCGAGTGTTCCGTTCGTTCATCGTGTCTGTGCGGCAAAGTGTCCAACCAGTCGCTCACCACTTCAGGCAGGTCGAAAAACAGAGCACGGCCGTCGTGTTCAATGCGTAGTTTCGCGGGGAACATCATTGAGTACTTCATCCCAAGGTCTCTAAGACGCCTCTGCAGGATAACGTCCCGATCCCTGAAGTTGAACAGCCGTGCTATAATGGGTCTCGGCGTGGCACCCAGTTTGGGGCGCCCCCCAGGCATTCTATGGGCCCGCTCCACTGAGAAGAAGCGACTGAGGCCCGCTGGGGCCAGATGAGTTTGCACCAAGTCCTCCACGAACAGATCAGTGGCAGATTCCTCTGCCCCCTCCGGTACTCCGGTGATTCGGACGTTCTGTCGCCTGGCACGTCCCTCAAAATCTTCCAGTTGCCTCGAAGAGTTCGTTGGCTGACCTCAAGTCCCGGACCTCCGTCTGAAGGTCCGAGACATCAGTTGTGAGGCTCGCAGCTTTAATGTCCAACGTTTTGACCCTGTCGTTGGTCTTGCCCATGTCAGCTCTAATCAGATTAATTTCGATCGCCAGAGTGTCAACTTTATGCGTCAGAACCTCATGCTGTTTGTGCATCTCCGTCTTGATGCCAGCTATGGCGCTCATAACATCCCGAAGTGTAGGGTCCGACGTGTCAGGCGATCCCTCCCGATGAGGGTCCTTCGGCCGGGTAGCCTTACCCGGTGAAGTCCTTTGCTGGGCATAGCGATCAATCTTATTAGACTGGGAAAAAGTAGTCTTCCTACTAACTCGATTCGCCGTCCTGTCTGGCTCGCCCCTGCCCGCCATGATGGAGCCGGGGAGTTGAACAAAGGGTGGTACGCCAAGGCCCCTCTGGCTGAGCAGAGCAATCGCAAAGTAAAGTGGTCACTGATAGTTCCTCAGCGATCGTTCACTCCGCAACTCCGCGTACTCCGTAGGGCCAGCGTTGCAGTCACTCGCATAGCATTTCGCTCATGTGTTACGGTGTCGTCGTCGTCAGCCACCACAGAGACAATAGCCCGTCCCTGGCTCAGATCTTCAGCACGACGTAACTCCGTCAAGGAGTGTCGGATTTTGAATCGGACAGCGGGTCCCGTCTCCACAACCGTTCACCAACAATAGTCTACCGTCGTGGACCAGGATTTCAGACAGGATTTATGCGGAGGTTCGGAGGGTCTCCGGAGCTCCGAGCTTACGCAGCCATCTTGCTTGCCCGCGAAGCTCCTCCCCCGCCAGAGAGTTTCTTATCCCACCCCAGGTATTTTGTGGTGGCCTTCCACATGCAGCGCCATCATTTTAAACTGCAAAACACACAAGATGATTGACGGAATGTTGCACAATGGCAAAACATTCACCCCCAGTCACAGATCTGGGTTTAATCCATCGTTATTTTGCTCACCAAGCCACCCCAGTTCAGACATGGCCATTTGCAAATCCGTCTTGACCCTGTGCCTCATGGGAACAGTCAAGCCCGAACTGCCAAGCCATGTCTTTCCTGGACTGGAATCAAGCATCCTAGGACCGTTTTCTGGCTATCAGTCGTCTTCAGCCCGGATAGCATGACTCCAGTGTTGTAGTGAGCACGGAACCCACGTCTGGGCATACCCTTCCCACATAGGGTGAACAGCAGAACACACAAGATGATGGACGGAATCATGTTTGCAATCCGAAATGAGCCTGTCTAATTGTCGCCCTAGTGTTAGGTTATAGAACTCCCCCAGATCACACATAATATAAATTCCTAGATACGTTAAGCCTCTTACGTTCATCAACACGAGCAACTAGAGGTTAGGGCTGGAGACCCTCCGGATTAAGAAAACCATAATGATTTGTCCCAATTAATGCAGTACCCAGAGTACTCTGCAAATATTTGGAAGATCTGCAGGATGCGGTTGACTGATTGCCTTGGTCTGTTCACGAATAATATGTTGTCTGCATAGAGAGATATGCGATCTGTTCACCGACTGGGATGCCCATATTAACGGGTCCTGTCGGACCCACGACTCCAGCGGCTCTAGAGCCAATATAAACAGAAGGGGACAGCGGGCAGCCCTGCCTGGTACCTCTTTGCAAGGCAATGGCCTGGGAAACTGTAGCTTTAAACCTCATCCTGGCTAAGGGTTGATTATAAAGGAGTTTAACCCAGGCGATACATTTAGGGCCCAAGCCACAGTACCCCAGTACTGCGTAAAGATGGTGCCATTCCACACTGTCCAAGGCCATGCTAGTGTCCAAGGGAATGAGGGCCGCCTGCTCTTTTGCATCCGTCTGAGTGACATGGAGTATCCCAAACAGACGGCGTAGATTCAACTTGGTACTACGATGCAGCATGAATCCCGATTGGTCCAGGTGTATGAGCATCTCTATCACTCCTACCAGTCTTGTGGTCAAAAGCTTAGCCAAGACTTTAACTTCAAAATTTAACGGAGAGATCAGACTGTAAAACCAGTTCGTAGGTAATGTGTCTGTCTTTAATATTACTGTTATTACCGCCATACGCTGATCTACCGGCAGCTTACCTTCCAATAATGCCTGATTAAATATTTTTAGCATATTATCCGCCGGTATATCTAACATAGCCTTGTATAAATCCACTGGCAGTTCATTCGGTCTTGCTGCCTTACTGGATTGAAGGGCTCTAACTGCTGCCTTAACCTTATCTACTGTCAAATCTTGATCCAGGCATGCACAATCCTTGTCACCGAGGTGTGGCATGGAAATATCTTTCAGCAAGGCTCTACAGTTATCTTCTGAGTGTGTTGACTGGGATGAGTGTACCTTTTCATAATACCAGGCGAAACCCTTTGCTATTTGAGACCCCGATACCCTCTGCGTTACTGTCTCTACGGTTAGCCCAGGAACCAACCCTCCCCCACCCGCCTCTTTTCCAACCATGCTACGAGTTTGTTAGCCTTGTCCCCTACATCATATAGCCTATATTGCGTAGATCTGGCAAGAGCCCTAGCAATTTCTACCTCAAGGTCCCTTAGTTACTTCTGTTGTATACGGTGGAGGTGCCTCCCTGTACCTGCCTGTTGATCTCCACCTACTACCTTCGCCTCTAGGCGAATTATCTTGGTTTCAAGCTCCATACAGTTGGCCTGTTTTTCTTTCTTAATGACGCCTGTTTTAAATTGGACACAGGTTCTAATGACCGTTTTGAAGGCTTCCCAGAGAGTTACGACTGAGTCGACCGTCCCAAGATTTTCTGAAAAATACTGCTCTGCTTCGAACCGCATTTCTTCCCGGAAGTCTTCATCCTTGAAGTGCCAGGGTTCTATTCTGGGCGGCAATGCGTAATTCCTCCTTGGTTCTATATTCAATTCGACATGTCCAGCCGGACAGAGGTCTCAATCTTTACTTATTAAAAGATACACTGAAAAAGGATTCCTTCAGCAGTTCTCCGTAGTGGTGCACAAGCCTGTACCCAAGCACATACAGATCAGTACAGTAAGTGGAGCAAAGAACAAAACAGGGCTTTTAGGCAAAAGCACATCAGCCATGTCTGAGATTAACTGACTGGGGGTATGTCACCTTTGCATCTCTTGGATGAGGATGAGGATTTAGAGAAGATGCCCAGGGGAACAGTGTTTTGAGTTTGATCTTGAAGTCACTTCCAGAGAACAATCTAAGTTAGCTTTGAAAGATTAAGGTCCTCAAGCTGATGTGTTTTTGGAGCCAAATAGAATGGAATACAATCCCATAAAAAAGGCGTTAACTTTGAAAAGCGCTTAAGTTGAGCATTTAATAAAAAAAATAAAGATCCCTCTGAATCAAAAGTAGTGATCAGTGGCCGTTAAAGGCCTAAATACATCAAACAAACTTCTAAGCACAAGTAAATCACAGTGGAGTGAAACTCCTGAGGAAAGAATTGAAAAGATTAAGTCCAAAAAATTATTGAAGCAGTCAAACTAAAAAAGCTAGTCAAGAGGTTGAAGCAGAAAGGTCCTTGAAGAGTTTTGACATCAAAAATATGAAAAGGATGACTAAAAGCAGCTTTAAAGGTTTTATTCAAGAAAATAACTCATTTGGCAATGCTCTGCAAGAAATTAAAGAGGCATGATCATTAGGAATCAAAATAGAGAGGACGCAGTACTAAATGAAGATCTTAACCACTTTACAAAGTTCTACCTTTTAAGGAGGACTTGAAGAAGAAAGAATGAAATTGCCAGATAATGTGGAGAAATAGTAGGCCCAGTTGAAGGAGGACGAGGAGCTAAAATACCAAAATATACAACTTGATTCTTCTCCAGAAGGACAAACCATATTATCTGTCAAGATCATCTACATTATATGACAGTTAACTATGGAGTTTCAAAAGGACTGTGCAGATCCCATGGTTTACAGTTAAAGGTAGCATGATTCCTGCTATTTTCTGGAGCCCTTAATCTCTCTCTAGAGGTGTTCTACAAACCATCCACAGCAGTAACATCATGTATGCAAAGAAATGCAAACCATCTCCACTAGACCCCAACAATTTTAAAGGACATATGCAAGCTGACTCTTCAATCGTTACTACAGCTAGGAAGAGGTCTGAAAATATATCTACTTCAGCACCTCCTCCTGACCATTTTACAAGAGGCTATAAACACTAGGTAGAAAAAAAAGTGGGGAGAGCAGCACACACATAAATTCACATCACCTAATCGAATGCTCTACTTAGCAGATATACCCACTGACATTAGGGAGAATTTGAGAAGTGACAATGCCATCCTCCAGGAGAATATAAGATGAGTGGAAAGCAGTCTAGAGAAAATGGAAAACCCCAATTTGTCAGCTGGAGCCTTGGGCGCTACGCAATCCAGGGGTTGATAAAAAAATATGTATGCCCTGTAACTGGAGAGAGCATCTGAGACAACTGTTTATAGCTTAAACAGCAACCAGCACGCTGTTTTTCAACTACCAAGACAGTGGCACCAAAAAAGTACTTTGACAGACCTCTATCCAGTCACTGGTTGAGGAAGGAGACAAAATACAAGAGCCTTTATAACAAGTGAATGCCACCATTCCGCCCTCACAAAGAAAAACACTTGAAATGCAAAAAAACTGGTTAATAACACTTTATGGAATGCAATGGGCCATGCAAAAGATGCTGGATCTAGTAGGTTACATCTGGCTTATGGCACACCTGAAAACATCTTCCCCAAACAAAAAAACTTTGAGAACAGATCTGATTATAGTAATAACATCCACAAAACCAGTTCAAAAGAGAATTATTACTGGACCTGTCAGTATATGTAACTGTGAAGACAGTGTTTACACTGTTGTAAATAATGTCATCTTGCATCTATCTCATCCCTACTGCTTGTCTTCTCTCGACTGGTACAGGAGGGGTTAAACAGTCTGTGTTCTATGGTGAAGGGAGATTTGGAGGATCTATTGGCTAGTATACCCAAACTGAGGAAGGAGTTGAAATGGTGGACTATTAGCAATATGTTAAAAGGGAGCAGATTTAAAACTCTAGTTCACTAAGTCGTAATCTGATGCAATACAACATACCAGTTATCTTGAACTGAAGAATATTGTACTGGCATTAATAGCATTTCAATGTCAGATACAGACCCAAGTGGTTACAAGTAATCACAGGCAATACAAACATTTCAATGTACATACAGGTAGGATCTCAGTCTTGCGCACTATTATAGCGAACTCAAGATGGTCTTGCACTAGGCATGTTCCGGGAGAGGAAAACATACATACACTCTACTTAAGCAGACATCTAGACAGACCCCTCAGGATATAGCTGCATGGATTAGCAAATTTAGCGGCACAAAAATTGAAATTTAGCGGCACAAATATGGAAATTTAGCGGCAATTTTGCGGCATTTTATTTGGCCATTTTTCCTACAACAAACACAGATAAGTTATTTAACAACATGAAGCTGTGTATGTATACTAATGTAAGCATTCCTCCATAGAAACCCTCTTGATTGTAGGTTTAAGTAATTCACATGCTTAAAGATAACAGCCCACTTGTGAACCTGTGGCTATGTTTAATTTGCTTGCCGCTTCTTTTGATTTAAACTTAGGCCACATGATGACATCACTCTGCACACCTGTTATGTCTTGGCAGCATGCATCTGTCAATCAATTGCTTGTTCTCTCTATTAGTCATGCATGCATTCTCTCAATAACCTCTGCACATGAGCTTTTCGTTAACCATGCACGTTATCTTTTTTTGAACGATGCATGTAGCAGTAGTTTGTCTGTTCCCTCCGCTTTACTATGAGGAAAGTGTCTGTCGGGATCTCGCAGGAGAAGCCTTGTAGAACAAAATCTCAGTCTCAGCGCTGGTACACTCAACAAGTAGCTGTGCGCCATACAAAACCCTTAAATTAATACATTCATCCATCCATCAATCAAATTGTTAGAATAGCTTCAGGAAATCTCAACAAGAAAAAAACGCATTGCTTTTGTGGAGCCGAAGATAGATATCGCTATTTTTTTTTAAAAAAAAGCCCTGTGTTAGCATTGGCTGCACATGTTGTATTCCCGCCGGGCCTTCCTCACACAGGTCAGCGAACAATCGCCCTTTCTTTACCATATCGACCCTCTGCTCCAGGGGCGCCTCACCCCAGTCACCGGGAGGGTCTCCAGCGGGGAGCCAGAGGCGGGAGGGGCACTTCAAAGCCCGTCACAGTGAGCTGCTAATGCCCCATTAAGCCCGGAAAGTTATTCTTTAGTGCTTCTGTGTCCTTCCCGCCCGCCCCAATAAACAACGTAAGTGGCCCCAGACCCCCCAGGATATAGCGGCTTTTGTCAAAATGCCGCGATTTCTACAAAAGTGCCGATTTCGCGGGCACTTTACAAAAATCGCGGCATTTTTACCAAAGTGCCGATTTTCGTGGCAAATTGCGAAATCGCGATATCCTGGAAGGTCTGTCTAGATACCTCTAGGGAATGGAAGCTGAAACCATTCATAGTCGCTCACACATTTCAAATGTGGGTTGATGAAGCACAGATCTCTTTCTAACAGGCACAAACCTTTGCATCCAGGCATCAGGGGCAGCAATAATTGTGTAATGCACTATTGAGAAGTTGGTACAGTGTCTTTGCATATGGCTTTACCCGATTCTACTTTCCTCATTAATTTTAAAGACCTATCCGAAACCACAGTGGGCCCAAAAGACCAAGTTGATGCTTATTTTGTCTGAGAAAAAAATAATGAACCTGATAGTCTCCAAGGATTTACAGACCATGAAGGGTAGGGTAAATGTCTCACCTGAACTGAAGTTAGCAGCATGGCTTGGAATTCCAGCAGTTACCTGAAAATGCATACTTGTGATACATAAGACAAGCTAGCAATCAACTAGAAAAGTTTGTGAAGCTAAATGAACAGGGTTCATTAACTGGTGTTTAGAAAATAATTTCATTTAACATCTATTGGAAGAGTCCAAGTCCAGAACCATGCATATTCAATTGAGTGTAAACTAAGGTGATAAGTAAAACATATTTTTTTCTTACTAGTAGTAATTACATAATTGCTCTGAGGAGCTATATTATTAAATCCACCAAAACATGTCTCAACACCAAGTAGGAACCTAAACCTAGTTCTTGCAGAACTCATGTGCCAGCCTGGTAAGCCAATGCCTAAAACAGACTTAATTTATTCCACTTTAAAGTCATATTTTCTGACTGGACTTACTTCTTGAAGCATTGTTTGTGAATTACTAGCTTTAATGATTAAGGAACCATGTCAATCTACACAAAAATAGGGGCACCTTTTCTTAGTAAGGACTACCGGTTCCAGGATCCTGTCTGGCTGAAGGAGGAGTCCGAAAAAGGAGGGCCCCTGTAACTTGCAAGCGCTGCAAAGCGTATTCAAATTACTGCTGTTCCAGAAGTGCCCCGGGAAGCCTGTCCTCGTCTGACAGGCTGGACTGGGCCACTCCTCTTGGACCTACAATGTTTTGCCTGTTTTCCCATCAACAAACAGCTACTTTATTCCCTCTCTTTCAATTCATTGGAGCCCTGGAACGTTGCCTTGGAGTACTGGCAGCAACCATTTGCTCTGAATTTTGAATGACTCTTAAAATAACGCCTTTTCTTTAAAGACCTCCCATTCAGTTCATGCAAAACGACGGCTGTTTACTTGTGCAGGACGTAATGGACTCCAAAGGGACTGTTTTCTCTGAATTTTACCTGTAGCACTTATTGCCATTATCTAATCATGCGATTGTTATTTGTATTCAATCATTTATGTATTTATATTTTTGTTTATTTAGACAAACGTTTTTCAACATGATAAAGAAAGAATTATATACATGATCAATGTCGCAAAATGTTGGGGGAAAGGATGGGAGGACAAGGAGTCCTTGAAAGATGAAATAATTAACTAGATCAGAAACTATAGTCTTTTGCTTGTCCGCTCTGATATGTCGTCCACTGATATGACTCATAAGCGTTTGAATAGTTCTGCCCATTTGCAGGGATCCCGGAGCACTTCTTCATAGAATATCTAAGTGTTGATGTTCGCCTATCTTCAGGAAAGCCTGCAGAACCACCTAAACAACAGAATGTGCAGCCTACAAACAGACTACATTGGAGAAATACTTTAGATTGCATTTACAAAAGGGTCAAAATTCCCCCGAGTATGAATAATTTTTTAAGTGAAATGTCATAAACAGCTTAAAACTTTTTCACAAACCCTTTTTTGTGAAAGGTAGAAGATGGGTCTATCTGGGACTGTACTCAAGTGGTTCACTTCCTTTCTACACAACGGGTCACAGAAATTCAAGAGCAACAACTTGATGTCCTCGCCAATACCTGTATCATTAGGCGTCCCCCCAAGGATCCTCCCTATCCCCAACTTTGTTCAACCTAGTTATGGAACCTCTCACCACCTTGCTACAGGCATCCAATGTACACTTTCACATGTACGCCGATGACACCCAACTATATCTCAAATTACAATCCCCCAAAGACATTTTGCTCCTGAATTCAACGATCAGAAGCACCCAATCCTGGCTTGCCGATAATCATCTCAAACTCAATGCACTGAAAACAGAGTTCCTTTTGATCTCACCTCCCGTGAAGATCTCTACCACTCAAATTTGGCTTAAGCATCTAACTGCACTCCATGTCCAACCCACCATCGTGGACTCCGCAAAATCTTTAGGCATAACACTCGACACCAATCTCAACATGCAGCAACATATCAGCAAGGCAACTAAGGGAGCGAACTACCAAATCAATACCCTGAGGAAACTTAAACCCTTCCTCCCAGCCAAAGACTTCCAAAATGCAGTACAAGCACTAGTCATCCCTCGAATAGAATACGGCAGCATCGCCCTCTGCGGTCTCCCCCTAACTACTACTGCACCCCTAAGAGCCTCTCTAAACGCTGCAGCGAGACTCATTACTGGGTCAAAAAAACACTCTCATATTTCCCCTGACTTGAAATCCCTGAACTGGCTGCCTTTTGAAGCCAGAATACATCTGAAAATCGCCTGCATGACGCACAAGGCTATACACCTGAGCTCACCCGGATACCTCACCCAGAAGCTGACAATCTCTGGCGGCTCTAGAAACACTAGAGGCACAAACAATCTTCTGCTGAAACCTCGAAGATTCCGGAAGGAGAAAACTTACAAACGCTCCTTCTCAGGAATGGCACCCAGGATCTGGAACTCACTCCCTCCTGAAACCAGGCTCCTCTCCTCCACTACACTTTTTAAGAAAGAAGTAAAAGCTATCCTCATGGCTAAATATACCTGAACTATTACTGTGGATTTTTTTTTTTAAAGACTCTGCATCGATCTGCATTATCTGTTCGATCCCTTTGATTATTTGTATTACTCGTATTATTGACTTACCTGACTGTCTATGCTCCCATTTATTTGTACTATTATCACTATTGATGTACCTTTTTTACTATGCTCCCTCATGTACCTACCCCATCCTACTTATTACCACAACTACGCTATGCCTAATGGCCTGTTATTCACTCTCCTGTTTGTACCCCTGCTTTGTAAAGCGCTCTGATATCTGCAAAGATCTTGTTCGCGCTATATAAAACTTTCAAAATAAAATAAAATAAATAAATACACGAAGGATAGACTGACAGTGTAACCCCATATGCTGCCATTTTGTGAATTTTGAAAGGGTGTCTGCTCCTTTAAGGACTGAGAACACCAGTATCCCAACATGCCTACCAGGTGAGAGTTGCCTCAGTTCTTTTTTTACCAGCACCTGGTGACAGAATCCCGAGCATTGAGCTTGGCCTTTTGTTTTCTTTGTTCCACTCGATGTCTTTCATCATCCTCTCCAGATTGTACGCTTTTTCTGACCACATTTTGAGGTTTTTCCTTCAGATTTGTCATTTCTGTTTAAGTGCCCTGCCTGTTTTAGAAAGAAGGCCAAATAAGACCCTCACAACGTCTGCATTTGCTCCCTTCCACCTACACGTTCCTGAGCAGTGCAAAAACTGCAAGAAGTTTTCTCGCTGTACCCAGAGGGACAGAGAGAAAATTTGCCGCCTTGGCATTGAGAAACGGCGCAGGCAGCATGTCCTGTCTCAAGGTGAGGCCTTCAGAGCGAAGAGGGGGTCTGTCTTCCACCAGAGCTCTTACATCTGCCTCTGAAAGGTCCAAAAAGAGTGCCAGTCAGAAAACTACATGCTTCCTGGTAGATGTAGAGGGATTCGACGTCGAGACCAGGTACGGCACCGACTGGATCACCATCGAGGAAGAGACGCAGATCGACATTGAGGCAAGGTACACATGCGCCATCGACTAGCTCTGCAAGATTGGCGTCGAGGAGCGTTTTGACGGCGAGGAGAGCCATCAACACACAGCAGCAGTTGGACGTCTTTTCAGGCCAAAAGCTTTAAGGGTCTCCATTTCAGGTTTCATCACTTATTTCTGGCAGAATGGCAAAAAATCACAAAATTCGCCTGGGTTCTGAATATTGTTCAAAATGTTTATGCTCCTGATTCACCAGACCTCTAACCATTCCACCAAAACCATCCAACCATCATCTGCATACGCTTCAAGACATCTTACTACAGAAGCGTGCAGTGGAGGTCGTTCCCCACAAACAACTGTGCCCCGGCATCTGCTCCAGATACTTTTTGGTGAAGAAAAAAGACAAGGACGAATTCCGACCATTCTCCACCTAAAAATATCCAACTAATGGACTCTGCGAGAGAAGTTTCAGATGCTGATTTGACATCAAATCTATCCCAAACTACACCAGGGGGATTGGCTGTGCTCCATAGGCCTTCAGGAAGCATATTTTCATGTGCCCATCGCCTAGAAACATCGTAGGTTCCGGAGGTTTCTAGTTGGAAAGACCATTACCAATACCAATTCCTTCTTTTCTGTCTCAAGTCCGCTCTCAGAACCTTCTTGAAGTGCGTGGCAGAATTGGCTGCCTATCTCAGGAGGCACAGAATCTTTGTCTATCCCGATCTAGACAATTGGTTCATCAAGGCATCCGCTTCTAAGGAACATTTCAACTGTACAGGCGATGTCCTTCAACAGTTGGGCGTTCACATCAACTACACCAATTCAATCTCCACACCGGTTCAGACTCTACAATACGTAGGGGCCAACAACGACCCACAACAAGCAAAAGTGTGTAATTCGGGGAGAGATTTTTATCAATCTGCCACAAATTTCGCCCTCTAATGAAAGCATTGTATCCCATGGTGAGGTCAGTGTCCTCCCTTCTCAGCTCCATGGCCTCATGTATTTTCCTCACTCCGAATGCGTGCCTCCCACCTGCGCCCTCTTCAGGAGTGTCTTGAGGATCAGTGGGACCAAGCGATGGGCAACTGCAAAGACTAGATCATTCTCCTTCATGTGAAGCAATCTCAGGCATGGTGGTGCTAATCGACCAATCTCCTTCAAGGGATGCCTTTTCACCAACAATCTTTCTCACATACAATAGTTACAAATGATTTGTTACAAGGGTGGAGCGCTCACATGGATCATCTCCACATACAAGGCACATGGTCTCCGAAGGAAATGTCATATCACATCAGTCTCCTAGAGCTTCGAGCAGTATACCTGGCTCTGTAAGCATTTCACCCATCTTTCAAGACCAACTCCCTGCTTGTTCAAACGGACAACACAATCAACATATATTACCTCAACAAGCGGGGGCTGGGCAAGGTTCAAACATTTGTCCTGCGAAGCTCAGGCAATTTGGAAATGGCTCCTAGCCAGAAACCTTCAGATCACGGCAACCCACCTCCCAGATGTGCAAAATGTGCAAGCAATCATCGTCAGCAGGGTTCTGGAGGAAAATCAGAAATGGGGTCCTTCACGACGACAACATGAAAGACCTCTTCGGGATGTGGAGCTATCTGCACATTGACCTTTTCACCACCGCAAGAAACAAAAAATGCCAAGGCTTCGTCTCGAGGTTCTTCTGACCGGGGACTGCCCTCTGGATAGACTAGCCTAGCAAATTTATTTACACCTTCCCACCAATACCTCTGATTCCGACAGCCCTCCTTAAGCTGTCCCACTCGAGAGACAAGACTTATCCAAATAGCCCTGGAGTGGTTTTGTCAATGCTGGCTCACGGACCTTCTTCACTGGTCACAGCATCCACATCTGAAACTGCAATGCACTCAGACCTGCTAACGGTGTGCGAAGGCCAGATGAAGCACCCCAATGTCTCATCTTTGAATTTGACAGCATGACTCCTGATCTAGTGAACTATGGTCACTTGAATTTGCCACAAGACTGCATAGACCTCATTAACCGCATGCGCACTAGCGGGTTTTCCCGCTGAAAATGTCAAAAATCCCGCATTACGTGACAAAGCCAGCTCGTCATGCGCGCAGCGCAGGTAACGCCCATGACGAGCTGGCTTTGTCACCCGCATCGAAGGGGTTAAGGAGGCTAGGCCTTTTGCCCGTTCAGCATATGCCTTCATGTGGAAGAGATTTTGCATCTGGTGTCCCTCCAAGAAGGTAGATGCTATTAATTAAGGACTTTCTTAGATTGCTAAGAAAGGTTTTCCCTCATATTAGGCGTCATTCACCTCCTTGGGAATTAAATATAATGTTGCATCTTATGCTGGCCTCTTTTAAACCTATTCATAAGGCGTCTCTACCGCATCTGTTCGTAGGATTATTGAAATTCAGGTGTTATGCTCTGAAGAGCCTCCCACTGTCTTCCACTCTAACAAAGTAGTTATGAGCCCCACCTTAAATCCTTCCCAAAGTAGTCTTTGACTTTCATGTCAATCAAACAATTTCATTACCAACTTTCTTTCAGCACTCCTCAACTCTGGCTGAAAGAACTTTTAATTCCCTGGATGTGAGACGTGTCTTAAAATTCTATCTAGATAATACTTGACATACGTAGATCGGACCAGTTGTTCATAAATTATTTACCGGTCAGTACAGGTTTAGCCACTTCCAGGCAATCCCTCTCAATGGATAGTGTATTGCGTTCTCTTATGCTATCAAAAAGCCAGCCTGTCCTTATCAGCTAAACCGAAGGCCAACTCTACCAGTGACAAAGCAGCTACTTTCACTTTGATGAGAAATATCCCTATAGCGGAGATCCGCAAAGTGGCTGCATGGAGGTCTATTCACACATTCACCAAGTGTTACAGGTTGGATTCGGAAACCTAAGCAGATGCTCAAGTAGGACAAGCCTCCTTCAGAAATGTATTTGCTTGATTCAACCCCATTGTCTTTCCTCTGTTTTCCACCCTTCTTGGTGGAGAAGGGCTTGCTATTCTATTCAAACGCGTATGACTACCAATCAACATCCCCTACGATAGAAGGATTTGTTTCTTACCTGTAACTCTAGTTCTCTTTTAGGGGAATCTCCATTGAAGTCATAAGCAACCCCCCCGCCTCCCCGGTGGATAGAGCAAAGGATGTTTTTGAGGGGATTTTTTCCTATCGCTGACCTATATCCTTCAAAAAGAACTAAGTCAACTGCCACCTGAGTCCTTACAGGGGCAGACACTGTTGGCAGCCAAATGGGATACACAGTCCTCCTATTCTTCATTTTCTACCTGTACAAAAAAGGGTTTGTGGAAGAGATTTCAGCCGTTTATGAAAATTTCACTTCAGAATTATTCCTACTCTGGGTATTTTCTCCCTTTGTAAATGTGATCTGAAGTATTTCTCCAATGTAGCCTGCTTTCTAGGCTGCACATTCTGTTCAGTATTTCTGCAGGCCTTGCTAAAATAGGAAAACGTCTCCACTAAAAGATATTCAGTGAAGAAATGCTCTGGGATCCCCACACATGGTGGAACAAATCATATGCTTATGACTTCAATGGATATTCCCCTACGAGAGAACTGGAGTTACAATACAGAAACCAACCCTTCTCTGGTCAGATATTCTTTTTGTGTAGGAAAGTGCTCTTTTTTTAAAATCTACCCCCCCCCCCCCCCCCCCATTTTTATTGCTGTAATGCTAATGTTTATGACTGTAATAAGGAACCGGAGCCTGCTGCCTAGACCCCAGCACCAATCCTCTTTCCCTAAAACTGTTGTGTAAGTTGTCAATCCTTATTGATAAGGACTTCACCCACCTTATGAGTCCCTAGTATATGGCATCCGTGATACCCGTGGCATGGGTAGTAAAGGGGTCCCCAGGGCTTGCAGCTCAGTTTATGCCACCCTGAGCGACCCAAATAAACTATTGACAGCAGGCCTGCCATTGCAGACGGCAGATATACAATACCCAGGGGTTTGCACTAATTACCCCAACACATCTGGGCAAAAGTATACAGAAGCAATAAGAAAAAGAATGTGTGGGAATCAATCAAACTAATTACCTGTAGGAAAAAATACATTTGTTCCTACAGGTGGGAACCTAGTCCCCGGCAAATTCTTTAAATAATTCGCCAAATCTTCTTCAGTTGTTTAATACATCAAATTTTATATTTTCTTTCTCAGTATTTCACAAAACCAAAAACATCAAACATAAAAGGACACAAAACTCGTTCATGATTCCTTCCTACGCATACATTCTAAACCTAGTTGCCAAACAACACAAATACACATGCAATCTGTGGGGAGATAGTCCATTCCACACAAATACGAGGGATACTTCAACCTCCACTCAGCCATGAAGTGTGTGTTTGTAAATGTATCAAATATTTGCAACTTCCTAGGCCACCAAATCCCAACTATCGTTAGGGTCGAGATATAACTGAAGGATAACCAAGAGCCTCAATATATTTACTAAGTACAAGATTCTTGCTTTCGTAAAAGTTATTTTTATTCATAAATGTATTTATTTCCCACATAGAAAAAAAGGACAATATAATTCACAGTAGATAAAATTGAAAATGAAAATAACAGGTATTAAAATACATGTAAAACCATGCAGACCAAATAGGTACCGTTCACAGTTAAACGTTATGTCAATGTGAGAATTTGCAACAACATAAACGTTCTGTAACATGACATACAGTTGTTCATCCCTATATATCTAATACCATCATAAATTTTGAACACATGGCAATTTCAAACAGTTCATCGGTAAGTCGCTATAAAAATCAAAGAAATACACTTATTCCTAATTCTATACAGTTTTTTATCGTCAGTCTCTACGCGCGTTTCGGCGGAGGTCCGCCGCCTTCAGGAGATTTTTTTGTCAAGTCTAAAAAATAAAGAACACATGTTGCATATGTCATAACATAGTCATATATTGAGGCTCTTGTGGCTGATAAGTCATATGCAGGTATACTAGAACACCAAGCTTAGTTGAGGATGACCAAGCAGCTTAATTTCTTAAAGCTAAGAGTACATGTGCTATTTGGGAAAAACAGAGGACTACCAAGGCATTAAGTGCATATGATAACACCCCAAGTTAACCATTGTAACCCATAGTGGATAGAAAGAGTGCCTATATCTAGAAGGATACTGAATCATCTCCTATCCTTTGTCATTTATAGTGTTTGATATGATTTAGATTTATAATCCTATTTCAGGACACACTCATGCTACACTGTATTTATAAATATAGCATTCTTACCTATTCAGGGTCTTATTATTAATAGTCCGATCAAAGTAGAGGTATACTGCATAAATAGGAATCACTCTAACTGCTAGGAGAAGAGAAAAGGAACAGAAAGGGATAGCTATAATTAATATAGAAAAAAACGAAAAGCGAGTGGAGATCATTGCTATGAACTCATCAGATCCTTTAAAACATGTTTGTTGTAAGCACTTAATTTTGGCATACAAGATAGTTACTTTCTTTCAAGAATGTCTTTATATATTTGTATCTGCTTTCTCTGTCCCTGTCTCCTCATGGAGCCTGCATTTAGATTGTGGTCTCTTACATTTATAAATTTTATTGTTTCAGTTTCATGTTTTCACATATATTATGGTCAGGGTTCCGGTTATCTCTAATTGTCACTTAATTTGAAACAGTACGAAACCTTCTCTCATAGAGGCAAAAATATAAATTACCTGTGATATTATTACTGCTAGTTAAATGATGTGGTCAAATAGGCTGAAGGTTGAATACTCTTTTTTTTCTTTCTGAAGAGTGAACACAAACATGACATAAGCTAACTTTACATTTACATCTCCTTTTTTAGTATATTACACTTAGAGCCGCTCCTAAATGCAGTGATTAACGTAATAAGTACCTTAACGGGTTCTAAGAGGTAAATGAACCCAGGGTCAGCTTTTCCTGTAACCTATAGATAACGATTGTCTTTCGTATCTGTAGAAATAAAAGCGGCAACCACTGTAATCGGAATTATGTGACTATTTATGTCCCAGAACCTAACCCCTCGTAGCTCATGCCGATATTACCTTTCAAAGCACCTGAGGTGTGACAAGGATATATGTCGCATCTGTCTTTGTTGAAAATACGTCGCCGTCCTATTGGGTGAACATGCCCATGTAGATGTGCTGTAAACCAAACCAACACTACGTCAGATAGGAGAACGTATTCCGACCGCGCATTTAATTTAAAAATGTCCCTCCTCGCTGATAGCAATGCATATTGCAGCCTATTCTATGCACTTACTTTTATAAATGTTCTGTTGTGCCGTGTTGTTTTTTTGCCTTCAAGGATATAACGCGGGACGACTATCAATGGCGTTTAAATAACTACGTTCAACACGTCTCTTGCCGTGATGACGCTGTGAGGTCATACGCTCAAATCAGAGGAGTCTTTCTGGTAACTAGAGCGTCAAGCGAGACTGTTGGGCCATGGGAATGAAAATTTAAAAAAAAGGACTTTTATTTACTCCGTAGTGAATATAAGCAGTCCACCGTTTTTCCTAATTAACTCATTTTTATCTTTTTAAAGAGATGAATGGATGATATTATCAACTCAAAAATCCATTATATAATATATGTTATACTAACTAATACGAATGAATGCGCTATAGTGAAATATTTAATATGTATTATCTCGTTATTTTCCTTTTAAAAAAAAAAAAAATTGTTTACGTATACAGATCTGTGGAACAGATTCATATAGTCCACATTCTATATAGAATTTTTTTTAATATCTGGGCGTAAGAGTGCTTTCATAATGTATAAGCAATTTAGTTTGTGTCAGTGTAACATAGGGAGAACTGGGGTCAGCTCTGGACGTATTGGAAATATGAATCAAATTACTTAAAATTATATTTAATTACATTTTCCCACGGTATCTCGCTATTTAGACCTTGACTATGGGTCGATAAGGTAAAAATCCAGAAAACTTCTCACTTCTTTCTGTACTCTTCTGTATTGGTTTGTAGATGGCTCTCTAGATTTTCAATTATATACCATCTCAGGTCATTTGAGCTGTGTTTATGGTCTATGCAGTGTTTCATTTCATTTTTTTCATTTATAAAGTTTTATATAGCGCGAACTTGATCCCGAAGGATATCAGAGCGCTTTACAATTTGAAGCAGTCCAAAATCCGCAGTTTTTTTCCCTCATTCCCATGGCCTACCAGTTTTTCCCTCCAAATTTCTCCTCTGCTCTGCGCTAAGACCTTTATGTTAAGCAGTGCACCCCCAGCCACCATTTTGTGTTAACAAGTCAGTGAAACCAGAACACCCGCCCCTGTTAAATTTGGGAGATTCACCCTCGGCCTAGGTGTCCCATAAAACGTTTCGCCTCCAAGGGATTAAATTTCCGGAGAGCCTCAAGTGACTTGGTATGACCGTGCAAAGCGTACCGGAGCTGAAGGTACTTATAGTACTGGGTATGCGCCAAGGTATAAGTCTGTTGCAGGTCCTGGAAGGAGCGTATATGCTGTCCTGATCAAACATCTTATAGTACTGGGTATGCGCCAAGGTATAAGTCTGTTGCAGGTCCTGGAAGGAGCGTATATGCTGTCCTGATCAAACATCACCCAGGCATGTGATACCAATAATGACACAGGATCGGAAACCCCAGCACGCCACCACCTCACCTAACCAAGTACGGTGCCAAAGATGGCATGCCTAAGTGCCGCCCTCCATGCAAGAAACACCAAGATCCATCGAGCATGGTTTGCAAGA
This sequence comes from Lissotriton vulgaris, assembly GCF_964263255.1. Classification (NCBI taxonomy): domain Eukaryota; kingdom Metazoa; phylum Chordata; class Amphibia; order Caudata; family Salamandridae; genus Lissotriton; species Lissotriton vulgaris. The sequence continues at coordinate 1,297,779,778 of NC_141691.1, forward strand.
GAGATAAACCCAGAAATGAGGGTTTTAGGCGGTAGGCGGGATCTGGCCAGCCACCATTGAATCAGTCGTGGATGATGAGAAGATTTGAGGACAGGTAGTAAAAATAAAGGTAAGACATTCTTAGGCCACCATCAAAAGGTCCTCGTTGACAGTGTGTGACGGACAGGCGCGACCTAGAACCCCACCAAAGAAACGTTCTTGCAGTTCCATCTAATGCCCCAAACCAAGCTCGGGACACGTGAAGGGGTAGATTCTGAAAAATATAAAGAAATCTCAGAAGAATCATCATCCTGTACAGCGCAATGCGCCCCATGACATTAAGTGGAAGGGCCTGCCATTTAGTGAGATCTGCTTTAGCTTTCCAGACCAAGTGTTAAAGATTAAACGCCCGGGTGAATTCCAGGTGCAAGGCGACCCACATGCTCAAGTATTTAAAACTAAGTTGGCGCAGAGGAATAGTGGTCTGCCAGTCAAAGCAGGCCCTAGCTGGGGCCAGGGGAACCAACAGGGATTGAGAAGAGAAGGATTCATCCAAAGGTCCAAGGGCATTTTGAACTGTTTAGGTAATTGAAGACACCTAGGACCGCTAACAGCCAGGTTTGCAAGACGAAGAAGCATGTCATCCGCGTAGAATGGAATACGATCCTTATGGTCTTCGTACCAGGTCCATCCGGAATGCTGGGGGTTGGTGGGTATGAGATGGAATAAAGGCGCTATGGCCAAGGCAAAGAGGAGGGGAGACCAGGGGCAGCCTTGCCTGGTCCCTCCCGCTATAGGAACAGCCTCCGATAAGACCCCAATGACACGTACACCAGCTGTGAGGTTAGAATAGAGGACTCAGACCATGTTCCGAAAGCGTGATCCAAACCGGGTGCAAACCATCACCAACTGAAGATGGCTCCAGTGTACGGTATTGAAGGCCTTCTAAAGTCAATAAGGAGCAATGCTAAATCTTGTGGCAATCCATGACGGTGTGCCAAAGCTACGTGAAGGTGACGAATGCAATGTCGCATGCTCCAGGATGGCATAAAGCTACATAGCTCTGGCTGCACCAGGGTGGTCAAGACCTGTCGGAGTCTGTTTGCCAATACTGTGGTGAAGATTTTAACCTCTTAGTTGAGCAGTGAAATTGGACAATAGTTGGCACAGGACGTAGAGCGAGTTGCGTTTTGGGTATCACAACTATGGTGGCCGAGTCCAACTCTAACGGAAATGAGCCCACACGATAGACATCCTTATAAAAGGACAAGAGATGGGGGAGAATAAGTTCCCGAAATGTGAAATTGTATTCCGTAGGGAAACCATCCTGGCCTGGGGTCTTCCCAGATGCCAAACCTGAGAAAGCATCCCAGATCTCTGCCGTGAAGGGTTCGTCCAGTAGACGAGGGTCAGTAACAGATAAACTAGGAGGTGATACAGAGTCTGGAAAGTAATGAGCTGTGGTCACATCTCTATCGATGGGTCGGAATACAACTTATTATCATACTGAGCGAAGACCTGTGCTATCTCAGAAGGAGAGTTTTGTGAACAACCAGTGTCATCTATAATCTCTGGGACAATCCTGTTAGCTTGTTCATTGGAGGCCAGCCAATAGAGCAGCTTCCGGTTTTTGTCCCCCCCCCCCCCCCCCCCCCCCCCAACCATAAATCCTGGCTGCCGTGGCTCGCGAGAGTGTTTTGGCTGCTTCAAAGGAGTGTATAAGGATGTCCTCGCGGATGAGGCCTAGTTGTGGTCAGGGACTTAGCTCTAAGAGTTGTTCCAGTCAAAGGGTGCATGCGTCCAGTACGTGTGTGAGAAGAATGCTCGGATTCTTGAGCTCTGATATAACTTTTGGCGAAGCCGTGCATCACAGCTTTTCCAGCTGCTCACAGAGAACCATTGTTAATTTGGAAATATGTACTGAGTTCAGCACTCAGCGACTGGACATAGGCTTTATCCTGGAAGAACCAAGCACTAAGCGCCACATGGGGTGCAGTCCAAGTGGCCACAGCCCAAGATGGAGAAGTAGGTGTGAGTTGTCTGAGGTTCTGTGTGGCAAAATTTGAATTTGAGTTAATAGCTGCCAATCGGGGCAGGCAATAGAATAAGAACGATCCGGGAATGTGTATGGTGAGCTGCGGATGTATGTGTAAATTGGCTAAGTCTTGAATGCCAAGACCTCCAAGCGTCACAAAGGCCCAGAGTATTAACCCAATCAGTGAGTTGGCGAGCCCCAATACGTCTGGAGGTGGTGGGGGTTCCCGTACTGTCTAGGTCAGGGTCCATCACCACATTAAAATCTGCCCCTAAGACTAAGTCCCTGTGGAAGGTTTAGGAGAAGCTGCAAGAGGCTGAGAAGACAAGTATTTAGGAGTGTTCCTTTAATTTTCAGCCTATGCAAACAAACAGCTTATACTTAATTTTTTGACTCCCCAAATGATTCATGGGCTTGCGCGGCTATGGGCTCCTTTGCCTACTTCTGCTCATTTCTCTAACACATTGTATCAGGCATGACACAGGAGCACACACTCAAGCAAAAGAGATATCCAGAAATAACCTGATACCAAAAACATATCCCACGCTTTGAGTAGAAAACCAAAAAGTTGGTTAAGGATATTGGAGAGCCCAGATGCTTCTTTCTGCAAAACATATTTAGACTACTCACACTACAACCTCAAGCCTTAAACTGATCAAGTTTCTACTCCGTAGACTGCTGGGCGGGAGTAAAAGGGATTGTCCAACATGGCTGAAGAGAGGCACTTGTGTTTCTCTCTGAACCAGTCTGCAGTTTTTACTCCAAGTCTAGCTTCTGCCAGTCTACTCTAGGCTTTGGTCCATGCAACCTCAATTTCTATTCAACCAAGACCTGCTCTTTAGAGAACAGTGTCAACCTTTTAGCTCTTTTTCTTAACCCTTGCAAAAGGAACCCATTTTAGGTAATTAGGAGACATTCGCCCTTATTTTAGATGTAGCTGGGTATGCTTTAAACAAATAAAATATAATATATTGTATATTTTGAGGTATGGCTTTCAAAGCGCATACATTCTTTGCATGCATATCTAAGGAAAAACCAACTTCTGGTGAGTCTGGTATTTATAGTCCACAATTTGGAAACTACCAATACTGGCAGTGAGGATCAGAAAAAAAAATACATTTCGAAAAGGAACAATGCCAATTTAAAGAATTTTGAAGCCCTTCATGCATGTGTGTCTGACTACAGGTGCATTAATTTTGGACGCATGAATGGCTGATCGGTGTTCAGTGAAGCGAGTGCAAAATGATCTTGCAGTTTCACCCACATACCCTAAGTTGCAGGGACATACCAGCAGATAAATTACATTCTTTGATTTGCAATTTGAGAATTTGCGGGGACAAATGTTGAATCCTTGGTACATGAAGCTTTTGCCCACAATAGCCATGTCACAAGCTTTGCAGGTATTACATTTATATGTTCCTGTTATAGGCCTATCTCCATCAATTGTTTTCTGCACAAAAGAGGTACCTTCTTTAAATCTTGAATTGGTTACATGATCTTTAATATTTTTGTTCCTTCTGTGTGCGTAGATAGGCTTTGGTATTCTGTCCTGTTCTTCCAAATTACTGTTTAAGATATGCCAATGAGAGTTGATTATCTGGCGTATCTGATTATTCATGGTGGAGTGTCTAGTGACGCACACTAGACGTTCCATGGTTTCCTTACTTTTTGGTTGCAATAGGGAATCGCGGTCATAAAAATGAGCCCGTTTTAATGACATGCGTACTAACCTATGGGGATAACCTCTTGTCAAAAATGTGGTTTTGAGGATGCCCGCCTGCTTATCAAAATCATGAATATTAGAACAGTTTCTGCGCAATCTGAGGAATTGACTGAAGGGTATTCCTTCTTTCTGTGATCTAGGATGATAACTATCAAAATGCAATAATGTATTGCAAGCCATCGGTTTAGTGAATAAATCCACTTCCAATGCTCCCATATTATGCCTAATCAGGATGTCGAGGAATTCCACTTGGTTTCTACTAGTATGAAATGTGAACCGTAAGTTGGAATCACAGGCGTTAAGCCAGATTATGAATTCTTTCAACATGTCCTCAGTGTCTGTCCAAATAAAAAAGATGTCGTCTATATATCTAGACCACATATAGACAGACTCAAAAAATGGGGCCATCTGGTTGTAAATATTAATGTGTTCAAATCTGGCCATAAATATGTTGGCTACAGATGGAGCTACCAACGCCCCCATACTTACGCCTTTAACTTGTTTGTAAAGGCTATTTCCAAACTGGAATGTATTTTCTGTTAACACTATATGGATGCATTCAAGCAGAAAGGGCTTAGGGCAAGGTACTTGATATTCATCCACAAACCAGTCAATTGCAGTAAGTGCACTATCTTGAGGAATGTTGCTATATAGCGCTTCAATATCTAGTGTCACTAGTATGTTACTGTTTGTAAATGTATCCATATAGTTTTGGATCCGTTAGACTTCTCCACTTTTTCGGGTTGATGCGTTTGGGAACACTGACTTGGGCCTCATCAGGACATAGACAAAAAAAGAAAGAAAAACCACCTACAAAACAATTTTGCATAAATCAATACCTTATATACTGATTGATTTTGGGTCTCCATGTAATTACCCAATTATTGCTAACAGTGGAGTATATTTCGGGGACGCAGGCAGTTTGGCCAGGCAACGCCTCCAACTCTGTAGGGCCGTGGCTTGCAATGTTTATTGATATGGGACTATGTTCTTGGGGTCTAACAGTTTGGCATGCAAGAGACTGGGTTGTGCTTCATGCTCCAGCAGGAAAGTTCCATCTATGTTCACTCCTTCAAGCCACTGCAACTGGGCGGCCAGAGGAAACCGCTAAAAATTTGGCACCCCTGGGTCACCTCCTGCCTAAGGTTGCGCATCAGGGAGTTCAGCTGTCGAAACCACCCTGTGGGCATCGGGGCTGGTAAGTTGGCAAAAAAATCTAAAGGACTGGGTAGCATGACCATTTTGGTCAGTGAGATCCTGGCCATGATAGGTAGCTGCAGAGTACACCAGAACTGTACACATGACCAGGGGGACCGGAGTGCCCTGTCTGGGTTCCCTTCTCTTAGGTCATCTAGAGAATGAAAAATGTGGATTCCTAGGTATTTAGATAAACGTGAGTTCCAATTAAGGTTAACCAGCAGGGTCACGGGTCTGGGCTGAGGCCCCTCCATAGGGAGTAGATACGTTTTGGACTTGTTTACTTTTAGGCCTGATAGCAATCCAAAGTGTTCCAGGAGCAGTCAGGCTGTATCAGAGCCCACCATGGGATCCCTTAGATAAACCAGGAGGTCATCTACTTGCAAATAAATTATATATATCCGACCTTCTACCCTAAATGCCATTCCCTTGCCTCCCTGGCGAAATCACGCAGCCAACGGTTCAATTGCTACTGCAAATAGGAGAGGTGAGGGAGGTCACCCCTGTATTGTACCTCGTGAGATCTCATACTGTGTAGATAGTGTGTTGCCTGTTTTAACCCTTACCTTTGGACTGGTATGAAGAAGTTTCACCCTATTCTCCCCAAGGCCCATGGATCTCATGGTTTCAAACAAGTAGTCCCAACCTACTGTATCAAAGGCCTTTTCTAGGTTGATTAAAAGGACCAGTGCCTGTGCCATGGTACTTGCCTCAGGATGATATAGTATGGAGTAAAGTCTACGTAGGTTATAAGAGGTATTGCTGTACGGGATAAATCTGGCTGAATAAGGCATTTCATATGTGGGAGTAGTCTAAGTGCCAGGACCTTGCTGAGAATCTTAAAGGCCATGTTGAGCATTGAGAGTGGTCTGTAGTCTCTCACCTGAGTTCCCACCGCGTAAGTCTTGGGGAGTGGGATCACAAGCGCACTCTGGGTGGCTGCAGGGAGTCCGCCTAGTCGTAAGGATTCAGTGTCCAGCTTCACCAGCTGTGGCGCCAACTTGTGTGCAAACCTTGCATAAACTCCGCAGGTAGACCATTAGGCCTGGTGTTGTGCCGTGGCCCATGTCGGTAATAGCTTTGCGAACTTCTTGCAGTCACATCCCAAACCAGTATTATTGATCATCTCCTTTGTACAGTGTATACTGAAATATAAAAATATGGATTTGTTCATCTGATTTTCTGTTCTAAGGAGTAGTCAAATATTTTGTTTCTGAAACGTTTCTACATTTTTCGTAAATTGCATAATGAGAATATGTAGCAATTTTGTAATAATTATTTATACTTTCAGGTTTTTTTTGACGCTCTTAAAATGGTCCAATTGTGTAGCGAACAAGAAGGCGGGACATTGAGCAGCCCTGTCTTAACAGGAAGAAGTCTGAAAAACGTAGTCTTAATGTTAGGTTTTAATAGTTAACAGTTCGGTGACAGCACTGAAAAAGATGTCACCTATATTGGACTTTTGCAGCATAGCTGGTAGGAATGGCCATGGCACTCTGTCAAATACCTTTTCGGCATCCAGTGTAATTGCAGGTGCTGAAGACCAACATTTATTGGCTTATTTTAAAATGTGTTGGAAAAATCTGGTGTCACTCAACAAGCTCCCTTTCATGAGGTCTGTTATTTTGATAGATGGTAATATTGGGGACTATCTGTGAGCAGGAATATTAGCAAAAGTACTACATTCCCTTTTAAGAAGAGACATGGGTCTGTAACTAGACTGTCCTGAAAAGCCTTATTACTCCTTCAATAGTGAAGACATGCCTGTACAAGAACCAAATGCTGTCCCAGAATAGGTTTAGCAAATGATGCAGAAGAGTGACTCTAAATATTTTATAAAACGTTTGTTAGACCATCTGGTCTTAGAGCTTTCCCTAATGGAAGTGTCAGTTGCTGACGATACTTCCTCATCTGTGATATCAGTGTTTTTATTTCAGAATTGCACATTTATCAATATAGATATTGTCTCACGTAGTTACAATGCGCGATATGATGAAAAAAATACACATGACAAATCGGAGTAGATATCCGTGCTAATGAGCGCACACTGTTGCTTGCTGACTGAGGACACAATTGTAGGCATTCATTGTACCTTTTGCATCATTAATCCCATTTGGTGTGATTTATGGTTTCAGTCTTGCTAATTTTCTTGCTTTTTGTTTTAATAGGAATACAGCATGTCATAGAAAACTGTGTCCCCGACTCCAAAGATCCACGCTTCTTCTGTGAACTTTGTGAACATCATTGTGACCTGGAACCTTTGATAGAACATCTGAACAGCTTTGAACACCGGAAGGCTTATATTGTACGTTTTTCAATACAATATGTAACTTGTACATAGTTTAAAACTGCTTCGAATATAACCAAACTCTATCGGATACAGGATCCTCTTTTAAGTAGCCCCCATTGTTAGGATCTTGGAACAGTTAGTTTAACTTGTTTTGTGCCTGAGAGAGTGAAATGTAGTCGGGCTTGGCTATTTTTCTTGTTCCACAAGGGAGATCCCCTGTTTATTAGTTTTCCATGAAGTGTCTGATTGGAATACCTCTTGCTTCCTTTGCTACCATGATGGATGGCCATTTTTTCCTCACCTACCTTGTATTTTGTAACCTTAAAAACTCTGCATCAGTCACACATATAAAGTTCCTACTTTCCACAAGAACTGTTTGACAACAGATCATAGCTGTTTTGAAATGGAGAACTCCCAAAGTGTACCCACAATCATAGTGAGGGTGGCCACTATCCCATTTTATCAGCCTGAGCTGGTTGGTGATGGTAGCAAAAATCATGTCTTTATTTAAGCATTTTCAACAACAGAATGCAGTAGGAAGGAGAGAAGGGTTGAAGGCAAGACTGGGATTTTTACATGTGTTACATATAACTACAACTGGACATGGTTGCAGTTAAGGACAGTGTTATATATCCGCATAAAAGGGGTGACCTGCATCAGCTACTGTACAGGGGTCAACTGAAATGCGTTCTTAGAGGACAAAGAGAGCAGGGGACCTTATCTTACTGCTCTGACAGTTGGTTGCTGAGGCACTGGGAGCGCGCGTCACTGGGTGGAAGATGGGATGGCGTAATTACGCTGGAAGGGGTTGCCAGAAATCCTTGGGTCATGCAATGGAAGGTTGCAGTGTGGAGTAAAACTCGCTCATTAAGTTGCAATAGGTCATGCTCCAGTGCCAAGCCTGTTTAGTGGTGATGAGGGTTGGGCCAGTGGAGAGCGACACCTGGTTGCTCCTAGAAAATTAAATGAAAACGTTTCATTTTTATTTTTTAAATGCAACCTTTTTTCCTTGAAGGAAAACAGGCTGCATTTAAAAAACAATGTTGCTGTATTTACAAGCAATCACGGACATGGTGGTCTGCTGACCCCAGCAGGCCAGCACCCCTGTGATTTTAGTGAGTTCGAGGCATGTGGGCTGCTGAATTCATATCTGTGCATAGTCCGCCACCTAGTGTTGGGTCCGGATGATTGCACATTGTTGTCCTGGAAGAGTCTTCGAAGTATCACGAGATAGGTGGCTCCTCCCCTGGACTACAGTGCGCATGGGCATCGCCTCCATCCCCAGATTGTTTTTTTCCGCCATTGGGTTCGGATGTGTTTCGGTTCCCTCTATCGGAACCGATAGTTGTTCTACTTTCTACTCGAGACCAAAAGGTCTTTAGGCTGGGCGTCGGTATAGTTGCGTTCGGGTTTCTTACTGACTCTCAGCTCCGATCTCTTACTGCCCTTCCACGTGCTTTCGACGCGGACGGGCCTACACTACACCCTTTGCTATGGAGCGGACTCCATTCAAGAAGTGTCCGCTGTGTCACTCTAAATATTCGCACCTCGACGTGCACCCCGTGTGCAATACATGCTTGTCACCGGATCACCGTGAAGACACCTGCATGGCGTGTTCGAAATTTAGAAGTAAGAAGACTTTAAAGATTCGCCGGGCTAATCGGCTCCAGGCTCAATTGTCGGCTTCGGCACCCCCACCTGATGACATCTTCCAGGAATCTGTCGAGGGAGAAGACGACGTACAAGGGTCGGACTCTGGCCCCGCGTCTGAGGAAGAGACCTACGACGCGGATGAGGAGGCCTACGACGAAGTCTCCGGCGAGGTAGGGGACGACGAACTGGCTTGTGCCACGATGGGAGATAGCTCGGAGGAAGAGCATCCCCAACCAGACTCCGGGGTTACTCCCCGTTATACGGCCCAGGTCGAGGGATCGCCTTCGGGCCTTACCCAAGATCTAACTATGAGTCCTACGTCCCCGCCTCCGGGCCCGGTCACGGACATTTCTAAGAAGAAACCGAAAGTGAAGCCAACTGGTCTCGCACCCTCGGATGCAAAACAGAAACCGAAAGTGGCGTTGGTGAAGAAGGTTCTGGAGGCGTCAACTTCCACGAAACCCAAAATGGCCGACTTGAAGAGCCACGCCAAAATGGCCGACCAGAAGAGCCACGCCAAAATGGCCGACCCGAAGCCCTCTGGGTCGGCGCCGAAGGTGAAGGCCTCCGACGCGGCTGCGTCGGCACCGAAAGGGGTCGCGGACCCGAAGACGGCTTCGAAGAAGCGTCACGCCGACGGTGCGCCTAGCCATGGGGCGTCGGCCCCGAAGAAGAGGCCTACCGGCGATCGGGCTCTCGGAGACGAAGAGTCGCTCGAGCCGGTTCAGCCCTCGGCATCCCTTACAAGGAAGGTGGGGGATTCCTTAAAGCGGATCCAACAGTCCACTGTGGTTCCCAGCCAGGACACTGTAGTGCCTAGACCCACGCCGAAGCCTGTTAAGGAACAAACGCCCATTCGTTTTACCCTTCCACCCAAGTCGGCGCCGAAGGCCTTCGCGCCTAGACAGGGCGGACACTCACAGGAGGTATTGACGCCGAAAGCTGCCTTGGTGGTGTCGAAGCTTAGGCTCCAGCCGCTTGCGGTGGAGGAACGTCGTGAGGTGATCATCGACGCCAACACCGGAAAATTGTCGCTCCTCAAACGAAAGATTACGTCGGAGCCGGCCTTGGAACCTTTTAGGATTCCACTCAAGAACAAGAGGTACTCTGCAGACTCTTCGGCTCTGATGGAACCGCTGTCTCCACAAGCCCTGGAACACTCGCCGGCCCATTCCCCCGTGCCTGATGTGGACGAGGAAGAGGCAGAGTACACCTATCCTGCGTACTCGGATCCGGAAGAGGAGCATGTGCCCTGGACAGCAGGAGGCGACGCAGACGACCCGCAGTCGGGGCAGGACACTCAACTTTTCGCCACAAAGACGTCCCCGACAGAGGACTCGGCGGCCTTCAATGCATTAATAGAGAGAGCTGCAGCGAACCACGACGTCGAACTGCACTCAGACCCCGTGGATGCGGACTTCTTAGTCGACACCTTCTCGGTAGCTGAAAAACAAGTCAAGACACTACCGATGCTTAAAGGGGTGCTGAAGCATGCACAGGAGGTATTCAAGGAGCCCACCCGGGCGCGGGTGGTCAATCCTCGCATCGACAGGAAATATAAAGCGGCGCCCACCGATCCCACGTATATTAAGGGACACTTGCCATTGGACTCCCTGGTGGTTTCCAACGCTCGAAAGAGGGCGAATTCGCAGACTACTGGTGACGCTCCTCCCCCAGACAAAGAGTCCAAGATCTTTGAGGCGTCAGGCAAACACATTGCTGCACAGGCAGCGAACATCTGGAGAATCTCTAACACTCAAGCCCTGCTTGCACGTTATGATAGGGCCCATTATGACACATTAGAGGCCATCCTGCAACACTTGCCTGACCAATACAAGGAGGCGGGGGAGATGCTCATTCAGGAGGGTAAACTCATTACAAATGCATCCATCAAATGTGCCCTAGATGTGGCAGACACTGCCTCCAGGGCTATCAATACAAGTGTGTTACTTAGACGCCATGCCTGGCTTCGAATTTCGGGGTTCAAACCCGACATACAAACCACAATATTGGGTCAACCAGTGAATCCTGACCATCTGTTCGGCCCTGAGGTGGATGCCTCCCTAGAAAAGATGAAAAAAGATACCGAAACTGCCAAATCTATGGGGGCTTTACAAAGTCAGCAGTTTCGGGGTGGTTCCTTTCGCCGCTCCAATTCAAGAGGCACCTCGAGGGGTCAGGCATCCCAGTCCACACAATACTACAAGGGTAACACCCAGTCCTCGTATAGCAACAACAAGGGCAGGGGTGGCTACAGAGGCAATAACATCAAAGGCAGGGGACGTGGAAACAATGCATCCAGGTCCACCACCACCAACAAGCAGTGACGCCTTGTCACTTCCCCCCGATCACACGACACCTGTCGGGGGGAGACTCCAGCAGTTCCTGCCGGCGTGGAGGTCCATCACCACGGACAGGTGGGTGAGGTCTCTTATCCAGTACGGGTACTGTCTAGAACTTACGTCCATTCCACCGGACATACCGCCAAGAAGCCGTGCTATGTCCGACGAGCACTTGACCTTGTTGCAGCAAGAAGTTCTGGTCATGCTGCAAAAAGGGGCAATAGAGCTCGTTCCATTGCAAGAGCGGGGAACGGGGGTTTACTCCCTGTATTTTCTGATCCCCAAAAAGGACGGATCACTCAGGCCGATCCTGGACCTCAGGCCCCTGAACTGGTACATCAACTCGGAGCACTTCCATATGCTCACATTGCAGCAGGTGCTTCCCCTGCTTCAACAGGGGGACTTCCTAGCAACGCTGGATCTGAAGGATGCCTATTTTCATATTCTCCTGCATCCTTCCCACAGAAAGTATCTCAGATTCACAATCTTAGACCACCATTACCAGTTCAGAGTCCTGCCGTTCGGGGTCACCACGGCACCGAGAGTATTTACAAAATGCCTAGCGACTGTGGCGGCGCATCTCCGTCGCCAGCACGTCCATGTCTTTCCATACCTAGACGACTGGCTTATTCAGGCAAAGACGGAACAGCAGTGCGTAGACCACGTGTCACGCACCATTCACCTCCTGCACGATCTGGGATTCTCTCTGAACTACCCAAAGTCCCATCTCCAGCCCGCCCACGTGCGACAGTATCTGGGCGCGACAATCGACACTCTGGCAGCCACTGCGCAGCCGAGTTCAGTGAGAATCGCCAGTATCCAGGCGCTGATCCAACGATTCAGACCCCAACACTCGCTTCCAGCGAAGGTGTTCATGCAGTTGATAGGCATGATGGCCTCCTGCATCTCCATTGTCCCGCACGCGAGACTACATATGCGTCCGCTTCAGGAGTGCCTGGCACGTCAGTGGACTCAGGCTCATGGGCAACTGACAGACCTAGTGTTGGTGAGCGGTCGGGCGTACAACTCTCTGCATTGGTGGAATCCACAAAACCTTTGCAAGGGCCGACCATTCCAAGAGCCTGTCCCACAGATCATCCTGACGACGGACGCCTCTCTCCAGGGATGGGGAGCGCATGTACTCCACTACACTGTGCAGGGACTATGGACACTTCAGCAAAGGAAGATGCACATCAATGTGTTGGAACTGATGGCAATCTTCATGGCCTTAAAGGCGTTCAAAGTACATCTGTGCAACAAGGTCGTGTTGATCCGGACGGACAACATGACGGCCATGTACTACATCCAGAAGCAGGGAGGTACACACTCTCCACAGCTGTCTCATCTGGCTCAGAGCATGTGGAAGTGGGCCATTCAGAGGAACATCTTCCTCATGGCAGAGCATCTCCCGGGCAAGGACAATCAAATGGCGGATCTGCTCAGCAGGCACAGCCATCAGATGCACGAGTGGGAGATACATCCATCAGTTCTCCAACCGTACTTCCAAAGGTGGGGTCATCCAGAGATAGACCTGTTCGCCACAAAGGAGAACGCAAAATGCCAAAGCTTCGCCGCCAGATTCCCACACCCCCAATCACAGGGCAATGCGATGTGGATGAACTGGTCAGGCAGATTTGCGTACGCTTTTCCCCCAGCACCTCTGATACCGCTGGTGGCACGCAAGCTCAGGCAACACTCGATGACGCTCATCCTGGTTGCTCCAACGTGGGCTCGCCAACCATGGTACACCACGTTTCTGGAACTCTCCGTGGTACCGCATCAAAGGCTTCATCTCACTCCCAGCCTTCTGACGCAGAGCCATGGCGACATTCAGCACCCAGATCCGCAACAGCTCAACCTGGCGATCTGGCTCCTGAAGTCCTAGAGTTTGGCTACCTCAATCTTCCTCCCGATTGCATGGACATCATTCGGGAGGCAAGGAAGCCCACTACTAGAGCTTGTTATGCGGCTAAATGGAAGAGGTTTGTCGTCTACTGCGTGGACCACAGCATTGACCCGCTAGACGCTTCCATTCAAAACATCATATGTTACCTCTTTCACCTTTATCGTAGTAATCTAGCTTACTCTTCCATCCGCATTCACCTGTCGGCCATGGCAGCATACCTCCAGAATAGGCAGCACCTGTCACTCTTTAAGGTCCCTGCTATCAAGGCTTTTCTGGAAGGACTCAAAAGGGTCATTCCACCAAGGACTCCACCAGCTCCAGAATGGAACCTCAATGTGGTTCTTACAAGGCTGATGGGTCCTCCCTTTGAGCCACTGCACTCTTGTGAGCTACAGTTTTTAACTTGGAAGGTCGCGTTCTTAGTAGCAATCACATCGCTACGGAGGGTTAGCGAACTGCAGGCGCTCACCATCCAAGAGCCTTTCTTCCAGGTACATGCTAACAGGGTGGTGCTCCGCACTAACCCTAAGTTCTTACCCAAAGTGGTCTCACAGTTTCACATAAACCAAACAATTGAATTGCCGGTGTTTTTCCAAAACCCAGAGACGCTGGCGGAGCGTATGCTCCACACCCTTGATGTGAAGAGGGCCTTGATGTACTATGTGGACAGGACAAAAGATTTCCGCAAAACCAAACAACTTTTCGTTGCTTTTGCCACACAACACAAGGGAAATGCAATCTCCAAAGCAGGAATCGCTAGATGGATAGTAAAGTGCATTCAGATCTGTTACGCTAAAGCTAAGCGCACTCTCACTATCCCACCGAGGGCCCACTCCACTAGGAAGTTGGGGGCCTCTATGGCTTTCTTAGGTAACATTCCCTTAGAAGACATCTGTAGAGCAGCCACATGGTCTACCACTCATACTTTCACTAAGCACTACTGTGTAGACGTGCATTCCAAACAACAGGCAGCTGTTGGTCAGGCTGTTCTAAAAACGCTTTTTCAGACTGCTGCAGCTGGCACGGGCGGCCGCCGCTAATGGAGGGACTGCTATGTATTCTATGCACAGATATGAATTCAGCAGCCCACATGCCTCGAACTGCAAATGCTACTTACCAGTATGCATCTGTTCTTGGCATGTAGGGCTGCTGACATTCATATCGCCCACCCTCCTCCCCGGCGCCTGTAGCAGCTGCAGTATGTATTCATATACACACATATGCTCATAGCATGGTCATCACTCACTTTCTTCACTCCATCTCTGCCAATGGCTAAAAACAATCTGGGGATGGAGGCGATGCCCATGCGCACTGTAGTCCAGGGGAGGAGCCACCTATCTCGTGATACTTCGAAGACTCTTCCAGGACAACAATGTGCAATCATCCGGACCCAACACTAGGTGGCGGACTATGCACAGATATGAATGTCAGCAGCCCTACATGCCAAGAACAGATGCATACTGGTAAGTAGCATTTGCATTCCTAGGGGGTTGCAAATTGTGACCTACCTTATTAATATTCAAGAGGTGATTATGGTAGTGGGCACAGGGAAATCATGGGTGTAGTCGATTTGTTGTGTGATAATTCTTATTAGGCCATTTTAGGAGAGAGCTTATATTGTTACAACTGTAAACATACTTGTAATTTTATTATAGCATGGCTTGTGTGATAGCTTATGCTCAATATAGTGGTTTTAATCGGTTATAAGTCAGTGCTAAAGCAATAAGCCTAAATAATACATTAGGAAACGTTATTTCAGATGCCATAGGTCTGATCTTTTATCATGTAAAGTTACAGCAATTGCAGTAGACTTATGTATTTTGAAATGCTTATGTTAAAACCAGTAGCTCTTTAAGGGTGCCTTGGTAAGTCCTACAGATGTATATTTTGATACATTGAATCTCATGTGTTACCTTTGTAGGCACGAATTTTGGTGTTGACTGAACCTTTGGCAACACCGCAGGAGCATAAGATTTGCATTGTAATAATTCTTGCGAGAAATTCTTTCAGATGGCCTTACCGGCTTCGTTGTTTCGCCCAGGATATTGTATTCAAACAAATGGTTAAAAATGCATGCATACATATAAACAGAGGAGCTTTGGGTCAGCCCTTTTCTGCCATTGATCTTATGAGTTATTTGTACTCTGCTGACAACCGTTACATCATGGGACTGTGGTTTGGCCACTTACGCAATTGTCTCTCTTGCCCTATGAAGGGCAGCATTTGTCTGATCCCATCTGCACCTCCACCTTAAAAGGAGTATGTTTTAATACCAGAGCTGCTGGAACTACACTCTTTTTAGCTTTCAGTTTTCTCCTTTTGCGGGCACTATTTAGTTAGTTTCTCTGTTCTTTTTAGTCTCATTGTTTAGAGATTACCACAGCTCTCCAAGCAGTGCCCTTTGTTTGCTGTTTATTTAACCTGTAGTGAGTGTACCTAATGCTGCCACAGGCTCTAACCTGGTGACCATCATATATATGTATTTCCATAGTGTATCATTGTTTTACTACTCCAAGATGTCCAGCATGTGGGTTTTTAATGTGGTGACCATGGTGGTGGTACTTTGACAGTGATCCGCTATGAACAATGCTATTGCCCGAGGCCACCCGTTGCTATATATATTTGTTTTTGCAATATTACGTCTGCCATCGTTAGGCCGTAGCATGTTCATTTATCTTGCCTATCATTTTGAGTTTGTTTGTGTTTTCCTTTAGTTCTGCTAGTGCATGCTTGCAAGAATGAGCCAGTTGTTGAATGAAGGGATGCAGGAGTGCAAGAATGAGTGGGGTGATGAGTGTGATATGACATTGAGTGCCTCAGCCCATCAGTGACTAAAGAGGCACTTTAATTTCAGCTAGGGACCCACGTCTGGGCATACCCTTCCAATTTAGGGCGAACAAAGCAAACGCATGGACGGAGCGCTGAAGTTGGCAGGGTATGCAGAGACGCGAGTCCCTTGCTCACTTTGCCACTGGATTCAAGCTATCCTGACTGATGAGGGGTGTTGCCCTGAAACCGGTCCCAGGATGCTTGTTTCCGGTCCAGGAAAGACCTGGCTTTGTAGGTCGGGCTAGACTATTCCCATGGCGCACTGGGTCAAGACTAATTTGCATATAGATGGGTCTGAACTGGGGTGATGAAGTGAGCTAAAGAACGATGTTGGATTCAACCCAGATTTGTGACTGCGCTTGGTCCATCATCTCCTTGTGTTTACTTTCATTTATAAGCCAAAACAGTTGGCACTGTCAGTGCTAGTTTTGTACTTCAGTGCTTGTTTTGCAGCATGAATCTTTCTGGATTCTCATGGTGTGCATTATTCCACATTTTTTTCTTCTTCTTGAGTTGGCATTGTTGACTATTTGGTGCGGTGCCTGTCTCGGATAACATCAGGTGTATGCCCCGGGTGCTCCACTGCATGATCACCAGCTAAAGTTTCTTTATTTTCTGCCATTGGGTCATGGCACATTGAAGGGAGATTTCGGACAGGCAGCAAAATATTTTTTTGTGTCCGAGGAACACCAAAGAAGAACCTGAACTGACTGTAAAAACAGTCGGGCACCGAAGAACAACAAAAGTCACTGAAGAAGTTCACAGGTTTTCTGCCGAAGGTATTGTTGTTTTTTAGTTTTTTTAACCCTAGCAGACCACGAGGTCCCTCAACCGAACGGTCAAAGAATAAAGGCAAGACATGGAACACATGCTGTCCAGGTTCAGTTTGCACAGAAGGATAGCTTTCGAGTGTGCAGCTTTCGAGAGTGCAACTTGTCCCGGCTCAGAGACCACACAAACCAGAGGACTGCGGCGTCTGTGCCGAGTTCCCACTTAAAACCCTCAAAACGAGAGAAAAGCAGCAGTGGACCACTATGCAACGGCAAAGGCCCAAAACAGACTCCTAGGACAGAGGAGACCTATAGCGAAGACAACCCAGAAATGGTGCAGCAACAAGATTATGATGCTGATGCGGTCAATGGAGCGAGGGGAAAACCACAGAAGAAGCAGTTGTTGAAATGCACAACAACCTGAGACCGAAGATACTGTAGAAAATCAGGACAGAGCTGAAGGGGTTGGACTCCAAAACCAAGAGGCCTGCTTTGAGCTCAAAGCCCGCAAAACCCAAACAGAGGCACAGAAAGCCTCTTGAATCTAATTGGAAATATACAGCTGAAGACAAACTCTCTGTTCCAACCTCAGCCCCAAAAGGGGAACCGGAGCATGTGAGGGAGAAGTAGTCTCGCAAAGGGG
This sequence comes from Lissotriton vulgaris, assembly GCF_964263255.1. NCBI lineage: Eukaryota > Metazoa > Chordata > Amphibia > Caudata > Salamandridae > Lissotriton > Lissotriton vulgaris. The sequence continues at coordinate 1,297,797,145 of NC_141691.1, forward strand.
ATGCCTGTTTGTTGATGTCGATGCTGAGAAAAAAACACTCCACTTCAAAAAGAAGAGGAGTCCTGAGGCCAAAATTGGAGACCCTAATCAGAAGGAAGGAGGAGTTCAATGACTGCTTGAGGGGAACCAAGATTCTGTTTCGGCCTCTGAAGGATACACTGGTCGAAGGCAAATTGTTGGAGCCTGAACTCCTGATAATAGGAGAGCAGAAAGAGGCCTTCAAATCCGAGGAGAAATTAAACTAAATCCCCTACCAGAGAAAATGTTCAATGCTGACACCTGGTAGGACTAGTAGGACATTTATGCCGATTTGCAAGAGGGAGCTGTGGACACCTACTCTTCAAAGACCTGCCACCGAACGACTGATCCGTGTACAACGCAATGGTGGTGAAACGGCTGGCGGACACTTACGGTGTAGAATTTGAGGAAGAACAAGGAGTCATGCGTCCTACTTGCGACCTTACTGCCATCACAGCAAAGGAGCCAGTTCCTCCTAGTGCTGCTAAGCGTGCTGGACCAGAGAAGGGAGGCCTTTAGAAAGCCAGCCACGCGAAGGCTGTCACTCAAAGTGTGGAGTAAAAGTACAGGCACTCCACACACAGCCCTGCATACATTTGGGGATCTGTAGATGCTGATTCTATTAGTCTCCATGACTCAGTGGGCCAACATGGCCAGCATCAAGGGACTCACGACCTGAGAGAGCCAGCGGGTGAACATAGTAGGCAGGACAATGGAGAGATCATCGGCAGCCCAGTGGATAATCACCTACTTCAGTGCCCTACTGAACGGGTATATCCACCAACAGTGGGAAGATGCCCCCCTCCCAAAGGCCAAATGACCAGAGAATGCCATCCCGAGGCCATATTTTAATTATAAGGGGGAGGGCACGTGGCCCAAACCCTAAGAGGCCCCGGAAGCCCCATCCCCCGAAGCACTGTTATAAATATAGGGAAGGATAATGCACGACCCCCCTCTCAGAGCATGAAGAGGCCTTGGGGACCCCAACTCCGGGACTGATTTATTTTATTAAGGTGACGTTGGAATGCAGCCTACCCTCCCCAAGCCTTTTTAGACCCCAATAATGTATTTTTGCCCCACGCCCCATGGACCCCATCTGTAGGGAGCTGACTCGTGTCAAGAATCCAGGGGTTCCCTTATGAGTGGATAGGGGCTTGCTGTGCAATCCCAAATTGCTCTATTAAGGGTCTCCCTGGGCAAAGCACTAGGCTACGCTAGCGTAGTTTGCGAAGTTTGCACAACTTCGCACTACGCGAACTGCATGTAGCACAGTGCAAACATGCGTAGCGTAGTGCAGCGGTCATTGTTTGCTTGCTTGCGGTCCTCAACGTCAAGTTGGCGACTGCGAGCAAGTAAAATGACATCCGTGCGAGACTTTTTCCTTGTTCGCGATCAGCAACATCAAGTTGCTGATCGCGAGCATGGAAAATAAACCTCCAAGCGAGACTCAACGCGGGGAGGTCAGGTTTCTCATTGCGAGTGGTCGTGCATGCTCGCGATGAGAAACTGCCAGTCCGCGTTGAGAAAGCTGCAGCTCGAGTAAAAATCTACTCGAGCGGCAGAAAAATTCAGCTTGCTCTGTGCAAGATGGCGTTTTCAATGATTGTACAGTGCCGGATGCTTGTCCGCACTGTGCAATCATTGAAAACGACATCTTGCACAGTGCGAACATGTTACTACGCATTTCGCGTAGTGCTACGCGTAGCTCGCGACGTGCACATTGTGTAGCTATGCGTAGCGCTACTTCGCGAACTACTCCCACCCCTAATTAAGGGATAGTGGGGTTGAGAAGCCATAGGCTCAACATAGAGGAGTGTAAGACATTAAGGCATTTGCAAATACACACCATGATCAATAAATGACACACACAACTCTAGAAGGAGATCCACACAAATTTATACAAATAGCAAGTAATTTATATATATTTAGGCATCTGCGAAAAATCATTCCGGTAAGTGTAATGTAAATTCTTTTCACTTTAAAAAGTGGACACAGTGCAATTTGAGTTCTGCAGTGTTATCCTACAGAAAGAACACGTTCTGCAAACAGCTATAGTACAGTGACTTACCAGACCAATCTTCAGGAGTTAAAGTGAGTGGTGGGCATTTTAGGCAGCACCAGCAGTACACCATCAGTTGAACGAAGGCAGCAGGGTGCAAAACCGGGTCGGGAACCCAATGCTTTTCACAGGACATCGGTCACTGCGGAAAGAGGCTGCAGGCTCTGGCCAGGAGGCCATTCGGGCTGATCCAACAAGTGGACTCTGGCATTGTGATACTCTGGGATGGGAAGACACCTTTGGTCCTCTTTTCCAAGGTCCAGTGGCGATAGGTGCAAGGGTGTCCTTATGCTTCAAGTTTTTCCTTACCAGAGCAGTCACGGTTGAGGGATCCTGCCTGCAGAGGCTGCAGGCAATGTTGGGAAGACCAGGAGGAGGGTTTAAAGCTTGATGGACTCGAGCTCTGGAGGGTTAAGGACCTGGTTGTCACCGGTGGCCTACTTCAACTTGGGCTGTAGGCGACTGGTGCATTGGTGGCTTCGGGTGTCGGATTTTGGCAGTTCCGAAGGCCTCCGTTTTCTCTTTTGGAGTTTCTTTAGAACAGCACTACTGTTCATGGGTGGTCTTGAGTGTTTTTCAACAGCAGGCAGTCCTCCCAGGTTTCTGGAGTCAACAGCTGCAGGACGAGTCGACTTTGGTGCAGTTTTCGATGAGGGATGCAGACAGGCCGGCAGGGTAGGTACCAGGTCAGCTGCTTCTTGTCTCCTCTGCTTTTGCCACTCTTCTGTACTCTCTCTTCTTCTTAGTTTGTCAGGATACCCTGCTCTGGAACCAGGGCCTCCCCTAAATACTGAATTTAGAGGTGTGAGGGGGAGTGTAATGCAATCTTGGGGTCACTACGCCCCCTATATGACCACTTCCTGTGGGAAGTGGGTATAAGCCTGGCCCAGAATTCCTAAATATGCCATCACAAATGGGGCTACTTCTGAAAAATTGTGTCCACATCACAGTAGCCCACCTAAGGGGTGGTACTAGCCTGGATGTGGAACACTTCCCTGACTAGCTCATTTTCAGGCATTTCCAGTTGCCAGTGGGGCATTGGACAAAGTGGTCGGCTTCCTCTCCATATTTGCATTTCAAAGGTGGTAGCCCCTTGAGGCTTGCTGCCTAAGGAATGGTAATAAGCAGGTCATCCTGTGGGAGGGGGTGTTAAATACTCTTCAAGCTTTTGTTCTGGGTCTCCTCAGCAGAGCAGAGGCAGAAGGTCAGAACAGTTTTTGGGTGGCAGGCTGACAAACGACTCGGCAAGTACACCAGAGGCTGGTAGGTTTTCAGGGGGCACTAGGTAAATCTCACACTGGTATAAGTGTGGGTTTATTAATACAAGATATTTGATACCAAACATCCCTATCGTCAGTGAAGCCATCATGTAGCTGGGTAACTAGTTTTCACCAATGTCCAGGACGTGTTCTAAAATGACTTCCCTGGTCACTTGTACAGGCATTAATAGGACTGAGCAGCATGGGGCATATCTGCTCATGCAGGTATGCCCTCGCTAGTAATATTTACCGTGCCTTAGGGCTGTCAAGCCTGCTGTAGGCGTGACTTACAAATATTACATGCAATGATAGGGGACATGACGCCCAGGTATTGTCTTTTAACTTTTGTCTGCTCCAGGACACAGAGCCTACGATATCAGACGTGCATGTGCTTGGTGAGGGTTTCCTTAGTGACACAATTTGTGCTGCTGCCCTTAGGGACCCTCTTTTTTACCGTAGGCCTTAGGTAGCAGGGGGTACTGTTTACTAGGAACTTACAGAGGGTGCTAAAGTATTTTCCAATGGGGGAACAATTGTACAGTTTTTAGAGAAAGAACATGTGGCATGTGGCATGTGGGACCTGGTTAGTAGGAATCCAGTATACTTCAGTCAAAGTTGCATCAAATACCAGGCAAAAAGTGGTGGTGGTGGGGTGGGGGGGTATAGCATTAAAAACCGTGTTCGAGGCATGAGTGCTGTAGAAACACATGCTTTGCATACTTTTGCCATCTAGTGTTGGTACTGGATATTTGCAAGTTGTTTTTCTTCTAAGAAGGCTTTCCAGTCACAAGATAAGGGGACTCATCCTTTCGGTGATGGTGTGCATGGGCACCAACCCCATTGTAATATTGTTTTTTTCCGCCATCTGGTTTGGACGTGTATTGCTGCACTCCTGTTGAAAACCAGCCTTTGAGTTCCCCTCTGTGCGTAATCCACTCTACCCTCGAAGGTATTGATTTCGTATGCGATTCCCCACTTCTCGGAGTGTCGTTTCGGTCAACCAAATCTCCATTTTCGATCAGAAAGCTTTGTGGGTTGCCTTCGGGCCTAACCGCATCGGTCCAGATTTTCGTCGATGGAACGGACTCCGTTCAAATTCTGTCCTCAGTGCCACATAAAGTATCCGCTCATCGACTCACACCAGGTGTGTAACCTGTGCTTCTGTAGTAAGGGATCTCTGTGTATAGTCATAATCTAGTGAATAGTCCCGCCCATGTGCGTGGACCCCGAAGCAATCAAAAATAATCTCTTATGGTTTCGAAAAATGCAGAACTGCACAGACACTTAAGAGAGAATTAAAGACATATAATGCAGCCTATAAAACCAGGCTACACTGTCCAGTACTTCAGCTGGAAATTCCACCAAAAATCCACAAACAGCAAAGTCTGTCCAGATTTCCCTTGCTTCAGCAGCAAAAACCCTCTGGAATGATAGAGAGGAAGACATGGAAAGACAAGCCCAATAGGCTGCCATTATGTGGCTCAAAACAGGATACTGTGCCTTTAAGAGAACTTTCCAGAACTTCACAGTATCCCAGAATGCACTGCAGGCCCCTTTTACTTTCAGTTCTTTTTGAAGGCGTAAGACGCCAGACCTGTAGCATTCCTTACATGAATATCTCTCTCCACCGGGGAGGAGGGCGGGCGCTTATGACTATAACAGAGATACCCCTACTACAGTACTGGAGTCACAGGACAGAAACTACTCCTTCTGTAGTAGGGGATCTCTGTGTATAGTCATAATCTAGTGAATAGAATTGCAAGCCCATCCCCACACCAAAGCGGCGGTGGAGAAACGAGAAATAACACCACTATTGTGCGAACAAATTTCGCAGCGAAGCCTGCCCAACCTGAGCGTCTGCCCTGGCATCAGTGTCCAGGCAGTAATGCTTGGCAAAGGTATGGACCGACTTCCAAGTGGCGGCTTTGCAGATTTCTGCAATAGGAACATTACGGAACAAAGCAGTCGTGGCAGCTTTGCCCCTGGTGGAATGAGCCTTAGGTTTACCCCGTAAGGTCTTATTAGCCTTTTGGTAACACAGTTGTATGCAGGACACAATCCACCTAGCGATGGACTGCTTAGAGGTAGCAAGACCCGTCCTGACTGATCCATAATTGATGAACAATTGATCTGACCTACGAATATCTTTGGTCTTATCCAGATAAAATTTCAACACCCTCCTAACATCCAGGGAATGTAAAGACCTTTCCGCTGGAGATGAAGGATTCTGAAAAAACGTAGGCAAAGTTATAGTCTGGTTGACATGAAAATCAGAAATAACCTTGGGAAGAAATTTAGGGTGAGTACGCATAACAACCTTAGCAGCATGAAATACAGTATAAGGTTCTTGGCAACACAACGCCTGAATTTCACTCACCCTGCGGGCCGATGTAATGGCCACGAGGAACGCCGCCTTCCAGGACAGGTGCTGCAACGAAGCCTTATGAATAGGTTCAAAAGGCTCCTTCATCAATCTTGACAGCACCACATTCAATTCCCATGAAGGCGAAGGAAGCCTGACAGGAGGGAATACTTTCTTCAAGCCTTCCAAAAAATCTTTGATCACAGGGATCTGGAAGAAGGAAGTCTGTGAAGGGCATTTCCTGTAGGCAGTCAATTCAGCTAGATGAATTTTAATGGAATGAACATTAAGGCCAGACCGCGCCAAATGTAGAAGGTAATTTCTAGCTGAAGTACTGGACAGTGTAGCCTGGTTTTATAGGCTGCATTATCTGTCTTTAATTCTCTCTTAAGTGTCTGTGCAGTTCTGCATTTTTCAACACCGTAAGATTATTTTTGATTGCTCCGGGGTCCACGCACATGGCGGGACTATTCACTAGATTATGACTATAACAGAGATACCCCTACTACAGAACTGGAGTTACAAGACAAACTACTCCTTGTCTCCGGAGCACAAAGAAGAAGACTGCGATGCTTGCAGATTATTTCAGTTGTTGGGCTCGACGTCCAAAGATGCAGCATCAGAATATCGAGTAAATGCTGGATATCTTTGGTGAAGAGTCAGAGCAAGAATAAATTGATGCATCAGCGGTGGAGAGGCAGCAAGAAGACTTCTCGGGGCTGGAGTTGGATTCGGACCTCGTGATATACCTAGACGTCCAACAAGTTTGGCAGGGACTGTTGCATGAAACAAACACATTTCTCTGTAAATAGTAAGACTCTCCCACATCAATCACATTCAAAGGAAATGGGAAAAAAAAGGTATTCACAAGAATCTGTTTGGGAATTATTCCAGGCCATCAGGGCAAAAACAGAGCTTTCTCTATCAAGGGGCCCCCTCAAATATGTGGGGGGCTAAAACTCTCAGCCAGGTATGGCTAAAGCACTCGTCACACACAGTAAAATAGTATTTTGGCACCCCCTCCCCCATTTCCTCCTTATCCATGAATTCCATCACTACCACTCACCAACAGTGCACCTCATTCTCTATAGCACCTTTCAGACAAACATTTAATTTTTTTATAGCCCTACTAACAGTCTACTCAGACTCAGCTCTTTGATCTTCATGGTACACGTTCTTTGTAGCAGGCACATTATCCCTCTGCGCTGTGTGGGTGGCAGGAGTGCACATGTGAGTGCACAGTGAGCGATGCATCAGTGTGAGAGTGAGGCGAGAGGAGTGACTGCAGGGTGAGTGAGGTGACCATATGAATTTAGGTGCGGATGTAAGTGCAGAGTGGGACGAATGAATGTATGGTTAGTGATGGGCTTGCTTGAGCAACACTACATATTGAGCAGTGAGGGGGTCAGGTGAGTGAAGTGTCACATGACTGCATGTTGAGTAGTGTGCTTGTGTGACTGCAGAGTAAGGTACAGGGCAAACTGCACAAGTGCTTTGTGAGTGTAGAGTGATGACTGTGAGTGCAGGGTGATCAGTGCGAGTGCAGGGTGAGCGGGTGAATGGTGTGAGTGCATGGTGATCAGTGTGAGTGCATATTGATCGCTGTGAGTGCAGGGTGAGTGTGAAAGTGAAGGGCGAGAATGAATGAGTGCGTTGTCTGAATGCAGGGTGCATTCCCAGACACTTGAGGTAACTCAGCATGTTATTGATAGCGGCGTAGGGTACACAAATAAGCAGTCACCTAAAGCTGTATTTTCAGTACTTATATTTGCGTACTTTGAACAGCAAATATAAATAGAAAGCACTTTTATTTGTTCTAGGGCTGCCTGAGTGATCCTTGACTGATAATTAAAGGGAACAACGAGAGAAAAGTCATATTACAAATCAATACAAGCATCTTTATTTATAACCTGTATTTAGTGTCAAGACAAGCACAAGCAATTTGCAGGCTCTTTAACCCATCCATAGCATTTTCTTTTGGCAACTTTAAGCCATTTTAGCCGGCTGTGGACGTTGTGCGCCTGCCTGTGTCATTTTAAAAGAAATGTAGTCTCCTTTCTGGGAAGAGGAGGAGTTAAATTCCTAAGGCTGAAATGATGCAGCTGCAGTGGGAGGCAAGGAGTCTCCTCTGCTTTGAAACTAAACACAAAGGAACAGATTGTCCATAGTGGACAGTCTGTTCTTTTGCTTTCGGTTTTAGCATAGGAGGCTCCTTGCCTCCCACTGCAGCTAAAGCATTAGAAATTAACAAGTTCATCGGAAAAGAGATTGTTAGGGCAGTTTGAGCAAGGGCTCTGTTCTGGTTCTGAAAGGTTATTTCTCCTTCTGTAACTTTGGTAGTTTTATCAGAATGAAGCTTTGCTAGTCTAAATAATACGATTTGGAAGTTGATTGGACTGCTCTAGGATGCTTGTGGAATTAAAATAAGAATGAGTACGCCGTGCCCCATAGATTCCCCCTCCCTCCCTTCCCCTCCCTAGAACCCTCTGTTACTGCCAAAGCCTCGGCCAATTCCTCTCCAACCCCCCCCCCCCCCCCCAACCCCCCCACCTCCCTTCCAAAAAACCCTTTTATCTGATGTAGATTTAATTTCAGCCAAGTCCTTCATAGCCAGGCGACGGTAAACCCCAGGAAACAAAGAAGAAAAGGCAGCAAGCAGTGGAATGCAGGAACTTTATACTTTATACACACAAATTTCACGGCACTTCCTGCACTCTCTGCTGCTGTCCCATCATTGGTGGAACGTCAGTGGTGACGTTCCTACCTGCTAATTTGCTGCTGCTGCTCCGGAGTTCTCTTATCAAAAATCCCCATTTGAAATGGAGCATGACTTTCGATCGTAGCACAGTACAAAGGTTGGATTTTACAGTGCGGAGCGCGCCCCCCCCCCCCCCCCCCCCCCTGGGATGGTGTCGCGCCCCCCCAGGGGGGTCGCACAGATTGAAGAACAATGACCTAGACAATGTTTCAGACGCCCGTCTTCCGTCTCGGCACCAAGTTAACCCAAATCCTCTGTGGAACTGAAGCCCTCTGGTTCCAACCCCAAATCAGGCTCGGTGCGGAAATCCTCCACGCTGTAAATAAACCAGCCTTCGGAGGCAAAATCTTTCACGCCCAAAGGTCATTTCATCTTTGCAGCAAAACCTTCTGCGGTCAAAAAAGCAACGGTCAATATTTACACAAGATAATACCCTGAGCAGCCCGACTACCAGCGCATACCCCACGATATGGGGAAACCTAAGTACGCAAAGCAACTAAATATAGTTCTTTGTTGAGACCGAAATATTGGTGTCACCAGTTTACTTATTGTTTTTTCATGTTAAAGACAGGATAATTACTTGTAGATTAGGTATAAGACAACTCATTTACACCTGCAATTATTAATCACTACTCGCACAGACTGTGCTCCTATATTAATTGATGTGTGAATAATTGTAATGTACCACTTAGTTTCATATGACTGAGTCGAATACTGTAACAACAAGGAGCATGTATATTGAAGGTTCTGTGAAACTACAAAAATCTCAAAGAATTATTAAAAAAAATAAGTTTCAGGCCCACCAAAAGCTATGGAAACTGCACTTCTTAAGGGCTGAGTTGTCCAAAAAACGCCAAGTGCTGACCTCGCTGTGATGTTCCCAATCCTGTGGGGCCTGTAGACTAAATTGAGGTTGGCCCTGGTCCCTAGAGAGAAAAAGAATTGCTGACCTGCTGTAACACAGAGACCAATTGACCAGTGGGTACTGGACTAGGACTGAACTCCCCTGGGGCATCATGAAAGATAGAATCTTGAGACAGTCTCAAATCCTGAAGTTCATGGATGCCAGGGTGCACCCAGGAAACTTATTGCATCTTATTTATCCCGTAACACCAGCATCATGACCACTTCTTGGTTGGACAGCGGTAAAGGAGAAAAGTGCACTGAGCACTCGAAGATTACTGGACCTGACAGGTAACTGACCTGAGTGTTCCCTGTGACTAGCCTCTAACCTCTTGTGGCAGGTCCAAGTAAAGAGAAGTAGCCATACTAGCCAGTTGGCTGTTGACTGCTAAACCACTTACAATGATTTATTGCATTTCTAACTAATTTTTTTTATCTGTAAAAATACATACCTCTTGTTTCCCTATATACATTTTTGTTGTGTTGGTGTCTATTTTAAGATAAAAATATACTCTAATTTTATAAATTGGTGTCTGATATTTATTGTGGTGTTTCTTACTTATTAACTGTTTTGGTCGTTTACATGCCTTACACTTGTTTCTTTGATAAGCCTATCTGATCTGTGCCACAGCTACCCAGGACTGAGCTAATGGTTTATTAAAGAAAAGTAACTGGACCATATAAAAATGGTGAGATAATTACACAGTGTGTACTCTTAACCACATTACGTAATTCACTTTCCTACAGTGCTATTACTTAGTTTCTCCTGTGATCTATAGTCGGTCCAGTGTTGTGGCATCCCAGTACATTGAGTGACTTCATGCTTTACTTTGTGCTTTGTCAACAGGCTAAAGAATTTCCATTCTTGCTAAAAGTTCCTCCAGCTCAGAATGAAGACAGGGTAACATTTCTGAGACGGATGGCATTGGATATTGAGCGGGACGAGGGACTTAAACTGTATCGAGTAAGTTGGACAACATACAAAATGTTGTGGAATTATTTTGTTGATTCATTTAACATATGGCAGACTTGTGACATTCACATTTGCTCTCACAGTTTTCATACTGGTGTAATTCTCCTGAAGATCAGGCTGAGAAAGTGTGAAATTTATTTTTTTCCATCTTTATTTATAATCGGAGGAACGAGGTGTCATTCATCCTCCCGCCAAAGCAAATAGGAATCTCGGCAGATGTTCTGACTTAGTTAATATTTTTACTTGATAAACCACAGAGGTAATCAGAAACGTCAACTTTCTTTTCATGTTACTTAGAAGGATCCTGTCCTTACTACAGCTTCCTCTCCATGTTGAGTTGACCAGAGCCTTGGTGTTGTGCCAACTGTGCTACTTCAATGTTTGCGTTGCAGCACCATAGAAGCAAATATTGATACTCTTGAAACTAAAGTCAAGCAGCGAGACAATGTCAATTTAAAGAAATTTTCTTGCAATTAACCTGTCTTGAATAAATTATGTAGGTTTCCAGTACAGAAAGTTGTATTCATAATCCTCTGTGCAGTAATCTGTACTCGTGTGAGTCATAATCCCAGCTCAAGAAAAGTGACTCATGAATGAATTACAAGTTCAGAAACGTGGGTCTCTCTCAATGTGGCAAGATCTCATCTACATTCACAACCTCCATCCATTTACTGGACACAGTCTTGAAGGTAGTGATAAGCAAAGTCTTTCCTTCTAACGGCAGTTTAACTTTTATATTTCCTCGCTCTGCAGAGGCGTTACTTCATCTCTTCAGGTCATTTCTGGCCCTGATGTTTTTGTGCATGCCACTTATTATCTGACTCAGGTTGTGAATTCCTGTCCCAACAAGGGAACTTGATGCCCAGTGGCTCCAATTTCCAAATAATTTACCGCTTTGGAGATACAACAGTGGGACTATTAGCTCGACTGGGAAATGATGAAGCATGTGACCACATACAAGATACAAACACCAAAGAGTTGTATTTACATGTTAAGTGCCTTATTTCGTTTAACTGGGGACTATGTCTTCGGAGCTATGAAACTGGACTGGCAGAAAATGCTCTTCTCCAGGCTTGGAGAAGTGGTTGAACTTTTATATACAAAGCAGAACCCTTTCATTTTCTACTGCTCCCACCATGACCCCTATTGGATTTTAAGTACTGGCCTCCAGGCCCTTGCCAGTACTGGTTGTAAAACAAACGCGTACAGCTGTTTGTATTTCCTCCAACCGAGTTACTCCTTTAGTTCTTCCCAATGGGCCTCCGTAAGCCGGGGCACAGCACCCCACTCTAGGAAGGACCGCTCATCATTCACTTTGTCCCCATCAGGTGCCCTGTACACTCCTAGGTGATCACGGAGTAATGCATTGATTTAGAGCTTCCCCTCTATGGATGCACCGTCTGCTCAGACCAATGATCGTATCAGCGAGGGGACTGGGGGAAGTCTCTCTTTTAAGCAGCCACATCAGTAATCGCCCCGATTTGTCTCCTCTGTGTAGGTGGTGCCTATACTCTTGCCTTGTTTAGCAGTCCAGTCTGTCCAATATATCCATGCTAATTATTACTTAAGTCAATTTATGTGAATGTTTGGAAGATAAAGGTTACAAAATGGCAGTTTGTGTTTCTCCATTCACATATTTTTCATAGATTTGCATACTTTAGTAATTTTCAGTTGTAGAGCTGGTAGTCCCTCTGTAACCCTCCAACAGCAGTGTCCTCCTTAATAGCCCAAAGGACTGAGACATTGGCTTTAACGTTTAGAACTCAGAAAAATATTTGAAATCTCAGCCAATCGTAAAGTATTCTGCACCCAACTACCACTGGAGGCCATTTTTGTAGGCAGCTGGCTCTGTATATACTATACGATCCATCTTATACTTTATTTCGGCATAAATACCTTTAAAAGTTTTCACATACATTGTTCAAAGAGAAACAGGTCATATTAAAAATGCATTAATTCGTATAAGAATTCATAAAAATTAGAAATAATTCTGCTAAGACACACAAAGTATCACTGGAGTTAAAAGAGCTTGCAAAAGTTAAAAATAGGATAATCATATGTACAGAAGATAAAACGGCCCAAAAGCACATTCTTGGTAATTGCACAAAAAAAGTTTTGCTTATTGGCCAGAATACTAAAACCAATTAATATACAATAAAACAAGCAGGAGCCTGGGTAGCATCTCGGTTAGTGATGTTGTTCCCAAACGTTGCAGTATAAGCCATTTAACTGCTGTTAACCACCCCCACTGCGTTCTGTACTTCTACCTTGCAACTTTGTCCTGATACCCCAAATGTGGCCAAGGAACGCAGCAACTGCTCAAACAAAGGCAGATCTTGTGTCTAATTTTAAGATACTCAAAGGTTCCTGGAAGTTCTACGTGGACAGTTGCTGACAGATGGGGTTAATCCATTTCAGTCTAGGACTTGCATAGGCAGGACAAACAGCACATGGGCTACGGACTCCACAGGAGCCTTGCATCCTGGACAGTTGCTAGGGCATGGATCTTTAACATGCCACTTGGCTTTTACCTCGTTCACTAGGCGAGTACCAAGCCTAAATTGGATGTACATCTTCGTCGACACCAGACCTCATCATAGACTAGGCTCCAATTGAAGTAGACGCCGAAGAACAACAGCACGAAGACATTTCTTCCAAAGCAGAGGATTCAGCTTCTGGAGTCGAGGATCAATCCGAAGATGAAGATCTTCCAGCTGGTCAACAGGTCATGAGTACAGACGTCGACCCTGTTCACCCCACCATACCGGGACAGGGTTCGGTTCCACCTCCACCTTTGGGTCCAGGTGCATTCCGACCAAAACCTTCTGGCCCGGCAGCGAAGCCTCCAGTCGACTTGGGCTCAAGTCAGTCTGTCGGTCCCAAAAAGCAGAAGGTCCTTAAGCCAAAATTAACACCGGCACCAAAGCATCCTTCGGTACTGAAAGTGGTGGAACAGAAAACAAGTTTGACACCGAAAGAGGTTCCCAAAGCTACCGAACCGAAAACCACCCCGGTTCCGAAGACCGTTCCGGTACCGAAAGATACTTCGGCTCCGAAGGTAAATGAGTCGAAACGTACTCCGGGAACAAAAACTCCGGATCCAAAGAGCACGGATCCTAGGAAGAAGTCTTCGGAACCGAAACCAAAATCAGCTCCAAAGACAATAGACACTGTTAAACGTAAGCATTTCGGCCCCATACCATATAAATAGGCGCCGAAAAAAGATTTACCAGTAGAAGAGCTTTTTAAACCCGATCCAAAGCAAAAAACTCTTCATATTAATCGAAAGACTCGACATATCACTTCTGTGCCTGAAAAGAGGAAAATGGACTATCCTAAAACACCGCCAGTTCCTCTAAAAAAGCATGCTCAAACTTCACCAATGAGGATCCCTTCACCAGAAAGAGAAGTACCAGTAGAAATTTCTCCTGTACATTCACCATCTAGTACACATAGTCTTATACCACACGATGAGGATGATGGGGATAGTTACTCAGAGGACATACAGAATGAACATCATATGGATGACATTAATGACCCAGAAGATATTTTGGGCCATCAGGTGACTCATGGGAAGATTATAATGCACCAGATCTGCCACAAGATGATGTATACCCGTCTAGACCGTCTCCCCCAGATGACACTATTGGATTTACGCAGCTCATTCATAGAGCAGCCACTTTCCATGGAGTAGACCTACACACAGATACCATGGAAGTAGATTTCCTAATGGACACTTTAATGTCATCATATAAGACCACAACCACACTTCCAATACTTAGTGGAGTGGTAAGACATGCACCTGAAATATTTAAGGACCCAATCAGAGCAAGGGTAATTAATCCCAGACTAGAAAAAAAGTACAAAGCGGCTCCAACTGATCCAGCATACATTAAAGTTCAGTTGCAATTGAACTCACTAGTAGTGTCAAATGCGAGAAAAAGAGCTAATTCGCAGACAAGAGGAGATGCTCCACCGCCTGACAAAGAGTCTAAACTTTGTGATGCTTCAGGAAAACGCACCATTTCACAAGCTGCTAATGTCTGGAGGATTGCTAACACTCAAGCTTTGTTAGCAAGATATGATAGAGCTCCTTATGATGAGTTAGTCACTCATGCAACACTTGCCAGAGCAATACAAAACCGGGGCTTCTGACCTAATACAGGAAGGCAAAGTTATTACAAATACCTCCATAAGATGTGGACTAGACACAGCAGACACAGCTTCTAGAGCAATAAACACAGGGGTATTGTTGCTTAGACATGCATGGTTACGCATCTCTGGGTTTAAACCAGAAGTACAAGCCAGAATCTTAAACCAGCCATTTGACCAAGAACATCTTTTCGGTCCATCAGTTGATAGTGCACTAGAAAAGATGAAAAAAGATACAGACACGACAAAATCCATGGGAGCTTTACAAACACAAGCCCATAGACCTTCCTTTCGTCGCTCCTCATATAGGGGCGCCTCTAAGGGTTTCCAAACAGACAATACCTCCTCTTCTTTTAAAGCGCCCAACCAAACCTCGCCTAATAAAGGATTTTATAGAGGAGGTTATAGAGGAAACAACAATCAGGGTAGAGGTAGACGAAACAACAATCGCAACACCTCTACTCCCAAACAGTGACTTCCCTTTCATCCCCCAGACCATTCCACTCCTGTCGGGGGAGGTTACAACAGTTCCTACCTGTCTGGAACTCCATCACCACAGACAGGTGGGTGAGACAAATAATTCAGTCCGGTTATTGTCTGGAGATCATTTTCACTCCTCCAACAATACCACCCAGACAGCGTCCTATGTCACAGGAACACCTCATACTGCTAAGACAAGAGGTGGAATCTCTACTGCAAAAGAATGCACTAGAACCAGTCCCCAAAGAACATCAAAACACAGGAGTTTATTCTCTATACTTTCTCATACCCAAAAAGGACGAGTCCCTCAGACCTATTTTAGATCTAAGGCCCCTAAATCTGTAAGTACAATCAGACCACTTTCATATGGTCACACTACAACAAGTTCTACTGTTGCTAAAGAAGGGAGACTTCCTTGCCACATTAGATCTCAAGGACTCCTACTTTCACATTCCCATACATCAATCGCACAGAAAGTACCTAAGGTTCATTCTAGAAGGTCAACACTACCAATTCAAGGTACTACCTTTCGGAGTAATTACAGCACCTCGAGTGTTCACAAAGTGTCTAGCAGTAGTAGCAGCACACTTAAGAAGGGACACATTCATGTCTTCCCATATCTGGACGATTGGTTAATAAAATCCAAGTCATGCAACCAATGTGTGCAGCACACGCATCAAACAATATGTCTGCTACACAAACTGAGATTCACAGTAAATCAAAAGAAATCCCATCTTCAACCATCCCTGTCTCAGCAGTATCTAGGTGCTACAATAGATACCTCCAAAGCAATAGCCTACCCCTACCCAGCAAAAATGCAAACTATGCAGGATCTTAGCAAAAGATTCCGGCTACAACACTCACTACCAGCTCAAGTGTTTATGCAACTAATAGGAATGATGGCATCTTGCATTTTCATAGTGCCATATGCAAGTCTACAAATGCGCCCCATTCAGGAGTGCTTGGCAAGTCAGTGAAATCAGGCTCAGCAACATATAACTGATCTGGTGGTGGTAGACGACCGGACAAATCGCTCTCTGCAATTGTGAAACACCAAGAACCTTTCCAAGGGCCGGCCGTTTATAGAACCTGTTCCACAGATAATACTAACCACAGACTCATCTCTCACAGGATGGGGAGCGCATTTACAAAATCACACAGTACAGGGTACATGGACACTGCAACAAAAACTACTCCACATAAACCATCTGGAGTTACTAGCGATTTTTCTAGCTCTAAAATAGTTTCATTATTACCTATCAAACAAAGCTGTACTAGTCCAGACGGACAATGACAGCAATGAATTACATTCAAAAACAAGGAGGAACACACTCCCTACAGCTCTCCCGGCTGGCACAGAGCATATGGAGAATGGCCGTTCTTCAGAACATTTTTCTATTAGCAGAACATCTACCAGGAGTTCACAATCAAGTTGCAGATCTGTTAAGTCGTCAAAGACAACAGATACACGAATGGGAACTTCATCATCAAGTTCAGCCATTTTTTCAAAAGTGGGGTCAACCAGAGATAGCTCTGTTTGCTACAAAACACAACTCCAAATGCCCAAGCTTCGCCGCCAGATACCCACACCCATTATCCAAAGGCAATGCGGTATGGATGAACTGGTCAAACAAATTTGCGTACGCTTTTACACCTCTCCCACTAATTCCATTAGTGGTACGCAAGCTGCAGCAACATTCTCTCACATTGATTCTCATAGCACCAACTTGGGCGAGACAACCTTGGTTCACCACGCTACTAGAGATGTCAGTAGTACCACATCACAAACTAAAACTCTCTCCACATCTACTAACACAGAACCATGGAGAGATTATGCATCCAGACCCAATGCAGCTCAATCTAGTGATTTTGCTCCTGAGGTCTTTGAATTTGGATATCTAAATTTACCACCTGATTGTATAAATGTCTTTAAAGAAGCAAGACGCCCTACCACTAGAGCATGTTATGTAGCAAAGTGGAAAAGGTTTGTTGTATATTGTACAAATAACATCAATCCCTTAGATGTTACCATACAAAACATTATATGCTATCTGTTACATCTGCAAAGATCTAACTTAGCGTATTCCTCAATCAGGTTACATCTTGCTGCTATAGCAGCATATCTTCAAAACCGACATTTGTCATTGTTTAGAGTACCTGCAATCAAAGCGTTTATGGAAGGACTTAAAAGAATAATTCCTCCTAGAATACCACCCTCTCCAGTGTGGAATTTAAATGGTGTTCTCACAAGACTTATGGGTCCTCCTTTCGAACATTACATAAGTGTGAATTACAATTCCTTACATGGAAAGTTGCTTTTTTAGTAGCTGTAACTTCACTTAAAGAAGAGTAAGTGAAATACAAGCATTAACAATTCAAGGACCATTTTGGAAAGGGGCGACCACTCGGTCCCCCCGAACGTATGGCTGAGTGCCTCGATCCCCCCGGGAAGCCATTTTTGGGCGGGAGGCGCGTCTCGGCTGGTATGCCCGAAGCGGCGTAGCCGGGGCGCGCTTTTTCCCGCCCTAGAATGGGCTGGCCTAGACACCGACGCAGCCGGCCACGCCCTCGGGGCGGGCAGGGGCGGGTTTTTCGCCCACCCTGAAGACGGATAAAAGAAGGCGCAAGACCAGAAGACGTCCTCTTGTTCTTGTGCTCCGAAGCTGCACCCCCTCGCTACACGTGAGCTCGGGACGGAACGAAGAGCCAATTTTGAGCGTTTTGATCTTTTTCTTTGTCTTCTAGATACTTCCTCGGAGAGATGCCCAAGAAAGGCGCAAAAAGAATGACGACCGAACAGATGGTGCGGGCCCTTTGCAAAGAAGTGTCCGACATAAAGAAACGGTTGGCGGAGCGAGATGGGGAGGAGGGTTCGGGCACCCCGCCGGCTGGAGGGAGACCTAAGAGGCCGAGAAAGGTTCCAGCCGGTGGGGCCGTCCCGGTTCCCTCTGCCCCGCTCGAGGCGCCGACCCCAGTACCGATGGAGGGGAATCCAATCCCCGTTGTCGTCACCCCGACATCCAAGGAAGACATGCCCCCCGAGCTGGCAGCACAGCTAGCAGCATGGTTGGGGGATAGTAGTGATGGCGCCACGGCTGCCGAAGCACAGGCGCTGATAAAAGGGCTTCGTGAGAAGAAAGAGGCAGCTAGAGTGGCTACGCCGTTGGCGGGGATAGACAAGTCGCAATCGGCAGAAGCTGCGTCCGGTGCAGGTAAGCGGCCATTGCCGATTGCAAGGGACGAGTCAGCACCCTCTCGTAGAGAGAGATTAGGACAACATGTGCCTTTAGCTATAAAAGAAAAGATCTGGGCGGGGGAGTACGTGAATATTTTTTCCCTGCTTGTTGATCATTATGATGTGGAGCATGTAAAAAGTCAGAAGGACTTAATGCATCCGAGTGTTTGGCGCGCAAAGATGGCCGCCTTTAAGGTCAATGAGAACATTGGCAACTGGGGCAATGCATGGGGTATTTTCACATCAATTTTGGGGGAACGTAGGCCCGAGTTGCTTCCTGAGTTTCCCGTTTATCAATCACGAATTATGGGTTACTCGACAGCGTATCAAGGTAACCATTGGTTTTGTTATGACAATTTGTTCAGGAAAGAAAAGGAACATAACAAGAGTTTGACTTGGGATTGTTACGATTCTTTAACATGGGATAAAATGAAAGAATCGGGAATGTTAAGAATGCCATTGGTCGGGAGCACTGTTGTTGATTACTCCCGCCAAAATGTGGGGACGCCCTTTCGACCAAGTACGAGCACCGACGACCAGTCGAGGCCCGCAGGCAATACAGGTAGAAAGGGTTTCTGTTTTAATTTTAACAAGGGGAAGTGTACCAGGCCTCCGGGATCGTGTAAATTCAAACATGAGTGTAGTACGTGTGGGTCGTCCCATCCTGAGTCATCGTGCAGAGCCAGAACGAGTGAGAATGGGGGTAAGGGAGGCGCCAAACAGGTCTAAACTAGGCCGAGGGGCGCCTTTACCAACCCCGATTGATACCTTGGCAATGATTCCCTGGCTCAGCGAATACCCGGATCGTACTTCTGCCGGGGTGCTGCGGAACGGTTTTACACATGGTTTCCGCATCCCGGTAGGGGACTTTCAGGGTGTAGGGATGTGCAAAAATCAACTTTCCGTTTTACAACATGCATCTGTAGTGCAAGAAAAAATTCAGAAAGAGGTTAGCCGGGGACGGGTCGCCGGCCCGTTTAGTGAGCCCCCGGTACCGGATTTCGTTTGTTCTCCGTTAGGGGTGGTCCCCAAGAAAGACCCGGGTGAGTTTCGTTTGATTCATAATCTATCTGCTCCATATGGTCTTTCGGTGAACGACGCAATTGAGCCAGAAGTTTGTTCGGTGCGATACGCATCTTTTGATGAGGCGGTAGCCATCTTGAATCGCCTGGGGCACGGGACGTTGATGGCGAAATCTGATATCGAGTCAGCGTTCCGGTTGCTTCCGGTACACCCAGACGATCAGCGTCTTCTGGGATTCGGGTTCCAGGGGTCATTTTACATGGATAGGTGTATGCCAATGGGATGCTCTATATCATGTGCTTACTTTGAGAAATTCAGTACTTTCCTGCAATGGGTGTTCACTAAGAAAACGGGTTTCCGAAATGTAATGCACTACCTTGACGATTTTCTGTTCCTTGGCCCCGCCGGTACTCCCGAATGTGCCCGGGCCTTAGCTGAATTCTGTGTGTTAATGGATCATCTTGGCGTGCCGTTGGCACCAGGTAAAACTATGGGTCCCACGACTTGCCTCGAGTTTTTGGGGATCGAGTTGGACTCAAGGGAGGGGTGCTTCCGTTTACCAGCTAGCAAAGTGTCGAAATTCAGGGCAGCCCTCCAAGTATGTTTAAAGGCATCCAAAGTTACACTGCATCAGTTGCAACAGTTAGTGGGAAAGTTGAACTTTGCCTTGAGGGTGATACCAATGGCTCGCCCCTTTTCCCGCTCAATTGCCCAAGCAATGGTTGGCTTAAAGGAGGGTCATCATCGCACAAGGTTATCGGCCGAGGTCCGCCAGGACATGCGGATTTGGTTAGCATTCTTGGCGGACTTCAATGGCCGGGTCGTCTGGAACAAGCCAGCCGTCTCCTCTGAAGAGCTTGGGCTATGGACAGATTCAGCAGGAAGCGTAGGTTTTGGCGCCATCTTCGGCACGAAATGGTCGGCACAAAAGTGGCCCCTATGGTGGCACGAGAAGGGGCTGACAAGTAACATCGCTTTCCTCGAACTATTTCCCATTCTGGTGGCCCTGAGAACCTGGCCAGAAGGGTTCAGAGATCATTCTGTTGTGTTCTGGTCCGATAATATGACCGTGGTAGAATGCATCAATAGTCAGGCAGCCCGTTGTAAGTTGATTTTGAGGCTCCTCAAAGAAATTGTCTTACTGTGTATGCAACTGAACGTAGTATTCAGAGCAAAACATGTCCCAGGGGTGATGAATCAGGCTGCTGATGCACTGTCTCGTTTTCACATGCAGGCTTTCTCGGGTTTCCTTCCTTCAGCGGACCCGGAGCCGGCACCCTTCCCCGAAGCTCTCTGGTCTCTCGGTGCCCCGAACTTCGTCACCTCGTGGGAGAGAGTCTAGCACCCAGGACAAGGAAGGCATATGAAGGGGCGTTCCAGGCCTATTTAGCCTTTTTGGGGGCAGAGAGAGGAGGACTTTGGGGTCAGGAGGAGTTGGTAGTACTTTTTCTGATGTCCTTACGTAGGGCTGGGAAATCGGTGGCTACGGCCCAAAGGCATCGTGCCGCCATTTCCTTTGTTGCCAGGGCCCATGGCATCCTGGACCCAACAGCGTCTTTCACGGTACAAAAAGCGCTACGTGGGTGGCAACGTCTAGAGGGTCGCAGAGTAGATGTACGACGACCGATAGGTCTAGACAGGTTGTCCCAGTTACTGGTCACGCTCCCGAACACATGCTCGTCCCCGTTCGAGACCTGTTTGTTCCGGACTGCATTTACGCTGGCATTTCACGGGGCTATGAGAGTTAGTGAGCTGGTTGCAAGGAACAAACGGGACGTGACGGGGGGCTTGTGCAGGGAGCATGTCCAGATCAGGGGTGACGCGATGATTGTCTCCTTTCTCAGGTCCAAGACTGACCAAGATGGGAGAGGGGACTGCACGATCATCCGCAGGAACCCCGACTCATCCATGTGTCCGGTACAGTGCTTAGAAGATTACCTAGCACGAAGGGTGGCATCATGGGGAGGGACATTGTTGAGGCATGCAGACGCCACCCCGCTGACGAGGTTTCAGTTTCAACGGGTGCTTGCAATGGCCATTGCCGCAGCGGGCTTGGACCCGGGCGAATTTGGGACCCACTCCTTTCGTATAGGGGCTGCCACTGAAGCTACAGCCAGAGGTCTTAATGTAGAACAAGTGAAACGTGTGGGGCGCTGGTCCTCCAATTGTTATAAGAGGTACGTGCGATTGCACATGTTGTGAAACTGTAATCTTGTACTCACGCCTCTTGTCTTTGTTTGTTTTCAGTTGCGCAAGCCTACGCGGCAGGGCAGACTGAGCAGTCGACCCAACACCAGGTCAGCGGTCGCACGTCACCGGCTGTGAGGAAGGAGGTTTGGGTCGTGGGCCACTCATACGTGAGACGGGCTGCAGACGTATTCAAAGCAGGTGACATGGTTCACGTACCTGAGGAATACGGGTACAGAGTGTCCTTCTACGGAAGGGGCGGTCTCTGTATTGACCAGTTTCAGGAATTTTTTGAGGGCTTGTTAGAGCGGATGAGGTCACCGCCGTCCATAGTCATAGTGCATTTGGGGGGCAATGATCTGGTCACCACCGGTAGACGACTTCTCCTGGAGGCTATGCTTTCCACGGTAAGTTGGTTAGCGAGGAGAGTTCCGGGGTGCCTAATCGCATGGTCTCATATGATCCCACGAAAAGTGTGGCGGGGGGCTATCTCGATCCCTGCTTTGAATCATTCTGTTAGAAAATTGAATAACAAAGTGAGTAGGTTGTTCCGTTCCAAGGCATTGCATTCGATCTCGCATAATGGTATTAATGATGACAGTATGTATCTGGGGGATGGTGTGCATTTGTCGAGGGCGGGGAATGAGTTACTCATAGGAGACTTCCTAGCCTGGTTAAAATCTTTGGAACATGACCTTTAGGTAGGAGTTTTGTGGGGGGTCCGGATAGCCGGTCAACTATCCGGACCTGTGGCGGTAAGGTCATGATCGGTGAGCACTAATTGGTAGATCCCTATGAGTGGGCGTCACCCAACACGGATGGGAGCGCTCGGGAGAGGTGGCCATTGGCCCCTCAGTGGGGAGGCGGTCCCGTCTAAGGGCGGGTCGCCGGAAGTAAAGGAAAGGCGGTCAAGGCCCCTTCCTTTGTAGGAGGGGTTACAGCCCCCTCCTGGGGAATTTCCCGGGGCCAGGGTCATCTGCGACGGCAGATGCGGTAAGTTGTGTGGGGTGGGGAGAGGTCAACGATACCTTCTAGATACCACACACAAGTGTTCGAACGACCTTTAAATGGCGTCGAGTCTTAAGGGCCCCCGTCAAGTCAAGGGAAATTGTTAGTAGTTGCACTTGAGGTAAGCCTCTGTGCTGTCGCCCCTCCCAAGTGGGAGGGGTAAGTCTGGTTAGGGATCTTGACACCGGTTATGACCTTGCCGTTGGCCCTTAAACGTTAGGATGTACAATTTCAGTGTTCTTAGAGAATGTTTTGTAGGATGCTAGTTCGGCTAGGAGAACCTCTGTATTAGAGATTATGTTAAGGTTAGCCAAACATCGTAATGTGATAATGAAATTGTACATAACATGAAAACGTTTAATGTTTTAATTTTGTTTTAATAAATACGGCCGGGATGGTCACTCCATCCCACATCCAAAAACTTTAAGAACTGTTTCCGGTTTCCCTCCTTTTGGGGATTGTGTTGAGAGGGGGTGGCGGGTATCTCAGCCATATGGAAAGGGGCGACCACTCGGTCCCCCCGAACGTATGGCTGAGTGCCTCGATCCCCCCGGGAAGCCATTTTTGGGCGGGAGGCGCGTCTCGGCTGGTATGCCCGAAGCGGCGTAGCCGGGGCGCGCTTTTTCCCGCCCTAGAATGGGCTGGCCTAGACACCGACGCAGCCGGCCACGCCCTCGGGGCGGGCAGGGGCGGGTTTTTCGCCCACCCTGAAGACGGATAAAAGAAGGCGCAAGACCAGAAGACGTCCTCTTGTTCTTGTGCTCCGAAGCTGCACCCCCTCGCTACACGTGAGCTCGGGACGGAACGAAGAGCCAATTTTGACCCACCCACCAGCCCCTGAGGACAGCAAGTTGTTGTGCAATAAAGTGAAGTTATAAGTTGGTTTTTTCCATTTCGTTTACAGGCTGTGACAGTATCAGTTTGTGGTTAATCATAATAAAGTATGGTGAATACAGTCTAGGTTGTTACGATTAAAATGAGTTGATGTAGTGTTGCATTTCTAGCAGGCTCTTTCGGTCGTAGTGACCAATGTTTTCATAGGTTTCAGAATTGTCGTATTTATTTTTGGTAGGCGGTAAGGTCATGATCGGTGAGCACTAATTGGTAGATCCCTATGAGTGGGCGTCACCCAACACGGATGGGAGCGCTCGGGAGAGGTGGCCATTGGCCCCTCAGTGGGGAGGCGGTCCCGTCTAAGGGCGGGTCGCCGGAAGTAAAGGAAAGGCGGTCAAGGCCCCTTCCTTTGTAGGAGGGGTTACAGCCCCCTCCTGGGGAATTTCCCGGGGCCAGGGTCATCTGCGACGGCAGATGCGGTAAGTTGTGTGGGGTGGGGAGAGGTCAACGATACCTTCTAGATACCACACACAAGTGTTCGAACGACCTTTAAATGGCGTCGAGTCTTAAGGGCCCCCGTCAAGTCAAGGGAAATTGTTAGTAGTTGCACTTGAGGTAAGCCTCTGTGCTGTCGCCCCTCCCAAGTGGGAGGGGTAAGTCTGGTTAGGGATCTTGACACCGGTTATGACCTTGCCGTTGGCCCTTAAACGTTAGGATGTACAATTTCAGTGTTCTTAGAGAATGTTTTGTAGGATGCTAGTTCGGCTAGGAGAACCTCTGTATTAGAGATTATGTTAAGGTTAGCCAAACATCGTAATGTGATAATGAAATTGTACATAACATGAAAACGTTTAATGTTTTAATTTTGTTTTAATAAATACGGCCGGGATGGTCACTCCATCCCACATCCAAAAACTTTAAGAACTGTTTCCGGTTTCCCTCCTTTTGGGGATTGTGTTGAGAGGGGGTGGCGGGTATCTCAGCCATAATACAACTTCATCATAATAAAGTGGTTCTTAAAACAAATCCAAAGTTTCTGCCAAAGGTCATTTCACCTTTCCACCTCAATCAATCTATTGAGTTGCCAGTATTTTTCCCCAACCTCAAACAGTGGCAGAAAGAGCTCTACATTCATTAGATGTAAAGAGAGCGCTTCTCTACTACATAGATAGGACAAAACCTTTTCGTAAAACTAAACAACTGTTTGTGTCTTTTTCTCCACCTAAGGGAAATTCAATTTTAAAATCAGGCATTGCAAGCTGGATTGTTAAGTGCATTCAAAATTATCAAAAAGCGAAACACACTCTATCCATTTCCCCTAGGGCTCATTTTACCTGTAAATTAGGGGCATCTATGGCATTCCTAGGGAACATACCATTAGATGACATCTGTAAAGCAGCTACATGCTCTACTCCGCACACATTTACAGAACACTACTGTGTAGATGTGCAGGCAAAACAACAAGCAAGTGTGGGCCAGGCTGTACTCAAAACATTATTTCAAACTACTGCAACAGACATGGGTGGTCACCGCTAATGGAGAAACTGCAGTGCAATCTATGCAATAGTGTGTGGTCTGCAGCCCATATACCTCGAACGGAAAATGCTACTTACCAGTTCTTGGCATGTAGGGCTGCAGAACCACATACGCCCACCCGCCTCCCCGGCTACCGGTGTCTGTTCCAGTATTATCTTATTTAGATACACAATACATGGTCATCTCTATATGTACTCCTACAACTCCATCATTTGCCCAGTGGCGAAAACAATCTGAAGATGGAGTCGATGCCCATGCGCACTACGATCTAAGGGAAGAGTCATCCAACAGACAAAGACTCTTCCAAGACAACAACAAAGTGTAATCATCCGGGCCCACCACCAGATGGTGATCTAATGCAATAGTGTGTAGTTCTGCAGCCCTTCATGCCAAGAACAGATGCATACTGGTAAGTAGCATTTTCCTTCTAAACAGATTGGTTTGCAATAGTAAATGTACTTTGATTGGACTTACAGTATTGTTTCGGAGAAATGCAATGATTTGTAAAAACAGTACATACACTTGAATGGGTTTTTCAGTAAAATACCAGATAAGTTGCTTTTTGGATCACTATTCTTACTCAGAGAAGTATGCCTAGCTACTACTCTGGGACATTTCCTGCAAACAGGTAAGAAATAGTTTTTGTTACACAGTGTAATTTTAAAGAGTTTCTTCAGGTTTTCAAACTCCACACTTAAAAACCTTTCCCAGAAAAACAGTAAATGTTATCCTGTGAATGAAAATAGTGTAATCGGTTTTGAGGTAAGTATTTGGTAGTGGGGGGGGGGGGGAGGGGGGGGGGGGGGCTAGCCGGCATCCGAGATGGCTGCCTAAATCCGGAGCTCCTCCGCCAGAACGAACGATCCTACAAATATCCTGGCCTGTTGCCGTAATTCTTTGCCTAAACTGCTGCACTGAAGTGCGTGACCGCGTTGGGCACCCGAATCCTGTGACTCAGCCCGCAGTTAAACCCCATAGGTCTAAGAACGAGCGACCCGCAGAGGGACCGCGTGGCGGGCCTGCTGAGCCACGGTCTCGAGTTTCGCGCTACCCGCGAAATAGTTCCATGCTGCACCCATCGAGACCCCTGAAGACACCACGCTGCGGATCGAGGAAGCAGCTGGCTGAATCGGCGGTGAGTGGGGGAGTGCGGGCTACAGGGGTGGGGGGGACTTCTGGTGACCGTAGCGAGGACCCTGACCACCGTAGCGAGCCCCCCCCCCCCCTGTTTTGCAGATTGGCCGTGTGAAGTGTGATCTGCCGCACCACTGTTGAAACTAATGCGAAGGGGGCCAAAGACTCGACGGCTACACGACTCTGGCTGTAGGCCCGCCATACCCCCCAGTGAGATACGCAGGAGCTCTTTGCCACGGCAAACCAAGACAACAGTGCTATTGACCAGGGACGATCTGTTACACTGACTGCCTGAGGGTGAGTGAGGACTCTTGTGAAAGGGGTGCATCACTCGTCACTGTGCCCCTGACACTGCAACAACAGGAATAATTGTGGTGCTTGAGATGTGAAAGGGGTCTGCTGGACTTTTGTTGAGGGCACCTGGTCACACTTGTGCTACTGGCTCCCCCCCTTAGCCCACAGCGAGTGCCACGCTGCTGCGTGGACCTTTGATACACGCACCTGCACGGAGCTAGAGACACTTGTTTCTCACCGTTGTCTGCCTCCTGCTGGGCGGATCGTTGCCCGCGTCGTGTGGCCCCACGGCGCCCCGGACCTACGTTCGGCGGAGTGGACGCCCTCGCTCTTCTTTTCCCCGCTGAGGCTGCCATCATGTGTGGTCATGATCATTGCGCCTAGAAGCGCGACCGAGTGTATGAGGGGTACTAAGACACTGTGAGCTGCCATTGAGGGATTCCTGACCTGATCCTCATATCTGTGGAGGGAGTGTACACTTCCGACTGCTATGGGCCGCTCGGATACGACGCAGTCAAAGCTCTCCTTCGGCCCCAAGGGCCCTAAGACGATGGAGGGTGCGTGCGGAGGAGGAGTGACGGAGCGGCCTAAGATGGGGGAAATGCAGCAGCAGGACTTACGAAGTATCCTTCTCTCCATGGAAAAGAACCTGCAGGGGGGTATGACGACCCTAGGCACGAAAATAGACGCTCTCATCTACCGCATGGATCGCCTGGCCGAGCAGCTTGACAAACAAGCGGAAAGAATAGACATGTCGGAGCGTCGGCTCACGGAGGTAGAGGAGGCCCAGACCACGCTGGACTCGCAGAACAAACAAATTAGCAGAGCCATGCAGTCCCTCCTGGACAAAACTGAGGATTTGGTGGCCCGCTCGGCCGATGTAACCTACGCATTACGGGACTTCCGGAAAACACTCAGACAGGCAATATGGAACTGTTTATGGAGGGGCTCCTGAAGAAACTACTTGGGGACACGGCGTCCTCCTCCATGTTCGTTGTTGAAAGGGCACATCGCTCCCTGGGTCCATGACCTAAGCCGGGCGCTCCCCCTCAGCCCATCATGGCCAAACTATTAAACTACTGCTACCGTGACACTGCTTTGAAACTTGCCAGGGAAAAGCAGCCGCTGCAATACGAAGGCTCGACTCTTTCCATATTTCCCGACTTTACGGCCAGGGTGCAGGAGGCCAGAAAACAGTTTGCTCCTATGAAGCGTCAGTTACGTGAACTGGGTGCAGATTACGCGCTGTTATACCCAGCAAAACTACGCATCAATAGACAGGGGAGGTCTATGATCTTTACAGATCCCAAGGCGCTCCAAAAGGCCCTCAGAGACTGGCAGAAGGAGAAACGCTCGCAGAGGGAGGAAAGCGATGATGTGGTGGGACACTCCCTAGTAGAAGCAGGACTGAATATAACTCGAATGTGTTTTATGATGTTCTGATGCCTCATTATGGAACATCTTTGGTGCGTGGGGTGGGGAGACTGGGGTACATGGTCATAATGGTTCGCCACAGAGAGGTTTATTATTGTGAGATGACTCTATGTCCCCGAGCCCTCTAGGGTTCGTTCCTTAACTCTGAGTCCCGCTCCGTCCGGGAGTATTCCTTTGAACGTACAGCACTACTAATCGCTCTGGGGACTTTAGACCTTTGTGTGTTTTTGCAGTTTACGATTCCGCATTGGTAGATTGAGACATTTGGCAATCTGGTACGGGGTGGTGTTGCCATCCTCCTACTTCCTTGAGTTCTGGTTCGGAGGGGTGAAGGAGGGCAGTATACTTGATGTTGTCACAGTGGTAGACGCACAATTTTCTGCCGACTACATCTCCCCCCATGTGATTCCAATGTATATTTTTGGGGGTGGGTGGGGGGGGCTTGATTGTGTGGATGCGTGTGCTTGTGAGTGTTTTGGAGGCTGGGTGAGAAAGGGGGGCCAGAGACTGTTTGATGGGGCGGAAGAATTAACGCGGCCTAGTTGGGGTTGGGCAGGCGTGGGTGGGGGGCTGGGAAAGGGAATTTATGGGTGCTGTCTTTATGCAAAGTTCTTTATTGGTTACACGGTTCATGGCAAGCAAGTGAGATGTACTGAGAAGCAGTAATGTGTACGGGAGACTCCTCATCTACAATTGACGTAGCAGAGACGGCCCTTCCATACTCACCATGGCAGATGACGGGACAGTAGGAGCTGAGGCGCCTGATACGTTACGACTCCTGACCTGGAATGTACGAGGACTAAATGACCATCGTAAAGTGCGCAAAGTCCTCCAATATTTAGTCAGACACAAAGTAGACATTGCTGTCTTACAGGAAACGCACCTCCCATTAGATAGTCCCATCCTTGGATATAGGGGGCTCAAGGGTAAGGTACACGCAGCAGGTTTCACCACTCACGCTTGACGTGTGCTTACCTGGTTTAATCCAAAGTCTTCCTTAAAATGGTCGCCGCTAGTGACAGACTGCGATAGCCGCTTTGCAATTACAGACTTGTGCATAGTGAATTCTTATGGCCCCAACTTTGATTTTCCTACCTTCTATACAGACATCGCGACAAAGATCCTTCCATACGCAGACAGGGTCATCTACTGGCGAGGGGATTTCAACCTGACTCTACACCCTGGGCTGGACAGATCGGATGGCCCAATGCGGTCTCTCTCGGCCTCTGCACGGACTCTGTCCATACAGCTGCAAAATCTAGACTTGGCAGATGTCTGGCCACATAGGCATCCATCGCAGGGCGGGTTTACGCACTACTCAGCCCCCCATAATATATACACGAGAATAGACTACTGGTTTGTGACTTCTCGAGTCCTTCAGAACGTCCGTGCATGTGACGTCTTGCCCCGAACCTACTCTGACCATTCGCCAATCCTGATTACTTGCTCCATGCCCGCCCGACTAATTCCCCCTTTTGCCTGGCGCTTCCCCTCACACTCACTGTTGGATCCTATTTTTAAAGAAGAACTGCAGACGGCATTGGAGATCTTCTTCGAAACTAATGTGGGTTCCGTTGATGCGTTTCAATCGGTTTGGGAGGCATTTCAACTATATACCAGGGGGGTCACCATCTCCAAGCACCCAGGCGTACTGAAGTCGATCAGGGGCAGACTCGAGTTGTTGGAAAGCAAACTTAAGGAGTTGGAAGCTCTGATGGCGCTGACTGGGGAAGATTCAATTGATCAGGAAATAGCGAGGGTCCTGCTAGAATATAATGACGAGGCGGACTCGGAAATCAAACATCTAGGGAAATATGCCACAGCCCGGAGCTACTGTGAGGGTGAGCGTCCGGGTTCGGTGCTGGCCCTGCTGGCTAAACGCGGTAGAGATAGCTCCTCGATACCGATACTACGCTCTAAGGACTCGGATGTTCCGCTCCCTAATGAATCTATTGTGGTGCGGTTTCGTGAGTACTACGCGAGACTGTACGCGTCAAGGGGCCCTGCTCCTGAAGAGCGTATTGTGTACTACCTGGCACATATCGCGCTCCCTCGTGCCTTTCAGACCCGTATCGGAAATTCTTCGCTCGCCCATTCGAGAGAGACAAAGTGGTTCTGACGCTGTCTTCCATGAAGAGTGGAGGCGCGCTGGGTAGTGATGGTCTTACAGTTGCCTTTTATAAGGCTTTCTCCGAACTTCTGATACCACACTTACTTACTCTATTTGAAGATATAGCCAATTCAGGTACCATGCCTCCCTCTATGAGAGAGGCAATTATCGTAGCGATTCTCAAAC
This sequence comes from Lissotriton vulgaris, assembly GCF_964263255.1. Lineage (NCBI taxonomy): Eukaryota > Metazoa > Chordata > Amphibia > Caudata > Salamandridae > Lissotriton > Lissotriton vulgaris. The sequence goes on from NC_141691.1 coordinate 1,297,827,090, forward strand.
CGGGCAAGGACCCGAGTGACTGTGCGTCGTACCGTCCAATTTCTCTCCTGAATGTCGACACAAAAATTTTCACCAAGCTCCTTGCTAACCACCTCAGACCCTTGGTCACAACCCTGGTGCCCCGGAGCAATCCGGATTTGTCCCTACGGGCAATCTCACATAAAACATTAGAACTGTCTTCGCGGCATACCAGCATATACTTCCGGAAGTGTCTGCTGTCGCAGTCTTTCTGGACATGGAGAAGGCGTTAGATTCCATGGAATGGGCATTTCTCCATCAGGTACTTAGCAGGATGGGGGTTGGGCAGGTATTCTTACAACGTCTAACGGTATTGTATTCTTCACCAACGGCACGCATTCGCATTAGCCCGCTGGTCTCGGAACCCATAGTTATCGGCAGAGGCACGAGACAGGGATGCACCCTCTCCCCTATACTTTATGCACTGGCTGCTGAACCACTAGCGTGCGCTCTTTGGGAGTATCAGTCATCGGGGGATCCGCTTCCAGGTATATAATCTTATTGTCTCCACTTACGTGGACGATACTCTCCTCTACGTCAGGGACCCCTCCACACATCTCTCTACGTTCCTGCGGGAGGTGGTTCTCTTTGGATCGCTCTCAGGCATTCAGGTTAACTGGACTAAGTCCATTATGTTCCCTTTGACGCCCTCCACAATACAGTTTGAACCGGAGTATCCACTCCAGTGGACTACTGAGGCGGTCCGAAATCTTAGAATACGCCTCCATACGGATTCCAAGATCGTCCTCAGCGAAAACTATGGGCATGCCATATCTAAATTTGAGGACGACATAGAGAAGTGGATTTCCTTCCCGCTATCGCTTCTGGGTCGCATTTCCCTGATGAAAATGGTGATCCTCCCGCGCTTCCTCTTCTTGTTCTCTAATATCCTGATGACCCTATCTTCCCACTTTTTCCATAGGCTTCAGTCCCTATTGGTACACCTCGCCTGGGCTGGTAAGCAACCTAGGGTAGCCTGGAGCGTGCTAGTACGACCTTATGCAGCGGGAGGCCTGAATTCCAATATTATCGGGCTGCGCAGAGTGCTCATGCTTTCTCCTGGATACACGGCCCGAGTGACGCTCCCTACGTTCGTATTGAAAGGATTGTTGCGGACCGACTCCTTTACCGGCTCTGCTGACGCTGTCCCGAGATCGCCGCACGGGCATTTGAGACTCCCTAAACTCGGTGGTACATGCTTGGCATCACATGATGTAGATTCAAGCATGCACCTTATTGTACTCCCCCAGGGCGGAGATTGAGTGGTGCCATTGGCTGGCGCCATGCCGGGAGAGAGGGGTAATTCTGGTCCTTAATCAACTCAGACTGCATTCTATGGGCAACCTATTTGCGGGCGCCACAGCGCGAACCTGGGGCGATGTTAGCTCTACCGAGGGGAAACCCCACTTTGATATCCCGCTTCCAGTTCCACAGGGTACGACATGCTATGCGGGGGATCCTAGGCGATGACATGGAGGAACTGGTGACGGTTGCCGCATTTGATTACGCAGTGGCACCCAAATCCCTTATGAAACTCACAACTAATCTTTACCGGATAGCACAAACCGAGAAATACACTGAATACACAAAGCCAAGATTAGCCTGGCAACGTGATTTAGGTGTTGAGCTGAATGAGGACCTGTGGCAGTACTGCTGCTCCAGCACTAGAAAGATCTCCCTTAATGGACGCCCCAGACTCATACACTTTAAATTCTTGAACAGGACCTATTACACTCCAGAGAGGCTGCACAGGTACTGTCTGCGTAACTCTTCGGAATGCGAACGCTGCAGAGCCCCAATGGCGGATTGCCTACGCTTTTAGCTGGTCTTGCCCTGCGGTCTCTCCTTTTTGGCAGGCGATTTATGGCGAAATCAACAGTAATGTCTTTAACACTGGTCCCGGAACCCCTACTAGCCTTATTGGGGTATTCAAAACCCCTACGCCCTGTCCAGAGGATATTAGTAGACATGGCGTTTCTTATAGCTAAATGGTGCATCGCTAGAAACTGGATGAGAGGGCCCCCTCCTTCTCTTGCTTTATGGAAGAGGGAATTAACATATTGTTGTACACAAACTGAATTATACAGTGATCTGATGCCTCCAAAGAATAGACCTAAGAACTTTTGGGCCCCAATATTAGAGGGTACGTCATTGTCAAATGCTCTAGACGTAGAGTATACAGAGGAGGGAGACGGGCAAGTAAGCTAAGAAGTGACAGAAGGGTGCGCCTGCTACGACAGCAATGAGAGGTCCATTATGTTGGGCGAGACGCACACGGTGGCGCCTCCTTGACCCGGACAGCTTGCTCTACGACGCTGACACGATGGGGAATGGTCAAGAGGGGCGATTTGATTTTTTACAGTTAGTCAGCCTATACGGCGTAGATTTCTCCAATTTGTCAGACCCTCCAGCTTATCGCGATTTCGCGATTTGCAAAAAAATCGCGAAATCGGCCGATCTCGGGAAATGCCGCGATATTTGCCAAAAAGCCCGCGAAATTTGCCGTTTTTGCCGTTTGCGCCGTTTCCGCCTTGGATTTCGCGGCGAGAAGGAGCGAGGAGGTCGAGGGGGGTCTGACTAGGTCGCAAAAATGCATCACATGATCGCGTGGTGCACCACGGCAGGCTCTCAGGCAGGTACGGTAGGGATTTAAATGTGAGCAAGGGTTTTAACTGCACCCTCTTCTGCAGCCGGATATTAGGGGGCCTGATGGAGGATTCTTAATAATGCTGCGGGTAATCATGAAAGCGGCTGCTCCTCTCGCCTGCTGGGAGCAGACAAAGCCTTTATTGGCCCAACAGGCGAGCTTCCGGCTCCGAGCAGCGCGTCCACGTCCAGGTTGTAATGGAAGCGCCTAAATAAACACAGGATGGCTTCGAACGGCAGAACAGCTGCTTTTGTATTTTGTTTCCATTTCAGAAGCGAGGCAATCGGAGGAGTGATATTGGGAGCTCATTTGTAAGGGGTGGCAAACGAGGCTGGAAACATTAAGCATTGGGCAGTTTGTAGCACCCGGGGGAGGGATAGGCAGTAGTTGTCATATGGAAAGGGGGGGGGGGGGTGGTTACGAGATACAAAACAGGGAGAGGTGAGGAGAGAGAATGGAGGGACAGACACAGGAAAGAGAAACAAGAAGAGGGGGTGAGTTACAGAGCAGGGTGGGGAGGGGAGAGGGGAAGAAAAGGAAGTGAGGATAAAGAGAGGGTATGAGATACAAAATGGGAGAGGGCGAAGTGAGGGGAAAGAGTGGAGGGAGAGAGGAAAGGGAAACAGAGAGAGCGGGAGAGGGGGTGAGAATGAGAGAAGGGAGGGAGAGGATGGGTGAGGGGAACAAGGGGAATTGAGGAGAAAGAGAGAGAGAGGGTAAGAGATACAGAGCTAGGGGGTAGAGAGGAAAAAGAGTGGAGGGAGAGAAAGAGGAAACGGAATCAGAGAGAGGGAGAGAGAAAGGAAAAAGAAACAGAAGGAGATGGGGTGCGACATATGGAGGACGGGGTGAGGAGAAAGAAGGGAAGAGAGGAAAGAGAATCAGAGAGCGAGAGAGTGATGTGAGAAAGAGAGGGAGGGATAGAGGTGAATGAGGGAGAGAGAGGGAAAGAAAGGGCAGTGAGAAAGATCAGTGAGTGAGAAGGAGAGAGGTCGGTGAGGGACAGGGTAAGGAGAGAGAGAAAAAAGGAGTGGGAGAGAAAGCGAGAGAGATAATTGGAAAAGAGAGGTGGAAGAGCAGCGAGAGAGAAGCAGGAGATAAGCACAGCCGAGGTGAAGGTAAGGCAGGGGAAGGAAAGAGGATAAGGAGGAGAGAGGAGTTGGAAAATGGGGAGAGAGAAGAAACAAAGAGAAGGTGTGGGTGATAGGAAGGGGACATGAAGGAAAGAGAGACGGGAGAGAGAGGGGAAGAGTGTGGAGGGAGGGGAGAAAGGGGGTGATAAGAAAGAGATAGAGAAAAGCGAAAGAGGGAGACAGACAGAAATGTGGGAGAGAGAATGGAGAGAGAGGACAGGGAGAAAGAGAGGAAGAGAGCGGTCGAAGATAAGGGAGTGAGGAAACAGAAGGGGAAGAGAGAAGAGGTCATGAGAGCGGGTAGAAAGGAGAGAGATGGTAGAAGATGTGTGTGGGGGTGTGCGCGTGTGCTTCATGTTGTTAAATAACTAAAAAAAGTACGATATTTGTGTTTGTTGTGGGGAAAATGGCCACATAAAATGCCGCAAAATTGCCGCTAAATTTCCATATTTGTGCCGCTAAATTTCCATTTTTGTGCCGCTAAATTTGCTAATTCATGCCGCTATATCCTGGGGGGTCTGATTTGTCTGTACAAGATCTCATTAGGCTACTGCTCTATTGCTATATAACAAGATGTATTCATTCTTATGACACTGCTGACTCTAACAGATGTAAACACTCTCATAACAGTGCTATCTGATGCTTGTGAATTGCCAATGTTTTCGTTTTATTTTCTTGACCTGCTGTATTTTGTTCTTTTCATTTCTGAAATTGCAATAAACACATTTTTTAAAAAAAAGTATGTGGTAGTGGGGTTTGAGGGTCTGGGGGCAGACTCCGGGGTCCCCCAGGGTCAAGGATGCACTCTTGTTACACCCTCAGCGGCACTAGGGCAACCGGGTGCAGAGTGCTGAGGCCCAGTGTTATCCAATGGGGGATAGGGGGGTCTCCGGTTGGTGGCTGCTGACTAGCATGCCACTTGGCTGTGGGAGCAAAGCTGGCAAACATACAAAGGTGTCCCTGGTAGCTGCTAGCTAATGTATGTGAGTTTTGGGCAAGCAAAACAGAACAAATCCAAACACTTAAGGTAACATTATTCATGTGCAAAGATGTACATTTGAAGGGTCACTCAAACAACAATAAATTCAAAGAAATACAAAAAAATGTAGTTTATAAAAATGATTTATAAGCAATTTATTACACAAGGTTTTTTTCAAACACATAGTACATTAAAACATTTCATTAGCAATCATATATACAATACATCATTCAAGAAAATAAGGTTGACGCTGCGTTTTGGTGATTTGCCACAGATGTTCACCTTCTTCAGGACAGTTTTCTAAATGGTAAAAGACAATTCATACTGTTATTCTTTAAGCATGTTGTTGGTGACACCCTCTTTTCAATGCACAAACTCAATTCTTGCCCTGTACCCTCTCACGGGCACTTACATCTTAGTTACATTCTTATTTAACACTGTTCTTTTTTTATTTAAAAACACTTCTCCTAAACCAAAAGAAAATAATACATATCTCGTTGATAGTCCTATCCAGCGCTATGTATAAGTAACATTACGTTTGAGGCATGTGGGCTGCTGAATTCATATCTGTGCATAGATCGCCGCCTAGTGTTGGGTCCGGATGATTGCACATTGTTGTCCTGGAAGAGTCTTCGAAGTATCACGAGATAGGTGGCTCCTCCCCTGGACTACAGTGCGCATGGGCATCCTCTCCATCCTCAGATTGTTTTTTTCCGCCATTGGGTTCGGATGTACTTTCTTAACTCAAGTTCAGAATCAATATAAAACTCTTTGGGCAAGGCCAAAAGGCCTTCGGGGCGTCTGTATTGTCTCGTTTGGTACCTATACTTCATCCAGTTCTTCGAACAGGACGTCGAAAGCAGTTTGCCTTTTCGACATCAGGCCCCAACTTCGACGACTATTGAACGGAGCCCGTTCAAAAGATGCCCCGTCTGTAACTCTAAGTACCCTCACATTGATGTGCACCCAGTGTGCAATAAATGTTTGTCCCCGGACCACGACGAGGCCAGCTGTATGGCCTGTTCAAAGTTCCGGTCGAAGAAGACACTTCAAGTTTGACGCGCCGCGCGACAGTCGGCGCAAAAGGCGACGCCTGACCCGGACAACATCTTCAAAGCCGATGACTATGAAGGCGTCGATGAAGAGGTTCCTGACCAGCAGTTGGACCCCGAGTCGGAGCGAGATTCTACCTTCGGTATGGACGACGATGAAGACTACGTCCATGAAGAAGACGTCGTCAAGGTAGGAGACGACGCAGAGGCCATCGGAGCCGTCGATGACGACTCGAGTGATGAGCAAGGCCCACCCACAATCGTGGGGCCTAATATTGACTCTGTACTCCCTAAGGCTCAGGTCGAGGCATCGCCGGATGGCCTTAGCCGAGATCCTAAGTTACATTCTATAGCCCCGCGTCAAGGCCCGGCTAAGAATACGTCTACGGAGCCATCGGTCGATGTACAAAAATCGAAACCGAAACCAACCGAGGCAAAAACTAAACCGAAACTGGTGAAAGCAGTCCTCTGATCGACGCCCTCGAGCTCTTCGGCTCCAGTCAAGTCTACTAACGTCATTGACCCTTCGGGGCCACAAGGCGGCGCTGACCCCAAGAGCGGGGCGCCGAAGCCAGTCTCGACGGTCATGCACGTCAGCCTGACTCTGTCGATGTCCAAACATGGCGACACTGCCAAAGGTCTCCAGGCTAAAAAGACTGTTGAACCGACGCTTGCAGCCTCAAAGACTCTATTCAGTAAGGCCCTCGAGTCGAAGACCAAACCCGAAGGAGCATGTCGCGTCGAAGACCAAGACCGTGCCTGCTGCGCACCATCAGCTCGAGTCGACGCATGGCCGCAAGCATGCTGGTGATACATTGAAGCCAATCGGATCGAAGACGACATCGATCCCTAAGGCGGCCGGTTCTTCTCCGGTGCCTCCACCACCAATTAAATACGGACTGCCCCCAACCGCTCGAGCCGCAAAGGAGCGCCGAACCCTCCAAAAAGGTATCGGGACCTTCTAAATCTCAGTCCACTCCGGAGGAGGTAATGTTCCAGGCACCCTCCTATGACAATCAGCCGAAGCTCTACATCGACTCAGATTCTGGCAGACTCACCATTGACAAAAGGAAAATCGCACCGGAAAATCCTTTGGCGTCATATAAAATCCCCCTCAAAAATAAAAAGGACTCTGCAACCTCACCTGTTCTCTTTGAACATGTTCAGTCCTATACACAACATGGTGCCGATTCTCCCACACGCAGTGACGAGGAGGTGGGAGATGATTTTAGACATATGGGATTCATTTATAATACTGACGCTGATCAAGGGGAGTCTCAACACTGGACTGACCCTGCTGACCCTGATGATCCCCACACTACCCCCGACACTCAGTCTTAGTGTCAAAACATCGCCTACTGAAGACACAGCGGCTTTTAATGCCTTAATTGAAAGAGCAGCCCTCAGCCATGAAGTTGACATGCACGCAGAGCCAGTGGAGGAGGACTTTCTCTTTGATACTTTCTCCACCTCAGAAAGATCGGTAAAAACACTGCCTATGCTAAAGGGTGTCCTCAAACATGCTACTGACATTTTCAAGGAACCCACAAGGGCAAGGGTTATAAACCCAAGGATTGAAAGAAAGTATAGGCCTGCGCCTGTGGACCCTATGTACATCAAGGGCCAACTCCCATTGGACTCCCTAGTAGTGGCTAATGCTTGCAAGAGAGCAAACTCTCAGACAAGTGGTGATGCTCCTCCTCCGGACAAAGAATCCAAAATCTTAGAGGCTTTTAGTAAACGGGTGGCAGCTCAAGCGGCTAATATTTGGAGGATCTCAAATACACAGGCCCTATTAGTCAGATATGATAGGCTCAGTACGACACGCTAGAACAGCTGATGCAACACCTGCCTGATGCTTACAAAGAGGGAGCAGAAATGCTGATACAGGAAGGAAATTTGATTTCAAATGCATCCATCAAGTGTGCACTCGATGCAGCAGACACAGCAGCTAGAGCCATGAACACTAGCGTAATGCTAAGACGTCATGCCTGGCTCCGCATCTCTGGTTTCATACCAGAAATCCAAACAACTTTGCTCAATCAGCCTGTTAACCCAGACTTTCTCTTTGGCCCTGATGTAGACACTACCCTTGAGAAAATTGAGAGACACTGAGACAGCAAAATCCATGGGGGCTCTGCAGGCACAGCAGTTCCGGGGCAGTTCCTTTCGTCGCTCCGGTAACCGAGGAGCTTCTAGAGGTCAGGCATTACAGCAAGCCCAGTACAACAAGGGGAGAACGCAGACCACCTATAACAAAAATAACCGGGGTGGATATCATGGAAGCAGCACCAAAGGCAGAGGACGTGGAAATAACAGTGCCAGATCCTCCGCCCCAACAAACAATGACGCCTTGTCACTGCCCCCAGACCATGTAACACCGGTCGGGGAAAGACTCCAGCAGTTCCTGCCGGTTTGGGAAGGCATCACCACACAGGTGGGTGAGACAACTTATCCAATACGGCTATTGTCTGGAACTGACCTCAACTCCCCCCAACATACCCCCAAGGCACGTCCTATGTCCGCAGAGCACATGCACTTATTGCAGCAAGAAGTACTCTCCATGCTGCAAAAAGGGGCAATAGAACTCGTGCCTTTAGAACAGCAAGGTACAGGGGTGTAATCTCTGTACTTCTTAATTCCAAAAAAGGATGGTTCCCTGCGGCCCATTCTAGACCTCAGACCTCAGACCCCTGAACCAGTACATCTTGTCAGAACATTTTCATATGTTGACTTTACAGCAAGTCCTACCATTGCTCAGTCAGGGAGACTTCCTGGCAACCCTAGATCTAAAAGATGCATATTTCCACATTCCCATCCACCCAGGTCACAGGAGGTATCGCAGGTTCACCGTCAACAACCAGCATTATCAGTTCAAGGTCCTGTCTTTCGGGGTCACCACTGCCCCCAGGGTGTTCACCAACTGCTTAGCGACTGTGGCTGCGCACCTTCGGAGACAACACATCCATGTCTATCCCTACCTGGACGACTGGCTTGTCCAAGCAAAGTCAGCCCAGTAGTGTGCCAGCCACATGTCCCGCACAATTCACCTCCTACACAGTCTAGGATTCTCATTGAATTACCCAAAGTCGCACCTTCAGCCCGCTCATGTACAACAGTACCTAGGTGCAACATTAAACACTCTAACAGCAACAGCGCAGCCAAACTCTGCCAGAGTCAACAGCATGCAGTTGCTAATCCAGAAATTCAGGCCCCAGCACTCGCTCCCAGCGCAGGTATTCATGCAGCTGATCGGTATGATGGCCTCCTGCATCTTCATAGTCCCGCACGCGAGGCTACACATGCGTCTGCTTCAGGAGTGCTTGGCACGACAGTGGAACCAGGCTCATGGGCATCTGAAAGACCTAGTGTTGGTGACCGGTCGTGCATACAACTCTCTGCATTGGTGGAACACACAAAATCTTTGCAGGGGACGACCGTTCCAAGAGCCTGTCCCACAAATAGTGCTGACAACGGACGCATCTCTCCAGGGCTGGGGAGCGCATGTCCTCCATTATACCGTGCAGGGACTATGGATGACACAGCAGCAAAAGATGCATATCAATCTGTTGGAGCTGATGGCAATCTTCATGGCGATGAAGACATTCAAATTGCACCTGTGCAACAAAGTCGTGCTGATCCGGACGGACAACATGACTGCAATGTATTACATCCAGAAGCAGGGAGGCACACACTCTCCGCAGCTATCTCATCTAGCCCAGAGCATATGGAAGTGGGCGATCCAGAGGAACATGCTCCTCATGGCAGAACATCTCCCAGGCAAAGACAACCAGATGGCGGACCTGATCAGCAGGCACAGCCATCAGATGCACGAGTGGGAGATGCACCCCTCAGTGCTCCAACCATATTTCCAGCAGTGGGGTCATCCAGAGATCGACCTCTTCGCCACACAGGAAAACGCAAAATGCCAAACCTTCGCCGCCAGGTTCCCACACCCGCAGTCTCAGGGCAATGCGATATGGATGAACTGGTCAGGCAGATTTGCGTACGCTTTCCCTCCAGCACCACTCATACCGCTAGTGGCACGCAAACTGCGACAACACTCCATGACGCTCATCCTGGTTGCTCCAACGTGGGCACGGCAGGCCTGGTACACCACGTTCCTAGAACTTTCGGTGGTGCCCCACGAAAGGCTGCGCCTCACGCCCAGTCTCCTCACTCAGAACCATGGAGACATTCAGCACCCAGATCCACAACAGTTGAGCCTTGCGATATGGCTCCTGAGGTCATAGTTTGGCTACCTCAACCTACCCCCTGACTGTATGAACATCATCAAGGAGGCAAGGCGACCTACAACTAGGGCATGTTATGCGGCCAAATTGAAACAGTTTGTCATTTACTGTTCCAATAATGACATTGATCCGCTGGATGCGTCCACGCAAAACATCATATGCTATTTGTTGCATCTCTACAGATGCAATCTGGCATATAGTTCATCAGGATACACCTGGCCGCCATTGCGGCATATCTTCAAAAGAGGCAGCATCTTTCCCTTTTCAGGGTGCCTGCCATTAAGGCCTTTCTGGAAGGACTCAAAAGAGTGATCCCTCCCAGGCACCCTCCTTCACCTGTCTGGAATCTAAACGTGGTTCTCACCAGACTAATGGGACCACCCTTTGAACCCCTTCACTCTTGTGAAATACAGTTTCTCACCTGGAAAGTGGCCTTTCTGGTAGCCATCACATCACTACGAAGAGTTTGTGAGCTTCAAGCCCTAACTATTCAAGAGCCTTTCATACAAATTCATGCTAATAGGGTAGTGCTACGAACCAACCCTAAATTCATGCCTAAAGTGGTGTCGCAGTTCCACATTAATCAAAACATTGAACTGCCAGTTTTCTTCCCCAATCCAGATTCTGTGGCAGAGCGAGCACTGCACACCTTAGATGTTAAAAGAGCTCTCCTGTATTACATAGACAGGACAAAAGATTTCAGAAAGACCAAGCAGCTGTTTGTTGCCTTCTCTCAACAACACAAAGGCAACCCCATTTCCAAATCGGGTATAGCTAAATGCAAATGTTTTTGAGCTTGTAAAGCGCACTTCTACCCGTCCATATGTCTCCTGGCACTGTAAAACTCTGGGGAACCCGTCCTGGCTTTCCCTGTGGGATGGTCCCTTGCTGGGAGTCCCCAAGGTGGAGCCAGGCATCCCTGGAATTGGTGGGGCCGTTGTAGAGATTAGGCAAGCTAATGCCCAGAGTTGCCGAGTGGGACCCCTGATTAGAGTAAGCACCGAAGCGAGAATTATCGAGTCCGCTGACCAAGGTCCAGATGGATTGTTAAGTGCATACAAATCTGTTATCAAAAAGAGAAACGCACATTAACAGTTCCCCCAAGAGCGCATTCCACACGCAAGTTAGGGGCATCCATGGCTTTCCTAGGTAACATTCCCCTAGAGGATATATGTAGAGCAGCCACATGGACCACCATACATACATTTACCAAACACTACTGCGTAGATGTACACTCCAAACAGCAAGCTGCTGTAGGACAGGCTGTTCTCAAAACCCTTTTTTAGACTGCTGCAGCTGGCACGGGCAACCACCGCTAAGGAGGTAACTGCTATTTATTCTATGCACAGATATGAATTCAGCAGCCCACATGCCTCGAATGGAATATGCTACTTACCAGTATGCATCTGTTCTTGGCATGTAGGGCTGCTGACATTCATATCGCCCGCCCTCCTCCCCCGTGCCTGTCGGCAGCTGTAGCACTCGGAATCATTCTCAGGCATGGTCATCACTTACTGTATTACACTCCATCTCTGCCACAATGGGGAAAAACAATCTGAGGATGGAGAGGATGCCCATGCGCACTGTAGTCCAGGGGAGGAGCCACCTAACTCGTGATACTTCGAAGACTCTTCTAGGACAACAATGTGCAATCATCCGGACCCAACACTAGGCGACGATCTATGCACAGATATGAATGTCAGCAGCCCTACATGCCAAGAACAGATGCATACTGGTAAGTAGCATATTCCATTACAACCGGATATCTTTAGATTGACAGACATCATCTATCCTAATAGGAATTAAATACCCTATCGGGCACAATAAAATAGACATACCTCTCATAATCACATAGGCATGTCTAGCATCGATTGTCACTTCCAATATATGTGAACTTGATTCTATGTTGCTAGACTTTCAGGATTTTCATAAAAATTACACCAAGAGTAAGTACCTATTCAGAAAAATTAGGAGTTATATTTCAAAAAAGGGCCCATTCCTATGTTTCAATCTTAACCATTGGTCAAAAAGAGTAATACATACCAATGTGTAATAGATTAAAATTTTTGGGAGACCTTCGTTCGATTGTTCCGTATTAGTAAATTAAAAACTGTAAAGGTAAATACAAATAGAGAGTCTTAGTTCAATTATGTGCATAGTGCCGGTGTAGTAAAATTTAATTGAGGCCGAAGCCGTGGTAACTTGCCTGATGGAAGCCTATCAATAGGCCATGTATTTGGTCTACTTGCAGATCGCGACTGGATAGCAACTGAGCCTAGCACATTCCCGCGATATTATTCTTCTGATTCTGAAATGTTTATACAACAAAAGATGGTTCAAGCGATTTGTGATTACCTCAATCATCAAAAGTAATTTAATGGTGTTGCGAAGAATTACCTGAGAATATTTCTTGCCGCAATACTTCAACTTGCTATTAGGTTCTTCATCAACTTGTTTAATAAAGGGTATATATCAGTCTATAGAATGTGGGGACTCTCATAATATTCCTCCAGATATCTATAAGGCCAGTATACTTTCAACAAGAACAAATTATATATGTTTTTTTATATATATAGTCGTTGGGGAGCAACTTACACTTCTGTTCTATATACTGCCTGACATGAAATTTAAACATGTGTAATCTCTCCTTTCAAGTTAAATTTCGTGGCCCCCATTTGGTGCATTTATATCCATGCCTCTCTCCACTCAATGTTTAAAGTGAATCACATTTGCCGGTCGTCTAATTACGACGCGACCGACCCAGTAATAATACGCCTCCGTGTGTGGGAGATAATCTTCGGTAGCTGGTATGGTAACACAGCGAACCGGAATATACCAGGTCACCAATGTAATCTCACCACTTTAACGGGGCTTCTAGTCAGGTACACTTAATGAGTTCTCAAAAATACCTGCTCGCTTAATGTGCTTTCTCCGAACTAAGGGTCCAAATATGATTGCGGTTTTTCCGCATCCTCCGGGCCGGCGGAAGCCACCGCCGGCCCGGAGGATGCGGAAAAACCACTGCGGAGCCTCCAAAGACCCACCGCCATATTAGGATGGCTGGTGGGTCTGGAATTCCGTCCGCAGCTTTTCCGCCGCGGTCACCTTCCGACCGCGGCGGAAAAGCTCTAACATGGCTGACGGTGTCTTATCAGACACCGCTAGCCATATTAGGATGGTGGGAATGACATGCTTTTCCGCGGCGGCTTTTCCGCCGTGGAAAAACATACAGACTTTCACTTTGGGGGCCCGTTGCGGGCCCCCTGGGTGAAGGGGGGTGGGGGGTGCACATGGGGGTACCTATGGTACCCCCCTGCATTTGTGTGCACAAAGCAGCACGCACTGCGCGGTGCCTGCCGCTTTGTGCATGCAAATGAGATGCATGCATTTTTAACTTTGCGGCGGGTGCAGCTTGAAGCTCCACCCGCGGCAATGTTAAAGATAGAGGATGTGACCGCCACCCAGGCGGTCCCATCCTAATCTGCTCGGAGGGAACGCCGCAGCCCCTGCGGACGTTCCCTCGGGTGTCGCGGACGGACTCAAGTCCGTCCGCGATCATAATCGGCCCCCTAATACTATTTTACTCTGTGTCGCGCTGTTACCTCTTCGTAAAAATAGTGCGAAACTAAAATTCAAAATACCTAAAAGCCTACCGATTAAGCTATAATTCTACAATGTTCTCGCCGATCGGCTTACCTTAAAATCACGGAACGGTCTCCCTGTCTCCCACGTGGTTTTTTTCCAATATGGATGTGGCACACAGATCGCTGTGTTGTTTTTAAAGCGTGCCGGCATAGGTTAGAGGGCACGCTATCAGATTTCAATTTTTTTTATTTAAAACATGGTGTGCCTTCAGCTCCACTGTATTCGGTTTTACAAAGAACATATATTTCTTTTATGGTCTCAAGACATTATCCATGTTGACTTGTCGAAATAATTTCTTGCCGATAGCTCCTCTTTTTTTACCGTGTACATGGCGGCCATCTTGAGTTGGGAGGAAGTAACTGCATGGCATTTCTCAGTTGCCACCATCCGTACTCGTGCCTCTAAAAAAGTATGATTAATTATAATACTCTGTTGTATGAGCGAATATCTTATGGATAATACGTAAAGAGTTACTCAAAAAGCATATTTTTTTAAGTTGCTATATCTTTGCCCGACGGGCAATGTCATGGTTCTTATCCATCGGGGCCATATTTAAATAGGAAAATAGTGACGATATGTTATCTTTCTTTCAAGGTTATAGTCCCAATCAAAGTTTAAAAAAAAAAATTGTTGTGACTCTAATGTTTTTTGTGAGATTATTACGACGCTAATGGAACTGCTGTGTCCTAAAACTATGCGTTGTATTATATATATATATATATATATATATATATATATATATATATTTATTAAAGGAGTTGAATTAAAAGTAAAAAATAAAAAAATAAAATTTCAAGGGAGCTATGTTGAAAAAGCAAATACCTCGAGTCGATGGTACTTGTTCAGGTTAAGGGATTCTATTATCATAATTTATATCAGCCTTTCCCAGTCCTCCCTATTATTGAGTCCACTCTTCACTGTGTTAAAGAGGCACATGAAATATTGTTCATGTTATTTTATTTTTATTAAGTCATTTCCCCCACGGAAACTGGTAGTCATGATTTCAATCCCACACCATTTTAATTCATCCAAATTATGTCTCTTTTATCCAATGTTCAACAAGTGGGGCACTTTTTTTATTTGCCCGAATCGCAGATTTATGTTTTAAAATTCTGGTTTTGACCTCCCTAGATGTTTCGCCTATCTATGCTAAATTGCATGGGCATTTAATGAGGTATATCAGATTCTTTGAATGGCAATTATTGAAACTGCCTATGTTGTATTTGCCTTCATTAATTATAATTTGGGGGTCTTTCATGATATGAGGACATATGCTACAGCCCTGGCACGAAAACGTGCCCACTGGTAAGTTGGTGTTCATAAGTCTCGACTGTGTATTAATCTTTTTTTCTCTGTAGGTATGGACAAGACAATTCCTTATTGTCTTATTCCTCCTAAACGAGAACATAGGTCTTGGTAGAATCTCTCTATCCCGATTTGTGATAAGGTTCAATTTTGTCCTTGTCCTTATCTACAAAGAAAGTATCCCTATTGAAATACTTAGCCCTTTTGTAGGCATGTTTGACTGATTTTTTAGGGTATCCTCAAAAAAAAAATTTGGGGGCAAGAATTGAAGCGTGCCTGTCAGTCTTTCATATTCGTGCAGTTGCGTTTCAATCTCAGAAATTGGCCAAAGGGAATATTATCCCTTTGGCTCGCAGGATGGTTGCTTTTATAGTGAAGCATGGTGTTTCTGTCTGTACTCTTAGTGAAGAGTTTGACATTGAGTGCCATCTACATTCTTGATGAGATTATCTAAAAATTCACGTCTGTCCTTGCTAACATTAGAAGTAAACCTGAGATTCTCATCTCCAAGATTAAGCCATGAAATAAATTCACTTAAGAGTTCTTGAGGCCCTGTGCATATAAAGAACACGTCGTCAATATAACGTGACCATTGAGAGATGTTCTCATAGAATGGTGCAATGGCATTGAAAATATGTATCTCTTTAAAATTGGCTACATATAGACAAGCCAGACTAGGGGCACATGTGGCTCCCATGCTGGTGCCCTTGACCTGCCTATAGAACTCTTTTTCGAATAAAAAAGATGTTATTTTTAAGAATGAGACTAACACAATATAGCCTTATAGCCCGCCGTAGAGGGCTATACCAGCTATTAAAGGCCCTCTCCAGCGTTAAAGGCCCCGAGCCGAAGGCGAGGGCCTTTAACAAGGGAGAGGGACTTTAATAGTGGTATAGCCCATCTATAGGGCTATTAGATCATCCTCTCCAGGTGTTGAGAGGTTTTTAACCATCTTGATGGTGGTGTCTTGCGGGATGTTGTGTATAAAACTTTGATATCCAAAGTCACAAGACTTTGGATATCTGGGCTAAATAGAATATTTTCAATTTATTTGATCAATGCTGTGGTGTCTTTTATATACGCCTTTTGTTGAGCTACCATCGGTTGTAAAAACACATCCACATATTGACTTAGCGGTTCCGTTAATGAATTTATACTAGAAACAATCGGCCTCATGGGTGGATCACTCATGCATTTATGGACTTTAGGAAGACCAAATAATGCTGGGATGACCGGATGTTCATTAAGTAGGAAATTATATTCCTCATTACATATGTCATACTCTTTGGCGAGAGTTAACACCTCTTTGTTTTTACTCGCCAATTGTGTCCATTCTGATCTTTTGGATCTACAGTAATCTGGATCTACAGTAATCCTGATTATTATTGAGCATCATTTGTATCCGCTTATTCTAATCTGAGGTGGTCATCACCACAATACCACCTTCCTTATCTGCTGGTTTCACAGTAAGGGCTGTGTCTTGTTCTAATTTTTTAAGAGCTAGATGTTCTTCGTTCGTAAGATTTCTATTTTGCCAGGACTTTCTATTTAGCAGATCTTCTACACTTTTACTAACGCTCCGCTCGAATGCCAAGCTCCTGGACTTTATCTCGGGGCAAATGGGGAAACAAACCAGTACATAAGGTGCACGCTCAGCGGCGCTGGGGCGGTCAGGTACAGAGTGCAGTTTTGGCATTGGGTGCCCTGTTTTCATCAGAATTTTTGGTTTTCAGCTGCAGGCTCGGCCCAGGAAGACTTCCAGGAGAAACCAATAGCTGGGCAGGTAATTTGAAGGGCTCGGGGACATATGTGCACCTCTGGTTCTTTTCTCCAGGGCGCAGGGCGGCTGGATGCAGGGTGTCTTTTAAGGTCTGATTTCACCTTACAGGGCCACTCGCGGTTGTGGGGGGGGATCTCCGTGCAGAGGCTGCCGTCGACGCCAGGGAGTCCTGGAGGGGACAACCCATGGTGGACTCAAACTCTGGAGTGCCGGGGACCATGCTGGGACAGGTGACCCTCTCTAACTCGGCCGTAGGTGACTGGTGCAGTGGTAGTTCCAGGCGTCTGGTTTCTTTGTCCTCAGCAAGATTGGCGTCTGTTTTCGGAGTTTCTTTTGAACAGGGCTGCTGTTCACAGTAGATCTGGTCTTTGTTGAAGGCAGTCAGTCCTCCCCGGGGTTCTGGAGTTCGCTGGCTGTGGGACAAGACTATTTTTGGCGCAGGATCTCCGGAAACTGCAGACAGGCCGGTAGGGCTGGGGCCAAGTCAGTTGTTCTGTGCAGTCTCCTCTACTGGGCGTCTTCTTTCATCCTTTTTCTTCTTAAGTTGCGGGAATCTGCCTTCTTGGTTCTTGGCTGCCTCATAAATACTGTATTTAGGGGATGTTTTAGGGGTCTTGAGGTCAGTTGCCAACGTACTACTGACCGTAGGGTGATTACAACCTTGGTGTGCTCACCCCATGTGGGGGAGAGCGCACAATCCTGATTGGGGAGTGCCTGCCAGCGGCGAGCACTGAAGAGGGGGCTTCAACTCTCCTCCCCCACCTGAGGGGTTGAGTTGGCAGAGGTGGGCACACCTTCTGGGCTGGATAGTTTTTCCTGCCTGTCTTCCCACCTAAAAAGGAGGGGAGACGGGAAGGGGGCCTGCTCCTGCTTACTGACCTTCTTGTCTCAAAGATGTAAAGCGTTCTGATACCCCTGGGTCTAGCCAGCGCTATATAAAACCTCTAAATAAATAAATAAATTACAAAGGCTGCCAGGCCTTTGGAGCTCTCCTGCCACAT
Organism: Lissotriton vulgaris; assembly: GCF_964263255.1. Taxonomy (NCBI): domain Eukaryota; kingdom Metazoa; phylum Chordata; class Amphibia; order Caudata; family Salamandridae; genus Lissotriton; species Lissotriton vulgaris. Next base: position 1,297,844,903 of record NC_141691.1, read on the forward strand.
ATGGCTCTTCCTGGCCTGGGGGGGGGGTGGAATCACACCTCCGCCCAGGAAAGGCTTTGTTTTGCAGCGTGAATTTTTCTGGATTCACTATGCTGTGCATTATTCCGCGGTCTTGTGGTTGGGTCTGGAATCGTAGTCTTTTCTTTGGTTTTTTAAATTTTCGTAGCCCAGGTGGGCCTCCACGTCCCACCTTTTGGTGTATTTCCGGTGACGTCTGCACGCTTCCAGCGGAAGCACCCACTCTTGGGCGCCATCTTCAGATTCTTTTTTCCGCAGTTGGGTCTGGACCGTTCCCGAGAGGGCTCCAGACATTTTTGGAGAAAGAAGAAGAAAACACGCAGTTTTTGGACGAAAAACATTGGAGAAGACTTCAGGAGACTACATCATCGAGAAGATCGACGAAGGAGGGAAGGAAGTTCAAGGAAGTTCGAGAACTTCGAATTTCCATCGAGGAATAAGAGCGCAGAGGGCCCCCTGAATGCATCAGATGTACAAGACTCCTTTCAAGTTCTGCGCAAATTGCCACCACAAGTACGCGCAGAAGGACCAGCACCCGGTTTGCAACCTCTGCCTACCGGTAGACCACGAGAGCAGCGACTGCAACGCCTGCTCCGCCTTTACGCCGAAAACTCTTCGAGCGAGACAGAGTAGCCAACGCCACGATGCAGGGCAAGGGCCAGCCTCCATCCCTTCGAGACCTGGGCCTATATTCAGACAAAGAAGACAACAACGCCGCCGAAGACGACGGCTACACGGTCGTAGAGACCGATATTACGAAGACTCCAAAGAAGGTAGGAGACTCTACGGCCCCTAAAGCCCCGAGAGACCCGGAGTCTCGAAAAGATTGAGGGAAAATCCTTGAAAGCGGCGGTGCCGAAAGCTTCAGCGCCCGCACCTAAACCCATGCCCAGTGGATCCTCTGAGGAGGAGTCCCCGGCGCAGAGAGCTGAAGAACAGCTAAAGCCGTCGAAAAACGTCTCCGAAAAGGAACGTCTGACGCCGAGGGAGAAGGACCCATGAAAGGCCCCAGCATCGACGCCGAAGATAAGCTCGGCGCCGAAACCTTCGACGCCGAAAATAGGTTTGGCGCCGAATTTACCGCCGAAGAGACTGGCCGAACCATTGGACGCAGATCTGGCTGCCGAAATGGAGAAGAAGAGGCATCCTTCAACGAAAAAAGGATTTCGATGCCAGGATGAAAGACTACATAATCCCGACGAAGCCCAAGCCACAGGTGCACGAGGTGGTCGAGGAGGAAGAGGATGAAGTCGAGGAACAGTCGGAGAATGTCGAAACATTCCACGAACCGGACGAAGACGAGGCCGCCTTCGACTACTATGAGGAGGACGACGACCGCCGGACGCTCCTGGGTTCGGCGACCTCGGGAAGTCAGGAGATCGACTGGCAAGAAGTCGACACAAAGAGTACTGAAGAAAGCATCGACACGTATCCTTCGAGGCCTTCACCGCCAGATGACATTGGGGTGTACAACAGTCATCAGGAATGCAGCGGCTGTCTTCAAGGTGAAACTCCTTGAGACATTGCTCCCCACACAGACCAGGAGCCAGTACCTGCCAATGCTGGAAAGTGTCATGGCACAAGGGAAAGAAGCCTTCAAGGAGCCGGCTACATGCAAGGCAATCACCCCAAGGACTGAAAAGAAGTATAAACATTCATCCAAGGACCCAGCCTATATCCAGGGCACGGTCTCAGCTGACTCAATCATTGCTGCCACTGCAAGAAAGAGGGCTAATGTACCTACTACCTCAGGGCCACCTCCAGACGGGCGAGAGGTAGAGGATGGACTTGGTAGGGAGAAGAATTGAAAGGAATGCCGCGATGCACTGGCGAATGGCCAATTCCAACGCACTACTAAACAGGCATCAGTACCAAATCATGGAGGAACTGGGCAAGTTGACAAAGAATATGCCTCAGGAATTCAGAGACAAAGCTGAAAACCTAGTCGAAGAGGGGAAGAATGTGACAAACTCTTGCATCAAGACAGCTCTGGACGGAGCTGACACCTCCAGTAGGCTCATGATGATGGGCATCACAGAAAGAAGACAAGCCTGGCTCAGGGTGTCAGGCTTCAAGCTAGAAGTACAACACTATACAAAAAGGTGAGCAACCCAATATACCCTTGCGGGCTCGGGCAAGGTTTGTAAAAGAGAATGGCCAGCAAGGGGTTTTGTTTATTCTAAGATTTTTACAGCACCGTTAGGACTTGTTTGGGATTAATCACAGTACCTAAGCTTGAGTTTGATCAGTGGCTGTTAAATTCAATTCAAAGGAAACAAGGAACACAAGATGTTACCACACTAACATCAAAATTTAAGCATGAATGCTCAATAAAACGAGAAACCAGGATTTTTCTTGTCTGAAAGTTATTATTGAACTTCAAGGCAAAATATATAAATTTCTGTACAAAAACAATGAACAATCATAAAGAATAGGGTGCATACATAGATATAATAAGGATATTCAAGGCCTTGGTTGCTTGTCCTTGGACATATCCAAATTTAAGTCCAGACTGCTGGGTCACAGTAGTTGATTGATTTTAACTCAAAGTCAGAAGAAAATCAAAAGATGACATGAGACAAACTAGGCAGAATTGGACTGAACAGGTTGACGTTTCGGTCTTATTATGGTTATTCTTAAGACCATCATCAGGACTACATAGTGGTATATACAATTGATGACCCTCTGTAAAAAAACAACAATAAATTACAATGTGTACAGTTTTAGTTGAATACCTGGTTTACCTAATTCTTGACATAGAATTATTATAACAAAACTAGAAATATTTACATTTTAATACTTATATCGATACTAAACATATTCGCATTACATTGCTTACATCTAACATTTCATGATTATTAAAAAATTAGTCGGTGTGGCGACTAAAGTAATTCAATTTGAGAAAAAGACAGTCAACTTAGATTTAGACAAAATTCACTAGGTTATTCAAAAATGTGAAACCTAATGAGCAGAATTTGATCTAAGTATTAATTGCTAGACACCGAATGGTGGCTTTCACTTACTTTTCAAAATAGAAACGGTGTCAGTTAAAAATTCTTGATGGCACCGGCACTTTTGAATAATGGCGTTGAGGTCGGGCACAGAAGTAAATCAATTGTGCATGAAGTACACTGGAAGGAAGGAAATATAACTATAATTCCTATTTAGTGTAGGACAAAACTCTTTTTTATATTTTGAGTTAGAACATTTACCTTGCAACGAGTTAAGCGAAGCAGTAAAGGGATTCTGGCAGTTAGTCCACTTTTGGTTGAAGATCAATTGTCTCGAAAAAGGAACTGAATAAAAAAGAATTGTGCAAATGATTTAGCGTTGTTTAGTTTTAATAGTAATGTTTTACACATTGGCGCATAACTCATGGAGAGTTGTGTTTGTATTAGATGTATTGCAGTTAATCATATAGAAAAACTGCATGTGTGCTTTTTTAAAAAAAATAGGGGATGTGTAACCGGTATTTTCAGACTGCAGAGTTATATAATTGTCGAATATATTGCAATAATGTTGCAACACTAGTTGCAGGTCGGTTACTGGGGCACTTGGCAGAGGTTACGTTATGGGCAATGAATGGGAGCCTAAAGGTACCATCGGGTACTAGGGCACTTGGCAGGGGTTGCGTTATGAGCAATGGTACAAGCCACAGAACTTAAAGATACCATCGAAAATGTAGCCCATTTAAATGCTGACAAATAGGTTCCTGTTGGAAGTGGTTGTGCCCAAATAAGCGCAAGGCAAAGCTAATCAGGTTGGCAAAAATCCAGACGGATGATTCCGGCAATTGCGAAGAAGCGGGTGTCATAAACCGGCTTTTTCTAAAGAAATTACAAACGCGCATGCGCAAGGAACCAGCTATAATTCTACTTACTTGAGATCAATCCGCCTTGAAACGTCAATGAAGTACGATCGAGGGTTGTAACAGTGTTGCAGTTACACTCTATTTATATACCGTTCATAGGCTGGCTACCCCTCGCGTGGTCTCGCGATGTTATGTAACGGAGTTGGTGGCTTGTTGTATATTTGTAATCGCGGCGGCCATCTTAGTGTGTGCACGGCGCGTTTAAAAGCATATTAGAGTTTGTGCAAATAAATTTATAAAGAGTGAATAGAATGAATCGTTTGTTATTAAACCTAGTCGAGGAAAACTGCTTGATACAGTGGTTGTATTTTAGAGAAATATGTCGCTATTTTATTATTAGCGCTCTTTGTGGAAAAAACACGATTGTGTTGAGGTAACCAGTGATTCTCAGTGAAATATCACTAGAAGTATATTCGATGATATATTAGCACGACAATGTAAGAGATGGCATAGGTGTCATTCAAAACATGACTCTATTATCAAGGGGGGTTCTGTCCAAGAGGTGTGGCCGGGTAGGACAATTATAATTATAAGAAGGAAGAAGACCCGGTCACTCGTTTGTTGGTTCTGCTCAATTTTTATTTAGGGCAGAATCTTGCACTCAGGTATTTAATCCTTCTGTGCAATCTATATATTTTTTTGGATATTCAAGAAAAGTAAATGCAGTGATTTTTACAAATACTGTGACTGTCCGAAGAGTTACTTACTGTCCTGCACAAGGACACATGTATTTACATATATTTACAAGCACAATTTACACATCACTTAGAAAAACACAAAAAAGAATTTGTACATTTAAATAATATATACAAAACAAACATTTGAGACGCGTTTCTGAGCCTGTCTGTGTACTTGGCAGGCTCGTCTTCAGGGCTTTGGGGCTGGGTACCTATATGAGTACAAATATAGGGCATAATGAGTTTTTGACCCTCTTTTATGCGTCACCAAAAACTGTTCAACTAACGTTATTGTTACCTTTTTGTTGTGTAGTCTCTATTATCTGATCTTCTGATCGATTTCTTTTAGGGGACTCCTTAACTTCTGTAATGGAAACAGTAACATGGTATGTTTCCCAAAGGTCTTATCTTTCCGTTAGTGGTTTATTCTCAACCTTTTTTAGCACTCACGTGTTTAACAGCCAGGAAGTTTTCGAGCAGGTTGTCGGTCTCCGATATGAGCAGTAATTAACGCTGGCGCTACAAAGTCAACAGGGACGTTTTTAGTAATATATCACTATCCTGTTTATCGCTACAAACATTTTAGCGCTGTGACACTAACAGCGGATCATTGGGCACTTACTTTTTGTGTTTTCAGCGGGCGCGAAGCGCCGTATTTCTTTGTGTGGGGACGCCACCTCTTGTTGCTCTTTAACACTCGGCGCTGTAAGTTTAAGCGGATGCGGTGTTTTAGTACGGGATTTTCACTATAATGGGCATTCAATTTCCACAATACAAAAGTGAAACACCTACTTGCACGGTGTAGACGTCGAGTCTATATTGGAGGGGGCGTTGCTCAACTTCTAGTTTGTTTACGGTGGATGCGGTTAGCGCTGTAATCAATTGATAAAGCGGAGATTTAGGATTGCGTTTTAACGAGTGTTAACCCATTTAATATTTAGCGCGTATGCTCGTTTACCTGTGGGTGAGTCGCTAGGCACTGCTGTTTACTCCAGAGTTCCTCAGATAGGAGAAAGGCTGAAAAAACGCGAGGGTTTGGAGTTTTTTATATCACCCAGTGCTTCTGGGACATGTAGTCCTAAAATTTCAAGATTGATTATTTGAGGGGTGGTCTGTACCGCCTGCGGCCCAGTTATTGGTTTTGGCTTTCTGTGTGTTCATTCAGTCCATCATTCACACAGTCGTATTTCAGAATTAGATATGCCTCCCTTTTTGCTAACATTGCTTCTACACTACCTCCTCTTGCAGGGACTTGAATCTTTGATAATACTGACCACTTTAATTCTTTCTCAGTGTGGCCTGAATCGATACAATGTTGGACCATTGGGGCATTTAGAACTTTTTGTTTAATCCTAGATCTGTGTTGGGTCAGTCTTTGTGACACTGTTTGTGTGGTTTTCCCTATGTAAAGTTTGTCACAAGGACAGATGATTACATAAACCACATTTTTGCTCTTGCAGTTTGTGAATTCCACGTGGGTCCATTTCACATTATGATGTTCAAATGTGGTGCCTTCAATGGTATTTGTGCACGAGATGCAGTTACCACACTTGTGGTGTCCTTTGACCGGATCTAATTTCCACAATGTGGGTAAATCGCTTTTTGGTCTCTGGGTACCCAAATCAGCTCGGATTATTTGTTCCCCTATGCTTTTACTCTTTTTCAGGGCAAATAAGGGTTTTGGAAATGGTATGTTCAGGTTTGATAACAAGTGCCAATTTTTCAGTACTATGGCCTTGAATTTGTTGGTTAGTGGTCCATACGTGGTTACACAAACTAGCTGTTCCAACGGTTTCTTGTCCTTCTTTGTCAACAGTGCTTCCCTTGGTGTGAACCATGCGCGTTTAGTGGCATGTTTTAACATCTTTCTGGGATACCCCCGTTTGGACAGTTGGTCACATAGCGTTTCAGCATGTATCATATAGTCCTCTTTCCTTGAGCAATTACGTCTGATTCGTAATAGTTGGCTATACGGTAGGTTTGCTTTCAAACTTTTGGGGTGAAAGCTATCGTAGTGTAGAATTGAATTTTTGTCAGTTTGTTTGCGGTGAAGGGTGGTGGCTAATTCTCCTTCCTGATGGAATACCTCCACATCAAGAAAAGTTAAGCGGGTGTTACTGCTAGTCATACTGAACTTTATATCAGGGTGTCTATTGTTCAGCCACTCATAGAACTCTTTTAGTTTTTCCTCAGTTCCTCTCCACTGACACCAGATGTCATCGATATAGCGATACCATCTTAAGATGTGTATGCCATAAGGGTTTTGGTGGTAGATGAAGCGCTCTTCATACAGTGCCATGAAGAGCACCGCCATCTCTGGGGCATAAGGACACCCCATGGCGGTGCCCTTCACTTGCATGTAGAAGGTGTCCATGAATCTGAAGTAATTACGTTTGAGTGCCAGGCTTGCCAATTCAATGATAAAATGAGTTGGAACTCTATGGGGTCTTGGCCGGGTTTCAAGAAAAAATTCAATAGCTTCTAATCCCTCTTCCTGGGGGATTTGTGTGTACAAGGAGTTAACGTCAAAAGTGACCATTAACTCAACTTTGTCATCAAATGGTGTAGTTTCTATTTTTGTGATGAAGTCAGTCGTGTCTTTTATGTATGATTTGACATCACCCATGAATGGTTTTAAGAATACGTCAACGTATTTGGCTAATGGTTCCAATATCTAATCACACCCGGAGACAATTGGTCTTCCGGGTGGATTTGATAGATTTTTATGAACTTTAGGTAAGAAATAAATTACCGGAGTTCGCGGATTTTGCTTGCTCAAATATTCGTATTCCTTCGGACCTACAATTCCATCGTCAAATCCCTGTTTTAATCTTGCTTGGATTTCATTTTGGATTGAAACAGTTGGGTCCTCTGTTAGCTTCCTGTACCATTCTGTGTTGCCTATCTGACTGTTAGCCTCATCAATATATTTTTCTTTTTGCCACAGGACTAGGGCGCCCCCCTTGTCGGCCGGCTTGACCACTATAGTTGTGTCATTACTGAGTTGTCTGATGGCTGATTGTTGTTCTTTTGTTATATTCTTCCTACAGTAGTTTTTTTGTTTTCCTAACTGCGTGAGTGATGACTGAACGACCTGTTCGAATGCCAAGATTTGTTTCGGTATCATTTGGGATGTGGGAGTGAAAGTAGACTTATTAGACAAGTTAGAAGGTTCTGGAATACGGTTATTTTCTTTGTCATGGAAGAAAGCCTTTAATCGTACCTTTCTGAACAGATCTTGTGCTTCAAATTTTAGTTTGACTATGTCTGTATTAACAGTGGGGACAAATTTGATGCCAAGTTCTAAGACTGCTCGTTCATGCGTGGTTAATATTTTAGGTGAGAGATTAATTATAGAAGACTCTTCTATTGTTTGAAGTAATTTTTGTTTCGGGTTCTCATGTCCCATGTTTGTTGTGGGGGTTTGAACCTGACTCTGCCCCTCCCTTCCTCTTTCTCTAAAAAAGGATTTTGGCGTTTAGATGTGCCTTCTCTTGGATCAGATTCCCCTGAAGCCTCAGAGGAAGAGCTTTCAGAGAATGTTAAGAAACGATTTTTTGATCTTCCCTGATATTGGGACAAGGCACGGCGGGATTCTTGTTGTGTATAATAATCTTCCCTCAAATAGGGATATACTGTCTCTATATTAAACGATTTCAGGTCTTTCTCAAATTTGCTCACTCTGTAGTTGATTGTATTATCCTTAAATGTCTGTAGATCTTTCTCTATCTTTTCCAAAAGGTCCTTCGCTTCCTGGCTACTATGGTTGTCGTTAATAGCCTTAGTTAAGGCGTCTATTTCCTCCTTCTCCTTCGCACAAATTCTTTGGGCCGTTTCAACCGTGTGGACCATCAGGTCCCGGCTGCATTTTGTGGCTATGAAACTGAAGCCTTTTTTATAAACTGGGTCGTCTGTGAAGACCACCGGTACGTTTTTCACCTGGAGTCCCCAGGGTATAGTTCCTGTTTTTAAATGTTGGAACAAGAAATGTCCATGTAATTCAGTGCGAACATTTTTCTTGCTCAATCGCATTAGCTTATCTGTCTCATTTTGTTGTTGAGCATTAGTGCTCAATTTTAGTGATGCAAAAGGCGAGGGTCCAGCAGTGAAATTTTTGATGTATGCGTCTGTGAAGGACAGAGTTTCTTCTTCGGACATAACTCAACAGACTAGTGAACCAGTCTGTTATCTAGATTTAATCAAGACTTTTATTTATTTTGCATGGGTTAGGGGTACCCTCGCGGAAATCCTTCCGCTCATACAACTCTATTATCAAGGGGGGTTCTGTCCAAGAGGTGTGGCCGGGTAGGATAATTATAATTATAAGAAGGAAGAAGACCCGGTCACTCGTTTGTTGGTTCTGCTCAATTTTTATTTAGGGCAGAATCTTGCACTCAGGTATTTAATCCTTCTGTGCAATCTATATATTTTTTTGGATATTCAAGAAAAGTAAATGCAGTGATTTTTACAAATACTGTGACTGTCCGAAGAGTTACTTACTGTCCTGCACAAGGACACATGTATTTACATATATTTACAAGCACAATTTACACATCACTTAGAAAAACACAAAAAAGAATTTGTACATTTAAATAATATATACAAAACAAACATTTGAGACGCGTTTCTGAGCCTGTCTGTGTACTTGGCAGGCTCGTCTTCAGGGCTTTGGGGCTGGGTACCTATGAGTACAAATATAGGGCATAATGAGTTTTTGACCCTCTTTTATGCGTCACCAAAAACTGTTCAACTAACGTTATTGTTACCTTTTTGTTGTGTAGTCTCTATTATCTGATCTTCTGATCGATTTCTTTTAGGGGACTCCTTAACTTCTGTAATGGAAACAGTAACATGGTATGTTTTCCAAAGGTCTTATCTTTCCGTTAGTGGTTTATTCTCAACCTTTTTTAGCACTCACGTGTTTAACAGCCAGGATGTTTTCGAGCAGGTTGTCGGTCTCCGATATGAGCAGTAATTAACGCTGGCGCTACAAAGTCAACAGGGACGTTTTTAGTAATATATCACTATCCTGTTTATCGCTACAAACATTTTAGCGCTGTGACACTAACAGCGGATCATTGGGCACTTACTTTTTGTGTTTTCAGCGGGCGCGAAGCGCCGTATTTCTTTGTGTGGGGACGCCACCTCTTGTTGCTCTTTAACACTCGGCGCTGTAAGTTTAAGCGGATGCGGTGTTTTAGTACGGGATTTTCACTATAATGGGCATTCAATTTCCACAATACAAAAGTGAAACACCTACTTGCACGGTGTAGACGTCGAAACGAGGATGGTACAGAAACAAATACACCCCAGGCCAGAGACAAACGCGAAATCAGTTCTACCAGTGGTAGACAATTCATCTACCATTCCAATATTCAATTTGTCCAAGCATACTTTGTCTGAGGCTGAAACATCTGTCCTTTCGTCAGGCTTATCCTTTGTTCCTACTTATAGGAATAACCAATTTGTAACCAAGTGTGAACTCTACAAATTCTTTAGAGCAATTCGACTTAAAAACTTCTTTGCCTCTAAAGAATGTATACCAGAAAAGAATATTACTGGACTAAAGCCGCCCTCAACATTCTTTCCTCTGAACAATATGGTTTCTAAAAACATCTTAACCTTTGAGAACGCAGTCCTAATTGAAACTGAGTCATTATTCACCCAAAATTTTTTTTGCAGAAATAACCTTAACAAGGAAGAACATCTAGCTCTGAAAAACCTTGAATCCCTTAAGGACACAGTAATTAAACCTGCTGATAAAGGGGGAGGCTTGGTACTATGGGATCGTGAAGCCTATAGGCAAGAGATGTTAGATCAACTCTCTATAACTGACAACTACAGACTACTAAAATCTGATCCAACCCCCCTCATAGAAAAGGAAATCAAACAACTCAGTGAGCATGGACACAAGGGAGGGTGGCTGAGCCAAAAAGAAGCTACTTTTCTTATCAATGATTCACCAACTGTGCCAGCCATTTATATCCTCCCTAAAATCCATAAGAACGCCACGAAACCACCAGGAAGACCCATTGTGGCCGGCTGCAACTCAATTCTCAAACCACTAGCTCAATACGCAGACTTTTTTATCAGACCCTTTGTTACCGAGTCCGATACATATATTAGGGACACGACTGCTGTAATCACCAAACTGGAGAATCATATATATGATCCTGAACATGAATACCTTGTGACTATGGACATAAATAGTCTATATACTAACATCCCACAAAACGAAGTGCTGGAACTTATCACAAACCTTCTCGACAGTCGTGATAGACCACATTCTGTCCCTAGCGAATTTATAGTGGAATGCATTAGGATCTCAATGTGCCAAAACTTTATCCTTTTTGAAAAAAAGTTTTACCAACAACTGAAAGGCGTGGCAATGGGGGCTGTGTACGCCCCCAACATAGCTAATATCTATGTCAACCACTTTGAGAATGAGTTCATCTACAACAACCTTAATCCATTCTTAGCCAACATATCCTGTTGGCTAAGATACATAGATGACGTGTTCCTAATATGGAAAGGCCCACAAGAACTACTGAAAGAATTTCATGGATGGGTCAACCAAAGAAATCCACACTTACAATTTACCTTGGACTACCATGCCCATGAAATGAACTTTCTCGATCTAACAATCAGTCAGTGAGGACAACACAATATATACAACTTTGTATACCAAACCTACCACCCGCAACACCCTACTCAAATATAACAGCCACCATCCAAAATCCCTTCGAGATGGGCTACCGTTCGGGCAGTTTCTGCGATTACGTAGAAACTGCTACAAACGGTGTGATTACTTTCACGAGGCGAGAATTCTGAGGAATAAACTTCTGGAGAGAGGTTATCCGAATAAACTACTGAAGAACTCCATGAAACGTGCATGGTATAATGACCATGAAGCTCTGATGCAAACTAAGACCAAAAACAATCAGGCACCACTAGTTTGTGTAACCACATTTGGAACACACAGCCAGCAACTGAAAAAGATTGTTACAAAGAATTGGCCTCTCCTACATGAGCTACCTGAACTCAGAGAAAAACCAATGTTCTCATTCAGGCGTGGGCGGAACCTTAGAGACCATTTAGTTCATGCTTACGATAAACAGGATGTCAACATCGTTGACAACATGAAACAGCTATCCCCAATTCTTGGTCACTATAGATGTAACAATTGTATGGCCTGTAAAACTACAAACATCAAAACTTTTGTGATCAACGAACGTAAATTCACCATCGGACACTTCTCCAACTGTCGAACCACCAATGTCATCTACTGTATACAATGCCCATGTGGTCAAGTATACATAGGGAAAACCACTCAAATGATTAAGCAGCGAATCCTTCAACATCAATCCCGGATTCGCTGCAAAGTGGAAAATGCTCCCTTAGTTGAACACTACTCCCTGGCTAAACATTCAGAAAAAGAAATGACCTGGTGGGTTATCGATGTCGTCAAACCCTCAATCAGACAAAAAAACTGTGACAAGAGTCTGATCATTCAAGAAAACCGCTGGATTGAGATGGCCAATAGTGTTAAAAATGGACTTAATTCATGCACCGAATGGCACACTCTGGCCTGCTTAACCTAATCTGTGTCAGTAACATTATCTCAACTCCATTTGTACACATTAATATATGTCTGCCAGTACTTAAACATGAATGTGTATACTATATTGAAATAATGTCATACTTTGACTGTAAAGACCTCAAGTGGCTAGACTGTGAGCACCTATATGGTGACAGATTTGATTGCCACTGGTTAGTGTGTATCCCAATACTGATATATTTTGACTGTAAAGACCCTAAGTGGCTAGCCTGTGAGCACCTGTCTGGTGACAGATTCGATTGCCACTGGTTAGTCTGTATCCCCACACTGGAACTTGATGTGAATTTTCATTACAATTAACTTTATGATAATCTGCCGTCATGTTTTGAATGACACCTATGCCATCTCTTACATTGTCGTGCTAATATATCATCGAATATACTTCTAGTGATATTTCACTGAGAATCACTGGTTACCTCAACACAATCGTGTTTTTTCCACAAAGAGCGCTAATAATAAAATAGCGACATATTTCTCTAAAATACAACCACTGTATCAAGCAGTTTTCCTCGACTAGGTTTAATAACAAACGATTCATTCTATTCACTCTTTATAAATTTATTTGCACAAACTCTAATATGCTTTTAAACGCGCCGTGCACACACTAAGATGGCCGCCGCGATTACAAATATACAACAAGCCACCAACTCCGTTACATAACATCGCAAGACCACGCGAGGGGTAGCCAGCCTATGAACGGTATATAAATAGAGTGTAACTGCAACACTGTTACAACCCTCGATCGTACTTCATTGACGTTTCAAGGCGGATTGATCTCAAGTAAGTAGAATTATAGCTGGTTCCTTGCGCATGCGCGTTTGTAATTTCTTTAGAAAAAGCCGGTTTATGACACCCGCTTCTTCGCAATTGCCGGAATCATCCGTCTGGATTTTTGCCAACCTGATTAGCTTTGCCTTGCGCTTATTTGGGCACAACCACTTCCAACAGGAACCTATTTGTCAGCATTTAAATGGGCTACATTTTCGATGGTATCTTTAAGTTCTGTGGCTTGTACCATTGCTCATAACGCAACCCCTGCCAAGTGCCCTAGTACCCGATGGTACCTTTAGGCTCCCATTCATTGCCCATAACGTAACCTCTGCCAAGTGCCCTAATAACCGACCTGCAACTAGTGTTGCAACATTATTGCAATATATTCGACAATTATATAACTCTGCAGTCTGAAAATACCGGTTACACTTCCCCTATTTTTTTTACAAAAGCACACATGCAGTTTTTCTATATGATTAACTGCAATACATCTAATACAAACACAACTCTCCATGAGTTATGCGCCAATGTGTAAAACATTACTATTAAAACTAAACAACGCTAAATCATTTGCACAATTCTTTTTTATTCAGTTCCTTTTTCGAGACAATTGATCTTCAACCAAAAGTGGACTAACTGCCAGAATCCCTTTACTGCTTCGCTTAACTCGTTGCAAGGTAAATGTTCTAACTCAAAATATAAAAAAGAGTTTTGTCCTACACTAAATAGGAATTATAGTTATATTTCGTTCCTTCCAGTGTACTTCATGCACAATTGATTTACTTCTGTGCCCGACCTCAACGCCATTATTCAAAAGTGCCGGTGCCATCAAGAATTTTTAACTGACACCGTTTCTATTTTGAAAAGTAAGTGAAAGCCACCATTCGGTGTCTAGCAATTAATACTTAGATCAAATTCTGCTCATTAGGTTTCACATTTTTGAATAACCTAGTGAATTTTGTCTAAATCTAAGTTGACTGTCTTTTTCTCAAATTGAATTACTTTAGTCGCCACACCGACTAATTTTTTAATAATCATGAAATGTTAGATGTAAGCAATGTAATGCGAATATGTTTAGTATCGATATAAGTATTAAAATGTAAATATTTCTAGTTTTGTAATAATAATTCTATGTCAAGAATTAGGTAAACCAGGTATTCAACTAAAACTGTACACATTGTAATTTATTGTTGTTTTTTTACAGAGGGTCATCAATTGTATATACCACTATGTAGTCCTGATGGTCTTAAGAATAACCATAATAAGACCGAAACGTCGACCTGTTCAGTCCAATTCTGCCTAGTTTGTCTCGTGTCATCTTTTGATTTTCTTCTGACTTTGAGTTAAAATCAATCAACTACTGTGACCCAGCAGTCTGGACTTAAATTTGGATATGTCCAAGGACAAGCAACCAAGGCCTTGAATATCCTTATTATATCTATGTATGCACCCTATTCTTTATGATTGTTCATTGTTTTTGTACAGAAATTTATATATTTTGCCTTGAAGTTCAATAATAATTTTCAGACAAGAAAAATCCTGGTTTCTCGTTTTATTGAGCATTCATGCTTAAATTTTGATGTTAGTGTGGTAACATCTTGTATTCCTTGTTTCCTTTGAATTGAATTTAACAGCCACTGATCAAACTCAAGCTTAGGTACTAGAAGTACAACACAGCATCCTGAACACCCCGTTCAACGGACAGACCTTGTTCGGGGCCCGAGTAGACGAAAAGCTCAGGCAACTAAAGAAAGGCAATGAGACAGCAAGGTCCATGGGGGCATTGCAGTTCAGAGGGTCGTAAAGGGGCACCCCATCACGAAGGCCCAACGGCAGGGGTGGTAACCAGCCAGGAACATCGCACCATGCGTTCCAACAATCCCACCAGGTGGAGAACCAAACACAGCAAGGGCAACAAAAGGAGTCCTAGCAATACCAGCAGAGGGGCCAGTCCTTTCGCGGGAGAGGCAATGGATGTGGCCAGAATAGGAGGGGAGGTCAGCAACCCCTCCGCCAAGTGACTTGGTCAGGCAACGTGTGCCCACCCAAATAAGAACTCCCATGGTGATGCACAAGGACAACACGCAGGGGTCCAGCGCACTAAGCACCTGCGTGCATGTGAGACCAGTGGGAGAAAGACTAAAACATTACTTCCAGGAGTGGAAGGCAATAACTTCGGACAAATGGGTTCTAAACATCATGCAGTTCGGATACTGCATAGAACTGGAAAAGACAACAACACGCAGACGCAGAAAGACAAAGAAAAGGCAACTAGCAAGGAAAGAACTGCAGCTACTCAAAGAGGAGGCGAGAGAGCTCCTGCAAAAACAAGCCATAGAACCAGTACCTTACAGAGAAAGTAACAAGGGGGGTGTATTCAACGTACTTCCTGGTGCCAAAGGTAGACGAAACAATGAGCCCCATCCTGGACCTAAGGTTCTTAAACAAATTCATAAGAACGCAAAAATTCAAAATACATCCCTACAAGAGGTGCTCCCTCAATTGCAAAAAGAAGACTTCATGGTCACCATAGACCTAAAAGATGCCTAGCTGCACATACCAATGAACAGAAGTCACAAACATCTGCTCAGATTCGCCATAGGGGAACACCACTATCAGTTCACAACCCTAGCGTTCGGTCTAAAGTCGGCGCCAAGGGTCTTCACAAAGTGCCTAGCAACAGTCGCAGCACACCTAAGAAGAGAGGGAATACACGTATACCCTTACCTGGACGACTGGCTAATAAAAGCAAGGTCATACCAGATATGCGAGGAGCATGCACAGAAAGGGACAACAACACTGATGGACCTGGGATTCTCCATACACTGGGGGAAATCCTCAATGGAACCAGAACAAATAAAAATCTTCCTGGGAGCTCAGATCGACACCGTACAGAGCAAGGTGTTCCCAAGTGAGAAGAGGTCAGTTGCACTGGTGAAGGAGACGAAGCTCTACCAGAAGGGGCAAGCTCGGACAGTGAGAACCGCAAGCAAGATCATTGGCATGATGACATCATGCATTCACCTAGTGCCAAATGTGCGGCTGCACATGAGACCCTTACAGGAGTGGTTACAAGAGCAATGGTCACAAGCAACAGGGCTTTGGGAGGATCTAGTGGTTGTAACGCACGCAGTGCAGAAAGAAATGGCATGGTGGAACATGGAGAACCTGACAAGGGGAAAGCCTCTAACGCCGCCAACGCAAACGGTGACCATCACCACAGATGCATCCCAGAAGGGATGGGGAGCTCACACGGAGAAAATCAGAGTGAGGGTTCTGTGCACACCAGCAAACGCGGTAAAACGCATCAATTTCCTGGAGTTGAAGACCGTTTTCCTTGCTATAAAAGCCTGCCAGACAAAACTGTACAACCAGAGGGTGTTGATCCAGACGGACAACACTACAGCTATGTTCTACGTCAACAAGCAGGGTGGAACACAATCGGCTACGCTTTCGAAGCTGGCTCAGGAGATATGGTCTTGGGCCATCCCTCTCAACATAGACCTGCTAGCCAGACATCTGCCAGGGAAGGACAACGTTGAAGCAGATTGGCTCAGCAGACAGACATCGGCAACCCACGAATGGGAGCTCAATGCACAGGAGACGAGAAAGCTGGTGGGGGACACAGTTGGTGGACCTATTTGCAACACGCCAAAATGCAAAAAGCCGAAGCTTCACATCCAGGCTGCCCGGGGAGCGGTCCCTGGGGAATGCCCTATGGATAGACTGGTCGAGGACATTTGCCTACGCGGATGCACAAAGTCCTCAGCAAGTGCAGAGCGAGCAACATGACACTGATACTGGTGGCACCACAGTGGGCCAGGAAGACATGGTATTCGTAGATCATGGAGATGGCACAGAGCGCACCCCACAGATTCGGAAGGAGAAAGGACCTGCTCTCAATGCAAAACGGGCAGGTGCTACACCCAGAGCCAGAGCCTGAGCCTGGTAGCGTGGCTCCTGAGGACATAGAATTTGCGCATCTGAAACTACCAGAGAGCACCCTGAGGGTACTTCTGGGGGTACGAAGGCCCAGCACGCGAAAGTGCTATGTATCAAAATGGAAGAGATTCACTCTATGGTGCAGGAGAGAGAAGCTGCACAATAAGATGCAAAGGGACTCAACGGTGCTAAGATACCTCACGCACCTACTAGACAAGAAACTAAGCTCATCCTCCTTGAGAGTTCACTTAGCAGCAATAGTTGCTTACACAAGAGGGGGAGACATGTAAGAGTTTCTTCACCTCACAAGTGGTTAACAGATTCCTGGAAGAAGCTAAGAGGATTGCGCCTCCAAAGAGGGTGCCACCACCTGCATGGAACCTTAACCTGGTCCAAACAGAACTGATGAAACATCCTTTCGAACCAATTCACAAAGCATCCCTAGAGAGGCTAACAATGAAAACAGCTTTCCTGGTAGCAATCACCTCGCTGCGCAGGGTAAGCGAACTTCAGGCTTTAACGTTACAGGAACCCTGCATCGAAATTCACAATGATAGGGTGGTAATGAGAACGGACCCACACTTTATGCTGAAGGTGGTGTCAGGGTTCCACATGAATCAAACCATACAAATACCAAATTTCTTCCAGAAACCGACAACCAGCGCTGAACGAGCTATTCACACCCTAGACGCCAGAAGGGCTGTCATGCACTACATTGAAAGGACAAAGGAACACAGGAAAACAAAGCAATTCTTGGTTTCCTTCGCAAAGAGTTTCATGGGAAAACCAGTAACTAAAGGAACAATTGCGAGATGGATCGCACAGACAATACAATTCTGCCACAAACAGGCAGGGGAAGAACTGGCAGGAGGGACACGGGCCCACTCTACCCGGAAAAAGGGAGCTACAATAGCTTTCCTGGCCAACACACCCATTCAGGACATATGCCTGGCGGCAACATGGGCTTCAGTGCACACGTTCACAAAGCACTACTGCGTGGATATACAGATGAACAAGGAAGCACAAGTCGGACAAAAGGTGCTTCAACACATATTCAATAACAAACGCTCATCTTCCACCCAGCCGCCACAAAAATGAGAAACCGCTACAAAGTCTATGCACAGCTTAGTGAATCCAGAAAGATTCACGCTGCAAAATTAATAGTTTCTTACCTGTCGGTGTAGTTTTGCAGCTTGAAGATCTTTCTGGATTCACTAGCGAACCCACCCACCTCCGCCAGAAAGATGAGGCTGGAGAGGAAGGGGGTTAAAAACATGGACGATTACTTGAACAAACAAACCTTGAAGGTTAAAGCGGTGAATGACTTACTAGAACATTGCCATTGCTTCGGTAACAGAACAAACACGAGAAAATAAGAATCCAAAGATGGCGCCCAAGAGTGGGTGCTTCCGCAGGAAGCGTGCCGACGTCACCGGAAATACACCAAAAGGTGGGACGTCGACGCCCAACTGGGCTATGAAAAAAAAAAAAGACTATTATTCCGGACCCAACCACAAGACCGCGGAATAATGCACAGCATAGTGAATCCAGAAAGATCTTCAAGCTGCAAAACTACACCGACAGGTAAGAAACTGGTTTCTCGGCTCAGGGAGCGAAGGCTCCCACCCTAGGGTTCCAGAAACATGTCTTGCGGTGGCAGACTGGTGTGTATTAGTCAGGGAACCCACCAGAGGCTGGTCGTTTTTCAGGGGGCATCTCTGAGGTGCCCTCTGTGTGCATTTTTCATTAAATCTCACACTAGCATCAGTGTGGGTTTAATGTGCTGAGAAGATAGATACCAAACATCCCAGTTTTCAATGTAGCCATTATGGTGCTGTGGAGTTCGTAATGACAAGCTCCCAGCACCATATACTCTTAATGGCTGCACTGCACTTACAATGTCTAAAATGGACTTAGACACTGTAGTGGTACAGGGCTCGTGCACCTGTACCCTCACCACTGGCATAGGGCACCCAGCTAGAGGGGTGACTGATCTATGCCAGGGCAGTGGGTTGTAGGCATGGCACACAGGGATGTGTGCCATGTCGACTCTTCACTTTGTTCTGCACCAAAACACGTAGCCTGCAAAGGCAGTGTGGGTAAAGGAACAGGGCTCTAAGGGTGGCACAATACGTGCTGCAGCTCTTAGAAGTCTTCCCTGGTCACAGTGCCCTGGGTACCTTTTGTACCATTTACCAGGGGTTGACCTGTGGCCAGAGATGCCAATTGGGTTAGTTTTGGGGAAAGAACACAGACCCTGGGAACATGATTGGCACAGACCCAGGGCACATCAATTGAAAGTGCATAAGTAGTCTGGCAATAGGTGGGGGGGGGGGTTACTGCAACAGAAACCCACTTTCCTACAGTTGTACATTCATTTATTGCACTATTAGGTTATTGTTGAGTGCTGGGTTTTCTCACCCCCTCGCTACTCCCTGTAAAGCATGTCTGAAGCATACAACCCCAGCCTCCGCAGTTGAGGCCCAGTAGCCCATACTTGCCCTGTTGCCCACTGAAGGGTGTCTGACACTGAGGGTCCCCCACAGATCGACAACTGGGAATGATTCAAATATGCAAATGTATGGGAGAGAGTAATTCTGGAGAGCTGCTGTTGCAAATAAGTAACTAGTTTCACCTACACCACTTGCATAACAGTGTACAATCTTCCTTATATTAGCATGCACCCAACCAACCTTCTTAAGAAGAAATCGTGACTTGTAGAGCTGAAATTCTCCTGATAATATGGTTCTGTAAGAAATTAAAGCTGTAACATATCTGAAGTTTCTTTCTACACCTTAGATGTCTTTTATTTTGTGGATTAAATGGAAATCAATTTCAAGGTATGTCTTTAAAAAATGTTTGCTTTGCCTTTACAGAGTAACATATTAAAAGAAGATGCTCTGCATTTCTTGGTAAGTGCAAGTGTCCTGTTTTATTTTCACATTACCATAGTGTTTTGTTCTACAGTTTTTTAAAGGCAGATATTTCACATCTGAAAACATTATTGGTAGACAAAGTAGATTGGTGAATTTTACTTGCTAGATATTTGTTGTAAACCAACTCCTAGTAAATGTTTTTCAACTGGTTTTACTTTAGTGTTCTAAGCTCTATCTTTGTATCTACCCTGTATTTAAGTGAAAAGCATTTCAGTGGAGTCAGCAGAAAACACATTCCATCCCTGCTAGGCAGCTTCACAGTTGGGCCTTTGCTCTTCAGAATAAAGTATAGAAAAGTTGTTGCCTCCACAGAAGATGTCATTTTTTAAGAATATTTTTATTTATAGCACAGAGGCTACTCACACAGCATTTCGTATAATAGACATTAACCCAGTAAATTTGCAAACAAACTTCCTCCCTCAGAACCTACAACTAAGCAATCCTCATAATAATTTTCGTAAGATGGCAACCTGTACAAGTGGTTAGTAGTGAAATTTGAATAGAAATGTGATCACCCATTTTTTTTGCGCAGTATTTGACTGGTTGAAAACAGATGTGTAGCATACCTGTTAGCCAAACAATAACGACTCTGCACTGAGGAATTAAGGTAGAAATTAAGCAACCAGAGTAACCTTGAAGCGCCAGGTTGTCAGCCCCTTTCTAAATTTAAGATGTCAGTGCATAAGTTTGAGGTGAAGTTAGGCAGAGTTCTGCTACTTAGATGCCATAAAAGAAAGTGCATCCACTAGTGTCTCTTTGTCGGTTGAGGAGCCGAGAGCAGAAAGGTCAAAGAAAAGGAGATTGAACAGATAGGGCAGTAGAGATTACATTTTTACCTGAGGTAGATGGGGGGGACCTGCATTGTGGATAGGATGATGTGCAGTGCAGAGGTTTTGAAAAAGGTGCGCTTCTGAATGGGGAGCCAATGAAGTTCTTTAAGTCAAGAAGAAACAGAGAAACAAAGGTGTAGTTTCAGTATCAACTGGGCAGCACAACGTTAAATGACCTGTAGCCTATGAAGTGATTTCCTGGAGATGCCTAAATAAGAGAATACATGCTTGATATCGCCAAATGTTGCACTACTGTTTTCCGGAAGGCATCAGGGAGACAAAGAAGAGTTTTCTGAGCATTTTCATAGAGAAGCAGCTGTCAGGGACTTCCTAAGATGAATAAATTAACTATTCTAAGATATCTAAAAGAAACACGTTAGTTATAGATTCCTTACCCTAGAATTACCCCCAGCCGTCAGACTGGATCTGGAAAGTTTTTTCTGTCAGCTGTACCTCTGAGCGTCGGAAGGTGGTGCCAATCGGCTCCGCGTCCGTCGTTGGCGTCGTGGTCGCCCGGATGACTTTGCACTAACTACTTAGACGCCGCCCTTGCGCACTGACGTCAGTTCTTTCTTTTTCCCCTCCAGCCAGCGCAGATCCGGGAAGAGCGGTACCTCCAGTCACTTTTTGACTGACTTTTTTCTCGACTTTTGTCGACTTCTTTTTCGAGTCTTCGACTCCTAAAGTGCATGAGGGATGCTCGGCTTCAAGCCATGAGGTTCCTCTCATCGGATGATGTCGGTGACAGATCCACACCGCATGTGTCTTTTTTTGCCTGGATCAAGTCCCCAAGTCGTGCTCAGACTGCCGGTCGATGGCGCCGAAGGCTTTGCCCGAAGGTCCCGAAAACTGCTTGAGCACCGGCAGTCAGCTCCGCGCCGTTCAAGGTTCCGGTCGCGGGGGAGGTTGAGGGACCGGTAGCGGAGCCACCACCATTCGTCCAAGTCTTCAAAGTCTTCACACTTGGGGTCTGGTAGGTCGAAGCATAAGAAGTCGTCTAAGAAGCACAGTCGCTCTTCGACTCCTCGTCAGTCAGCCAATCCGATGAGGGACGCGAGTGGTGCCTCTCCTGCGGCTCTGCGCGCGGAGCCAGACAAGTAGACTCTGCCTCTCCCTCCCTTTCCGGGACCAGGAGCGACTTCCGCCCAGCTTCGTACGTTCTATGAGGCGATGCATGCCATCTTCGGGCAGACCAAACCCGCTGGCGCTCCTTAGGGCCCCGCGGACTCGGTTGGAGGGCCTAGGCCTTCTCCGCTGGCGGCTCCGGCGCCACAGGTCCCACTTGAATCCAGGCCCGGATCGGCACTGTTTGATCTGATTACGCCTCCACCGGTGCCACCTCCTCCAGCATCACTACCGTGTTCGACGCCGGTTGGCCCCCCGGCTGGCGGCGACCCCGACCTCCATCCCGACGTGGAGCAGGATTGGCGTCGTCTGACGCCAGACCCGGCACCGAGAGGGGTTTTTGTGCCCCTGTTCACTCTTGGGGTCCCTTTTCAACCACAATGGCACCCAGAGGATGAGGAAGAGGAGGACTGGGAGGAGTCGGGTGACCCTCTGACTGACAAGTTGGACAGTGAAAAGGACTGGAGAGAGGAACTTGGTGATGCAAGTGGTTTGGACACCACCCCTGACCTTGGCATGTGGTCTACTCCTACTGTGGCTACGGAGGAGGGAGCTTCATACGCAGTGGTGTTGCGTAGGGTGGCTCTCAACCTCAAGGTTCCTACGGTGGCGGTCAGGACTAACCTCCTGACAGAGTGCTTCAACTGGCTGCAAGCTCTTCGGAGCTCTTGCTACCGTTTAATGAGGCCCTCACCGACTTCCTTTTGGGCATGTGGTCCAGGCCCAACACGGGGAATCCTGTGGACAGGATGATTGCCAGACGGCACCTCCCGGCTACCCCACTCTCCCAACACCCCACACCGGAGAGCTTGGTAGTCCAAGCCTCCACTTCCAAAAGCGCATTCCCTACCGCTCCACTGGAAAGGGAATCCAAGAAGCTGGCCCACCTTCGAAAGAAAAATTTCTTTTCCGCCAGGTTAGGACTGCGGTAAGTAAACAACGCATGTCTCTTGGGCTGTTATTTGCACTTTGTGTGGAATACGGTGTCTCAAGTGGTGCCTCAGTGTCCGGAGGAGACCCGGGCAGTGCTCATCCAGGCTGTCACCGCTGGGAGGGATGCAGCGAAGTTTACCATCCATTGTGGGCTAGACACTTCTGACTCTCTGGGCAGGACCATTTCAACGTCAGTAGCACTTCGTCGCTATGCCTCAATGAGGTCAACTGGCTTTTAAGGGGATGTCCAGAACACATTGATGGACATGCCCTTTGATGGCCGTTGCCTTTTTGGCGACAAAGCAGACAACGTTCTAGAGCGTTTTAAGGACTTACGGGCTACAGCCAAGTGCTTGGGCCTCTCCACCCGCCCTGCACAGTCTGCTTTTCGCTCCTTTCGTGGCTACGAGTGGAGTTGCGGTCTTCGATTTTCCTTTCCGCCTATACCACTTCTGCCTAGAATGCTGAAGATCAAGCATGACCAGGCCCAGTCATCCTTGTGGCTCCGGATTGGGCACAAAGAGTTTGGTATCCCAAACTGTTACACATGGCCCTCGATCCTCCAATCCGATTGCCTCTTCGGTAGGATCTTCTGTCACAGCCGCAGGGAATGGTCCTCCACCTCCATGGGTGGAGATTGAGCGGCGACAGTTGACAGCTTTTGACCTTCCTCCCAAAGTCTGTGATGTTATCTTGGCTGCCAGGCGTCCCTCCACTAAGACGGTATACGCCTGCAGATGGAACAAATGTGTGGCATGGTACACAGCAAAGGCTGTAGATTACCTTTCTGCTGCTCGTTCTGAGGTTCTCTTGTTCCTCCTTTCTTTGGCCCAGCAGGGCTCAGCTCTGAGCACTCTTAAGGGCTATCTCTCTGCCATTTTAGCCTTTCCTAGGCTTCCTGATCAGTCTTCTCTTTTCAAGTCCCCTGTTGTAAATCTTTTCCGTAAGGGCATTACGTAAGGGACTGTCCAGTGGCCTGGTGGCAGTGGGCTGATTGGTCAGCATTTGGAGAGGTTTGCAGCTTCCTACGCATCCCGCCCCGCTGATTACGAGCGGAGGCGATATTCTGAAGAAATATTTGTTTTTAAATACTTGCCACTAACTTGCTTTTAAAATTGTGCAGGTCCTGACATTTCTTCTGTTTTCAGGGGTGAGCTGCCGGCTGGGGCTGATCATGTCCTTGCGGGCTCCCAGCGGCAGCGGGCGCCATCTTAGTTTGGGCTGAACGTCCCATCACAGCCCTGCCACTCCCCCGCCGCTCCGCCCCTATTTAGGCACGCGCTTTCACTCTTCCTTCGTGACTGTCCAGTGGCCCGGTGGCAGTGGGCTGATTGGTCAGCATTTGGAGAGGTTTGCAGCTTCCTACGCATCCCGCCCCGCTGATTACGAGCGGAGGCGATATTCTGAAGAAATATTTGTTTTTAAATACTTGCCAATAACTTGCTTTTAAAATTGTGCAGGTCCTGACATTTCTTCTGTTTTCCGGGGTGAGCTGCCGGCTGGGGCTGATCGTGTCCTTGCAGGCTCCCAGCGGCAGCGGACGCCATCTTAGTTTGGGCTGAACGTCCCATCACAGCCCTGCCAATCCCCCGCCGCTCCGCCCCTATTTAAACAGCCAGTATGAGGCAGCGCAGCGGACGAGCGCAGCGGGCGCGACGGAGTTGCGCCTGAGTTAAGCCCGTCTGCGGCCGGCCGGGGCTAGGGGCACGAGACGCTGTTGGTTGTATCTCCTATTCTCCGTCGCAACTATGCCTCTATTGGGTCCCCGGCAGCATTAACCCCTTTACTACTACCTATTTACAACATCTTGGCCTATATAGTTCCCCTCCCCCCCCCCCCCCCCCCCCCCCTTGGCTAGTATCTCATCTAGCATCACCAGTCTTCGCACCCCCCCCTACCTCCCCTTCAGTCCTAGCCCCCCCTGCCCCGTTGTTTACCACCTCGGCTACTCTCCTAAACACTAGGTCCGCAGTAAGTCATCAATACAAACTATTTGACTATATCGACTCCAACGAACCAGATCTCCTTTTCTTAACCGAGACCTGGTTCAAGACCGACTCCCTGCCCAATGTGCTCGCCGCCTTACCATCGACATATTCCGCCATTCGTGCGGACCGTCCAGAAGGCAAACTGGGTGGAGGAGTGGCTTTAATAGCTCGTACTGATCTCAATTTTCAAGTTCTTTCTTCCCCTTCTATTCCTGATGTTGACTATCTTGTAGCTCGTTCCACTTCTTACCAAGCCCCCCTCACTTTTGTCCTTATCTATCGCCCTCCCCAGTCCACTCCCTCATTCCTTCCTAATATCCAGACCCTCTTGGCCACTCTGGTAATTAATAATGCATCTGTATTAGTTCTAGGGGATCTTAATTTTTGGCCCAATGACCCTGCCGAAAGCCCTCAATCTAAGGAATTTACTGGCCTTATGCACAGTTTGAATTGTGTACCGCTCGTCCACAGTCCTACCCACCTACATGGCCATATGCTAGACCAAATCTGGACACTGAACGTCCCATCCACACCCCCTATTATATCCCCATGTCCATGGTCAGATCATTCCACCATCACGTTTTCCCTTGCCCTAACGCCTCCGGTCAAACCTCCCCTTCCCAAAAACACCTGGGTTCGGAAATGGGGTAAGGTAGACATGCCTTCATTCTGCTCAGCCCTGGCTAAGTCCAGCCCTGATCTATCCGGCTTGGCAGCCACCCCTCAGTTGGCCACCATTAATAACTGGCCCACGGTGGCGGGTGATGAATTCGCCCCCCTAAAGCGGCTTTCAGTTAAACGGGCCCATGCAGCTAACCGTTGGTTTACTTCCGACCTTAAAGAAAAGAAACTAGCTGCAAGGAGGGCTGAACGAGTCTGGAGAATAACTTACGACCCTGCCCAAAAGACAATCTATTTGGCTGTTCTGCAAACCTATAAAAAAAGCATTCTGGAAGCAAAAGCCGAATACTACACCAACAGAGTAATGATCGCTGAGTCCCAGTCGAAGGAAATTTTTTGCACTGTCCATGAACTTGCCTCATCCACTAGAGCCACAGTTACCATCCCCCCTTCCCAATCCCTCTGTGACTCGCTCAATGAGTTCTTTATAGACAAAGTTGTCAAAATTAAACACAACATTCCACCGCCCTCCTCCTTTTTTGTTGACCCTTCCCCTCGCCACTGTTAAACTGACTAACTTCCCGCTACTAACCACCGACACCCTCCTTCCTCTGCTTCATCGGGTCAAATCAGGCTCTCCCCTGGACTTTGCCCCTGCCTGTATCCTCAGAGAAGTTTACTCAGCCTGTCCCGCCCCCCCTTTGACCCTCCTCAATGATTCACTTGTACATGGTTCTGTTCCCAGTTCTCACAAATCGGCGGTTGTCATCCCAATCCTAAAAAAATTGGACGCCGACCCTTCCTCTCCCTCCAACTATCGCCCCATTTCACTCCTCCCTTGCCTTGCAAAAGTTCTTGAAACTCACATCACCTCCACTTTGAGCACTCGTGTTGAGGCAAATCATTGCCTCTCCCCCTGCCAAGCCGGCTTTCGTCCCCTGCACTCTACAGAGAAAATGGTCATTTCAGTCATGGACAAGCTGCGCGAAGGTATTGACATCAACCTTCCGCAAGCCTTGATTCTCCTAGACTTATCCGCCGCTTTTGACACGGTGGACCATTCCATCCTCCTAAACCGTGTCAGGGCGGCGGGTATAGAAGGCCTAGCCTTCTCTTGGCTTGAGTCCTTTCTTGCTGGGAGAACTCAAGCAGTCCGATTGACTGGCTTTACGGCGGCCTCTTGCAAGGTAGAGTGCGGGGTCCCTCAGGGCTCATCACTTTCCCCTCTTTTGTTTAACCTCTATATTTTTCCCCTCATTTTTATGTTACAGCAACTGGAGGTCACCGTGTTCAACTACGCGGATGACCTCAAGTTAATCTTCAATCTGTCTCACTCATCTTCATCTGCTCTGAACGTCCAAACAGTAATGACGTTCATTCAAGATTGGATGAACTGCAACCACCTCAAACTTAATCCGGACAAGACCGAGCTGGTCCTGACCGGAGGTGGTTGCAGTCCGTGGTCCCCTTCTTTCTGGCCCCCTTCCCTTGGTGCCCCTCCACTTCCGGTATCCAAAGTAAAAACCCTGGGAATCCTTCTGAATCCCCAGCTCACTGTTCACCCCCAAGTCAGTTCCGTGGTTTCCTCATGTTTCTTTTCCCTTAGAGTAATTAGGAAAGTGTCCCGTTTCTTTTCTCCCTCAGCTTTAAAAATTATTATGTTGGCCATGGTACTGTCCCGTATAGACTACGGCAACATAGTCTATAATGGGGCCCCTGCATACTTGATCCATCGATTACAACTGGTGCAGAACCAGGCCTGATCCATGGCCTACCCAAATTTCATCGGGCCACTCCATTACTCAAAACCCTGCACTGGCTTCCTGTGAGAGAGCGTGCCCTGTTTAAACTCGGTTGCCTCACATATCGGGCCAGATCGGGCACTGCTCCCGAGTTCATCTGTTCCCTTATCAAACCATATTGTCCTGGCAGAGAACTCCGCTCGGCCAATTTGGCCCTTCTCACCATCCCTCGCTTTAAAAAGCAGAAGGCAAGCGGAGCGAGATTTGCTGTCCTGGCTCCAACTTTTTGGAATTCCCTTCCGGTTACCCTACGTACCTCTCCTTCTTACCTTCTGTTCCGGAAGAATCTTAAAACCTTCCTTTTCACACAAGCCTACCTGACCTAATCGCTTAGTTGCTGCCTCCACTGTTCATCACTAGCGCCATGAAACTGCTGGGTATGCGAGCGCTGTACAAATGCTTTTAAATTCAAAATTCAAATTACTCATCTTTTTCCTCCTGTTCCCTTCATAATGCCTCAGTGGGACTTTAACTTGGTTCTTAACTATCTGATGTGTGCTCCCTTTGAGCCGCTTGATAACTGTCTTGTCGGACTTCTTACTTTAAAGACTGCTTTTCTGATTGCATTCACCTCTACTCGCAGGGTGAGTGAGCTTCAAGTGCCATCTTCCAAGCCTCCCTTTCTGGCTGTTCATCCAAACAAGGTCGTCCTAAGAACTAGACCTTCCTTTCTTCCCAATGTGGTTACTTCCTTTCACATAGTTGAAACCATCTCTTTGCTCACCTTCTTCCCGCCTCTGCATCCTTCTAAAGAGGAAGAGAGGCTCCACCGTCTTTATCCAAAACGTGCACTTTCCATTTATTTGGATCGCACCAAACATTTCTGGGTGGACGACCAGCTCTTTGTTGGCTACTTGGGCACCAAGAAAGGTCAGGCCTTGCACAAAGGGCCCATCTCCAGGTGGGTCGTTTTGTGCATCAAAGCTTGCTACTCTTTGGCAAAGAAAGAGCCTCCAGTGGTACTGCGCACCCATTCCATCAGGGCGACTGCAGCTACCACTGCTTTGGGACGGGGAGTCCCCTTTAATGATATCTGTCAGGCAGCTACGTGGGCCTCTCTGCACACGTTCACCAAATACTACTGCCTGAACAGTCTAGGCCGGAGAGACTACTTCTTTGGCTGTTCTGTTTTCCAGGACTTTGATGTGAACTTAGTTCGCAGACCCACCTCCGAAATTGGTATTGCTGGGGTATCTATTCTAAGATAAGGAATCTATAACTAATTGTCTCTTTCAGATGAACAAGTTATTTACCTTCGGTAACGCTATATCTGTAAGAGACATTTGATTAGTTATAGATTCCTTACCGCCCTACCCATCCTCCCCATTCAGCGAACTGATTTCTAGGTTCGGGTTGTTCCTTTCATGGACATAGTTTTTGTGCACCAGTGGTCAGTGTTTTGCATGGCTCTGCGCTTCGGTGTGGAATGTCGTGTAAAAGAACTGACGTCGGCGCACAAGGGCGGTCTCTATGTAGCTACTGCAATGTCATCCTGGTGACCACGACACCAACGAAGAACGCAGAGCCGACGGACGCCACATTTCGATGTGTAGTAGTACTGCTGAAAAATGTCTCATGTTGCAGTGTGACGCCTGGGGGTAATTCTAAGGTAAGGATTCTATGACTAATCTATGACTCTTACAGATATATGTTTACCAAAGGTAAGTAACTTGTTCGATAAGAACATAACTAGTTGACTGCATATTTGCAAATTCAGAGCTGAAGCAAAGTGGAGATCAGCAGAGGATGGGATTCAGTATCAAAAGCTACAGATAGATTTGAGGGCAAGGTTGACTGCTCCCTTGTCCATGATTAGTCTTGGGTTGTTAGAGAGAGAATAGGTTCTCTAGTATTGAATCTTTATTAGCATGTGAATCTATGTAAAATACCAATACTGGAGAACTATAGTTACAGGTAAGTAATTTTCGCCTGTGCTGTTAGCATGATGGAATCCCAATTGCAATCATCTAGTTTAGTGTTTTATTCAAGATAACCCATTAATTCAAGGTTGACCACCTCTTCTAGGCATTTAGAGGGGAAAAGAAGCGAGAGGGAAGACAATAGTCACTGGAGACAGCGGTGTCTCCTGAGAGTTTTTTTATTTAGTGATACAACCAGTTCAGGTTTCCAATTATTTGAAACTGATGCTGATGCAAGTGAGTTTGCATAGCTAGAGTGGGACTGGGTTCGTAGTGTTGGGTGGACAGGAATAAATGAATGCAAGTACACAGGATCCAGGAGTAGCATGAGTTGATAAAGGACACTAGAGAGGGGATCTCTTCAAGCGACTGCAGAGACAAATCTGTGAGAGAAGAACTATTGGAAGAGCAGGAAATAGGCAATTTGTACAATGAAGGTTGTTTTTTTAAAGCTGACGGTATCGTTTTCATTTTGTCTTGGAAGAAGGTGGAAAGTTCTTTACAAAGCTACTTAGAGGGAAGACTACTGTTGCTACCAGTGTCTTTAAGTGATATTTAAACAACAGAAAAAAAGAATTCTCTAAATGAATTGCTCTGCAGACTCTATTTTATGTCTCACTTGAGACAGCGATTGCAAGTCTTTTTATTTACAGGGTGCTTAGAGCCAACACATTGCTTACCATTATATTGCTTCATTGTCCCTCATTTCCTTGCTTCTGTTTGGTCAGTGTGGACTGGCTTCACTTCCTCTCTTTGTCCCACCCCTGGAGCTAGGTCCAAGGGCTGCTTCTTTACCCAGTATCTTTATACTGCTTGTGCTTTTGGGGTTACTTTTTTCTTTTAATTGCAGCACTCCATAAGAGTGCAAGTGTTAGCAGTCCGGATCAAGCCCATCCCCACTCTGTTGTTGCTTGCCCCCTACCCACATAGTTGTTCCTCCCCACTTAGTTGCTTGCTCCCCTCCTGCGTAGTTGCTTGCCCCCTCCCGCGTAGGTGCGAACCCTTTGTCTAAAGGCTCTGCGTCTCTGGACATGGTTGGAATGCCAGGGCATTTCCCTGGTGGTTCAACTCCTGGCGGTTCTCTGAACACCAGGGTGTACGTACTCAGCTGAAGATACCTAGTGGATCATGTATGACATCTTCATCCAGAAGTGGTGCAAGGCCTCTTTTAGCAGCGGGGCAAGCCTTGGATAGATCTGTTCGCCACTACCGAATGCGCAATATCAGTTTTCAACGCTGGAGTTTTAAGGTGACTCACTCTAAAGCACTTTTCTTCTCAAGTGGAGCTCCGGCCTCCTGTATGCCTTTTTGCCTTTACCACTTCTACCCAGAGTTCTCAAGAAGATCCGGAACGACCTGAGTTTTTCTTGTGGCTCCAAATTGGGTACGAAGAGTCTGGTAACCCAAGCTGTTGAGCATGAGCATCAGTTCCCCGATCAGGCAGCTTCTTGAAGAGGATCGTTCAAAGCAAGCGAGCTTTAGATCACATGCTTTGCATACTCCTGCTGTCTATTATGTTATGTTATGTTAATGCAATCAATGTTATAACCGCGCAGCTACTCTGAGGAGTGTCCCGGTGCGATCCAAGAGGATTCACTAATAATCACTAGACGAAAAGATGAAAATATGGGTTTCAAATTTTTTCTTAAAGGCCCGCGGATCTTGGGTGTTGCGAAGCTCAAAAGGAAGGGCATTCCATGCCTGAGCCGCTTTCACGGCGAGCGAGCCACTGCCCAGCGTGTGATGAATGAAGCGGGGAACATGTGCCAGAAGCTGTGCTGATGAGCGCAGTTGTCTCAGCGGGACATAAAAAGAGAACCGCTTCTGCAAATAGGAAGGGCCCTGGCCATAAAGGGCTCGGTGGGCGATGACTAGAGTTTTGAACTTAACCCGTTCTGCCACGGGAAGCCAATGAAGTGAGCGCAGGTGATGTTGCACATTACACCTAGTGGGAATTTCAAGAAGTCTGACAGCCGCATTTTGTACAACCTGAAGCTTGTCCAGTAAGTATCCCGGGATGTCCACACACAGTGCATTGGCATAGTCCAGGTGAGAAAGGATCAGCGCGCGAATGACTGTTTCTTTTGCGGGCCTAGGGAGAAGATGGAGAAATTTTCTTAAGGTTTTTAGGAGTCAAAAGCAGTTGCCTGGGAGCTTCTTAACCTGAGTAGAGCAGGATAGATTATCCTTGAACCACACTCCTAAGTTCTTGGTGGAGTTCCCTTTCGATGTCGGTAAAGGGAACCCCGGAGGCCAGAGGGAGTCTCTAAAGCAGGGTGGAAAATTACCGTAAAGGAGCATCTCTGACTTGTCTTCATTGCACTTAAACTGTGCGGCGGCGAGCCACTTAAAAACAGAGGACAAGCAGTGCTGGGCCGAAGAGACGGAGGCTGCATCCTTTCCCCAGGTAAAAAGAAGCTGGGTGTTGTCCGCGTAGGCAATGACCTTAGCCCCCAGGTCATCAGCTAAACAGACCAGAGGAGTGAGGAGGGGGCTAAAGGAGGTCCCCCTGCGGGACCCCAATGGTAACCAGCCGAGGGGCTGACGCGACCGGCGGCAGCCAGACCCGTTGCTTTTGCCCTTCCAGGACAGACCTAAGCAAGCCCCAGGCCGAATCTGAGACCCCAGTCTCGGCGAAACGATACAGTAGCAGTGAGTGTGGCACCGTATCAAACCCTGCCGACAGGTCAACCTTAACTAAAGCTGCTCTCCCGCCGGCTTCCAGACACTCCCGAATGGATTCTCAGATCTCCACCAGCGCTGACTCAGTACTATGGGAGGTCGGGAACCCTGATTGGGCTGGGTGCAGTAGGTTTGACCCTTCGATAAACTCTGTCAGTTGTCTGGTCACCACCTTTTCGCACAGTTTGGCTAAACTGGGCAGGTGGGAGATGGGGCTATAGTTCCCTGGAATCTGGGTATCAAGGGAAGGTTTTTCGAAAGTGGGAGGATTTTAGCCTGCTTTCAACCCTCTGGCACGCGAGCCTCAAGTAAGGAGGTGTTGATTATGAAGTTCACTTCAGGATTAGTGATCTCCGCGACCGCTGCCAGCAGTGTGGCTGAAGACTGCGACGCTTGCAAATCGTTCTGATCGAAGGAAATGCTCCTTGATCGTCCTGCTCGACGTCGAGAGCTGCAGAGTCAAAACGTCAAATAAACGCCGGACATCTCCGGCGAAGGATCCAACCAAGATTTCGACTATAAGGGGCCGAGGAAGAACAAGAGGAAATTGTCTCCATCCTGGAATTGGACTCAGTCAGAAGGAGACTTGCCACAAGGTCAACGTACCGTGAGTTCCGAACGCCCCTTAACCCAACATCCAACTCAGCCCAAACAAAAGGCTTAGGTCCCACCCTCGCCTTAAGCCACGGTCAGCACCAACAAGTTGTTTCCGACGCTCCGGCTCAGCACCAAATCATGTCTCTAAGCCTTCCGGCTCGGGATAGAGTTGGCCAAAGACTGGCACCTAGCCGAAACCTTCGGGCTCAAAGCCGAAAACTGCTTGGGAGCTGAAATCCATGACACCGAAGACCAAGCCTCCTTCGGTACCGAAACATTCGGTGATGAAAAGTGATACCACCCCGGCACCGAAACCGAAAACTGTACCTCCGAAGCGACAGGATCCGATTTTCCTCACCCCAACACCCAACTCAGACCCAAAACAAAAGCAACTCTACATAAATCCTGATACAGGACATGTTTTTACTAAGTCACCTCAGAAACGTAAACGTAAACCTGAGTCAGAAGAACAACCTTTCTTTATTCTTTTCAAGAGGAAGAATGTGGGTACTAACCCTCCCCCTCTTTTACCACGTTCCCCTTCACCAACTTCTCCACCTTTACGTCATTTACTAATTACACCAACTTACTCTCCACAACCAACACCTGATGATTATGAAGAGTATGTTGATGATGATAGGGATGGGGGGGGGGGTAATATTTTACCAATAGATCCCTGGAAGGATTATCACACGAGGCAGTTACCGATCGTTACCCTGCAAAGTATTCTCCTCCTGACGACAATGTATGACATCTAGAATTACTTGCCAGAGCTGCAGAATATCATGGGGTGTAGTTACACAATTAATCTTTAGAGGAAGATTTCCTTTTTGAAACGCTCAGTACCACACAAAGAGCTAGTCATACTCTACCTATGCTTAAAGGCATGATGAGACATGCTGATGACATATTTAAAGATCCAGTGTGGACTCGCATTCTCACCCCAAGGATTGATAAAAAAATATATAAGGCTGCTCCCTCAGATCCAGTCTTTATTAGAGGTCAGCTACCACTAGACTCTTTGGTAGTCTGTAATCCCCCTAAATGGGCCAATTCACAGACTACAGGTGGTGCTCCCCCTCCAGACAAGGAGTCAAAACTATTAGTTGCCTCTCGTTAACGTGTATCCGCCCAAGCAGCAAATCATTGGCGCATTGCCGACATCCAGGCCCTGCCAGCCAGATATGATAGAGCAGATGGAGCAGTTGCTACAACACCTCCCAGATGAACAAAAAAGCAAAAGCCCTAGATTGAGTCCAGGAATGGAAGCTTATATCCATTTCCCCAATAAGATGTGCTTTAGATGCTGCAGACACTGCAGCTAGAGATATCAACACTAGTGTGTTGCGAAGAAGACATGCATGGTTGAGGATTTCTGATTTCAAACCAGAAGTACAACAGTCTATTTTAAATACCCCTTTTGACAAGGAACATCTCTTCGGGTCTGGGTCCAAAGTTGATAAAATGATTGGAAAAATGTAAAAAGACGGAGTTAGCCATGTCAGTTGTATCTCTGCAATCTCCATCTAATCAGGCCTCTTTTCGTCGCTCCTTCGACTGGGGGGAGGGGGTCTAAAACTATGTCTTCAAATACAGCCACCTCTTACAAAGGCAATAATCCATCTTCCTCTACAAGGTGTTGTGAGAAAGTGCCCTCTCTCTGCATGGTTGCCCCCACTATTTGCTGAATTGATTGCTGATGTACTTTGACAGAGTGTGCCCTGGGCTCCTGCTAATCAGGTACCCAGGGCCTATGTTCTTTCCCTAAAACTGCATGGAAGCCTAAACCCAATTGGCATCTCTGGCCACAGGTCAGTCCCTGGTAAATGGAACCACAAGTACCCAGGGCACTGTGACTAGAGAAGGCCTCTAAGGCCTGCAGCACTTACTGTGCCACCCTTAGAGGTCCTGTGTGTACACACACACACGCACACACCCGACACACACACGCGACATGGCACACACACACACGACATGGCACACACACACACACGACATGGCACACACACACACACAACATGGCACACACACACACACAACATGGCACACACACACACACACAACATGGCACACACACACACACATGGCACACACACACACGACATGGCACACACACACACGACATGGCACACACACACGAACGACATGGCACACACACACGAACGACATGGCACACACACACGAACGACATGGCACACACACACACACGACATGGCACACACACACACACACGACATGGCACACACACACACACGACATGGCACACACACACACGACATGGCACACACACACACACATGAACGAACGACAAGGCACATGCACACGACATGGCGCACACACACACACACACACACACGACATGGCACACACACACACGCGATATGGCACACATCCCTGTGCCTCTTGCCTATAACCCACTGCCCAGGCATAGATCAGTCACACCTTTAGTTGGGTGCACTATACCAGTGGTGAGGGTACAGGTGCATGAGCCCTGTACCCCTACAGTGTCTAAGTCTATTCTTATACATTGTAAGTGCAGTGTGCGATTATGAGTATATGGTGCTGGGAGTTTTTCATTACAAATTCCACAGCACCATAATGGCTACACTGAAAACTGAGAAGTTTTCATACGATATACTTTTGGTCATCTTCGTCGACTACATCCCTGAAGAAGATCACCGAATCAGCGATCCTGGAGAATCTAGACCTCCAATGGCAAGATCTCGACGCGAATCACCGGAGGAGCCTGTAGAGACATATCCTTCCAGACCTTCACCCCCAGATGACAGTGACATATAATCAAGTGGTTAAGAAGGCAGCAGGCATGTATGGGGTGCCAAAGGAGTAGGAAAAACTGCAATCATGTTGTTTATTAGAGACACTAATACCTACACAATCAAGAAACCAATTTCTCCCAATGCTACCAAGCGTACTAGACCAGGGAAAAGAGGCATTCAAGGAGCCCGCTGCATGTAAGGCTATAACTCCAGGAGCTGAAAAGAAGTACAAGCATTCTTCTAAAGACCCCATATACATCAGGGGATCGGTGCCGGCTGACTCCATTATTACGTCAACAACAAGGAAAAGAGCAAATTTTCCAGCAACAATAGGACCATCTCCAGACAAAGAAAGTAAGACGATGGACCTGGTAGGAAGGAAAGTAAAAGGAGTGCAGAGATTCAATGGGGCATAGCCAATTCAAATGCATTGTTGAACCGACACGCCTACCAACATTGGGAAGCAGTAGGAGAGTTGTTGAAACACCTTCCTGAACAATTCCAAAAGAGAGCTACCCTTCTGGTAGAAGATGGAAAAAAACACTGCAAATATGTGATTCAAATCTGCCTTAGCTGCTGCAGAAAATTCGTGCAGACCAGTGATGATTGGAATCACAGAAAGGATAAAAACATGGCTGCGAATTTCTGGATTTAAACCTGAAGTTCAGAGTAACATCATCAACTTACCTTTCAATGTCAAGAACTGTTTGAGTGTGGTGGATGAGAAAATCAACCAATTGAAGAAAGACCATTAAACTGCGAGGTCCATGGGGGTTCTTCCAGTCAGGGGCCTACGTAGAGGAATGCCATCAAGGATACCAGCAGGTAGGGGTACGCAACAACCTACTACCTCATCAAGGTTTATAGCAAGCATACCAAGCAGGAAACCAGGGCACACAGCATGGACACCAGCAAAGCTGGCAGTACCAAGGACGAGCATCCTTCTGTGGCAGAGGACAGCCACAAAGGGGAGGATAATAAAACTCAACAAAGTTACTTCATTCACAAAACAGTACACTCCGCAACATTGAGGGTGCACACAGAGACATATTTACAGTTCCTCCAACATACCACCCCAGTAGAAGGCAGACTAAAATTTTACCATCAAAAATAGAGGGAAATAACAGCAGACAAGTGGATTTTAAACATCATACAGTACGATTACTGCATAGAGCAGACCAGACAACCTCCAGACAAAGCACCAAAGAAAAAGATATTCAAAAGAAGGTACAAAAATTGAAGGAAAAACATGCAATAGAACACGTACTGCACAGAGAGAACAACAAAGTGTATTCAACATACTTCCTGATTCCAAAGGTGGACGAAACATTAAGACCAATATTAGACCTAAGGTTTTTAAACAAATTCATAAAGATTCAAAATGACTACCCTACAGGATGTGCTACCTCAGGTGCAAAACTGAGATCACATGGCAATATTAGATTTAAAGGATGCGTACCTACACATCTCAATTAACAAAAACACACAAAACTATTAAGATTTGTTGTGGACAACATACACTACCAATTCAAAGTACTGGCTTTCGGACTAAAATCAGCACCAAGGGTGTTCACAAAGTGCTTGGTATCTGAAAGAAACAGGTTAGTATTAGATTCCTTACCTTAGAATAACCCCAGGCGTCAGTCTGGATCCTGAAACTTTTGCGTAGCAGTACCCCTGCGTGTCGGTAGGCGTCGTCTGCAGGCGTCCCCTGCGGCTCCGCGTCCGTCGTTGGCGTCGTGCGCCGTGATGACGTCGCTGGAGTATATAGACGCCGCCTCTGCGCGCTGACGTCAGTTCTTTTTTCCGCGCCAGTAAGCGCAGATCCGAGAAGTGCAGTACTCCGGTCTTTGACCAAAGTTTTTGATCTTTTGATCTTTTTTACTCTTCTTACGGTGCCAGTAGGATGCCCGGTTTTAAGAGCTGTGATGACTGCAACCGCACGATGTCGGTCACGGACCATCACCGACTCTGCTTCCGGTGCCTGGGCCCGACCACGACGTAGATGCCTGTGTCGATTGCCGGGCCTTGACGAGTAAAGCTAGGTGGGAGCGGTCCCACAAGTTACTCGAGCTGCGGGTGTCGGCCCCGCGTCGAGAGAGGTCCCGGTCCGGCCGGAAGTCAAGGGAGCGGTCGCGGAGCCGTCACGAACGCTCCGAAAGTCGTCACCATTCCTCTGGTTCCTCAGGTAGGAAACACAAGAAGTCTGGGCGTCGTTATCATACCCCCGACTCCCCCCGACGCGGCCGGGGGTTCGGGTACCCCCGCGGCTCCGCGTGAGCCGCTGGCGCGGCCTGCTCCATACCCTACGGTCCCTGGGCAAGGCGCGACGCCCGAGGAGATAGAGGAGTTCCTCATGGCCATGAGGGCACTGTCTCCCCCGACGGGGCCTGCGGCGCCTTCGGGCCCTGTGACCCCGTCCGAGGGCCCTAGCAGGTCGGGTGCTCCTGCCTCGACGCCGCCGGGTACTCCAGCCCCGGCGCCGCTGACGGCTCCGACCCTGGCGCCGCAGGGGCCTTCAGGATCGACGCCGGCTGGCCAGCCGACCCCTCCGGTGCCGATTCCATCGGGGTTGCCCCCGACGCCGTCCCCGCGCGGCACCGGTTCTCCGGCGCCGGCTCCGGGCGGCGCCACCCCCATACCCTCTCCGACTCCGGACACGGAGTCGGACCGGCGTCGCCCTACGCAGAGTCCGACGCCGATGGGGCCTGTGAACCCCGGGGAGCCGGTCTACAATGTTGATCCCGAAT
This sequence comes from Lissotriton vulgaris, assembly GCF_964263255.1. Classification (NCBI taxonomy): domain Eukaryota; kingdom Metazoa; phylum Chordata; class Amphibia; order Caudata; family Salamandridae; genus Lissotriton; species Lissotriton vulgaris. Next base: position 1,297,882,760 of record NC_141691.1, read on the forward strand.
ATGATGAGGATGTAGATTACGGAGAAGATTGGGAGGGGTCTGAGGACCCTCTGACACGCGAGTGTCAGTACAATGTGGACTGGACGGGTGACTTGGGTGACGCCAGTGGTCTAGATGAACCCCCTAACCCTGGCTTTGTCTCGCCTCCTACCGTGGCTTCGGAGAAGGGGGCAGCTTATTCAGTGGTATTGATGAGGGCTGCCAAGGCCTTACACCTTGAGCTCCCCGTCGCGGCCGTGAGGACTAACATCCTCACTGAGGTCCTCAAACCGCAGTCATGCCCACAGGAGCCACTGCTGCCGTTCAACGAGGCCTTGACTGACGTTCAGTTGGGCACGTGGTCCAGGCCCGTTTCAGGTTCGCCTGTTGATAGGAACGTGGCCAGAAGCCACCGTTCGTGTACGGATGACCCCAAGTTCCTGTCCACCCATCCCACCCCTGAGAGTCTGGTGATCCAGGCCTCGACTTCCCAGACCGCATTCCCGTCGCCCCTGCCCGACAGGGAATCCAAGAGGTACGACCAGTATGGAAAAAAGGTCTTCTCGTCCCTGAGTCTGGGACTGCGGTCTTGCAACACCGCGTGCCTCTTGGGCCGCAACACCCACTCTCAGTGGGATACGGTCGCGGACTTGCTGCCAGAATGCCCGCCGGAGGTACGGGAAAAACTCGGCAAAGCTATGATTGAAGGCCGAGACGCAGCGAAATACTCCATCAGGTGTGGTCTTGATACGACCGACTCGATGGGCAGAGCGATGTCCACGACGGTGGCGATTCGTCGCCACGCCTGGCTGAGATCCGCCAACTTTTCGGCAGATGTCCAGAATGCCTTGATGGACATGCCGTTTGATGGCAGTCGCCTGTTTGGCGACAAAGCGGACCACGCGCTGGAGCGCTTAAAGGACTCCAGGGTCACAGCCAAGTCCTTGGGTCTCTCGACCCAGCGCCAGCAAGCGGGTTCGTTTCGCTCCTTTCGTGGCCAAGGAAGGGGCGGTCCCACACGTGCTGCCAGCCACGCGCCGCAACAAACTTATCAACGCAGTGGCGGCCGTGGAAACCGGGGACAACGGCGGGGTCAGTCCACACCTCCCCCCGCAGCATCTGCCTCCAAATCCTCCTAGTCCGTGCTTTCAGGCCCATGTGACGCCGGTGGGTGGCAGGGTTCGCCATCACCACTCCCGCTGGCGCGCAATCACATCGGACAGGTGGGTGCTGCAGCTCGTCCGAATGGGCTACTCCCTCCCCTTCGAGACCAATCCTCCAGCCATGCCACCGCAGAACCACCGTGTGTCGGGGGACCACTTGACACTTCTGCAGGAGGAAGTTACGGCCCTCTTGGCCAAGAGGGCCATCGAGCGTGTTCCTGGGCCAGAAGTAGGGCGTGGTTGCTATTCCCACTACTTTCTGGTACCCAAGAAGGACAAAGGGGGCCTACGTCCTATCTTGGATCTACGGAACGTCAACGGCTTCCTCCGGAAGGAGAAGTTCAAGATGTTGACTTTGGCTCAGGTCTTGGCTGCTCTAGACCCGCAAGACTGGATGGTAGCGTTGGACTTGCAGGATGCGTATTTTCACATCCCTGTCCTGCCGGCCCGCCGGCGTTACCTGCGGTTCACGGTAGGCCACGAGCACTTTCAGTGTATCGTGCTCCCCTTCAGCCTTACCAGCGCCCCACAGGTGTTCACAAAGGTGATGGCGGTGGTCGCAGCCCATCTGCGCAGGTTAGGGGTTTCAGTCTTCCCCCTACCTAGACGACTGGTTGTTGAAGGCGGGCTCGCCCCAGACAGTCGTCCACCACCTTCAGATGACGGCAGACCTCCTGCACGAGCTGGGGTTTTCCATCAATGTGCCGAAATCACACCTGTGTCCCTCTCAAAAGCTCCTTTTCATCGGAGCGGTTCTCGACTCTGCGCAGTTTCGGGTTTATCCTCCGGAACGGCGGGTCCAGGATATACAGGCTTTGATTCCCATCTTTCAGCCGTTATCCCGGGTTTCGGTCAGGTTGACGCTGCGGCTGCTGGGGCTGATGGCTTCCTGCATCCTTCTGGTGCATCACGCCCGGTGGCGGATGCGGGCTCTGCAGTGGGACCTGAAGTTTCAGTGGGCCCAGCATCAGGGCAATTTGTCCGACCATGTCTTGATCTCGGAGGGCACTGCGAGACAACTGCAGTGGTGGCTTACGGACCGCGATTGGGTCAGAGGCAGATCCCTCTCCCTTCCCCAACCGGAGCACGTTGTTGTGACGGACGCGTCCCTCCAGGGCTGGGGAGGCCACTTGGGAGAGGCAGAGATCAGAGGCATCTTGTCTCCGGCGGAGTCCCGGCTCCATATAAACCTGTTGGCGCTACGGGCGATTCGTCTGGCACTGAAAGCATTCCTCCCCTTTGTCAGCTGGAGTGTAGTGCAGGTGTTCACGGACAACACCACCGCCAAGTGGTACTGCAACAAACAGGGCGGGGTGGGGTCGTGGACCCTTTGCCAGGAGGCTCTGCGCCTCTGGCAATGGCTGGAACATCAGGGCGTGACTCTGATGGTTCAACACCTGGCAGGTTCTCGGAACGCCAGGGCGGACGAACTCAGCCGTCGGTGCTCGATGGATCACGAATGGCGTCTGAACTCGGACGTGGTGCAAGGCCTCTTTCTGCAATGGGGAGAGCCTTGGTTAGATCTATTCGCCACAGAAGAGAACGCGCAATGTCATCAGTTCTGCGCGTTGGAGTTTCCAAGACGGCACTCGCACGGCGACGCCTTTCGGCGCGAGTGGAGTTGCGGTCTGTTATACGCCTTTCCGCTTATACCACTTCTGCCCAGAGTGCTGAAGAAGATCAGGCGCGACCGGGCCCAAGTCATCCTTGTGGCTCCGGACTGGGCTCGAAGGTACTGGTATCCCGAGCTACTCGGCATGGCAGTCGGTCCCCCGATCCGCCTGCCCCTTCAGGAGGACCTTCTGTCGCTGCAGCAGGGGACTGTCCTCCACCCGAACCTGTCCAGCCTCCACCTCCATGCGTGGAGATTGAGCGGCGACAGTTAAGGCCATTTGACTTGCCTCCTGAAGTCTGTAATGTGATTCTGGCAGCCAGGCGTCCCTCCACAAAGTCGGTATACGCCTGCCGGTGGAACAGATTTGTGGCATGGTGCCCAGCAAAGGCTGTGGACCCTCTTTCTGCCCCTCTTTCCGAGGTTCTCCTCTTTCTTCTCTCTCTTGCCCAGCAGGGCTCTGCTCTGGGCACTATCAAGGGCTACCTTACTGCCCTTTCGGCCTTTCTGAGGCTGCCTGATCAACCTTCTTTGTTCAAGTCCCCTATTGTAACAAGATTCTTGAAGGGCATCCCACACATGTATCCACCTGTTCCGTTTGTGATGCCTCAGTGGGACTTGAACCTGGTTCTAACCTTCTTGATGTGTGCTCCCTTTGAGCCACTTCATTCCTGTCCTCTCCGTCTCCTGACTTTATAGACGGCCTTCCTGGTTGCCATCACCTCTGCCAGGAGAGTGAGTGAGCTCCAGGCTCTTTCTGTCAAACCTACTTTCTTGTCCATTCATCCAGACAAGGTGGTTCTGAGAACTAGACCTTCTTTCCTGCCCAAAGTAGTCTCTGCTTTTCACATCGGGCAGTCCATCACCTTACCCTCCTTCTTCCCGCCTCTTCATCCTTCAAAGGATGAAGAGCGGCTCCATCGTCTGGACCCAAAACATGCGCTCTCATTTTATATGGATCGCACACGCCAGTTCCGGGTGGATGACCAACTGTTTGTTGGCTACGTGGGTGCGAAGAAGGGACGGGCGGTGCGTAAACGGACCATCTCTCGGTGGGTCGTTCTGTGCATAAAAGCGTGCTACTCTTTGGCTCGGAAGGAGCCTCCTGTTGGGCTGAGGGCCCATTCCACTCTGGCCACGGCGGCTACTACTGCCCTGGGCCGGGGAGTCCCCTTGCAGGACATTTGTCAGGCGGCTACGTGGGCCTCGCTGCACACATTTGCGAGGCACTACTGCCTGGACAGTCAAGTCCGGAGGGATGGCTTCTTTGGCCGTTCTGTCCTCCAGGACTTTCTGGTGTAAGCTTGTATTGGTTCGCAGACCCACCACCGGGGTTGGTATTGCTGGGGTATCTATTCTAAGGTAAGGAATCTAATACTAACCTGTTTCTTTCAGATGAACAAGTTACTTACCTTCGGTAACGATATATCTGTAAGAATTTGAATTTGAATTTAAAAACATTTGTATAGCGCACTTCTACCACGCGGTTTCTTGGCGCTTTTAAATTGCGGGGAGGCAAACAGGAGCGGAGGGAATCTAGACATTATAGGCTCGGGAAAAGAGCAGAGTTTTAAGGCCTTTCCGGAACTCGGTGTAAGAGGGTGTCACGCGGAGTTCCGTCGGGAGGGAGTTCCAGAACGCAGGAGCGAGAACTGCAAATTTTGTTCCACCCGCCTTTTTCTTTCTGTAACGGGGGGTGGTTAACAGGGCCTGATGGGTGGATCGAAGCTCTCTACCCGGCGTGTAGGGCTTGATGGCGGAGCAGATGAACTCCGGGGCGGTGCCCATTTTGGCCTGAAAGGTGGTACAGCCAAGCTTGAACAAGGCTCGCTCTTTCACCGGCAGCCAGTGCAGGGCCTGCAGTAAAGGAGTAGCTCGGTGGAATTTGGGCAGGCCGTGAATCAGGCGGGCAGCCTTGTTCTGCACTAGCTGCAGACGGTGAATGGCGTAGGCTGGTGCGCCATTGTAAATGATGTTACCATAGTCAAGGCGCGAGAGCACCATAGCCATCACTATGATCTTTAGGGCAGGAAGAGAGAAGAAGCGAGAGATCTTCCTGATGGTTCTGAGGGAAAAGAAGCAGGAGGAAACAACCGAATTGACCTGTGAGTGAACGGAAAGTGAAGAGTTCAGGAAAATACCAAGGGTTTTGACCTTGGGGACAGGGAGCGGAGGGACACCAAGTGAAGAAGGCCAGTGGGAAGGGGACCAGGGACTGCAACCACCTCCGGTCAAGACTAACTCCGTCTTGTCCGGATTGAGTTTGAGGTGGTTGCAGTTCATCCAATCCTGGATGAACAGCATGACAGATTGGACGTTCAGGGAAGATGAGGAAGAGTGGGAAAGGTTGAAAATTAGCTGGAGGTCATCGGCGTAATTGAACACCGTGACCTCGAGCTGCTGTAACATAAAAATAAGGGGGTAGATGTATAAATTAAACAAAAGAGGGGAAAGTGAGGAACCTTGGGGGACTCCACATACAACCTTACGAGAGGCAGTGGTAAAACCAGCTAGATGGACCGCCTGAGCCCTATCACTCAGGAAGGATTCCAGCCAGGCGAAGGCCAGGCCCTCTATGCCCGCCGCCCTGACACGGGTGAGGAGGATGGAGTGGTCCACCGTGTCAAAAGCGGCGGACAGGTCTAAGAGAATGAGGGCCTGCGGGAGGTTGGTATCAATGCCCTCGCGTAGGCTGTCCATCACTGAGGTCACCACCTTCTCCGTAGAGTGGAGGGGGCGAAAGCCCGCCTGCCGGGGGGAGAGGCAGTGGTTAGCTTCCACGTAGGTGCTCAGGGTGCTGGTTACATGGGTTTCTAGAACCTTGCCCAGGTAAGGCAGAAGGGAGATGGGACGGTAATTAGAAGGGGATGAAGGGTCGGCACCGGGCTTTTTTAGGATGGGGATAACAGCCGCAAATTTGTGAGCAGTGGGGACCACTCCATTGCTAAGTGAGTCATTCAAAAGTGTGAGGGGAGGGGTAGGGCAATTTAGGGAGATTTCTCTCAGGATGTGAGCAGGGGCAAAGTCTAGGGGGAGCCTGACTTTACCTTTTGGAGCAGGGGAAGAAGCGTAGCCTTAGTCAGGGGGGGGATGGAGGTGAGTTTGGAAGTGACAGCAGGTGGGGAAGGGTTGGTGAAGGTGGGGGAAGGGAGGGGAATGTTGGCCTTGATCTTTGCGACCTTGTCAACGAAGAAATCGTTGAGTGAGTCGCAGAGCGGTTGGGAGGGGGGGATTGAGGCCGCGGCTCTATTAGATGAGGCAAGCTCATGTACTGTAGCAAAGATTTCTTTGGTTTGGGATTCTGCTGCCAGTATCCTGTTAGAATAGAACAGGGTCTTGGCATCAAGGATGCCTTGCTTATATGCCTTGAGCACGGAGAGATAAGTGGTTTTTTTGGCGGGGCAGTAGTCTCTTCTCCATGCACGCTCTGCTCTGCGTGCGGCCAGTTTCTTCTCCTTGAGCTCAGGGGTGAACCAGCGGTTAGCAGCATGGGCTCGCTTGACCGTGATCCGCCTCAGAGGGGCAAAGTCGTCGCCTGCCTGGGTCAGCCAGCCATCGATAGTGGCCAGTTGGACCGGGGCGGCGAGGCCTGAAAGGTCGGGGCAGGAATTGGCTAGGGATGAACAGAAGGATGGCATGTCTGCCTTACCCCATTTTCTGACCCAGGTGTTCTTGGGAAGGGGGGGTTTGGTCGCTGGAGCTAAAGCAAGGGAGAAGGAAATTAAAAAGTGGTCCGACCAGGAGCAGGGGGAGATGGTAGGGGGAGTAATGGAGATTAAGAAACCGTAGTTAGTATTAGATTCCTTACCGCCCCACCCATTCTCCCCGTTCTGCGAACTGATACATAGGGTTAAGGACATCCCTTTCAGGGCCCTAGTTTCAAATGGCACCAGTGTTGGTTCTTACATGCAAAAGTTTCCGGATCCAGACTGACGCCTGGGGTTATTCGAAGGTAAGGAATCTAAATACTAACTACTGTTTCTTACAGATATATCGTTACCGAAGGTAAGTAAATTGTTCAACAGTTGCAGCACATTGCAGAAGGCAAGGAATTCATGTTTTCCCCTACTTAGACGACTGGTTAGTAAGAGCAAACTCATACAGCCTATGCTAACAGCATATACAACAAATGATAGACAGAGTAGTTCAGCTGGGTTTTTCCATACACTGGGAAAAATCCTCAATAGAACCAGAACGCAAGAAGGTGTTCTTGGGCGCAGAGATAAACACTGTGAGGGAAAGCATTCTCCAGCTGGTAAAGGAGATCAACCCTTTTGAAGGAGACTCATCTATACCAGAAAAAGCATCATCTGACAGTGAGGACAGTGGGGAAATTACTAGAAATGATCTCCTCATGCGTTCATTTAATTCCCAATATTCCTCTGCATGTGAGACCATTTGAAGAATGGCTCCAAACACAATGGTCACAAGCTACAGGGAGTTGGGGGAAGGGGGGCAATCTAGTGGTTGTCACAAACCGAGTTCATCAGGAGATAGCATGGTGGAACAAGGCAAAATTAGCACAGGGGAGAGTTTTCACACCTCCAACTCCAACAATGACCATAACAGATTCGTCCCTAGTAGGATGGGGAGCACACATGAACAAGCTTAAAGTGAGGGGGTTGCAATGCACCTGCCAGGGAAGGACAACCTAGAAGCGAACAAACTAAGCAGACAAACAGCATCCCACGAGTGGGAACTGAATCAAACAGAAGTGCAAACAATCTTCAAAAGATGGGGAACACCACAAATAGACCTATTTGCAGCATCCCACAATGCAAAATGCTAAAACTTCGCATCCAGGCGACCTAGCAACCCGTCCCTAGGGAATGCGCTATGGATAGACTGGTCAGGGAGATTTGCATACGCTTCCCCCCCCCTACCATTGCTGAACAAAGTGTGAATCATTGCTGGAGCCCATCGCTAAATTTGTGGATTTCTTTCTGAAACCCTTTCTGCCAAGCGTTAAATCTTTCATACGTGACACAACTGACTTTATCAGTAAACTGACATCTATTCAATTTGAGGAAATGAAAGACTTGATGATGGCCATGGACGTTACGTCCTTGTATACACAAATTCCGCAGGATGAAGGTCTGTTTGTATTAGAATCCATTCTTGAAAGGAGAGAAAAACCACATAAAGTCCCAACAGAATTTGTTCTGAAACTTGCTGAGTTTGCGCTAAAAAGAAATAATTTCAATTTCGATGGCGACTTCTACTTTCAAACAGGTGGAGTCGCTATGGCATGCCCTTTCGCGCCGGAGTTGGCGGTATTATTCATGTCCAGCTACGAAGAAACATTTGTGTATCAAAACAATCCTTATGACAAATGGATACAAAAATGGAGTCGTTACATAGATGACATATTCTTCGTTTGGACTGGAGCAGAAGAATTATTCAAATTTCATGAATGGCTCAATAATAGGCTACATGCAATTAAATTCAGCTTAAGCCACTCCCAGAAAAGCATGTCATTTATGGACGTTGAGGTTTACCCTTCAGAAGGCGGCCTCGTAACAACCCTTTTTAAGAAACCAACTGACCGCAACAAGCATTACATTTCACAAGCAACCACCCTTGCAGCCTCAAAGAAAATCTACCGTACGGGCAGTACCTTCGAATGCGTCGAAATTGTCAATACAAAGATGAGTATTTAAATCATGCAGGGAAATTGACAACGTTTGTTACAACGTGGTTACCCAAAAAAACGTTTGAAAAAAATCAATGAAAAGAGCGTGGTGGACACCGCGCAACTGTCTTTTGGAAAAAAGAAGAAAAAAAGAACCTGACAGAATGGTATTTGTATCAACATATTGTCCAAACTCAAATATGTTGAAAAAAGTCATTAAAAAAACTGGCATCTAGTAAACAATTTGAATGAATCTTTAAACAATGCACCGTTGTTTGCATTTAAGAAAGATTGGCTATGCTGTAATCAGCTAGTCCGTGCCGCATTGCCACAAAAGATACAGACCACCTTAAGGACAATGATGAGTTTACCACCAATTCAAGGGCACGACAAATGTGGAACTTTCTCTTGCTGTAATACAACAGTAGAAGGCATTACCTTCAGACACAATAACACTGTGTGGAAACATGAGGCATTTACCAATTGCAAGTCTTGCTTTTAATATATGGGATTAAATGCCGTGTAATTTACTATATATTGGGAAGACAAATCAGGAAGTGCGAATTAGGATCCAGACATAAGTCCAGAATTAAGAAAAACGTACAAGCAGCTCCCTTGGTTAACCATTGGCGCCTAAATAATCATCTGGAAACTGATCTGTCGTGGACAGTAATTTCCAAAGTGGAAGAGGACATAAGAGGAGGAGACCTAGAGGTCAAATTATCAAGAAGAGAAGCAATGTTGATCGTTAAGTTCAACTCCGCAATTCATGGATTAAACGAACTAACAGAAATTTATAAACTCAACTGAATGGAGTGGGACCATTCCGCAGAGGACAAACGGGCAGTGATTCTATATAAATAAACACACGATATTACAATATTCATATCAGATCGTGTTGAGTCAATGCCACTACTGACTCGCCAAAATTGGCATCGCCAACTATATATTTGCCAACGCAATAAACTATTGTACCAACTCCACGCTAATAAAACCACAGTCCCCATGAGCCTTTGCCAAACAAAGTGCATCAGGAGTACAACAAAAAAGCTCCGCACTCATTTGATTTTTAATGGAGAGTAATACATTCGATGCATCAACCTCATGCGTTTTTTAACGCACCGAATACGCTGAGAGATGTAGTTCTTTTATTAGTAAACCACGTTTTTGGATCAGCAAACTACAGCTTCTGTCCTGATGAGAACTCCATAAATATTGCGAGTTCGAAACGCGTAGACTTTAATTTGAGCCATTAGATCATCAAAAAACTTAGTTCCAACTGCTACAAATTATTCAAGAAGGATTAGTCTATGGCATTCTGAGAATATTGTAATTCCAGTTTAAATGTGTGATTATGTATGTATGAGAGAGAATGTTTGAGGAATATGAGTATTGAGAGCATGAAAAGAAATATTATGAGGGTAATGTTTTTTGATAATTTTGTGTAATGTTGTATATGTTGTGTACAGGTGGTTTTTGAAATGTTAAATTGGTGAAATTACAACCAAATCAATGAAGTAAAACAAATGAAAAAATAAATATTTATTCAGAGAAAAAGTTACAACGAAACATATTAGTTAATTCGTATGTCTTGTCTAATTTAAACAAAAGTAAAGAAAACAGTATTGGCCCTCTTTTGTTAAATATTAGTCAGTGGCTTGGCCTTGCTGTTGGGAGCCCAGACCCAGTGGTGGTTTTTCGAACAAAGCGATCAGCAAATGCAGAATCAGCAAAATGACAATGATCCTCATAGCTCCACAATGGGCCAGACAAACATGGTTCTCGGCACTAATGGAAATCTCACAAGGGATAATGCACAAACGTCAAAAAGAAAAGATTTGCTAATGCAGAATGGGAAAGTGCTTCATCCAGAACCAGAGAGCCTAGGCCTACAAAGAAAAACCAAAGGAAATGATGGACGGAGCGTTGACAATACAAGCACTCACCCCCAGTCAACTGATCTGTGTTTAATCCATCACCGTTCTTTAGCCCACTCTGCCACCCCAGTTCAGACATGGCCATATGCAAATCAGTCTGACCCTGTGCCTCATGGGAACAGTCCAGCCCGAACTGCCAAGCCATGTCTTCCCTGGACCGGAAACAAGCTACCGAGGACCGGTTTCTGGCATTTCAGTCTTCTTCAGGGCGGCTTGCTTGAATCCAGTGGCAAAGTGAGCAAGGGACTCACGTCTGAGCATACTCCGCGGCATGGCTCCTGAGGACTTAGAATTTGCACATCTCAAACTACCAGAAAGCACAATGGCTGTTGTAAGAGAAGCTAAGCAACCAACAACAAGGAAATATTATACAGAGAAATGGAAGAGGTACACCCAATGGTGTCTTCAAATGAGGCTTTCAAGAAAGATTACAAAGGAAAGTACAGTGCTAAAATACCTCACACATTTACTACAAAGTAAATTAAGTTTTTCATCCCTGAAAGTACATCTAGCTGCAATTGTGGCCTATACAAGAGGAGAAACGGGGAAGAGCTTCTTCAACTCACATGTGGTCAAAAGGTTCCTAGAAGGTGCGAAAAGGATTGCCCCACCAAAAATGGTACCAGCACCAGATTGGAATCCGCTCGAGAGAGACACTTGCTGGGCAATCACCTGCACGCTACAGGAGTAGCTTCCCGAATTCTACCTTGCCTGGACCCTTGGGTGGAGAGATTGTGTCCCTGGAGGTTGGCCGCAGAGGAGGTGAGAGGCACGGCGAGCGGGACTGCGAGGACCAGCATTCCTGCTGAACACCGCCAGCTGGTTCCTCTTCCCGCCCGCGCCGCGCCCCCTCCCAGTGCCACGCCCCCGCCTGAACGCTCTTCACCTCTCGCGGCCCCCGCTTCGCGGGAGCCGCTCGGGAGAGACACTTGCTGGGCAATCACCTGCACGCTACAGGAGTAGCTTCCCGAATTCTACCTTGCCTGGACCCTTGGGTGGAGAGATTGTGTCCCTGGAGGTTGGCCGCAGAGGAGGTGAGAGGCACGGCGAGCGGGACTGCGAGGACCAGCATTCCTGCTGAACACCGCCAGCTGGTTCCTCTTCCCGCCCGCGCCGCGCCCCCTCCCAGTGCCAGGCCCCCTTGCCATTTATAAGAGCCCCTGGTCACGCGCTCGCGGGACGCGCGCGGGGCGGAGAACGGGGCGAAGACCGGGCAAAGAGCGGGCCGTTCTAGGCCGTTAGAGGTCGGAAGAGACCGGACCGGGCCACCCCTCTGACGTCTCCTGTCCTACGGCCTCTATCTGTATAACTGTACTATGGCGTCCAGGGCCTCAAGGAGTAAATCTGCACAACAGTGTTCTAGCACTCTGGAGAAATTCTTCCCTAAGGCCAGTGCTCTAGCCAATAAATGCCAGGCAGTTATGGAAACACACCTGGAGCTGGGCTCTGAAAGCGTGACATTGGATCCTGCGGATTCTTCCATTGATGATAGTACCCCTATACTATTGGACGCCACCCATATGTCACTTATGGATAGTATCGATCAGACCATTGAATCGGTCCTCCAGCAGCTAAGAACTCCATCAATCCCCCAGAGGGATAGAGATTCCCCTCGGCCATCTGAAATTGCTGACCACTCTCCCATTGTGGCCAACATGGGACCAGAGGCGCAGGAAGTGAGCCAGGTTGCCCTCCTCACAGAGCCTGTAAATAGTGGAGTGGAGCAACCACCAAAAAGGAAAAGTCTAGGAAACCAAAGAGGGCAAAAGTTGATACAACCGAGCAAAATCTGGATGTTAGTATAGACATCTCGGCCTCCCCTGAGGTAATTTCACCAGGGTCTAGGTCGGATTATGTAGGTCCTTCATTACCTACGGCCTTAACATTGCAGCCGGGTCCATTCATATTCGGCGGGGCAACTTCTAATAGCACAGTTATGCTAATTAGCTCATTTACAGACATTGTCAAGAACTTGCTGACCCCTATTTCTGACAAACTGGATGCCATAGAGGCTAGACTCTTGGCCATAGAAAATATCCACAAAAGGACTAGCCCTGGGTTGGCTCCAAATGCTCCACCAGTTTCCCGGGAGACGTCTGGGAATAGACCGCCGTCTTCTGCATTGACCAGCCAGGATTCAAATTCGGACTTGCGCAATAAAAACGGTGCGCCTGCCGCTCAAACGCACCCATTGCCATCTCTAACGCCAAGGCCCCCTGTTCCGGCCCCCAGGAGATCTAAGCCACTCCCAGCTTCTCAACCGATGGGAGTTGAGAACTCAACTAACGGTCCTACTGGCCATACCACTAGCCCCCATGACAGGCGTAGGGTGGTCAACCTGCCCCCAGAAGCAGTACCGTACACAGCAATCATGGTGGGAGTGCCTGAGCTAACTGGTGACACAAGGGAGCCACAGGACTCTTTACGCAACAAGGTCATAAGTTGGCTTAGTATCAACAGGCCTCTGCCTCCGAACTTGAAAGGTGAGGTTTTGATGGTCAGGAGGATCCCATGGATTGGCTTTACCCCAAAGAACAGGGCGCGGGATTGTATCATTGTCAGTTTCAAAAGCCCACATGTTGCCAACTATATCTGTAACTGGCTTGTAAGGCCTGATAAGTCCTCCATCGAATTAGTACCCCTCTCTCACTTCTACCCAAATGTTTGTAACACGGAGGTGGGGAGGGGGCAGGGGTGGACTAGAGTAGGCTTTGCTGTAGATGGTTCACGTTATAGACCAAAGCATTACTTGCCTCCTGTTCCGACCAATATCATGCATCACAATAGATTTTCCTGTCTAGACCAAGTGGACTGACCACAAACGGGGGAGATCCCACTCAGTCCTGGAAAGCTAGTTGGTGAGGTCTCGGGTGGGGTGGGATTGAGTGTTCTCTCTGAGATTGATTATGGCCCACAGGATACCGCCAAAGAACGAATGGGTACCCTGGATGATACTCCGGGCCAACTAGGGCCATCATCTAATACTGGGGTTGGTCATCGTTTACAACCAGTGGAGACGGATGTTTTATCCATTATCCCGGTTTATAACGATGGCCCGCAAGACTCTAACCCCCCCACAGTCACCGTACCACCTTCCGCTGGAGGCCCAGATACACTACCACAAGATCCAGGGTTGAGAATTCTCTCCTGGAATGTGGCAGGAATTGCAAACAAGGAAGGCACACCGGAGTGGGATCTCCTGTTAGGTGCTAGTGATATTCTCCTTTTTCAGGAAACATGGGCGAGGGAACCACAAACCAAGAGAGGGTTCAAAATATTTGAAATCCCAACCAAATGGAGTGGGAGGGGGAGGCCGTCAGGAGTCACATTGGGTGCCAGGTGGAAAAGATGCATACGTCTTCGCAGGACATCCAGTGTGTGCTGCTCACATAGCCTGGCAAGCCTCCGTGGGCCATTGTCAATGTCTACTCACGACCAGTTGCCGCGCCAAACGAATCACCCACCCTTAATGAACTGTCCTCCTTCCTGGGTCAACTGCCAGGAGACTACAAGGTAGTGCTGGGAGGAGACTTTAACTGTCATTTTGAGCCCTTGGAAGGTCTACTGGAGGGTGCCCTCACTGCTGAGGATGACTACTGGGGGGGTCCCACCCCCGTCTTCGCCCTACCCCAAAGCTTGGTCCCCTCTAGCAGTACAACTCACGTCCCTCACCTTGAACTTCGCACTGAGGGCTTGTAATGGTCGTACTCCTTCCGATACCCCCTCAGTGTGTACCTTCAACAGAAAGGGCCATGAGTCGAGGCTAGATTATATTATGATAGACATCACACTGTGGCCAAAAGTCCTCGACTTTAGGGTGATAAATAGGTCAGACAGTGACCACAATGCCCTCTGCTTAAACATCCAGCAGCCCCTGCCCCTAGTGGGCCTACCCGCCGAAATCGGCGGAGAGGACATGGGGGATATCCTTCTCACAACAAATAGGCGTCGGATAAAATGGGGAAAGCTCTTGAGCTCAGAAGATGCTATCAATAAGTTATACGGTTTGGCACTTCCTAGGTTCATGGAGGTGGATGCGCTGCTAAACGAACCAAGAACCACAGAATACAATGAGAAACTTGGTAGCATTCACCAGGAGCTAGTGAGGGATCTGGCAGAGGTATTCCATCCGGTGGTGTCAACCCGAAAGAAAAAGACCCATGCTCCCACCTGGTACACCTCCTCCTGCAGGGCAGTTAAATCTGAGCTTATTGCCGCAATCAAGGAGTGGTCAAATAAGGCCAAGGTACGAGATCTTAGGAGGGAGTACAAATCAGTAATGGCTAATGCAAGGGCCGAGTGGGATTGGAACCACTGGCACGACCTCCATGATGCCCTAAAAGTCAGAGACTCCAGGAAATTCTGGGCCCTGGTAAATAATGGGATGGGGGAACTCAAAACAGCAATTGAACCTAACATCGCCCCCTCGCTTTGGGAGGCCCACTTTGGGGCACTCTACCAAGACACTAATACTCGACCAGACGGAGTCTTGACAGTGCCCACAAGCACCCCGGACTCGGTCCTGGAATTTTCTTTAGGGGAGGTGGAGTCTGCTCTGGAGCATTTAACGCTGGGGAAGACGCCGGGGCTGGATAAGTTACCGGGTGATCTCTTTAGGCATCATCCGGACATCTGGGGTCCGTACCTCCTTATTCTATTTAACGCCATTCTAGGAGGTATGGCGATACCCGGCTCTTGGCTGGGAGCAGAGATTGTACCGATTTACAAGAAGGGGTCTCCTCTGCTTCCGGCCAACTATAGGCCGATTAGCCTAATAGATGTACCCCAAAAGCTCTTTGCGCGCCTCATTCTTAATCATCTGCTGGATTGGGTGGAGGATAATGACATCATGAGCCCCCTCCAGGCTGGCTTCAGAAAGAATACGTCCACCATGGACCAGATTTTTCGCCTCCTCCTCCTCTACTGGAAGACGGTGACATTAGAAGGGGGTAGGCTGTACATGGTCTTCGCGGATCAGAGGTCAGCCTTCGTCTAGTCCCTCGAAGGAAATTATGGGAGGTCTTGGAAAAGCTAGGAGTACCCTCTCAACTACTCAGTATTATAATCAGGTTGCATGAGAACAACTATGCACAAGTGAGGTGTGGGAGGGATGGTAAGCTCTCGTCCAGGTTTCCGGTCCACCGAGGAATCAGGCAAGGCTGTGTCCTGGCGCCGACCCTGTTTTTTCTTTTCATTAACAGCGTTATACTGCATCTAGATAACGTTACGGACAATGATGCCCCACTCCTGGCAGGCAGGAGGGTCCCGGCAATGATGTTTGCTGACGATACCCTCCTGCTTTCCAAATCCCCCATGGGGATTCAGAGGATCGTGAACGGTTTTGGTCTTTTCTGCCGCCAACATGGGTTGGAGGTGAACACAGAAAAGACCAAGTTCATGATTTTCAATCCTCCCACTAAAACTAGACCCAACCCCACCTTGGGAACAGCTACCCTTGAGAGGGTGTCGACATTTATATACTTGGGGGTAACACTCCAGGAAAACCTCTCATGGGACTGTCAGATAGCCAGATCAAGGGTAAAACTGTCCCAGCTAGCGGGTGCAATTCTGAAGGTGGCAAACAAGTCCACCTTTAAGCCCTTAAGCCCCGCCCTGGAAACATATAGGTCTCAAGCCAAGGCAGCATTCATGTATGGCAGTGAGTTATGGGGCCATAAAGCAGGGAAACCTTTGGTAGGAGTGGAAAACAGTTTTCTAAGACGCCTACTTGGTCTTCCGCAAGGCACACCACTTCTGCCCTTAAGACTAGACATGGGCCTTCCCTCCATTGCTGAAGATCTTGTGTCAAAACCCGTGAAGTTCTGGCACCGGCTTTGGTCCACTGACGAACTGCACCACTACAGACAGGACCTTATTCATGTAATGAGCTTGAATGGTAACAATAAAATCCCCTGGCTCCCCATTCATCAAGAATGAATTGCTCAGCATGAATTTGCCAGACCTATGGGACGATCCAGCTCAAGGTTGCCTAAGAATTACCCGCAAAACCCTGGCCCAGATCTATAAGAACAAGAACCTGTCTCTCATGCAAAATGCTCACATTAGTGGCACCCTGTCAGCACGTTTTATGGAATCCCAAAATTCTTCTGTCTTTGAACCTTTCATGGATTTTATCTTCCCTGTCCTGGCGAGGAAATTGTTTGTGCAATGGAGGCTTGGCACACTTCCCACTAAAACATTTACTTACAAATGGTCCATAGGGGGTGACAAACTGTGCCCATGCTGCAACGCCCATGAGGAAGATGACCTTCATATAATGTTTGTATGCCATGTCTACCACAGACCCAGGAAATACTGGATAGCACCGCTCTGCAGAAACCTGGGGTTCAGGAAGTACCTACAGGGTCATGAAGACTAGCACTCTGGGCCACATTGTGTTTGCCGTATCCAAATTCTTAATGGCAGCATGGTTAATTAGAAAGAAAATGTCCCCCTGAACTGGTACTGCCCTGCAG
Organism: Lissotriton vulgaris; assembly: GCF_964263255.1. Lineage (NCBI taxonomy): Eukaryota > Metazoa > Chordata > Amphibia > Caudata > Salamandridae > Lissotriton > Lissotriton vulgaris. The sequence continues at coordinate 1,297,899,559 of NC_141691.1, forward strand.
CCTCTATTCCTCGCTGGTCCTGTAGAGACTTTTTTATATGTATTTAATCCTGTATTTTAAATGTATGTATTGTATATTTTTGCATCTTTTATGGCCTACATGGCCGAAATAAAGAATTTTTGGAATTGGAATTGGAATTGGAATCTAAAAATAGTGCTAGCACAAAGGATGAAAGCACCTTTTGTACTGCTACACAAAGCAGCGCTACAAATGTTTACAATAAAGACAGCATTTCAGTGGCAATGGCATCCTTACGTAGAGTTAGTGAATAGCAGGCACTAACATTACAGGAACCCTACTTCCAAGTACATGGTAACAGAATTGTCATGAGGAAAGATCCACATTTCATGCCAAAGTTGATGTCAAAATTTCACATAAATCAAATTATACAGATACCAAGTTTCTTTCAAAACCCTAAGAACAAAGCGGAAAGACCTTTGCACACACTTGACGCAAGAAGAGCAGTCATGTATTACGTGGAAAAAACTAAAGAATACAGAAAGACAAAACAGTTTTCTGGGAAGACCAGTAACCAAGAGCACAATCGCAAGATGGATAGCACAAGCCATACAATTGTGCCACAAACAAGCAGGACAAGCCACAGGCGCATTCAACAAGGAAGAAAGGGGCATCTATTGCCTTTCTTGCTTACACTCCAATCCAGGACATTTGCATGGCTGCAACATGGTCTTCGGTGCACACATTCACCAAACATTACTGTGTGAACATTCAAATGAACAAGAAAGCACAAGTTGGACAAAAGGTTATACAGCATCTTCCACCCAGCCATTACAAGACCAGCACACCGCTACAAAGTTGATGCAAAGCATAGTGAATCAAGAAAGATTCACGCTGCAAAACAAATAGTTTCTTACCTTTCAGTGTAGTTTTGCAGCTTGAAGAACTTTCTGGATTCACTAGCGAACCCACCCTCCTCCGCCAAGGCAGAGAACTATAAGGAGGAGAGATTAAAAAGGGAAAACTATAAAAAAAGAAAAAAAATCCAAATATGGCTACCAAAGGTGGGAGCTTCTGGAGGAAGCCTGTTGACGTAACAGAAAGGCACCAAAAGGTACTACGTCGTCTACGCCCACTAACAACTAAAAAAAAAAGAAATACTACTATACTACAATTCCAGACCCAACCACTAGATGACGTAATAATGCACAGCATAGTGAATCCAGAAAGTTCTTCAAGCTGCAAAACTACACCGACGGGTAAGAAACTAATCGTTACCCAGTATGCACTTGTTCTTGGCATATAGAGCTGTAGAGTCATATGCGCCCGCCCGCCTCCCCTGGTACCTATACCTGTTGCAGTAACATTTTACTTAGATACATGCATTCATGGACATCTCCTTTTTACTACTCTTATTAACTCCATTGTCACCCTCTGCGGGAAAACAATCTAACAATGGAGTCGATACCCCCTGCGCACTCTCACCGAAAGGAGAAGTCCCCTACCTCGTGACTGGAAAGACTTAGAAGAAAAACAAAGTGCAAACATCCGGACCCAACACTACATGGCAATCTGTGCAAAACATATGACTCTACAGCTCTATATGCCAAGAATAGATGCATACTGGGTAAGTAGCATTTTCCTTGTTGTTTTTTTCACCACCACACAAAGGCAATCCCGTTTCTAAATCAGGCATTGCAAGACTGAACGTGAAATGTATCCAAACATGTTATTTGAAAGCGAGAAGAACCTTTACAATAACCCCTAGAGTGCAGTCCACAGGCAAAATAGGAGCTACTATGGACTTCTTAGGGAATATTTCCTTAGCTGACATCTGTAGGGCAGCAACATGGCCTACACCACACACATTCATCCAACACTATTGTGTAGATGTGTTAGCGAGGCAACACGCTAATGTAGGCAAGGCAGTCCTCAAAACACTTATTCAAAAAACTGCAAGAGCTACAGGTTAGCCACTGCTTTGTGAGAATACTGCTGTATGGTCTATGCAAAGCATGTGAACTACAGCTTACATGCCTCGAACAAATCAGTAATCATCTGTTCTTGGCATGTAAAGCTGTAGAATGACATGTGCCCACCCGCCTCCCCGGGTACTTATACCTCTGCAGTTCTTATATACATACGCATGGACATCTCTATTTTACCGCTACTAACTCCATTCTCACCCTCTGCGGGAAAACAATCTACAATGGAGTATAAGCCCATGCCCGCTATCACCAAAAGGAGGAGTCACCTACCTCGTGACTGGAAAGACTTCATCGAAGAAAAACAACTTGCAAACATCCGGACCCAACACTAGATAAAAGGAGTATGCAAAGCATGGGAATCTACAGCTTTACATGTAAGAACAGATGCTTACTGGGTAAGTAACATTTTCCTTTTGTTGCAGCAACAGAGAAGGGTCCTGCACTCAACCTGTGCATCCTACACCTTCATGTTTTGAGATTGAGCGGCTACAGTTGAAAAGCTTTCGACCTTCTGAACCAAAGTCTGTGGTGTTCTCCTTGCAGCCAGGCACCCCTCTGCCAAGTCGGTATATACCTGCCGTTGAGATACTTTTGTGGCATGGTGAGATTCTAAAATAATCTACCCTCTTTTGCGCCTTAAAGGTTCTTCTGTTTGCTCTCTCTTTGTACCAACAGGACTCTGAAGGGGACAGTTAAAGGTTATTTATCGGCCATTTTTGCGGTTGCCGGACCCACCTACTTTTTCCAAGTCACCTGTTGTGACAAGGTTTCTCAAAGGCCTGCAGCACGTTTTCCCGCAGGCTATTCATCATGGCCGTGTGTGATCTAAACCTTGTTCTAATGTTAATGTGTGCATCTTTTGAGTCTCTGTACAATTGCCTTCTTCAGCTATTGACCATCAAAACTGTGTTTCTGATAGCTTACATCTGCCAGTATGGTCAGCGAAGTTCTGGAACTCACGGTACAGCCTCCCTCCACCATCTTCTATTCGGACAAGAAGGTACTCCAGACACATGCCTCCTTTTTTCCAAAGGTTGACTCCTTTCCATATAGGCCAGAACATCGCCCTACTATTTTCTTTGCTCTGCCTCATCCCTCCGAAGAGGAGAAGAGACTTCACTGTCTGGACCAAAAAGACATGTTGCCGTTCTACCTTGATCACAGAAAAGAATTCTTGGTGGATTATCAATCTTTTAGAGTATGCAAGAGCCAAGAAAGAGAAGGTTGTGAACCCTGAAGTCTTAGTCCTGCGAATCTTTCAAGCACCAACATGGGCATCTTATTGTAATGTTATCAAACAATGCCTTCTGGACAGTCAGGTCCATCGTGATGGGCACTTCGCCTGTTCCATCCTGCAGGGCTTTCTGGTTTTAATTGCCTTAGCAGATCCACCTCCAGGGATGCAGTTCTTGGGTATCCATTCTAAAGTATAGAATCTGCGGATAGTTGTCCCTATGAAATGATGAATTTAATTACGTTTACTAATGTCTTATCTGGTAGAGAGGAAGAAAGTCCAATTGAATGTAGGACAATCACACTCCTATGTGGTAGAAAACCTTTTTACCTGTATTCTTTGTTCGTTGGTGCTAGTTGGTAACCCCCCCTGAGTGGGAGGGTGAATAAATCAATTGACAAGCGCCATCTCCTGTGAGTATCGTCCCCAAGTTGCACTCAAAAATGTTTATTTCTTGACTTTTATACAAACTCGTGGTTTTGTGTATTTCAAATATCCAGTTTATTGAAGATTTGTTTCTCTCCTTTTCTTTAAAATATATTTTTTTATTCAAGTAATTTTCATTTGTTAAACAAAACAATTTTTTCGGCCTAATGCATTTCGGGCAGAACCTTTCATCAGGGAACTTTGGTTTTGCAATCCTAGAATATAACATTCAGCATGGTACTAGTACAAATACACAATTCTTATTAAATAATAAAGTGGAGGTCATGCTTGGTTAACATGGTTGAATATGAAGCTCATGGCATTCCGTTGTTCCATATTCCCCATTTTCACTCTTCGGATAAATAACAAATGTGTTAATTCATGAGTTAGTAAGACAGTGTGTACCCGAGCAAGTCGAGTGGTTATCATGCACGAGGGTTCCGTAAATGAAGACTTAGTGATACGAGTACAGGTGACATCTGATTTTACCCCCGTTTGAAGAAAAAGTGACGTGGAGTTTTGAAAACAAATTGAACTTACGTAATTATGAAAAACTTTTTGAGCAGTTTGATAATTGTAACAACGTAAACATAGTCTTGGTGCCTGAAAACAACATTAAGCGTTCTTAAAATGTGTCAACACAATTACCCGAGCACCAACGTGTGAAGAGAAGATGTATCCATTTCCTGTTCTATTCAAATAGATTTATTTCTTCAAGATTCTTCAAATAGATTTATTTCTTCAAGATTCTTCAATTTTCAAATACTCTCCTCTTCAGTTCTAGCCTTCAAATTGAGCCAACACTTGTTTAGTCAGAAAACGATGTTCTTGCAACTGTGACTTCATCAGGGCTTCACAGATAAAATAAACCATAATTCTTCGAGTAGGCATGTAGAATAAACCATAATTCTTCAAGTAGGCATCTGTTTCATCCAGTAAAGTTGTCGATCAGACCAAAATATATACGACGGATTTGAGTGGAGAGTACTCCATAACCAGTTCAGTGTGGCGGGTTTTCCCCGTTCATTTCTGTGGGCAATAGTGGCAGCCCACTTCCCTGGAGCACCTCATTTGGAAACTGTTCTTTTTGTACATGAGGGAATAAGTAACAAGCTTGCGCAAGTGGCCCTGCCATCTCTCTCTGCTATAATTTGTTCTTAAAATGAGCTCGAGAAAAAAGTGATATAGTGTTTATCTGAAATACGTGCACAAATTTACGAGGTAATCTCGGATTATTGTGTCAGGGAAGAGATCCCGAACTGTGCTCTGCCTCTTGGAGCCTAAAAACAATATAAAGCGTTCTTATGATGTGCTCGAGAAAAGGAGTGATACTGGGGTTATCTAAAATACGTGCACAAACGTATGATGTAGTCTCTGATTTATCTCATCAGAAAAAAGGTTCCCAAACTGTGCTCTACCTACAAATTATCTGGTGGAGACTCTTATCGAACTATAAATACCTTACCGGCTATCCTATCCTCACCGTGAACAGATTACAGTATAAGGGGCACTTTTGTCAGGGCCTAGTCTTTCATACCAGTGATCAGTTCTCATCCCGGCTCCATCCTAGGAAAGTAATCGCAGTAACTGAAGTTAGCGCACTGGCGTGGTGCATATATAGGTACTGTGCACATCCTTTCTGGTGTGAACGACGCTGCCAATGCAGAATCGAATGACTCAACCTACCCGTGCGCATGGGTACTGTTTGAAAACTTCCGGTTTTGCATTGTGAATCTTTCTGGATTCACTATGCTGTCCATTATTCCGCGATCTAGTGGTTGGGTCCGGAATCGTAGTCTTTTTCTTTTTTTTTTTTCCGTAGGCCAGGTGGGCGTCTTACCTTCTGGTGTACTTCCTGTGACGTTGGCACACTTCCTGCAGAAGCTCCCACCTTTGGGCTCCATCTTCAGATTCTTTTTTCCGCCGTTGGGTCTGGATCGTCACCGAGAGGTTCCAGGGTTTTTGGAGAAAAGAAGGAAAAAGCTGAAATTACCGCAAAAAATTGGAGAATACGCCCAGGAACAAGACCACCGAGCCGGGATGACAAAGAAGGAGAACTTCGAATACTTCGACGTCCAACGGAGGATGCGCACACAAGGAGCCCCCTGAGCGCAGGAATGGACAAGACCCCATTCAAATTCTGCTGCAATTGCCACCACAAGTAGGCGCAGAAGGACCAGCACCCGGTTTATAACCTCTGCCTGCCGGTCGACCACAAAAGCAAGGATTGCAACTCCTGCACCGTCTTCACGCCGAACACTCAAGATTAGAGAGAGGCAGGGGATAGCCAACCACAGCATGCAAGGAGAAGGCCAACCTCAGTCGCTTCGGGAGTTGGGCCTCTCCAGTGACGAGGAGGACAGCATCGCCGAAGGACCAGATGACTTCACGGTCGTAGAGACCGATAAGAAAACTACAAAAGATGTAGGAGAGACGTCGACCCCTAAAGCCCCGACAGACACTCAAAAGCCTGAGTCAGACTCTCGAAAAACAGAGTCTGTCCACAAAAGGAGCACTGGCGCCGAAAATTCCGACGGCCGCTGCTGCATCCAGGGACAAACAGCCCAGCGGAGCCTTCGAAAAGGACTCCCTGCCTGCGAAAACCCACGAAAAGCCTAGGTCGTCGAAGCATGCCCCCGAAAAGGACTCTAAGGCTTCTTCAAAGTAGACGTCTACGTCTAAGAGATCGTCCGAAACACTCTACGCCAAACAGGCCACTGAGATGGAAAGGAAAAAGGGTTCACCATCCCGTCGAAGCCAACAACGATCATCGAGGAGGAGTTCGACGCCAAAGAGCCGCCAAAAACTCCCGAGCCCCAGGAAAACCAAGAGGAAGAAAACCTATACTATTTCGAGGAAGGCGAAGACCAGCACGCGAGTTTGGACTCTGCATCCTCGGTCGCGCAGGACCTGGATTGGCAGGACCTCGACGCCGAAAGCCCAGAAGAGGCAGTGGAAACTTACCTTTCGAGGCCTTCGCCGCCTGATGACATTGGGATCTACAACATGGTCATCAGGAACGCGGCAACAGCTTATGGAGTGAAACTAGAGGAAGAAAAACCAATAGCCTGCTTCCTCCTAGAGACCCTGCTCCCCACTCAAACCAGGAGTCAATTCCTCCCCATGCTACCAAGTGTCCTGGACCAGGGGAGAGAGGCATTCAAAGAACCAGCAAGCTGCAGGTCTGTCACACCCAGGACAGAGAAAAAATGCAAACACTCCCCTAAGGATCCTCCCTACATCCAGGGATCCGTCACAGCTGACTCAATCATTGCAGCAACAGCCAGAAAAAGGGCCAACGTTCCCACAAACTCAGGCCCACCAACTGACAAAGAGAGTAAGAGGACAGACCTCACTGGAAGGAAGATAGAGAGGAATGCAGCAGTACACTGGCGCATTGCCAACTCTAATGCCCTACTCAACAGGCATACGTACCAGCATTGGGACGAGGTCGGACAACTGCTCAAACACTTCCCAGAGCAATACCAACACAGGGCAACACACCTGGTGGAGGAAGGCAAGAATATAGCCAACTCATGCCTAAAATCAGCCCTGGATGCGACACACGTCCAGCAGGCTCATGATGATCGGGGTCACAGAGAGAAGGCATGTCTGGCCGAGAATATCAGGTTTCAAGCCAGAAATACAGAATAACATCCTGAACACCCCCTTCAATGGTGAAACCCTATTCGGAGCACCAGTGGCTGAGAAACTCGCCCAACTCAAAAAGAAAAATGAAACTGCAAGGTCCATGGGGGCCTTGCAATTCAGAGGAATGAGGAGAGGCACACCGACACGGAGGCCAAACGGAAGAGGGAGAAAGCAGCCAGGAACGTCACATCAGACATTCCAGCAGGGCTACCAGGACGACAACCAAGAACAGCAGGGCCAGCAAAAACAAACCTGGCAAAATCCAACCTCTGGGCCAGTGCTTTTACCGGGAGGGCGAATGGACGAGGGCAAACCAGAAGGGGGGGCCAGCAACCCACTTCAAAGTGACTCCGCACCACCAACCATGCCCACCCACACGACACCTCTAGGGGAGGGGCACAACAAAGTCAGCAAAAAAGGGTCACACGAACAAAAGATCAACAAACCTGTAATGTGAGTAGGAGGCAGACTAAAACACTTCTTCCAGGAATGGAAGAAAATAACAACAGACAAATGGGTACTGAACATCATACAGTTTGGATACTGCAGAGAACTGGAAAAGAAACCACCAAACAGGAAACCGAAACGAAAAACACACTCAGCAAAAGAACTAGCGCTACTCACAGAGAAAGCTCAAAAACTCTTCCACAAAGAAGCCATAGAAACAGTACCATTCAAAGAAAGAAACAGAGTGTACTGAACTACTTCCTTGTACCAAAGGTGGACGAAACACTAAGACCCATCCTGGACCTAAGGTTCCTAAACCAATACATAAGAACACAAAAATTCAAGATGACCTCTCTTCAAGAAGTCATTCCTCAGATAAAGTCATTCCTCAGATAAGGGACGAAGACTTTATGTCCACCATAGACCTAAAGAACGCCTACCTACACATCCACATAAACAGACTGAAGACAGACTGAGGACGCTGTAGAGCAACTTTGAGAGAGGAACGAGACGAGGCGAGGAAGACACCTACTGCAGCACCCGGCCGCGGACTGAGGCCGTCCCCCTGCCGAAAACATCCCGGACACGGTAGGAACCCGGCTGTGTCCCGGGTGCGGCTGGAACTGCGAGCGAGCCCCCCGAACACGGCAACAGTCGCCAGTGGTGTCCCGACTGCGGCCGGAGCTGCGAGAATTTCCTGGACGCGGCAGCAGCCGCGAGTGGCGTTCTGGGTGCGGCCGGAGCCGCAAGAGCCCCCCGGATGCGGCAGTAGCCGCGAGTGGTGTGCCTGTGGCTTACAACAGCAGTCAAGACTTTGGCTTCTGGAAAATCTGTCAGCTCCTGTAAAGTCCATTGTGTATACCTGAGTGTTGAGCACCCAACACTGAGGAAGTAAAGGGACGTATGGTTGTGGCTGTGGGTTACAACAGCAGTCAAGACTTGGCTTCTGGAAAAGCTGTCGTAGCCGTGAGTGGTGTCCTGGGTGCGGCCAGAGCCGCAAGAGCCCCCCTGGACGCGGCAGTAGCTGCGAGTGGTGTCCTGGGTGCGGTTTAACCACGAGGGCTCCCCGGACGCACCAGGAGCTGTGAGGAGCTGCGAACTGTCTCGAGTGCCGCTAAACCGCGAGTGCTCCCCGGGCGCAGCAGGAGCTGCAAGGAGCTGTGAGCAGGATTTCGGCTGCAAAAGTCCCTAGAACGCGGCAGGTCCCACGAGAGGTGCCAGGTACGTGGCGGATCCCCCGAGGACTTTTCTCGTGGAGCTGCAATCCCTTCCGTTTGAGTGCGGCAGAATAAGAACCTTGTGAAATTACCGTAAGGGGCTCCTCGATAACCATCTTTAAGTGACTACTCGCATTGGTTTTACAATCTTATCTAAGTGGCCATTCCTTTTCAACATACGGTTTAATAAGATTTAGGATCTGAACTAAAAACCCTCACTGGGAAGCAGGCCTTAAACTAAACTAATAGGATTTGCTCGCACCATGGGTAGCCAGAGGTACTAATATTACAAGAACCAACTAACGAATGACTGGCAATTGATGTTTGATGTGCATGAAAATTTCATAACCTCATAAGAAACGGAGCCAGGGAGCGGGAACTGGGTGCTAGTTTTGGTGTTGCATGAACGGCCCACCTGTGTACTGGCACTTTGGAGCTTCACCTCTCTGGCTGTGTCGACTGGAATTTGGCAAGAGCATCTACTTTAATGCTGGATCAAAAGTAGAGGGCAGCAGGGGACAGCATATTAACCATACGGGCGGTCAAGATCTACCAGGTAACATTGTCGGTACAAACAGTACGGCTAAAATTACAATTAAAACAATACTAAGTGATTTACTACACTGTAGTGGCCTATAAAAAACTAAGATCGAGAACCATCTTTATGAAGAGGATGGGAACGGAAGAGGCAATTAGAAAGAGTACGGGCAAGGCGGTAAGAGCTGGAAAGTCTGTAGTAATTCCCAGGATTAAAAAGTATTTTGCAAAATTAAACCCAGATGAACAGGGGCAAGTACAAAAAGATCAGACAGTTAAGGAAAAAAGGGAATAAAGAGGTTGGAAAGGATGGAACACATCAAACCCAAATTCAAAATCAAAGGATACCTGAAGTTCCTCAAAAAAGTATCTTGACTGGAGGAGTTAATTCCGACCTCTACTGTAACAGGATCAATAATACCGGAGTCATCAAAAATACAACAATCTCAAGAATATAACATTACCTGTCCAGATATTAATATCAAAGACTTAATGTATCACATGGGACCGCAAAAGGAAACCCAGAATATCCAGAACAGTACTCCACAAAAATCATCATACCTAGAGGGATTCCTTGAAAAATCACCAGATCTCTCTCTCTTTAAAAGTACAGGTCTTTCTAACGATTACACCCCAATATCCAAATCCTTGTTTACACTGCAAAATATCCTGGAAGCATCTAGGGAACATGTTGGAAAATTCTGACCAAACATTTGATACCCAACTAGGAATACTAAAATTTCTAGTTGATAAAAAAAAGGAAGAAAGAGCAAATAAAGTCAACAACAATAACAGGAGTTTGTGGTAAATATAAAGGGGAATACTCTTATAACTCAAAAGTTGAAATAATAAAAACGCCTCTTCCTCAAAAAAAAAACTGCACCCCAAACCGGAAGGAAACTAATGATGGAATATAAGGGTAAACAGGATCCTAACCTGATATACTCTCTCAGAAACCTTTACAAGGAGGAAACCAAATCAGTGTCTCCCCAACAGCCTGTAGCTTACTATCCAATCTTCACCAAAAGAAAATCCAACTCCACTTTGAACAGTCCTGTAATATCTAATCTTAAACCAACTGTCGAGATTGAGCTATCTAATGACGACACACAGGGCCTAGAAAGCGCTAATGACAAAAGAAATCAAGACGATTAAACTGAAAAGGAGAAAGGCTCTAAGAAGAATTAAGAAAAAGAAAGTTCGTAAAATAAGATTTCAGAAAAATTCCCCTCTTTTATTAGATAAAGAGGAAAGGGCAGAAATGCCCCAGACCACGAAGATAAAGGAGCAGAAGTCGCCGGCGAAAACCCAAAGAGACAACTTTAACCAACTGAGTAAATTAAACCCAAAGGCAACACATTTCTTACCAGCAGGGCATGGTCCGACAAGTCCGGCATTAAGAGAGATCCCAAAAGGAACTTTCTCTACTCAGAAAAAGGATCCACAAGCAGAGGAGACCAGGTCTAATTACCTGGAAATCACAGACTTATTCCCCTTCGATGAAGCTCCACTTAACCGCGACCAAATTATTAGTCTGCTACAAAAGATTCAGCCGTTACAATCCTTACCGCGAAACGAAATAAAACTAGTTATGTTTCCGGAAAAAACAACTACAGCGATTGTTGAATTTTGGTCTCCAGTAATACCAGGAATTATACTACAGGAGAGTGAGACTCTACACAAATATGGTTATGATCTGACCCCAGTATTAAAGCACGAACCTCAAGAGACATACAGCAGAAGTATCTCTCAAAATGCAGCGTTTGAAGCAATCTTTTAACACCATGATCAATCCCCTAGATCATGTTGCAGAAAATATATTTGTGTCCATAAAGAATGGCGAAAGAGAAAATTGGAGTAAAAATACCCCCAGCATGGAAATAACAAAGAGAGATCATTCCTGGTCCTGGATTTCGGAAACTCTGAACAGTAATAAACAAATTAAGGATAACACATTCTCTGTTTTGCACAGGCTTGACGATTTCCTCTTGGAACATAGCGGGGAAAAATAAGGATAAAATGGCTGAAATAAAAACCTCTCCAGCAATAGTGGCCCTCCAAGAAACTTGGTCTACACAAAACTTTAATCAGGAGAAATATTTTGTATATGATATCTCCGCAGAGCAGGTAGATCGGGGACACGCGAAAGGTGGGATAGCGATCTTATTAAATGAAGATTACAAATTGGCCCAAGAAATAATTCCAACTCACTCAAAGAATCACCAATGTATCAAGATTAAGTGCGAGACAAACCCTCCAGAAACCTTAAAGGATCTATTAATTTATAACATCTATATCCCCCCCTGGAGTAAAAATGGATGTACTTACTATTGAAATCCTAAAGGACATCGAACAAACAATAGAAAACCATGGTTATCCATCGCTTCTCATTATGGGTGATTTTAATGGGAAAATATCTAATTGGGTACTATTAAAATGGGCAAACTGGCTCACAGAAGAGGCCCTGGGAATCTCTATTCCACTTCTTCCTAAAGAAAATAAGGCGGATAGAAGAGGGAAGATCCTAATAGCATCACTACCCATGTTAAATGGAATAATACTAAATGGCAATGTAGAATGAAACATCCCTGCCTCAAATACAAGACAGGGAAACTGTAATTCCTCACTACTGGACTACATGATCTGTAGCTACGATCTGTTTGCATCAGTCTTACAACTTAAAATTAATTTTGCTCATGGTATTGACCATGCGATTCTACAGCTAAGTACAGAGTGAAAAACACAACTGTCCCAGTCAAATCAAATTATGTGTAGCCATAGTACAGTTCTGGTAAACCCAGCCCAAAGATGGATTCATTGGAATTCAGCTACTCTTACTAAAATAATCACCATAATCGACTCAACGCAACTTCTGCAAGTAATGCATTCCGCAAATCCGATAACAAAGTTTGAAATCGTTATTAAAAAGCTAACACAAAAATTACAGGAAAAGTTGATGCAACCAACAAAGAATCAAAACAAAAAACCAAAGTTAGTTAACAATACAAATCATCTAAATAAACTGATAAGAGCACAGTTTTTAGAAAAATCACCAGCTAGACAGCTAGAAATCATAAATTGAAAAATCAACGCAGGAGAGAAAAAGAAAAAAACAAGAGAATAACCCAAGACAAAAATTGGGTAGACCTGCAGAAAACAGCGAAACAAAATAACCAACGTGTTTATTGGAATATAATCGCTAAAGAAATGGGTACGAAAAAAGCATTACAAGCTATCCCGGTGCCTCCATCAGAATGGGAACTCTATCTTGCCAATTTATATAAACTAAATACTAACACAGAAATGAGCCACCACTTTGCTAGGAACCCAGAAATAAAATTCTTAGACAGTGGAGTTTCCAGTCCATTTTCTATTGAGCTACATATAAGAAAGGCGAGAACAACAGGAGCAACAGGTCCGGACCAAATTCCGATTAAGGTCCTCCAATGCAACCCCAAAGAATGGAGTAAGATGTTATCCCCCCTTTTCAACTACATTTTCACTACTGGGGACATCCCCAAATCTTGGAAGGGGGGCATTATAATACCCATACACAAAAAGGGTACAAGGCTGCATCCTGGCAATTATAGACACATAGCCCTTTTGGACGCAACAGGAAAGATCTTTACAGCAACAGTATTATATCATCTTAAGGACTGGGCCTTTTCATCTGGACTAATTCCCCTATACCAGGCTGGATTTAGACCAAAGCATTCAGTCACTGACAATATTCCACCGCATTCGATAGAGTGGACAGAGCAACACTCTGGAGAAAACTCAGCAAAATGGGTATCCCGGACAAACTACTACATATTATCATCACTACGCGCAGATACCTGGTGCCAGGTTCAAATGGGGAGCGAAAAGGGTCTTACTAGTCCTATCCCGACCCCAAATGACCTTAGGCAAGGATGCCTTCTCGCTCCTCTATTGTTTTCCCTTTATCTCAGCGACTTGCCTCAATGTTTTCAGCAAACATGCGACTTCCCACCAAAAATTGCTTCCCACAAAATACATACTTTGCTGTATGCAGATGATGTTATTATTTTAGATCTAACCCCATTTGGTCTGCAAAGAAGCCTTCAGGCACTCCACAACTATACAGAGGAAAATTCCCTAATACCGAACATCTCAAACAAAAATAGTACCGTTCTCTGGAAGGAAATGGAGCACTAAATTCATCTGGTCCCTAGGGTGAAAAACGGTGGAAGTGGTAAATGAATATACCTACTTAGAAAGAATCTTCACCGTCTTTGCAAAATAGGCCCCATACTCTGAATTTGATCCGAAAATCTGATGTGCATGTGGGAGCACTTTCACGGTTATACGCTGCATCTGGACAAAGACATTTTTCTGCTATGCTTAAGGTATACTGTGCCAAGTTTCCACCAGTCCTGTCATACGCGCTTGAATATATACCCATAAGCCAATGGAGCTTTTTAGACTTAAAAGAAGGAAAGATCCTACGGAAACTAACGAATTTGTCCCAGGCGGTACCAGTGCAAGCTCCCCGCCTCGAGTTTTCATTAACCAGCTCCTATGTCCGAGGACTCGCCAATATCATCAGGTGGGCGTATAATCTCCTCCATGCTGAAGAAGGAACGCTCCGATCCCTGCTAAAAATAGAAACATTTGAACCTGAATCATCGAAGCATGTATTTTCAAGAAATGTCCTATCTGCTTTCAAGTTATCAGAGGTTAACATCAAGCTGTTACTATCTTGGACTCCTGCCCAGCTGAAACTTTTCTTAAAGCACTTTACTCCAAGACTAAGTTTTGACCTTGACTCAGCATTGTTTTAAATTGTCCTTATATAAAAATATTACTAAATCCTCCATACACCTAGTCCCTAATATACGGCTACACATGAGACCATTCCAGGAATGGCTGCAACAACAATGGTCACAAGCTACAGGGAGTTGGGAATATCTAGTGGTTGTAACGCACGCAGTGCAAGAGGAGATAGCGTGGTGGTACAAGGAGAACATAACCGAGGGGAAGCCTTTGACACCACGAAACCCAACAGTGACTGTCACCAGAGACGCATCCCAGAGGGGATGGGGAGCATATGTGAGAAGGTGGCCTGATATGCAGTGGTCACTATTCTAGTGAACACTATGTATCAGTCCAGCAACCCTTATTGATGATCGGTTGTAAGTCAACCTTATAGACCAGCTATCCTAGTAGCGTGGATACGAGCAGTCTAAGGCTAAAGACTCGAGAGGGCGTGTTAAGCCAGCTGTTATACCACATATACCCCTTGAACACCAAGTGAAAGGACACCACACAAGTGTTATGAAAATAAACAGTTATTTATTAAAGATCACAACAGCCCTGTACTCTTTATGAGGACAGGGTACTAAGCACAAACCAAATCTCTTACAAAAATACTTAAGTTAGCACAGTATATACAAATGCCCGAGGGGCACGGAAAACCATATACTTGAAAAGTGGAATGCGAAATTACTAGCAGGTAAGTACAGTACTAATAGGCTTTGGAATCGCTAGGACTTGACTATAGAATCGTTAGATTACTTCTAGGAGACCCAGGGGACTCGGGTGCAGTGTGTGCACTCTCACGCGAGATGCGGGACAAAGTCTATGGCAGCTAGAATTTGCAAAGTTAGTGTTCTCGGGCGAACCCGACCTGGTAGGGAGAAAACGAAAGTAGATTCTGACCCTTGGATAGTGAGGCTATGCTGGGGCACCGAAATGCCGAAGTTACCTAGCCCAGGGGCTGCAGCTGCATAGGACTCAAAAGACGTCGGGAATCCTCGTTGACGGACCAGGAGCCTGGAAGAAAGAAGTTGCTGGCAGGCGACCAGTGAAGAAAGTTCGGTGGATCCAAGCCTGGATCGATGGAAGATGACACCTGAAAGCAGAGGGGACCAAGTTCGAGACTACTAGCCAGTAGTCAGTGGGCACCAGGAGGGCACCGGATGGTAGCCACCTCGACAAGGCGTGTGGGTGACGCTGTGCTCAGAGATCACACGGACCAGGAGGCGTTGTCGGCGACCAGGAAGGAGGATCGAGCTGTCCCACGAAGATAGAAGCTGTCGGCGTCGCTGGACCCAGGATTGGGCAACAAAGCCTTGGCAAATTCAAGCCCACGCGGTGGACCTAAAATGGCGTCTGGAGTGGACCAGGAGGGTCCGGGGTGCCTCTCTTCAAGAAGGAAGCAAGGGCCAGTCTGGAGCAACCAGACCAGCAGCCGTGATGTCGTCTGGCGTCGTTCAGAAGGCCACAAGCCAGCCGGCTAGTAGCCAAACAACGCGGTGCACAGCAAACAGCAGAAGGGCCCCACGCAGATCGTGGAGATGCAGGGAGGCTGATCTTGGGTGCTGGAGCTGTGCAGGGTCGGGGCTTCTCGGACCCCAAAGCACTCACCCGTGGAGGACACGGTGGGCTTGCAGTAAAGATGTCGTGTAGTCTTGGCGATCGTCGGTCCCTCGAGGTCTCGTCGCACTCACGGTTCTCAGCTTGGCTGTAGAGGTGAGTAGAGGTCAGAGGTGCCAGGGAAGCCGGGTCTCGTCGAGCTGGGTCGTCGGATTCGTGATGAAGGACTTGCAGCAGACCGCAGTGTTCTTTAGGATGGTGCCCGCTTGATGCAGGGTGACTACTCCTTAGCCACAAGGGAGAATCTTGAAGAAGAAATCGTGAAGTCCTTTCGAAGAAAGTCGTGTCTTGATTCCAAAGATGATCTAATTTGAACAGGGGGCCCGCTCCCATCTTTATACTAAAAAAGGGGGCTGACCCGATGACTAGGTCCTGCCTATGGGTGGGACTAGGTGGGGGGTGGTTACACCCCTCTGCCATGCCGGACTTCCCCAGGCCAGGGGCTGGTGTGCCCCTGGAACTGGTTCAGACCGGCCTATGCGTAGTGAGCACCGGGGTGCCACTCAGCAGTCACCTTCCTGTAAAGCCCTGCCTACCCAGGATACACAAAACCATGTCTGGGACGGTGCTAGCACCGCCCCTGACAGGAAACCCTTTGTCCAGGCTCCCCTCGCTGGAAGGACTCCCAGCTGCAGGGGGTCAGACTCGTGTCTGTGGTGGCAGCCTCCATTTTGTGGAGCTGAGGCTTCAGTTAACTTTAACCGGGGTTCACAGTTACTTACATGTCGTGTCCCTCTAGAAGGGTGGAATGCTAACCCCGTCGCCAGAATTGGCGAGGGGTTAGTATTCCAATTCGTATGACACCTTACTCGACATGTTTTGATAAAGCAATACCAAAGTTAGCATTTAACCGCGAGGATTATAATGCACTTAAGAGTATATGGTATGCGATATCATGGAACAGCTATTAGGACTTGGTTCCGCAAGCTGCAGACAGGCTCAGCTCATGCCAGAGCACCATCTCACACGATTCCAAGCACTCTGCCTTCAGGATTGTCAAGGCCTGCCATAGGAGTGACTGATAGGAATCTGTGTGTCCATTTTAGGGTTAGGTATAGGTATACTACACCTACAGCAAAGCGTGATTACACGACTTTGCCCCAGCTGTCATGCAGCCAGTTGTGTCAAATTTAGGAGGCCAGGCAGGGGTGGCATAATACATGCTTCAGTCCCTGGCAGCCCTGGGTACACCCATGCCCTGAGTTACAGGGTCTGATAGGGTGGCCCAGTACCAATTGGAAATGTACCTAGGGTACATGGAATCCATTTTAAAGAGAGAGCAGTAGGCCTGGGGTCCTGATTGGCAGGGTCCCAGGTCGGCTATGTCCAAAACCAGCTAAAACACAGGGCAAAAAGTTGGGGGCAACCATTGTCAGGAGGTACCTTCCTACACAACCCCCCCCAAACGAAAGGAGATAAGGCTATCCTTGTCCAGGTAAGCCTCTATTACCTAAGTGGCCATATAAGGAAGGACCAGCTCTGGCTTGGTTTCCCCCTGTGTCATGGTCCACTAGGCAACCCCTCACCCTAAGGGTATCTGAGGGTCTCCACCATAGGGAATCTCTGCCTTTGGTGTGTCTTGGGAAAGAAGAAGGCTGATGCTGGGATGGAGTACTGAAGTGAGGCTCCTCTACCTCTGGGCTCAACTTCCTCCAATCACCATTCATCATGTGTGCCTTTCTTTCTTTAGCTGAGATGCACTGAGCTCTCAGGGTCAGCCTCTGGCTACCTAAAGCTGGAGGCTGAGTCCCTCTGTTTGGCTCACTGGAGGGACAGGTCAGGTCTGGGGTTTTTAGGCCCCATGTTTGGCTGTGTCCAACAGTGTCCAGCTGTGGGAGTTCCCTAACTACTTTTAAGGGGGATCCCTCAGGAGTCTGACTTATTTTCACTTGGCTAGGTTTACCAGCTTCAGTGATCCTAATCTGTTGATTAAGGGGTTCTTTTGGACAGGGGGCCCTTTGGGGTCCACCACTGGCCTCCCTGTTCTCCTCAGCCCTGGGCTGACTGAGACAGGGTAGAGAGGTGCAGGTTACCTGCTCCAGACTGGGTCCCACCTGGGAAGGGTCCACTGCCATCAGGGGCTCTGCCAGGCTAGGCCTGACTACCTCTGGGGCAGTTCCTTCAACAGGGTTAGAGTCAGTTCCCTGAGGAGGCTGGCTCTCACCTAGTGTCTGGGAGGGGGAAGACTCTTCTTCCTCCTCAATGCTCTCTGTTTGAGTGGAGTGATCCATTGTTTCAGGCTTCACAACCTCACTATCTGTCTGAGTAGAGGCTGAGACCATTTCAACCTTGCCAACCTTTTCAGGAGGGCACTCAGTCTGTGTTTGGGCTGTGACTGTCACAGCCCTCCTATCCTGTTCTGGAAAGTCTATCTGAGCCTGGGCAGTGGCTACCACTGCCCTTCCAACCTTTTCAGGGAGGAATGGTGCTTGGACTGGGGCTGTAGCTATTACTGCCCCACTAACCTGTCTGGATAGGCCTATCATTCTGGAATGAGTTTCTTGTTCCACCTCAGCCCATGCTGAGAGTTCCAGGTCATTCCCCAGTAAGCAATCTACAGGTAGGTTATCTGTCACTGCCACTCTCATGGGCCCTGTGACATTACCCCAGCTGAGCTTGACTACTGCCATGGGATGCCTTCTCTTCACTCCATGAATGTCTGTCACCTGATAAGTAAAACCAGGGGTCAGTTGAGCAGAGGGGACCAGATGGTCACTCACCATGGTGAGGCTGGCCCCTGTGTCTCTGAATGCCTCAACTTTCTGACCATTCACTAAAACTTCTTGTCTATACTTTCCCAAAATGTGGGGTCCAGTAGTGAAGTTGGCAAACCCCATGCCAGTCTCACAGACAAGAGTGTGGGCAGGGAACCTGGCTAGGCCATAGTCCTCCTGATTGCCCAAAGTAATGCCCACCACATTCTTGGGGGCACTCCCAACACCTGGGGGATTACCACTAGTGGTAACAGGAGGTTTAGGAGTATTACCTGGGGGTATATTTCCCTTATTACCATTTTTAGGGCAACTGGCATCACTTTTGTAATGACCCACCTGTTTACAGGCATGGCAATAAGGTTTCTTCTGTTCTGAAGGAGTGTTCTGGGACCCACCACCCTTGTTGGAGTTTTGGGGCCCTTGGGAAGTCTTCTCTGTGGATTTATCCCCACCCTTCTCTTGAGGCTTGGTTGATTCCTTTTTCTGGTCACCACCCTGGTTTTTAGGCCTAACCCTGGTTCTGACCCATTTGTCTGCCCTCTTACCCAATTCCTGTGGAGAGGTCAGATCAGAGTCTACCAGGTGCTGATGTAATAACTGGGTCTGACAATTATTTAAGATTTGCTCCCTCATAATTAGATTATACAATCCTTTAAAATCAGTAACCTTACTACCCAGTAGCCATCCTTCAAAAGCCTTAGTGGCACAATCAACAAAGTCAGTCCAATGTTGAGACTGAGTTTTCTGGGTGTCTCTGAACAGCATCCTGTATTGTTCAGTGGTTAAACCAAACCCATCAACCAGTGTATTCTTCAAGATTTGGTAATTGTTAGCATCCTCCACCCTTGTGGTGAGGAGCTTATCTCTACCTTTACCATCAAAGGAGAGCCACAAGATAGCTGCCCACTGACTTGGGGGAACACCCTGCACAGTGCAGGCTCTCTCCAAAGCAGTAATCCATTTGTGGATGTCATCCCCTTCTTTAAAGGGGGGCACTATCTTATTCAGGTGCTTTTTATCAAAACTCCTTTCCCTATTGCTAGGTTTATTGCTGCCACCAGTGGGCTGTAGCCCACATAATCACATAATTCTTGCTCTCTAGCAAGGGCAAGTTCTTCCCTTTCAATCCTCAGTTTGATTGCCCTTTCTTCAGCTTCATACACTCTCCTCTTAGGGGAAGACATTCCTCTGTGAGAAGAGTTGAGAGAGCCATTGGTTCGAAAGGATCTGTTAGAGCCTCTTGATAGAGACATAACTCGTCCATTCCCAATGTTAAGCTGACCTGAGAGTGGGCCCAGGGGTCCCCTAGTACCAATCTCATGTCTGCTTAAGTTGGACCTGGTTAGTCTGCTGACTTCTACCTGTCCCTTATCTGCCTCATCCCCTGACAACTGGTCTTCATCCTCATCCTCAGCATCATCTGCTTCCTGGAGGGGATGGTCCTGGCTATCAAAGGGTCCCTGTAAGGAGGGTAAACTTCCTTCTGGATTAGAAGGGTCTGGGTTACCAGCCCTACTGGCATCATAAGCCTCTAAGAGACTAATCAGAAAGGAAGTGGTGGGGTTAGACCCCTGTTTTAGTTTCCTGAGAGTACACACTTGTCTCATCTCATGGAAGCTAAGAGCAGTATATTTAGAAGGACCTGTGGAGGGTCCACTGACACAAGTGGATACTCAGAGTTTCCTCCTTTGTCCGACATACTGTTTCTAGTGTGGTGTAAGTGATGCACCTACCTACACTATGTGTTTCCCTACTGATCCCTTGCTAAGAGTTGCAGCCAAGGTGTGCTAGGCCTTGAGGAGCTGCAACAGCTGGTTCAGTAGAACTCAGGGTATTCTAAGCTTGGTTATATGTACTAACAGTACTTATGTGATCTTTCAGCAAGATATTCTTAGGATACGTGTGGTAAAACAACAGCAAGCTCAAATCCCAACCGCTGCTCACCAATGTGAGAAGGTGGCCTGATATGCAGTGGTCACTATTCTAGTGAACACTATGTATCAGTCCAGCAACCCTTATTGATGATCGGTTGTAAGTCAACCTTATAGACCAGCTATCCTAGTAGCGTGGATACGAGCAGTCTAAGGCTAAAGACTCGAGAGGGCGTGTTAGATAAAGCAATACCAAAGTTAGCATTTAACCGCGAGGATTATAATGCACTTAAGAGTATATGGTATGCGATATCATGGAACAGCTATTAGGACTTGGTTCCGCAAGCTGCAGACAGGCTCAGCTCATGCCAGAGCACCATCTCACACGATTCCAAGCACTCTGCCTTCAGGATTGTCAAGGCCTGCCATAGGAGTGACTGATAGGAATCTGTGCGTCCATTTTAGGGTTAGGTATAGGTATACTACACCTACAGCAAAGCGTGATTACACGACTTTGCCCCAGCTGTCATGCAGCCAGTTGTGTCAAATTTAGGAGGCCAGGCAGGGGTGGCATAATACATGCTTCAGTCCCTGGCAGCCCTGGGTACACCCATGCCCTGAGTTACAGGGTCTGATAGGGTGGCCCAGTACCAATTGGAAATGTACCTAGGGTACATGGAATCCATTTTAAAGAGAGAGCAGTAGGCCTGGGTTCCTGATTGGCAGGGTCCCAGATCGGCTATGTCCAAAACCAGCTAAAACACAGGGCAAAAAGTTGGGGGCAACCATAGTCAGGAGGTACCTTCCTACAGCATACATGAACCAGCTCAAGGTGAGGGGTCTGTGGACTACAACAGATGCGATCAAGCACATCAACTACCTGGAACTAAAGACTGTGTTCCTTGCCCTAAAAGCCTTCCAGAAACAACTGTACAAGCAGAGTGTTGATACAAACCGACAACACAACAACGATGTTCTACATCAACAAACAGGGAGTAACACAATCAGTTGCACTATCCTACCTAGCGCAGGAGATATGGAGATAGGCCATCCCACTAGAAATAGACCTCCTGGCAATACACCTACCAGGAAAGGACAACGTGGAGGCAGACAGGCTCAGCAGACCGACATCAACATCCCACGAGTGTGAGCTCAATTGCCAGGAAACTCAAAAGCTATTCAAGAGGTGAGGGACACCAAAAATAGACCTATTTGCAACACACCAGAATGCAAAATGCCAATACTTCACATCCAGGCAACCAGGGGAACAATCCCAGGGGAATGCCCTATGGATAAGCAGGTCAAAAACATTTTCCTACGCTTTTCCCCCCAGATACCACTGATACACAGGGTACTCCGCAAATGCAGAACCAGCAACATGACACTGATTCTGGTTGCACCACAGTGGCCAGGCATTCCTGGTTCTCACAAATAGTGGAGAAGGTGCAGGGACCACCACACAAATTCGCTCTCCAGCTTCACCCAGAGCCGGAGAGCCTCTGCTTGCGCAAGGCTCCTGAAGACGTAGAGTTTGCACACGTAAAACTCCCAGAGAGCACACTGTGGGTGCTACGGGAGGCAAGGAGACCTACCACACGGAGGTGCTATGTGGCGAAATGGAAAAGATTCACACAATGGTGCATCAGGAAAAAATACACAAGAAAATGACAAAGGAATCCACTGTGGTAAAATATTTAACACACCTGCTAAAAACAAACCTAAGCTCTACCTCGCTGAGAGTACACATAGCAGCGATAACCTACACAAGAGGGGAGACCGGAAAGAGCTTCTTTACATCCCAAGTAGCAAAGGGATTCCTTGAAGGGGCTAAAAGGATCGCCCCCCCCCCCCTCCCCCCAAAAAGGATGTCGCCACCGGCATGACACCTTAATTTAATTCTAACCGAGCTTCTGAAAGCGCCTTTTTAACCCATTCATAAGGCCTCACTACAAATGCTCACAATGAAAACAGCCTTTCTAGTAGCAGGATAAGCGAGCTACAAGCGCTGACTCTACAGGAACACTACATTCAAATACACAACGACAGGGTGGTAATAACGGACCCACATTTTATGCCAAAGGTGGTGTCAAGGTTTCACATGAACCAGACAATACAGATACCAAGCTTCTTTCAGAAACCATCCAGAAGCGCAGAGAGAGCTCTGCACACTCGGTACGCTAGAAGGGCAGTAATGCATTACATGGAAAGAACTAAAGAGCACAGGAAAACAAAGCAGTTCCTTGTGTCCTTCGCAAGCAGTTTCCTGGGAAGACCAGTAACAAAGGGCACCATTCTGCCACAAGCAGGCAGGTCAAGAACTATTAGGAGGGCCACAAGCCCACTCTACCAGGAAAAAGGAAGCAACAATAGCCTTCCTGACTAACGCACCCATTTAAGATATATGCCTGGCAGCAACATGGGCTTCAGTGCACACGTTCACTAAGCACTACTGTGTGGGTATACAGATGAACAAGGAAGCACAAGTAGGACAAAGTGCTTCAACATATATTCAACAACCAACGCTCATTGTCCACCCAGCCGCCACAAACATAACAAACCTCTACAAAGCATTGTACAGCATTGTGAATCCAGAAAGATTCACGCTGCAAAACGAATAGTTTCTTACCTGTTGGTGTAGTTTTGCAGCTTGAAGATCTTTCTGGAGTCACTAGCAAACCCACTGACCTCCACCAGAAGGATGAGAAGACCATATACAATCAGACTCTTTAAAGAGACAAATCTGGAGTTCCTTTAAATTAAGGAAAAACTTGGAAAAGATTGGAAAAGGATGAACCAACATGACACAAAAACAAGAAAAAAAGAATCCGAAGATGGAGCCCAAGGGTGGGAGCTTCAGCAGGAAGCGTGCCAACGTCACAGGAAGGACACCAAATGGTGGGACGTCGACGGCCACCGGGCTACGGAAAAAAAAACCTGAAAAAATACTACGATTCCGGACTCAACCACTAGACAACGGAATAATGCACAGCATAGTGAATCCAGACAGGTCTTCAAGCTGCAAAACTACACCGACAGGTAAGAAACTATTTGTTATCCTTCGAAGGCCAGACAACATAGCTTTCTACAATGACCTAGTCAAGAGGGCAGCAAATCAATTCGGAGTAGCCCTAGTGGATGAAAAAGGATTCACTTGTTTCCTCCTAGAAACCCTGGCCCCAGCTAATAAGGGAACTCAAAATCTTCCTATGCTTACTCAAAGGACCCTAAGTATATTCAGGGAAACACAGTGCCTGACTCCATTATTGTCACCACAGCCAGAAGGAGAGTTAATGCAGTCTCCAACACCGGCCTTCCACCAAAGAAGGACAGTAAAAGGATGGACATGGTGTTGAGAAGCATAGAAAAAGAAGTGGCAACACAGTGGCGCATCACAAATTCCCATGCCTTACTGAACAGATATGGTCATCAACATTAAGATGAGATAGAGGAGATTCTTAACAAACTCTTCAGGGTACAAGAAAAGGGCAAGATCTATTGTCCATGAGGGAAAAACGTGGCAAACACCTGCCTTAAGTCACTTTGGATGCAGCAGATACTGCTAGTAGGCAAATGTGCACAGGAACCATCCTGAGAAGACCTGCTTGGCTCAGAATATCTGGTTTCAACCAGGAAGTTCAAACCTCCATCATCATTAGACCATTCAATGTGGAGGCACTTTTCGGAAAAGAAGTGGATGAATCCCTTCAACAGATAAAAAAAGGACAACAAGACGGCAAGGGCGATGGGAGCCCAACAGCAGAGAGGTTCTTAAAAAGGGGTGGATTCAATAACAGAAGGACCACAGGTAGCGACACCTTCGGTCAAGGACAACACATGTCACAGCAACCACAAGGGCAGAACCCAGGACAACAAATAGGTCAGTAGTCAAGCTACCAGGGTTGGCGACAACAGTAGAAACAGCCCTTTCAGGCGAGCAGCAATGGCAGAGGGAGAGGCCAGTCCTCAAGAGAAAACGTATCCAACTAACTTACTCACAAACAAGGACCCACACAACACCAGTGGTGGGGAAGAATAGCCTTGTTTCTCAAACAGTGGCAAAATATCACAACTGACAATTGGATATTAAATTCCAGATACTGCATAGAGCTGACAAGAAAACCACCTGCAAACCCACCGAAAACAAGAAGATTCCTAAAATCAGAACTTATACTGCTAGAGGCAGAGATCAAGGAACTATACCAAAAACATGCTATAGAATTGGTAGCAAAACAAGAATGGTTCAAAGGAAACTACTCCCCATATGTCCTAATACCCAAACAAGACCTAACTCTATGGCCAATCCTGGACCTAAGGTTCATAAACAAATTCATACTAGCACAACGCTTCAAAATGTGTACTCTTCGAGAGATACCACAAATCCAAAAGGGAGACTACATGGCAACAATAGACCTCAAAGACTCCTACTTTCATATCCCTATGAACAAGGGACACAAAATGTACTTGCAAGTCCTGCACAACGGAACACGTTACCAATTCATGGTCCTGTCGTTCGGATTAAAATCAGCTTCACGGGTATTCACAAAGTGCCTAGCCTTGATAGCGGCACACTGAGAAGAGAGGGTATCCACTTCTACAATTATCTGGCAACTGGCTCATAAGGGCACATTCAAAGCAAACATGCAACAAGCAGATTCAAGCAGCTATCTAAACTCTACAGAGACTGGGTTTCTCAATAAACCACAAAAAATCTTCCAGAAAAGAATAAACCTTCTTAGGAGCCATATTGGACATAACAAAGGCAAAAGCGTACCCCACGCAAAGCAGGATACAAGCTATCCAACAGGAAACAAAACTCTACCAGAGAGGGCAATCTCTGACAGTGAGGAAGGTCATGAAACTGAAGGGCATGATAGCATCATGCATCCACTTATCCCTCACGCCCGCTTACACATGTGCCCTTTCCAAGAATGGCTTACCAACAACTGGTCCCAAGCCACAGGAAGTTAGGAGGATATAGTGGTTGTTACACAAAGGGTGCAAGCAGAAATACAATGGTGGGTATCCAACAACATAGCACAAGGGAGACCTTTCAAAAACCCAGCTCCATCTGCGACAATCACCACAGACTCATCACTGAACGGTTGGGGTGCACACTGCAGCCAGCTGAAAGTACGGGGTCAATGGAACTAATAGGATTCAATAAAACACATCAACTTCTTGGAAATGAAAACTGTCTTTCTGGCACTAAAGGCATTCCAGAATCATTTCGGGAAAGACTATCCTAATCCAAACCGACAATATGACAATAGTGTTCTATCTGAACAAACAGGGAGGTACAAAATAGTTTCCCCTCAGCAAACTTGTGCAGGAAATCTTGCCGTGGGCAGTAGCTCACAATATCAATCTACAAACAGTACATCTACCAGGAGTAGACAACATTACAGCAGACCAGCTGAGCAGACAGAACAACTGCTCCCACGGATGGGAGTTGAAAGAACAAACGAACGGTACAATACCTTTTCAATCTCTGGGGGGCACCAGTGATAGACCGGTTTGTAACAATGCAGAACAAAAAAATGCCAGTGCTTTGCCTCGAGGTTTCCACACCGCCTGTCAGAGGGAAATGCACTTTCACTCAACTGGTCACGAACATTTGCTTACGCCTTTCCACCAATGCCCCTGACGCAAAGAGTGTTAGAAAAAGCAGAAAAAACAGGAACAAACATGATTCTCATTGCCCCTCAGTGGCCAAGACAAACACTGTACTCAACCCTCCTTGAACTATCCAAGGGGGAGAGGTTCAAGATCAAAGCAGACCAGGACCTGCTAACAATACAACAAGGCCAAATCTTTCACCCTAAACCAGCAACGCTGCACCTGGCAGCCTGGCACCTGAGTATATAAAATTTGGCCACCTCAATCTGCATCTACGAACAATTGAAATTCTAAAGGAGGCAAGAAGGCAGCCAACAAGAAAAAGCTTTACAGCAAAATGGAAGCGATATACCACCTGGTGCACTGCTAAAAATAAGATCAGTTCAATCAACACTCAAGAAACTGTAATTACATACCTGACTTACCTCCTAGATAGCAACATCAACTACTCCAGCATAAAGGTACACCTGGCTGCCATCGTAGCAGAAACAAGAGGAAAGACATGTAAAAGTTTCTTTACAAAGCGTGTAAAGAAAAGATTTTTAAAAGGAGCAAAATGAATTGCTCCACCACGAGCAGCTTTAGTACCTACATGCAGCCTAACTACAGTACATACAGTACATTACAACTTATGATGAAACCCCTCGAACCCATGCATACAGCAAACCTCAAACACATTGCTCTAAAAACAGTTTTTCTCATCGCTGTCACGTCCCTATGAAGAGTAAGTGAACTACAAGCTCTAACAATACAAGAACCATACTTACAAATCCTAAAGACAAACCCACACTTTTTACCAAAAGCGGTACCAAATATCACCTAAATCAAAATATCCTACCGGTTTTATTCAAAAACTAAAGGGAAAAAAGAACTCCATACCCTGGATGTTAGGAGGACGTTGCTGTATTTGCAAAAAACAGAACCGATCCAAAAAACAAAACAATTGTTTGGCACATACCAACACAGGATCACCAGTCAAAAAGGCAACTATTTACCCCTTCCATGCAGCCGCGATTCTGCGCCTGTGCGGCAGAATCGCGAGTGCGGCAGAATCGCGAGTGGGCGAGTTTATGACGGCCCCCAGCCGTCATCAGCACACGAGCACCGTAGTGCATGACGGCTGGGGGCCGTCATCAGCATGGAAGGGGTTAATGCATGCTTGTGATCCAGCTTGAAGTGAGCTATTTTACTATCCATTCCGAATTGTATTAGACTGTGCTCAACGCCTCCTCCTAATATTGTCATTCGATGCTTGATGACTCATAACATATGTGATCTGCGCTTTTATTTATTTGTGATTTTGAATTGCATTTGGTGTGTTTTGTATTGTCTGCAAATTTTGTATATACAAGAAAGAAAAAAAACAAAGGCAACTATTGCAAGATGGATAGTACAAACCAATCATGTTATGCCATTGCGAAAAAAGAACTAACAATACAGCCAACAGCTCACTCCACAAGAAAGAAAGGAGCAACCCTGGCTCACATTGCAAATGTACCCTTTGACTCTATTTGTGCAGCAGCAACATGGGCATCACCACACACATTTACAAAGCATTACTGCGTGGACATACAAATGAGTAAGGAAGCTCAAATTGGGCAAAGGGTGCTTCAACACCTGTATGCAAGGTCTTCCTTTCACCACAGCCTCCCATACACAGGAGAAACTGCTACCCAGTCTAATGCACAGCGTGTGACCCACCTCCGGGAATGCAATGCTGGGTATCTATTCTAAGGTAAAGAATCTGCGGCTAGTTGTCCCTATCAAATGAGGAAGTTACTTACCTTTACAAATGTCTTATCTGGTGGAGACTCTATCTAACCATAAATACTTTACCGGCCCTCCTGTCCTCACCGTGAATCGATTACAGTATAAGGGTCACTTTTGTCAGAGCCTAGTATTTCCTACCAGTGATCAGTTCTCAGCCTGGCTCCATGGTAGGAAACAATCGTGAAAAGTGTGATCAAAGGGCCTTTGATAACATCCCTTAGGCACTCAGGTAGGTGTAATCCTCCACAAAATATTCACTGAAAATTCGGTATTTTCAACAGAGTTTATTACTCATATTTCAAGTTTGTAATATTTTCCAATTCAAACAATAAATCCACTGCCATAATGCATATTAATATTCATGTTCCATATTAATATTCTTGCTCCAATGCATTTCGGGCTACTAGCCCTTCATCGGGGAGCCTACACAAGAAAAGACGAACATATCCATCAGTCTGTTTGTCAAATGTGAGGGTTTAAAAAAGTAACTGAAAATAGTGGTAGTCCCTTAATCCTGAATATACACCAAGTGATAAACAAAGTTCTCGTGTGAAACGCGATGCTTAACCTGCATGGTTTCAATCAATAAAGAAAACAAGAAAACAAGAAATGTGACCGGGGATGTTAATAGCTAACGTGAATGGTTAGTGCATGATCACGTGATCGCGAATAAGAGAGATGAATAGAGGACTGAAAAGAGAAATACTGTGAGGAACAATAAAGTACATTGCGGGGCTATGTTTGGGAATGAGACAATTGGCATGATAAAACAAGTGAAAAGCATTCAAATTAGAATTAAAAAAATTAAAAAAACATCCTGATTAACGAAACCACACAGTGGAGAATGGATCAGAACCAATGCACCCTCGTGGTGCAATAATGTTGTTATACAGTTATTTACAGGTAGCATGAGAATTCGATCCGTTCATTCAAGCCAAAAGGCTTGATCGAATTTAATTTATAAATCCAGAAATTTTCTCTCTGTAGTAATACCCTATTGTTGTCTCTTCCTTCCAATTTCTGAACGATTTCCAATGCCATGAATTTCAGTTGGGCTATGGTATGGTTGGAATCCAAAAAATGTGACGCTATAGATGATTTAAGGTTTTTTGTTCGGATGTTAGATTTGTGTTCATTGACACGAGTTTTCAACTTGCGTTCCGTTTTGCCCACGTACACCTTCCCACATGGGCATTTGAGTAGGTAAATTAAGTTAGTTGAGTCACATGTGGCCGTGACCTTTAGGTTAATGTTATATCCTTTCATTGGGTGTGATAATTTATTGCCTGTGATTACATTATGACAGTTGTTGCAGTTATTGCATGCTCTAGTGCCTTTGTGGATCGTGGTTTGTTCTGTAGGATATTTGAGAATTTCTCCCAGGTTTTTGCCCCTTGTATGTGCAAATATTGGTTTGGCTTCAAACATGTTATTGAAGTCTGTCTCTAATTGTAACATTGGCCAATGTTTTAAAATGACTCTTTTGTACATTGAGCTAACGTTGGAATATTTAGAAACAACGACCATCCGGTCATCTTCTTTTTTCTTGTTTGAAAGTTGTAGAAGTTCTTGTCTAGGCAAATCTTTTACTTCATTTTTGGTTTTTGCAAGTAAATCATCTGGGTATTCTCTCGCTTTGAAACGGTTGATCATTTCATCCATTCTGTTTTCCAAAACTGTGGGATCCGAGATAATTCTTTTGACTCTCAACAGTTGAGATTTGGGCAGGTGATTTTTCAGTGATGGTTGGTGAAAACTCGAATAATATAACATATTGTTACGGTCGGTTGGTTTTCTGAAAATGTCTGTAGTGATTTGGTGATCTTTTATGGTGATGCGGACATCCAAGAAGGTTATTGTGTTTGAGTCAATGGTCCAGGTAAATTGAATGCGTTGATTGGCTACATTTAGGTTGGTTAATGCAAGTTCCAAGTTGTCGCGTGAACCTTTCCATAAGATGAATAGATCATCTATGTAGCGTACATACATCTTTAGATGATTCTTCCACAGCGGGTTCTGCCAGATGTTATTATTCTCAAACTCTCCCATGAAAATATTCGCGTATACTGGGGCCGCCGAATTTCCCATACTGGTGCCCACTAGTTGCAAGAACCACTTATCTTTGTAGGTGAAATAGCTGTGATACAGCGTGAATAGTGTTAACTCCATCAGGAATAATTTCAACGATTCTTCTATATCCAATTTCATGATAGCTTGTTCCATGGCGTCTATACCTTCCTGATGTGGGATGGAAGTGTATAGCGAACTTACATCTGCTGTGCACAACCATAATTGCTCGCAGGGATCTATTTGTATATCTTGTAGTCTCCTCAAAAAGTCAGTAGTGTCCCGAATGTAGCTAGCCATTGACTGAACGATGGGTTGAAGGTGTCGGTCTAGATATTGACCTACTGGTTGGTGTATGCTACCACATGTCGACACAATGGGTCTAATAGGAGGGTTCATCAGATCTTTGTGGATTTTAGGTACAGCATATATTCGAGGACTTTTAGGATACAATTTCAGTAGGAAGTTCTTAGTTTTTTGTTTGATGACGCCAGATGTTTGTGCTTTGTTAACTATTTCTTGTAGTATCCTCATAAATTGAGTAGTGGGGTTTCCTGTCAGTTGTAAATATGTGGTCTCATCAGATAAATGATCCTGAATTTTTTGATGATACATTGTAGAGTTCATAACGACAAGAGCACCGCCCTTATCTGCTTTAGTGCATGTTATATCATCATTGTTTGCAATTTTTTTAAGCATATCACGATCCTTTTGTGTGATGTTTTTAAAAGGACTTTTCTTGAAATTGATGGTTTGTAGGTCCTTTTTGACCATTTGTTCAAATAGGTCAATGGTTTTGTGACTTTGAGGAGCTTGGAACGAGCTTGTGATTTTTAGGCCCATGAGTGGGTCGGGTTCATTGTCTCCCATTGATGGTACTATATTAGTGAAGAAATGGCGTAGTTTTAGTTTCCTGATCAGTTTAAATGTACTGATTTCCAGTTCTAAAAGATCAGTTCTGGTCGTTGGTACAAAGGAAGTTCCCTTCTGGAGTAGTTTAATCTCTTGTGAGGAAAAGGAGTAGTCAGATATATTGATCACTAGTTGAGGTTCGCTTTCTTTTTGAGATCCTTCTTTGGTTGGGTTGTACTTCTTGTTTGCGGTGGTCCTGTTTTTTGTTTTGTAGTGATCAATATATCTGACTACTCCTTTTCCTCACAAGAGATTAAACTACTCCAGAAGGGAACTTCCTTTGTACCAACGACCAGAACTGATCTTTTAGAACTGGAAATCAGTACATTTAAACTGATCAGGAAACTAAAACTACGCCATTTCTTCACTAATATAGTACCATCAATGGGAGACAATGAACCCGACCCACTCATGGGCCTAAAAATCACAAGCTCGTTCCAAGCTCCTCAAAGTCACAAAACCATTGACCTATTTGAACAAATGGTCAAAAAGGACCTACAAACCATCAATTTCAAGAAAAGTCCTTTTAAAAACATCACACAAAAGGATCGTGATATGCTTAAAAAAATTGCAAACAATGATGATATAACATGCACTAAAGCAGATAAGGGCGGTGCTCTTGTCGTTATGAACTCTACAATGTATCATCAAAAAATTCAGGATCATTTATCTGATGAGACCACATATTTACAACTGACAGGAAACCCCACTACTCAATTTATGAGGATACTACAAGAAATAGTTAACAAAGCACAAACATCTGGCGTCATCAAACAAAAAACTAAGAACTTCCTACTGAAATTGTATCCTAAAAGTCCTCGAATATATGCTGTACCTAAAATCCACAAAGATCTGATGAACCCTCCTATTAGACCCATTGTGTCGACATGTGGTAGCATACACCAACCAGTAGGTCAATATCTAGACCGACACCTTCAACCCATCGTTCAGTCAATGGCTAGCTACATTCGGGACACTACTGACTTTTTGAGGAGACTACAAGATATACAAATAGATCCCTGCGAGCAATTATGGTTGTGCACAGCAGATGTAAGTTCGCTATACACTTCCATCCCACATCAGGAAGGTATAGACGCCATGGAACAAGCTATCATGAAATTGGATATAGAAGAATCGTTGAAATTATTCCTGATGGAGTTAACACTATTCACGCTGTATCACAGCTATTTCACCTACAAAGATAAGTGGTTCTTGCAACTAGTGGGCACCAGTATGGGAAATTCGGCGGCCCCAGTATACGCGAATATTTTCATGGGAGAGTTTGAGAATAATAACATCTGGCAGAACCCGCTGTGGAAGAATCATCTAAAGATGTATGTACGCTACATAGATGATCTATTCATCTTATGGAAAGGTTCACGCGACAACTTGGAACTTGCATTAACCAACCTAAATGTAGCCAATCAACGCATTCAATTTACCTGGACCATTGACTCAAACACAATAACCTTCTTGGATGTCCGCATCACCATAAAAGATCACCAAATCACTACAGACATTTTCAGAAAACCAACCGACCGTAACAATATGTTACATTATTCGAGTTTTCACCAACCATCACTGAAAAATCACCTGCCCAAATCTCAACTGTTGAGAGTCAAAAGAATTATCTCGGATCCCACAGTTTTGGAAAACAGAATGGATGAAATGATCAACCGTTTCAAAGCGAGAGAATACCCAGATGATTTACTTGCAAAAACCAAAAATGAAGTAAAAGATTTGCCTAGACAAGAACTTCTACAACTTTCAAACAAGAAAAAAGAAGATGACCGGATGGTCGTTGTTTCTAAATATTCCAACGTTAGCTCAATGTACAAAAGAGTCATTTTAAAACATTGGCCAATGTTACAATTAGAGACAGACTTCAATAACATGTTTGAAGCCAAACCAATATTTGCACATACAAGGGGCAAAAACCTGGGAGAAATTCTCAAATATCCTACAGAACAAACCACGATCCACAAAGGCACTAGAGCATGCAATAACTGCAACAACTGTCATAATGTAATCACAGGCAATAAATTATCACACCCAATGAAAGGATATAACATTAACCTAAAGGTCACGGCCACATGTGACTCAACTAACTTAATTTACCTACTCAAATGCCCATGTGGGAAGGTGTACGTGGGCAAAACGGAACGCAAGTTGAAAACTCGTGTCAATGAACACAAATCTAACATCCGAACAAAAAACCTTAAATCATCTATAGCGTCACATTTTTTGGATTCCAACCATACCATAGCCCAACTGAAATTTATGGCATTGGAAATCGTTCAGAAATTGGAAGGAAGAGACAACAATAGGGTATTACTACAGAGAGAAAATTTCTGGATTTATAAATTAAATTCGATCAAGCCTTTTGGCTTGAATGAACGGATCGAATTCTCATGCTACCTGTAAATAACTGTATAACAACATTATTGCACCACGAGGGTGCATTGGTTCTGATCCATTCTCCACTGTGTGGTTTCGTTAATCAGGATGTTTTTTTAATTTTTTAAATTCTAATTTGAATGCTTTTCACTTGTTTTATCATGCCAATTG
The DNA here is from genome assembly GCF_964263255.1 of Lissotriton vulgaris. Taxonomy (NCBI): domain Eukaryota; kingdom Metazoa; phylum Chordata; class Amphibia; order Caudata; family Salamandridae; genus Lissotriton; species Lissotriton vulgaris. The sequence continues at coordinate 1,297,932,931 of NC_141691.1, forward strand.
TCTCATTCCCAAACATAGCCCCGCAATGTACTTTATTGTTCCTCACAGTATTTCTCTTTTCAGTCCTCTATTCATCTCTCTTATTCGCGATCACGTGATCATGCACTAACCATTCACGTTAGCTATTAACATCCCCGGTCACATTTCTTGTTTTCTTGTTTTCTTTATTGATTGAAACCATGCAGGTTAAGCATCGCGTTTCACACGAGAACTTTGTTTATCACTTGGTGTATATTCAGGATTAAGGGACTATCACTATTTTCAGTTACTTTTTTAAACCCTCACATTTGACAAACAGACTGATGGATATGTTCGTCTTTTCTTGTGTAGGCTCCCCGATGAAGGGCTAGTAGCCCGAAATGCATTGGAGCAAGAATATTAATATGGAACATGAATATTAATATGCATTATGGCAGTGGATTTATTGTTTGAATTGGAAAATATTACAAACTTGAAATATGAGTAATAAACTCTGTTGAAAATACCGAATTTTCAGTGAATATTTTGTGGAGGATTACACCTACCTGAGTGCCTAAGGGATGTTATCAAAGGCCCTTTGATCACACTTTTCACGATTGCTACAACATCGCCCTGGGCGTTGGGCGACACCTTAGAGCACCTACTATCATAAAAACCAACCGTTTGGAAAACCATAACAACAGCAGTGCACGGGTTTCCCCATACATAATCCATGGTAGGAAAGCCATCAAAGTAACTGAACTTAGGGCACTGGCGTGGTGCCTATATAGGTACTGTGCACATCCTTTCTGGTGTGGACGACGCTGCCAATGCAGAATCCAATGATGCCACCTACCTGTGCGCAAGGGTACTGTTCGAAAAAATCTGGATCCAGTCTGACGCTTGGGGAGTATACTGAGGTGTGGAACCAGATAAGGTGTTAATGAAAGGTAAGTTCCATACCACTTCTCTTCGTTGCAGAAGTCCTCAAGAAAACCAAGAGAGAAGCCAGCTTTCTAAGTCCCATAATCCCATGGTGGCTCCACCAATATTGGCTCAGCAACCTTCTCCTGATTTTCAGCCCATACCACTAGGAGTACCACACAACCTACTCTTCTTACAGTACACCAAGAACCTCCATCAGGACCTGACCTAGTTCAGCTTGTATACTTAAAATGTGCACACTTGGATATTCCTCTGGACTGCTGTAATATTTGTCCAGTGCTTCTTCTACTACCAAAACCTATTGGGCAAAATGGAAATATTTCTGTATTTGGTACCAGAATGTGGTTTCTATCCAATTTCGATTCATCCATATTAGATTTTGCACCAATTATTTGCATAGTATGTCCCTGTATATCCCATCATTAAAGTATATTTCAAAGTAATCAACAGATTTTGATATACCAACAAAACAGCTATGCTGATCCCTAGGATCATTAAAGAAATCTTGAGGTTGATTCAGGGTCTTCCACCTGTGCCTCATCCAGCCTATCCATGGGAGCTTAGTACTATTCTTAGCCAGTTAATGAAACCACCATTCATACCCTTCCACAAAGCTAATATCAAGTTTGTCATTAAATACTGCTCTGCCATTTGGTTTAACATATGGTAGACTAGTTGGTGATGTCCACTCTTTCACATTCAAACCTTTTTTATATTTACTTTAGGGGATAGTATGCTTCCTGTACCAATCTAAATTTCATTCTGAAAGGATGATCTTTAATGTGAAAAAAGAAAGCTGCATTCCTTAGACATATGCAGACATTGTTTAGACATTGATCTTTCTGTCAAGTAGGACAACTCTTTGCATTCTTTGGCCACCTACAAAGAGGGTGTCCATTCTCAAAACATGGAATTGCTGAAAGGGTTACTACTGCAGTTGTACTCTGTCACTCCAAAGCTTGTCGCCCCTAACAGTCTGCTTTGTCAGCTCATTCTACAGAGAGTGACTTCGACTGCACCCCTTTATGCCAGTTACTCTTTAGAACGTCTGTAGAGCTGCAATGTAAAATAGTTGCCAAGCCTTTATGAAACATTACTGCCTGACTGCAGATGCCACCAGAGAGGTGATTGGCTGGTTTTATGTCATTTTAAGTTAGGCATTCGAGACCTCTTGTATATACTTTAGTATATACTTATATGTGTATGTACTTTGGCTCTGGAGATGAGCCCTAGAAGTTGTCTGCTTCCGCTTAGGGACTTTTTTTCCTGTTCAACTGCCTCTATTTAACTGTCTTGATAGAAAACGACTAGCAGAGGTCAGTAAAATACCACAATTGATTTCTTGCGAGGGACTTTACTTTTTAATATTTTTCTGGCAACTGCCTCTAATTAACTTTCTTTATAGAAAACAACCAGCAGAGGTCAGTAAAATACCAGAATGACTTTAGCATTCTCTAGATTCCAATCCATGGAAATTGTCCTCAACGAGCACCCGTAGACAATATTTTTTTCAAATCTTGTATTTTCAGTGATATGACCACAGAAAGCCCTGATTTTATGTGAAAAACAGAGCTTTGGATTATACCATTTCCTGCTGAAAGGCAATATTTCTAACCATGTGTTCTCATACCTGGCGTGTCACGCAGTTTGGTGCTTACTTTCCCTCCATGTTAAGGAACAGGAGATGTTTCAGCACCCAGCCTAATGTGCTGCATAGCTAAATACATATAAAGTCCCAAAGGCGAGACCGATTGCATTGTAAATGCTTGTTTCAGTGAGGTGAGCTTTTTCTCACATTTGGTTTTTGATATACAGTGCAATTCATTTTATATCAGTATGTTATACATTTTTGTAGATTGATATCAGACACAGCTTGTTGTTCTGATTCAAGCATGTGAATCTATGAAAGTTCTAGTGCTTTGAAAACTGAAGTTGCATGAAAATAGCGCGTTTACCTTCATTCTACGTTGTTGGAGGTATTTTCCTTCAGACACTTCATTTTGCCTGTCCAGAGAAGTAAACACCATGCATGTCTTTGTATTTGGAAATTTGAAATGTACTGAACCCTTTGCTTTTTTTCTTTAACAGGAAACCTTTGAAATTGACTCTGATACTGAAGCTTTGTCTATAATGACCCTTACTCAGAATCTTTCAGACTCTTTAAAGACTTACTGCATAGAAAAAGCAAACTCTGTGAGTACAGTTTTCACATTGATTACCTTTTTGTATTTAAACTTTAAGATGTGTCAAGATATATATTGAAAATAGAGTAAGTGGTATTTAATTATAGAAAAAATATAATGAAGCCTCTCTCTTCTCTCCTCCTAATCCTTTTCTGTTTGCCATGGCCCCAATCAGTGCCAGCCTAAGATCAGTTCCTCCTCATCTTAGCTAATGAAGCTGAATAAATGACTGTTTGAGGCCTCATTTTCGGGTTATAATTAAGTAAGAGGTTATTGGGTAATACATGGTAACGGGTATTGTAATTTACCACTGGTATCCCAGGAATGCAATACTGTTGCATGATTGAAATTGCCAGGCACTCCATTTGTAGCGCGTATAACCCTTGCAGATTTTCCAAGTCCCAATGAACATTACCATGCCCACCCTAGAAAAATTGTAGGATGGCCTCCTGTTTGAATCCTGGTTACTGGTATTCAGTTCAGTGTTCACAGTGTAGTTAACTGAAGTCCTGAGTCCAGCTTAAGTAAGTTAGGAACAGATATTGACTACTGGGCTAATGGGCCAGTACCCAACATAGCATTCATGGTCTGCAAACCCTGATTCTAGTGCCTACTTAACTCTCCCCATAGGATATTCCCTAAGGAACAGCTGTACAACTATAGTGACATTTTGAGTTGCTCACCTCATAACGGGGGAAACATTTAGAGGTTTCAAACTTGGGTTAATGCACAAATTGCAGTATATTCCATACCCTAAACTAATGGTATTTATTGGTTGTGCAGTTTACGCCCAATGTGTATCTTTGGATGTGGTTTGGGGGCAAACTGCATGTATCGCAGCACCCAACAGTTGGAATTGAGTTTTGGCAAGGGCATGCTGTGTACCTGCAGGCCAGGGTGCACATGGGAGGTTCTGGGCCCACCAGCTGCCACTGGTAACTAGTCTTGGATGACTGCACCTTTGACCAGGAATGTATCCGCAACAATAGTAGCGAGAGATTGCATTTTGATGGCCCTTGAATCAGTTTAACTCCTCCAGAGAGCACGAATTGGAAAGGGGTCAGTACATATTTTCCTTTACTATTTTTTTCAGAACCATGTTCCCTTCTTGTGCCAGTTGGTCCAGGACAAAACATTTCACAGTTCTTAATGGAATTTTGGGGTGGATAATCTGATCTGCTACACATTCTCTGCAATATTTAGCACGTATTTGTCCTTGGCCATCTTTTGTGTTCCCAGCAGGAAGGTGGTGATGATGCTCCCTTACATTCGGGAGATTGGCATTGGGGGCTGGATGGTGGTCATTGTTATGCAGCATAAATCCTTTGCTGTGTATTATCCAGCCATCTAATGGTTGGGTCCTGAATTCTCTCTTTTTATTCTTTTTAATTTTTGGGTATCATAGACTACCATTGGGTGGAACGTTTTCCCCCTGTCTGACGTTGATGGTGCCCTGGATATTCCTGTGCATAGCTGCAGAATCTTTTTTCCTGCCGTTGGGTCTGTAAGCAATAGAGGAGCTCTGAAGGTTTTTGGGAAGAACCTGAAGGTTTTCAAAGAAAATATCGATTTGCTGAAGACCGCGAAGAAAAGACAGAGAGAGAAGGGGGTCATACACTCTCCCCTTCTGAAGGGAGATCCCCGCCCCCTGCCCCCTAGAAGGGGATCCTTCTCTCTCTCCTTCTGAAGGGAAAACCACCTGGGAATAGCATCGTGGTCGCCACCACAAGTTCGCACAGAGATCCCTGTGAAGTCTGTAACCTTGTCCACCACAGGACCAAATAGAAGAGGATTGCGAAGCCTGCGCTAGATTGGTCAAATAAACGTTGAATGTACATAGAAGACAGAGGCTGGAATTCCACCACGCATGGACCAGCACCACCAAAGAAGAGAACGCCCACAGAGAACAGGAAATAGCCAGCGATGACAGCATCAAGGAGGCCAAGATAGTTCAGCCAAGATAGTTCACAGAGGGTCAGACTTTGAAATCCTCCAAAGCCGATAAAAAAACGGCTGAGCCGAAAGCAGCAGGAGACCCTGAAAAAAGAATATCCAGAAGATAACAAAAGCACTGATAGGCCTAGAGCATAAAACCTCTGACAAAAGACCCAAATAGGCCGCCTTGGCATCAGTTAAAACACGACCGAATGTCAGCTGAGAGCAAAAGATGCAGCAGATCCTAGACCAGGAGACCCTGAAAAAAGAATATCCAGAAGATAACAAAAGCACTGATAGGCCTAGAGCATAAAACCTCTGGCAAAAGACCCAAATAGGCCGCCTTGGCATCAGTTGCAACACGACCGAATGTCAGCTGAGAGCAAAAGATGCAACAGATCCTAGACCAAGGCTCAGTTATTGAGCATTCCCAATTCCTCGATCCCCGGCAAGCGGGGTTAAGGCCTGCTCACTTCACAGAATCCGTCATTTTGACAGTTATGGATGAACTCAGGAATGGAGCTGACAATAACATCTCCCAGGCCCTGGTGCTCCTGGATCTCTCGGCTGCCTTTGACAGGGTCGATCATGAACTTCTGATCGACTGTGTCGGCAACGCAGGCATCCAGGGCATGGCCCTAAAATGGATTATCTCCTTCCTCGGCGGGCGCTCTCAGGCAGTGCGCCTAGATAATTTCTCTGCGAAAAAAAAGTCTGACCTGTGGGGTTCCCCAGGGCTCGGCACTCTCGATGCTCCTTTTTAACTTATACATGCAACCCCTGATCGTACCTCTACGTAACAGCCCTGCCACAACTTTCAACTATGCGGACGACCTCCAGCTGGTCTTCAACGTAGATTCCTCTAACACTTCCATCACTAACTTTCAATCCACCATGACTTTTATCAGTGAATGGATGTATTTCAGTCAACTTAAACTCCAACCTGATAAAACCGATCTGGTTTTAATCGGAGGCTCCACCAACCCCTGGAATCCCAGCTTTTGGCCGTCTTCATTAGGCTCCGCTCCTCACCCAGTAAACTCTGTAAAGAGCCTTGGAGTAATCATCTGTGGCGACCTGTCTCTTAAGCCCCAAATCAATACAGTAGTTTCCTCCTGCTTTTTCCACCTCTGCAGAATCCGTAAAATCTGCAGATTCCTTACCAAGGAAGCCCTTATCCTTGTCACCTCCCGCATAGACTACGCGAACGCTCTGTACGTTGGCATCCCGGCATACCAACTCCATCGCCTGCAACTTGTACAGAATCAGGCAGCTAGGCTCATCTTTCGCCAACCCAGACACCAACACGTTAGTCCCCTGATGAAGAGCTTGCATTGGCTACCGGTAGCCAAACGCTGACTATTCAAACTTGGCTGTACCATCTTCAAAGCTCTTGCTGACCAATCCCCTGCCTTCATCTCTTTCCGGATTCAACGTTGCGCTCCGTCACGTGAGCTCCGTTCCTCCCATCTCCATTTGCTCACCATCCCCACCTTAAGACGGAAAAAACATTGAGGTCTGAGATTCTCCTTCGTAGCCCCCCGCTTCTGGAACTCCCTTCCTAACGAGCTCAGACTGGTCACATGCTACACCAAATTCAGAACTTTCCTGAAAACACTTCTATTCTCTCAAGCATATGAATAGTACTCTACGACGCAGCTCTTCTTCTCTCAGCGCCATGAAACCGCTTGGTGTTCGCGCGCTTAAGAAATAATTTTAACATAACATGGATACCGATGCAGACAATATGTCAAAGGCATCAAAGGTTCAGTTGATCAAAGGAAAGAGCAATATTTGGAGACGGCAGAACAGTCTACGGTGAAAAAGAGACTATCGCCGATGCTAGGCACTGAACAGAGGGCGCAGGAGGTCGAAAAAAACGAAAAAGAAAGCTTGGGGCAGAAATGGTGGTGTTCAGCGGAAGGAGGAGTTTGATGATGAGAATATTGAATTTCACTAAAACCTTCGAACTTGGATGCTAAAATGGAAGAATCGACCCTGGAGGCTCTAGCACGACCTGAGCCCCATTAGGAAGAGCGCCGAAAGGAGCTGTATGAGACAGAGGAGCTGGAAAGAAGAGCAGGACTCGAAGAGGCATTGTGGGCTGACTTAGAAACACTCTCCCGAAGAGGGAGTGGAGGATTACCCCTCGAGGCCATAACCTCCTGATGACCTTGGGATGTACTTCTTCATCAGGAGGGATGCTGAAACACATGGGATACAACTAGAAAAGGAAAAAGGAGACTCCTGTTCCGCTTTCGAAACCAGAACACCTGCCAACAGGGGAAACCTGTAACTGCCAATGCTTCCCAGCATTTTGGATACAGGCAAGGAAGCATTCCAAGAACCAGCAACTTCTAAAGTAATAACTGCAAAGGTCGAAAAGAAATAACCTCGACACAGGACCCAAAATACATTTGAGGTAACATTCCTGCGATTCCATCATTGTGGCCAAGACCAGAAGCGCAGTAACGATGGAGAGAGAAGCAGCGACATAGTAGCAGACTGCCAACTCCAACGCCCTGATTAACAGATATGACATCAGCAATACGATGAGATGGAATCCTTGATGCAACACCTTCCTGAGGAATACAGGAAAGAGCAAAAGCAGTTTTGCAGGAAGGACGAAATGTGGCCAACACTTGCCTAAATTCAGGCCTAGATGCGGTGGACACTGCCAGCAGGTAGATGTACATGGGGACAATTCTCAGGAGGCGTGCCTCGTATCGTAAGGGGTGCTTATAGAGCGCACTGACACCATGGGTTTCCTGGCGCTGGTTGGAAGTAGAGGGGACAGAAAGACTAGCCAGATTGGGGGAAGAGCCAAGTTTTTAAAGACTTACGAAAAAGAGTTAGAGAGTTAGAAGTTTTAAGAGAGAGGGGGAAGGAGTTCCAAAGCTTGGGGGCCAGGTAAGCAAATCTCCGGCAGCCAGATCTACAAAGCTTATAGGGGGGAACAGTCAAGAGATGGAGGTGGGAGGATCTCAGATTGCGGGATGAGCAATAGGGTCTGATGAGGGATTTGATGAAAGCAGGGCAGGGGCCAGCTAATGACTTAAAGATAAGGCAGCCGGTCTTAAATGCTGCCCTGGAGATGACTGGGAGCCAGTGGAGTTTGACAAGAAGGGGCCTGGCGGATTGCCACTTCGGAATCCCTAAGGCCAATCTCGCCGCCTGATTTTGGACCACTTGCAGTCTCGCCGTCGATGTTTTGGGCAGACCGTGGTAGATCGAGCTAGAAAAATCTAGGCGGGAGAGGACGACGGCCATGATAACCTGCAGGAGGGCATCGGGTGTGAAGAGGTATGCCACTTTCCTGATCCTGCGCAGTTGGTAGATGCAGGATGAGACCACGGTCCCTACCTGCGGCCCTAGGGATAAGGCGGAATCGATGGTGACCCCCAGGCTCTTCACCGAGGCTACAGGAGTGGGAGAGGGGCCTAGGTCCGCCGGCCAGAATTGAGGCCCCCAGAAGGTAGCGCTCCTACCGGGAAGGAGGAGCTCCGACTTAATGCGGGTAGCAAGAGTGGCCAGAGATGTAGAATCTAGAAGGGGAAATTGTGAGAAAGAGGAAGAATTGTGAGGAGGGGAAACAGATCCAGCGCCAGGAGATGTGACGGGGATGGTGTCCTTAATTAATACGATTTTATCAATAAAAAAGGAGCTAAGAGTATTGCATGCTTCCTGTGTAGGGGCCTGAGTGGGGAGCGTCCTGGGGTCGGAAGTGAATTCATTGAGCACTTTAAAGATTTCCTTAGAATGGCAGGGGGCGGATAGAATTTTGCCAGAGGCATAGGTTTTTTTGGCAGCCAAGATGGCGAGTTTATACCTATTGCGTGCAGCCACATAGGCATCTCTGCTTGGGGAGCAGTAGTCCCTCCTCCACTTGCGCTCAGACTGGCGAAGTTCTAAATGGAGGGCTTTTAAGTGGGGGGTGAACCATTTGTGGGAATGGCTGTGTCTGGATTGGGGAAACTTAGTGGGGGGGGGCAAAGATGTCACTGGCTGTAATAAGCCAGTCTGCCACGAGCCCACAAAGCTCGTCGGTACCAGTGTCATCGGGTGGCAGGGGGTACGTTTGGGACAAATGGTCCAATAGTTTGGAGGGGTCGACAGCCTTCCATTTGCGAGCCGTGCCACCCTCCCGTGGGGGGACCTTAATCTGACCAGCCGCCGAGAATGTGGTGTCGATCAGGAAGTGGTCCGACCACACACAAGGTGTTATAAGTGGGCGAGAGGACGTGACTCCATGAGTCCAGATGTGGTCTAGGATATGGCCACCCGTATGGGTGGCGGACTTGACCAGTTGGGTGAAATTAAGGTTCGAGAGGCCCTCGAACAGTTCGGAGGCATGTGGGCCAGCGTCCTCGTGCTGGAACCAGTAATTGAAGTCACCAATGATGACAATACGGGGGGAGCAGGTGGCAATATTGGACAGCTGGTCGATAAAAGATGAAGGGAAAGATGGCATGGGGTGGGGGGGACGGTATAGTAGCACAAGAGTGACTGCACCTACCTCAGTCCCCAGGCTAAGGACCAAGGTATCTACTTCCGGCAGGGTCATGGCCGCCGAGGCAATGATCTTAAGATCCTTGCGAATTACCGCCGCCACCCCTCCCCCAGTGCGACCCCCTGATCGATTGGTGTTCAACAAGAAATAGTCGGGGGTAGCGCGGCCAGGATGTCTGGGAGAGAGTTGTCGGTAAGCCAAGTCTCTGATAGCAATAAAACGTCGGGACTTTCAGACAGGAGTAGATGTAAGATGTCGACTTGGTGCTTAACCATAGAGCGGGTGTTTAAGTATAGGACCCGAATAGACGACTCGGTAGGAGCCGGAGCAGGAGGTGGTGGTATCGGCGCAAGGTTAGGGGTTGAAGTGCCTGCAATGCCGAGAAAAGTAATGCGAGCCCAGGTGTCGGGGGAGAGAGGACCGGCAGAGGCGAGTAGGCGCCTAAGAGCTGAAGGCGAGTAAGATGTAAGAGTAGCAGCACTACTGGCCCCTGGGCCCGTCCGGCCGCGGACGGGCGCAGACGGGCTGGACTTAGGCGCGACTTCGGCGCGCTGACGGCGTGCCCGCTGCGCCCGTCCGCTGCGCTCCCTGTAGGGGGGAGCCATTTTATGGGCTCAGGTCGTGAGTGGCCGGGCGCTGCACCGCTCGCCTCCTCAGCGTCCTCACCCAATATGGCGGCCAAACAGCGCGACCCTGCGGGAATCAATCCCCTGCGAGGGCGGCTGACCAGGATAAGGTGGTAGCAGAACCTGCACAACAAAAAGGGGGTTAGTTGGCTGGCGGCGCAGTTAAAAGTTGTTTCTTTTTAAAAATGAGGATTAAACATGCGCGAGTAGCGCGAAAGGCAGCGCGAGTAAAAGCGCGTCCAATGCGAGACTGGCAAGTGGCTAGGGCCCACTGACCGTCTCGTAGCTTCCAACCAGTCGTGGAGGCAGCCCGATGTCTTTTATGGGCTCAGGTCGTGAGTGGCCGAGCGCTGCGCCGCTCGCCTCCTCAGCGTCCTCACCCAATATGGCGGCCAAACAGCGCGACCCTGCGGGAATCAATCCCCTGCGAGGGCGGCTGACCAGGATAAGGTGGTAGCCGAACCTGCACAACAAAAAGGGGGTTAGTTGGCTGGCGGCGCAGTTAAAAGTGGTTTCTTTTTAAAAATGAGGATTAAACATGCGCGAGTAGCGCGAAAGGCAGCGCGAGCAGCGCGAGTAAAAGCGCGTCCAATGCGAGACTGGCAAGTGGCTAGGGCCCACTGACCGTCTCGTAGCTTCCAACCCTGGCTGGCTAAGAATTAGGATTAAAGCTAAAGGTTCAAGCATCTATCATTTTCTAGCCCCTCACAGGAGATGCCTCATTCAGAGAGGAGGTTGACAAGTCCTTACAGCAAATTAAAAAGGACAAGACCACTAAGGCCATGGGTTTTACAATGAGGTGGAAACATGACCCATAGCCCAATGGGCAGAACACACTTCCCATTGGGCCATCGGCAGCCAGCACAGGGCGGCTCACAGCAAGCCTCGCAGCAGTCCACCTGCCAACAGAACAGTTGCAACACCCAGTAAGGCAGTCTTTTCGTGCTCAAGGAGAAGGGAGTGGACAGGCCCCCGGAGGAGGAGCCTCCAGCAAGTGACTTGCTCACAGGGGTAAACCCCCACAAAACTCCAGTGGGAGGGAAGGATAGGGAACTATCCACAGGAGTGGGAAAAGATCACTTACCAATGAATTTGAAATGTGATACATCACGGATATTGCATAGAACTGGTCAAGAAACCACCCCAAATGCCTCAAACAAAAAAGGTTTCGAGAAAACGAAATATAACTTAGAAAAGAGGTCAAGGATTTCTTGCTAAAGAGAGCCATAGAAAAGGTACTCATCAAAGAAAGAAACCAAGAAAATTATTCACCTTACTTCCTGCTCCCAAAACAGAATCTCGCCCTATGATCAATCTTAGATCTCAAATTCATAAACAAGTGTTCGAGGCATATGAGCTGCAGATTACACACTATGCATAGATGGCCACCTAGTGTTGGGCCCGGATGATACTGCCCATGGGCATCGGCTCCATCCCCAGATGTTTTTTTCCGCCACCGGGCTCGGATGTGTTTTCAGCGCTCTGTGTTGGAACAGATTTCCTTCGGCGCGCAATCCTCACCTACTTACAGAAATTAAGTTTTGAACGCTTTTCCAGTCGACGCTGCTATTACACCCCGAAAACTTCGATTCCGGTCGACGGCCTTCGGGCCTAACTAGGCCTTGACTCCAGCTCATGGAAAGGGCGCCATTTAAAAAGTGTCCTCAATGTGGGTCGAAGTTTCCCCACACCGACCTTCATGAAGTGTGTAACCTTTGCCTCTCCCCGAAGCACGAGGCCAAAGACTGTTCTGCTTGTGCCTCTTTCCGCTCCAAGAAGACTATCCGGGATCGAAGAGCGAGGTGAACAATGGCTCGATCTTCAGCTTCGATTCCGGACGACATCTTCGAGGAAGGCGTCCACGTTCCAGAACAACACGACATTGACAGCAATCCCGAAGCAGAAGACTCCGAAGTCGAGGACATCACTCCAGCACGGCGGGTCGTAAGTAAGAACGTCGACCCCGACCCTTCCTCGACACACCCAAAGAAGGCTCCGGACACACCCTCGCCCTCGGGCTCGGGTGCACACCGACACACTGCTTCTACTGCCCCACCTTCGGGCCCGGCTAAGAAGCTAATGAAGCCTTCAGGCGACTTGGGCTCGAGTTGGCCTTCACACGGTGCCGGCGCACACTTACCGGCACCGAAAAAGACAACTTCACCGGCCACGCTGACATCCAAACCATCGGCGCCGAAACATACCACTACTCCTTAGACACCGAAACCCAGGTCGAAACCAAGCAACCCCGCTTCGGATTCGAAAATACCACTGGAACCGAAAAAAACATCGGATCCAAAAAACATACTGGAGCCGAAAAAACCATCTGATCTGAAAAAAGCTTAGTAGCCGAAAAAGCCTCCTGCTTCTCCGGTTAAAGACATTGCCAAAAAACCAAAACAAACCGCTTCGATGCCAAAACCTTCCTCCGCACCTAAAGACCGGCCTCCTGCAGAGGACTTACTTTATCCAGACCCTGCTCAAAAAACTCTAGCTAAAGATCCAATCACTGGACAGCTGATTTTTGGCTTCAAAAAAGTGACCACTGGATACACCAGCTCCAGCTCCGCATTCAAAGAAGGACATGGCTACCTCTCCCTTAAGACTGCCTTCCCCTTCTCTTTCACCTGTACCATCACCACATCCTGCCATACCACAACGTTCCCCAGCATCCTCTATCATACCAGACAATGACAACAGGGATGATAGCTCTGATGACATGGGAGGGGTAACATGCCTGATCCAGCTACTTCTACAGGATCACCTGACCCGTGGGATGATTATAATACCCAAGATGTCCCAAATATCCCCCATGATGACATATACCTCTCAAGGCCTTCCCACCAGAAGACACTATGGGTTTCAATCAATTCACAGGGCTGCGCAATATCATGGGGTAGACATGCATACAGACCCTGTAGATGAAGACTTCTTAATGGATACCTTTGATGGTGCACAAAGGTCCTCATCCATTTTACCAATGCTTAAAGGAGTGATTAAGCATGCTCCTGAAGTCTTCAAAGACCCAGTCAGAACTCGGGTCATTAACCCTCGCATAGGGAAAAAATATAAAGCTGCTCCCTCAGACCCAGCATATATTAAAGGTCCTGTACCACTAGACTCACTTGTAGTTTCCAATGCACACAAGAGAGCAAACTCACAAACATCAGGTGAAGCTCCACCACCAGATAAGAGTCTAAGCTACTTGACGCATCAGGGAAAAGAACCGCGTCTCAAGCAGCAAACATGTTGCGTATCGCCAATACACAGGCATTATTAGCCAGATATGACAGGGCACATTATGACAAATTAGAATCATTATTGAGGCACCTCCCTGATAAGTACAAGGATAGAGCAAATGAACTTATCCAAGAGGGAAAAAAATATTACAAACACCTCTATTCGGTGTGCGCTGGATGCAGCAGATACTGCCTCTAGGGCAGTTAACACCAGCGTCCTATTGCGTAGACATGCCTGGCTACGCATATCAGGGTTCAAACCTGAAGTACAAAGTGCCATTCTAACCTATTCAGACCTAACGTAGATGTATCACTTGAAAAAATGAAAAAGGATACAGATACCGCCAAATCTATGGGAGCCCTGCAGTCGCAGGCTCGCAGACGTTCATTTCGTCGCTCATCCTATCGAGGTGCCACCAGGGGATACTCTTCGGACACAGCTTCTACCTCGTGCAAAGCCCCTACACAGTCCACTTACAGCAAGGGCTACCAAAGGGATGGTTACAGGGTTAACAATAACCAAGGCAGAGGTAAAAATAACAACTCCCACTCTGCCTCTACCCCTGCCCAATGACTCCCTTCCCCTCCTCCCATCCCATTCCACTCCTGTCGGGGGAAGACTTCAACAATACTTGCCAGCCTGGGAAAACATCAAATCAGACAGGCGGGTGCTCCAAATAATTCAGTCAGGTTACTGTCTAGAACTAACATCCACCCCCCCCCCCCAAGCCCCCCTGCCCCCTCCACCCCCCAAAGCATACCACCCAAGCAACGTCCAATGTCACAAGAACATTTAACACTGCTCAGACAGGAGGTATTATCCCTCCTGCAGAAAAATGCAATAGAAATAGTTCCAGAGAATCAAAATAACTAAGGAGTATACTCCCTATATTTCCTAATATCAAAGAAGGACGGCTCTTTAAGACCCATCCTAGACCTCAGACCTCTAAACATTTACATACAGTCGGACCATTTTCACATGGTCTCACTCCAACAAGTCCTTCCACTTCTGGCACTAAACGACTTCCTAGTCACCCTAGATCTCAAGGACGCCTACTTCCATATTCCCATCCACACAGTGCACAGAAAATATCTCAGATTTGTGCTAGACGTGCAGCACTACCAGTTCAAAGTGCTCCCATTCGGAGTCACAACTGCGCCAAGGGTATTTACCAAATGCCTAGCAGTAGTAGCAGCACACTTAAAAAGACCACATATTCAGGTCTTCCCATATCTAGACGACTGGCTCATAAACACACTCGCGCTACTATTCAACTTGTTCCCGACTTGGGATTCACAGTAAATCACACCAAATCGCATCTGCAACCCTCGCACCTACAACAGTATCTCGGCGCTACAATAAACACCCAACTAACACTAGCTTACCCCTCTCCAGCCAGGATAACAAGTGTCCAAACTCTCCTAACAAAATTAAAACCGCAACACTTGCTACCAGCTCAAGTGTTCATGCAGCTCATAGGAATGATGGCATCTTGCATATTTGTAGTACCTCACGCAAGACTGCAAATGCGTCCACTTCAAGAGTGCCTAGAACGCCAATGAACCAGGCTCAAGGTCAACTAACAGACCTAGTGTTGGTAGACAGTCAAACTCATCGTTCTCTGCAATGGTGAAACACCAAAAACCTTTCCAAAGGGCGACCGTTTCTAGAGCCAAATCCTCAAATAGCCATGACAGCGGAAGCATCGATCTCCGGCTGGGGAGCTCACCTACTGCATCACACCATGCAAGGCAGGTGGACACCGCAACAGAAGTTACTCCACATCCATCATTTGGAGTTGCTAGCTGTGTTTCTAGTCCTAAAAGCATTTCAAATGCAAGTGTCAGGCAAAGCCGTCTTAGACCGCACAGACAATATGACAGCTATGTACTACATAAACAAACAAGGGAGAACACACTCTCTGCAGCTCTCTGTTAGCACAGCAGATATGGAGATGGGCTATACCACTAAAGATCTTCCTCTTAGCCCAACACGTCCCAGGAGTACAAAACACTATGGCAGATCTGCTAAGTCGACAAACACAGCAGATCCACAAGTGGGAACTTCATCCGCAAGTTCTTCATCCGTTCTTTCAAATGTGGGGACAACCTCAGATAGACCTCTTCGCCACCCACGAAAACGCAAAATGCCCAAGCTTTGCCGCCAGATACCCACACCCATTGTCCAAAGGCAATGCGATATGGATGAACTGGTCAAAACTATTTGCGTACGCTTTTCCTCCTCTCCCACTAATTCAGTTAGTGGTACGCAAATGACAAAAACATTCCCTGACGCTCATTCTAGTCGCTCCAACTTGGGTCAGACAACAGTGGTACACCACGCTGTTGCAGATGTCTGTAGTACTGCACCAAAAACTAAACCTATCTCCACGCCTATTAACACAGAACAATGGAGAGATCAGACACCCGGACCCAGCTCAGCTCAACCTAGCGATCTGGCCCCTGAGGTCATAGTTTGGTTACCTCAACCTTCCTCCAGAATGTATGAACATTATTCAAGAAGCTAGACGTCCCACTACTAGAGCATGTTATGCTGCTAAGTGGAAACGCTTTGTCATATACTGCCAAAACAACCAAATAAATCCCTTAGACGTGTCTATTCAACACATCATAGGATATCTATTACACCTTCAAAAGTGTAATTTAGCCTATACGTCTATCAGACTACACCTTGCTGCCATTGCAACATACTTACAAAATAGACCACATCTATCTCTTTTTAGAGTACCAGCTATAAAAACTTTCATGGAAGGACTTAAAAGAATAATTCCTCCCAGAACGCCACCTGCACCAGTGTGGAACCTAAACTTTGTTCTCACAAGGTTAATGGGACCTCCCTTTGAACCATTACATAAATGTGAATTGCAATTCCTAACCTGGAAAGTAGCTTTCCTAGTAGCAATTACTTCTCTCAGAAGGGTTAGTGAACTACAGGCATTTACCATTCAAGAATCTTTTCTGCAAATGCATCATAACAAAGTGGTTCCTTGTACTAATCCTGAATTCCTTCCTAAAGTCATTTCACTGTTCCATCTAAATCAATCATCTGAGCTGCCTGTATTTTTCTTGCACCCTCAAACAGTCGCAGAAAGAGCTCTACACACCTTAGATGTCAAAAGAGCATTACTGTACTATATCCAAAGGACACACATTTTTCGTAAAACAAAACAACTTTTTGTGTCTTTTTCACCGCCACATAAAGGCAACCCCATATCAAAATCAGGGATCGCTAGGTGGATTGTTAAATGCATACAAATATGTTACCATAAAGCCAAACGTACATTAACAATTTTTCCAAAAGCCCATTCTACAAGGAAAATAGGTGCGTCAATGGCATTCTTAGGGAACATTCACTTGGAGGACATCTGCAAAGCAGCTACATGGCTTACACCGCACACATTCACAAAGCATTACGGTGTAGATGTGCAAACTAAACAACAAGCCACAGTGGGCCAGTCTGTACCAAAAACACTGTTTCAAACAACTGCAACAGATACTGGTGGTCGCCGCTAAGTGTGGGTACTGCTATTCAATCTATGCATAGTGCGTAATCTGCAGCTCATATGCCTCGAACGGAAAATGCTACTTACCAGTATGCATCTGTTCTTGGCATGTAGAGCTGCAGAGTTAAGCACGCCCACCCGCCTCCCCGGCTACCTTTATCTGTTCCAGTATTATCTTAATTAGATACAATTCACATGGACATCACTATTTCTTGTACAGCTCCATCACTTCCCTAATGGCGAAAAACAATCTGGGGATGGAGCCGATGCCCATGTGCAGTATCATCCAAAGGAGTCGTCACCTATCCCGTGACGTCCAAAGACTTTTCTACAACAAAATAAACTGCAAACATCCGGGCCCAACACTAGGTGGCCATCTATGCATAGTGTGTAACTCTGCAGCTCTACATGCCAAGAACGGGAAGCATACTGATAAGTAGCATTTTCCTTATCTGTACACACTTCAGAACGACAACTCTGCAGGCAGTGATACTACTCTTAACCAGGTAGGGGTCTGCATGGCAACCTTAGATTTAAAAGATGTCTATCTACACATCCCTATGAACCAAGGCAACAACACATTCCTACGATTTGTGCAGGAAAAAGTACACTACCAATTCATGAGTGCTGTCAATTGGAATTTAAGTCAACACCAATGGTGTTTACAAAATGCCTTGCAGCAGTTGCAGCATAACTGCGAAGGAAGGTAATACACGTAAACCCATAACAAGACGACTGGCTGGGGAAGGCAAAGTCCGGGAAAAAGTGTAAAGGGGACATTCAAACTGCAATTGCAAAATACAATACCTGTGTTCATCTATAAACCACAAAAAGTCATCAACACAGCCGGAACAAGTAAAGGTGTTCCTGGGTGCAACACTGAAATCAAAGACTGCATGAGCATACTCTGTTCAGAAAAGGGTAAAGGCAATGACAAAGCAAACTCAACTTTACCTGAATGGACAGTCTTTGACAGCGACGACAGTTATAATGCTGATGGCATCATGCAGACCACTAATAACACATGCAAGACTACACAGGCGACCCTTCCAAGAAAGGATTTGCAACAAATGGTCGCAATCCACTGGGAGTTGAGTGTATCTAGTGGTTGTCACAGCTAAGTTACAAAAGGAGATCCAATGGTGGCAATCAAAAATCATGACATTTGGGAGACCTTTCAAAGCACCATCTCCGACAGTGACCAGCCTAACAGATGCATCCCACAAG
Organism: Lissotriton vulgaris; assembly: GCF_964263255.1. Lineage (NCBI taxonomy): Eukaryota > Metazoa > Chordata > Amphibia > Caudata > Salamandridae > Lissotriton > Lissotriton vulgaris. The sequence goes on from NC_141691.1 coordinate 1,297,951,078, forward strand.
GGGTGGGGGCAATTCATGAACGCATTAAAACTATGGGGACAATGGACCAAAACAGATGTGCTGAAGCTATTTACTTCCTGGAGATGAAGACCGTAATCTTAACCGTGAATGTGTTCCAGCCTCATATAACAGGCCAGACAATTTTAATACAAACTGACAACACACAACCATGTTCTACCTGAACAAACAGGGAGGAACAAAATTGTTTACACTGAACAAACTAGCCCAATAGATATGGCAATGGGCAATACAAAGAAACATAACCCTACATACTACACGCCTACTAGGAAAGGAAAATATTGAGGTGGAAAGACTAGAAAGCTTCTCCCACGAATGGGAACTGAAACAGCAAACACTAGAGAGAGTGTGTTTATTACTTGGGGGAGACCAACAATAGACCTTTGCAGAACACCAAAGAATGCAAAATGCAAACAATTTGAGTCAAGGTTTTAACACCCCCATCAGGGGGGAATGCACTGTCAATAAACTGGTCAGGGAGATTTGCCTACGCCTTTCAATCAGTTCCCCTGATCAAAGGTACTCGCGAAAGCCAGGCAACCAGGGTAAAATTCATCCACATTGCCAAACAAACCTAGTACTCAGACCTGATGGAGATGTCTAAAGGACAAATTATTGTGATCAAGACCGTACGCGACCTTCTGACAATGCAGGAAGGGAAGGTGTACCACCCAGAGCTAAGCAACCCTGAACCTAGCGGCCTGGCTCCTGAATATCTAGAGTTTGGGCATCTCAGGTCACTGCCCAGAACAATCGAGATCATTAAGGAAGCAGGGAATGCTATCACCAGGAAGTGCTATGCTGCAAAATGGAGAAGATACATACACTGCTGCAGAACAAAGAACTATATTGAATAGAGAGCAAAACAAGACACTGTATTGACTTGCCTAACTCGCCTGTTAGATGCTGGGCTAACTTAATTATATTTAAAGATGCACCTAGCTGCAATAGAAGCATAAACTAGAAGTACATTATGCAACAGCTTCTTCACAATACATGCTGTAAAAAGGTTCCTAGAGGGGGCTAAAAAGATTGCCCCACCAATAGCTTGAACCTAAACACAGTGCTTGCACAACTAATGGCCAGACCCTTTGAGCCTATGCACAGGTCGGGCCTCAAATCACTTGCACTCAAAACACTGTTTCCGGTCGCAATCCCATTACTACAAGCTCTAACAATACAAAGACCTGCTCTCTCCCCCAGCAGCTCCGCTGTTGTGCCGCTGCTCTGTGCAGGTAGGTTTTCGAGGCCCTCCTCCACTCGCAGACTCCTGCCTGCATCTCATCCCTGGTGGTCCAGTGGGAGAGCCTTGCACTCTGCTGATCCGCTACTGTCTGTCTTGTGTTTGTGCCTTTTTTCATTTTTTTCTGTTCATGTGGCTTTTCCGTTATTGTGCCTTTTTTTCTGTCTGATTTTGCCACGTGATTCTCTGCCAGTTCCCTTGCCGCCACTGCTGCTACTGCGGCCCCTGCCGGTTCCTGCTTCTGCCTCCCCTGCCGGTTCCTGCTTCTGCCTCCCAGCTGTGCTTCCCTCCCCCCTTTCCTATTTAATGACAGCCACGTAGCGGGTCTGTGACCCGATCAGTGGCAGGTACCCTGGCTCTCTGACCTCCCACCGCTACAGCTCAGCTGACCTCCTCGCACTCAACCCCAGAAGGAACAACTACTGTCAGCTGTCTTCGCCAAACACCACCCATAGCCAGTTCTCCTGCCAACACTGCAGACATTCCTTCACATTCCTCCACACCCCCACGACCACCGCACCCACGCCAGATGCCAGTGCCACCGGAGCCGCCCTCAACGTGCTCCCGCTGCACAGACATGCTGGGACCTACTCGACACTCTCTCGCCACACGTCGCCTTCTTCACGGAAACCTAGACCAATGCCCGACATCGCCACTGCCATTCCTGATACAAGATCCAGAAGAAGGAACGCCCAAAACTCCTAGGAGGACTCTCCATCGCACACAAGTGCTCCCTCCGACTCTCCACCTCCAGCATCTCTCCTTCCACCACTAAATACCTTCTCTTCCAGATCCAGACCATTCCCAGAACAACTCTTTGCAACACCCTCGCCTACTGACCTCCCGGGCCTCGTTCACCACGAACATCGCCGACCTCATCGCACCCCACACCATCTCCTCCACGGACTACATACTCATCTGAGACCTGAATTTTCACCTTGACAACCTCAGCGACCCCAACTCCATTGCCCTCCTGGACAACCTCACCAGCATCGGACTAGAAAAGTTTGTCACCAGCCCTACCCACAAGGCAGGACACCCCCTCAAAGCCATCTTCCAGGTGGGAACAACATCCGCTTCAGCCACACCACGCAGCCCCTATGTACGAACCACCACTGCGTACTCTTCTCCTTCAACACTGCCACCGCTCACAAACCCACTCCACTGCGAAGGAACTGGAGCAAGGTCATAGAGAAGCACTTCAACTCCACCCTCATCCATGACACCCCCCAGCTACCCACACTCACCCCCGCCTCTACCGACGCTAGCTGCTGCCAAGGAACTACGCCGATGGATCACCACCTGCGCAGACAAGCTTGCACCACTCTGCAACCCAGACTGACAACCTTCCTCAAAGGCCAACTGGTTCGCCACAGACTTCCAAGAATCCAGAAGCATTTGCAGACGGTTTGAAAAACAATGGAGGAACAGGAAAAGCGTAGAAGAGCAGACCACATACAAGAACGACATGACCGTTCCAATACCACCAATTCATAAGATCCACGTAAAGGACCTTCATCCAGGAACAAAATCCTCACCAACTCGAAGGAACTCTTCAGCATTATCCAGCAATTCACCAAACCCCCAGCAAAGCCTCGGACATCGCACCCTTCCAGGGCCTCTGCAACAAACTTTGCTCTGGCTTCCACCTAAAGATCAAGACCCTCTACGACAACTTCTGAGAACAGACTCCAGAAACAACCCTTTCCACCAGCATCGACAGCCAGCTCACCATCACTGCCTGTACTCCAGTCACCACCGAAGATACCACCTCGACCATGAAGAGCACCCACCGACCCCTGCCCGCCGCACATGTTCCACAGAACCGCCATACTGCCCGTGCTACATCACACCATCAACGCCACCTGCGAGTCTGGCACTTTCCTTGATGACTGGAAACGCGCAGAAGTCAGCCCCTCCTCAAGAAGCCCTCTGCAGACCCAATGGACCTGAAAGATTACTGACCCATCTCTTTCCTTCCCTTCGCAGCCAAAGTCACCGAGAAGAATGTCAACCCCCAGTTGATCTGATTGCCCCAGTATTGGAACTTTCATAGATTCCCATGCTTTGTATCATTCCCCGTCGTCGGAATGGGAGCCTCGGTAAATAGAAAATACCTTAGTAGTAAGCACAAAGTGAAAAAATAGGCCTAGTCCTCATCTCATTTTGTAGCTTATCCACCTCTTTTTGTAAAAGAGACCAAACGTTTGCAGTAGCCAATCAGAGCAGCCTCACCCCATAGAACCTTCCTGAGAGAAGCTCAGATCCTCAGATTTTCTACCGCACGTTGTGCAAGGGAGTCTCCATTGAGCTCTGCTCAGTTTCTTCAATTCTAAACTACTTTTTTCAACAACTTGGATTTCTTTCAGGCATGTCTGACAAGGAGAAAAAAGCCCTTTTTAGAGCCTGTGCTACTTGCTCCAAGAAGAGGTTGTTTGTCGATGACAAACATATGGACTGTATATACTGCCTGTATCCGGACCATAAAGCCACGAACTGCCAGATTTGCAGAACCTTCTCCTCGAAGACCTTGAGGGACAGGGAAGGACGTCTCCTCACATGGCTTCAGAAGATGAAGGACCGTAAAGACATTGTGTCTTCAGACAGTGAGGGCTCCTCGTCGATGGTGTCATCTAAGAAGTCTCAGAAGAGGGGTAGGCCGCCCCCTTCTACTTCAGGCGAGTCCCTACATAAGACCTTACCAGGGACCTCTGATAGGTCTGACAGGCCTGCTTCCCAAAAATCTCCTCACCACGGAGAAAAGGAGAGGCAGGGTAAGCCTGAGGAGTCACAACCCTCAAAAAAGGTGAAAAAGGTTACTACTATCTCTTCACCTCCCTCTGAGAAGGATAGAGGGGTCAAGAAGCCTTCAACTTCAACACAGGAGGTCATTTCGGACAAAAAACAGCAGTCGTCGACAGTGAAAACCACAGGTACGTCGACGACTTCTGTAAAAAAGGATGTCTCTGTGAAAGTAGCCTCGTCGGCGGCGACGACGGCGCCTCCACCGTCAACGGTATTCAAGACACCTGATGCCTGTTCGTCGTCGACGAAGATCACCTTCTCCACGTCGACGACGATGACGACCAGGATTGCTTCGACGGCGATGACGAGGACGACGTCGACGACGACCGTGTCAACGACTCCTGTAACTATGATGCTGACGACGAGTTCGTCGACGATCCCGTCGACGCTCCTTCCATCGTCGACGATGAGTTTCTGCTCGTCGACGACGCAATCCTTGACGACGAGGGCTGTGTCTTCGTCGGCGCTTCCGTCGACGACACAGTCGACGATGTCGTCGACGACGGACTCATCTGAAAAACCTGTTTTTTCGCGCAGAAGGAAGCAGATAACACCAGAGATGACGTCTCCGCGACAGGTTCAAAAACTTCCACCTAGTCTTCTGTTGGATGACGACTCTGATGAAGAGACTTTTAGCGAGTTTAGACAAGCGTATAGCCCTTCTGACCTACAAGTTAAGGTTCAGGGTGTTAGTTCTGAGGAAGGAGAGATGGAACACCAACACTATGTTCCTGAACATTACTATGGGGAAGAGGACACAACTAGCAGGCAAATGCCCTTGCAGAAGCCTTCACGTCAGCCGCAAGAAGGGATGGTGGCGATGCCATCCAGTCTGATCACAGATCTACAACTTATGTTGCAGGACTACCGGAGGCGTTTCCCTACTCCCCAAGAAGCTCAACGAGTGCGTCCTCCTACGCCTCCGCCTCAATCGTTACAGCCTATGGCAGTACACTCTTTGCCTCCAAAAGAGCGTTCCACTGCGCCTGAAGAGCACCCACAAGAAGTAGTGCAGGTGCATGATACGGATGATGATACTGCCTCGTCTGATGCGGACCAACAGGTGGATCCTGACCAAGACCAGCAAGTGGATTGGAGTCCAAATGACCCTCGTGATCCGGACGTCGCAGATCCAGATAACGCTACCTCCCCTCCAGCGGACGTTGGAGGTTTTCACAACCTGATGGAACGGGCTTCCAAGAGGTTTGGTCTCCCAGTGACCACGGTTCAGTCCGAATGTTTCTTATATGATTTCAAGGAACCATTCAGGAAATCAGTACGTTCCATACCAATCATTGAACATGTTTGGTCTGAGGGCCTGAAGGCCATGCATAACCCGGGCACAGTCCTCCCGGTGCTACCAGGACTGGAGAAAAAGTACAAAGCACCAGATGGCAGTCCGGCGTGTCTGCTGGGTCAACCAAAACCGGACTCAGTCATTTCTCAGGCCGCCCAGAGCAAATCTAAAAATCCATCCACGCAGCTAACTACGCCACCAGATAAGGAGGGCAGGCGCCTTGACAATGTGGGTAAAAGATTCTCCGCAATGGCCAGTCTTCTTGTTAGGGCGGCTAATGCTTTGGCAATTCTGGGACGTTACGATCGCCAGATGTGGTGCGACCTTTCTCCGTTTGTGGAGGAATTACAGGATTCCTCTAAAGAAGTGAAGAAGATATTGCTAGAGGGTGAGCGGGCCTCTTCGGAGGTCATTGACTGTGCTATGGATATAGCAACCACAGCATTTCGAGCGCTAGCCGGTTCGGCTGTTCTCAGACGCCAAGAATGGTTAAGGGCCACATGGTTCAGACAGGAGGTGCAGAATAAAATTTTGGATCTGCCATACGACGGAGAAATGCTGTTTGGAAAACACGTTGATGACGCCCTACAGGGCATAAAAAAGGACACATACAGCCAAATCCTTAGGAACATTGCAATATCGCAAAGTACCCTTCAGAGGAGCAAGAGGTAGAGGATTCTCCACCTATAGAGGAGGCAATCAGAATCGCTACTCTTCCGGCTCACAATCTAGCCAGACATATAAACCTCAATACACTCAGAGGGGTTCTTTCTCTCGCCAACAGCCAAGAGGACGACAAGGGCAGCAAAGGAGAGACAACACCAGGAAACAATAGCGGCCAGGTGGCTCTTTCCACTGTTTCTGTTCCCTCATTAACACCAGTGGGGGGCAGGACTGCCCATTGCCTCAACAACTGGATGGTCATTACATCAGACCAGTGGGTCCTACAAATCATCAAAGAAGGACACACGTTGGAGTTTCAAGACCTTCCTCCAACAAGAGCTCCAGACGCCTTTCCTCCCAAACATCTCAAACTCCTTCGTCTCGAAGCCCACCAACTCTTCACTAAGGGGGCGGTAGAGCCTGTACCCCTCTCCCAGAAGGGGAAAGGATTCTATTCCAGATTTTTCCTGGTTCGGAAGACAAAGGACAAGTGGCGTCCAATTTTAGATCTACGGCAGCTCAACACTTATCTCGTCAAGTTGTCCTTAAGGATGGTCACTCTTCAGGACATCCTCCGCCTTCTCAATCCAGGGGTCTACATGGCGACCCTCGATTTGGAAGACGCTTACTTCCACGTTCCTATTCATCCAGCTCACAGGCAATATCTTCGATTTACAGTGGGCAAGAGCCACTTTCAATTCAAAGTACTGCCGTTTGGTCTCCGGTCCGCTCCGCGGATCTTTACAAAGGTTCTGGCTCCGGTAGCAGCCTTTCTCAGGAGACAGGCTATACAAGTCTTTCCATATCTGGACGATTGGCTGCTGAAAGCTCCGTCTTCCCAGGAAGCGTCCAGGGCAGTCACGTCCTGCAAAGAACTGTTCGAGCAACTAGGTCTTCGGCTCAACAGAGAAAAATCAGTTCTACGCCCCTCCAAGACAGCGAGGTTTCTAGGGGCCATCCTGGACACAGAGTGTTGCCTAGCCTTTCCTTCGGAGGAACGCCAAAGCAAGCTGATTTGTTCAGCCCGCCTTCTTCAAACTCGAAAGTCGCTGACCGTTAGCAAGTACAAATCGCTTCTCGGATCGATTTCATCCTGCATACCATTGGTTCCACACTGCAGGCTCAGGATGCGTCCACTGCAGGAACAGTTGGACAAACAATGGCGTCAGGTCACAGGCTCCTTCGACGACAGGATTGTCATTACCCCAGAAATGAGAAAGGCAAGCGGCTGGTGGTTGCTGAAAGACCATCTTTCTAGGGGTTTATCGTTCCAACTTCCACCATCTCCCATAGTTTTGACAACAGATGCTTCCATGGAGGGATGGGGAGCGGTCCTCCAGGAGCTGAAGGTCAGTGGCCATTGGAGTCCAGTCCAAGTCAAGTTCCACATCAACCTCCTGGAACCTCTCGCTATCCGTCTGGCTCTTCAAGCTTTTCTTCCGAGGATCCGCGACCGTGCAGTGCTGGTTCGTACAGACAACACCACAGCCATGCACTACATAAACAAGCAAGGCGGAACGAGATCCTCCACCCTCTCGAGGGAAGCCCAGACACTTTGGAATTGGGTAATCCAGAACAATATCACCCTTTCAGCGGAACATCTAGCGGGGACACTCAATGTCAGGGTGGACGCTTTGAGTCGCCAAAGGACTGTCTCACACGAGTGGGAACTGGACCAGACCATTCTGGAGGAACTCTTTGCACGATGGGGGACACCATCCATCGACCTGTTTGCAACTCCCCAGAACGCCAAATGCCAGTCCTTCGCAAGCAGGGTTCACCATCGGGAATCCTTGGGGAATGTGCTTTTGATTGCTTGGTCCGGCGCCTTTGTTTACGCCTTTCCTCCCATTCCGCTGATCCCGAGATTGATCAGCAAGCTCAAGGTGGAACCGTGCAGGATGATTCTGATCGCACCAGCATGGCCCAGACAGTTTTGGTACTCAGAACTTCTCCTCCTCTCCCAGGATCAGCCAGTTCTCCTGCATCCTGTTCCAACACTGTTGACAATGGCTCACGGACAGGTTCTACATCCGGACTTGAAGTCTCTGCGATTGACACCGTGGCTCCTGAGTTCCGAGAGTTCCAAGGTTTAAATCTCTCAGGAGAATGTAGGGACATTTTGGCCCAGGCCCGAGCGCCTAGTACCAACAAAACCTATCGGGCTAAGTGGAAAAGATTCTGTGTTTGGTGTCGGAAGGAAGGTCTACATCCATATACTTCTGCACCGCACCAACTCTTACCTTACATCCTTTCTCTGGCAAAATCTGGATTGGCTCCGTCTTCTGTAAAGGTACATCTAGCGGCCATTTCTAGATTCAGACGTTCATCATCAGGTCCTTCCCTGTGGTCGGCAAGGATTATCAAACAATTCCTGAAGGGTTTATTCAGGGTCTTTCCTCCAGTCCGGCCTCCACCACCAGCCTGGCATTTGAATTTAGTCTTGTCATATCTCATGAAAGCCCCTTTTGAGCCTATTCATAAGACTGACCTTAAGTTTCTCTTGTGGAAACTGGCTCTTCTCTTGGCCCTGACATCGGCTAGAAGAGTTAGTAAACTCCAGGCTTTCACAATTGAGGAACCTTTTCTACAGTTCAAGAATAATGTTCTCATCCTAAGATCAAATCCTAAATTTATCCCGAAGGTGCCCTCAGAATTTCATCTAAATGAGCCAGTGGTCTTAAAATCGTTCTTTCCACAACCTTCCACACCAGCGGAAAGAACTTTGCACTCTTTAGACATTCACAGATGCCTGAAATTCTACTTGGAGCGAACAAAACAGTTCAGAAAATCTTCACAGCTTTTTGTTTCATTCAGTGCTCCTCGCAAGGGGTGTCCAGTTTCTAAACCGTGTATTTCCCGCTGGATTTCCAGTGCTATACATTTTTCCCACCAGGCAGCTGGAAAACCACTTCAGCGAGCAGTTCGTGCTCACTCTACAAGATCAATGGCTTCATCGACGGCTCTATTCGCAGGTGTCCCAATCAAGGACATTTGTAGAGCGGCGACATGGAGCAGTGTCCACACCTTCACTCGCCACTACTGCTTGGATTCTTCTGTGAAAGAGGATGCGGCAGTGGGCCAGGCGGTTTTGAGGAACCTTTTCCAATAAGTCGGTGAGCTTTCCTTACTATCCCGCCTTCCTGTTTGCATATTTTGTATTACTTGTTATTATTGTGCTTTATGATTCTAATGTGTATCTGGTTTTCTTATCAGAAGTATGCGTGACATTTTCAGGTACACAAATTACAAAATATGCTTTTTCTATTTACTGCTGGTTATTCTGATACAAAGCATGGGAATCTATGAAAGTTCCAATACTGGGGCAAGAAAACAAGTTACTTACCTGTAACTTTGGTTCCCCAGTATTGGTAACTTTCATAGATTCCCATGCGCCCACCCGCCTCCCCTGGGAAAGCTCAATCTTATTGTCTTGTGAGATAGCTGTTCACAACGGCTATGAAAATCTGAGGCTCTGAGCTTCTCTCAGGAAGGTTCTATGGGGTGAGGCTGCTCTGATTGGCTACTGCAAAAGTTTGGTCTCTTTTACAAAAAGAGGTGGATAAGCTACAAAATGAGATGAGGACTAGGCCTATTTTTTCACTTTGTGCTTACTACTAAGGTATTTTCTATTTACCGAGGCTCCCATTCCGACGACGGGGAATGATACAAAGCATGGGAATCTATGAAAGTTACCAATACTGGGGAACTAAAGTTACAGGTAAGTAACTTGTTTTCTTCTGCAGTAACCACAGCACCGAGACCCGCCCTCGTCGCTGCCACAGACGCCATCCACACACTCGTCGACCAATGCTACACCCAACCCACAGGAGTTCCCCAAGGATCGTCGCTCAGTCCTATGCTCTTCAACCTCAAGATGGCTCCACGCGCCGACATCATCAGACAGCATGGACTCAGCTTAGTATCCTACACAGACGACACCCTGCTCATCCTCTCCCTTAGGAACAACCCTAAAGACACCAGACTTAGCTTCCAGGAAGGAATGAAAGATGTTGCAGCTTGGATGAACAGTAGCTGTTTGTAGCTCAACTCTGAGAAGACAGAAGTCCTCATCCTTGTACCCACCCCCTCAGCCTGGAACAATGCTTGGTAGCCCACTGCCTTTGGCACCGCCACAGACCATGCCAGGAACCTTGGCTTCATACTCTACTAGTCTTTCACCATGCCCAGGCAGATGAACGCTGTCACCTCGACCTGTTTCCACACCCTCCGCATTCTTCGCAAGACTTTCAAGTGGATCCCACCGCAGCCAAAAAAGACTGCCATCCACGCACTCATAACTAGCAGACTGGACTACGGGAACGCCCTCTACACTGGAATAAACAAATCCCTGCTCAGCAATCTCCAGACTATCCAGAACACAGCGGCCAGACTTGTCCTCTGCATCTTAGGCATGAACACATCACCCAACACCTGCGAGACCTCCACTGGCTCCCTGTCAAAAGGAGAGTAACCTTCAAGCTACTCACCCACACCTACAAATCTCTCCACAACACCGGACCCAAATTCCTCAACGAAAGAATCTCCCATTTACCCAAAAGAAACCTCCCCTCTGTCGACCGTGCCCTAGCGGAAACCACATGCATCAGCTGAACCAGAGCGGGTGGAAGAACCTTCTACGTCTCAGCCAAGGCCTAGGAACAACTCCCGGTCAACATCGGACACTCCCCTACTCTGCACATCTTAGGAAGAGCCTCAACCTTTTCGGCCAACCCTGAGCTGCACCCCAAGCGCCTTGAGACCCTTTCGGGCGAGTAGCGCGCTTCACAATTTCCTGATAGGGTTCCTGCATTGTTCAATTAATCAATCTATCTGCAAATATACAAGGACAAAGTAGTTCTGAGAACTAATCCCTAGTTTCTACCCAAGATAATCCATGGGGGATGGATCACTTGTACCTGTATAACCAGGGTTAGTGGTTCTGTTCCGTCTTACTTTAAAAAAAAAAACATTCAATTACATAGGTCGATGGCGATATATCTTGGTTCTCCGCCTTACTTAGAAACATGACCGCATCATCATCGGGTTCTCTTTGTGTGCTTCTTCCACCTGGAGGGAACCACTGGTTATTTCAGTGACGAAAATGTGGAAGTGCTCAAGTGGGGTGAGTTTAAAAAGACGACCTCTTGCTACCTAAACTGTAACTGTGTTCCATTTGGAGCAGAGTAAAAAAATATGTAAACAGTGTTGTCCGTGGGTGGACAGGTTACTCGTCCTTCGTACTCATTTGGTCAACATGTTTCGGCCCCTTCGAGTGCCCTAAAGGTCTGGCGGCCTTCTGCAGGACCTTGAAAGGGTAAAAAAGGGTGTTGTCCCATTTTCAATTGGTCATAGGTCAATCAGTACATAGAGCTTCTGTGCCCCTGACCTGGGCGTTCTCAGAACACTGGCGGCAAAATTCAGACCAAAGTGACTGTCATCCACGACTTGTGCTTGCTCTGCATTCAGTGTTCCGCACAACACTGTTTTTATATTTTTTTCCTCTTCTCCAAACGGAATAAAGGTACAGTTTACATAGCAAGAAGGCCTTTGTGGGAGGCTCCCATACTGGAACCACGCCAGGGAGTTCTCCCTCTGTGTCAGTCGGGCCAGCAACCACGTGGGTCAGTTGGCTAGCAGTAAGGACAGTCCACCACCCTCTGGCAGCCGCTGCCTCCAAGCCTTGTTAGTCTGCCCTCAGACCATTCTAGGCACCCAGTGGGAGGAAGGATGCACTGCCTTGAGTGGCCCAACCACCGGTGTCCCAGCATTCCCAGGCATCCCAACTTACCTGTCCAACCGGTGGTCACCTCTAGAGGATCTGCGTCCCTGAGACTGAAGGCTGTGTTGTAACTGGAGAACCCCCAATGAAATCAACAGGGCACTCAACGCCAAAACCACACCCTGCCCCCAGCCGCCCCTGCGGGTGTTCTTTGGGTGCGAAGTCGGATTCCCCTTTGCCCTGAACCTAACACCAGGAGCTTTGCTCCCACAACCTTTTGGTCTGCTCGTGAGCAACCACCAACCAGAGGCCTCCTATCCCCTAATGGATAACATTGGGCCTCAGCACTCTGCACCCGGATGCCCTAGTGCCGCTGAGGGTGTTTCAAGAGTGTATCCTTGACCCTGGGGGAACCCTGGTTCTAGCCTCAGAATTTCAACTCACACAGACTTGTGCTTACCTGTAAACCGGTAACTCAGTTTCTTTCCTTAGGATTGCATTGGCTGCTTTTTCCTGAAAATTGGTCTAAACTGCAAATATCTAAAAACTGTTTTACTTACCTCTTCTCTAGGAAGTGTCCCAGTGTGATATCTAGGCATATCACACTGAATAGAAAAAGTAATCCATAAAGCAATCTGAAAAGTAATCTAACAGTACTTTTCACTGTCAGCTTGCTTGTATTGTTCAACTTGCCTTGAAAAGTATCACTTACACTTACCTGTGCCAGGCTCGCTTGGTTCTAGAAAATAAATATAACTAAGTAGTATTTGTTATACAAACAAATTTGTCTGAGTTCAGTCTTTGAGTGTGTGACATCATTTGCTGCCTGAGTGTGTACAAGAAATGCTTAACACTACCCTCTGATAAAGCCTTTCTGGTTGCCCACACTACCACAAATTGAGAGAAAGGTTATATCTACTTTTACCTCTGCCTAACTTTGGGGTTTCACTGGACTATATGCACATTATACCTCATTTTGGTATAGTATATACAGAGCCAGCTTCCAACATGTGTTCTTACTTTGGCACTATCTCATAAAAAATCTATAGTCCACTTGTTTCCGCTCCATCCCCTAACATTGAGCAGGGTGCCACCTTTGCAATGGTTATGTAGGAGGCATCCGAGGTTCCCAGCCCCCAGCTCCCCACTTTCTAGGTCAAAACTAACTTGCTAACTGATATTCTCCAACTAGTGTAGAGTAATATTGAGCCCTTGTTGTCTTTTAATGAGGCCTTCCCAGACACTCTTTTAGGAGCCTCGTTCATCCCTTGCTGTGGTCCCCCAGTAAATCGCCAGATTGTGCAGCGCCATGGCCTGCCCCGGTCAACCCTGCTTTTCTGACTGAACACTTTTCTCCCGAGAGCATAGTTGTGCAACCTTCGAGCATCAGGACGACCCGATGCCTTTCAGACTACTCCTCCGGATGGGGAATCTAAGAGGGTAGAGATAATTTGGAAAAGGGTATTTATTTCCTTCAACAAGGTTGGCACGCTGATGATTCAATGCCAACTGCCTTTTAGGCTGATCTTCCCATGCTCTATGGGACTCTGTAGCTCCGGTTCTTCTAGGATCCCGGGGAAGAGATTTTTTTTTTTTGGAGGGGGGTTATATAGCGCAAACTTGACCGAAGTTATCAGAGCGCTTTATATGAGCATCACTTGTGTTATAGACCGATACATTCATTGCTTATTAGGTGCGGTAAGATTACATGATTTGCCCAGAATCACAGGATGTTGAGCGACCCCGCTGAGACTCGAACCTGGTTCCCCCGCTCCGAGGTCTACCACACTAGCCGTTAGGCCACACCCTCTACCCATACTCATCCTGTACTGACACGAGCCATGCAGATGGGGGCCTCACTACCAAGTTTACTATCCTTTGTGGCCTTGATACTACAAGTTCCATTGGTCGAGCCATTAGCACCATCATCAGTCATCGCCACAGCTGGTTTAGATCTACGGGTTTCTCCAGCAATGTTCAGTTGTCCCTTATGGACATGCCCTTTGACTGTACTCCCCTTTTTGGGGACAAGTGGACTTTGCCCTGGAGCTTTACAAATAAACAGGGCCACAAAATACTCTGCCCTGCCAACGGCACCAACCTTTTCGACCCTTCCGTGGATCTGGCAGGGGTATCTCAACCAGTCAAGTACTTCAGCCTCATCAGAGATCCTAGCTCTTTCATGACAAACCGTGACACCCATCAATCCTGTGGTCGGTGATAGCATGCCAGTCTAACCACACAACTAAACTAGTCAAACCTTTGTAGTGTGCCTTTAGAGGAGCACAGCCACCCGGTTGGAGGCAGTGTGCAGCACTTTTTATAAGGCTAGCAGCAAATGGCAGCCCCTGGGTTACACCCCCATTTTGGGTGGGAAATCTTAACAGGTGTGCCCACCTCTATCAACTCCACCCATAAGGTGGGGGAGGCGGCGAGATAAAGCACATCTTTTAGTCCCTGCCATCTTAAAGATAGGGGGGACGCCTCCAATCAGGGTTAGGTCTATGGCCCCCCTCCCACAGGAGGGTGCCATATTAGAGGGTGCAGTCACCCCAGGTAAGGTGCCCATTGGCCCTACCTGCTACTCTCCTGACCCGCCTCCTAAATATAGTATTTAGGTGGCTCCTCCAGACCTAGAAACTATATCTGCGACGACTTAAGTAGTAAAATGGCCCTTCAGAGAAGACTGACGACTACTGCCTTGGCCCCAGCCCTGACGGCCTGTCTTCAGCTTCTGCGAACCTGCAACCAGTTTTGCAGCCAGCAAACTCTGAAAACCCTGGGAGGACTGCTGCCTTTGAAAAAGACTCAAATCTCCAGGGGACAGCGGGCCTCTCCAAGAAGAAACTAGATCAAGATACCTCGGTTCAAGGCTGATCAGTCTCCTGTCCACACTGCACCCATTTCCCATAGCCAGAGTCGCTCACCTGTGCAGTGAAATTTCCCCAGCGATCCTGATATCCACAGTGGTGCCTGCAGTGTGAATCCAGAGGCTCCCCCCACATCGACTTGCTCTGGTAGGAAGACTCCGACGTCGAAATGTACCCCTGCACCTGAAGCCCATGCGCCTTTGTGAGCTGATCCTCCGGTGTATATACGACACCCTACACCTCTACTTACCTTCGCTGTTGTTGGTCTCCCTCCTGCAACCTTCAGTGCTACGCCTGCAACATGTTTGCCCAAAGAAGAATCCCAGTTGAAAAGGATTGAAGTGCCTGGTGTCGAAATTTCACCCGTCCGACCCTGTGCCACTGGTGGTGTAGGTTTGGTGCTGCTTTGTGCCCCCCCAGCCCTCTCTGTACTTAACCTAAAACCCAAAACTTGGCCCCTGCAATAGATCTACTTAGCTGCAAGCCATCCTCAGTCTCCATTGAAAAGTATTGGGCACAAACTCGGATTTTGACCTCTGCACCCTTCCTCCCCTGTGCCGCTGGTGTTGCAGTTTTGTTACTCACCTGACCCTTGGCCCTTGCTGCTGTTTGGTTCTGAAGCCTGGGATTCTAAGTGTAATACTTGCCTATTTAACTGAAAAATTATTTTTCCCATAGGATAGCATTGAACTGTACTGAAAAGTTTTTAAGTGGCGATTTTGTTAAAGTGAAAAGTATTCCTAATTAAAAACATACTTACCTGATTGCGAAGACCTTGGTCTTAAGTTAAAACACAAAGTATATTTTTCTAAATTGGTCTGGATTTCCTTCTTGAGTTGTCCCCATTATTGATCACTCTGGTGCAATATGTCTTAAACTCTTCTGTGTTAGGGCGAAGGCTGCTCACCTACACTACCACTAATAGAGCACTTTGGGTTTTACATTGAGCCCTGTGCACTTTTGGGAAACCCCTGGACGCTGTGCACTGTATTACCACCTAGTGGCAATTTCCTATACATAGCCAACTACCTACAATAGTCATAAGCATTGAATAGTCCCGCCCATGTGCGGCGATCCCGGAGCACTTTTTCACTATATATCTTAAGTGTAAATGTTAGCCTTTCTTCGGTGAGGCCAGCAGAGTCACTTAAGAGAGAAACATATTAGGCAGCCCATGGAAGCAGGCTACAATGGCCACATTTTTATCTTGTACTAAAAAAGGGGCCAGAGAAAATATATATGCATTTAATTTCATTGTGTTTTGGTAAAAACAGCATATATGCCTTTCACAAACTCTTTTTCAGCTGATTATCTAAGAACCACAGCCTGATGGTTCCATCAGTTTTTAGCTGGAGGATGTACAATTAGACAGCCAGTATAATAGTATATTGTTGATTACATTCTACTGAACATTGGTGTAACCATATCTTGTTCCTCCCTCTCTAGGCAAAGCCTGATGATACAAATGTCCCATGCCAAGTAAATTCATTAAGCCAGCCTCCAGGGCAAACGTTTGGAGCAGGTATGTGGATTTTAAAAACTATACATAACATTGACACATTAATAAGTTAATTTTGCAGTTTGATGAAAAAAACAAAAAACTAAACCTAAGTATCACTTTAAAAATGTTGGTTTATTTTATTTAGTGAATGCAATGTTCGAGGCATGTGGGCTGCTGAATTCATATTTGTGCATAGATCGCCGCCTAGTGTTGGGTCCGGATGATTGCACATTGTTGTCCTGGAAGAGTCTTCGAAGTATCACAAGATAGGTGGCTCCTCCCCTGGACTACAGTGCGCATGGGCATCCTCTCCATCCTTAGATTGTTTTTTTCCGCCATTGGGTTCGGATGTACTTTCCTTTACTCGAAGTTCGGAATCAAAACTACACTTTCTAAAGGACAAAAGGCCTTCGGTATCGTCGGTATTGTCTCGAATCGGTGCCGACCGCTTCTTTACAAACTTAATTCACCTTGGGACGTCTAATCGGGCCGCGGGCCTTCTCGGCGCCACGCTACCAGTCGATGGAACGGAGCCCATTTAAAAGATGTCCTCTTTGTAACTCTAAATATCCACATATCGATAAACACCCAGTTTGTAACAAGTATCTCCTGAACAGAATGAATCAGACTGCCTATCCTGTGCTCAATTTCGATCAAAGAAAACACTTCGGACTCGACGGGCCGCTAGACTCATCATGCAGAAACAAGCGCCAGAGCCAGATAATATCTTCGGCGACGAAGAAGATCTTTGTCGAGGACGAAGAATACGAAGAACTGTCGGATCAAGCGTCGGAGCATGACTCCAACTACTACGTTGAAGACTAAGAAGACATCTTCGCGGTAGGGGACGACGAACAAGGGATGGGAGCCGTAGAGGACGACTCCAGTGATGAACCAGGCTCAACCGTGAGTACGGGGCCCATACCTTTACCTCCATGGTTCCACAGGCTCAAGTCGAGGCATCACCACAAGGCCTTAGCCAAGATCTCGAAAGACATTCTATAGCCCCGCAATACAGCCCGGCTAAGAATATTCACAAAGAGCCATCGGATCAACGTAGGTTGGTGATATCGAAACGAACACAAAACGAAACCGAAACTGATAGACTACACGGTCTTCGGACCACACTACGTCGATCCATCGGAGTCGACACCAAAGAAACTCGTCGACAATACAGTCTTCGGGCCGAACTATATCGATCCATCGGCGTCGAATACAAGGGTCGTCGAGCCGAAAACCAGCGGCCCTATATCAACTCCGAAACAAAACGGCGTCAAACCGAAAACATTGGCGTTGACGGCCGACAACACAAAAAAGAGACTCGACCCAAAGAAGGTTGTCGAACCCAAATTCAAAGGCGACAAACCATTGGCTCCAACAAAGAAAACAATCGACAATCGAGCTCAACAAAATCGACCCGAAAAGGCCATCGAGCCAACACCAAAGGGCGTCGATCCGAAGCCATCGGTTCCAAAATCGACACAAGGACACAAGCCCATAATCGAACAGAAAAAAACGGTCGACACAGGGAAAACTTCGGCTCCAAAGACACAAGCACTACAGAAACAAACTGTAGCGCCACAAAAGAATATCGGACCGATTAAGTTTGGCCTCCCACCTTCCTCAAAAACAAAGACGGGCGACCCAAAAACCGGCATCGAACCAAAACAAACTAAACAAAAGTCATTGGCTAAAACAACCACAACTGCTGAACAGGAAGTCCTACATCCAGACCCTGAATCAGTTGAAAAGTTTATATTGATCCAAACTCTGGGAAAGTCACTCTCTACAAGAGGAAAATAAGACCAGAGACTGTGAAAGAGACTTGCACTATACCACTCAAAAAGAAAAGGGACAGTTCTACCTCACCTATTGTATTTGATACTATTCAGCCAACTAGGACTAACCAATACTCATATACACCCACACACTCCGATGGAGAGGTGGATGAGGAATATGATCAGGAATACAGCTACCCAGTAGACACTGACCAAGACAGTTACACTCAACCATGGGCTGACCCAGTACATCCAGGTGACTCTCAGCCCATTCCTGACACACCTGCATACCCTGCTAGACCTTCTCCTACAGAGGACACAACTGCTTTTAATTAATTAATCGAAAGGGCAGCCCCCCATCACAATGTGGACATGCATGCAGACCCTGTGGAGGAAGATTTCCTCTTTGACACTTTTGCCACATCAGAAAGAACGGTTAAAACACTACCTATGTTGAAAGGGGTACTTAAACATGCAGGAGACATATTTAAAGATACCACTAGGGCAAGGGTCATTAACGCAAGAATAGAGAGAAAATACAGGTCAGCGCCACTAGACCCTACATATATTAAGGGACAACTGCCTTTAGATTCTTTAGTGGTGGCAAATGCACGTAAACGTGCAAACTCTCAAACTACTGGGGAAGCTCCACCTCCTGACAAAGAATCAAAAATCTTTGAGGCTGCGGGAAAAAGGGTAGCCGCACAGGCGGCTAACATATGGAGAATATCTAACACACAAGCCCTGTTAGCTAGGTATCACAGGGCACACTATGATACCTTAGAAACACTTCTCCAGCATTTACCTGATGCTTACCAAGAGCAGGCTGAACAATTAGTACAGGAGGGAAAGCCAATCTCTAACGCCTCCATTAAATGTGCCTTAGATGTAGCAGATACAGCTGCCAGGTCTATTAACACAAGTGTTATGATCAGGAGACATGCGTGGCTAAGCATTTCTGGTTTTAAAAGCGAAGTCCAGTCCACTTTGTTAAACCAGCCAGTCAACCTGGACTACTTATTTGGTCCAGGAGCAGATACAATACTGGACAAAATGAAAAAAGACACAGACTGCTAAGTCTATGGGAGCCCTACAGTCACAACAACATAGGGGCTCCTTTCGTCGCTCAAGTTACAGGGGGGCTGCAAGAGCCAACTCATCACAGCAGACCACAAGCTACTAGGGAAACACACAAACCACCTACAATAAGAACAATAGAGGTGGATATCGAGGCAATAACAAAGGCAGAAGACGAGGAAACAACACCACCAGATCCTCTGCCAATACTAAGCCGTGACTCCTTAGTGCTACCCCCAGGCCATATAATACCGGTCGGGGTGGGGTACAACAATTCCTACCAGTCTGGGAAAACAACACTACAGACAAGTGGGTAAGGCAAATTATCCAAAATGGCTATTGCCTAGAGCTAACCTCCACACCACCCAACATCCCTCCAAAAAACCGTCCTATGTCTGTAGAACACCTCAACTTATTGCAGCAAGAAGTCATCAGCATGCTGCAAAAAGGGGCCATAGAACTAGTACCATTAGAACATCAAGGTACAGTATATTCACTATACTTCCTCATCCCCAAAAAGGACGGGTCTCTCAGACCAATATTGGACCTCAGACCCCTAAATCATTACATCTTATCAGAACATTTTCATATGCTCACTCTACAACCGGTATTACCACTGTTGCAGCAAGGAGACTTCCTCGCAACATTAGATCTCAAAGATGCATATTTCCATATCCCGATACATCCAGCTCACAGGATGTATCTCAGGTTCACGCTATTAAATCAACATTACCAGTTCAAAGTCCTTCCATTTTGGGTAACAACAGCTCCAAGGGTGTTCACAAAATGCCTAGCGACAGTGGCTGCACATTTAAGAAGACAACATATTCACGTCTAGGTACGGGTAGACGTGAATATGTAACAACAGCTCCAAGGGTGTTCACAAAATGCCTAGCGACAGTGGCTGCACATTTAAGAAGACAACATATTCACGTCTACCCGTACCTAGACGACTGGCTAATACAAGCACAGTCAGCCCAGCAATGTGCCAGCCACATGTCCAAAACAATTCACCAACTGCACAGCCTAGGCTTCACGTTAAACTACCAAAAATCTCACCTTCAGCCATCCCATGTACAGCAGTACCTGGGAGCAACAATAAATACTCTGACAGCAAAGGCATACCCAAACGCTGCAAGAATAAACAGTATGCAGCTACTCATCAAAAAGTTCAAGCCCCAGCACTCGCTCTCTGCTCGAGTGTTTATGCAACTCATAGGCATGATGGCCTCCTGCATCTTCATAGTCCCTCATGCCAGACTACACATGCGTCCGTTACAGGAGTGCTTAGCACGGCAGTGGAACCAGACTCAAGGACAATTGAAAGACCTAGTGTTGGTAACCAGTCATGCATACAACTCTCTGCATTGGTGGAATCCAGAAAACCTTTGCAAGGTACGACTGTTCCAAGAGCCTGTACCACAAATAGTGATGACAACGGACGCATCCCTGATAGGATGGGAGCCCATGTCCTTCAGTACACAGTGCAAGGCCTATGTACAGCACAACAAAGAAAATGCACATCAACTTGCCTGAAATGATGGCAATTTTTCTGTCAATGAAAGCGTTCAAAGTACATTTATGCAACAACGCTGTGTTGATCCGGACGGACAACATGACAGCAATGTACTACATACAGAAACAGGAAGGAACACACTCTCCACAGCTATCACATCTAGCACAAAGCATGTGGTCCACTTCCATTCAAAGAAACATTTTTCTCATGGCGGAACACCTCCCAGGCAAGGACAACCAAATAGCGGATCTGCTCAGCAGACACAGCCAACAACTGCACAAGTGGGAGATTCACCCCACAGTGCTCCAACCATACTTCCAACAGTGGGGACAACCAGAGATAGACCTGTTCGCCACAAAAGAAAACGCAAAATGCCAGTACTTTCCGCCAGGTTCCCACATCCGCAGTCGCAGGGCAATGCGATATGGATGGACTGGTCAGGCAGATTTGCGTACGCTTTCCCCCCAGCACCGTTAATACCGCTAGTGGCACGCAAACTACGCCAGCATTCTCTAACCCTGATCCTGGTTGCTCCAACATGAGCGACGCAACCATGGTACACAACGTTCCTAGAACTTTCCGTGGTGCCTCATCAAAGGCTGCGGCTAACACCCACTCTACTCACTCAGAGCCATAGAGACATACAGCACCTAGATCCGCAACAACTGAACCTTGCAATCTGGCTCCTGAAGTCTTAGAGTTTGGGTACCTAAACTTACCTCCTGACTGTATGAACATTATCAAAGAGGCAAGAAAACCTACAACCAGAGCTTGTTACGCTGCAAAGTGGAAGCGTTTTGTCATTTACTGCAATAACAATGATATAAACCCACTAGATGCTTCAACGCAAAATATCATTTGCCATCTTTTGCACCTACATCGTTGCAATTTAGCCTATTCATCTATAAGAATGCATTTAGCTGCCATTGCAGCTTATCTTCAGAACTACAGCATCTTTCGCTATTCAGAGTACCTGCTATTAAGGCATTCATGGAGGGACTCAAAAGAATAATTCCCCCAAAATACCCACCTTCACCTGTCTGGAACCTAAACGTTGTTTTAACCAGACTAATGGGACCACCATTTGAGCCATTGCATTCATGTGATTTACAATTTATAACATGGAAAGTGGCATTTCTAGTAGCAATTACTTCACTAAGAAGAGTTAGCGAGCTACAAGCCTTAACTATTCAAGAGCCATTTATCCAAATACATGCAAATAGGGTAGTTCTTAGAACAAACCCTAAATTCATGCCCAAGGTGGGATCCCATTTTCATATCAATCAAACAATAGAACTGCCAGTGTTCTTTCCAAATCCACAGTCAGTACCTGAAAGGGCTCTACACACACTAGATGTCAAAAGAGCACTTATATACTACATTGATAGAACTAAGGATTTTCGAAAGACTAAACAATTGTTTGTTGCCTTCTCACCACAACACAAAGGCAACCCTATTTCAAAATCTGGGTTAGTCAGATGGATAGTTAAGTGCATCCAAATATGTTACATTAAAGCAAAACGCACCTTAACAATTCCCCCAAGAGCGCATTCTACACGCAAACTAGGGGCATCCATGGCTTTCCTAGGAAACATTCCTCTAGAGGAAATATGTAGAGCAGCCACATGGGCCACAATACATACTTTCACAAAACACTATTGTGTAGATGTACATTCAAAACAGCAAGCAGCTGTAGGACAGGCTGTTCTAAAAACTCTTTTTCAGACTGCTGCAGCTGGCACAGGTAGCCACCGCTAAGGGAGAGACTACTATACATTCTATGCACAGATATGAATTCAGCAGCCCACATGCCTCGAACGGAATATGCTACTTACCAGTATGCATCTGTTCTTGGCATGTAGGGCTGCTGACATTCATATCGCCCACCCTCCTCCCCGGTGCCTGTCGCAGCTGTAGCATTCATTATTACTTTCTTGCAAGGACATCTCTTACTGTACCATACTCCATCTCTGCCACAATGGCGAAAAACAATCTAAGGATGGAGAGGATGCCCATGCGCACTGTAGTCCAGGGGAGGAGCCACCTATCTCGTGATACTTCGAAGACTCTTTCAGGACAACAATGTGCAATCATCCGGACCCAACACTAGGCGGCGATCTATGCACAGATATGAATGTCAGCAGCCCTACATGCCAAGAACAGATGCATACTGGTAAGTAGCATATTCCTTTTATAGCTTGGAAATCAAGCTGCCAACACAGTCCGTTATGTTGCACTGGAAAATATTACTGATAAGTAAGCACTCAAATCGCAACATACACTGGATCTTTGTCTACTAGTACAGCGCATCTTAGTCTTTATATTGTTTCCACTTCTCTTTAGTAAGCGGGCTAGAAAAAACTAACCTAATGGAACAAACTGCTACCTTTGTAAAGGCACAATTTTATTTATAAATGTGGTAACACTGACTTTAAATAGGCTGCAATTATGTTTTACCATTTATTTTGATGGTTTTACATGTGGTAAAAAAGTGTTCTTTGAGCAGCACTTGGGTGGGACTAATCTAATGCTTTTAATTTCAGAGATGAATTCTGCAATGCAGAATTCCTCTTGTTTTTCTTACTTTGCGTGTCTTTATGCAAAGTAGTCCTCAATTCTCGATCATCTACTCTTTTTTGTGTTCACATGCTTGAATAATTCTCTGTCATAGAGTTGGAGTTCCACAGTGTTTTCCAATATCAGTAAATAAGAGTAACGTGTGAAATGCTATACAGCAATGTGTTTAGTAGCAAATGTAATTGAAAAGCATCAAAACTTCATCCAAAGAGATTCACCTACTCCTATATTTGCGCAGGGGGTGTGCAGTCTAGACTTTAGATGCTTTTCAAATAGGTGATTCTTATTAAACAAAGTGCTGTAGAGCCTTTCAGGTATCTTAATAATATGTTTGCAGCATGTGTAGATGTAGATGTTGTGCATACTCCTGCCATTAGTTTTGGGCTTCTAACGTTACAAGTTGTATTTTTTCGACGATGGTGTGTTAGTATCCAGATGTCTTCTGATGCCCCCATGCAATGCACAAGGACAGATTGCCCTCCGATTGTATTTTTCAGTTATTGGAATCAGACATGTTTTGTTACTGCTGTGCATTGGGTCACCATTTTTGCACTGGCCACAGAACTTCCAGAATCTAAAATTCCTGCCACAACTGCAATGTCCTCGAAACCAAGTGCTCTGAGGTCTAGGTTGTTGAGCTTTTTGGGGGATGGGGTCAAGGGTTGTAGGGAAATACACCTTTTAACTTGTGCCTTTTTTGCAGTAGCTAGTTTCTGTGGTCAAGCCAGCGTTGGATATTTAGCCTGGTCTTTCCATGGACCCCAAAGTGACAGTGCGCCAGTGAGAGTGGTGATGGCGAACCCTGCCCCCCACTGGCGTCAGATGGGCCGAAAAGCACGAACTAGGAGGGTTTAGAGGCGGATGCTGCGGGGGAGGGTGTGGACTGGCCTCGCCGTTGTCCCCGACTGCCTCCACGGCGATTTCCACGGCCGCCACCGCGCTGGATGTTAGCCTGTGGCGTGTGGCTGGCGGCACGTGTGGGGGCGCCCCTTCCTTGGTTCTGTTTCAGATCCAGAATCACAGGAGCCATTCCAGAGGTCAGTCTTCGTCTCGTCAAAGTCGTCTGGTAAGTTGAAGGAGAAGCACAAGAAATCTTTGCAGGATTTGGCCCTTTCCAAACACTAACGTTCCCCTGAGAAGGCAAGGAGCAGCACATACATGTCAGTCTCGCTCCGAAAGTCGATTGACCCGGGAACCTATTCTGCAACTTATCGTGGTACACCAGAGTTTCCTGCGCCGTCCGTCACTCAAACAGATTGTAGAGTTCTGCCAAGCACTGCTCTGACTGTTTGGATCCTTGCCATATACCTCTGCCATGACTTCAAGCCGCATGGAGCCTAGAGGTTCTCCATCTGGAATACCACCTGCATGTTTACCCTTCGCTCCAGATGGACCTCCCTCACCCACATTCCAGGACAACTCTGCAGTTCTGATTGTGCGTCTGGCGCCACATTCTATGCTGGTTCCCAGTACTGCAACACTAATGCAATCTCCATAGATGCCCTAAGACAAGATACCTATTGTCCGGTCTGACTTTGCACCAGTTCGACCGCGAGAGACCTCTATAGAGGCCGCATTAGAGGCAGCACTTCTTCCACTCTGTGCCGCCCCCACAAGGGAGTACCCACATCCTGCATTCCCAGTTCGGCATGGATTCAGACAATGACTATGATGCATGCGATGAGACTGGCCAGCCATACCACGAAGAGAATTGGTAAGATGACCTACAGGAAGTTAGTGGCTTTGATAATCTTAGTTCAGGATTTCTGTGAGATCGACTCTGAGGCTGTTGGGTCTGATAACTTTCTGCATACTGCTGGGCAAACAGGCCAGGTGGTATATGTGGGTTCTGCTGTGAATTATCAGTGGGCCCAGCATCAGTGGGACCTCTCTGACCTTGTCTAGGTTCTAGAAGGGACTGAAAGATCTGCTGAGGTGGTTACTTGGTACAAAAGGGGGTGGTGATGGACGGTGGTTACTTGAGCAGATCCCTTTCCCCATCCCCCTTCAGCTGAAAGTGGTGTCCGATGCATCATTTCTGCGTTAGGGCTGTCACCTGGGAGAGGTGAACATCAGAGTCCTCTGGTCTCCGGAGGAGTCCTGGCTTCGTATGAATCGTCTGGAGCTGACGATCAGTTTAGTGTTATAAGCCTACCTTTAATCCATCAAATTCAGTCTGGTGCAGGTGCTTATGGACCACACCTCCGCCATGTGGTATTGAAACAAGCTAGTCAGTGTGGGGTCCTGGACCATGTGTCAGAAGGTCCTATGCCTCTAGAAATGTCTAGTCCACCAGGGACGTTTCCTGGTGGGAATCACTTGGCAGGACCATTGAATGCCAGGGCAAACAAGCTCAGCTGTTGGCACCTAATGCATCACGAGTGGCCGTTACACCCAAGGTGCTCTAGGTCACTTCTACGAATGGGGAGAACCTTTGCTCTATCTGTTAACCACCACTAAGAATATGAAATGTCTGCACTTCTTAGCGTTTGTATTCCCAAGGTGCCCCTTGCTTGGAGATACGTTCCGCGTCGAGTGGATATCTGACTCCTGTATACCTTTCTACTAATACCACTCCTGCCCCTAGTTCTTAAAAAGATCAGGATCAACCAATTCCAAGTGGTCTGGCTTGGGCACGGAGGGTATGGTATCCAGAACCCTTGGGCATCCTCCGGTCTTCCTGAGTTCTGAACCCGGGGTAGGAAAGTGCCCTTTTTTGCATGGTTACCCCCAACGTTTTGCCTGACATCTGATGCAACCTGACTTGATGTGCCCTGTGCCTCTGCCAATTTGGTTCCCAGGGCCTCTAAGGCCTGCAGCACCTTTTGTGCCACCGTTAGAAGCCCTGTACCTAAACACCCTCATACTGCCGTTGCTGGCTGTGTGTTTTGGTGCAAAGAAAAGTGAAGTCGACATGGCCCACATCCCTGTTTGCCGTGCCTGCAAACCACTGCCTGAGGCCTAGGTAAGCTATCCCTCTATCAGGGGTCACTAACTTTCAGGTCAGGGTACAGTGGCATGAACTCTGTACCCCTACAGTGGCGAAGTCTATTCTTAGACATTGTAAGTGTAGTAAAGCCATAAAGAGTATATAGTCTGGAGGTTGTTCATTACAAACCCCACAGTTCCATAAAGGTTTTACTAAAACTTGGGAAGTTTGGTACATTAAACCCACACTGATTCCAGTGTGGAATTTAATGTAAAATGCACTCAGAGGGCATCTTAGAGATGCCCCCTGAACGACGACCAGCCCTGCCGATTGGCTGCCCGCCATTTGCCACCACCAGACAGGTTTCTGGACCCCTGGTTAGAGAACCTCCGCTCTCTGGGTCCAGAAACAAAGCCCATCCTAGGCTGAGATGTCATGCCTCCTCCCCCAGAATGAGGTGGGTCCATGAAGGGGAAGCTTCAAAGGTCTATCGCCTTTGTAAGCTGTCCCAGCCTTTTGCTACCCCCCCCCCCCCCCCCCACACTTTGGGCGGGAAATCCAAGCAAATAGGAGAGGTGTGCCTACCCTTGCCAACCCCATCCCTCAGGTGGGGGAGATGAGGTGAAGCACACTCCTCAGACCCCTCCATCTTGAAGATGAGGGGGCCCCGCCAATTAAGGAGAGGCTGATGCACCCTCCCACTGAAGAGTGGCATCATAGGGGGTGCACCCACCCCAAGGAAGGGACTCATTGGTCCCGACCTGCACACCCCTTTAACGCCCCTAAATTTAGTATTTAGGGGCAACCCTGAACCATGTCTCCTCAGATTAGAGGAAGAAAGAAGGACCGAAAAGCTGTGCTGACCCAGGAAGAAGACACCTACTGCTTTGGCCCGCCTGTCCTGCCTTCATCCTGCGTACAGCGAGAATCAGGGTAGTCCAGCAGCCAGCAACCCCCAGATCCCAGGAGACCTGCTCTGCACTCATCTAACTGTCTCCGTCTTCTGGGAGCACAGGATTTGCTCAAAGCAAGACTCACCCACAGAATCTGGATCCAGGCGGCTCCATGAATCTGAATCGCTCTGCGCCCAACACCTGTAGCCCGAGTTAGTGGCCCAACACCACAAGGTGAAATCCCCTGCGATCCTGCCCTGGGATCCGGTGGTCCCCGACCTGCCTCAAGCTGATGCCTGCAGCCTCAACCTGAAGGGTTCCCCCGAGTGCGACAGGAGCTGGTAAGAAGCCCCGAAGCCAAAAGACACCCCTGCACCCAACAGCCTTGGGTGGCTCAACCGATGGTGTCTGAGCATCCCCAAAGAATCCAACTTACCTCTATAGCCGGTCACCTTCAGGAAGTCTCTGCCCGAGCCTGCAGCATCTTTGCCGAACCGAAGGTCCCCATTGAATTTCACAGGGTCCTTGACGTCTGCTTGGCACACTACACCTGGCCTCCCCTGTGCTGCTGGTGCAGCTCTAGTGCTTTTTGTTGGCCCCTACAGTACTGACCATAACTCCAGAAGCTTGGCTCCCTCACTGGAGTGGCCTGCTCATAAGCAGTCCATAGCTGAAGGCCCCCTTGGGCCCCTGCACTCTGCTGCTGCCGCCAAAGTGCCGCTGGTGGTGCAACTTGAGTGCCTACCTAGACCTTGGAGATCCTTGGTCCTAACCCCTGAAACTCCTACTCTTAAGACGTTTATATACCTGTGAAACAGATATCCATTTATTAGGTCTCGGCCTCCATAGGCTGCGCTTTGCCAGTCTCGCCGGCGAGATCTTATGTTTCTCAGTGTGGGGCTTGAACCCGCCCCTCTTCTCCATTGGCTGGCTTCCTAAACGGAGGCCAGCCATTGAAGGAGATGGACGTCTGTCCATTTAAGCCCCGTCTTTTTGGGATTCAGTGTGTTTTTTTAGTTTCTTTCCTCTTCCCATTGGCTGGAATTTTACATTCCAGCCAATGGGAAGAGGAGAGAAAGAAAAACACGCCCCCGAATCCGAAAATGACGGGGCATTTCTCTGAGGCATTTCTTCTTGTCCTCCGAGAAAGATGGTTGGTGTTATGGCGTGGTCCGCTTTCCAACCCACGAAGCGCCCGGCGCTTGAAGTCAGGAGAAAGAGGCAAAATATGCAAAGGAAGAATGAACCCTGCAGCTTTGTTGTTACCAGATGGCACTGTCGAGTCCAAACATCCACCGACCCTAGACACCTCAACACAAATACACAACCTGTGTGCAGCCCTTCCACCCATGCAATGCTGGCGATGCACCTCGTGCTCATGCACCCCCCCCGCTCTATTAGCGTAGTAGGGACATTCACAGACTACACCCTTCACCATTCTTGTCTGTGGCTTCTAATTCCGCCCACACCGAACAGATATGCTCCAACCCTTTGTACCCTCGCCACGGGATCAGCAACCCTTCCCACTGCCTCCTCTTTCAAACACACCCAAGAGCCCCCCCACCATCTCTCAATGGTCCGCACCTTCCAGAAGCCTTTGAATGATGGAGTCTATATTCAGGTTGTCGCTCTCGCCCTTACCCTCCGTATGCGTGTGCGCTTTCGATTCCTTCGATGTGATGTCGGCTCTTTTGTAAACTATCACCCGCAGTACTTACCGCGCGGCCTTTGCAACCATGTATCTTGTGAATGGAACTGGGTGGCGCCGTTAGTGATTGGTCGAGTGTATAAAGAGGTGGGTTCCTTTCAAACTACAACTGTCTTGATTGGGTGCCCGAATACTTCGAATCAACCCACTGTACTTGGGAAAGGAACTCCTTCACACGCGATACCTTTATGAGCATGTCGAAAAGGGACAGGACAAGGACACTGAAGAAAGATGCAGGAAGTACAGGCTTATAGATAGATACAACCATTGGCAAAGTCGACAGGTCTCCCTTACGCTGTATTTTTGGATGGGGAATGTTTTTAAAACATTGCAGGAGCAGCGGTATAACATTGCTTAATGCCAAGAAAAAAGCGCTATGACGCTGCCAGTATTAACTGCCTCACGTTTTTTTGTTATTTTTTTAAGTCGAGCCTGGGCTGTGCGGCTCTGCTATGGATGGTGTATTGAAGTATAGACTTGAAGCCCCGCCCACTCTCCACCC
Source organism: Lissotriton vulgaris (assembly GCF_964263255.1). Classification (NCBI taxonomy): domain Eukaryota; kingdom Metazoa; phylum Chordata; class Amphibia; order Caudata; family Salamandridae; genus Lissotriton; species Lissotriton vulgaris. Next base: position 1,297,980,177 of record NC_141691.1, read on the forward strand.
ATGTCTGTCATAGCCCTTGGTGAAGGCTGGCTTCTGATTCGCTAATAGATTTGTTAGTGCTCAGGAGAGAACAGCGCGAGATCGGCAGACGCACCGGCTGGGCCTTCTCGGCTGCCTTAATTAGCGCCATTAATTATTTAAATTAATTGTGTCCCTGTTTATTCTTCTGTGACCACGGCATGCGAGCGCCCGTGCACGGCCAGGCCATTTAAATCTAAGTTTGACTCCGAGATCGCTTACCACGAAACTTGCAGTATTACCCTTTATTTATTTATCCGGTCCGCCCCACCACCCCTTCACAACACGCAGTGGGCCACACAACAGACGCCAACTAAATGAGCAAAGCATTAGCAAAGTCAATCGTTCTGTCTGTGGGGGGCTCTGTGTGTGTGGGGGGGGACTCTGTGTGTGTGGGGGGACTCTGTGTGTGTGGGGGGACTCTGTGTGTGTGGGGGGACTCTGTGTGTGTGGGGGGACTCTGTGTGTGTGGGGGGACTCTGTGTGTGTGGAGGGGGCTCTGTGTGTGTGGAGGGGGCTCTGTGTGTGTGTGGAGGGGGCTCTGTGTGTGTGTGGAGGGGGCTCTGTGTGTGTGGAGGGGGCTCTGTCTGTGTGGAGGGGGCTCTGTGTGTGTGGAGGGGGCTCTGTGTGTGGAGGGGGCTCTGTGTGTGGAGGGGGCTCTGTGTGTGGAGGGGGCTCTGTGTGTGTGGAGGGGGCTCTGTGTGTGTGGAGGGGGCTCTGTGTGTGTGGAGGGGGCTCTGTGTGTGTGGAGGGGGCTGTGTGTGTGTGGAGGGGGCTGTGTGTGTGTGGAGGGGGGCTATGTGTGTGTGGAGGGGGGCTATGTGTGTGTGGAGGGGGGCTATGTGTGTGTGGAGGGGGCTATGTGTGTGGGGGGGGCTCTGTGTGTGTGGGGGGGCTCTGTGTGTGTGGGGGGGCTCTGTGTGTGTGGGGGGGGCTCTGTGTGTGTGGGGGGGGGCTCTGTGTGTGTGGGGGGGGCTCTGTGTGTGTGTGGGGGGCTCTGTGTGTGTGGGGGGGCTCTGTGTGGGGGGGGCTCTGTGTGTGTGGGGGGGCTCTGTGTGTGTGGGGGGGGGCTCTGTGTGGGTGTGGGTGTGGGGGGGGGGGGCTCTGTGGGTGTGTGGGGGGGCTCTGTGTGTGTGTGTGGGGAGGCTCTGTGTGTGTGTGTGTGGGGGGGGCTCTGTGTGTGTGTGTGTGGGGGGGGGCTCTGTGTGTGTGTGTGTGTGTGTGTGGGGGGGCTCTGTGTGTGTGTGTGGGGGCTCTGTGTGTGTGGGGGGGCTCTGTGTATGTGAGGGGGGCTCTGTGTATGTGGGGGGGGCTCTGTGTATGTGAGGTAGGCTGTGTGTGTGGGGTGGGCTCTGTGTGGATAAGCCTAACTGCTCACCCAGACTACCACAATGAGCTGTTAGTACTTACCTAATTTATCATCTGCTATGCTTCTGGGGACTCTCTGGACTGGTCCACACTATACCTTACTTTCTTATAGTATATACAAAACCAGCTTCCTACACGTGCCTATTTGAATGAACATATCAGCAGATGAGTTATATTCTTGTTTCACATTTCTTTTGAACAATGTCCTGAAACTCTTTACTTGAAGGTTTTCCATGCAGACATCGTTTACTACTATTTTATGCTTATTTTAGGTAATTACATCTTATAATCTTATGCCGTCATCAGTGCTTCATCAGGTTCCATTTCACAATTTTAGATGTATGCTGTGGAAGTCTGGGAATCTTTATAGTGACAGTTGCTGATGTACTGGCGGCTGAAATGTTCAATAAAGGAGACTCACTTATTTACCCTTCATGCGTGGTCCTTTGTGTTGGCTCTGTTCACTTACTCTAGATGGTAACACAAGATTATATAAAGCTTAAATGACATTTGAAGCCTATTGTTAGACAAAGGTTGTTTTTTTTTAAAGATGTTATGTGTAAAATGCTTTTATTTATTCGCTCTGGCAGTAATTTGATATTTTATTATAAATTAATGAAAATTACAATATTTTTAATGGTGCAAAGCCTGAACAGTAAAATTGCCACTTAGGCCACAGTTCGCCGCATAATGAAGTTACCAGTCACCACTCTAAATTTGTGTTTTTTTAGGTATTGAAAGCCTAGTTTTAGGTCAGTGGGTTTAATTTAATTTCATGGGTATTGATAAGTTATTGTAAATGCCATTGTCACCGTATAGCTCAGGAGTGCTGGCGCACAGTAAGTGTTGTTTACCTTGCCTGACATCTGGCAGGCTGCCACAGCTTGACTAACATTTTGGTGATGAGACTGACCTACTGTGCCCAGAATAGAGGAATTTGACATATCTGACATTCTTATAAACATTTCAGGCTTGCTAGTCTGAACCTTGCTGGGGTGTTTTGGGAAACTCAAAAAACAAATGTGCGGAGGGTCAAGAGGGGAAATAATTTTACGACCTGTCAACTCATGCCCCTTACAACACATGAAAAACACAAAAAGAGAAGACCAGGTCAAGGTGGTGTGGTGTGGTGTCCTGAATGGTGTGCGGCAATCACACGGGCACATGTGTACTATTTTGATTTCAGTTTTCCCTCTTAGGGTAATTATCTACCACAGGTACCCAGAACTTTATACTGCATTAGAACTTGGCAGACAGTTTTTATCATCTAAAGGTCTCCTCCTTAGGGCACTATTCTACCATAAACCGATGGTGGTAGAGTGACGGAGGGAGCTCCCTGGCGGGTTAGATAGGAGTCTGTCACACTTCTATTGGGTTCAGCGTGTGTATAGCGATTTGGCTGGACACAGAAGGCGTGTGCGCTAACTGTGTCTTTTTCTTCTACACACCAGAGCGGGGCCTCTATTTCCCGAGCAGTTGCCGGGCGAGGTGAGGTCTTCACCCACACAAAGCTGGGTGAGTATCACCCTGAGGAAATGCCTCTTAGTGATGAAGCTAATATGCTTAAATGTTGGGCAGAACGCAAATTGTTCTTGCAGGTGTTCCCTGTCTTGGTGGTGTGTGTGGTGTTATACGGACTCATGGGTGTAAATGAATACAGTGTATTTTTCATTTTTCATTTTTTGCCAGGAAGAAAATCTTTTCCTGTGATCAGTGGACACTGGGGTTCCAAGTTGTGAGGGGGAGACATGATTTTCTTGAGTATATTACATGTTATTGTTACAACTCATTTTCTCCTACATGTGTATACACCCCCTCAACTGTGTTGCAGTAGCTTATCATACATATTTTTTCAAGGTCCTGATGAAAGCTGGAGCAATACTCCTGTTAGCTGAAACTAGTCGACCACTTGCACAGCGCCATAATGTAGTCTTACTCACCCACTACTAGGCGTGCTTTTAATCTTGACACCTAGACTCATTACTGATAGTAATTCCTCTAATCTAGGTAGCCAATTTTACTTTTTCATTTAGCACTGCATTTCTTTCCACAATTTTCTACATTATTCTTTGAGCACTACTGTGGCTATATTTGCCGCTCTCCACATATGCACCGCCATGTGATGGTCCAGGCGATGTTTGGAGCGACTACTAATCCCCATATGATGATATGCCGCCATAAGGGTGGTCTGATGGGACCTTTTTTTAGCCCAGTAAGACTCTTTACTCTTTTTCACACATGTGCCCGTGTGATTGCCGCACACCATTCAGGACACCACACCACCTTGACCTGGTCTTCTCTTTTTGTGTTTTTCATGTGTTTTGGGAAACTTCAGAGCAATAGTGGAGAGTGAGTGAAGGGAAGAGTGAAAAGAAAACGGTCTACAGAATGCCAAATAACCTTTATTCTGTGGTCTTTTGGGACAGGATTAAAAATGTTGAGGACTAGGGGTTATCAACAAATATACCCCTACAGAAACTTACTAGTATGCCCTTCAGAGAGAATCGTGTCCTGTACCTGGCTGCTTCTAAATCTTAAAATGCAGTTTACACTCGTCCAATCCTGCAAGCCCTCTAGGCACACCAGACCTATAACAGACCCCTTCCAGGCCCAACCTGCAGGGTGCTACTCTTCGGTCCTGGCTGTGACCCCCTTAAGTTGATGGATGGTTCTGGGCTTTAAATCCAAAATTATAGTCCCCCAGCAATGGTAACTTTACAGTGTTAGGGCAGACAGTCAAATTCAAAATATAAATCAAATTATTTACTCGAAAAATCTGATATGGTTAAAGTAAACAAGTGGAATACTAAAATAATACAGAAGTGAAAAATGTAAGCACTTGGGTGTAAAGTTGTTATATATAGTGAATGTATTGCTTCGAGTAAGAAAGAATGCACTCAAAATTCCACCGAATAGATGACAGGTTAGTAACAGCTGTGCTCAATGCTCACACGTAACAAAGGGATACTAGCAACAATTAATTGCTGCATTGGTTGACTAGTTAAGAGAATTAATTAATCCCTTGTATTCAAGAATGAGTATCTTTTTCTGAGACCAGGTTTCTGGTGAAGATCTTTCTTTATCAAAGTAATCAAGCTCTCCAGAATGATTACCATGAGTAACATTTTCTTCTTCCTCAAGGATCTACATTCCTCTCTTGCTTTTATTTTGTGATTAACATTTAATGCTATATGTTGCTTCATTGTTGTCACTGAAGATGAAATGTAATGAAGTGTAATACCGGTTTGTTTCAACAGGAGTTCATCCCTCTCCAGTTCAAAATCCACAGTCACCATTAGATGCTCAAAATAGATATTGGCCTCAAACCCAGTTTGCTACAGGAGCTAGCAACGCGAGTCCAGGATTATCTCAGCAGGCCACGTTTACTTCAGGAATGGATAATTGGGGTCGGCAAGCAACAGAACAAAACAATCTTCAACAAGTCCCTGGAGCGCCAATTAATGCTGCTCAGTTTTCATTAACGCCGGACAGATCACAAGACCCTTCAATGAGGTTTCAGACAAATGGAAGGTTTTCATCTGGTGGCTATGGAAATGAACACAGTCTATATAATCGAGGGCCTGTGCCTGGCAGCACTGCTGCTTGCCTCCCACGTTCAATTGATGATCGGAAACCTGAAATCTGGGATTACAAAAGTAACCCTACAACCTTTGGTGTAGATACAAGGAGCAGTGGAAGTTGGTTTGACGAGCAGACGAAGCGATCTAGCAGAGACTATGGTGCAAGGTATCAAACTGCTCCTGAAGCTTTTAGTGCAAGCCTGACCTCTAACTACTCTGGTAACACAAGTATGTTGCCAGGTACCCATGCTTTCCAGCCGGGAGTGAGATATGAGAAATGGGATTCTGAATCTAGAAGTACATACATAAGAGACTTACCAGAACGTACACCATTAGAGTTTTCTTCCCGCCGATTATCTGACTCGTATTCTGCAAGCATTGGTACAAGCATGTTGCCATCAAATTCTCTCTCAAGATCTCCCCCTCGCCTTTCAAATGTTTCCAGAACCAGAGATGCAGATATACCAGTACAAGGAGCAACAAATGTACTTGCTAATGATATTGTGAGTTTGATTAAAGGCAAAGATGTTAAAGCAGCATCTAAGATTCTAACTTCCCTTGCACCCACTCATCCTGCCCTAAAAAGTAAGTGTTATTTTGTGTTTCTTGATATTGTATAATGCTCCCTTTGTGGGTTATTTGGCATCATACTGCTTTTTTCTCTGCAGCCTTGATTTGTTCTGTAAAGGTTTCCTATTTTTATTTTTCCGGGGTGGGGTGGTGCCTTTTAGCCCTCTTCTGGTTGACAGGCAAATTGTATTCTAATGGCTGTAACAGGAACAAGTAGATGTACCATGATGACATTACTAGCTGGTTAAGTCTGCCACATACGTATCCTAGCGATTGGTAGTTCATGGTTGTGTAGACCTGTGCCCTGAGTTCCTTACGATATCTTGAAAGATACTTCTGAGCTGTCCAATTTGTGTCCTGGCATCTGGTTTTATCCTATTGACCTATTAAACTTCTACTTTAAGAATTCTTGATTTTGCAGCTGTACTTCGTAGGCTACTTATTCAGTCTGATGTATCAGTTTTCAAGTATCTAGAAGTCGAACCCGAAGTCTGAAGAAAAGTTAGTAAATGTTCCAGTTCAGCACACAGTTCTGGTTTGCCTAACATATGTGGAGTGTTCATACGTCACTTAAACTTGATTGTTTGAATGTGTATTACGTGAAGGCGTTTTGTATTACTTTACTGGAATTGTGTAGAGTTAAGATTAGTAAAAAGGCGGCAGCATCTGCCTATGCAGGTTATGATGAGGGTGCTATTTGCATTTTATATATGGGTGGATGCTGTATTTGCCTGGGTGTTTATAAGTTGGAAAGAGCCATAATAGAGTTCTGAAGTGGATGTTTTGGAAGTAGCTGTTCTCTTGACTTTTTGGATGGATAAGTGTTGTGATGTTGCATTTCGTGTTTAATGTGTTGGTGTAAAGTTGGTATGGTGTATTTTAAAGAGAAAGGTAAGGTGTTGCATTGGGTGTAGTATCCTGGTATTATATAGTTGGTAACTGAAGAGCAAGGGATTGCGTTCGTTTCTAGAGTGTACATAAAGGAGATTTAGTTTCCTAGGAGTGGATGTTCATCAAGATCTGTTGGAGATATGAATTGGTTTGGTGACGAGTTATATAGTGCTTGGGTATAGCATTCTGAAGATTGCATTGCCATGTGGTAATATGAATGTGTTTTTTGGTAGCTAGTGGGATGGATGACTACAATGTTATATTAAGTGTGCAGTGGTGTAACGGTTCATTGTGTATTGATGATGTGCTGGTAAAGGAGGTGGGCTTTGTAGCTGCCACGTGCATAAAGGCAACTTGGGCATCTGGATTTACTGTGCATGAGAGTTATTGTGCTGGTGAATAGGAGTTATGTTATTGGTGGGTTTGAGGTGTACGTTGTGGTATGCTGTGGCTTTGTATGGGTTGTAGTGCTGTGTGATAACTGTTTTCTTGTGAGTTGGAAGATGAGTTCAGGTTAGTTTGAACACGAGTGCTGTTTTTGGAGAGAGGCGCACGAGATGGTCATTGATGTAGTGAGTTGTAATTGGGATGGGTGAACAGAAGGCAACTATCAGATTAGGCAAAGAATGATGTGTGTTGAAATCTGTGTGTAAGATAGAGAGGGAAGAGAAGTTAAGCGTCTGTGTAAAGAGGAGGAGCACCAAGAGATTGTGGTGGGAAGAGGTTGGAGTATGCCAAGGAGGGAGAAACGTGGTAATGATGCGCTGTAGAGGAATAGGTGAATGTAGCAGAAGGACCTGTTTTGGGCTGTTTATGCACGAGGGGATGATTGATAGGTCAGTATCGAGGGAAGAGGTGGGTGCAGTAAGGGTGCTAAGAGGGGAAAGGAGGAAGGGGTCAAATGGTGCTGAAGGGGAGAGATGGGAACATTAGGGAGCGGCAACATCCGAAGACTGGGCAAGATGTTATGGAGAGCAGAGAGACCGTAGCATGAGGTATGATAGGTATAGAATGGCACATTGTGTGTATAGAGGAGTTGAGACCAGGTCAGTGTCTTTATTGTTAGATAAAAATAATTAAGATATGAGAGAAGATAAAGTGACAAGGGGAAACGGTGGGGAGAGGTAAACGGTGGGAGTTGCTGAGAAAGGGGTGATAAGGGAGTTAGGAAGAAGACAGAATAGGATTGATGGTGACGAGAAGACATAAAAAGTGATGGGGAAAGGAAACCGAGAGAAAAGTCCAGTGGAGAGATGAGATGGAAATATGCCAAAGGTATGGGAAAGAGAGAGTAGAGATGGAAATATGCTACTTGGACTCCAGATGCACAAAGCTCAGTGGTTCCATGTCCCACAGGCATCACTGAGAACAATTTCTCTTGATTCCTGTTATATTAATGTAGATTATGTATTCATTTATACATATTTTTATTCAAAGTTTTTACTTCATTGTGAACCCTTAATTTATAAACATTTCCACCTTAAATAGCTTTTACTCCATGTTAATGTGCCTGTATTTCTAACTTGTTTTTTTGCCCACTGTCATCTTAACTTTTGTCATTGTTAACATATTCACATTGTTTTAATTGACCCAAACTTCAGCCAATCGGAGACAAGACCCTGAACCACTTTGCCCCTGCAGAGCCACCATACTTAAGATTTCTAACCACACATCCTTTGTGAGGGCGTCTTCTTGAGCTCTGCTCAGTTGTTGCAATCTGTAAACTCTTGACCTTTGCCTTTTGTCTAGGAAGGGAACATGCTACTGCTACAGCCTTTTGAGAAACTGTACCTGATAGACATCTAGCCGCAGATTCCATACATTTGAATTTCCCAGACGTCGCACTGGATCCAGAAGATTTTTCTTCAAGCAATACCCCTGCGTGCCAGTAGGTGGTGTTGGTCTTTTCTGTGTGATAACGGTGGCGGCGTCTGCACCATAGGGACGTCCACGTCCCCTATATAGGCACCACCTTGGTGAACTAACATCTATTCTTTTTTTTTTTTTGCGCCAATCAATTGCTGATCCGTGAAAAAAGCTTCCCTCTGCCACTTTTTAATAATTTTTCAAACATTTTTTTGACTCCTTGGTGTGTAGGGCTTTTTTCCCCCTCATGTCTAGAAAGACTTCTGGGTTGAAGCCGTGCAGCGCATGTCAACGCACCATGTCGGAGACTGGCCTGCACCTGGTTTGCCTGTGGTGCCTGGAGCGTGACCACGACTCGAAGTCGTGCTCCAACTGCCGGCTTTGATGAAGCAGTCCCTAAAGCTACTTGCCTCTGGTCGTCATCACCACATCGAACGACTCCTCGTAGATTTTGGTCAAGGTCCTGATCGAGTGGAAGGTCTGGGTGCTGCTACATGAGTCCCATGTCCTCTTCATCCCACTCCAAATCATTGGGACACTCTGGTAAGAGTCACAAAAAGCCCAAGAATTCGAAGCATGCTTGCTTCGACTTCTTCCTGTCCTTTGACTTCTTTCCGTCCTTCGACTTCTCACCGCCCTTCGACTTCTCACCGCCCTTCGACTTCTCACCGCCCGTCGGCTGAGTCCCATAGAGGAGTCTTTGTGTTCTAGGCCTCGATCTTTGGAAACTACACCTGGTTCTGCTTCACGCCCTGAATGGCCCCGACATCCTGCTGAGCCGACCAACGCCACCTTCAGGCACGCAGGAATATTACTCGAGGAAAATTCTTCTGGATCCAGTCTGATGCCTGGGAAATTCAAAGGTAATGATTATGTGGTTAGATAATGGCTCTACCAGATAAGGCGTTACAGAAGATAAGTAACTGAGTTTTTTAAATTCTTTCAGTGCAACATATTAGCCCCTTGAGCGTGCATTTAACATGCGTGGAATTCCCCCGCGGTGCCGGCGAATGCCACGCTTGCGCGATTCAAACGGCCCTCGTCCGTCCGACGCACACGCCCACTGTGACGTCGGACGGCCGGGGGCTGTCCGATGCATGGAAAGGAAGGGATAATTCATGATGTATCGTTATTGCTATTTTATCGCATTGTTGGTTTTAATGTTTCATTTTATCCAATGGTTCGTTTTTACTGCCTTTGTATCTATTTGTTCATGTGCTATCACCTTCTACCACCATTTATCCTCTGAATCAGGCATGTTAATCTATAAAAGGTTCAATACTGTAGAAAAATTAGGTTACTTGTTCACTGTGGTTCTTCAGTATTGATATCCTTTATATATTCACATGGCCCCCCACCTCCCCATTTAGGGCTCTCCACTCTTAAACCTCATTTATGTGTCTATTCCCTTTTACACTTATGCTCGAAATGTGAGGTATGGTGGCTCTGCAGAGGAAGAGTGGTTCAGGGTCTTGTCTGTGATTGGCTGAATTTTGGGTCTATTAAAACGGTTTGAATAGGTTAAGTGTTAATTGCTTTTTCTTTGACTATTAATGTACTTAACTTAGTACTGCTTGTATCTGAAAGAAACAGTTAGTTATGTATTCCTTACTTTCGAATTACCCCATGGTGTCGGACTGGATCAGGAAAGTTTTTCTTCAGCAGTACCCCTGTGCGTCGGAAGTTAAGTCAAAACACCAAAAGAAGTCGAAGGAGCATCGTCGCTCTTCGACTTCTCTACGTCCGCCGGCCAACGCGACGAGGGATGCGGGTGGTGCCCCATCTGTAGCTATGCGTGTGGAGCCCGCTGGATCGACTCCAGGTTTTCCCTCCCTGGGACCCGCTGCAACCCCAGCCCAGCTTCGGAGTTTCTACATAGCGATGCATGCCATCTTTGGGCAGCCCGACTCCACCGCAGAGACTTCGGTCCCCGCAGATTTGGCAGGGGGCCTTTGTCGTCTGTAACTTCGGCCTCTGCGCCGCAGGGTCTCCTTGGATCCAGGCCTGGATCCAGATTGGTGCCGGTCGACCTAGTTACATCTCCCCCGGCGCTGATTCCACCAGCACAAAATCCGCCACAGGCATCGGCTGTGTCCCCAGCTGACGTCGACCCCAGCCTCCACCTAGAGGTAGACATGGAGCCGGACCGACGCCAGATCCGGTGACGATGGGTACTTTTGTGCCCCTGTTATACCCTGGCTCTTTGAGACCAGATTGGCAGCCAGAAGAGGGTGAGGAGGACTGGTAGGGGTATGGGAGGAGGACTGGGGGGGTGGGTGGGGGGGGGATATGGGAGGAGGACTGGGGGGGGTATGGGAGGAGGACTGGGGGGGGGGGTATGGGAGGAGGACTGGGGGGGTATGGAGACCCTTTGACAGACCAGATGGAGTGTGAGCAGGACTGGAGTGAGTGAGTAACTGAGGGATGCGAGTGGTTTGGATACATCACCAGACCGTGGCATGTTGTCGTCTCCTACCGTGGCTACGGATGAGGGAGCGTCATACGTAGTGGTGTTGCGTAGGGCGGCTGAGGCTCTCAAGCTACCTACAGTGGCAGTCAGGACTAACCTGACAGAGATGCTTCAACCTGCAGCGAGCTCTTCTGAGGCCCTGCTGCCGTTTAATTAAGCACTGAGGGACATCTTTTGGGCACTTGAACCAGGCCCAACACAGGGAGCCCTGTGGACAGGATGATTGCCCGACGCCACCACCCATCTCCGGGCAACCCCACTTTCCTTTCCAAACACCCCACCCCTGAGAGCTTGGTAGTCCAAGCCTCTACGTCCAAGGGCTCATTCCCTACTGCACCCCCGGAAAGAGAATCCAAAAAGCTGGATCATCTTGGGAAGATGTTTTCTTCCTCCAGCTTGGGACTGCGGTCGGTAAACACTGCATGTCTATTGGGCCGTTATTCCCATTCCGTGTGGGATACGGTTGTGCAAGTGCTGCCTCAGTGCCCAGATAAGGCCCGGCTGTGCTCTCTCGAGCGGTTTCTGAAGGGAGAGACCTAGCGAAGTTTACCGTCCGCTGTTGACCGGATACCACTGATGCACTTATCAGAACGATAGCCACATCAGTAGCCCTTCGGCACTACGCCTGGTTGCATTCGACTGGTTTCTCAGGGGATTTCCAATCCACACTTATGGACAGGCCCTTTGATGGCCGTCCCCTTTTCGACGACAAGGCAGACAGCACACTAGATCGCTTTAAGGACACTCAGGCTACGGCCAGGTTCTTGGGCCTCTCCACCACCCGCCCTGCGCAGTCTGCTGTTCACCCCTTTCGTGGCTACGGAAGGTGTGCCCCACTACATCCCTCCCAGAGCCATAGTCCGGTGCATGCTGTTCAGCCCCAACGCAGCCGGGGACGTAGGAATCACTACCGTGGTTCTGGGGGCCAGCAAGCGGGTCAGTCCACCACAGCCCCCTCTGCAGCAGCCTCCAAACCCTCCTAGTCCGAGCTTTCAGGGCCACCAAACGCCAGTGGGCAGCAGGATCCGCCATCACCTCCCTCACTGGCGCACCATCACGTCGGACAGGTGGGTCTTGCTAATAGTCCAAAGGGGCTAATCCCTCCCCTTCGGGACTACCCCTCCCTCCATGCCACCTCAGTAACATTGCATGTCGAAGGATCACCTGGCCCTTCTCCAACAGGAAGTTTCAGCACTCTTGGCCAAGGGTGCCATTGAGCGAGTTCCTGCCCCAGAAGTAGGTCGTGGTTGCTATTCCCACTACTTTCTGGTACCCAAGAAGGACAAAGGCCTGCGTCCTATCTTGGGTCTTAGGAATGTCAACCGCTTCCTCCGGAAGGAGAAGTTCATAATGTTGATGCTTGCTCAGATCTAGTCTGCCCTCAACCCTGGAGACTGGATGGTAGCATTGGACTTGCAGGACGCTTACTTTCACATCCCTGTTCTGCTGGACCATCGGCGTTACCTGCGGTTCACGGAAGGCCACGAGCACTTTGTTTACTGTGCTCCGCTTTGGCCTTACCAGCGCGCCCCTTGGGTGTTCATGAAAGTTATGGCAGTGGTCGCAGCTCATCTGCGCAGATCAGGGGTTCAGTCTACCCCTAGCTCGACTACTGGCTGTTGAAGGTGGGCTCGCCCCAGTCTGTCGTCTCCCACCTCCAGACTACGGCCGACCTCCAGCATGTGCAGGGGTTCTCCATCAATGTGCCGAAGTCTCACCTGACGCCCTCTCAGAAGCTCCTCTGGACTCGACACAGTTTCGGGTTTATCCTCCCGAACAGTGAGTCTGGGATATTCGGACCATGATTCCGATCTTTCAGCCCCTATCCCGGGTTTGTCGGGATGACCCTGAGGCTGATGGAGCCTCATGGCTTCCTGCATCCTACTGGTCGATCATGCCAGGTGGCATATGCGGGCTCTGCAGTGGGATCTGAAGTTCCCGTGGGCGCAGCATCAGGAAAATCTGTCCATTTGCATCCAGATCTCGGAGGGCACTGCACGACAATTGCAGCTGTGGCCCACGAACTAGGATTGGGCCAATGGCAGATCCCTTCTGGGATGGGTGCGGCCACATGGGAGAGGCGGACATCAGAGACCTCTGGTCCCCGGCGGATTCCGAGCTCTACGTCTACTTCTGGAGCTTCAGGCGATCCGTCTTGCACTCAAAGCATTCCTCCCCTCTGTCCGGAAAAGAGTAGTGCAGGTGTTTACGGACAACACCACTGCCATGTGGTACTGCAACAAACAGGGCAGGGTGTAGTTGTGGACCCTATGTCGAGGCCCTCCGCCTCTGGACATGGCTGGAACATATCTCTGGTGATTCAACATCACCTGGCAGGTTCACGAACGCAGGGGCGGACTAACTCAGCCGCAGGTGTATGATGGATCACAAATGGCGTCTTTACTTGGAGGTGATGCAAGGTCTCTTTCAGCAGTGGAAAGAGCCTTGGTTACATCTATTCGCCACCGAAGAGAACACGCAATGTCAGCAATTCTGCGCTTTGGAATTTCCAAGGCGGCACTCACTAGGCGACACATTCATCGCGTGAGGGGTTGCAGTATCCTATACGCCTTTCCGTCTATGCCACTTCTGCCCAAAGTGCTGAAGATCAGGCGCGACCGGGCCCAAGTCATTGTTGTGGCTCCGGATTGGGCACAAAGAGTCTGGTATCCCAAGCTGCTTAATATGGCCATCGATCCTCCAATCAGACTGCCAGTTCAGGAGGATCATCTGTTGCAGCAGCAGGGGACAGTCCTCCACCCGAACCTGTCTAGCCTCCACTTCCTTGCGTGGCGATTCAGCGACGGCAGCTGGTGTAGTTTGACCTGCCTCTCAAAGTCTGAGATGTAATCTTGGCAGCCAAGCGTCCCTCCACTAAGGCAGTATAAGCCTGCTGATGGAATACATTTGTGGCATGGTTTACACCAAAGGCTGTGAATCCCCTTTCTGCCCCTCTTTCTGTGGTTCTCCTGTTCCTCCTTTCTTTGGCCCAGCAGGGCTTTGCTCTGGGCACTCTTAAGGGCTACCTCTCAGCCATTTCAAGCTACCTGACCAGCCTTCTTTTTTCACCCCTGTAGTAAATAGATTTCTTAAGGGCATTACTCCTCTTTTACCTCCTGTTCCCTTCATAATGCCCCAGTGGAACGTGAACTTGGTTCTGACATACCTTATGTGCGCTTCCTTTGAGACACTGCATAGATGTCCTCTCAGACTTCTCACTTTGAAAACTGCCTTTCTGGTGGCATTCACCTCTGCACGCAGGGTGAGTGAGCTGTAAGCTCTGTCTTCTAAGCCTCCCTTTTTTGGCTGTCGATCCGGACAAGGTTGTCCTAAGAACTAGACCTTTCTTTCTTCCCAAGGTGGATACTTCTTTCCACATTGGCCACACCATTACTTTGCCCACCTTCTTTCCGCCTCCGCATCCTTCAAAAGAGGAAGAGAGGCTCCACTGTCTGGAACCAAAACGTGCACTTTTCTTTCTACTTGGATCGCACCAAACAATTCCAACGGTGTTCTTTATGTGGGCGCTAAGAAAGGTCGGGCCGTGCACAAACGGACCATCACCAGGTGGGTTGTTCTGTGCATTAAAGCCAGCTATTCCTTGACTAAGAAGGAACCTCCAGTGGGGCTGCACACCCATTCCACCAGGGCGACAGTAGTTACTACTGCTTGAAGATGAGGAGTCCCCCCTAAATGGCATCTGTCAGGCAGCTACTTGGGCATCCTTGCTTAACGTTTAGGAAACACTACTGCTTGGACAGCCAAGTCCGGAAATACGACTTCTTTGGCCGTTCTGTTCTCCAGGACTTTCTGGTGTGAACTTGGTTCGCAGACTCACCTCCGGGGTTGGTATTGCTGGGGTATCTATTCTAAGGTAAAGAATCTACAACTGTTTATTTCAGATGAAAAAGTTACTTCCCTTCTGCAACAATATATCTGTATGAAACATAGGTTAGTTATAGATTCCTTACCGCCCAACCCATCCTCCCCGTTCTGCGAAAAGACTTCTAGGGCTAAGGAAATCATTTCAGGGCCCTAGTTTTGTGCACCAGGGGTCAATGTCTTGCATGGCTCTGCACTTCTGGCGTGGAAAGTCGTATACAGAACTGACGTGCAGCGTGCAAGTGTGGCGTCTATGTAGCTACCGCAACGTTAGCCCGGCGACCCCGACGACTAACGCGGAGTCGACTGATGCCACCTTCCAACGCGCAGGGGTACTGCTGACAAAAAACTTTCCGGATCCAGTCTGATATCTGGGGGTAACTCTTAGTTAATGAATTTATAACTAACCTATGTTTCTTACAGATAATATTGTTACAGAAGATAAGTAACTTGTTCTTTAAATATTGTGGCACTCTCACCATGATGACAGGGATGATTCAAGCATGAGAATCTAGAAATTATATCAATACTGGAGAACCACAGTGTACAGGTAAGTAACTTTTTTTTCAGAACGATGGTCATATGTAACCTTTGTTTATTCCAGTTTGTTAAACAGTCCCAACAAAGAATTGCAGTCCTGATTTGTTTGTGCATTGCTAATATCAGGATTTGTTTTTTGTTTTTCAGAAGTCAATATTGGCAACTTGCTGAATCTCCTTGTTAAAACTGGAACAATAAAATAAGTGATCAAGAAAGCAACAGATTAATATTCTGGATTTTCATTGCTTATGCCATTTTAGTTGAAACTTCTGTTTCAAATGTTTTAGAGAAACACAAACCACAGTACTCCATTTGCTTAAGATCTGTTCCTTATATGATATACTGCAATTGTACTAGGTAAAACTATTAATTTTTCCTTAATAAATGGTTTGTGAATGAAGGTCTTATCACATTTTGTCTTTGTTGTTCTCATTACCTTTTAGTAAAGACCATAGTGTCTACACAAATATTGTTTTTTGAGCGTCATTCCTTTTTTATTTAACTGGTAAAAAGGGCAGCCATCTGCCACTTTGTTCCCTTTAATGATTGCTCATATATTCACTTGGTTCTTTAACTACACTGTTTTACACCGGCATGGAGGATAGGGCAAAACTCCAAAGCGGTGTTTTGGGTTTCAGGTCGCCCCCCTCAAAAATAAGTAATGATGAGACATGTAAATAATTTTGGTAATTTTTTAGTAAAGAGATAGTAGCAATGGGTTTCTAAGGTATAGTATTTAAGATAATTACATTTGAAGCAGTTAGCTTAATCCTGTTCAGAAAGGCTGAGAAATGTCCTTATTTATCAAAAATAGGATACAGAAGTGATTGCTTGGGCCCTTTTCATTGCCCACTCACACCCCTGTCCCTAGCCCTGACATCCTTGCAACTAGACATCTGCCACCCTCATAATTCACTTCCCAGCCTCCATGGTTTTGTTTGTGACTGACTTTTTATATTTACCTTCTGCTTGAACTTGAGTGAAATTAGGTTGTTACTGAGAAAATGTCATGAGGATTTTCGCAAACGTGCCAGAGAAAGCCACTCAGTCCCTGTGTGATAAACCACTCTTGAATGTATTGCTTTCCTGCCCTAGAAGTTTAGGTACAATTCCTCCGTACAGTTTATTACAAGCCTGGAAAACTGTTTCCTGTTAGTACCTATAGGTTCTTTCAGTATGTGTCACATTTTGACTCTCAACCTCCAACCCCTTTTGAAGTGTTTGTTCTTTAATAGATTCACATACCTTGAATTGTTTCTCATCTGAATGGAAGTCCTCTGGGTGTGCGGCCTAGCAATGTAGATTCAAGATCCGGGTCAACAGTTTTCTTCAGAATATGCTGTAAGATTTTTTCTTTAGGACATAACATGTTAGATCTGACAGCCTTAGTGTGGTCTCTCTTCCCCTACCCCCCACCAACTCTAACTTTTTACCTACCTCCTTCATTTGTCTGACTTAGTTTTTGCTGGCTTTAGGACTCTGTACACTTTACCACTGCTAACCAGTGCTAAAATACACCTGCTCTCGCCCCTAAACATGGTAACATTGGATCATCCCCTATTGGCACATTTAAAATACTTTTAAGTCCCTATTAAAATGGTACCCCCTGTAAGCAGAGCTTTGAAATTGAGTGCCACTAATGGGCCTCCAGCACGGATTGTGACACTCTCTGAAGTATCCCTTTAACAATGTCTCAGGCCTGCTGCTGCAGAGCCTGTGTGTGCAGTTTTACACTGCCATATGGACCTAGCAAAATAAACCTTTTGCCAGGCCAGAACCTTCCCTTTTAATGCACATGTCACCCCTAAGGTAGATCCTGAGCAACCCAGAGGGCAGGGTGCAATGTATTTAAAAGGCAGGACATGTACTTTTAAGTTTTTCATATCTTAGTAGTGAAAAACTCCCAAAGTAATTTATCACTACTCCAAGGCCTATCTCTCCGATAGGATAACCTTGGGATTACCTTATTCTGTTTTAGAAGTATAATTTCCAATTGGGAACAGATAAGACCCCCAATTCTGGTGTCTCTGTAATTCAAATTTAAAATAACTTAGTCAAGCTTGATTTTAAATTACAGTTCGGGAAATTCCAATTTTAAAAAGTTATCATTCTTTTACTTATGTCACTTGATGCCTGCTGCCTGTCTCGGACTAGTTTGGGGTAGCTGGCAGCTAGACTTAGTATATTCTCCCTAGGCAGCCACACACAATGGAAGCTTATGTTTGACTTGATGGGCGATCATGGGAGGATGGGAAAGAGGAGCTGAACCCATCCTCACACCTGAATAGGCTGTGTCCTGCCCCCGCACATACCACCCTGTACTGAGTCTGAGGAAGGAGGAGGACCTCCGTGCACTTAAAAGCCATTGTTTGCAGTCTCCCCCACTTCAAAGGCATCACTAGGTATAAGAACTGGACATCGGACCCTACCACTCAAGTACGAGGAACATCCTTTACGACGCGGATTTTACTCCGCAGTGCTTTTACGACTCGTCCGTTACAACGCAAGTCGTAACCACGTCTTGCTCTGGAGGGCGCTAGAGGATTAAGAATAGTATATTTGCTATTCCAACACCTTCCCTAGTGTCCACGGGGACTGGTGTTAAAATAGTAAATTATACTATTCTCAATCCGCGGTCCCAACGCAAGTCTTGGTAACGACTTGCGCTGTAAGGGACGCGTTGTATAAGCACGCGTTGTGACGGTACGCGTCGTACCGTCATACATCCCTCAAGTACACTTCTGGACCGGTGAAGACTCTTCCAGGGAGAACTATTGTGCTGATAAAGGACTGCTGCTTTGCTGGGCTCTGTACCAAGCTACCAGAAGGTGAGCACAGATTAGTTTAGGGTTTGCCTGCTTCTTGCCCTGACTAGGATTGTGGTTGCTGCTTGACATGTGTTCATACCTTAGTCAACGTACAATTACATTTCTAACAATATATTACTGCTAGCCTTTAGGCTTCAATCGAATGTCCGTCTCCCCACAACATTCCTATTCTCTCATGAAGGTCTCTTTCTGTTAATTGTGTGCACGGATGGACCCCAACAGCATCAGGGAGCATAAGGCAAAGCTTACTCAGTGACCTCGATGGGGCTGTCTAGGATGCCTACCGGGTCAATCTCCCGAGTAGATTCCTCAAATAATGCAACAGATAGCATCAGAAGCACAGGCTCTCCCCTTTCTCCAATGGGCAGAAGAAATACAGGCAGTCAAAGGAGCAGACTATCCCCGAGCCACTTCTCCTGGTTCATCCCAACTACTTGGTTTGTTTTTGTCCACCTTGTCCCCTCACAGATTCAGATGCAGGCATTTCAGAAGGCTATGATTGACATTTTCACACAGACCCCACTGGTGCACCACCTCTGGTTACCACCAGTCCAATTGCACCTTTGATATTGGTTAGTCCCTGTTCAGCATCTTAGGTTTGTGACATGACTTTTTCAAATTCAGCCTCAACTGAGAAATGTGCCAAACCGGCTAATGGCATCATTGTCCTAAAGCAGCTTAACCCCTTCGAAGCTAATGACGAGCTGGGCTTGTCATGGCGCTTACCTGCCGTGCGCGGATGACAAGGCCAGCTCGTCATAAAATAAAGTAATAAAGCAATTCCCAGCGCAGGACGGGAAAACACCTAGCAGCCATGTGGTTAACTCTGCTTTACAGTCATGACTGTTGCAGGTCATGGTGCAGAGAAAGTCTTATCTGATGCCAGTGACAGATTTAATCCTACAAACGGCTTGAAAAAGATCATATAGCTTATGGAATCAGAGGTACCTTAGGTCCCAAAAGTGAATAAAGTGCAGGGCCTTTTTATGTTCCACTACCTATTTAGCTTAGACTCTGGTGCCCTTCATTTTCACATAATATCTGCTAGAGAGGATTATGATGAGTCAGGCGGATGACATCCCACCTCTCCAAATGGATTTTGCCTCTTGATCTGCAGGACATGAGCAAACTAGACACTTAAAGTGAAAACTAGCTGCTGTCTTATGAGAGTCCAGTAATAGATGATCTGTCCCATTTGGCAGCAGTTACTTGAAAAGCTTTTGAATCCTTTGGATTCTGCTTCGTTTTTGAGCTGCAGCAAGCCAGTTTCATCGAAGATTGCTTTCAAGACAATATGTCTGTGGAGTACCTCCTGCAGGTCAATCAAGCCTTCATGAAAACAATTGGTGAATCCCAAGCAGCACTCCACACTTGCTATCTCATATGAAGTCTCCAGGAAGCGTAAATCTGATGATTTCAGTCCTCTTTTTTCCTCTGTGCATTTGACAGGAGAGTTTGATGGTCCAGGATACCTCAGTTAATTTAACAATTTGGGTGCGTCGGAGGGTCCCCGGCTGTCCAACGTCACAGCTGTCATGTGCGGAGGACGCCCGGGGGGCGTCCGAAACACGCCCACTCAGTAATTCCCCAGCACCGCTGCGGAATTTGCTCCACGGTCAAGGGGTTAAAGACTAAAATGTTTCTACTGGGCAGAGTCCAAAAGGCTGTATGTACTTGGGCCTAAAGTGATTACTGTGATCAGTATTAATGCAAACTGCTTCCTTGCCCATTGCACCAATGCTGGTTGGGTTGCATGAGCACGAAATTCTTTCTGCTCCCCTGGTTTCGAACAGTCTTGTTTTTTTTGTTTTTTTTTACTTTTTATTTTGGTTATAATCAAGGCACATGTTGGTCAAATAGTACATACAGACAATCAATTCTGACATCATCCCCATTATGGCAGTGTTCGTAATTATAGTATACACAGTATAGCAGCATACAGTATTCCCCTCAGGAACTTCATGTCCCTGCCCCCCCCCCCCCCCCCCCCCCAACCCCCATCCCTGTCATCCTCCGACTCTGTCCTCCTGTGTCTTTGACGGCTCACAAATGTAACCCCTGAATTTGTTCTAGGCCCCCCAAACCTTGCTCCACTTCTGAGGACTGCCTCGATTAATAAATGCTGCTTTCTCTGCCACCATGGCAGTGTCTAGATCTCCACACCATGCAGTGAGTGTTGGCGACTCTCCTGCACCCCACTTTTGCGCTATATTGCGCTTCGCTACCATTAATCCCAGTGTGACCCACGTCTGCACCGAGCGTGTTATATCGATAGGCTCACACATTCAGTAAGCATCTTCTAGGCTCAGACGTCAACCAAACATCCACTGTCTGTGATATGGTCCTCATTACTTTCACCCAATATTCTGCAATCTTCGGACACTCTCACACAGTGTGAAAGAACGTTCCCTCCTCCCCACAGCGTCTCCAACAGTACAGGTGCAATGCAGTCCCTATTTTGTGTAGGGTGTGCCTCGTATAATAGGTTCTATGCAGAATTTTTAGCTGCACTAGTTTCAGATAATTGGCTCCCATCTGATCCAAGCCTCCAGCGTTTCCAACACTAGAGCGAAAAGCAGTGGGGACAGCGGGCAACCCCGACGGGTGCCCCGGGTCAATGGAATGTCGTGGGATATATGACCATTCGCCGTCACGTGCGCCGTTGGTTTTGTGTACAGGAGACGCACCCAAGCGCAGAACTTTGGGCCGAAGCCCAGGTGCTGCAGCACAGTGAATAAAAAGGGCAATTCCACCATATCGAACGCCATAAAAGCGTTTAACAGGACAGTCGGCTCCTGGAGATGGGGCTTGCGGGCCAGTACTCCATGCAAACGTCTTGGGTTTAACACTGTATTTCTATTGGGCATGAACCCAGACTGATCCGGGTGAATTAGGGTAGTGAGGTGGGGGTCAGTCTGATCGATTGAGTTTTGCTAGAATTTTGGCCTCTGCGTTTATTAAGGATATGGGGCGATAGGAGTCACAGTCCTCCGGCGGCCCTCCTGGTTTCGGGATCCCCACCACTGTGGCCAAACGTTGGTCCAATGGGAGCTCACCTGTCTGTAGACTATCACGAAACATATCCAGCATATAAGGTGTCACTATACCCGCTGTCTTTTTATAAAGTTCTACGGGGATGCTGTTAGGCCCCACCGCTTTCCCAGGTTGTAACGAGACAATTGCCACTTGCAGCTCTTCAGTTGTGAGGTCCGCCTCCAGTTTAAAGGGCCGACTCCGGTGTAAGTTTAGGCATTGCAATATCTTTTATATGGGTCAGCGCTTCCTCTACAGTCATCCCTGACAGAAATGTGTAGACTTGCTGGAAGTGCAGCGCTAACATATGTACTATTGCGTGCAGATCAGTTGTTACTGCCGCATCGCCCGTTCCTAGCTGCGCTATCCACTTTTTGTCTCATTCTTTTTTTGTCAAGCCACGCCAGTAGCTTCCCAGCTTTATCGCTGGTCTCATATATCTTATGTCGTGTGGCTGTTAGTTTGAGTTTGGCCCTTTCCTAAGGTAGTCCCTGTGCAATTGTTGTTTTAAGGCACAAGCATTGAGCCGTGGCCTGTGTTGGATTGTGGGAGTGTTGGGCGTCGGCCACCTGCAATTCCGTCTCTATGGTGATGAGCTCCTGCTGCTGTTCCCGCTTATGACCTGTAATACATGTGATTGCCTGACCCCTCAGAACTGCCTTATAGGCCTCGCATAGGATGGTCGGACAGTGGACTGACAAAACGTTTTCCTGGAAGTAGTGTTGTGTTGTAGAGACTATGGCTTTCCTAATCTTGGGAACCTTCAGGTAGCCAGGGAAGATTGGGAAAATACGTTGTCGCCCACTCTGGTGGAATGTGTATGTTAACAGTATCGGGGAGTGGTCAGAAAAGCCTCTGGGTTTGATCTCAATCTAGTCCACGTATTTCAGACTGTCCGAGGATGCGATAAAGTAGTCTATTCTAGATAAACTGTTATGTACCCCCGAGTGAAAAGTGAACGGGCTCTCCGTGGGCTGGCGATGCTTCCATACGTCTGTAAACCCTAGCGCACCCATAAAGCCCCCAGATGTGGTGAACCAGTGTCCGCTTCCTCGCGGGGTGCCTATCCAAGGTCCCATCTATCGGTGCATTGAAGTCCCCCTCCAATCAGCAATTCCCCATCTGGGAGATCACGGAGAAAGTCACTGAGGGCTGGCAGGGCGATTGCATGCAATGCTGGAGGAACATAAACCGTTACTATATTGATAGGGTGACCTTCCCACTGCCCAACAATTGCCGCAACGCGGCCACCTGCATCCGTCTATGTCTCAAGTATAATGAGTGGCATTTGTTTCCGAACTAGTATACCCACCCCTCTAGAACCCGAGGAGAACTCTGAGTGGGCAACCATTTTAAATCCCCATCTGTCCAAATGAGGTGCGTCTCTTGCAGCGGGACCACTGCTGGGGAACTTCTTTTGAGGCACTGCAGGATCAGACCCCTTTTAATTTTGTTCTTGAGACCGCGTACATTCAATGTAATCAATGTCAGGGAAGCCATCCGTGTATTTGGGGACTGCCCTTGTTCAGGTGACTGTGCGTTTGACATTGCCATCGTTGTGAGGGTATCTAACTGGCATGACAGATTTCGATGAGCATCACCCTTGCCGGTTCCTGTCTAGAAAAGTGTCATAAGCGTGTGCCTGTGTGGTGCATTCTAACCAAAGAAAACATAACCAAAACAACATGCCCCTACCCTCCTCCGCCCTCCCTGCCTCCCTGCTAGACGGATTCAGAACTATCCGCCACCCCAACAATGCTCAATATCCCTTCCCATAACAGTACTTGCGTTTCGGGGGTGACGAGTCCAGGGAATGCTGTAGTCCAACCCCTCCTTGAAGATGAATGTATAATTGAGTCTTGCCGCAGTTGGAAGGCCCGCTATGTTACCCATAAACCTGGGTCGCCCCCCTATCCATGGAGGGCCGTCCTATTAATCAGGCATCCGCTGGCGGCTTGTCTCATTTTCTGTCGCTGGCAGATCCTGCAGGTCTCTGTAAGGACATCAAGGTCCGTTCGTGCCATGTTTCGAACGTCACTCTTCAGCTTCTGACCTGTGTGCACTTTCATCTTTCTGCTCCTGTCTATGCTCCTCGGGGTCTTCAACTGTCTTCCGCTGTTACTGGTGTCTTCCCGAACGTCTGGGCCACTCCACCTGCCGCCATCCCTCGAGCCAATCGTGGGCCTCCTCAGGTGTGTTGAAGAACCAGGTTTTCCTGTCCGCCACTACTCGTAACTTCGCCGGAAACAGCATAGAATAAGCACATTCTCTGCGACCCAGTTATTTCTTGACTTCAAAGAAGCTTCTGCGGCGATTTCAAAACAGTCGCCGTGTAGTCTGGGAAGAAGGATACCACTGAGTTGTGAATGCGAATTGGTGGGGCCAGTTTGAAGTATCGCATCCCTGTCGTGGAAATTAAAAATCCGGACCAGGACAGGTCTGGGAGGCGCCCAGGGCTTGGGCTTACCCCCGGCACTCTATGCGCTCTTTCCACTAAGAAGGGTGGAGAGCCCCCTAGGCTGGAGTCTGGTTTTTAGGAGTTCTTCGACGTAGAGGTCCAAGGCCGGGCCCCTTCACTTTCCGGAATGCCCGTAAGTCGGAGATTATTGCGGCGGGAGTGCCCCTCCTGGTCATCTAGCTACGCCGCCAGTATTTTGTTTTCCGCCTCCAAGTGTCCGACTTTTTTAATCCATGTGGCCGTGTCCCTGGACAGTTTTCGTCACTTACTCCACCTCTGTGACCCTCGCTGTCATTTTCTGAAAATCTCCTCTTAGGAAAGAAACATCTGTAGAAATGGTGCCCACCGTCGACTGCACACTCGCCCCCTCTCCTCCCGGGGTCTTGTCCTGCTTTTCTTTGTGTTCCGGGAGTGCTGCAAAGTCCTTAGCGTATGCATACTTGTCCAATTTGCCCTGGGCGGTCGTTTGTGGGCCTCTGCCTCCCATGCTTGTCCGATGAAATGTGCGCCGGTCGGTAGTCGCCGCTGCAAGCCGCGGGACTACCTCCACGCACGGCCTGTCAGTTTTCCTGCAGCGCAAGTAGCTGGGAGGTACTGGGGCGGAGGGCCGCTGGTCGCCCGCCAAAGGGACACCACAGCAGGGGGCAACCCACAGGGTCAAATTCTTGCCTTCTGCGACTTTGTGGCTATTGTGAGGCAACACTCCTGCCCAGGAGGTGTCTGTGTAGGTGGTTAAAGCAGCCACGGGCCCAGAGCGTGGATGTAGGTGGTGTCCTCCAGGTTTGCTGCCTCCCGCGTCGGATAATGCATGCCGCACAGTGCTGCAGGGCTCTGGGGCCCACTCCCGGATCAATGCGCACAGTAATGTTTCATAGGGCGGCAATTATGCGTGGGGCCCGTGAGTAATTGAGGGCCGAGTTTCTGTTGGGCCGTCAAGGACTGAGATTGTGTCCAGCTGATGCTTTTTTGGTGTTTGTCCTTCCCGCACTCCCCCGACTGCAGTTCGAACCCAAAGCCGGGCCCGCTCAACTTCCGATGGGCGCCGACGTCTCATAGGCCCCAGCAGTAGCCGGCAGTCCGACCG
Organism: Lissotriton vulgaris; assembly: GCF_964263255.1. Taxonomy (NCBI): domain Eukaryota; kingdom Metazoa; phylum Chordata; class Amphibia; order Caudata; family Salamandridae; genus Lissotriton; species Lissotriton vulgaris. The sequence continues at coordinate 1,298,004,766 of NC_141691.1, forward strand.
CTCCTCCTCCCAGGCACTTCGGAGTGGCCGAGCCGATGGTCTTGTGCGGGCCCGCTTGGCGGGCGTCCCTCTGCTGCCCGGTGCCCGCTGCTGATTCTCAGGGGGGGGGGAGACAACCTCTCCTCTTTGAGATCTGCACCCGACAGCGTCGCTCAGCCCCTATTCCGCTCCGCCTGCTCCAAGCCCCTCGCCAGCTGCCAATCACTTTCCGCCGGGGGCGGACTTCAGGACAGTTCGCAGCTCCAGCTTCAGGAATAGGCTGCGCCGCTACTCGCGATCTCTCCGGCATTCTGGTGGGCACACACGCTCAAGGAGGAGATCACTGGAATCACCACAGGTTCCACGTTCTGATAGTCGCCTTCAAGGTAAGATTAGTGCCCGGATTAATATTCAGATTGATGGGGGAATCTACTCTTCCCACGGAGCTCCTCTAGGCTGCGGCCATTTTTGTCGGCAGCAAGCCGCGCCCCCATCTGGAACTGTCTTGATGCAGCTAAGCATCTATTTTGACTGCCATTAACACCACTGATGCTTTAACCCCCCTCTTTGGGAAATTAAGACATTATTAGTTGGCTTTGTTGGATGTGCTCCACTTATGTACCATTGAACATGCTGTTGCAGGACCTGTCCTTTAAGGGGACCACCACCTTTTTGGAAAAAGCTTTTTGCAGTGTCTGAAGCAAAGCAGGCCAAAAGCCAGTGCCTTTAGCTTGAATTCCGTAAACAAAGCAATTTAATTTCCAATGTCAAGCATTTAGTCAGTAGGCCAATAGATGTCAACAGCGTTAATTCACATCTACAAACCCTCAGTGGCAAGTGATAACAGATCAATATTAAGTTGTATCCTGCTAGCCTTTTTGTCCTTTTTGGCAAAGGGTGCAGTTCAGAAGGTCCTTCAGCAGCAAAGAAAACTAGGCTGTTATTCCACAAAATTCTAATTAAAGTAGCACATCCAGGCCTATTGTGCAATTGAAGTTTTAAACATGTACTTCTAAAGGGAGAAGTACACTTTTCCTTCCATATCTTTTTGGTTTTCCATAGACTCCAGATCATTTGCAATGGTCTTGACTGTGGCATATTAGAATGTCATTGTCAAAGAACCTCACTAGGCATGGTGCTGAAGCATGATGAGGCTACCACTACTAAGTTTAGGTATTTCTTCAATATAAATCCTGCCTGGTTCAGTCCCAGAGAATTTTCTTTACTGGGGCCCTCTAGGACAAGCAAGCACTTTGAGTTTTGCATTTTCCTCATATAGCACAATTCTCTGTGGCCCAGATGTCTTCAATGGGTCCAGCAGCAGTAATGGAACCAGTCGGCTCAATGATGTAGTGGTTCTTTCCCCACATCTGATTCTGACTCTGCATTTTTAGTCTATATAGGAAAGTGCCCCTTTTTGCATGTTACTCCCCACTTTTTGCCTGATCTCTGATGCACTTTGACTGTATGTGCACTGGGTCCCTGCTAATCATTTTCCCAGTGCCTGTGTTCTTTCCCAAAACTGTACCTTTTTTCCCACAATTTCTACACCTCTGGTACACATATGAGTCCCTTGTAAAAGGTACCACTGGTACCAAGGGCCCGGTGATCAGAAAGGGTCTCTAAAGGCTGCAGCATGTATTGTGCCACTCTGAGACCCCTCACCATACAGATATCCACTGCCATTGCAGACTGTTTTGGTGCAGCTAAAACTGAAGAGTCGACATGGCACACAACCCTGTGTACTTAAGGTGAGAGTGCACAGAATCTTTGCACTCAACACGATGCACACTACTGTGAGACCCTTTGGGTTCCTACATTAAAACATAAAAATGTTCAAAAGTTCAACTCTTGTTCGAGGCATATGAGCTGTAGATCATATGCTTTAGCATAGATCGCCATCTAGTGTTAGGCCCGGATGTTTGCACTTTGTTTTTCTTCGAAAAAGTCTTTGTATTCACAAGGTAGGTGACTCCTCCTTTCGGTGAAAGTGCGCATGGGCATCAACTCCATCCCCAGATTGTTTTTTCCGCCATTCTGGTTCAGATGTGTATGGCTGCGGTTCGGTATCGTTTTCAAACTACTTGGACGCGCAATCCTCTACCCTCAGCGGTATTGTCTTTGATCGCGGTTTCCCATTCGACACGTATCATGTACACTGTCAAACCTTTGATCGGGAACTTCGAGGCAGGCCGTTGGGCCCACCCCTGCCGACCACGCAGGAGTCGATGGAATGGACTCCGTTCAAGTTATGTCCCGGGTGTCGTACTAAGTCCCCAATCACCGACTTGCATGAGGTCTACAACCTATGCTTATCCCTGGAACACAAAGAAAAATCCTGCGAAACGTGTCGATCATTCCAATCGAAACAGACCATCCTTGATCGTCTGATCAACGCCACATGATGCAACGCAGCAATGACTCCATACCGGACCTCTTCAGCGAAGACTTAAAACACCACCGTCCTGCTGAAGGAGAAGAACTGGGCTCAGTGTCCGAAGCAGACTCTGACATGGAAAAAGATCTGAATGTCACTCCGGGTCGATCTTTTGGTTGAGTGGGCACATGGGGATCTGTGAGTACAGGTCCCCATGTGCCCACTCAACCAAAAGATAAGGCTCCAGTATCACCATCACCCTCTGGCTCCGGTCGACACTGAGAATTTTTTTTGGATGCCCTGCCCTCCAGCACAGTTTGGAAACTCAAACAACATTCCCGGACAATGATCCTAGTTGCTCCCACATGGGCTCGACCGCCCTGGTTCACAACCCTGTTTGAACATCAGTAGTTCCTCACCAAAAGCTACACCTCTCCCCCAAACTTCTCACTCAGAACCATGGAGAGATGAGACATCCAGATCCCAGTCAACTCAACCTTGCAATCTGGCACCTGAAATCATAGAGTTTAGCTATGTTATTCTTCCGCCAGACTGCATGAACTTCATTTAAAGAGGCTAGACGCCCTACCACAAGAGCATGTTATGCAGCAAAGTGGAAAAGATTTGTCATTTATTGTACGAACAATAAAATAAATTCACTATATGCTTCCATCCAAAATATCGTTTATCTGGTACACTTGCAGCATTCAGTCAGTCAAGAATCTTTATTCGGCTGAGTACCAGCCATAAAAGAATACATCTTAAAAACATTTCAAAGAATTTGACACATTAAAATTCAATCAACATAATCAGTGCACAAGGAATCATTTCCCAACGATATTCAGTTATCGTTCAGCAGTAGATATATACTTATAAATCATCAAACGGGTAAATTCATCATTTAAAAGGAGTAAATACTGTAATGCGGGCCGACACTTTCCAATCCAATCTAGATAACTTTATTTCGGCCACTAGGGCCATCAAAGTACAGCTCAAAAACAAGTATAATACATTTGTATACAAATTATGGGTTTCTCAAATTCATATATTAAACCATAATCATACAATAGACGTACACAAATTAAAAATCTCACAGGCAAGTGTAAAAGCTTCATAATACAGTAATTAGCCGGTTGTTAAAAGATAAAAGCAGCCAACTAAAAGAGCTGCACTCGTAGATTAATACACAACTAAAAATGCTGGGTTGCTGCACTAAACCCAAAGAATACGTATAATTAATAAACCTATCTAAAATCGAAAATATTTACAGCCCGTGGTCCTACTTTAAGATAGCTCGTCGGATGTGCCACAAGCTATTTAAAAAACTGGATACAGCAGACTATTGGTGGATGGGTGTAAACATGAATTTCTTTGTACATCTCATTCTTTTTTTGAAATACTTTAAAACCTACTCCTATACCCAACCCCTACCATAACCTTTGCCCCTCGTTCAAATCCAACCTTTTCCAATCTTATTCTTAACCCATACTCTAACCTTGACCCTAATCATTTCCAATGCAAACTTAACTCTACCCCTGACCACTTTCTTATGTTTAAAAATCTTAACAGTGGTATTAAAAAAGCACGACTTGGATTGATGTAAAGTTTGCAAAAAAACAAAGTGCAGAGTGCTTTGTGTGGACTCTGAATTGCATGGGCACAATTCTAATTTAGCATCACGATGTGCATCTCGGGGATATGAGACCATGAAATGAGAGATGCCCATCCTAAACCTGATCAAATAGAACATTTTGGCATGGATGAAGTAAAAAGAAAAGTAGCGCTCAATACCCGGGGAGCTGACTAAAAGCGAATGCTCAACAACCCTTTTTTTTTCCAGCTCTAGACTATCCCTAACTTGGTACAAATAGAGAAAATCTCTTTTCAGCTTTGTTCTTGGGATTTCGGCTATGTTTCCAGGGGTATTAAAACAGTCACAGTCCCAACTTCCCCAATTGATCTTGCATATGGGTAATCCAAGGGAATTTTCTCACACAATCCAACTTCAGACAATCCGAGATTATAGCCCGATTCAGAGTGGTTTCCTCTTTTACCCAGATATTGTACCACAGCATCAAGGGTGCTAATTGTATACAGAAAGATAATGTGGTTACACCCAATTTAATATGACAAATAGCAGCAGCGCTGCTTTTAGGGACTGTCAGCACTCTTCAAGAACAAGTTCGAGGCATGTGGGCTGCTGAATTCATATCTGTGCATAGTCCGCCACCTAGTGTTGGGTCCGGATGATTGCACATTGTTGTCCTGGAAGAGTCTTCGAAGTATCACGAGATAGGTGGCTCCTCCCCTGGACTACAGTGCGCATGGGCATCGCCTCCATCCCCAGATTGTTTTTTTTCCGCCATTGGGTTCGGATGTGTTTCGGTTCCCTCTGTCGGAACCGTTGGTTGTTCAACTTATACTCGAGACCAAAAGGTCTTTAGGCTGGGCGTCGGCATAGTTGCGTGCGGGTTTCTTTCTGACTCTCAGCTCCGATCTCCTACTGCCCTTCCACGTGCTTTGGCGCGGACGGGCCTACACTACACCCTTTGCTATGGAGCGGACTCCATTCAAGAAGTGTCCGCTGTGTCATTCTAAATATTCACACCTCGATGTGCACCCCGTGTGCAATACCTGCTTGTCACCCGATCACCGCGAAGACACCTGCATGGCGTGTTCGAAGTTCCGAAGTAAGAAGACTCTAAAGATTCGCCGGGCAAATCGGCTACAGGCTCAATTGTCGGCTTCGGCACCCCCACCAGACGACATTTTCCAAGAATCTGTCGAAGGAGAAGACGACGAGCAAGGTTCGGACTCGAATCCCGCATCCGAGGGTGAGACCTACGACGCGGGTGAGGAGAACTTTGACGAAGTCACCGACGAGGTAGGGGACGACGATCAGGTTTTTGCCACGATGGGAGATAGCTCGGAGGACGAGCATCCCCAATCAGACTCAGGGGTTATTCCCCTTCATACGGCCCAGGTCGAGGGATCGCCTTCGGGCCTTACCCGAGATCTAACTATAAGTCCTACGTCCCCGCCTTCGGGCCCGGTCATGGACATTTCTAAGCCATCACTTATCGTGAAGAAAACGAAAGTGAAGCCAACTGGTCTCACACCCTCGGATGCGAAACCGAAACTGAAAGTGGCGTTGGTGAAGAAGGTTCTGGAGGCGTCAACTTCCACAAAAACCAAAATGGCCTACTTGAAGAGCCACGCCAAAATGGCCGACTTGAAGAGCCACGCCAAGATGGCCGACCCGAAGCCCTCTGGGTCGGCGCCGAAAGGGGTCGTGGACCCGAAGACGGCTCCGAAAAGGCGTCAAGACGACGGCGCGCATAGCCATGGGGCGTCGGCACCGAAAAAGAAGCCTACAGGAGATCAGGCTCTCGGAGAAGAGGGGTCGCTCGGGCCGGTTCAGCCCTCGCCAGCCTTTTCAAAGAAGGTGGGGGAATCCCTCCAGCGGATCCGACAGTCCACTGTGGTTCCCGACCAGGACACTGTAGTGCCTCAACCCACACCTAAGACTGCTAAACAGCAAACGCCCATTCGCTTTACCCTTCCACCCAAGTCGGCGCCGAAGGCCTTCACGCCTAAACAGGGCGGACACTCAAAGGAGGTATTGACGCCGAAAGCTGCCTTGGTGGTGTCGAAGCTTCGGCTCCAGCCGCTTGCGGCGGAAGAACGTCGTGAAGTACTCATCGACGCGAACACTGGGAAACTGTCGCTCCTCAAACGTAAGATTACGTCGGAGCCGGCGTTGGAACCTTTTAAGATCCCACTCAAGAACAAGAAGTACTCTGAGGACTCTCCGGTTCTGGTGGAGCCCGTGTCCCCACAGGCCTTGGAACACTCGCCGACGCACTCCCCCGTGGCTGATGCGGACGAGGAAGATGCCGAGTACGACTACCCTGCGTACTCGGATCCGGAGGAGGAGCATGTGCCTTGGGCCGCAGGAGGTGACACAGATGACCCGCAGTCGGGTCAGGACACTCAACTTTTCGCCGCCAAGACGTCCCCGACGGAGGACTCGGCGGCCTTCAATGCCTTAATAGAGAGAGCTGCGGCGAACCATGACGTTGAGCTGCACTCGGACCCCGTGGATGCGGACTTCTTATTCGACACCTTCTCGGTAGCCGAAAAGCAAGTCAAAACGCTACCGATGCTTAAAGGGGTGCTGAAACATGCGCCGGAGGTTTTCAAAGAGCCCACCCGGGCACGGGTGGTCAACCCTCGCATCGACAGGAAATATAAAGCGGCGCCCACGGATCCCACTTATATCAAGGGACACTTGCCATTGGACTCCTTGGTTGTTTCCAACGCTCGGAAAAGGGCGAATTCGCAGACTACTGGTGACGCTCCTCCCCCAGACAAAGAGTCGAAGATCTTTGAGGCCTCGGGCAAACGCATTGCTGCGCAGGCAGCAAACATCTGGAGAATATCTAACACTCAAGCCCTGCTTGCACGTTATGATAGGGCACATTATGACACGTTAGAGGCCATTCTGCAACACTTGCCTGACCAATACAAGGAGGCGGGAGAGATGCTCATTCAGGAGGGTAAACTCATTACAAATGCATCCATCAAATGTGCCCTGGATGTGGCAGACACAGCCTCAAGAGCTATCAATACCAGTGTGTTACTTAGACGCCATGCCTGGCTCAGAATTTCGGGGTTTAAACCCGACATCCAAACCACGTTATTGGCTCAAACAGTGAATCCTGACCATTTGTTTGGCCCTGAGGTGGATGCCTCCCTGGAAAAAATGAAAAAGGATACCGAAACTGCCAAGTCAATGGGGGCTTTACAAAGTCAGCAGTTTCGGGGTGGTTCCTTTCGCCGCTCAAATTCAAAAGGCACCACGAGGGGACAGGCATCCCAGTCCACACAATACTACAAGGGTAACACCCAACCCTCATATAACAACAAGGGTAGAGGGGGTTACAGAGGCAATAATGTCAAAGGCAGAGGACGTGGAAACAATGGCTCCAGGTCCACCACCACCAACAAACAGTGACGTCTTGTCACTGCCCCCCGACCACACAACACCGGTCGGGGGGAGACTCCAGCAGTTCCTGCCAGCGTGGAAGGCCATCACCACGGACAGGTGGGTGAGGTCCCTTATCCAGTACGGGTACTGTCTAGAGCTTACATCCATTCCACCGGACATACCACCAAAAAGCCGTCCTATGTCCGGCGAGCACTTGACCTTGTTGCAGCAAGAAGTTCTCGTTATGCTGCAAAAAGGGGCGATAGAGCTCGTTCCATTGCAAGAGCGGGGAACAGGGGTTTACTCCCTGTACTTTTTGATCCCCAAAAAGGACGGATCACTCAGACCGATCCTGGACCTCAGGCCCCTGAACTGGTACATCCTCTCGGAGCACTTCCATATGCTCACGTTGCAGCAGGTGCTTCCCCTGCTTCAGCAGGGGGATTTTCTGGCTACGCTGGATCTGAAGGATGCTTATTTTCATATTCCCCTGCATCCTTCCCACAGGAAGTATCTCAGATTCACAATCTTAGACCAGCATTACCAGTTCAGGGTCCTGCCGTTCGGGGTCACCACAGCACCAAGGGTATTTACAAAATGCCTGGCGACTGTGGCGGCGCATCTACGTCGCCAGCACGTCCACGTCTTTCCATACCTGGACGACTGGCTCATTCAAGCAAAAACAGAGCAGCAGTGCGTCGACCACGTGTCACGCACCATTCATCTCCTGCACGATCTGGGATTCTCTCTGAACTACCCAAAGTCCCATCTCCAGCCCGCCCACGTGCGACAGTATCTGGGCGCGACAATCGACACTCTGGCAGCCACAGCGCAGCCGAATTCAGTGAGAATCGCCAGTATCCAGGCGCTGATCCAACGATTCAGACCCCAACACTCGCTTCCCGCGAAGGTGTTCATGCAGTTGATAGGCATGATGGCCTCCTGCATCTCCATTGTCCCGCACGCGAGACTACATATGCGCCCGCTTCAGGAGTGCCTAGCACGTCAGTGGACTCAGGCTCGTGGGCAACTGACAGACCTAGTGTTGGTGAGCGGTCGGGCATACAACTCTCTGCATTGGTGGAATCCACAAAACCTTTGCAAGGGCCGACCATTCCAAGAGCCTGTCCCACAGATTATCCTGACAGCGGACGCCTCTCTCCAGGGATGGGGAGCGCATGTACTCCATTACACTGTGCAGGGACTATGGACACTACAGCAAAGGAAGATGCACATCAATGTGTTGGAACTGATGGCAATCTTCATGGCCTTAAAGGCGTTCAAAGTACATCTGTGCAACAAGGTCGTGTTGATCCGGACGGACAACATGACGGCCATGTACTACATTCAGAAGCAGGGAGGCACACACTCTCCGCAGCTGTCTCATCTGGCTCAGAGCATGTGGAAGTGGGCCATTCAGAGGAACATCTTCCTCATGGCGGAGCATCTCCCAGGCAAGGACAATCAAATGGCAGATCTGCTCAGCAGGCACAGCCATCAGATGCACGAGTGGGAGATACATCCATCAGTACTCCAACCGTACTTCCAAAGGTGGGGTCATCCAGAGATGGACCTGTTCGCCACAAAGGAGAACGCAAAATGCCAAAGCTTCGCCGCCAGGTTCCCACACCCCCAATCACAGGGCAATGCGATGTGGATGAACTGGTCAGGCAGATTTGCGTACGTTTTTCCCCCAGCACCTCTGATACCGCTGGTGGCACGCAAGCTCAGGCAGCACTCGATGACTCTCATCCTGGTTGCTCCGACGTGGGCTCGCCAACCATGGTACACCACGTTTCTGGAACTCTCCGTGGTTTCCGCATCAAAGGCTTCATCTCACTCCCAGCCTTCTGACGCAGAGCCATGGCGACATTCAGCACCCAGATCCGCAACAGCTCAACCTGGCGATCTGGCTCCTGAAGTCCTAGAGTTTGGCTACCTTAATCTTCCTTCTGACTGCATGGACATCATTCGGGAGGCAAGGAAGCCCACTACTAGAGCTTGTTATGCGGCTAAATGGAAGAGGTTTGTCATCTACTGTGCTAACCACAACATTGACCCGCTAGACGCTTCCATTCAAAACATCATCTGTTACCTTTTTCACCTGTATAGATGTAATCTAGCGTACTCTTCCATCCGCATTCACCTGTCTGCTATGGCAGCATACCTTCAGAATAGGCAGCACCTGTCACTCTTTAAGGTCCCTGCTATCAAGGCCTTTCTGGAAGGACTCAAAAGGGTCATTCCACCAAGGACCCCACCAGCTCCGGAATGGAACCTCAATGTGGTTCTTACAAGGCTGATGGGTCCTCCCTTTGAGCCACTGCACTCCTGTCAGCTCCAGTTTCTGACTTGGAAGGTTGCGTTCTTAGTAGCTATTACATCGCTACGGAGGGTTAGCGAACTGCAGGCGCTCACCATCCAAGAACCTTTCTTCCAAGTACATGCTAACAGGGTGGTGCTCCGCACTAACCCTAAATTCTTACCCAAAGTGGTTTCACAATTCCACATAAACCAGACAATTGAATTGCCGGTGTTTTTCCAAAACCCAGAGACGCTGGCGGAGCGCATGCTCCATACCCTTGATGTGAAAAGGGCCTTGATGTACTATGTAGACAGGACAAAGGATTTCCGCAAAACCAAACAGCTTTTTGTTGCTTTTGCCACGCACCACAAGGGAAACGCTATCTCCAAAGCGGGGATTGCTAGGTGGATAGTTAAGTGCATCCAGATCTGTTACGCTAAAGCTAAGCGCACTCTCACTATCCCACCAAGGGCCCACTCCACCAGGAAGTTGGGGGCCTCTATGGCTTTTCTAGGTAACATTCCCTTAGAAGATATCTGTAGAGCAGCCACATGGTCTACCACACACACTTTCACTAAGCACTACTGTGTAGACGTGCATTCCAGACAGCAGGCAGCTGTTGGTCAGGCTGTTCTAAAAACGCTTTTTCAGACTGCTGCAGCTGGCACGGGCGGCCGCAGATAATGGAGGGACTGCTATGTATTCTATGCACAGATATGAATTCAGCAGCCCACATGCCTCGAACTGCAAATGCTACTTACCAGTATGCATCTGTTCTTGGCATGTAGGGCTGCTGACATTCATATCGCCCACCCTCCTCCCCGGCGCCTGTAGCAGCTGCAGTATTTATTCATATATACACATATGCTCATAGCATGGTCATCACTCACATTCTTCACTCCATCTCTGCCAATGGCTAAAAACAATCTGGGGATGGAGGCGATGCCCATGCGCACTGTAGTCCAGGGGAGGAGCCACCTATCTCGTGATACTTCGAAGACTCTTCCAGGACAACAATGTGCAATCATCCGGACCCAACACTAGGTGGCGGACTATGCACAGATATGAATGTCAGCAGCCCTACATGCCAAGAACAGATGCATACTGATAAGTAGCATTTGCATTTCTCAGCTCTGTAAGCCCAAGGTATTTGAACAACCCCAAACTCCGGCACCATACAACGTAACAGCACATGTACGTGCGTTATAGATATCTATAATAGCTTTTATGGGCAGAGAGCCTAGTTTTTTGGTGAATCTAAAAATGGCCTCAATATTTTGATTGAAAACTCCAATCCTTGCCTCAACCAACTTTGACCAGGATTTTTTTTGATTCAATCAATCAATCAATGACATTTATAGAGCGCACTACATACCCGTAGGGTCTCAAGGCGCTGGGGGTGGGGGGGGTGCCGCTACTGCTCGAACAGCCAGGTCTTCAGCTTCTTCCTGAAGGAGAGGTGGTCTTGGGTCAGGCGCAGGTCGGTCGGGAGGGAGTTCCAGGTCTTGGCGGCCAGGTAGGAGAAGGACCTTCCTCCTGTAGTCGCTCTTCGGATGCGGGGGACGGCGGCGAGGGCGTGGTAGGCTGATCGGAGGTGGCGTTTGGGAGCGTAGAAGTTGATTCGGCTGTTGAGGTAGCTCGGGCCTTGGTCGTGTAGGGCTTTGTGTGCGTGGGTGAGGAGGCGGAAGGTGATTCTTTTGTTAATGGGGAGCCAGTGAAGGTCTCTCAGATGTCCGGAGATGTGGCTGGTTCGTGGGATGTCGAGGATGAGTCTGGCTGAGGCGTTCTGGATCCGCTGGAGTCTCTTCTGGAGCTTGGCGGTGGTACCGGCGTAGAGGGCGTTGCCGTAGTCCAGTCGGCTAGTGACGAGGGCCTTGGTGATGGTCTTCCTGGTCTCGGTGGGGATCCACCAGAAGATCTTCCGTAGCATGCGTAGGATGTTGAAGCACGCCGAGGAGACGTTGACTTGCCTGGTCATGGAGAGGGAGGAGTCCAGGATGAAGCCCAGGTTGCGTGCATGGTCTGTCGGTTTGGGTGCGGTGCCCAGGGCGGGAGGCCACCAGGAGTCGTCCCAGGCGGAGGGTGAGGAGCCCAGGATGAGGACCTCCGTCTTGTCCGAGTTCAGTTTCAGGCGGCTGGTCGTCATCCACTCGGCTACCTCTTTCATCCCTTCGTGCAGGTTGGCTCTGGCGGCGGCGGGGTCGTTGGTCAGGGAGAGGATTAAAGGGGATGCCTAAGTAAGAGAAAGTTGGCACGTGAAGCAGTTTTTCATTATTTATGTAAAAAGATTTTATTTTCGGGAGGGATTTGCCCAACACCATAACATGAGATTTTGAAACATTTGTTTTTAGTCTAAGGTCACTCAATAAATTGTTAAAACTAGTTAAAAACCTTTTCAACCCCGCCCCGGTCCTCGACATTAAAACAGTCATCTGCGTATAGTAACACTGGGAATTATCTACGCCTATCAGGGGTGTGTCTACATTTCTGATTATAATTTGACTTTCAAAGTCATTTATATATAGATAAAATAAAAAAGGGGCAAGAACGCATCCCTGGCGTACCCCACGATCCATATTATCAGAGAGGTAAGTTCACCGCCTATTCCATATCGAACTTTCCCCGTAACTCCTTGGTGCATTGCTGCTAGAAAATGAACAATAGGTGGGTCAATGCCCATGGATAGCATTATCTCCCAGAGCCTCCCCCTCTGCACCCAGTCAAAGGCAGAGGTCAAGTCCATGAACCCAAAATGTAAAGATCCGTACTTGGCCAACGTATATTTGCCAATGACCAGGTGCAGGTTAATAAACCAAAAAGATGCCAATACTGAAAATTATTTGACAATTATTCAATTGTTGGTCCCATTGCTAATCTGTCAAAGGTACGATGAAATGTTAACTTCTCAAGAATTTTATTATTTTTAAAGCTTTTGCTTATTTTTAATCCATCTATACAAATGCAAATAGATAATACATGACACAAATATTGGCATCTTGTTTGGTTTATTATATATTGACTCAGCCTTACTGAGTAGAGTCAAGGCCCTTTTTTGTTCCTTTTTTAAAAAAAAAAAAAAATTTTTGACATCTTCGATACAAGAAAACAAACAATAAGAGGCATCACAGTGACATCCGCATCCCATATTGCACATATGACAGCGTGAAATTAGATCGATATGCATCTAGGCAGGTGACAGGTCAAGCACTTAGTATCTCATAGGGGCCCATTACGTGGACAACAACTTCAAACAAATCAAAATGTCTCAGCTATAGTAGCATATCTCATTTAGAGGGCGTCAATGTAATCATACGTATTGCATACATAGAATTGACAAAGGTAGGATAGTGCTTGAGATCATCTCCATAGGAAAGTTAACACCTCCACACATTGAACAGGAGCAACATCCATTGTAGGCATATATGCTTAGAGTGCAACATTCTCTTCATCAACATTTTGCATCTCCTCCAGAGCTCTGTCATCATCTTCGCTTCCTCGAGAAAGCAAGTGTGTGGTCAATGTCCCTACGCCTACTGGGTATCGGCAGTGTCTCAGCGAAGATTGCTCCTGACAGTAAATCACATCCGTCAGCCACTCTTTAAAGTTCGGGGCCCTGCCACGACCCCAACGACACGCCACTCGCCGTTTTGCCAGGAGTATGGCAATATCTAGGAATTTTCTACACGTTCTTGGGATAGGTAGTGTGTATCCTAGAAGCATTAATAGGGGGTCAAGATTTATGGTCTCCTCAACCATGGTCTGAAGGGCACCTCGTACTTGTTGCCAGTAATCCTGTATTGCAGGGCACTCCCAGGCTAGGTGAAGGAAGCCAGCACGCTCCGCATGACAACGTTCACATCTATCATCATTAGCTAAATGAAATCTATATTTCTTGACCGGAGTGTAGTATAATCTCTGAAAGTATTTATAGTGAATCATTTTGAGCCTGCAACTAGCAGAGATCCTGGCCGTGATATCACAGCAGTAGAACCATTGTTCATCCGTAATCTCCATCATCAGGTCGGCAGACCAATGCGATCGGGCAGTGGTCACTACGCTCAACCTGGACGTCCGAACCTGTTTATACATACCTGCCACCAGGTGTGAGCCATCCTGTGAGCAGAGCATAAAGTGTAGAGGGGTCAGAGCTTCTGGTTCACGGGGAAAATCAGGCAAGATCTCCCTCATTCCCTGACGCAGTCGTATATAGTAAAAGATATCAAGCGGGGTGGAACTATAAGTTTTAAAAAACAATTTCCTGCTATTGAATTGACCGCCAGTGAACAGCTCGCCCCAAGTAGATAACCTGCAGGCGCTGACACAATAGTTGAAAACCTTTTTCCTGTAAGAGTGCTAGTTTAGGGTGATATGTCAAAGGCATCAGAGCAGAATATAATAAGGCGCAACCCAGCATCTTAGCTATGCGCCGCCAGGCATCAATAGTGCACGTAACCGTTGCAAATGGTGTTTCTATGGCCGACAACAAGCATTGTATGAGACCACTCAGTGGGAGAGGATTTGCAATCCAGTCCTCAGCTGCCAACTGAGGCATGAAGGGCGTAGGAAGCATCCAATGATACGCATAATGCGCTTGGGCGCAGGCATAGTAGGCTTCAAAATCAGGAATGTCAAAACCGCCTTTGTCGTATGGCTGTGTCAATACCGACCACCGAAGTCGCGGTTGTTTACCTCTCCAGAACAATCGGCACAGTTCAGTCTTCAATGTCTTGAAGAAAAAAGTGCCCGGGTAGTAAGGAATATTCAAGAACAGATATAACAAGCATTTACAATGCAATGGTCTCGGCAATATTGTAGGTAGAGCTATTGGTATTGCTCATTATTTTTTTATCTTTTTTGTATCCCTAAATAAATGGCATTGTCATTTGTATTGGCATTAGCTTTTTTTTTGCATATGTGATACTGATTGCATTAGCAGAGAGAGAGTGAGGTATTGAAATAGAGAGAGAGTGAGGGAAAGTGAGGTAGATAGAGAGTGAGGTAGTGAGATAGAGTGAGGTAGTGAAAGAGTGAGGTAGTGAGGCAGAGGGATGTTGTGAGGTAGTGAGATATAAGCATAGAGTGATGTGATGTAATGAGATAGAGAGAGGTAGTGAAAGTGAGTTAGTGAGATAGAAAGAGTGAGGTAGTGAGATAGAGTGATTGAGGTAGTGAGTTAGAGAGAGAGAGTGAAGTTGTGACCTAGAGAGTGAGGTAGTGAGAGTGAGGTAGTGATGTTTTGAGAGAGAGAAGTTGTGAGATAGTGAGGTAGTGAGATAGAGTGGAGTAGTGAGGTAGAGAGAGTTATGTAGTGAGAGAGGGGTAGATAGAAAGTGAGGTAGTGCGAGACAGAGTGAGGTACTGAAAGAGTGAGGTAGTGAGGAAGAGGGATCAATCAATCAAAGCATTTTTATCAATCAAAGCATTTATATAGCGCACTACTCACCCAGAGGGTCTCAAGGCGCTAGGGGGGGGTCCGCTACTGCTCGAACAGCCACGTCTTGAGTTGCTTCCTGAAGGCGAGGTGGTCCTGGGTCAGGCGGAGGTGGGTCGGGAGGGAGTTCCAAGTCTTGGCGGCGAGGTAGGAGAAGGACCGTCCCCCTGTGGTGGCTCTTCGGATGCGGGGGACGGCGGCGAGGACGTGGCTGGTCGATCGAAGCTGGCGTTTGGGAGCGTAGAAGTTGAGGGATGTTCTGAGGTAGTGAGATAGAAACAGTGAGTGAGTGAGTTTGTGAGGTAGTGAGATAGTGAGAGAGTGAGGTAGTGAAAGAGAGTAAAATTGACTTAGTGAGATAGAAAGAGAGACAGTGAGGTAGTGAGATAGAGAGAGAGTGAGGTAGTGAGGTAGTGAGTTAGTGAGTTAGAGAGTGAAGTTGTGAGGTAGTGAGATAGAGAGTGAGTTAGTGAGAGAATGATGTAGTGAATTTTTGAGGGAGTGAGTCGTGATATAGTGAGGTAGTGAGAGTGCGATAGTGAGATAGAAATAGATAGAGTGAGGTAGTGAGATAGAGAGAGAGTGAGCTGGTGAGATAGAGAGAGAGTAAAGTTGTGAGGTAGTGTGTTTAAGAGTGATGTGGAATGCATGCTAACAATAAGCAACAAACAAACATGCTACAAATGCCTCCCACCCCAAGACCGGCACTTACCTCTCATGCCGCTGATCAGCACACATAAGCTGTTAGGAGAAACAAGAACAATCTATCCCAGGCTCATTAGCACTCGTTCCACTGCCCATCATGGACCTGGCATAAAAGGCAACAGTTTCCTAATACACCACCAAACTCTCCAGGCACAAGAGAAACGAGAGCGGCGACCTCATCAGCGGGAGGGGCGGGAAAAAGACACGGACAGCGGGAGGGGAGAACCCCTGGGAGTTGGAGGGCCCGCTTTGGCCTGTCTCTATCGAGAGAGCCTGCTGTCACTTGGGAGCAGGCCTTGGGTTAGAGGGATCCCTCAGAGGCTGCAGCGTCTTTTGTAAAGTGATCTCCTCCAAACACATTCCCAAAACACCAAACAGGAGGTGAGGAAGGACCAGGGCACCACAGCGAACAGGCAAGGCCCAAGCTAGGTAATGGGGCTTTAAGGGGAAACAGAGGCCCGGACTGGGATTTGAAGTGCTGAAATCCGGATTACAGTTCACCAAAACAACCACTCGACTTTTAACATGCTGTCAAAAGCAGAGAGGGGCGACACCGGATCAAAAATACCAGAGAGCTTCAAAGAGCAAGCAAAAAATGGCATTCCAAAGACACCACAATTTTCTTCTATTTTAAATATTATAATACAATACCAGATCAGAAAACAGTTGTACATACATGCGGTGCCCAGGCGCAACAACATACACATTACCAACGTCATACTACCAACAGAACCATACTCATTCACTCCCACAACACATGCACAATGGCGTCCCACTGCATCAGACACAATAACTGGTACAAGGTGTCATAAAGAAAATTACAAACCGAAAACTTCGTTATTGTTCCATTAAGTCCAATAACCACAATGTAGCAATTGTTATCCAATGAATAGTTAGTACATATTCTTTGAGAACGTCAATGTAGACCAGAAGGAGATACAAAATGATAATTAAACTGAGGGAGACGTGCCGATCAGTGGGGACCTGGACCTGCGCCTGATTATTTTTGGGAATGCACATCAATTCTAAGTCTACTTATCGCAAAAGCGAACGGGTCATCAGTTTCACTGTAAAAAAAAAAAACAGATCCGCATGTACAATTCTAAAATTCGCTAATGACTGGTAGAAAATATCACAAGCCCCAACTGTAGTCTGCATGCCACATGAAATAAAAAAAATTTTTTTTTACCAGTATAGACTCCAGCTGTGGGCATATTAAAAGGAGCTACACAATCTTTGCATAACTGGTTCATTTAATGGCTTCAAAACAACAGTTTAGCAAGACTACAAAATTCACGTTACTTTTTGAGAAGCAGTGTCACTATTTTAGTCATAAATTGAAATGTAACAAGTTAGTGCTTCCAAAAGAGGTGCACCTTCATATTGACATGACAGCATGCAGATACACTTCAGCCGATAGCTTGTACGTGAGCTTCTTTTATCAGCACGACTACCTTTCATTTGTTCTTTTTCTAATAGCATGCACTAATATGAGCAGCATTTACACCATATGCGCCACGCAGCGCTGCCTCCCCCCCACCCCCCCCCCCCCTCATATGTGTGCCTGCCGCTAGCAAATCAGACCATTTGTGGTCAGATGCAAATCGTCACCCCCAGATTGATGAGGGGCTCAGTCTGGTCCTGTATTATTAATGATAAAGACACACGTGGTATATGCTAATGCTCTGGAGGCCAGGAACTCCGCTTCATTGATCACCAGGGGAAGGGTGAGAGGGCCTCAGAGTTCTCCTGATCAGGTACTTCTTAGTGGGAAACCGAGTCACAGCCACTAATTAAAGGGTTCATTCAACACACATCATTCTCACAAAGTCACTCGACAGCTGCGGTAGCAGATGGTACGCACCAGGCATTGATCGGCAAAACAGCCTCAGGCTGAGCACACAACACACTAAGGTCGCAGCTGGCTGTAGCAGCCTCAGTGAGCCAGGGCAGAAATTCGGCTGACACCGGCAGGCAGCTGATTGACTGGGCACTAAGCACTAAAAATCTAATTTGTCAGTGAGAGATTAGATTAACACTCCAGCACAGTCTGAGATGCTCACTTACTTTGCGAAGCGAGCTACGGTGATGGCAATTCGGTTTTCCGGCTGCCCGCACCTCCTCAGAGTCCTGGCCGCAACTTCCTCTGCAAACGCAAGCCGCCCTCCTTCAGACTCACTCAGACTCAGCGACAATTGAGCTGCACAGTGTGCGCGAGCTCCAGCGGCTGGTGGGGTTGGACAGTCTGGCGGTCGCAGGGCTCTATGCATCAAAGCTTCATTCATACAGCCACCAAGCCCACGTAGTTGGAAGCTGGGCCTGCGCCTATAGTAGGACGGGCCGCACCGGGCCCAGAGAACAGCCGGTAGGCAGAAATACAGGAATAAAAATGGCGGCCATAAGCTTTTGGATTTTTCGGAATCGGGGCGTGGTTTTGTGCCCTGAGTGACGGACGACGTCACAGGGCTAAAGAATGCAAAAAATCACGCCCCCAAATCCGAAAAAGACGGAGCTTGTTTGGAGGGACGGCTCTCTCCTCCAATGGCTGGCCTCTGTTTAGGAAGCCAGCCAATGGAGGACAGACGAAAACAGAGGCGGGGATAAAGCAGCCTACTAAGTCACAATAATTCTCGGACTTCCGGTCTTCGACCGGATATTACCGAGACCTAAAAAGCGGTGTAGTACTATCATCTTGATAAGCGAGGCTCTACCTGCCATTGACAGGGGGAGGAAGAGCCAACTATCAACAGTGGTGTTAAGCTTAGTGACAGCCACACCATAGTTAAGTCTGTGTCTCATCCTTATCTGTAGAGATTTGGATTCCTAGATAGCGTAGGTCCGAGTGACACCATTCCAACGGGAAATCTAACGGAAAGTCAGTAACCGCATTTGTGAGGGGGTAAAATTGCGATTTTGCCCAGTTGATCTGCACCCCCGATAATCTGCCAAAAACCACGAATTCCCGCAACCAAGGATTTAAGTTATGCATATAGTCAGTGACGAATAACGTCATGTAATCTGCGTATAATGACACAGCGATCTGACGATGAAAACAGCGAAATGCCCCCTCCGGATGCAATTGGCGCAATCGGCTCCACCGCTATTGCGCGGGGAAAGCGAACACCCCTGTCTGGTGCCTCGTGTGAGAGCTATCGGCGGTGGTTAAGTAGTACTTTCGCAGATGGCTGTGTGTACAGCAACTGGACCCAGGATATAAATAATTTGGGAAATCCCATACGCACCAAGACGGTAAATAGATAGTTCCATTTGACCGAGTCAAAGGCCTTAGTGGCGTCTAAAAATATCGCAGCAACGGGGAGCTCTGGATGTACCGTCCGGATCAAGGAAAACAAGGTTCGAAGGTTATGGGATGTGGATCTTCCAGGGACAAATCCTGACTGATCGGGCAATATTATTTTCGTCATTAAAAGGGACAGCCTGGTGGCTAGGACCTTGGCCAATACTTTCACGTCGCAGTTTAGCAGCGACAGTGGGCGGTAGGAGTCGCAGACACGAGGGTCTTTACCAGGTTTTAAGAGGGATGTGATCATGACTTCCCGCATTGAGCGAGGCAGGATCCGGTCTGCCAGAGCTTCCTCAAAGACCTCTCTGAGACCGGAAGCCATGATCTCGATATAGGTCTTGTAGAACTCAGCAGGGATCCCATCTAGACCGGGGACCTTACCATTTTTCAGTGACATTATGGCAGCCCTGACTTCGTCCAGTTCGAAGGGGGCACTTAGAAAAGTTCGATGTACGTCGCTTAGCCAGCATAGCGCTACATCGCTAAGGAAGGGATCATAGTGCACGTTGGTTGTCGTAGCAGTGGTATACAACGTACGGTAATGTGCCGTGAAGACATTCATTAGACCCTCAGCATCCCTAATGACTCGACCTCCATCGTCTGCAATCTCAAGAATGGTGTTACTAAGGAGGGGATTGCAAGTCAGTTGCCAGGGCCCTGCCAGGTCTGTCACCCTCCCCGTACTTTCTAGCCGTCCAGTATTTCCCCTTGAATTTAGCCTCTCTGGCTGCCTCTTCCTCATATTGCGTCAACTTTTGTCTAAATTCTGCATGCGAACGTGTATAGTCTCCCGTCACCATGTGCTCTTCCAGGCTCTTCAAATCACTATCGAGTGTGTGTAATGTGCGCTGTATATCGCGCAGAACTCCGAAGCTCTTTGAAATGCAGTGTCCCCTGACCGTTACTTTGAATGCTTCCCAGATTGTCTCTACAGAGTTCACTGTATCTTTGTTTCGAGGGAAGAAATCAGCTATTTCTTGCCCTAGCTCTGTACGGAAGACATTATCCAACAAGGCTGCAGGTTGCAGTCGCCAATGCGGTCTGGGATTATCCCAACCAGGTATCTGTAGGTGTATCAGGACTGGACTGTGGTCTGAGTATGTTCTGGGCAGATGTGTCGCTTTTACTAGACCGGCACCCAACCCTTTGGATAAGGGGAAGTAATCGACTCGTGCCCAAGTACCTGTCAATGATGTAAAGTGTGTGCCTTCTTTTTTGAGAGGGTGGAGATGTCGCCAAGCGTCTATCATGTCACCTTCATCCATTATACCCAGCAGTGCATCCCTAGTTCTAGTCTTGTACAGTGCCATCCCATCCGCCCTATCTTGAGTAGCTACCAGCGCTACGTTGAATTCGCCGCCCCAGAGGACATGTTTCGAACCTATATCCACAACTTTACCCCAGAGCATCGTGAAGAAGGTTGGTGTATCCACATTAGGGGCATAACAGGCCACAATGGTAATAGTGTCTTGCCCAAGGCGGCCCCATATTATGACTTAATGACCCTCATTGTCAAGGATCTCACCGATCACCTGGAATGGCAGGGTGCGCCTGATCAAAATAGCAACCCCTCTGGCGTATGTGGAATAAGATGAGAAAGCTCGAGTAGCAGCCCATTTTCTGGCAAATGTAGCTTGCGTCTGCGGTGATAGGTGCGTTTCCTGCAGCATGGCAAGTTGGACCTGATGTTGGTCCAGATATGCAAGTACATTTCGACATTTCAGCGCATCGTTAAGGCCCCTAATGTTCCATGACATACATCTTAGTAGTGTGTCCGTCTCTATCCCTGCCATAGTCTCGTATGTTTTGTAAGAACAGGATATGTCTCATGCATGTCTACAATGCGTACATTCCACTGATGCCACACACCCCTGTGTGGAGTTCGTCGCCGTCCAGCCCCTCTGAAAAGTGAAAACCCCTAACTGTGTTTCCCCACCCCCGCCCACTAATGCATCCCAATCATGCAAGCAGCCACCTGTCCCCTCCCCCGCCCCCATCCCCATCCATTGTAGAAACACCAAAATGCTGAAAGAGAATTCTTCCCTCACCCACCCTCCCAGCCACCCTCCCATACAATGCAACAGACCCCGGTATGCAAGTTCCATGGACGGGGTATACCTAGGCTGTCCTGTTTTCAGTTTCTATTTTTGGTAAATTCTGGTGGGGTTTTTTCAGTGTTTTCAATATTTTAAAAAACAGTTGTTATCAGTGGTTACACATTTTCACGCCACTAAAAACAGAAAAAGTGTTTTTCCGGTGTTTATGGAACGTTTTGCTTTTATCAAAGCTTGCTTTCTGCACTGAAAGAACATGGTATATAGACAGTGTACGTATAGTGTATATGAGGTACAAAGAGATTTTTGCAAATTAATCTTATTGTAGTACACCATACAATACTTCTTCAGTGAGTCTTTGGTCATCTGCACTTGCGCTTTCCTTCCCATGTAAACTTTTGTGAAAAGGCCCTCTCAGCATTCATATTCTCTTGGGCTGAGAACCGTCAGTTGGGATGACTCTTTCCTTGATGCCACATAAAGCGCAAAATGATAAATATTTGCGTTTTAGTTCCTGGGCATAAGAAAACAGTGCACCAGAATGGACTAAGAAGTCAATAGCATCCCTCATTAACTCTGAAGATTGTAAAGATGCTTTCAGCATACCATCTAACAAGTGGCAAGGATCTCTTCACTTCAGCTCGGGTATCAATTTTGACAGGTCATCACACAAATTATTTATATACGTAGCTGAATCACTGCAAATACAAACAATATCACTCCAATCTTTGTTGAACTTGGAAAGAACCTTTTTTGCAGAGCAGAACAAGTGATACTGCGTTCCATGTTTTCCAAAAGTCTGGTGTCATGTTTTGACCACTATCCCAGACGCTTGGTGATATATATACTTGTCACTATACCTTGCATTTAATGTTTAATGCCTGAGGTGTTGGCAATTCACCTAATATCAATACTTACCCACTAGAAACTATGGTCTGATGTATTAGGGGTTTTTACCCATTCTCTGTGGGTAAATGTGATGACACCTATTAGGAAAGATTTTTATGAAACCAGCCATTTTACCTATCAGTGAAAGAATCAAATGCAGCCAAAATTTCAAATATGAGTTTGATATGTCCTGATTCTCTACAGTTTATAAAATAATTAAACTAGACCTAAAACATGAAACTAAACCCTGCATCTTTAGACCAAAGGCCATAAAACTGAAAAAAGTAAAAGGAAGAAGAAACAATATTTTAGTGGCATCCCTAAAGAACAAAACTCAAGCAGGATAATGTTAGCCAGTCATTCTTACTGCTAGCTTCTACAGCAAAGTTACATCTTATTGACCCCTTCAGTAAGAACAAAATTACTCTTTCACTTTCTTTTTCCTTTCTTGGAATGGCATTTAGTTTGTGGCTGTGCAGGTGTTTTTTCAGTGTTTATATGTTTTCACCGGTGAGGGCTTTTTTTCTTTCAGTGGGGTTTTATCAGTTATTATAGGTTTAAACCTAAAACCCCACAGCCTAGGTATACCCGTAGGGGAAACAACATTAAGAGCGCACAACCACCTCACCCCCCTTTAGCCTCCCGTTCTGTGCCACCCTCGGTTGAGGCCAAGGAGGGATAGTGGTCCCTGGAGTACTTTACCACTGGAAGAGTTTGAATGTCACCAACTTCAGTGTCGTATCCGGACCGCCGGTCATAATGCTCTCAAGTTCCACTCAACCAGGACAGCATCTGAGTTTCAGATCATGTTGGAGGTACCCTGCATCAGGAGTCTTCATCCGCTACCGGCGGGTCATCCTCGTGTTCGGCATTCCTGCCCTGACCCCCCCTCTGTGCTTTCTTGTCTGCTTTTCAAATAGTCCTCCACTTTTTGCGGGTTTGTGAAGAATCGTTGCTTTCCTTGATGCGTTACCCGCAGTTTCGCTATGTATAGCAATGCATAGTCTATCTGAGCTTCGCGCAGCTTCTTTTTGACATCCATGAATTTGCGTCTCTCCTCTTGCACTAGTGGAGTGAAATCAGGGTTGATGGAAAAGGTGATACCCTTGTAGTTCAGGTTTTGTTTAGTGCGGGCTGCTCTCAGTGCCACATCACGATCGCGATAGTTCAGCAGGCGAGCGATGATAGGTCGCATTGGTGTTCCAGGCTTGGGTATTGGGGCCAGTGATCTATGCGCCCTTTCTAGTCAAGTCAAGTCAGAATTTATATAGAGCACTACATACCCAGAGGGTCTCAAGGCGCTTGAGGGAGGGGGGGAGGTTTAACTATTGAATATCCAGGTTTTAAGCTGTTTTCTGAAGGCTAGGTGGTTTTGGGTAATGCGGAGGTGGATGGGAAGGGAGTTCCAGGTTTAGGCCGCTAAGTAGGAGAAGGATCTTCCCCCCATGGTTGCTTTGTGGATGCGCGGTACAGCGGCGAGGGCTTGGTTGGACGAATGCAGTTGGCGGCGGGGAGTGTAGAAGGAAAGGCGTGTGTTGAGGCAATCTGGTCCAAGTTCGTAGAGGGCTTTGTGCGTGGGTGAGGAGGCGGAACGTTATCCTTTTGTTGACAGGGAGCCAGTGAAGGTCTTTCAGGTGGCCGGGGATGTGGTCTGTGCGGGGGATGTCTAGTATGAGTCTGGCTGAGGCGTTTTGGATACGTTTGAGTTTTTTCAGCAGTATTGCGGTGGTGCCGGCCTAAAGGGTGTTTCCGTAGTCCAGACGGCTTGTAACCAGTGCGTGGGTGACCGTTTTTCTTGTTTCGGTGGGGATCCAGCGAAATGTTTTTTTGAGCATGCGTAGGATGTTGAAGCATGATGAGGAGACAGCGTTGATTTGTCTGGTCATCGAAAGAGTGGAGTCCAGGATGATGCCCAGGTTTCGTGCGTGGTCCTTCGGTATGGGAGCTTTTCCTAGGGCCGTTCGCCACCAAGAGTCGTCCCAGGCGGAAGGGGATGTACCTAAGATGAGGACTTCCGTTTTGTCCGAGTTCAGTTTCAGACGGCTGTGCTTCATCCACTCGGCTATATCTACGGAAGAGGAAGAACTTTTTCGACCGGATCCTATCGATCCAAAATAAAAAATACTCCATATAAACCCTAAAACAGGAGATGTGTCTACTGTTCCACATAACAAAAGGAAATTGGACACCCCAGGCATTCCTGCAGTGCCTGTAAAGGACTGTGCTACTTCACCTTTACAACCCTCTTCTCCTGTTCTTCCTTCTAAGCCAGTCTCTCCTCCACACTCTCCTATACTTCTACCAAACTCACCACTACCACCGGGTAATGATGATTTGGGTGATGGGGAGACAACACTGACCCTTTTGATCACCCTGATGACGATTCAGATATACCACAGGACGATTGGGACGATTATGATGACCCAGTAGATCCTCCAGACCTCCCAAATCCTCATGCATACCCACCAAAGCCATCTTCCCCAGATGACAATATTGGTTGTAACCAGCTTGTAAATAGGGCTGCTCAGTACCATAGTGTTCCAATGCATTCCGACCCTGCAGAGGAGGACTTTCTACTAGACACCTTTGAACAGTCACTAAATACTGTACAAATCCTGCCAATGTTAAAAGGTGTCATTAAACCGGCCCAGACACATTCAAAGACCCTGTTAGGATCAGAATTCTGAATCCAAGAATTGACAAAAAATACAAACCCGCTCCCAGTGATCCCGCCTACATCAAAAGTCAACTTCCTTTAGGTTCCCTAGTGGTCACTAACACTAGAAAACGTGCCAACTCTCAAACCACTGGTGATGCACCCCCTCCACACAAGGAGTCTAAAATATTAGATGCTTCTGGCAAACGAGTTGCTGCCCAAGCCGCTAATACCTGGGGGATAGCGAATACACAAGCATTACTTGCTAGGTATGATGGGGCTGACTATGACCAACTAGAAACTCTATTACAACATTTACCTGATCAATATAGGACCAAGGCCAAAGATTTAATTCAAGAGGGAAAATTAACTAATGCATCAATCAAATGTGCCCTTGATGCATCAGACACCGCCTCTAGGGCCGTTAACACTAGCGTGTTATTCAGAAGACATGCCTGGTTGTGCATCTCTGGCTTCAAACAGGAGTTACAAACAACTATCCTCAATCAGCCGTTCAATCAGCAACAACTTTTTGGACTGGATGTAGACACAGCTCTAGAAAATATAAAAAAGGACACAGACTGCTAAATCCATGGGAGCATTGCAGTCTCCATCCCCATGTGGCTCTTTTCAACACTCCTTCTATAGGGGAGCATCCAAAAACATCAATGCAGACACTGAATCCTACAAAAACACCACACAAACATCCCCCAACAGGGGATATTTTAGATGTGAATACAGAGGAAATAAAAAGAAAGGGAGAGGCCAAGGTAACAACAACACTCCCACCTCCCTCATTAATAAGCAGTGACTTCCCGCCACTCCCTCCAGACCATTCCACTCCGGTCAGAGGGAGACTATCACAGTTCCTACCTTTCTGGAATTCCATCACTACAGACAAGTGGGTAAGGCAAATTATCCAGTATGGTTACTGCCACTCCACCCAACATACCACCCAAACAGCGTGCAATGTCCGGGGAACATCTATCACTCCTCAAACAAGAGGTTATTTCACTACTTCAAAAGTGTTAGAACTGGCTATTTCTGGTAGGCTAAGGCTGACGCCAAAGGCAGGCAGAAACCACCATTCTAGTCAGGGCAAGGAAGTCACACGCCAAGATAACCCCTGCTCACCCCCTTGGTAGCTTGGCCCAAGCAGTAAGGCTAAACTCGGAGGCAATGTGTAAAGCATTTGCGCCAGCGCACAACAGCAACAACATACTAGGCACACCACAAAAGAGACTCCACACAAGGTTATTATAAAATAACTTTTGTATTGTAAAAACACATCAGATAGTATCACACAAAATACATGGTGCCAACTGGCACGGGCAATATTCACATGGGATTATGTACAGGACAGGGCCACATGGGCCACTGTCATAATCAGATATAGCACTTTTAGAACTTAGAATAAGTAAAGCACCAGATAAGTTATAAAATACATCCAGTAACTACTGGGAACAGGTACCAGGACCTCACTAGGACCACCTGTACTAAAAATAACAACCACCTAAGAATAAAATACATTTAGGGGTATAAACCAGAACACATTACGCATGATGCATGAAACACATTCAGAGGAGTAATAAAGAGAAACACATGATGCCTAAAACATTCAGAGGTGTTAAGAATAAAGCACATGATGCAATAAAATACATTCAGGGGTGCAGCGCAAGAAGACACATGATGCCTAAAACATTCAGAGGTGCAGCGCATGGAAAGAAAGACACATGATGCCTAAAAGCAGTCAGAGGTGCCAGAACAACACAATAGCGCAAAAACACACAGTAGGCAATTACTATTAAAAACATAGAAATCACGTTGCGCATAACTTACATTAGCCACCACCTGTGGCAGTCCCTAGGCCAACTGGCCTTGTTGGGGCTCAGGCGCCCTGAGTCTCAATGTCAGGGTGCACTGCCATGCAGCGCCATTCTCAAGAACAAGCCTAAACGTAGCAGGGGCCCACTACTTGCTGGGCACCTGTAGACAATCCCAAGACCTAAACGGTGCAGCTGCCCACTAATAGCTGGGATCATAAAAGAAACTGCAACAGGGTCCTCACTGACCCTTGGGCGCAAACTGCACCCCCTGTGGGAGCCACACAGGCTCTAAAACACCTTCCTCGCAGGCAGAAGAGGGCGGGCACCGGCAATGTGCCCCAACGCCCCCTCATACTAAATATGGCCAAACGCTGGAGCCAAACAGGCTCGTAAACAAAATATGGCCCCTCTGAGCCACACAGGCTCTCTCAACAATGGTGGGCCGGGAGCCTCGCAGGGCTCATCAAATATGCCACCAGGAGCCTCGGGGCTCCAATTCTCATACTGCCGCCTCGTTGGAGTCCCTCACGGGGGACTCGACACAAACAAATGCCCTCACGAGCCTCGCAGGCTCGTGAATCAAAATAGGCGGGTTGAGCCTCTCTGGGCTCCAAAACAATAGGAGGAGTCCCCCTCGGGGGACTCGGCAGCCGTGGAAGCTCCACGGCCTCTGAGCACCCAGGCGCTTGCACTGGAGGGGAGGGCGGGCACCGGCAATGTGCCCCGACGCCCCTCGACTCCTTCTCTGCGACACTCACCGGGTCTGGCAGCCGGCGGCTCTCCTCACTCGGGGCTCCCTCAGCACACTGGAGCCCCGCAACCGCCCATCCTTCTGCTTCCGGTCTCCCTCGGTGAGGTCAGCTCACTTCTTCCCGGGCCCGGCGGTGATCACACGGCACTTCGGAGATTCCCTCGCGAGGACGGGGTCGAACGGCTGACTTGGCTTCCGGCTCCTCGCTGGGGCGGCTTCAGGCAACACTCCTCGGCGGCTTCAGTGCTGCGGGCCAATCCGGTCGAGCCTCCAGCAGCACCCGGGAGTCAGCCAATGGCAGTGCGGCTCCCGGGACAGGCCTTCCATGACGCTCCTCTCTTCAACCAATCCCAGCGTGACAACTAGGATGACGCCGCGGCGCACGGGCCAATCCTGTCGCGGCGTTAGCAAGGGGGCTCGGCGGCTCCGATCTTCGCCGCTGCAGCTCCTGAACACCGAGGCAATTTACACAGGGTGTTTCTGGCCCCGGGCCGCGTCGGTTATTTGGCGGCAAGAGTCCGTTGGGGCCGTAGATCGCGGCAGAACGTTCCTTTTACCAGTAGAGCGACAGGGGGGAATCCTAGTCACAGGAAAACACCACGGTCTCTCCTCACCCCCTGAATCTGCGCCGATGAGCACAGCGATCTCTCCACACAGCTGGCAGTTAGGAAACACGCGTTTGGACAATCCACCACACGATCTCCTCAGCAGTTCCTGGCAAAGCTTTAGGAGTAAAAGAGGGAGCAGCCTAGCCCCCAGCAGGAAAATCCTCCAGCATCCAGGGAAAAGTCAATCAGGAGTCCAGGGGCTGGGCAGGGCTCAGGGATTCCCCTGAGCCCCAGAAGCAGCATGCCCCTGGCAGATTCAAGTTAGAAACAAGAACAAATTGGAAGGGAACACAGCCCCTTCTTATACAGAAAAAAGTCTTTGAAGTCCTTTGAAGTCTTTGTGCAAAGGGTCCCTGAGCCCGGTCTAAACCAGTTCTGGGTGTTGCTGGGCTCTGGGGGATTTCCTGGCTTCCTTCATTCTTCCAGTATCAGGGACAGAGGTGACAGTCGCCCAGCGGGAGGTGGAGTCAGCTTTGTAGTCCGGCAGGCACAGCCCTTCACTATCAGGTGCTATCTCCTCCCACTTCCCTGGCAGCAGATGATGCCTTTCATCCATGGGCTGACTCAGACAACCTCCTGGGCTCTCCAGCCCCTGTCATCCTCAAACCAGACAGTCAATCCACAAGCAGGCCCAGGCACTCCTGACCCAGGCTCACCAGCCAATCACACGCCAGCATCAACTTACACAAATATGCCGAATTCCAAAAGGGGTACTTCTAGACTAGACACAGTCATGCCGCATATACCATTTCGCAGCATTCAGTCTCACGAGTTCTCTCATACCAAACTCGCCCCTGCACTCCCCACACATCAGGAACTACCATGGGCATACATATTCCCCATTCATTCCTATGGGAGAGCAGGTCACTCACCACACATACACAGAGAGCTCAAGCACTTTACACTGTACCACAGTGAAAAAGTGCGCAGAGGCCTAAAATCACCACCACCAGGTTCCAGAAACAGCCTAGGAAAAAGCAAAAAGTCTTGGGGTGAACCTGCCCAAAGGGCCGGGTCCAACAAAAAGCAACAATAGAACATGTTATCCAGTATTAGGGGTGTCTTTCATAGATTCACATGCCTGAATCATTCCCCGTCGTCGAGACGGGAGCCTCCGGTAAATAAAAAAGTAATGTCCATAGACATACATAGAGAGAAAAGGGTCCAAGGGTCTCCCCTTAGTAGCCTTTCCTTGTCCTTATGTAAAAAGGACCAAACTGACATAGTCAGCCAATCAGCTCCGACCTCCCTCTAGAACCTTCCTGGGAGGAGCCTCAGTCCCTCAGATTTTCTACCGCACGTTGTGCTAGGGAGTCTCCAGCCTGAGCTCTCCTCAGGATTATTCTAAAAATCAACAAACTCTCTTGGAAGTTTCTCTGAACCTAAAAACTCTTCAAGGACTTCCTCAACACACTACCCCTGAAGTAAGTGTGTGTTTATACTGCCTTTTTCATGTCTGACTCGGGGAAGAAAGCCCTGTTCAGGGCCTGCTCTTCCTGCAGCAAGAAAAGGATTCATGTGGATGATAAACACGACCTGTGCCTGTATTGCCTTTACCCGGATCATAATTCGGAAAAATGCGCAATCTGTCGGTCTTTTCCCAAAAAGACCGTGAGAGACAGAGAAGGTCGCCTTCTGATCTGGCTGGACAGGCTTAAGAACAGGGACAATCCAGAGTCCTCTGTGAGCAGCGTTTCCAGAACTTCTGCTGTCTCGAGCAAGAGGCCAAGGGACGCTTCCCCGGGCCACTCAGACACTCCTCCTGCGAAGACTCACAAAAAGTCTTCTGAGGCGAGATCGGCGTCATCCTCAGTGTCGGCGAAGGAAGATAAAACCTTCAAAATGCCTGCTCCGTCCTCCAGACAAAGCCAGAGGACTACCTCAGTAAAAACCACGGTGTCTACCACATCGGCATCGTCGCCCTCAGCTTCAACGACGATGACTACTTCCTCTTCATCTACAGGTAGGCCTGTTTCTTCAATTATTCCCCTGACCATGTCGACCACGAAGACTACACCGTCGACGACGCCGTCAACAGCGACGAGCACATCATCGTCAAAACCGTCGTTGACGAGAGTGTCGACGAGAGACTCGTCGACGAGACAATCGTCTACGAAGGCACCGTCGATGACGACGACGGCTGCGCAGTCGTCGACGACCAAGATCCCTTCGTCCACCCCTCCGTCGACGAAGACCTCGTCGACGCCCGGCTCGTCGGCGACGAGCCCGTCGACGAAGACACCGTCGACGAAGACACCGTCGACGAAGACACCGTCGACGAAGACACCGTCGACGAAGACACCGTCGACGACGGGCTCGACGACGACACCGTCGACGGGCGATTCGACGACGAACGAAACATGGAAAAAATCAAAGCTGGTGGAGACGCCGTACATGATGCTACCACCGTCGACGGCCCCCTCGACGACTACAAGCTCTACCATTCAGTCTACCAAACAGGGCAAGTCAATAATTACCCCGGAAACGACGTCTCCTAGCAAGGTGGAAAAACAACCACCTCAAGAAATTTTCCAAAGCGAGGAATCCGAAGAGGATGACCATCTGAATCCCGCTACTTCACTCACAGACCTTCACATAAAATGCCAAAGCACTGATGAGGAACAGGACGAATTCACATATCAGGAACACTCGGTCCAAGCCAGTGTCCACACCGAAGTCACCCCCATGATATGCCTGCCGGCGACCCTGGTGGATGACTTGAAACTTCTTGTGCAAGACTACAAGCGGCGCTTTCCGGAGCCTAGCAAAGGCGGTCAAGCACCTGAGAGTCCCGCACCAGGGGACAAAGAAGATCAGACACCTCCAGTGCATGTTCAGGTGTCCGCACCGGAACGCCCTCATCCTCACCATCAACCCCACCAGGAAGTTCATCCTCAAGTGGTGGTCTCTTCGGACGAAGAAGAGGAAGAGGAAGAACTGGAGGAAGGAGAGGTCCAGGAGGTTCACTCAGACCACTCGGACCAGGCTGATGAGGACGAATATATTACATCATCCCCAGCTTCACCACAACCACGCCAAGCGGACTCCCCACCGGTGGACATTGCGGGTTTCCACAAGCTGGTGGAGAGAGCGGCGAAGAGATTCCACATGGTGGTGGAATCCACGGAAACGGACTGTTTCCTCCACGACTTCAAGGAACAGCCTCAAAAATCTGCAAAAGCTGTTCCAATCATAGACTTTTTGTGGGAACAGGGAAAGAAGCTAATGCTCACTCCTGCTTCTGTGCCAGCGGTGGTCCCACGCCTTGATAAAAAATACAGGGCACCACTCACTGCAGCGGCTTGCCTAAATGGTCACCCCAAACCGGACTCGGTAGTGACGCAGGCGGCCCAGAAAAACTCCCGCAATCCTTCATCACCACTGTCAGCTCCCCCGGACAAAGAGGGCAGGAAACTGGACACGATAGGCAAGCGCTTCACTTCCACATCGGCCATGTCCATCAAGGTGGCCAACTCCATTGCCTTGCTAGGGCGTTACAATCGACAATTATGGGAGGACATTGCCCCTTACATAAAGGAACTACCTGATGACGTCCAGGGTGAGGTGAAAGCGCTCCTCGTGGAGGGTCAATCTTCTGCAGCGGAGCTCATAGACTGTGCTATCGACGCAGCCATGACAGGCTTCCGTCAACTTGCGGGAGCGGCTGTACTGAGACGACAGGGATGGCTCAAAGCCACTTCATTCCGCCAAGAAGTTCAGGCAAAGGTTCTAGACATGCCCTTCGACGGCCAGCACCTGTTTGGAGTACAGGTCGACGAGGCCCTACAGGCCATTAAAAAGGACACAGACACGGCAAGGGCCCTGGGATCTCTACAGTTCAGAAACCAGTCCTTTCGGGGCAACAAGCCCAGGGGTCAATCCTCCTATCGAGGCTCATATCAAAACAGGTCCTCGTCCTCATTCTCGTACAATCAAAAAGGCCAGTACCAAAACAAGCAACAACAGGCCAGACAGTCTTCATTCGGAAGATCGTCCTACAGAGGTAAAAACACCAAGAGGGGCGCTGGCGGCCGCCAGTGACCACCTACTCCAGCCAGTCCGAACACCATCTCCGTCCTTTCAAATTGGAGGAAAGCTGACCCATTTCCTTCACAATTGGCAGTACATCACCACGGACCGGTGGGTTCTTCAAATTATTCGATTTGGCCACTCGCTCGAGTTCACCTCCATCCCTCCCAATACCCCTCCACGCAG
The DNA here is from genome assembly GCF_964263255.1 of Lissotriton vulgaris. NCBI lineage: Eukaryota > Metazoa > Chordata > Amphibia > Caudata > Salamandridae > Lissotriton > Lissotriton vulgaris. Next base: position 1,298,036,855 of record NC_141691.1, read on the forward strand.
ACGGACACACAAACATCCACGCCTGCTTCTAAAGGAACTTTCGACAATGCTACAAAAAGGAGCAATCAAAAGGGTTCCGGCATCCACGAAGGGGAAAGGATTTTACTCCCACTTCTTTCTTGTGCAACAAAAAGAAAACAAGTGGAGACCCATCCTGGATCTCCGGGGGCTCAACACCTTCCTACGAAGCCAATCATTCAGGATGGTGACAATTCAGGAAATCCTGGGCATTCTAGAGAAAGGAGATTTTATGGTGTCACTGGATCTCCAGGACGCATACTACCACATCCCTATCCTCAAAACTCACCGGAAGTTCCTAAGATTCGAGGTGGCGGACCGTCACTATCAGTTCAAAGTACTGCCGTTCGGCCTCAAGTCCGCACCGCGCATATTCACGAAATGCCTTGCGCCTGTGGCGGCATTCCTGCGCCAACTGGGCCACCAAGTCTTCCCCTACCTAGACGACTGGCTGGTGAAAGCACCCTCACCTGGGGACGCGGTCACGTCCTCCAACGCCTGCACCAATCTCTTTCAAAATCTGGGATTGACGCTCAATATCAAGAAATCATGCATGGTGCCCGCAACAAAAATTACCTTCCTAGGGGCCATGTTAGACACAGGCTGCACGAAGGCCTTCCCCTCAAAAGAAAGAGCAGACAGGATCTTATCTCTGGCCACGGCTGTGGCAAAGAAAAAGCACCTGAAAGTTCGGACTTACTCCTCCCTCCTGGGGATGATGTCTTCCTGCATACTCCTCATACCGCACTGAAGGCTCAGAATGCGGCCCTTGCAGGAGGCACTCGCGAGCCAATGGACCCAAAGCACTGGCTCATTCGAAGACATCCTTCGGATCACACCGAAGATTTCAAAAGCTCTACAATGGTGGACAAGTCGTCACAATCTGATGGTGGGCTTACCGTTTCTCCTCCCAGCATCACCGCTGGTGATAACAACAGACGCCTCCCTAGAGGGATGGGGCGCGGTGCTCCAGGACCTACAGATCAGCGGCAAATGGGACTCTCAAGAGCAATTGCTCCATATCAACCTCTTGGAGCTGAGAGCAGTGTTTCTGGCTCTACAAGCCTTCCTACCCCGCATCCAGAAATCCCCAGTGCTCGTCAGGACGGACAACACCACGACGATGCACTATTTGAACAAACAAGGGGGAACGCGTTCACTCTCGCTCTCACGCGAATCACAGACGATCTGGAACTGGCTGGTACTACACGACATCCAACTCAAAGCGGAATACGTGCCGGGAAGGGACAATACCATCGCGGACGCCCTGAGCAGGCAAAAATCCCTCTCCCACGAGTGGGAACTATCGGACAGCGCCCTCACTCACATCTTCTCTCTTTGGGGAGTCCCAAACATCGACCTCTTGGCCACCAGGAGGAACGCAAAATGCCCGTGCTACGCAAGTTGGCATCCCCAACCAGGATCACTAGGAAATGCGTTCTCCATCGGATGGTACAGCGTCTTTGCATACGCCTTTCCTCCATTCCCGATGATTCCACGGCTCCTGAGGAAAATGAAAGCGGAACCATGCACCCTGATCCTGATCGCCCCGTCCTGGCCGAGGCAACACTGGTTCTCGGATCTGCTTCGACTATCCATCAAATCACCGATCCGACTGAACCAACACCCAGCCCTACTGACGATGTCCAACGGGCAAGTGCAACACCCGAACCTCCAATCGCTCAAATTATCAGCCTGGCTCCTGAGCACAGAGAATTCGGGGGCCTGAATATCCCACAAGACTGCAGGGATGTGCTAGCCAAAGCAAGAGCGGACAGTACGAACAAGACCTACTGTCTCAAATGGAAGAGGTTCTGCATATGGTGCTCGGAACAGGGCTTACGGCCACTCACCATCACACCAGAACAAATACTACCATACCTCCTGCATTTGGCCCAGTCGGGACTGGCGCATGCGTCCATCAAAGTCCACCTGGCAGCAATCTCGAGGTTCACCAGAACGATCACAGGACCTTCTCTGTGGTCTAGTCGGCTAGTCAAACAATTCCTCAAAGGACTATACAGATCCTTCCCGAGGCCTCGGAAGGTACCCCCCACCTGGCAGCTTAACCTGGTACTCAACCAGCTCATGCGACACCCGTTTGAACCCATTCACAGGGCATCGCTTCAACACCTTTCATGGAAAACTGCACTCTTGCTCGCTCTAACTTCGGCCAGAAGGGTTAGCGAGCTGCAAGCCTTGTCCATTCAAGAACCTTATCTACAATTCAGACATGATAGGGTGATACTGCGACCAAACCCTAAGTTCATTCCAAAGGTACCGTGGGACTTCCATCTCAACGAACCTTTGGTCCTTAGGTCTTTCTTCGCCAACCCTTCCACAGCAGCGGAAAGGTCACTGCATTCTTTGGACCTTATGAGGTGCCTGAAGTTCTACCTGGAGAAGACTAAGGATCTAAGGAAATCCTCACAGCTGTTCGTGGCATACAGCAGGCCAAGAATGGGCCTACCACTCACGAAGCAAAGCATATCCAGATGGATCTCCTCGGCGATTTCCTTCTGCCACGAACAGGCCGGCCGGCCTCTGAATGATCATGTTACCGCTCATTCCACCAGGGCGATGTCCACGTCAGCGGCGCTGTTTGCAGGAGTGCCAATCCTGGACATCTGCAGGGCGGCGACCTGGAAGTCACCGCATACTTTCTCCAGACACTACTGCCTGGATATCGAACTCCAGAAGGATGCGGCAGTGGGCCAGGCGGTGCTTCGCCATCTCTTTCAGTAAGGTGAGCCTTCCTACATCCCGCCTTCCAGGTATGCACATTATTGCTCTGATGATATTATATCTAAGCTGTCTCTTTATTGTATGATATTATATGCATTATCTACTATGACGGCAGAGCAACTCTGTTTTACAAATGTGCTACTGTGATTGCTAGCTACTCTGATTCAGGCATGTGAATCTATGAAAGACACCCCTAATACTGGATAAGAAATGCGTTACTTACCTGTAACAGCAGTTATCCAGTATTGGTGTCTTTCATAGATTCACATGCAACCCTCCCGCCTCCCCTGGAAGGACTCACTTCCCTCTCGGAACTATACTACGCCAAACCTAGCTGGGTGCGTACGAAAATCTGAGGGACTGAGGCTCCTCCCAGGAAGGTTCTAGAGGGAGGTCGGAGCTGATTGGCTGACTATGTCAGTTTGGTCCTTTTTACATAAGGACAAGGAAAGGCTACTAAGGGGAGACCCTTGGACCCTTTTCTCTCTATGTATGTCTATGGACATTACTTTTTTATTTACCGGAGGCTCCCGTCTCGACGACGGGGAATGATTCAGGCATGTGAATCTATGAAAGACACCAATACTGGATAACTGCTGTTACAGGTAAGTAACGCATTTCTTCCCATACAACATCAGGGAACAGGGGTTTACTCCCTACATTTCCAAATCCCCAAAAATGACAGGACCCTAAGGCCAATACTGGACCTCAGACCTCTCAATTTGTACATACAATCAGATCATTTTCACATGATCGCTTTTCAGCAGTTTCTTCCACTGCTTCAACAAGGCGACTTCCTTGCCACACTAGATCTCAAGGATGCCTACTTCCAAATTCCCATACACCCTGCTCACAGAAAATACCTCCGGTTCACAGTAGACAGCCAGCACTATCAGTTTAAGGTCCTTCCATTTGGGGCGACCCCAGCACCCAGGGTGCTCACAAAGTGCCTTGCAGTAGTAGCAGCACACTTGAGGAGACAGCAGATCCACGTATTTCCATACCTGGACGACTGGCTCAAAAGCCAACTCATACAGCCAGTGTGTTCACCACACTTATCAAACAATTTAGCTGTTACACAACTTAGAGTTCACACTGAACTACACCAAGTCACACCTTCAACCCTCCTACATACATCAATATCTAGGAGCCACAATAGACACTTGCAAAGCTCTAGCATATCCCAATACAGCCAGGATAGCCAGAATGCAAACCCTCATCAACAGGTTTCAGCCCCAACACTCTCTCCCAGCACGAGTTTTTATGCAGCTGATGGGAATGATATGTATTTTTATTGTACCTCACGCAAGACTTCAGATGCGCCCATTTCAAGAATGTTTAGCACATCAGTGAAACCAGGTTCAAGGACAACTTACAGATCTGGTGTTGGTGGACAGCCGCACACATCGCTCTCTGCAATAGTGGAACACACAAAACCTTTCCAAAGGGCGGACCAGTTCCTAGAGCCAGTTCCACAGATAGTGCTAACAGACGCATCACTCACCGGCTGGGGAGCCCATCTCCTAAACCATACAATTCAGGGCAGGTGGACCACTCAACAAAAAGTACTTCACATCAATCAGCTAGAACTACTGGCAATATTTCTAGCCTTAAAGTCATTCCAACTACATCTTCTCAACAAGACTGGCTTAGTCCGGACGGACAATGACAGCAATGTATTACATACAAAAGCAAGGAGGAACACATTCTCTGCAGCTCTCTTGCGTAGCGCAAAGTATTTGGAGATGGGTCATTCCACAAAACCTATATCTCCTGGCGGAACATCTCTCAGGAGTAAGCAATCACATAGCTGATCTGTTAAGTCATCAGACTCAACAAATACATGAATGGGAACTTCATCCACAAGCTCTTCAAACTTTCTTCAAAATGTGGGGCCAACCAGACATAGATCTGTTCGCTACACACGCAAACGCAAAATGTCCAACCTTCTCCACCAGGTTCCCACACCCTTTGTCCAAGGGCAATGCCAAATGAAAGAACTGGTCTGGCAGATTTGCGTACGCTTTTCCGCCACTCCCAGTCATTCCACTAGTAGTTCGCAAGCTCAAACAACAATCTCTCAAAATGATCCTAGTTGCTCCCACATGGGCATGGCAACCATGGTTCACAACACTACTCAGACTATCACTAGTCCCTCATCAAAAATTACGGCTCTCCCCAAAGCTGCTGACGCAGAACCATGGAGAAATAAGGCACCTAGATCCAGTGCAACTGAATTTAGCGATCTGGCTCCTGAAGTCTTAGTTCAGCTACCTGAACCTCCCACCGGACTGTATGAATATTATTAAGGAAGCCAGACATCCCACTACTAGAGCTTGATATGCAGCCAAATGGAAAAGATTTGTTATTTACTGCAAAAACAACAAAATTAGCCCATTAGATGCCTCAATACAACACATTATTTGCTACATCGATGCAGTCTTGCATACTCCTCAATCAAATTGCATCTGGCTGCCCACTGCCACCTACTTACAAAACAGACATTTGTCATTGTTTCGAGTACCTGCTACCAAAGCATTCATGGAAGGCCTTAAAAGGATAATTCCACCCAGACTGCCACCATCTCTGGTGTGGAACCTAAACATTGTTCTTACTAAACTCATGGGTCCCCCATTTGAGCCTCTACACAAATACGAATTACAATTTCTTACATGGAAAGTAGCGTTCCTTGTCGCAATCACCTCTTAGGAGAGTAAGTGAGATCCAGGCTTTAACCATACAGGAATCATTTTTACAAATACATCTAAATAAAGTGGTTCTTCGAACAAATCAAAAATGTCTTCCAAAGGTAATTTCTGCTTTCCTTCTTAATCAGAAGAGTTACCAGTGTTTTTCCAAAACCCCGATTCAGTAGCAGAAGGAGCTCTTCACACGCTCGACGTCAAAAGAGCCTTACTTTATTACATAGACGGGACTAAACCCTTTAGGAAAACAAAGCAACTGTTTGTAGCTTTCTCTCCACCTCATAAAGGCAACCCCATCTCCACAGCTGTAATTGCCAGGTGGATAGTCGAATGTATTCAAATATGCTATCAAAAAGCAAACGCACTTTAACAATTCCCCCTAGAGCGAATTCAACACGCAATGGCTTTCTTGGGGAACATTCCCCATGAAGGCATTTGTAAAGCAGCAACTTTGTCTACTACACACACCTTCACCAAACACTACTGTGTTGACGTGCAGGACAAGCAACAAGCTTCTGTGGGCCAAGCTGTTATTAAGATACTTTTTTAAACTACTGCAACAAATACAGGTGACCACCGCTAAGGGAGATACTGCTGTACAGTCTATGCAAAAGTATACTGCCTGAAGCTCATATGCCTCGAACGGAAAATGCTACTTACCAGTATGCATCGGTTCTTGGCATGTAGAGCTGCAGAGTAGTACACGCCCACCCGCCTCCCCGGGACCTTTTATCTGTTCCAGTTTTATCTTAATTAGATATACTTACATGGAAAGCTAGTCTATTTCTTACAAACTCCATCATTTCCCTTCACTGCGAAAAAAATCTGAAGATGGAGTTGATGCCCATGCACACTATCGTCCAAGGGAGGAGTCACCTATCTCGTGACCACAAAAGACTTCTTCAAAGACAACAACAAGGTGCAAGCATCTGAACCAAACACCAGATGGCGATCTATGCAACAGTGTACCACTCTGCAGCTCTACAGTCCAAGAACAGATGCATTCTGGTAAGTAGCATTTTCCTTCAAAGCACTGCAACAGATGCAGGTTAGCCACCGCTTGGGAGAAACTGCTTTATAGTCTATGCTAAAGCATATGATCTACAGCTCATATGCCTTGAACGGAAAATTCTACTTAACCAGTATGCATCTGTTCTTGGCATATAGAGCTTTAGATCCATATATGCCCACCCGCCTCCCCGGGTACCTTTATCTGTTGCAATATTATCTTACTTAGATACACTATACATGGACATCTCGTTCTACTCCTACTACCTCCATCCTCACCCTTACGGCAAAACAATCTGGGGTTGGAGTCGGTGCCCATGCGCACTATCACCGAAAGGAGGAGTCACCTACCTTGGGATTACAAAGACTCTCTTGAAGAAAAATTAAGTGCAAACATCCGGGCACAACACCAGATGGCAATCTATGTTAAAGCATATGGCTCTACAGCTCTGTATCGATTTTGGAAAAGGTGATGGACAGAGTTTCTGAATGATGCAGAATACCCCCACCCAGTCAAGAGATCAGGGCTTGATCCATCACCGTTTTTTAGCTCACTGCACCATCCCAGCTCAGAACCTGGCTACATGCAAATCAGTCTGTTCCTGTCCCAGTGCATGATGGGAACAGGGCAAACCAAACTACCAAGCCAATTCTTATACTGGATTTTGTCCACACTAAGTGTGGGAGGGTATACTCAGACGTGAGTCCCTTACTCATTGCACCATCAGGATTCAAGCAAGCCGGGCCGACGACTGCTGAAATGCCAGAAACCGGTTTCTGGCATTTCAGCAGTCGTCGGCCCCCTTGCTTGAATTGGTTTGCCCTGTTCCCATCATGCACTGGGACAGGAACAGATTAATTTGCATGTAGCCAGGTTCTGAGCTGGGATGGTGCAGTGAGCTAAAAAACGGTGATGGATCAAGCCCTGATCTTTTGACTGGGTAGGAGTATTCTGCATCATTCAGAAACTCTGTCCATCACCACCCCTTTTCCAAAATCTACAGCTCTGTATGCCAAGAACAGATGCATACTGGGTAAGTAACATTTTCCTTTATATCTTTCTAATTTATATTTTATATTTACACCTCATTTTAATTATTTGCATGGCTGAACGTGGACATTGGCATTGTCTATACACTCATATGCATGTAATCAATGTTGCATCACATTGTACAAATAAACATCATGAAACATTAGATCGAACAGAGTTGTTTAACGATTCCCAATACATTTTTTATTTTTTTTAAGTTCAAGTTTATTGAAACCAAGCACAAAAGGAATTATAGTAAAAGTGCATCAAAACAAGATAATGTATACATGAGTTAAAAATACATATTAAAGATGCTTAAATAAATGGATTCAATAAACAATAATATCTGAATGAAGGAAAGGGGAAAAGGGGGAGGAAGAGGAAAATAACATTGGGTTAATTCGAGAAACAAAGTAAAACATTTTTAAACATTGTATGCAAATACGTGTCAATAAAAAAAAAGGAGTACAAGTAAATATAAGTATAGATTTAACAACAGCATTGAGAATAATTAGAGAAAAAGACAACAAGGGAATGATCATGGCGGTTTTACGAACATAATCTGGCTTATTTGCATGGGTAACAATAGAGGGATCCACAACAAATCTCTTTTAATTGCTAGGGAAATAGGAGTGACATAATAAGTGTCTAGTCTATGGTGAAAACAGATGGCATTCCACCAGGCCGAGTAATTAATTTTTGTCGTACTTTCCAATTGGAGGTTATCAAGTGTAATGCTATAGCTAGCTGTAAGTCGATTAATTTAAAATGGGAAGGGATTTGAGGCCAAGATTGGGATAAGGAACCCAGGAAAACAGTTGAAGGGGAGAAGGAAACCTTTGTGCTAAAGATGATATTTATACAAGACCAAATTTATTGCCAGAAGGTAGAAATATTAGGGCAATGAAATAGCATGTGAATTAAATCAGCATTAGGGCATGGGCAAGACCAACATGTAGACGAAATATCAGTGGAAAAAGATGCCAATCTTGCTGGGGAATATAGTAAACGTTGATAAATGAAATAAAGGGTTTGGGTAGTTGTAGTATGAATGAAGAGTCACAGGCGCAGCTTGCTGTGAGTAAGTTTATTTGGCTCAAGAGCAGCACAGCGACAGCCTCAAAGTACAGCATCCAACTGACAAAGCTGTGAGCATTCCACTCGCAACCTCGGAACTCCCAACACTCAGGGTTCCAACTACCAGTGCCATAAGGGCACAAACACAGAATACTACAGTAGTGTTGGCTGCTCTTGAGGTTTTATGAATCTTTAACCATAGTTTATCCCATAAAGAAACCGACCAGGATGAGGACAGATCCTGTTCCAAAGCAAATTTAGTCTTTGTCTTAAGCCTTTCTGAAGGAGATAGAAGACATTTGTAAATACTAGAAGCAGAAGGCGAAGTGTTCAATAGAGAAGAAATTGTGGAACATGAAGTAGGAAGAACAGGAGAAGAAGGGCGTAATTGAAGATAATCTTGAAGGGCAGGGAGCAGAAGATCATATTGTTATTTAAAAGAGTTAGGAAGATGGAATTGAGATTGAAGATCAAGAAAAGATAAGGGCACATTGGCAAGTAGAAGTTGAGAAATCCATAGTAAGCCTTTGGATCTCCAGGACTTCCAATAAAAAGTACGATTTTTAATGCGTAGTGATTTGTTATGCCAAATAGGCTGTTGAGGTAACGAAGTAAGAGAAGGATATGAGGAGGGTAAAAGGGGAGTTAAAAGTTGACGCGTGTGAGCAATAACAGAAGAGTGCAGAAAAGAAGAATTGGCAGTAAATGCAAGTGTTTCAGGAAAATCAAAAGGTGAAGTAAGGAATTTTTCAATGGATAACTGTAGGGAAGCTAATAATAACACAGGAAACTTGTAGAAGTAGGACGTGAGTTTATTTAGATCCTCTCTTCTTAAGCTGCAGGCTAGTAATGCCAGTAACAGTTACACAGTGTAAACACTGCCACATTCCACATATTCAAAAGCAAACATGGTAACCCACTACACGAGCTTGCCACGAGCTACAGGCCACTGTGGGCGCTCGTGACAGCTCCCATAACATATGTACATACCCAACACATCTTCCCCCCTTAAAATGAAAACAAAAAAAAAACAGTGAAAAGAGAAAAAAAACAAAAAACTAGTTCATCACAAAATCATTAAACCGAGCAGGTAAACGATGAGAACGCGTAACTCTAGTATTATCCAGGTTACATTCAGTAGGTACACATTCCCCATCATTTCCTTGTTTCCCAACATCCAAAAAAACATTGCTGTCAAGATCATCCACTGATTGACTAATACCATTAAACAAAGAAACTCTGCTCAAATTCCACACAGAACCACCATCGACTCTGACCGCATTCCTAAAAACTTCAATAACCTTCCTTGGACTTGACCAAACAGGAAAACCCTTACACACACCCTCTTTCTTCTTAATGCGAACAAGATCACCCACCTTAATAGAACGGTTGGACGTGGAACCAATCTTCTTAATCATATCCTGTTTCATCTTATCCTTGTACAACTGAACCCTGTGTTGAACAGCTTCAAAATCCACTTTCAAACAATTCTCAAATCCAGCTAAATTCCTTTTTAACCACCAAGGAACTAACTTAGTGCTAGGCTTCCGTCCTCTCAAAAGCTCAAAGGGAGTGACCAGGGTCACTGAATTAGGTGAAGTCCTGTAAGCTAACAACATAGATTGCAATGCATTTCTCCAATTCAAATTGCCCTTGACAGAAAGTTGTATGGCTTCTTTGATCACACGGTTGAACTGTTCAACCTGGCCATTCGCCTCTGGATGGAAAACTGCAATCCTTCTATGAGTGACACCACATTTATCAAAAAACTGTTCCATTTCCTTGCTCACAAACTGCGGACCATTGTCAGTCACAACTTCCTGAGGGATGCCTTCTCTGCAAAAAATCTCATCTAAAAATTCTATCACTTGACGAGAAGTTACCTCTTTAACCATCTTGACCTCTGGCCATTTGGAATAATAGTCTATAAGAACGATACCAAAGGCTTCCTGTTTTGGTAAACAACCAAAAGGCCCAATGATGTCTATCCCCAGTTTCCGCCAAGGACCTGAAGCCAAGTCAAGGGGACAAGGTTCCGGACGTAAAGCAACAGCCGTTTTGTCACTGTTAGAGCAATAAGAACAGGAACGCACAAAGTGGTCCACACAGGAGTCAATACCTGGCCACCAGAAAGACTCCTTTAACCGTCTTCTGGTGAAAGATATCCCCAAATGCCCTTCATGGGCAATTTCAAGTAAAGTGTTTCTAATAGAAAAAGGTGGAACAATCTTGTCACCACGAAGAATTAGATCACTTTCCACAGCAAGTTCCTCCTGAACTTTAAAAAAAACTCATTACATTTCCAGATAACTTCCTCTGTTCCGGCCAACCATGCACCAGATACTTTTTGACACTGCACAGTTCCAAATCTTTACTCATCTCTTGCATCCAAACATCCTCCTGCAAAGCAAACCGTTCACCGCACACCAAATTGACATCATGAAAAGTGAAAGCAACTTCACACTCCTCTTCGCTAACCAGTTCAGGAGGATTAGTATCAGAGATCAATCTGGACATGCAATCAGCATGTACATTCACCTTACCCTGAACATATTCAATACTGCATTGAAAAGATTGCAATCTTGAAGCTAATCTTGCAAGACGCGCCGACATAGTTCTACCTCCACCTGGAGCCATGAGATACACCAAGGGCTTATGGTCAGTTTTTATCAAAAATCTCCTGCCCCATAGGAAAGGTCTAAAATGCTCGGCTCCCCAGACACAAGCCAGTAACTCTCTCTCTATGAGAGAATAATTCTTTTCTGCATCTCTTAAGGCTCTTGACGCATAAGCAACAACCCATTCTTTCTCACTATCCTTCTGCAGAAGTACTCCACCCAGACCAGACGAACTTGCATCTACCATAATGATACATTTCACACCAACGACAAAAGGTTTGAGACACGGAGCATTCACGATGAACAATTTCAAAGACTGAAAAGCGTCTGTCATTTCATCAGTCCAATTGAACTTAGCATTTTTCTTCAGTAAACGCCTGAATGGATCAACCTTAACCGAGAAATTAGGAATAAATTTAGCATAAAATTCGATAAGACCTAAAAAGGCTACCAGTTGTTCTTTCGATGTAGGCACGGGAGCATTCGTGATACTCTTAACATGATTTTTCTTAGGTTTGATTCCCATACCACTAATAGTATGGCCTAGGTATTCCACTTCCTTTTGTCTAAATTTGCATTTGTCAAGACGTAGTGTAAGACCTTTCTCCGCTAAAGCAGCAATCACACACCTCAAATTATAGTCATGTTCTCTGTCATCTTTCCCATGCACCAAAATGTCATCTTGAAATGCTATGGCACCACTCAAACCCTCCAAGGTTTCCTTCATGAGCCTCTGGAACACTGAGGCTGCACTCGCTAATCCAAAAGGCATGCGACAAAACCTGTATAAACCTTCAGGCGTGATAAATGCGGTTATGTTCTTAGACTCCTCAGCTAGTACCACCTGATGATAGGCACTGGCCAGATCAACACAGGAAAAAACTTGCGCACCTGCCAAGGTCGAAACCATTTCATGAAGGTTGGGTAGAGGATGGGAGTCCACCCAAATGGCACCATTAACACTGCGGAGGTCAATGCATAACCTAAGCTCGCCAGTGGGCTTAAGCGAAATTACAATGGGGGAAACCCAAGGTGACGACTCAATTGGTTCAATTATATTTTTCTCACATAAATCTTTAAGCATTTCTTTAAGTTTGATTCTATAGGATAGGGGAACATTCCTTACTCTATGCCTAACAGGAATGGCATTCTCATTTAATTTAATGACATGTTCAAACCCTTTATACCGACCCAAAGTGCCACTGAAAACATTAGGGAAAGATTTTCGTAAGCTCTCTACAAGCAATGAACTGTCTCCAGTTACACATGAAACATTCAAAGGTTGTACAACATACACAGGAGGATTGGCTCTTGGATCAATTTTCATCCCTAATTGGTGTTGGTGTGGCCAACTTAACAGTGATAACCCAGATCTTGACACATACATTTTCCCAGATATGTGTCGATCAGAAAATGGTATATTTGCAATAAAATAACCCATTAGATCAATTTTGTGGCCTGTGTAGCCACCAGGTGATACATCAGATTCAAGTAACTTCTTATTCGGGAATTTATCACGAAATACACTTAAAGAAATTATGCTGTACCATGCACATGAATCTACGAAAATCTCCAAACTCACATCATCAATAGTTATGATACAGGATGGAAATTTAGTGCAATCTCCATCTTCACATACATTAATAACAGTATTAACTTGAAATGTTTCTTCATCGTCTAATTGATAACCTTCGCAGCATTCATGTATACAATTCATCTTCCCCGATGATGACCTACAAAATCTTGTGAAATGGCCTGTCTTGTAGCATTTTGAACATGTTTTCCCTAAGGCTGGACAATTTTTACAATCCGCTAAGTGTGCATCACTTCCACACCTAAAACATAATAATTTTGAGGTTTTCTTGTCATATTTTTGACTCTTAAATTTGTTATCATTTCTAGATGAAAATTCGTTTTTCTGTGAAAAACTTCTTTTCGACTTGTCAAAATCTTTAGAGACACTAAAAACATCACTTTTATCGTTGCCCCTAATCTCCTTGACAAACTTCTCTGAATGTTCTATTGACTTCGCAATATCTATGGCATTATTAAGGGACAAATCGGACGTTGTCCAAAGACGTTCTTGTACTTTTTTGTTATTTGTCCTCATCAAAATCTGATCCCTTAAAACTTGCTCATAAGATATGTGCTCGAAGTCACAAGTGACAGCCAAGGATCTTAACGCTGAGACAAAATCTTCTACAGGTTCATCTGTACGTTGTTTCCGAGAATAAAAGATAAACCTCTCCATGACAACATTCTTTTTCTTCCCATATCTTAAGCTTAATTGTAACGAAGCATATTCATACACATTAATATTCCCCGGACTTACTAGTGCCGGTAATGTTTTGAACTCTTTCAAAGCTATTCCACCCAAACAATGTTTTAACAGTGATAACTTCCTTTCTGGTTCACACTCCCCCTCTTCCAACACATCTACGTAAGCTAAGAAGACAGGTTCCCAAATCTCCCAAGCCATAGGTGGTTCACCAGGTGATGATAAAAATGAAGGAGGAGGTACAATGCCAGACATATTGAATTCAAATATATAACAATGTTTACGTAAATAAATCTAAATGTAAAATTGAATAGAAAAAAAAATAAGTCCTAAAAATAAAGATTAAATTTCAGAATAGCAATTAAATTACAGTAAAAACACGCAGTGTGCGTGTCACTGAAAACCTTTGAAATAATTCCTTCAGTGTGGTTTCTTTTCCCCACTCGCGTAGCAAAACAATTCTCCTCAGCAGCTGAAAGTCTCTGTGACAGAAATGTGATGAAACGATGTCTGAATATAGTCGTTTCCGCGTTGAGATGTAATGAATTAACCCCAACGAGATCAATAAAACAAGGAAAGAGCGCCTCCGACGCACGTCTCTAATGCTCTTAGGATCGTGCGATGACGTCAGACGTCGCGCTGCTCCACGTTGATTGGAATGCTCATGCCGAACCCTTGCGCGCGCGTACACTGGAAACACTCCTCGTGAGTCGAAGTTGGCAATTCAAATAATGCCACCACAAAAGTGAGTAATTTCCTGCTTTTTTTAAAAAAAAAACAAAACAAATAAATCTTCCGCTTCCCAAGGAATTGTGGTAGTCTTGCGCTGCTCGGTAGAAATCCAGAAAGCGCAAAATCAATTTCAGATAGGTCAGAAAGGCAAAATTCAGGAAGAAAAAAAAAATAATTCACGATCTCCTGATGTCCTTCTGATGCGGTAACGAATCCCGCCCGTCGCCAGTGTAGGGAAGCTAATAATAACGCAGGAAACTTGTAGAAGTAGGACGTGAGTTTATTTAGATCCTCTCTTCTTAAGCTGCAGGCTAGTAATGCCAGTAACAGTTACACAGTCTAAACACTGCCACATTCCACATATTCAAAAGCAAACATGGTAACCCACTACACGAGCTACAGGCCACTGTGGGCGCTAGTGACAGCTCCCATAACATATGTACATACCCAACAATGACCATACCGGAGGGTGAGAGGGGGAGTTCAGTAGACAACCATCTAGAAGCCTGTTTGAGAGAGAAATATAACGATAAGATTTAAAGTCAGGGAACTTAAGACCTCCATTGATTTTATCTTTCTTAAGACAAGCTAAGGCTATTTCAGGGGGTTTATTTTTCCAAAGGAATTTCAATAGGATTGAATCTATTCGTTTGAAATAGTAACCTGGGATATGGACAGGAATCATAGAAAGAGAATTTTAAATTATAGGGCCCAGCATCATTTCAATGGAATCTAGTCTGCCCCACCACAAGAGAAAGAGAGGCTGCCATCTGGTAATTGAATCAGTCAATTTTTTGGTAATATATTCAAAATAGAATTTTAAGGTATCAGAAATATTAGAGGAAAACCATAATCCTAAGTATTTTAATTCAATTGGTTGCCGGGAAAAGCCTGTTTGGTCAAAGTAGTGGCGCAGACATAAAACATTAAGGGGTAGAACTTCACATTTGTCTCGATTAAGGCGATAACCTGACATTTGAGAGAAAATGTCAACTTGATAAAGGAAGAGAAGTATCTGGGTTAGAACAGTATAATAGGATATCGTCAGCATAAACAGACAATTTAACTTGGTTGGGGCCGAGTTGAAAACCGGTAATTAGATTATCTTGTCTTATTTTTGTTAGAAAGGGCTCCAGTGCTAATATAAACAACAAAGGGGACAAGGGACAGCCTTGGCGAACACCTCTAGAAAGAGAAAAGTAATCTGAGACTTTACCACTGGCAAAGATAGAGGCCCTAGGGCCAGAATACAATAAGGAAATAAGTGAGAATAGTTTTTGGGGAAAACCTATCCATTTGAGAGCATGAAACAAAATCCCAACCAATCCTATTGAATGCCTTTTCTGCATCTAGGGTTATGGCAGCAAGTGGATAATGTAAGGGAGATGCTTTGCTAAGAACATTAAAGAAAACTCTAGAGTTGTCAGAGGATAAGCCTCCTTTGATGAAACCAGATTGTTCTGGTCTGATAAGCTCGGGTAAGATGGGGTTGATACGTAGTGCGAGTATTTTTGCAAAGATCTTATAGTCCGTGTTTACAAGAGAAATGGGACGGTAGTTGTGAGAAGGTGGCCTGATATGCAGTGCTCACTATTCTAGTGAACACTATGTATCAGTCCAGCAACCCTTATTGATGATTGGTTGTAAGTCAACCTTATAGACCAGCTATCCTAGTAGCATGGATACGAGCAGTCTAAGGTTAAAGACTCGAGAGGGTGTGTTAAGCCAGCTGTTTACCACACATATACCCCTTGAATACCCAGTGAAAGGACACCACACAAGTGTTATGAAAATAAACAGGTTATTTATTAAGAATCACAACAGCCCTGTACTCTTTATGAGGACAGGGTACTAAGCACAAAACAAAACTCTTATGAAAATACTTAAGTTAGCACAGTATATACAAATGCCCGAGGGGCACGGAAAACCATATACTCTGAAAGTGGAATGCGAAATTACTAGCAGGTAAGTACAGTACTAATAGCCTTTGGAATCGCTAGGACTTGACTATAGAATCATTAGATTACTTCTAGGAGACCCAGGGGACTCGGGTGCAGAGTGTGCACTCTCATGCGTGATGCGGGACAAAGTCTATGGTAGCTAGTAATTGCAAAGTTAGTGTTCTCGGGCGAACCTGACCTGGTAGGAGGAAAACGAAAGTGGATTCTGACCCTTGGATAGTGAGGCTATGCTGGGGCACCGAAATGCCGAAGTTACCTAGCCCAGGGGCTGTAGCTGCATAGGACTCAAAAGACGTCGGGAATCCTCGTAGACGGACCAGGAGCCTGGAAGAAAGAAGTCGCTGGCAGGCGACCAGTGAAGAAAGTTCGATGGATCCAAGCCTGGATCGAAGGAAGATGACACCTGAAAGCAGAGGGGACCAAGTTCGAGACTACTAGCCAGTAGTCAGGTGGCACCAGGAGGGCACCGGATGGTAGTCACCTCGACTAGGTGAGTGGGTGACGCTGTGCTCGCAGATCTCACGGACCAGGAGGCGTTGTCGGCGACCAGGATGGAGGAGCGAGCTGTCCCACGATGGATGAAGCTGTCGGCGTCGCTGGACCCAGGATTGGGCAACAAAGCCTTGGCAAATTCAAGCCCACGCGGTGGACTCAAAATGGCGTCTGGAGTGGACCAGGAGGGTCCGGGGTGCCTCTCTTGAAGAAGGAAGCAAGGGCCAGTCTGGAGCAACCAGACCAGCAGCAGTGATGTCGTCGGGCGTCGTGAAGAAGGCCACAAGCCAGCCGGCTAGTAGCCACACAGCGCGGTGAGCACGCAAAAGCAGAAGGGCCCCACGCAGATCGTGGAGATGCTGGAGGGCTGATCTTCGGTGCTGGAGCTGCTCAGGGTTGGGGCTTCTCGGACCCCAAAGCACTCACCAGTGGAGCACACGGTGGGCTTGTTACAAAGAAGTCGTGCAGTCTTGGCGATCGTCGGTCCCTTGAGGTCTCGTCGCACTCACGGTTCTCAGCTTTGCTGTAGAGGTGAGTAGAGGTCAGAGGTGCCAGGGAAGCCGGGTCTCGTCGAGCTGGGTCGTCGGATTCGTGAAGAAGGACTTGCAGCAGACCGCAGTGTTCTTAGGATGGTGCCTGCGGATGCAGGGTGACTACTCCTTAGCCACAAGAGAGAATCTTGAAGAAGGAAATCTTGAAGTCCTTTCGCAGAAAGTCGTGTCTTGATTCCAAAGATGATCTAATTTGAACAGGGGTCCCGCTCCCATCTTTATACTAAAAAAGGGGGCTGACCCGGTGACTAGGTCCTGCCTATGGGTGGGACTAGGAGGGGGGTGGTTACACCCCTCTGCCATGCCGGACTTTCCCCAGGCCAGGGGCTGGTGTGCCCCTGGAACTGGTTCTGACGGCCTATGTGTAGTGAGCACCGGGGTGCCACTCAGCAGTCACCTTCCTGTAAAGCCCTGCCTACCCAGGATACACAAAACCATGTCTGGGACGGTGCTAGCACCGCCCCTGACAGGAAACCCTTTGTCCAGGCTCCCCTCGCTGGAAGGACTCCCAGCTGCAGGGGGTCAGACTCGTGTCTGTGGTGGCAGCATCCATTTTGTGGAGCTGAGGCTTCGTTTAACTTTAACCGGGGTTCACAGTTACATACATGTCGTGTCCCTCTAGAAGGGTGGAATGCTAACCCCGTCGCCAGAATTGGCGAGGGGTTAGTATTCCAATTCGTATGACACCTTACTCGACATGTTTTGATAAAGCAATACCAAAGATAGCATTTAACCGCGAGGATTATAATGCACTTAAGAGTATATGGTATGCGATATCATGGAACAGCTATTAGGACTTGATTCCGCAAGCTGCAGACAGGCTCAGCTCATGCCAGAGCACCATCTCACACGATTCCAAGCACTCTGCCTTCAGGATTGTCAAGGCCTGCCATAGGAGTGACTGATAGGAATCTGTGTGTCCATTTTAGGGTTAGGTATAGGTATACTACACCTACAGCAAAGGGTGATTACACGACTTTGCCCCAGCTGTCATGCAGCCAGTTGTGTCAAATTTGGGAGGCCAGCCAGGGGTGGCATAATACATGCTGCAGCCCCTGGCAGCCCTGGGTACACCTATGCCCTGAGTTACAGGGTCTGATAAGGTGGCCCAGTACCAATTGGTAAATGCACCTAGGGTACATGTTGTAATTTAGAAAGAGAACAGCCAGGCTGTGGGTCTGATTGGCAGGCCCACAGCCAGAGAAAGTCGTAAACCAGTGAAACAAAAGCAAAAAATCTGGGTGATCATAGGATTGCAGACCCTACTCTCCTACATGACCCCCCCCCCAAACTTTGGGACAATAAGCTAACCTTGACCAGGTGAGTCTTCTTGTTCTAAGTGGAAATATCTGGAGAGCCCATCGGCATTGCCATGATCAGTACCAGGTCTATGTTCCACTGTAAAGTCCATCCCCTGTAGGGAAATGGACCACCTAAGCAGTTTGGGGTTTTCACCCTTCATCTGATTTAGCCACAAGAGGGGCTTATGGTCGGTCTGAATCTTGAAGTGAGTGCCAAACAAGTATGGCCTCAGCTTCTTCAGGGCCCAAACCACAGCAAAGGCCTCCCTCTCAATAGCTGACCAATTCTTCTCTCTGGGGGTCAGCCTTCTGCTTATAAAAGCAATGGGCTGGTCTTGACCATCAAAATTCAGCTGAGATAGAACAGCTCCCACACCCAACTCAGAAGCATCTGTTTGGACAATGAATGGTTTGGAGTAGTCTGGACTCTTAAGGTTAGGTGCTGTGCACATGGCCTGCTTTAGGTCATCGAATGCTTTTTGACAGCCTGCTGTCCACTGAACTTTTTTGGCATTTTCTTACTTGTCAGTTCATTTAATGGAGTCACAATTGATCCATAGTTCCTAACAAACTTCCTATAGTAACCAGTCAGGCCCAAGAAAGCTCGAACCTGAGTCTGGGTGGTTGGAGGAGCCCAGTCCCTGATTGACTGTATTTTGCTCTCCAGTGGCTGAACCTGGCCTCCACCTACAAGGTGGCCCAGGTATACAACCTGTGTCTGCCCTATCTGGCACTTTGTGGCCTTGATAGTGAGGCCTGCTGCTTGCAGAGCCTCTAACACTTTACTCAGGTGGACCAGGTGATCCTCCCAGGTGGAGCTAAAGACAGCAATGTCATCTAGATATGCTGCACAGAAGTCATCCAGCCCAGTGAGGACTTGATTCACCAACCTTTGGAAGGTGGCAGGTGCATTTTTCAGACCAAAGGGCATTACCACAAATTCAAATTCAAATTCAAATTTCAAAGCTTTATTCGACATCAGTCATAAAAGCACTTCCTCCCTATCTCTATACATAAAAAGACTAATCTATATACACGATGTTAAAACAAGAATTATACAATTGTAAGTCGAATACAGAAAGCTTTTAACAGAATTAAGATCATCATTAATTAATTATACTTGTAATTTTAAAAAACTTTATAGGTGAAACTTCAAATCATCACAGCGTTTTTCCTAGCAAAGAACGTGTTCGGATGGTCCAGGCCCAGCCCAAGAACTTTGCGACTGCTGTTGCGAATAATTGGGAACCATCAGTCTCTAGGATCCTAAGTGCTACCACTTGGCTGTTCGTTCCCATATTAATGCAAAGAGGTCTTATCCATTTGTGTCTTGGTTTTACATATAGAGGACAACAAAACAATATATGGGAGACATGTTCAGGTTTGTCTTTACAAAAATGGCAATGTTCATCCCATGCTGTAGACCATTTCTTTTTGAACATGTTTACTGGGAGAGATCCAACTCTAAATTGGAAATATAGTTTCCTGTCATAAGGTTTTTCAATCAGGTCCCAATAAGCTTCACACAATGGGGTCATTTTTAAATCCAGAAAGCGTCTCGATAACGAACAATTAGTACCACTGGCAAAAGTTCTATAGTTCACCATCTCCCAATATAGCCGTTTTATCTCGATCTTTGAGGGAAAACAAGACACATCCGGATTACCCCATAGATGGTCAAGTTTTAGCTCTGACAGTAACCCTCTTAGGTATTTCAACCAGGCTATTTTGTGAAACTCATCGAGCAAAACCACATCTGACAATGCTGTAGCGTAATGGGCTAGCTCCGGGGTTACCATTAACCGTCTCCAATATAGCAACGGACGCAATTTTGCTATATCTGCAATATTTTTCCTACCAAGGTCCAGCTTTAGAGGTGCGGTAGGGGTACTTTGCGGTACTCCTACCAGACTCCTAAGGAACTTATTTTCTACTATGGACAGATTTGCTAGGTTGCCAAATCCCCATAATTCTGAGCCGTATAAACTGGCGCTGATAGCTTTCATTTGGTATATCTCGAGCGCACAATTTATCGGTTTCGTTAGGGAAGCTTTATGTTTTAGTAATAGTGCTCCTGTAATTTGACTAAACTTTAGGGCTGCGGTATCTAGGTGAGACTTCCATTTCATGTTCCCCTGGAGTGTTATTCCCAAATAGGTAAAGGCATCCACTTGTTCAAGAGGTATACTTTTATAGGTGATAACCCCCCTAAATGATGTCCGACTATTCATACACATGAACTTTGTCTTACTGGAATTTAATTCTAGGCCTCGCAAGTCACAAAACTCCCCAAAAGCATTTACCGCCTTTTGGAGGCCGCTAGGGGTGCGAGATAATATGAGCGTGTCGTCCGCGAACATAAGGACGGGGACACGCGAACCAGCAATTATTGGGGCATCAGAAGGGGATTTTTTCAAAAAATCTACTATTCCATTTATGTATATCGAGAACAATGTAGGCGCCAAGACGCAGCCTTGTCTCACCCCACGCTCTACCGGGAATGGCTCGGTTACTTCTCCCTGCGACCCCCACCTTATTTTAGCATAATTATTTTCAGACCAAAGGGCATTACCACAAATTGATAATGCCCACCAGGGGTTGAAAATGCTGTCTTGGGCTTGGCATCCTCAGCTAACCTGATTTGCCAATACCCAGCTGTTAAGTCAAATGTGCTTAAGTAGTTGGCAGAAGCCAATCTATCTATAAGCTCATCTGCCCTTGGTATTGGGTGGGCATCAGTCTTAGTGACTGCATTGAGACCCCTGTAGTCTACGCAAAACCTCATCTCTCTCTTACCATCCTGGGTGTGAGGTTTTGGCACTAGAACTACTGGACTAGCCCAGGGGCTATCTGAGGGTTCAATGACTCCCAACTCCAACATTTTCTGCACTTCAGTTTTTATGCAGTCTCTAACATGATCAGGCTGCCTGTAGATTTTACTCTTAACTGGCAGACTGTCACCAGTGTCAACCTCATGGGTACACCAATTGGTCTGACTGGGTGTCAGAGAAAACATATGTCTGAAAGACTGAAGAACCTGTTTACAGTCTTTCTGTTGATGCTCAGAGAGGCTGCCACAAAAGACAACACCATCTACTGACCCATCATCAGGATTCTGAGTGAGCAGGTCTGGGAGAGGGTCACTCTCTTCCTCCTGTCCCTCATCTATGGCCATGAGCAAGCTCATGTCCTTCCTGTCGACATATGCTTTGAGCCTGTTGACATGGAGCACCCTGTGGGGGCTCCTGGGAGTTCCAAGGTCCACCAGGTAGGTGACCTCTCCCTTTTGCTCAAAAATTGTGTGGGGCCCAGACCATTTGTCTTTGAGTGCTGCTGGGGCCACTGGCTCCAACACCCACACCTTCTGTCCAGGCTGATAAACAGTCAGGACAGCCTTTTGGTCATGCCAAGCTTTTTGAAGTTCTTGACTGGCCTTAAGGTTTTCAGATGCCTTCTCCATATACTCAGCCATCCTGGAGCGGAGACCAAGTACATAGTCCACTATGCTGGTTGCAGGCTTTTTGAGAGGTCTCTCCCATCCTTCCTTTACCAAACACAGGGGGCCTCCCACAGGATGCCCATACAAAAGTTCAAAAGGGCTGTAGCCAACCCCCTTTTGTGGGACCTCTCTGTAAGCAAACAGAAGGCAGGGAATCAGGACATCCCATCTACGCCTGAGCTTTTCAGGTAGTCCATGAATCATCCCTTTTAGGGTCCTGTTGAACCTTTCAACAAGCCCATTGCATTGTGGATGATAGGGTGTAGTGAATTTGTAATTGACACCACATTCCTTCCACATTGCAGTTAAGTAGCTTGACATGAAGTTTGCACCTCTGTCAGAGACAACCTCCTTAGGGAAGCCCACTCTGGAGAACACTCCAACTAGGGCCCTTGCCACTACAGGTGCTGTAGTGGTCCTCAGTGGAATAGCTTCAGGATACCTGGTGGCATGATCCACTACCACCAGTATAAACTTGTGCCCTGATGCTGTCTGGGGTTCCATTGGACCAACAATGTCAATCCCCACTCTTTCAAAGGGCACCCCCACCACAGGCATTGGTATAAGGGGGGCCTTTGTTGTGCCACCTGACTTACCACTGGCTTGGCAAGTGACACAGGAGCGACAAAACTCCTTGGTATCCTCATTCATGTGAGGCCAGTGAAAGTGTGAGACAAGCCTGTCCCAAGTCTTTGTCTGGCCTAAGTGACCTGCTAAGGGAATCTCATGGGCCAAGGTAAGTAGGAAACCTCTCTGAGACAAGGGTACAACCAGCCTCCTGGTCATGCCAGGCTTGGGGTCTCTTGACTCAGTGTACAGGAGTCCATCTTCCCAGTATACCTTGTGGGTACCTGTGGTGTTCCCAGCAGCCTCAGCAGCAGCCTGCTGTCTGAGGGGTTCAAGAGAAGGGCAGCTTAACTGGTCCTTCCCCAGGTCTTCCCTTGAGGGTCCCCCTGAACCCAAGAATTCAACTTGATCAAGTTCAAACTCTCTGGGCTCAGTTTCCCCCAATTCCTGTAGGTCAGCCTCCTCTGAGACTTGATCCTCAACCTGGGGCAAGGGGGAAGGCACAGCCTTAACCCTACTGCTCTTTTTCTTGGAAGGTGTCTGGTCCATTGTTCCAGGATCCAGCACCTGTTCAGTGGGGCATTTCCTGACCTGTGACCTGGTCACAGCAAACACATGTGCTGGCAAGCCTAACATTTCCATGTGAGTCCTCTGCTCCACTTCTGACCATTGTGATGACTCCAAATCATTGCCCAACAAACAATCCACTGGGAGGTCTGAACTAACTACAACCTTCTTTTGGCCAGTTACCCCTCCCCAGGAGAAAGCTACAATTGCCATACTGTGATTGGTAGTGACATTGCTTGCATTGGTCACCAGGAATTCTGTACCTGGCATGATCTGTCCAGGGTCCACAAAGTTAGGTGTCACCATTGTGACACTGGCACAAGTGTCCCTATAGGCCTGAGCCATTGTTCCATTAATGAAAGGTGTCTGTCTGTATTTGCCCAAAGTATTGGGACTCATATCAGGGGACATATCCACATCCCCTGTACAAACAAGGACAGCCTGAGTGAGTGTACCAACTAAGTTGTCACACCCCTCAGAACCCAGGGTTAACCCTACTAAACCCTTGGGAGGTGCACTACCACTGCTGACTGTACTAGGGGGCACAGGTGCCTTAGGGGCTGCAGTGACAGGAGTCTGCCCTCCTCCTTTCTTGGTGCACTCACTAAACCAGTGAGTTTTACTTTTGCAGTTTTGGCACCACCTTTTAGATTAGCCTTCTTGGTTTTTCTTCTTCTGGGGAGCCTGACCCCCACCCTCTTTGGGTTGTTGGGGACCTGTCGAAGACTTCTGGTCATTTTGTTCCCCCTTAGAATCTTTACCCTTTTGGTCTGCTTTCTTCTGACCACCTTGATTCTGGCCCTGGTTCTGTTTAACTCTTGTTCTAACCCATCTGTCTGCCTTCTTTCCCAATTCTTGGGAAGAGGTCAGATCTGAGTCAACAAGATGCTGATGCAACAACTGGTTCTGACAATTGTTTAAAATTTGTTCTCTCATCATCAAATTGTACAATCCTTTATAATCAGTAACCTTACTGCCCAGCAACCAGCCCTCAAAAGCCTTAGTGGCACAATCTACAAAGTCAGACCAATCTTGAGACTGAGTTTTCTGGGTATCCCTGAACAGCACCCTGTACTGCTCAGTGGTTAGGCCAAACCCTTCAACCTGTGTATTTTTCAAGACTTGGTAATTGTTAGCATCCTCCACTCTTGTAGTGAGGAGCTTGTCTCTACCTTTACCTTCAAAGGAGAGCCACAAGATAGCTGCCCACTGACTCTGGGGAACACCCTGCACAGTGCAGGCCCTCTCCAAAGCAGTAATCCATTTGTGGATGTCATCCCCTTGTTTAAAGGGGGGCACTATCTTACCCAGGTGTTTTGTATCAAAACTCCTTTCCCTATTGCTAGGTACAATGCTGCCACCAGTGGGGACTACCCCACTTAACTGTTGCTCTCTAGCAAAGGCAAGCCTCTCTTTGGCCAGGGCAAGTTCTTCCCTTTCAATCCTCAGGTTGGCTGCCCTTTCTTTAGCTTCATACACTCTCCTCTGAGGGGAAGTCATCCCTCTTTGAGAAGAGTTGTGAGAGCCATTGGTTTGAAGGGATCTGCCAGAGCCTCTTGATAGAGATCTGGCTCGTCCATTCCCAATGTTAAGCTGACCTGAAAGTGGCCCCAGGGGTCCCCCAGTACCACTGTCATGTTTGCTTAAGTTGGACCTGGTTAGTCTGCTGACTTCTACCTGTCCCTTATCTGCCTCATCCCCAGAGGGATCCTCATCCTCCTCCCCCTCTTCATTCTCAGTTGAGAGGTGGATTAGGTCAGGGTCTCCTCTGGTTCCCTCAAGGGGAGGCATGTTCCCATCTGGATTAGAAGAGCTAAGAAGTTTCTCTAAGAGACCAATCAGAAAGGAAGTTGTGGGGTTAGACCCCTGCTTAATCTTCCTAGAGGAACATACTTGTCGTAACTCATGGAAGCTAAGCACAGTATATCTGGAAGGGAGGACCTGTGGAGGGTCCACTGACACAAGGGGAGACTCAGAGTTTCCTCCTTTGTCTGACATACTGTTTCTAGTGTGGTGTAAGTGATGCACCTACCTACACTATGTGTTTACCTACTGATCCCTTGCTAAGAGTTGCAGCCAAGGTGTGCTAAGCCTTGAGGAGCTGCAACAGCTGGTTCAGTAGAACTCAGAGTATTCTAAGCTTAGTTATATGTACTAACAGTACTTATGTGATCTTTCAACAAGATATTCTTAGGATACGTGTGGTAAAACAACAGCAAGCTCAAATCCCAACCGCTGCTCACCAATGTGAGAAGGTGGCCTGATACGCAGTGCTCACTATTCTAGTGAACACTATGTATCAGTCCAGCAACACTTATTGATGATTGGTTGTAAGTCAACCTTATAGACCAGCTATCCTAGTAGCATGGATACGAGCAGTCTAAGGCTAAAGACTCGAGAGGGCGTGTTAAGCCAGCTGTTTACCACACATATACCCCTTGAATACCCAGTGAAAGGACACCACACAAGTGTTATGAAAATAAACAGGTTATTTATTAAGAATCACAACAGCCCTGTATTCTTTATGAGGACAGGGTACTAAGCACAAAACAAAACTCTTATGAAAATACTTAAGTTAGCACAGTATATACAAATGCCCGAGGGGCACGGAAAACCATATACTCTGAAAGTGGAATGCGAAATTACTAGCAGGTAAGTACAGTACTAATAGCCTTTGGAATCGCTAGGACTTGACTATAGAATCGTTAGATTACTTCTAGGAGACCCAGGGGACTCGGGTGCAGAGTGTGCACTCTCACGCGTGATGCGGGACAAAGTCTATGGTAGCTAGTAATTGCAAAGTTAGTGTTCTCGGGCGAACCCAACCTGGTAGGAGGAAAACGAAAGTGGATTCTGACCCTTGGATAGTGAGGCTATGCTGGGGCACCAAAATGCCGAAGTTACCTAGCCCAGGGGCTGTAGCTGCATAGGACTCAAAAGACGTCGGGAATCCTTGTAGACGGACCAGGAGCCTGGAAGAAAGAAGTTGCTGGCAGGCGACCAGTGAAGAAAGTTCGATGGATCCAAGCCTGGATCGAAGGAAGATGACACCTGAAAGCAGAGGGGACCAAGTTCGAGACTACTAGCCAGTAGTCAGGTGGCACTAGGAGGGCACCGGATGGTAGTCACCTCGACTAGGTGAGTGGGTGACGCTGTGCTCGCAGATCTCACGGACCAGGAGGCGTTGTCGGCGACCAGGATGGAGGAGCGAGCTGTCCCACGATGGATGAAGCTGTCGGCGTCGCTGGACCCAGGATTGGGCAACAAAGCCTTGGCAAATTCAAGCCCACGCGGTGGACTCAAAATGGCGTCTGGAGTGGACCAGGAGGGTCCGGGGTGCCTCTCTTGAAGAAGGAAGCAAGGGCCAGTCTGGAGCAACCAGACCAGCAGCAGTGATGTCGTCGGGCGTCGTGAAGAAGGCCACAAGCCAGCCGGCTAGTAGCCACACAGCGCGGTGAGCATGCAAAAGCAGAAGGGCCCCACGCAGATCGTGGAGATGCTGGAGGGCTGATCTTCGGTGCTGGAGCTGCTCAGGGTTGGGGCTTCTCGGACCCCAAAGCACTCACCAGTGGAGCACACGGTGGGCTTGTTACAAAGAAGTCGTGCAGTCTTGGCGATCGTCGGTCCCTCGAGGTCTCGTCGCACTCACGGTTCTCAGCTTTGCTGTAGAGGTGAGTAGAGGTCAGAGGTGCCAGGGAAGCCGGGTCTCGTCGAGCTGGGTCGTCGGATTCGTGAAGAAGGACTTGCAGCAGACCGCAGTGTTCTTAGGATGGTGCCTGCGGATGCAGGGTGACTACTCCTTAGCCACAAGGGAGAATCTTGAAGAAGGAAATCTTGAAGTCCTTTCGCAGAAAGTCGTGTCTTGATTCCAAAGATGATCTAATTTGAACAGGGGGCCCGCTCCCATCTTTATACTAAAAAATGGGGGCTGACCCGGTGACTAGGTCCTGCCTATGGGTGGGACTAGGAGGGGGGTGGTTACACCCCTCTGCCATGCCGGACTTTCCCCAGGCCAGGGGCTGGTGTGCCCCTGGAACTGGTTCTGACCGGCCTATGCGTAGTGAGCACCGGGGTGCCACTCAGCAGTCACCTTCCTGTAAAGCCCTGCCTACCCAGGATACACAAAACCATGTCTGGGACGGTGCTAGCACCGCCCCTGACAGGAAACCCTTTGTCCAGGCTCCCCTCGCTGGAAGGACTCCCAGCTGCAGGGGGTCAGACTCGTGTCTGTGGTGGCAGCATCCATTTTGTGGAGCTGAGGCTTCGTTTAACTTTAACCGGGGTTCACAGTTACATACATGTCGTGTCCCTCTAGAAGGGTGGAATGCTAACCCCGTTGCCAGAATTGGCGAGGGGTTAGTATTCCAATTCGTATGACACCTTACTCGACATGTTTTGATAAAGCAATACCAAAGATAGCATTTAACCGCGAGGATTATAATGCACTTAAGAGTATATGGTATGCGATATCATGGAACAGCTATTAGGACTTGATTCTGCAAGCTGCAGACAGGCTCAGCTCATGCCAGAGCACCATCTCACACGATTCCAAGCACTCTGCCTTCAGGATTGTCAAGGCCTGCCATAGGAGTGACTGATAGGAATCTGTGTGTCCATTTTAGGGTTAGGTATAGGTATACTACACCTACAGCAAAGGGTGATTACACGACTTTGCCCCAGCTGTCATGCAGCCAGTTGTGTCAAATTTGGGAGGCCAGCCAGGGGTGGCATAATACATGCTGCAGCCCCTGGCAGCCCTGGGTACACCTATGCCCTGAGTTACAGGGTCTGATAAGGTGGCCCAGTACCAATTGGTAAATGCACCTAGGGTACATGTTGTAATTTAGAAAGAGAACAGCCAGGCTGTGGGTCTGATTGGCAGGCCCACAGCCAGAGAAAGTCGTAAACCAGTGAAACAAAAGCAAAAAATCTGGGTGATCATAGGATTGCAGACCCTACTCTCCTACAGTAGTTTTTACAAAAAGATGGATCCTTATTATCTTTGGGAATTAAACAAATCATAGCTTCTTGAAAAGTTCTTTGGGAAGAACCATTTGCAATAAAGGAATTAAATAGAAGAAGGAGGTGCGGAAGAAGAAGCTTCGAAAAATGTTCATAAAATTTGATGAAAGAACCGTCAGGGCCAGGAGCTTTACCGCGTCTTAAGACCGAAACGGCATGAGAGTTTTCTTTCAGAGTTATATCTGTTTCAAGCGAATCAAAGTTAATATGGGTAGAAGGAGGAGAAGTAAGTGACTGTAAGTAAGAGGATATGTCAGATTGAAGAGGCTGTGTTTCAGGAGTGTAAAGATGTTTATAAAATGTGACAAATTCTTGTAAGATATCGTCGTCTTTAAAATGAGAATCACCATTAGAATTTGTTAGGGAAGTAATCCTTGTTCTGTCACGGCGAGTTTTTAAGTAAGTAGCTAAGAGCTTTCCAATTTTGTTCTGACCCCCATAATATCGTGCGTGTCTCTTTAAGAGATAAGCTGCAGCCTCAGTGGATAATTTATTAAAAGTAATTTTGGCGGAGATGAGATCTTTTAAGGAAGAGTCAGTAAATAAATGGTAATAGCCATATTCTAGTTGTTTAATTTTAGTAAGAAATTCGGTAGATTGTTTTTCAAAACTCTTTTTCTTCTGAGAAACATAGTTGATTATGAAGCCCCTTGTAGTCGCCTTAAAAGAATCCCAAAGCATAGTTGGGGAAGAATCGGAAACATTATTTGTGGCAAAAAAGTCTATAGCAAAAGAGCTGAACTGGCTAGAGAATTTAGGATCTGCAAGAAGGGAGTTGTTAAAACGCCATCTGCCAGAGGACGGTGAAAAGGGAACTATATCAAAATCAACAAAAACCGGGGCATGGTCAGAAATTAAGATGGAGCCTATTTCTGAATGAAGAACATGTTGAGCAAGGGACCTACTAAAAAAGAGATAGTCAATGCGGGATTGTGTTTTATTTGGGGGGGAGAAATAACTATATTCTTTAAGGTCTGGATGACAAAGTCTCCAAATATCAATTAAGGATTTAAAACGAATGGTGGAGGTAAATTGGGAGTGCATTTTAGAGTGCACAAATTTAACTGGGGAGCGTCTATCTAAAATGGGATCATGAATCTGATTACAATCACCGCCAAAAATAATAGTCATCATCAAATGAAAGCAATTTGTTTGATATAAGTACCCAAAGATTGTTATCAACAGAAACTGGAGCATAAACGTTAACAATAACTAATGGTACATTATCTATTAGCAATTTGATAATCACCTAGCGGCCATCTGAATCAATTTCCTGATGAACAATAAAAGCATTAAATTTTTGTGACACAAAATAACAACCCCATTCTTTTTTCCTAAAGCTGGAGAAGAGAATACATTACCTACCCAAAATCTTTTCAATTTAGATGCTTCAGTGTCTGATAAATGGGTTTCCTGTAACATGGCAATATCTGTTTTTAATCTGGCCAAATGGGATAACCCTCGTCTTTTAATAGGGTTATTTAGACCTTTAACATTCCATGTAGTAACTCTGAATGTGTCTGAGCTAAGGTAACATTAATGAACAAGAAGCATACAATGCAATGAACAATCTGAAAAGCTTAACTATGCATCTTATAATAGAGAGTAAAACTGAAAATAGAGATACAATAGGGAAGATACATGCGAACGATAATGATGATTGAGGTAAGGGGAGAGAAGAAAAGTGATGAGAGAGAAAAATCGTAGAACAATGGTCGAGTCGCATAGAGGTTTAAGGTTCCGCGAAAGATACCACGAAGGTCACGAGTAATTCATATGCCACATCCTCCATTTTGGAGTCGGCACACAAGGGCTAAGAGCAGCGTTTGTCCGTCTCCGCTCCCGTCAGCTCGGGGAACTACGGAAACGCTGCCATCGCCGTCGGGCGCAAGCCACTCTCCCCACATTTTGGGTTTTTAACCCTGCTTCAGGGAGCTCTAAATATTAACATAACTCATGTTACCATAATTGGAACAGCGCTCACTATCGAAACAACCAATGTTGCCATAAATCTGTGTATTAACAATAGTGTTGATACCACCCTCAACATTTGAAATCCTAGTTAAATGTATGCCAAGACCCAAAACTGCTTGTGGATATAGAAAAGATAACCGTGATTATGGAGGAAAGACAAACAAAAAGTGTAAACCTCCACCTACATGATAGTAAAAGAATGTTAGAACACTTTATCCTACTGTACCCTATCGTAATGCCGAAATGCAATTGAAACAAACTAAAGGCTTAATCGGTCCATGCCCTTCCTCCTAAGCGCAAAGGCTAACCCCAGCATGCACCAAAGTTCTTACTTGATGGTTAATCCAATACAAAACAAAGAACAACATGGAAGTTGAAGGCTGAAGCACTGAAACAATAAATGTATACCTGATACGTTCTATATGCATGTATCTGCCAAAAACAAAGGAGATTAAACTCTTTAACATCTCAATTAGTACTTACGAATGGTTAAACGCGATGTGTTCAAAATGCCTCGTAATCTCTACTGTTTTTTTTTTAAACAATCTGCTCTGCTGTCTATTAAGAAAGCATACAACCCTCATAATTACCTGTACTGAAAATGCCCAACTGACCAAAGCTGATAAAGTGCTGGACCATCTACATGAATCTCCAGGTTCTCCTGTACTCCGAGTGTGCAATCCTCCGTGTTTGCGTAGTTCCAAAACCCTAAACGTTTGTGTTAAATGCGTTCCCAGGAATGTAGAAACGTGCTCTAAATAATGGAACGTGGAAAACAACGTGTTGGATGAATCTAACATGATGTCTCCGCTGTCTGCATTGCGAATTCAAAAATTAGCCATTAGCATATAATACTCTGAAGCCCAACTTTAGTGAGAGAGGTGTGGTGCAGCGGCCAGGGTGCCACGGGGTTCACGGTTCGATCCCCGGCGGCAGGTCAGCCCAGCACCATGTGACTGGGCAATAGCTCGCTTAATCTTCCCGAGGGCCCCCAGCGCCGGGAAACCACTTCGGAGGAAGCTGTGCGCTTTACAAATTCAAGGTTATTATTATTATTATCAACCTCATCATCTCACAAGAACGATTACTAAAGACACCTTTACTTGATTCCAGACCGAGTCTAGAATGTTACGAAAATTAGGAGAAAACAGTAGACGGGTATTCGAACAGCACAAACATGATGAAAAGAAAAATCCCCAAAGTGCAGCTAAAAATGCATACATCATATTCCTTACCGATTACACAGGGAAATACAGTTTGTGAAATGCAATTTTGAGGGTGTACGCTCTGAATGGGAAATCTGTTAATTGCTACTCTTACTGAATTTATTGCGCCTGTGTGTATCAGTGAATGTCTCTCTTGTTCCAGGAAACACAACGTTAGTAGATGGTCTGTATTTGTGAGTGTGAAAATCAACTCCAGTCAGGTGAAAAAGGTCTAAACCTGGCTATAGTAAAAGTGTGCTTGTTCTCAGTTCCAGCATGTAGATTCTGCTTCGTGGAATTGTGGCTGACAGTCATGCAGTCTTGTGCCCTCGCTGTGTACTGCTAATTAGCCCACATATTGGTTCACTCATGACGTCTTCTTTGATATAATTGAAATATCACTGCAACATTTGAAATTAAATTATCGATGTGAAAACTGTGCATGGCGGGGGAGTGAGTTATTGTTACCTTAGGACACAAGTTATAGTTACTTGAGATAACTATATCTGGTGAATTTCATTGGCTTTGTACGTTTAAAACTGCATGTTTTAACTGACCTTCTTGCCTAACTATATCACCCCTGTAGCCTTTGTTTTTTTTAGTGAGTTTATATATGTATATATGCATAAAATGTGTGTATGTGTATATATATCTCATGTCATGAGTGATGTAATCTGTGACATTAGCAGTGTATTGCGGGTGCACAAGTTAGTTCGCTAAATTAACTAGAACAGGCGAATTTCTCTGGTTTTATGAGTCAAATGTTCAACTAAGTTTTTTTAGTGAATTTCTAAAGTTTTTTTAAATGCTAATTCCTAACTATAACATGCCTGAAACCTATGTTTTTTTCAGTAAATTTCTAAGGTTTTTTAAATGTTAATTTCATATTTTAAGGTTTCTAAAGCCTATATTTTTTCAAATATTTTTTTTATATTTTGGAACTCTATTATACTTCTTTTTTTTAACTTGAAAAATTATGTAATGTTTTATATCTTCCTGGGGGGGGGGGGGGGGGGGGGGGGGAGAAAAATACACTTCCATACTGGTAGCGAACCAAGCCACCTGTTCCGTCAACCAGGTACCCAGGGCCTGTGTTCCTTCCCTAAAACTGTGTTGAAACTAATACCCAATTGGCATCTATGGCTTCCTGTCAGCCCCTAGTAACTGGTACCCTAGGTACCCAGGGCATGGTGACCCGAGAAGACCCCTAAGGGCTGCAGAACTTATTGTGCAACCCTTAGGGGCCCTGTACCCTGACACCCATACACTGCCTTTGCAGGCTGAGTGTCTAGGTACAGAGCTAAACAGAGTCGACTTGGCACACATCCCTGTGTGCCATGCCCACAAGACCCCCTGCCCTGGCATACCTCAGTCACCCCTCTAGCTGGGTGCCCTATGACAGTGGTGTGGGCACAGGTGCATGAGCCTGTGCCCCTACAGTACCCAGGGCCATTCCTGGGCCCTGTAAGTGCAGTGCTGCCATTTACAGTATATGGTGCTTGGAGGTCGACATTACGAACTCCACAGCGCCATGATGGCCTCACTGAAGACTGAAGTTTGGTATCAAACTTCTGAGCGCATTAAACCTGCACTGATGCCAGTGTGAGATTTAATGTAAAATGCACCAGAGGGCATCTTAGAGATAATCCCTGAAACCTAACCTACAATCCACGTCTGGACTGAGAGGCTGTCTAGGCTGCCCCACAGCAGACATGTTGCTGGACCCCTGGGTGGAGAGCCCCCCGCTCTCCTGGGCCTGCAACAATGCACATCCTCGACGAGGTGCTAGGTCTCCTCCCCCAGGATGGGCAGGGGGAAGCTTCAAATGCCTGCCGCCCCTGTGAGCTTCTCCAGACCATTTGCTATACCCAGCAACTGGCCCACACCGGTTCTGACCCCCACTCCGGCAGGAAGACTGGTGGGAAACCCTACGTCAGGAAGGGGTGTGCCAGCCTTTGCCAACCCCACCCCTCAGGTGGGAGAGGCGAGGTGAAACACGACCCCGGGCTCTGGCCATTTTGAAGATAGGGAGCCCTACTCAATCACAGCTAGGCTCTTGCCCCCCTCCCACAGTAGATGAGCAGACTAGGGGGTGTACCCACCCCAGGACCGGGACCTATTGGTCCCTGCCCTTGCCCTACCTGTAACGCCCCTAAATTCAGTATTTACCGTCTCCCTGAACCTTCCTTCCTCAGATCCCGATAAGAAAAGAAGAAAGAAGATCAAGAATAAGAAGACACGCTGTGCACCTGCTAACAGGACGACATCCACTTACTTGGCCCCAGCCCTACCGGCCTGTCGATCCTGGAACCTGCTCCTGCTTGATCCCGGCGACTCCTGCGGACAGAAACCTTGGGACCCCCGGAGGACCTGCCTGCCTTGACCCTCTTGAAGATTGTGACTCCCATAAGCAGAGGCTCTGCTTCAACAACCACACCCCTGGTGTCAGCTAGGAAGCACAAGACCAAACCACTCTGCAACCGCCGATCACGGCCCGTGCCCGAGTGATCCAAGACCACGAGGACGTCACCCTGGCGACTGGGACCCGAAGTCTTGTGCCCAAAGACCCCTCGAAATCAGCCAGACGTCGCCTGCAGCCTCAAAACTAGGGACCCCTCCAACCGCAACCAGCTCAGTGTAAGATTTCCCGACACCCAAAGACACCCCTGCACCCCACTGTGCCTTCCTTTGGGGTACCTACCTCTTCTCCAAGATCCCAACTTACCTCTCGAAGTGGTGGTCGCACCTGAAGAATCACCGTCCCAGAGTCTGCAGCCTTTGTTCCCTTTTTACCTTTCCCATTGAATAACATTGAGCACCCAACGGCTCAAAAGCACCCTGCACCCAGCTGCCCGAGTGCCTCTGGCCATGCACCCTGTGTCCTATCCTACTTCCCCATTTTCCCTGAGCAAGTGACCGAGAGCCCAGCTCCCACAGCTGCATGGCCTGCTAGCCAACAGCCACCAACCGAAGGCCCCCAGCCTCTCATTGGATAACATTGGGCCTAACTACCTTTGCACCCGGCTGCCCCTGTGCCACTGAGGGTGTACCAGCTGTACCTACCTGACTCTGGGGGACCCCTGAGTCTATGCCCAGAACCTTAACTTCACTGGTCGAGTACTCACCTGGAAACCGATAACTCACTTTCTTGCCATAGGATAACATTGACGGGTTTAACTAAAAAAATCTTTAAAGTATGAAGTTTTGAAACTCCAAAATATTCCTATAAAATCAGCCTCATACCGAATACCGAAGTACTCACCTGTGATCAGGAGAGAAGCCGGTACTGTACCTTGCAGCCTAGTACAGCACCGCACAAGTAATCCTAACCTGGTTTACTAGTAACCTGAATTTTCTCCATAGGAATCCATTGTCTACTTTTCTATTTAATTTCTTCTACGTGTCTACTACTGAAACATAATTACTTACAGGTTTTAAGTAGAGATCCCAGTGCTGGACCTAGGAGCCCAGTACTGGATTACAAAAGTAACGAGAACGTACTTTACCTGTAACCTGAATTTTATGGCAAGGCAAGAAGGCCAACATTTTGCATATTTCTTTAATTGCCAGCTCACAGCAGCAACACCAAACAATGTAAAGAATTTAGAACACAGGTTCAACATTCCAAACTTAATAAAATTCTGTGAAAGGCAGCCATATTCTTTCTTTGTTGCTGCTCACAGCCAAGATACGTTCATTACTATCTGTGTGTCTTTATTTACCATTGAACTATATGATTAAGGGTATTAAGCGCTAGGTTTTCGAATTTCAAGTATGTTGAATGTTTTTTAAGTATAATTAAGTTGTTTTTTACCACGTTTGGGGGTGTTTATTTGTTGTTTGGCTTTGAATGACCCACCTTTAAGCGCCTGTTACTTTGTCTGTGGGAGCTTCCTGATATTGTTTAAGCTGACACACACGGGCTGCTTCCCCAGAATTTTACTAGGTTCACTGGCTCTCTATCCAGTTTTAAATTTGCTTCACAAACTAAGCGTTGCCTCAACCTGGTTCCCGACCAGACTCTCGTTCCTCTCAAGCTCCGGCTACGACCGTTATTTATGCTCTATTCTCTAACCCTGCTACCAAGCATTTGCCCTCGTGCAAGCCAATTGTCTACGGACCCATAACAAGCCCTGATTACCCACGGGCTCTCTCCCTTCCTTTTATGTTAATTCCCTCACCTCGCTTCATGTTCCGATGCTTGTTTCCTTTATTCTCCCCATCGAGCGCGGGACAATGAAACCACCCGACCTTGACACTCGCTCTCATTTGCGCCGACAATGCTGTTTAAAATCTAATGTTACCCCTAATCTGATTCTTTCATTACATCAGTCGCGGGATTTAGATGACTTGGAGATTTTTCTTGAGGCCGCCGTACTCGCGTCACGTGACCGGCGGCCATTTTGGATTGGTCTCTATTCCTTTTACTGAAGGGATTTCTGGCAGCCATCTTTTGGACACGCAAAAGAGCCGGTTGACAGTTTTCCTGTGAGATACGTCATCAATCACTCTTTTCAACGTAGTCCATATTTGACGAACTTTGATGGTGCTTTCTCTGCCTCTTGAGTATTTAACGAATTTTAGTTCGTTTTTATCGGTGGTTCTGCATTTCTACTGTTCCCTATGTTGTTCTAGATTAGCTGTTAAGGGTGGGACCGAATTTGGTGTTAGGCTAACTTTCAAGGAGTAATCCTTTCCACTAGTGCCTTACTGTGTTTCACTGAATTACCCCCTAAAGTCCTAGAATGGACAAAGTCATCTTGAGTGGGGATTCTGTTGATGTTAGAATTAAGGAATCCGTTGATAGTGCGGTCTCAGCACTGGCCTCTCAGCTTAGCAAAAAGCTGGATGATTGCATGGATAGGATGGAAGAAAGGTTTTCAAAGGATAATAATTCAGAGGGACAGTTTTGCTCTGTGGAAGGGGGCACGGTGGCTACTGTTAGTAGTGTGAAGGCCAGTTGAAAAAGGAGAGATCTGTCAGAGAATAAAGGTAATGGGGCCTTTATAATGAAAGGCAGAGAGAAATCTTTTTGTAAAGGGAATAATGGACAGGCTATGAGGGCCAAAAAGGGTGATCACAAAGTGATTGTTTCCAATGAATCTTCAAGCAATGGCGACATCCTCATTTCATGTTCAGATGACTTTGAATCCTCGGAGGAGGAAGAGGAGGTTAAGGGCAAAACATTTAAGAGAGGCGGATGATACCTCGGATCACGTTGTGGACCCTTTAGGGAAACAGATGTTAGACCCAAATTCCATCCATCACCCTCTCTCCCCTCAATGGAAGCCCATTAAACATGTCGCTCAATATGTTGAATTTTGGATAAGGAGGGAAATGCCTAAGAGGTGAGAACCAAAATGAGATAAGAGTGCCCAAGACCCTCTTTGGCTAACAAAGTTGGGCTTACACCCAAACTCGATTCCAAAATGTTAACCTTCCTTAACAAGATGGGGAGAGACCCTAGAAGGGGGCTCGATAAAGGCCTCAATGGGTGCCAAGATCGCCTCTTGGATGTATTTGGTTCCTTTACTAAGATTTTCGATCTTTGCGAGGAGGCATACTTGCAGAATGGCATTATTAATTCTGGGGATCTACGACCGTGGATCCAGAGGGCCATTTGCTTACTAGGCAATGCCAATGCCTCCTTGTGCATTGAGAGTAGGAAACGTTTTTCAACGAAAATAGACCCGAAACTAGCTGAATTAGCCTCTAAGGAATCGGGTCAAAAAGCTGATGGTATGCTCTTCGGTGAAGAGTTTGTGAAGGAGATGGCCAAATACGTAAGGGCCTTTAATTTGATTCAGAAGGCCCAAAAAGACATCAGAAGAGTTTTTGGCACGGCCGGGAGGATGCAGGCCGATTCCCCGGCTGTGGTGTTGGCATTTCCAGAGGCTCCTTCTCCAGAAGTGGATTAAAATCTGGATTTAAATCTGGATCTTATTCTCCAGGCTTCTTCCCTCAGCAACAGAGAGGTGGAAGAGGACGTTATAGAGGCGAAAGAAGAGGTAGATTCCAAGGTATGTTTGGTAAAAGACCCTTCTTTTATAATACCAAAGGTGGGCGGAAGACTTGCTTTGTTTCTAGACAGGTGGAAGGAAATCACGTCAGAACCTTGGGTCCTACAGACAGTCTCTGGTTATGTAATAGACTTGGTTGCAACCCCAACACAGGTAAGGAGACCCCCTCGGCTAATATTTGCAAAGGATCAAAAGGTTTTGGTAACTGAAGAGGTGGAAGAGTTAGAAAAGAAGGGCGCAATAGAGAAGGCAGAGTATTCTCCTACTGGCGTCATAAGCAACCTTTTGTTCGTGGAAAAAAAGGACAAGACTATGAGGCCTGTGATGAATTTGAAAGAGGTGACCGAATGGGTGGAATACAACCATTTCAAGATGGAAGGTATTCACATGTTAAGAGACATTTTAAGGGAAGGAGATTGGCTGACTCACCTGGACCTGAAAGATGCTTATTTGACTATCTCTGTTTGTCTGGAACAGAGAAATCTCTTAAAGTTCCTATGAAAAGGTACCATGTGAAGGTTCAAGAGCCTCCTCTTCGGCCTGGCATCTGCCCTTGGTGCTGTACAAAAGTAATGCGTCCAATTGCGGCCTGGTTACTTTCAATGGGGATAAGATTGATAATCTATTTGGACGACATTCTCATAATGTCAGATTCCGAAGCTCAGGCTCAAGAACATACCACCTTAGCAGTCAGGGTGATAGAAGACATGGGCTTCATAATGAACAGGAAGAAGTCTTGTCTGATTCCCAGTCAGGAGACCGTTTTCCTGGGTTTTCAGATCTCGGCCTTGGACTGTGACTTGAAGTTGCCTATGGAGAAAGTCAGTAGGATTCGCAGGGAAGTACGCAAACTGCTAAGGAGAGACTGGGTCATCTTGAGACAAGTAGCAAGAGTTATAGGGCTTCTTACGGCCTCTATTCAAGCGGTTTTCCCAGCTCCTCTCCATTACCTGATAAGAGCGATCCACTCAGCCCTAGTCAAATTATTGAAGGGGGAGAGTTCCAGGGTTCCAGGCTAGAGGAGTTTGCCCCGGTGATGCGGAGGAGACAACTAAACTGCTTCTTATGGTGAGATCGGGATCACCTTGTGACCCGTGCCCGGCAACGGTGGCCAAAATGGCACATGTACCAATTGTCGCGGTCCTAACGGCGATTTTCAACAACATGTTTGCGACCGGACTATTTTCCTCTTGTTGGAAACATGCCTCCGTCCTTCCCCTATTGAAAAAAGCCAACTTGGATATAACGGACCTTAATAACTATCTTCCCATTTCTAGGCTGCCGCTACCTGCCAAACTAGTTGAAAAAATGATTAACTTTCAACTTCGTGCCTTCTTAGGGGCCACCCTAGCCCTAGATCCCTCCCAGCATGGATTCAGAGCTGGGCACAGTACAGAGTCCGCTCTGATTAAAGCAACGGAGGAAATCCGAGAAGTGCTGGATCTCGGAGGCAGAGCGGCATTGGTCCTATTGGACCTATCCGCGGCCTTCAATATGGTACATCATGGGATCTTGATGGACCAGTTGAGGGCCTGTGGGGTGCAAGGGAAAGTTTGGGGCATCTTGAAAGCTTTCCTAACCAACAGAGACCAGAGGCTGATATTATCCCTCCCTGTTATTTTCCCACCCATTAATTCTATTTTTGACTCTTTTTCAGGTGGTGACAAAAAGAAGTAATCTACAATGGAGACAACTCTTGGTTTCTTTGACACGGATTGAACTTTTTAACTTGTTCGCACCTTTAAGAAGGAATATGTCTGCCTTTCACAGAATTTTATTAAGTTTGGAATGTTGAACTTGTGTTCTAAATTCTTTACATTGTTTGGTGTTGCTGCTGGGAGCTGGCAATTAAAGAAATATGCATAATATCAGCCTCTGTGTCTTTAATAAAATCATGATTTTCTACCCACCGGACTGTGGAAAATCTAAATTTTCTCCCATTGGATAACATTGCTAGACTGTCTCTGAAAAATTTCTAAGTGTGAACTTTTAAAATACCTTTATATTCCTTAAAAAGCCTTGCAATAACCAAAACGTGTTTACTAAACTGTTTTCAGCTAACAGCCCAGGACTGAATCTAGGATCCAGTCCTGGAATTACAAAAGTAATCTACCAATAATTACCTGCATTTTTGTAGAAAAACCCATTGAGATCAATGTTGAATTGTGTTTAGAATTGTGTTGCCTTCTGCAAACCCAAAGTACTTGCCTGAGATCCCTCATAATTGAGAAAAGTATATTTTGATACCTGTTGGTTCTAAAAATAAAACAACAATATCTTTTGATATAAAAGCAATTGCCTGGAGTTCAGTCCTTGAGTGTGTGAAACCTTTTGCTGACTGAGTGTGTACAACAAATGCTTTACACTGTCCTCTGGTACTACCTTACTGCTCGACCAAGCCACCACTTTTGAGAGTAAGTTCAGCCCTTTTTTTATTTTATTCTTTTTTTCCATTTTTACCCCACCCACCTGTGCCACCCTACCACCAACCCTGAGGAACCCACCCTTCTCCTCTTTGGCGATCTTCTCGCCTATCAGGAACCTCTTTGACCCGATACCAGGACCAGCCCCTTACATACAACATATTATCTAACGTGTTATGACCCTCTTTTGCTTTTGTGCATTATATATATATTTTTTTCCCCTCCCTGCTCCCTATTTTATTCTCACCTAGTAACCATAAAGAATTAAGGGAGTTTGAAGATCACATTTATCATGCTTTCCAAAATTTCGAGTGCGGACATAACCCTCCTTATTTAACAAGAGATCTACTGAGAGTTCTCTTTCATCAGAATCAAAAAAGTGTCCACTTCCTGGGGGGAAATAAAATTATAGGACTTATTTCTCCACATCACCTTTAAAGAAGCGGGAAACTTCATCTGGACATGTGCACCCAGGCTCCTTAACTCAGGCATTCTAGATCCAAGCTCCCACTGCCTTTGTGCTGTAACTCTACCCACATCTGAACAGATAAGATATTTTACAGAGCCAATTTGGAGAGATGTATCAATGAGTGCTCTTCCCAGTATCAGCTCTTTAACTGCAAAGGTTTGAAAGTTAACCAGAATTTTTCGAGGAGCTTTCCTATCTGGATGTTGCCTGAATGGATCTCTATGCGCCCTTTGGATTTCACTTTCGAGGTCAATGTCTGGTCTATCTTTTAGTATTCCCTCTCTTAGAAGCTTGCAGACAAATGTTTTAACATCCCCGCTCTCAGCTCCCTCTGGGATCTTTAAAAATTTAAGGTTGTTGTTTCTAGCATGGATCTCCAACCTCTCAATGTCCATTTGAAGTGACTTATTCTGGGCTTTCAACTCCGCTATATCTTTTGCTTGCACCTGAGCTACTTCTGAGAGTGTAGCAACTTCAACTTCCAAAGCCTCAGTCCGCTAACAGATGTCATCCAGTTTAGTTTCCAGATTTTCACACTTTTCGTGTATTCCCTTCTGGTTTGCCTCCGAGATTTCAAATTTGGAGAGCAGGTCCCCTCTAAGGGACTGTAGAAGCATCTCTAACTGTGAAAGTCCACCATTCGACCCCGAAGCTTCTTGGTTAATTCTTTCCCCTGCTCCCATGTCAGTAGATTATATCAAACAGATCTGATGGAGGACAAACCGCTGTGCAGATTTGAGTATTAATGCTAGGAGTAATATTTTTATCTTTATCCGGATGTTGGATTAGATACGGGCCGGGGCCAAGGACGCAGATAATACTGGTGGATCGAATGCTGCAGACAAGGCAGAAGCCATCTCCTCAATATTTGGATCAAAGGATAAAGGAGTATACCGATTTTCC
The DNA here is from genome assembly GCF_964263255.1 of Lissotriton vulgaris. Taxonomy (NCBI): domain Eukaryota; kingdom Metazoa; phylum Chordata; class Amphibia; order Caudata; family Salamandridae; genus Lissotriton; species Lissotriton vulgaris. The sequence continues at coordinate 1,298,078,020 of NC_141691.1, forward strand.
AAAATAATGTGAGGAGTAATCTGTGTAGGGGAAGAAAAAGACAAAGCTTCCCCCCCCTTAGAAATAGCGACTTGCTCCATTATCTTAAAATAGAATTTTAGTGATGGAGTAGGTTTTAGAGAGGGTGCAAGATTTTTTAAAGCTTTGCGTTTTTTAAACTCTCCTACTTTTGCGTTTTTCTCCTTGCTTTCTTTTTTTTCAAAGGAGTCAATGGAACCACCGTATTAGCCGTATCTGCCCCTTCTATATCCCCAATGCCTTTTCCCTGTGGTGCCAATATATCCTTTTTCTGCAACTCCAACTGGGAGCGAAGCTGGTACCTATTCTTACGAGGTGGCACTCTCTCTCCACCCCCGTCTTCTGTAACCAGAGTCTTTTCCCAGGCCCTAGAGCTTGTAGTTAAACACGATTCCGAAATGATGTCTCTCCTCCCAGAGCCAAAAATAGGAAGGTCTCTTTCCATGAGCGGTACTTGGTATGATGGCACACCGATACAATTCTGGGAATTCTGCAGATATTGGTGCACACTCCCCTTCCCTGCCCCTACTGACCGTACCAAAACTGCTCCTTCCCCCTCCGGCGCACGGAAATCAACTCTTGCAGCCGCCATCCTGATTTTCCTCCATAGTCTCGCCCGGGACTCTCCGCTGCCTCTACCCGTCTCACGCACCGCAGACTCCGCCTCTACTCCCGTCTCAGCTCCCATACAGATCACGCCCGCTGGGTCTCAAGGCCCGACCTCTGCCGAGACGCTGACTCGCGAGTCATCGAAGGTAAAAAAAAAACAAAGGGGAAAAAGACAGAGGGAATCAAACTAACATCTCCTATAGTGAGCGCAAGGTCACCCACCCGTTCTCACTGCAAAAACTACGTCATCGAGTAGAAAGGGTCAATTTTACTCGAGGCATTCTCCTGGTCAGGTTCGGAGCTCCCGCGGCCGGCGTCAGCGCAACTGAGGTTGCGCTGACGCCTTACTCTCTCAGAGATTTTCTATCAGATGTGTTCCTCCCCGCTTTACACATCCGCTAGAAAATCTCTGAGAGAGTACGGTCAGTCCTGACTTTAACCTCTGTTATACCTCTGGGGTTGGTGGTCTCTATACACACTGTACCTTTGGTCCAGTATATATAGAGCCACTTTCTCACAGTTACGTCACAGACGTATAGTGTTGCGCCGGGTATGCCATTCCCTCGTTTTGTTATTTTTTGTCTCAAAAGTATATCTAAATAACTTTAAACAGTATAGGAGAGCAAGCAGTAATCTAAAATATTTTAAACATTTATATATTTCTAACTGTAATAAACTTATATTATGATAAATATAGTTTGTCCGAATCGCGTCTGGTGCGGACTTAGTGTGTGAATGCCATGTGACCTTAAAAAAAAGCATTTGATTGCTTCATAACATTTCCCATTGTAACAGTTGGACAACCCCACCCATTTTACTCATTCTCTCTACAGCATTTGAGAGACACCTCTTCTGCTTAGAAAGCTTTTTTGAAAAGTGTTTTCCTGTATACACATCTTATACTACACACATCATGCAGCGATCATCTTGATCAATATTCATGGTCTGTACATTAGCCTTCCACGTGTGATTGCCATGCATCTCAAACATTCCATCACAAAACAAATGTGTTACACGATGCCCCTGGTGTGTGTCTGTGTGTGCACATTATTGTGCTCCCTTTCGGCCCTGGTATTCGTGGCTCTAAGAAGTATCGGGAGACACGGGCAGAGTGCACATCCTAGATCACGTGACAAACAGTAAACAGCAATGTGTAGATTTTTTTGTTGTACGCTCTGTCAGGCTTTACCAATATAGTAGTGTGTTATATGTGCAACTTTCAGATTCACATTTGACATGCATTGCTTGACTGTAATGAGTGTTATCACTGTGTATGACATAGCTTCACTGCTGATCTTCCCTCCATCAGAGCACATTCAAATATGAGATCTCTGACCTCATTCAATCACATCTCTGTCTCATTTTAAGGACCTGCTGGACCATACTGTAGGCCTGAGCCAGCGGTAAGCGCTGCCCTATAGACACGTGGCGTTGACTTTTATGGCACTGTAGTGAGCTCGTTACTAAGTGTACATGCATACAGCCTTCCGCCACTGCATTACACGCACACATTATGCTTCTACCATGCGCTCTGTTCCTTTCTATGTGAACCTTCGTATAATGTATTATTATTTAACCTTGTGAATTCTCGTGCACTCCAACTCCTCTTTGAACCACGATTACCACTAACAGTTGGTAGATCGTACTTCAAAAACTTTTGATGCATTCAACTCCTGTTTTCTATTAAGCTTGAAATAAACCTTCATCTACCTCCAGACGTTTCCACCATTAAATTATTTCTCCCTTTTCAGACACTGAATTGATTGGCTCAAGATGGGTGGAGCGGGAGCACACCCCGCGATGATGCCCTGGGCATTCTGACGCTTTCCATCCTGGTATCAAGACACCGTCCCCGGCCGGAGACCTGCTCTTCTACCGTACAAACGTACCCCAGACTTGCAGCTTGCACCAACACATCATGGGACACACCAGTGTTGGCAGGTGAGCAGTGAAACCTTGGTGTGCAGGACCTACAATTGAGCACAGTGCGGGGGAAGGGGCTGGTGTGCAGCACCCTGGGTGCCCAGGTGCATGCAAGCGATTTTCCCGTAGCTAATAATGTAGGACTATATTATCAAAAGATGCCAATAACATCGCCGCTTTAGCGGCAGGAAACTGCCACTGAAGCGGCGATAATGAGCTTGATAATAAGCCCTTGTGAATTCCCATCTAAGCCCAGGTTCACACCATAACCTGGGTTTCTATGGGAATTCACAAGGGCATATTATCAAGCCCCTTATCGCTGCTTTAGCGTCAGTTTCCTACCGCTAAAGCGGCAATGTTATTGGTGTTCTTTATAATATATTGCTGTTACTTGATAATATGGCCCCTAATCTCTGGCCTCATATGTTTCATTTTAAGGACTTGCTGGACCACACTCTTTCTCGCGGACCCCAGCATCCTAGGCAAACGGGTGACGGGAGGGTAAACACTAAGGGCTGGGTACAGAAGGCCGACGCTCTGTCTCTTCCTCCCTCTTCTTTTGACTCTCGCTCCCTTTATCCCTTCCACCCACTCCCCGCTCCCTCCCATTCTCACTATCGTCCTTTCATTGGGACTACCTTTCTTTACCTCTTCCACATAGCACACATACTTGTTTCATTTTTGTCTTGCAGGTTCTCTACGCTGCTTCCACTTGAGTCCAACCCAGTTTTTTTTATATTGTACTGTTTGTTCTGTTAAACTTACGTTTCTATTTATTTGTGTTAAATAAAGGTTACTTTTTTTTCAAATCAATAACTGAGTGTATAGGTCTTCTTTTTCTGACACCACTTGTTTATAGTTTATTGTGAAAATCATCTGTTTATAGGCGATTGAGGGCAAACCTTTGTAATATTACAGTGCACCTACCAAACATAATCTGACTATTACACGAATGAAACCTGGGTAATTCTACAACTGCAAGAGTTCTAGGAGTGTATCACTTTATAACACCACTAGCAGCCCGTCCCGACGTTGTCCGGGAGCAATTAGGCTTCAGAGCCCCCGCCTGCACGTAGAAAAAGGGATCGGGTAGGCTCTGGGTGTATTTAAACCTTTTCTTTCAGACCATGTTTTGGGTTTGCACAAGAGCCCACTTTTCCACCTCCTGGTCACCTTTTTAGATGCTAGGGCAGCATTATTTCGACTTCTGTAGACACATCTGCATCGTATTCACTCTTGTTAGTTTGCTCACTGACTTTCTGACTGTGCTGAAGGATGCTCGTACTGCAAAAGCCTCTACTTGGTTCTCTCTACGCATACCATCCCTCTCAAGCCTTCTGCCGTATCCCTTGCGTTCCAGCTGGCTGTATACATCATACCTGTTCCCTTCCCACGCGGCATCTACTACACCTTGTCGCAGCACCCCTTCCCACGCGGCATCTACTACACCTAGTCACCTGTTCCCTTCCCATGCGGCATCTACTACACCTTGTCACAGCACCCCTTCCCGTGCGCTCGGTCTTTGCACCTCAATACCTGCTCCCTGGCCGCCTCAGCATCACGTCACTCCGCCCCCTTCCTAGCGCTGTTGCCTTGTGACTATCACACAAGTGAGTGACCCCTTTCCTGACCCTCTCTGCTACTCGCCACACGTCTCTCGTTTATCGGGTCCCCCTTTCTTCGCCTCTCGGTTGCTCCAATCACGTCTCACCAGTCCTCCAGTCTCCGCTCTTTGCAATCAATGCTCGGACGTCAGCGTCGGTTGCTCCAATCATGTCTCACCAGTCCTCCAGTCTCCGCTCTTTGCAATCAATGCTCGAATGTCAGCGTACGCCGCTACTACCCTCGCTCTTGATGTCATGACTCACCTCGCGGCCGGCGCTACTTTCAAGGGACTACTTTTTTTATGGTAAATTGTTTTAATTACTTTATTTTTTATTTTTATATAGCCTATGTCCATCTCCTGGACTTCCCCTTTGGTGGTGTACTTTTTGAGTTTACCTGGCTCAAATGACACAGTTCTCTCTTTATAATAGTAGTATAGATGAGTACTGCCCGTGTAATTACAGAACCAATAAGGCACCGCCTAGGACCACCAAGGCTTCAGGGACGGCCAAGGCCCACCCTGCATATTTAAGTAAAGCCTCGGCGTGTGGCGATTCCTGGACTTCAGTTGGCCCCGAACCCCCCGAACAATTAGTAAACAATACCCGGGAAGGTGGCAGTCCCTTAGGCTGCGAAACCTCTCAGTGCTCTTCCGTGCCTAATTTACATGTGTCATTAAGATCCCCAGTCCTACAGAGACCCCGCAATATAATAATTGGATTGGCCACGGAACATTACCCAGCAGGGGCCTCATTTAAATGAACGTGTGACACCCCGCTTTTCTCTCTCCATTTTTACCATCTGCATCCCCTCTATTAAAGCGATACAAGGTTTTCCTCCTCTCGCATCAAGTTGTCATACAAGGATTTGCGATCACAGGGTGGAAGCCATGCACCAGCCCTCTAATAGCAAACACAAATGTCCCCCAAATGCACAGCTCGGGACATTGTATGAGCTGCGCCTGAGAGGTCGCCCTCCCTAGGACCATGATGCATTTGTTAGTATAAACGCAAACTAACACTACCATATGTGTAGTACAGCGAACAGAACGTACTGAAGAAGCAGAGGAAGCGCAAAATGTAAAAATATAAATCCTACCAGAAGTCGGATGACCTAGTTCAATGAGCCGACGACCCTGACTTCAGTAGAAACAGCTACACTAAGAAAACGGATCTTCAGCACAACGCAAGCAATTTTGAAATATTGGTGAGTGTTGCCTTCTTTTTACCTTCTCCCGCTCAGCGGCAAATTTATGTAGTGAAGAAGCAGACAGCAGTGGATCCAATAAGTAGATATTATTACAGGAAAACAGGACACCTGAAACAGCCACCAACAGGAGCAGACAGCAAGGCAACCGTCTTCTCCAGTACCGTGTACAAACACCGCAAGGTTCCCCTCATGACAGCCCTACATTCTAACATTACATTCTTAGATTCTAGTAGAATTACATACTAACATTCTACTGTGATTTGCATAGGAATACTACACCGAGCACATGACTTTACAGCAATGAGCACATGGTTTTATCCACGAGTCTTGACACCGGTAGGGTTGAGTAGTTCGCTTCCCACTCCCTATATTGTATAAACACAAACTATCTGAAAGAGACACGTTAGTGATAGATTCCTTACCTTAGAATATCCCCAAAAAACCACCACTGGGTCTGGGCCCCCAACAGCAAGGCTGAGACACTAGCTACAATTGAACAAAAAAGATGCCAATGCTGTCTCTCTATTTCACTCGATCACCAGAAACCATACGAATTGTACACTATGGTTCATTGATAAAGTTTTGTCTGAATAAATCTCTTATTTTATTTTTGAATGATATTTCTCAAAAGGTCATTTGGTTATTATTTCACCAATTTAGTATAAAATACAGAACCTCCTATACAAATAAACAAATAAACTTTGCCCAAACAAAGATGTCTAATCTTTTGTTTTAGAACTACTCGCAAGAAAAAGGTATGTGCACTCTGATGTTTTAAGCCATCAACCATTTGGTCCTTCGATTATTTAACTCAAGGGGCAGGCCTTGCGCATTAGAAAAAAAGAAAAAACTGCCATCAATTTGACAGCTGAATTATTGAAATAAATATGGCTTCAATGATTGATATTCAATAAAACTACATCCATTGGTCCTCTGATCATCATACATAAAGAGCCAGACTTGGTTACCAACCTACAAGTTGATTTGTCCAAACCAAAATGGCCGACGTCAAAACTACCGGCAATTAAAAAAGGAATGTGCACTTTGATGTTTGAAGCTAACAGTCATTTGATCATTACACTCAATGGGCCAGTCTGACCATTAGTAAACATTGCCATCAAATTACAAACCAAATTGCCCAAACAAAAATGACCGACACCAATTTTTACTTCATCCTGAGATATCCCGCATTTAATTTGTATGTGCGTTTTTTGATGTTTTCAGACATTCATCTTTGAGATTGAAGATACTCATAATTCCAGGTTAAACGGGAACTGTGCTGTGAACTTACAACATTAATGGCAATAATGTCTGGCCATTCAAATACGGACACGTAGTAGAGAAATCCACAACTTCCAGGATCCTTTGAGGTACCGGAAGCCCCCTGGAAGAGAAGACGCTGGAATTGAGCCCAGTGCTGGAAAAGATAACATCCCGAGGTGCTGGCGGGTTGATCGAAATACTTTTAAAATAGGCAAGAACTGCATGTCAACGGAAGCGTAGTGAAATGAAATTGTTCAAACTTATAATCAAACGGGTGGAATAATCATGCTATACTTTTTCAGAGTATACCCGCCCATCGCGTGACCCCCGCATTAAGGACAGCAGCCTACAAGCAACAAGTAAGCTCCTCACTGTATAAATGTTTTTTTTTAAAAGTCGCGCATAGATCGAGAAGTAAGCAAATATCCACCTCCCTTGTTTAACAGGTCAGGCTGCGTTCCCCCAGTAAACCTCCGAGAATTGATCCACTTACAAGTTCATGATAAAACACAAGCACATTCACACAAAGACACTGTTTGCGTGTCGCTGATTGGTTCTTATTATTCTTTGCACAGATCAATGTGTTCTTGAATTCGTTGGTATTATCGTCGGGTGAATTTACAAATCCCTTTTCAGCTTGAATATTTTGAGGTAAGATAAGGAAGCTTGAGTGGTGGAGGATGGAGCAAGGTTAATATGAATTAAGTCATGGCCCTAAAGAAAGGTTTGTTTTCCTTTCCTTTACAGCTTGATGTCCTGATGAGAACTCCCAAGCCAGTGAGAGTTTGAAACGCGTAGACAATTAGTGCCATCTAAGCAAAAGGAGTGACTTTAAAACTTTTTTCAACAAAACTTTATTGATGAAAAATGATTTTTTATGGCTTACTGTGAATATTGTAATTCCGGTGTGTATATATATATATATATATATAAATATGTGAATGGCTATGTATGCGTGAGAGGGTATGATTGTATTTGAATGTATGAAAACATATACTTGTGACTTTGTATAATAGTGTTTTTTGTATTCACGTTTATTTGTATAGGAGGTTCTGTATTTTATACTAAATTGGTGAAATAATAACCAAATGACCTTTTGAGTAATATCATTCAAAAATAAAATACGAGATTTATTCAGACAAAACTTTATCAATTAACCATAGTGTACAATTCGTATGGTTTCTGGTGATCGAGTGAAATAGAGAGACAGTATTGGCATCTTTTTTGTTCAATTAGAATATCCCTAGGCGTCAGACAGGATCTGGAAACTTTTGCGTAGCAATACCCCTGTGCGTCGGTAGGCGTCGTCCGCGGGTCCGCGTCAGTCGTTGGCGTCATTAGCGCCGGAATGACGTCGCCGGACTACTTAGACGCCGCCCTTGCGCGCTGACGTCAGTTCTTCTTTTTTCCGCACCAGCTAGCGCAGATCCGGAGAAGCTCTACCCCATATTCACTTTTTGACTAAACTTTTTTGATCTTTTCATCTGTTTTTCTCGAGTCGTTCGACTCCTGCGGTGCCGGTAGGGATGCCGGGGTTCAAACCCTGCTCCAAGTGCAGCCGACTGATGTCGGTTACCGACCCCCATCGCCAGTGTCTAGGCCTCGACCACGACGACCAAACCTGCTCCGACTGCCGGGCCCTGACGTCTAAGGCTAGGTGGGAGCGGTTCCGCAAGCGGCTTGAGCTCCGGCAGTCGGCCCGCGCCGTTCAAGGTCCCGGTCCAACAGGAGGTCGAGGGACCGGTCGCAGGGTCGGAGCCCTCGTAGTTCCGAGAGTCGGCATCGGTCTTCGGGATCAAGGTCCTCAGGTAAGAGGCATGAGAGGTCGGAAAGACGTCATTGTTCTTCCGACCCACCCCGACGCTCGCGCGACGCGGCTGGGGGTTCGGGTGACACCACCCATGCGGGTCCGACGGAGTCGCGGGCGTCGCAACCTGCCCCATACCTTCCGGTCCCTGGGCACGATGCGACGCCAGAGGAGATTGAGCGGTACCTCATGGCCATGAGGTCTCTCCCTCCTCTGCCGGGCTCCGTGGCGCCTTCGGTCCCGGCTGGGGGGCCTAGCGGGTCTGGTGCTTCGGCTCCAACGCCATCAGTTGTTTCGGCCCCGGCGCCGCCGACGACTTCGGTCCCGGTGCCGCAGGCCATCACTGGATCCGGTTCCAGATCCGGGTCGTCGCTGTTCGACCTCACGACCTCACTGACGTCGGCCCTAGGGTGTCGCCCCGGCGCCGCCTACGGGCGATGCCGTCCCCGATCCTGCCCTTGATTCGGTTCCGGCGCCAGAGCGGCGCCGCTGGGCTCCGCTCTCGACGTCGTATGGAGACTTTTACTTCCACGAACCCACCCCATCCTTTGAACCTGAATTTCAGGTGAGGGGTGACGAGGGAGATTGGGAGGGGTCTGTGGACCCTCTGGCACAGGAGTGCCAGTCTCAACAGGACTGGACATGTGAGCTTGGAGATGCCAGTGGACTGGACACTTCGCCAGACACTGGTTTTGTCTCCCCCCCAACCGTAGCTACGGAGGAGGGGGCTGCCTACAGTGTAGTGTTGATTCGGGCGGCCAAGGCATTGGGCCTAGAGCTCCCAGTCGCGCCCGTGAGGACTAACCTCCTCACTGAGGTCCTTAAACCGCAGGCAAGCTCGGCTGAGCCTCTGTTGCCGTTTAATGAGGCCTTGTGTGACGTTCTTTTGGGCACTTGGTCCAAGCCCACTACAGGTCAGCCTGTAGATAGGAACATGGTCAGACGCTACCGCCCGGCTCCGGGCGACCCTTGCTTCTTGTCAACCCACCCCACCCCGAGAGCCTGGTTATCCAGGCCTCTACTTCCCAGACTGCATTCCCAACGGCTCCGCCTGATTGGGAATCCAAGAGGTACGAGCAATTCGGGAAGGTGTTCTCGTCCCTGAGTTTGGAACTGCGGTCAGTCAATAACGCATGCCTCTTGGGCCGCTACACCCACACTCTGTGGGACATGGTCGCGGACGTGCTGCCACAATGTCCGGAGGAGGCCCGGACTAAACTCGCCCAAACCCTTGCGGAGGGTCGAGATGCGGCATGCTATTACATCCGGTGTGAGCTGGATACCACGGACTCACTAGGCAGAGCGATGGCAACGACGGTGGCGGTTCAACGCCACGCCTGGTTGAGGACCGCCAACTTTTTGGCTGATGTCCAGGCCACCCTTCTGGCGACAAGGCAGACCATGCGCTTGAGCGTTTTAAGGACTCCAGGGCTACTGCCAAGTCCTTGGGCCTCTCGGCCCCACGCCAGCAAACGGGTGCCTTTCGCTCCTTTCGTGGCCAAGGAAGGGGCACTCCCACACCTGCTGCCAGCCACTCACCGGAGACTAATACACAGCGCGGTGGCGGAAACTGCCGTGGCGGTGGTCGGGGACAACGGCGAGGCCAGTCCACACCTTCCCCTGCAGCATCCGCCTCAAAACCCTCCTAGTCCGTGCTTTCAGGCCCATGTGATGCCAGTGGGGTGCAGGGTTCGCCATCTCCACTTCCACTGGCACACTGTAACGTCGGACATGTGGGTGCTGCAAATCGTCCGAAGGGCTACTCCCTCCCCTTCGAGGCGACCCCTCCAGTCATACCACCACAATACCACCACGTGTCGGGGGATCACTTGCAACTTCTGCAAGAGGAAGTTACTGCCCTCTTGGCCAAGGGGGCCATTGAGTGTGTTCCTGGGCCGGAAGTAGGGTGTGGTTGTTGCTCCCACTACTTTCTGGTACCCAAGAAGGGCAAGGGGGGCCTGCGCTCTATCTTGGACCTACGGAACGTCAACAGCTTCCTCCAGAAGGAGAAGTTCAAAATGCTGACATTGGCTCAGGTCTTAGCTGCCCTGGACACAGGAGACTGGATGGTAGCGTTGGACTTGCAGGACGCTTATTTCCACATCCCCGTCCTGCCGGCCCACCGGCGCTACCTGCGGTTCACGGTAGGCCACGAGCACTTTCTGTTTACCGTTCTCCCCAGCGGCCTAACCAGCGCCCCACGGGTGTTCACGAAAGTGATGGCGGTGGTCGCAGCTCATCTGCGCAGGTTAGGGGTTTCAGTCTTCCCCTACCTCGACGACTGGTTGTTGAAGGCGGGCTCACCCCAGACAGTCGTCAGCCACCTCCAGACAATGGCGGGCCTCCTGCACCAGCTCGGGTTTTCCATCAACGTGCCGAAGTAAAACTTGTGCCCCTCTGAGAAGCTCCTCTTCATCGGAGCGGTCCTCGGTGCAGTTTCGGGTTTATCCTCCCGAACAGCGGGTCCGGGATATTCAGGCTCTGATTCCAATCTTTCAGCCTTTATCCCGGATCTCGGTCAGGTTGACGCTGCGGCTTCTGGGGCTGATGGCCTCCTGCATCCTTCTGGTGCATCACACCAGGTGGCAGATGCGGGCTCTGCAGTGGGACCTGAAGTTTCAGTGGGCCCAGCATCAGGGCAACCTGTCCGACCATGTCATGATCTCGGAGGGCACTGCGAGACCGCTGCAGTGGTGGCTCACTGATCGTGATTGGGTCAGCGGCAGATCCCTCTCCCTTCCCCAACCGGAGCACGTAGTTGTGACGGACGCGTCCTTCCAGGGCTGGGGAGGCCACATGGGAGAGGCGGAGATCAGAGGCCTCTGGTCTCCGGCGGAGTCCCGGCTCCATATCAACCTTCTGGAGCTGCGGGCGATTCGTCTAGCACTGAAGGCATTCCTCCCCTCTGTCCGGGGGAGTGTAGTGCAGGTGTTCACGGACAACACCACCGCCATGTGGTACTGCAACAAACAGGGCGGGGTGGGGTCTTGGACCCTCTGCCCGGAGGCTCTGAGCCTCTGGCAGTGGCTGGAACATCAGGGGGTGACCCTGGTGGTTCAACACCTGGCAGGTTCTCTGAACCCCAGGGCGGACAAGCTCAGCCGAAGGTACATGATGGATCACGAATGGCGTCTGAACTCGGACATGGCGCAAGGCCTCTTTCTGCAGTGGGGAGAGCCTTGGTTAGATCTATTCGCCACCGAAGAGAACGCGCAATGTCATAAGTTCTGCGCGTTGGAATTTCCAAGGCGGCACTCACTCGGGGACGCTTTTCATCGCGAGTGGAGTTGTGGTCTGTTGTACGCCTTTCCGCCTATACCACTTCTGCCCAGAGTGCTGAAGAAAATCAAGCGGGACCGGGCCCAAGTCATTCTTGTGGCTTTGGACTGGGCGTGAAGGTACTGGTATCCCGAGCTACTCAGTATGTCAGTCAATCCCCCGATCCATCTGCCTCTTCAGGAGGAACTTCTATCGCAGCAGCAGGGGACGGTCCTCCACCCGAACCTGTCCAGTCTCCACCTCCATGCTTGGAGTTTGAGCGGCGACAGTTGAGGCCATTTGACTTGCCTCCTGAAGACAGTACTGTGATTCTGGCAGCCAAGCATCCCTCTACAAAGTCGGTATACGCTTGCAGGTGGAACAGATTTGTGGCATGGTGCACAGCAAAGGCTGTGGATCCTCTCAATGCCCCTCTTTCTGAGGTTCTCCTCTTCCTTCTTTCTCTTGCCCAGCAGGGCTCTGCTCTGGGCACTTTCAAGGGCTACCTTTCTGCCCTTTCCGCCTTCTTAAGGCTTCCTGATCAGCCTTCTTTGTTCAAGTCCCCGATTGTTAACAGATTCTTAAAGGGCATCACTCATATGTTCCCTCCTGTTCCTTTCGTGATGCCCCAGTGGGACTTCAACCTGGTTCTAACTTACCTGATGTGCGCTCCCTTTGCGCCGCTTCATAACTGTTCTCTCCGTCTTTTTACGCTTAAGACTGCTTTCCTGGTTGCCATCACCTCGCCAGGAGAGTGAGTGAGCTCCAGGCTCTTTCCTCTAAACCTCCTTTCCTCTGTCCATCTGGACAAGGTTGTGTTGCGGATAAAACCCTCTTTCCTCCCCAAGGTAGTCACAGCGTTCCACTTCGGGCAGTCCATCACCTTGCCCACCTTCTTCTTCTTTCCGCCTCCGCATCCTTTGAAAGAGGAAGAGAGGCTCCACCGTCTGGACCCAAAACGTGCGCTCTCTTACTATCTGGATCGCACACGCCAGTTCCGGGTGGATGACCAACTCTTTGTTGGTTACATGGGCGCTAAGAAAGGACGGATGGTGCACAAGCGGACCATCTCCCGGTGGATCGTGTTCTGCATCCAGGCGTGTTACTCTTTGGCTAAAAAGGAACCTCCTGTTGGGCTGAGGGCCCACTCCACTCGGGCCACGGCGACTACTACTGCTGTGGGCCGTGGAGTCCCCTTGCAGGACATTTGTCAGGCAGCCACGTGGGCCTCGCTGCACACGTCGCAAGACACTACTGCCTGGACAGCCAAGTCCGGAGGGATGGCTTCTTTGGCTGTTCCGTTCTCCAGGACTTTCTGGTGTGATTATTGGTTTGCAGACCCACCACCAGGGTTAGTATTGCTGGGGTATCTATTCTAAGGTAAGGAATCTATCACTAACGTGTCTCTTTCAGATGCACAAGTTACTACTTGTGTTACGATATATCTGTAAGAGACATTAGTTAGTGATAGATTCCTTACCGTCCCACCCATCCTCCCCTTTCTGCGAACCGATATCTAGGGTTAAGGTCATCCCCTTTCAGGGCCCTAGTTTCATGGCACCAGTGTTGGTTCTCTCATGGCTCTGCGTATCTGGCGCGGAAAAGCTGTGTATAAGAACTGACGTCGGCGCGCAAGCGTGGTGTCCAAGTACTCCGGCGACGCCATTCCAGCGCTAACGACGCCAACCGGGGTATTGCTACGCAAACGTTTCCGGATCCAGTCTGACGCCTGGGGATATTCTAAGGTAAGGAATCTATCACTAACTAAAGTCTCTTACAGATATATCGTTACACAAGTAGTAGCTTGTGCAACACTACTTCCACAGGCATGCTACAGCGCCCAGAGCACATCACTTTACAGCAATAAGCTCACAATTTAGGCTCACGGTTTAATATCCGAGTCTTCACACCAGTGGGGGTGAGTAGTTCGCTTCCCACTCCCTATATACTATAAACCCATACTAACACTACTTACACACTTATACTACAACGGCTGGTATCCTACAGCAACCCAGAGCTCATCAATTCACACCAATCAAATCTGTTTGATCCCCGACTCTTCACAGTGGTAGGCGTGAGTTCTTCGCTTCCCACTTCCGGTATAGTATAAACGCCTACTAACACTACTTGCACACGTATACTACAGCGCCCAGAGCCAATCCCTTTACAGCAATCACCTCGGTTTCATCCCCAATTCTTCACACCGGTAGGAGTGAGTACTTCATTTCCGGTATAGAATAAACGCACAATAGCGGTCAGTAGTTCGCTTCCCACTCCCTGCATGGTATAAACGCCAACTAACACTACTGCACACGTATGCTACGATGAACCGGACAACATCACTTTACAGCAATGACCTCACGGCTTAGGCTCTCTGGTTCATACCCGAGTGTAGCACCATATCATATCAGCACCATGTCACTCTGAGCAACACCGCACTTTCAGACCGGTAACAGTGACTACTTCTCTTCGCACTTCCTCACAGAGGTTACAGTGCTCCTACCCTCCTTTCCAACTTTTTTCGCCTTTTTTTCCCCTTACTCGCTTCAACTGAATCACAAAATGGCAGCCAACACTTCCTAGTTGCAACGCTCGCAGCCAATAAGCAGCAAGCTCCTGCTCGTAACGCCTCAGCCAATTAGATGGCAGATTTCCCAAATTTCGATATCTGTAAATTTCGATATTTCTCAAAAACTACTGAACGGATTTACACCAAATAAACAAAAGCGTGCTGTCTAGACCAAAACCCTTCGCCAAATTTGAGGTAATTCCGTTCACCCGTTCGACCTGTAGCCTTGTCTAAAGTTTCCTATGGAATTTATGATGGAGAAAACACGTTTTAGGACCCCCTTTTATCTTGGGGCCCCCCCTTTACGAATCACCCCCAAACTTTCAACATAGGAGCTGATATGAACAAAGAATTAGTTTTGAAAATGTCATGAAGATTCATCAAACAACGCCAAAGTTATAAGCAAAACAAAAAATGTTCTTCCTATGTAAACTCGGTCCTAACTTTAACTACCTACTGGCAACCGCCAATAGGTAATAAAGAACAAATTAGAATAGTTCCTTGATTCTTTTAGGTTTCAAAACTTCTCTTTATTACTGTCTTTCTAATTTTCCATATACACAGTTTTTTTTAATATTCAAGTACACATAGAAGTCAGAAATGCAACGTATTCTATCAACACACTTTCTAGAACATTCTACAACACGTGGAGGTTAAAAGTTCATCAATTTTTTTAAATCGAATGATATTTTTCTGCAACATTTTCTTAAACATTTAATGGCACGTGCAGGTTAAAAGTTCACGATTGTTTTAATTTAGAACACTGCATTCCAAATGCAAGTAGCAGGTGTCGTTGAGTTGATCACATTTTATCCTATAATATGTACTCCATGTTCAAACTGCTTTTTCTTAACCAATCACAAAGATGCTTGTCCACAAAACAAATGTGCACCCTACTTTTAAAAAACAATGCTTTTCATCTCCCAATCTGGTACCGTTTTGTATGTGAAAAGAAACTAGTTCCCAATCTTTAAACATATCTCTTATTCTATGAAGGAATTGCATGAGCTACAGACATCTTTCAATACCTTCCAGCCATACCTTCAAAATGCTAGTGTGGATCGTAGGACATAGCTATGTTTTCTGGTGCAAGAGGTATGCAGAACAGAGACGTATTGACTTAGACCTCGGTTTACAAAATGTGGACATTAAATGGTTTGGACAGGGAGGATTGAAGTGGCACCAATTCTTGCCTTTGGTTAAACCCTGTTTGCGTCTCCAACACCTTGACCTCGTGATTGTGCACTGTGGTGGGAATGACCTAGGCACATTGACTGGGGTAGGTTTGGAAATGCTTATGAAGGACACATTTGGATAATTGATGTTACTTTTGCCTCAAACTGTCTTTGTATATTTCAATATATGCCAAAGACAGAAGTGGAAATGGTCCAAACAATTTTATCCTCAGATTGAAAAATCTTTGAAGAAAGTCAACAAAGCTGTGTCTGCATACCTCAAAGACCACAAAATGGGGTCCATCGACAACAACAACATACGTTTGATATGGCGGATATCTACAGAAGTGATGGAGTACACTTCACAGATCAGGGAACCCGAGTTTTCCTAATTAACTTGAAGCTGTGCTTCCGCACTTATATGTAGTTCCAACTAATGAACACAAGGGCTCTTTTTAGAGCCACCCTATAACTTACAACTTAGGCCCGCTATTTTAGGGCCAGATAACGGCAACTCCTGGACCCTCACCAAACGTTTTTCTCCACACAGCTGAGGTCCAGCGGCCAGACCATCTCACTTTGCAGCACGGAGCTCTCGCTTTGATCCCCTGCTCTACTCACCCATAGGGGTGAGTAGTTTGCGCTTTACAAATACCGTATTGATTTACCTTTACACTCCCTATAGAACACCTCCTAAACACCATATACAAGATTGACAGGTGTGGCACAGCGCCCAGAGCACATGACTTCACAACATAGCACACACAGTTTAGGCTCATGGTTTCATACCAGAGTCCAGCAGCAGCTGCATTTAACAGCATGACACTCTAGGAAGCACCTCACTTAATTTCTGTACCACGCACTTTCAGACCGGTAGGGGTCAGTAGTTCAACGGCTTTACCCCTAGTCAATCAGCAGCTCAGCTTACGCCCCCAGCACCATCAGACCCACAGGAGTGAGTAGTTAGCACTTCACAAATACCGAATTGATTTGATACACGCAAATTTACCTTCGCACTCCCTCTATAGCACCCACTAAGCACCATACACAAGCTACAATGTTCGAAACAAAAGTTCATCCAAGTAGCTAGAACTACATGCTCACACTACTTGGACAGTTATGGCACAGCGCCTAGAGCACATGACTTCACAGCATATGACACACAGTTTGGGCTCACACTTTCATCCCCGCGTCTGGCAGCAGCTCAGCTTAGCAGCATGAGACTCTAGACAGGACCTCACATATATTCCATACCCCAGGACTTTGACCAGTATGAGTCAGTAGTTCATCCTACTAGATATAAACACATGCTGACACTACTTCCACAGGTGTACTGCTGCGGCCACGTCACATGACTTCACAGCATAACACACACAATTTGCGCTCACGCTTTTAAATCCTAGAGTCCCGCACTAGCTCACCTTAGCACCATAAGACTCTAGGCAATACCTCACTTAATTTCCGTTGCCCAGCACTTTCAGACAGGTAGGTATGAGTAGTTCACTTCGCACACCCTAAACACCCCACAGAGGTTACAGTGCTCCTACTCTCCTCTTTCCTATATTCTTCGCCCTTTTTTCCCCTTACTCGCTACAACGGAATCACAAAATAGCGGCCAACACTTCCTAGTTCCATGAGACTCTAGACAATACTATTTCAAAAGGGAGGGAGAAGGAGGATAAGCCTAGGTTCAACCTCCTTAGTTTGAACTACAACACAAAAAATCCATAGTTAATTGATCGTGGGAACCTAGCCAGAGACAGTTTTTTGGCTTATCCCAGACTTTGGGTATGCCTATTGAGAAAAGAAAAATGTATTTTCTTGAGTCCCCTCACTCACCCAGGGTTGCCCCTAGGTGATGTGCTTCATCATTGGGGCCATCCCAAGCATCTACTGCTTGGGGCGTGCTGCGACTTGCGGAAGACGTAGGAGCACTGATTTGTGAATCTGTGTGGTGCAGTGTACGGTGGAGTGGTGATTTGTGCTAATTAAAAATACCTAACTAGTGAGCTAAGACTTTTATTAATGCTCCTAGCTGGTACGTTAAAAAGGGGTAGATAGAGGGAAAATAACTGTAATGTAGTCAAGATTCCTACCATCCTGTCGACATGTTGGCAGATTGTTAACAGCGGAAGTTTGAACATACCACTGCCAATGTTCTCACACAAACGGGCCAAGAATCGTAAAGACATACTGGTACATACACGCCCGAGACTACAGGATAGAAATCAGCAACAGGTCATCAGTACCTTACCTACAGGCCACCATCCATGTGGTAACTGCAGTGTGTGCCATCTCACAAGCACTGCAAAAAAGGTTATTTTCAACACAGGTCACTCATGGGAGTTGCACAAATTCACTAACTGTAATACAGTAGGTGTGGTGTACCGAATCACATGTGTGTGTCAATTACACTATGTAGGTATGACCACCAGAAAAATAAGTACTAGGATTTGCGAACACGAAGTAACATCAGATGTCTTAGGGCGAGCACTAGGATGACAGCACATTTCAACGAGATGCAACATACCCCAAATGATCTGAAATGGGTTGTTCTGGAGCACGTAAAACAATGTGACAACTTGGAACAATCCTTGTTAGAAAAAGAACAGAGATGGGTCTTCATGCTCCACACTGACATCAGAGGCTTGAATGAGAATATACCATGGGGGCAGTTCTTGAAATAAGTCTCCAGCATCATTTACCCTACAACCCATGAAATGTTGTTTTGCAAAATTCATTTTCTAGGGCAAAACAGATAAAAACGATCCTAGCCTCCCAGTTCTGGTATCTATAACTTTAACTTTTAGTTTTTATCCGTACTTGCATAATATAAATAAACAACATATTGAACCACCATAGAGAGACTACAACCAGTAGTCAATATGCTGTACAGAATCTCCCAAACAAGTACCAAATATGGGTAATCTCTGTAAATGTAAATGTAAATGTAGACGTATTTGTAAAGCGCACTGATACCCCGGCAAGCAGTGTGTCCTGGCGCTGTACTCATACCGCTAGGGAACCCGTCCTGGCTTTTCCCCGTGAAATGTCCACTCCTGGGCATCCCCGGGGTGCAACCAGGCATCCCCAGCGCTGTAGGGGGCCGTTGTGGAGGCTAAGCAAGCTATTGCCCAGAGTTGCAGCGTGGGACCCATGATTAGAATTTATGAGCCAGAGACCCGTCGAGGCGGGAATCGAACCCTGGACCCTGGCCAGAACTCTGCATCAAGGTCTGCCGCTCTAACCATTGAGCCACACTCCTCCACTCTGTCCCAACCAAAGATGGCCGCCACAATTTACCGATTTGGTGGGTTCGATACCCAATGTTGAAAGATACGCAAATTATTCTAATACGTTATTTAAATAGAAAGGAGGCTTCTCATTGAAAAATAAGACCTGCTTAGAGAAATACGGGGAGTAGGGCAGGTCATTCAACTGAACTATGGGCCTGCAGTTGAACAGCTTGCATCAGAGGTGGATAGGCGGATAAAGCTACCCCTGTCAATGGCAGGCTGCATAACCCTCATTAAGATGATCCTGCTGCCACAGTTCCTCTATCTGTTTTGCACAATACCCAAACCCCTTACTAACACATTTTTTAGTCAACTGCAGAGCCTGCTTATTCGACTGGTATGGGCAGACCGTCGGCCCGAGTCTCTTGGGACACTTTACTGCTCCTGTATACCCGAGGGGGGTTTGCAGTTCCGGATCTTCAACTATATTTTTTGGTATCACAGGCCCAATACGCACTTCACTGGTTCCATCCAGATGCCAGAATACCCTACACAAAGTCAGACTAGGAACTAGCAGGCCCTACACCTCTGGCAACTATCCTCCCGAAAGGTATCCCACTTGATCCCCAGGACATTCAACTCTTATCCACTACTTGCGGGGTACTGGCCCTCTTTGCTCGCAAGCCAATTCCTTACTTAATAATCTGTTCCTTTCACTCACCACTGAAAAAGGGGTCCAAAACACCCTTCTCAAGCTAGGTTTGGATACTTTTGTCTCTCTCTTTCCTGATGGCCGAGCAAGCGCGTTGTAAGACTTAACTGAACTCACAGGGATGACCTATATGGATAATTTCATAGTTGCCAGACTGATGGGGACACTTAGTGCTAGCATCACCACTTTTCCCTCCCCGTATGCGGACTTCACCCCACTCACTTTGCTTATTACTGATAAGGAAGGCACGCACATGGTCCCTAAACTATACAAAGCTTGCATTACGATTAAAAAGGCCCGGGACAGAGGGACCAGGCATCGATGGGAGGAAGCCCTGGGGCAATCCTTGGCATACAAGGAATGGACATTTTGTCTGGACCAGGTCCCAAAAGTATCCCCAAACCATTGGTATAAGCTTCTTCAATTTAAATTCATCCATAGACTTTAAATCACTCCTCAACAACTAGCCAAGTTCGACCCCTCCAAGTCACCTAATCGCCCCAAATGCAACTTGCCTGAGGCCAATTTTGTCCACATGACCTGGTCTTGTCCTCATACACAGTCATATTGGACAGAAATCTTCCAAACCATAGCGGAAATAATAGATGCCCCCCTCTCCACGAGTGGGACTGCTAGGATTGGTAAACCGTATTAAGCTCTGTTACCGGAGGTTTGTAGCAGTGGCCCTTATGCTCGCTAAGAGGGAGATTGCTGTTCACTGGGGAGCCAAAACTAAGCCCACAAAAGCTGCATGGGTGCACAGTATGCCCATTGCAATTTGCAAGCAGAGATCGATGCCACACTTCAACCCCCTACCCCAAGACCTCGAAATATATGGTGCATCTATCGCACGTACCTGCAGCAAGCATTCACTGCATCCCAGATCCGCACACAGAGCCTGTTAGGAACCCTGAGGGCGAGACAGGACTGGCACCAGACACTGATTGACTGGGGACGCGCTTCTCCCTTCCCCCATTACTTCTCCTGGAATCACTGCAATTACCCAACCTACCGCACTTCTCAGTGCCATGAAGCAGGCCAGAGGGCATAAAGCAGGCACTATCCTAGAATAAGGAATCTCCCCCATCTCCCTTTTTTTGAATATTTTCATATATGATTATTGTGTTTCTTTTTTTAAAAATATTTTAAATTTATTTTGATGTATATTTGTCTTGTCAAATTGGATTTTTTGATTGAATTTGTATTGTAATGTCTTGATTCTCTTTAAATCAAAAAACAATAAAAAACATATATATATAACTATGACACTCTACTCTATGACAATCTACTCCACTCTACAGAATTCCAGCCACTTTACTCCACTCTACGCTATGCCACCCAACTCCACAACATTCCACTCTAAGCCACTCCTCTCTGCTACATTTTAAGCGACTCTACACTACTTTACTCCATGCCACTCCATTCCAACACAATCAACGCCACTCCACTTTAAGACTGTTCTATACCATAACACTCTACTCCATGCCACTCCATTCTGAGTCTCCACACCACTTTACTCCACTCTATGACACTCCAGAACACTTTACTCCACTCTGACACTGCAGAACACTTTTCTCCACTTTACTCTATGACACACTGCTCTACAACACTCTACACCAGTCTACTCTATGCCAATACACAACACTTTATTCTACTCTATGACACTCCAAGACATTTCACAATATGACTCTTGACTTCACTATATGACACTCTACCACCCAGCACTCCATTCTACAACACTCTATGCCACTCCATGCCACTATACTCCATTCCACAACACCCTAATCCACTGTATACCACTCTACGCCACACTACAACATTGCACTACTTCACTCAACTCTACACCACACCACACTGTGACACACCACTAACTTTTTGCCCTGCTGAATAGCAACTATGGTGGGGTAAAACATGGCTAAAACACATTGACAAGCCAATAACTCACTTAGGTGAGACCTTTCGACTTTGCCAATGCTTGTTATGAAGTGTGTGCCATTATCTTAGTTTGCCTCTCTCTGGGGCCAAACCTTGATCTGCTGGAACTGGTTTGGAGTTTCACCCACTGCATGAAGTGTCCATCCTGAATATGTGTATAGATAGTCAGACGGTACACTTGGATGTACAGTGCATTCCAATGAGTGGGAGAGCTAAAGAAGCAGCATTGGGCTAATAAGCTGAAAGTAACAAACAGCAATTCCTGCATACCACTAACCTCTTGAGCCACAAGTCAAGGAACCAGCTTGTCTGGATAGAAGTTAGTGTAAGGAAGGGTTAACTGACAAAGCCTAAAGCTTGCTCACCCTTCATGCAGAGTTATAACAACCAGGAAGGCTATCTTAAGGGTGAGTAACCCGAGAACTGAAAGGACAGCTGTGCACAAGTTCGAATGGAAAACACATGAGGAAATTCCAAACTAAATTCAAGTTCCTTTCGGGCATGATTAAAGGAAGAAACCCTTTAAGAAACCTCGTTACAACAGGTGGTTTTAACAAAAAGGCCTGGGCCGGCAAACATAAAAAGGCAGAAATAGTTCAATGGTGCCCAAAGCAAGGCCTTGCTGGGTTCAAGACAACAAAACCTCAGATACCTTGGCATGAAGTGGGTCGAGCTGTTTGGTCTCACACCAGACCATACATTTGTCACAATGGCAGGTGTGTACAGATTTTGTACAGATACGCTTGGCTGCCAGATTACATCTACGATCTTGAGGGGAAGGTCAAAGGTGCTCATCCGCTGCAGCTCAATCTCCAAACATGGACCTGTAGCGTTTGCAGGTTTTGATGAAGGGCCCTGCCTTGCTGCTGAGACAGAAGATCTTTTTTGAGTGGTAGCCTCCTGAAGGACAGATGCTCATGCCCAGTAGGTCTAGATTCATATTCTCTGTGCCCATTCCAGCACCACAAAGATGACTTGGGCCCAGTTGGTCCTGATCTTCTTCAGAACTTGGGCAGTATTAGTATCGATGGGAAGACATACAGGAATCTGGAGTTCCATTCTAAGTGAAATACATCTTCCTGTGAGAGCCGCTTTGGAAACTCCAACATACAGAAGTTCTGACAGTGTGTTCTCTGCAGTGGTGAACAGATCGAGCCAAGGTTCTCCCCATTCATGGAAACTTTGCACCATTTCTCGGTGCAACTGTCATTCATGATCCGCTAGGTGCTGAAGGCCAAGTTCTTTCACTCAGGGGTTATAATAGCCCAACAGATGATGCACCACCAGGAAAATCCATTGCGTTCTAGCAATGTCAGGAGATGCAGGGTTTCCTTTAAAGGGCCCCTGACCTCACCCTGCCCTGCTTGTTGCAGTACCACATTGCAATGGTGTTGTCCATGAACGCCTGATCCAGCTTCCCTTTGATGGATGGCAGGAAGGCTGTCAAAGCCAAGCGAGAGAATGGCTGTGAATTCCAACACATTGATTTTGGGTTAAGCCTCTGCCAGAGACCATAGATCTCCACATCATCCAGATGGCACACAAACCCAGAAGCAATGCATTGGTCACCACTGTCCGCTCTGGGTAGGGTCAGGTATGGAGAGTGGGTCAGCAGCAGACCTTTATCACAGTTCAGCAGCCACCAATGCAGATCTTTTAAAGTTTCCTCAAACATCCGGACTTGAGCTGAGATATCCCCTGATGCTGTGGCTACTGGGACTTCAGATCCCACTGCAGAGCCCGCATATGCCACCGTAGTCCATATTATACTTCTTGCCAAGAGTACGCAACAGGTATGTGCACACACTTTGTGTGCCCCTGGAACACAATGGTATTATAGAAGTAGCCGCAGACACTTGTGCATCCCCTTCTGTAATACTGATAGCCCTGGTGCACATTTCACGCCAACGCTAACATGAGAAGGAATTCCCTCATTTGCAGGGGAACATGGCTCCATTCATATGAGGGAATCATTTTCATTCTGCCCCACATATTGTTACTGATGGGAGCGAAGAGGTCAACATGCTTTTAGGAGATGTACTGAAAGTTTGTCACAAAAAGTTGGCGCACTTCAGAGCGCCTCCTAAAGGCTGTTCTCTGTAGGGGAAAAATGTGGTCCCATTGATGGAGCAAGGTTTTGCTCATAAAGTGACTTGCTTGGACTCAACCCTCTCAAAATAATAAGTAATGTATTTACCAACATGTTTCGTCTTATTAACAAAGCAAAACACGACATTTCTAATAAGCTGGGGAAGCTTGCATATGTGCTTTTTACTAACCGTAACTCGGTTAACCCAAAATGGCCACCGCAACCCGGGAACTTTTCTGCGCATGCGTCTGTCACACTCACGTGACATGACATACTTACTGTTTTGGTGGGAAACTTTGCTTCTGCGCACTAGAGCTAAAGATGGCTGTTCTATGTTCTCATGCGCTAACGCTTGCATCGCTGCTTTTACTTAGTTGTTCGTTCTGCATAATCCCTAATGCTGTAGTTAAAATAAAGTAATGGGAATAGAGTAGAGATAAGTGGTATACACTGTATTCATTTATTCTTTGTTCTAAAAATGTTCTTCTTTGACTTTGCTATTAGCTCGTGTTTGGACTAATCAAGTACAATGTTGCTCCATCTTGGGTCCTGCAACTGAGCATGCGCCTAATTCACCCGTGTGTACAAGCCAATGCATTGAATTCATGCCAACTCCTGACTTGCTAGAAGATGTTCATGGGAACCCGTCCTCCTGAACCTCCGAGAGGATGCTAAATTATACATTGTATTTACTATTGGAACATTCATTGCCAGGTGGAATAAAAGTGCATGGGAAAATAAAATATTGGGCGAGAACATGGATCTGAATATTGAAGAGCATGACCTCATAACTGGTATGGTGTGATGACCTCTCCTCGTCTTTTGACCAATCAAACTGAGGGAATACACACATTTGCAACATTGGGGGGTGGTACACTGCCCTGGAAAATGGTATAACTAAGGTAGGCTTAGCTAGTTAGATTGTCCGACTTGTCCGAATAGCTGACCTGTCACTGACCAAACGCACGCAATAGGCGATCGAGAGCAGAGGTGCTGGCGGAGCACTCTGTCAGAAGATTCGATAACCCAATCGGGGTTCTGGGAAGGAGTTTGATAACCCAATCGGGGTTCTGTGGGAGAAGGTTCGATAACCCAATCGTGGTCTGACTGTTAGCTTCAGATAGGGGTGTGACGCTGGTGTTGCACTTTAGCTGTGGGTGCCGGTCCTGACCTGCGGTGGTCTTGTCCTGATCCAATTTGGTCCGTACTTATCCTGATTCTGGTCTGCACCTGTTCTATCCTGTTGGCACCTGCACTATCGGGGGTCCTGTCCTTTATCCCAGCCCGTGACCAGGGTTGGTCTTCACACCATTCTAGGTAAATATAAAGTTGCCTGGATATGTCATTGTGCTGTTTCCCTTTTCTTACCCTTCCTATGTTTCAATGCTTAAACAACGTTTCATGATATTTTCACATCATCTTGCTTTGATTTTATTCTTATGTGATCAAGCTCTGATGAATTTAGTATGAACACTGACATTTAAAGAATTTTTTTAGATAAAGCGTTTGAATCTTTCCCAAGTCTGCGGTTATTTTATGAGTGCAAATGTTTATTTACGACCTATTTTCTTGCTAACTCCCTTGATCCCTTAGGATTCTAGGTACCAGTGACAAGGATTCGTAAGTCAAGGTATAGGTCCTAAAAGGTTAAAATGAAATCACTGGTTAAGCGTAGGTTTATCTGTTCAAAGTGTGTATGTTTTTATGGGCCCAGGTGAGTATGTTAAAATTCTGGGCAGGTGAACCCGCGCTCTATCAGTATTATTTTGGTAGCAGTTAGATGGTTAGGGTTTAGTTAAGATAGGTAGTTTGTTGTGTATTGATTATTTTTGAAATTGCATTTATTTTATGTATTAACCAAAATCCGTTTGTATTGTTTTATGTTTGTTTGAAATCTCCGGGGGCAGAATAGAGGGTGGTTAATGGAAGCCACTTTGCAGTGAGGTCACTTGCCTAAGGAAGTAAGTGCATGGTTAGGTAAAACTGGAAGCACTGATTAGGGAATTTTCTGTATAAATGTGTGAATAAATGATAGCAAAGGAGTTCGCTGGTGAAACTTTGGCCTTATATCACCTAGAAAGGGTAAGTCTTAGGAAGTAACAGGTTCTCTAATGCTTGTATGAAGAGTAGGCGGAAGGGATCTACCCGCAGTGTATGAAGAGTAAGCGGAAGGGATTTACTCGCAGTAAAATAAATCATCTTTCCTTTGAATGTAGTCACTTAGGCACAGTGGCGAATGTTTTTTACGTTGTTAATTAATGAATATTGCATTTAAAAGTGAAAAGAAATAAGTTCTTGTGTTACCTTGCAAAGGAGGGAGTCAGTTGCGGAGCTGTGCTGACGTCACCCAGAGCCGCGCTGGTATTGGTTGGGACAGCGGGTGTGTAGCTGAGTTAATTGTAAAGGAGAGGGGAGTACAGGAGCATGAGAACTTGTCTCACGAGAAAAGCCGCGCAATCATTGGTCTAAAGTTATTTGAATTCTAAACATTGATTGGTTCTCGAAAATAAGAAACGCTCTGGTATTGGTGAAGCATGTAGTAAACAATTGAGTGTAGCTGCATATTAAAGTTATTGGTGTAAAGTATATGTGGCATTTAGACCTAACAGTTATAGGAAATAGACCTGATAGGAGGTACTTAGGTTTTGCGTACAAGCAATACATAAGGGGAAGACCTCATATCATGTATGGAGGAGAAGGAAAAATTTTGCTATTTAAGAAAATTACAAATTTCTTTAAGGAGGATAGAACGATTAAAACTAGAGAAGGAATTATTATTCCTCCACCAAATACGCCTGCATCATACATGATGGTAGATAGGGGCTACCACACCTGTGTGTGTTTAGAGAATTGGACAAAGTACACAAAAGATGATTGTGTTTTGGCACTTCAAGAGGATGGTACTTTTAATGGTAGAACTTTGTACAATTTAAGAACACGCATGAATGAATTAGATCCCAGGCCTAAATTAACTCAGTACGAAGCCTTAGAGGAATAGGAGACTGAGGCTTTTGAGCGAGATAGACCCAGAAGCGACAGAAATAGGAGTACATATTATCCCAGATTTCCAAAACAGACAAGAGATAAACAAATGAAGAAATGGAGACAGTCTATGTTAGTAGAAGGATTATATCCTGTACGAACTTTAGAGGAAGCGTCAGGAAGCAAATGCACAGAGAAGCCGAAAAATGTAATGACTTGTGGTGAATCAGATGATGACTATTTGGAGGATTTGTTAATGAAAAGTCCACCACCTCACCATGAAGAAGCAAATAGTTAACCCTAGCGCCCCATTCTTAAAACCACCTTTGGTTCCGCAAATAGTACATGAAACTCCGTTAGAAAAAGTGCTACAGGAGAGGGAACGAGAAGCCATAAATAAACAGAGAAGTGAATTAATTCAGAAAATATCACAGTCAAATATGAGTCCTGAAGCCTTGACCATTCCGGTAACCATAGGTCCCGTTGTTCCATTATATGGAGAACAACAGTCCTGTCCTAAACCTCCCGTTCTGACAACACCTGTAGTGCAATCTAGAAAAGAACCCTTGATAGTTGATGATCAAGCAAGTGAATGTGAGTCAGTGATTTCCCTGATGGAGTTACCTATAAGGGAACCGGTGGATGATTCAATCAGAAAAAACACTCCTGGAAGTGCTAGAAAGGTATGGATGGAAACATCCTCGGGTACAAGAAGTGCTACTGTAGTATCCCCAGAAGAAATAGGGAGATGGTCCCGAGAAATAGAATAAACAAAATCACAGCCAAAGGTATTGGATATTTTTAAATTAAGAGTTCAATTAGAAGAAATGATGGATGGAAATGTGGGTTTAGAAAGGTTAAACACTCTCAATGAGGACGAATTGTTGTTTATATGTCGAAGTATCACTCGCAATACTAAAATATTTCATGAAAAGTTAATGAGTTTGGCTTCTGAAATGGGAATTGATATTGGAGAATCTAAAGTTTTACAGAAACCTTACCGAGCTGAATTTTCTGACAAAGATTTAGAAAATATGAATGTGCAGGAGGTAAAGTGAAAATCAAGGAGTTACTATCATTGTTGCAGAAGTGGGGTGATTCAGACAAATGGAAAACCAGATGGGCAAAGAAAAAGGAGGAGGCCCAAGCTAAAATTACTGAAAATTAATATTTATTAAAAGAACCAGAAAAAGTGGAAAGGTTGTGCCCGATGAGAGAAGTACCAGGAGGAGGTTATGTGCATGTCCCATGGTCGCGACAGGATATTTAGTCATTCACAAACGATTTCCCGAAACTCAGAGAGAAACCTGTAGAGTGGTACAGGCAGGTTGAAAGATTTGTAAAAGTCTCAAAAGTGCTGCTAAAAGATTTAGATGGGTTATTTGACATTGTTGTTCCTGTGGATCTATGGACAGAATGTAAGATAGCGGTTGATTGGCCTATTGATGAGTACCCTAGAGGCACGAAGACAGGTGCCCCGTCAGGTGAGGTTATGAAAAAATATAATCAAGTAATACTGTACTTGAAAGGAAAGGTACTCCCCAAGGAAACTGACTGGACAAGAATAGACAGAACTACCCAAAATAAAGATGAATCAGTACATGCATATTATGAACGCCTTTTACAGGCATTCAAGCAGTACAGTGGTTTGGAAAGCATTGACACAAAAGACATGACCCATTTTATTTATCGATTTGTGTCAGGGTTAAAATCAGAAATTTCGCAAATGATTAAAGATCAAAAAATCTGCTGGCAGGCCTTGCCGGTAGATGATATGCTTAGGTATGCAAAATATTGTTGGGATGAAACTGACAATAAACGAAAGAATTTAGAAGAAAAGGTAATGTGGGCACAAGTAAAATTAGCAGAGCAACAGGAACTCCAGTTAAACCAATTGAAAAATAATCGAAATCAAGGAGATGGAAATGGGGGTAAACCAAAAGGTAAAATGAACAGAGAGGAGGCCAAGAAAAATGTCCTTGTCATGGGTGTGGAAAAATGGGGCATTGGAGGAACGAGTGTAAAGCTGTATTGAGTTACAATGTGCAAAACGATAATTTGAATCCACAGACGCAGAATGGGGTTTCAAGGAAGCCATAGCAACAGGTAATACAGAACCAGTTACCACTTGCACCTATGCCAGATTCTGGAAGCCAAGCAAATTACAAGGTGGATACCACAAGTTGGGAGGGAAGTGGAAGGAGAGACGCAGTGACATCACAATTTCTTTTGAGTGTCACATTTTTCGAGGAAGATAGTTACTGATGGTGCCTGAGAGGGGAGGACGAGGAGTGCGTACTTGGCGCATCCTTGCCAGTAGATCAGTCAGGTCCATGCATTGAGGGAAAAGTTGAGGGAAATGATGTTACCTTTTTGTTGGATACTGGCGCTACCGTTCTACTGTGAGAACAGCAGACGTTCCAAACCTACCTCTCTTGGGAGAAGCGATACAAGTAGTGGGCGTTTCTAATAAACAAAATAGTACCCCCGTTACAGAACCCATGGAAATCAGAATAGGCAATTTCAAAGAAATGCACAAGTTTGTAGTGTGCGACTTCAGTCCAGTATACCTATTAGGTGGGGACTTAGGGCTAGATGTAGGTAGGAACGATTTACCGAATTTAAATTACCGAATTTTACCGTTTCGGTAATTTAAAATCGGTAAATCAATGGGTCCGACATGTAGGTATTCCAGATGTGCTGGAATACCGAATCGGATGAATTCGAAATTGAAGCCCATAGGAATGAATGGGCATTACCGAATCGGTAAATACCGAATTTCACAAGGGTGCAGGGGGTGTCACTTTGACACCCTCTGGCACCCCCAAAACAGGCACGGGTGCCATGTGGCAGGCATACCTGCCCTAAGGGCAGGTCTGCCTGTCACATGGCATAGGTGTGCATGCACACATGTGCATGCACACCGGAATCTGTATTTTACCATCAAATTGGATTTTATGGTAAAATACCGATTCGTTAAGGCTCCTGGGACTCTGAAGAGTCCCACCTACATATGGGTGGCTCCGAATCAGTAAATTTACCAATTTTTATTTTTATTTTACCGAATCGGTAATTTTACCGATTCGGAAAAATAATGCCCCCTACATGCCATTCACCTGTTTACCGATCGGTAACGGCCGAAAATACCGATTTTCGGCCATTACAGACCGACCTACATCGGGCCCTACTGTGCAAAATGAATTGCACAATCTTTTGTACCCCAAGTGTTGTTGAAATTCAAACCCCAGATGAAGTTGGAGTTTACAAATTAATGTTTGCCAAACAAGAAATTGAAAATAAAAAGATGCTAGTGGAAGACCTCCCTAAAGAATTGCAGGATACAGTGAATCCTGAAGTGTGGAATTTCACTGGAAAAGATGTAGGATTAATGGCAAATGTTGACCTAGTAAAAGTGACCGTAAAAGAAGGTGCAGTTTACCCAAATATTCAATAATACAAAATGAGCCCAGAAATAAAAGCAGGTGTTGCAGTAGAAATAAAGTGTTTGGTTGAACAAGGCATTTTACAAGAAATAATGAGCAGTCCATGCAATTCACCGATAATTGGCAGAAAGAAACCGAGCGGGAAATATAGGGTTGTACAAGACCTTCGCAAAATTAATAAAATTGTCGTCCCATGTTGTCCAATTGTGTCAAATCCTGCAGTGATTCTGTATCAGATACCATGGGGAGCCGGATGGTTCACGGTAATAGATTTGTGCCATGCATTTTTCTCCATACCATTACATCCAGATAGCAAATATATTTTTTCAGTCAAATTCGATGACCATGTTTACTTTTGGAACCGTGTCCCTCAGGGGTACACAGAGAGTCCATCGATTTTCAATCAGATATTGAAAAAATGTCTTGAATCCTTGGTCTTGCCTGGACAGTCTGTCCTGTTGCAATATATAGACGACCTGTTGGTGGCGTATAAGACTTGAAATGACTGTGTTGTTGAAGCCATTGCATTGCTGAATCATTTGGCATAAGGAGGGCATAAAGTGTCACCTGAAAAGTTGCAATTCTGCACCACATCGGTGAAGTATCTGGGGCACCAGATAGAAAGAGGTGTTAGAAGAGTTGCCTCTGAAAGAATCAAAATAATCAGAAACATGAATCTACCTCAGACACAGAAAGAAATCAGAATGTTTCTTGGAGTTGTAGGTTACTGCAGGCAGTGGATTGTGGGATTTGCAGTCCTAGCTGAATCTCTGATACAGATGACAACGAAAAGAGCAAAAGACCCAGTAGAGTGGGATGACGAAAGCATGACTGCTTTCTTGAAGCTGCGAGACTGTCTTTGCTCAGCCCCAGCCTTAGGGATGCCTGATTATTCAAAAGAATTTGCATTATTCTGTGATGCACGCGACAATTGTGCATTGTCTGTTCTGATCCAAACTCATGGTTTAATGAGACGTCCTGGGGCATACTTTTCATCCACACTAGATCCAGTGGTGTCTGCATTGCCAGGATTTCTGAAATCAGTAGCTGCAACCTGCATGAGTCTTGAGCAAAGTGAATCCATCATTATGGGACATCCTGTAACCGTGTATGTTCCACATTCAGGGGTGATTCTGTTAACCAGAACCTGTACTCAGTATTTGACTCCAAGTCGGCTGACTAAGTAGGACCGAATTCTTCTAGGTGCAGGGAATGTGACCATTGCCAGATGCACTGTCTTAAATCCAGCTACAATGTTACCTGATTCACACTTCGCAGAAGTGAAAGGGGAAGTCTAGCATGATTGCGTCAACCTCACAGAATACAGTACAAAGCCCTGACCAGATATAAAAGAAGAGCCATTGTTGACATTTGAATATGAGCTGTTCGTGGATGGCTCATGCAGGAGACATGAGGAAGGAAGATTAAGTGCTGCTTATGCTGTATGTACTCTGTGGGGTCCAGTGGAAGCATCTTATTTACCTGGAGTCAGGTCTGCACAAGTAGCCAAAATAGTTGCATTGACAGGAGCCTGCAAATTTGGGGAAAATTTGAAAGTAACCATATACACTGACAGTCAGTATGGTTACGGGGTTGTGCATGACTTTGGCCAATTGTGAATGCAAAGGGAGTTTCTGACTTCTTCGGGTACTCCTATTAAAAATGGACATTATGTAAAAGACTTATTGGAATCAATTCAATTACCAAAATAAGTGGCTGTGGTCAAGTATGCTGCTCACCAATCTGGAAATGACAGAGTAACAGCAGGTAACCGATATGCTGACCAACTTGCCCAGCATTGTGCCAAATATAAGATGGCAATAAATAAGAAAATCAATGCACGAGGAAACAGCTGCCAACTTATGTTGCTTGAAAAAGTGAAAACATGGGAAGAAGTGAGATATTTGCAAAATGAGGCAGAAATGAAGGAAAAGGAAGAGTGGGAGAAAATAGGATGTCGGAGAAGGGCTGAGGATGGTGTTATTGTTTACCTTGATGGGAGACCTGTGTTACCAGATTGTATGCTTGCTCCTATGGCTAGGATGTATCATGGAAGCTCACATATAGGTAGAGACGCGATGGTTAGACAGTTCAGACAGAATTGGTTCAATGCAAGATTCAGGAATGTAGCAGAGAGTCTTTGCCAGAGGTGTATAACATGCCAAAGAATGAATCCTGGTAAGAGAACTGTAGTGTTGCCAGTAAAGACAGAAGGTCCCTTCATACGACTCCAGATTGATTTCATCCAATTACCCCCTTACCGAGGACTGAAATACGTCCTTGTCATTGTCTGCCTGTTTTCAAAATGGGGGGAAGCCTACCCTACCCGCAGGAATGATAGCATTACTGTAGCTAAACTACTATTGCGGGAACTCATACCATGTTTCGGTTTTCCAGTAACGATTGAATCAGACCGAGGGTCTCATTTTAATAATGAAATAATTCATCTGATCTGTGAAGCATTCCAAATTGAGCAAAAACTGCACTGTTCATACCGTCCAGAGGCTTCTGGAGTGGTAGAACAACTGAATGGCCCAATCAAGTCACGATTGTGAAAGATGTATGCATCTACCCGATTGGAGTGGCCTGATGCTTTACCTCTTGTTCTGATGGGACTCAGAAGCATTCCAGACAGAAAAACAGGCTTGAGTCCCCATGAAATACTCATGGGAAGAGCAATGAGGCAGGCATGGGTACCAGGACACAAGCTGATAAATATATCTGATGATTTAGTGCTCGAGTACTGCAAAGAACTGGCTGACCAAGTGCATTCTATCTCTCACCAGGTTGGAGAAGACGCTGTCGCCAGACAATCAACTTCAGCACATGATCTAAATCCAGGTGACTGGGTAGTGATAAAGGAACATACTAGAGAATCTTGCCTAGCACCAAGGTGGGGAGAGCCACATCAAGTGATATTGGTTACTACCGCAGCTGTAAAGTGCAGGGGAATTCCAAACTGGATTCACGCGAGTCACACCAAGAGGGTGACTGAACCTGATGAAATAGAGGCTGAAGGTTGTGTAGCTGAGGGGTCTCAAGAAGTTGATCCCGAAGTAGATGAAGTGAAGTAGTGTGGCTCACTGGTTAGAGGCGGCAGACCCGAGAGCAGAGGACGGCCCGGGACCAGGGTTCGATTCCCGGCGCGGCAGGTTTCTGGACCAGGGTCAGCGGACTCGATAATTCTCTCGCCTCGGTGCCCACTCTGATCAGCGATCACACTCGGCAACTCTGGGCATTAGCTTGCCTCATCTTCACTAACGGCCCCACCAGACCGCCGGGGATGCCTGGTCTCACCCTGGAGATACCCATTAAGGGACCATCTCTCAGGGAAGCTAGGAAGGGTTTCGCAGCGGTCGAAGCGCCTTGGGACCCTCCGGGTAAGTAGTGCGCTATATAAATGCCTATACATTTACATACATTTACAGGAACAACCGAGCACCAGTCAGGATGAATGGATTCCAGTAGTCGACATACCTGCAGAATTTGTGAGAACCAGAATTCAAACCTATCTAGATAGACAGAGAGATAGTGAGGATGAGTCAGGAATAGAAGAATGTACTCAGATTACAGAAATCCAAGTCAAAAGTAATTCTGAGGAGGACCAGATAAGGAAAGATCGGTGCACTCAGACATTTGAAACTCCAGCCAGTACTCCAGAGTCTGAGGAGGGAAAGATAGGTATTAGGGGGAAAGCTCAGGCAGAAGACAATCAAGACATCCAAAAACCTGAGCAGGACCAGATAGGGTAAGAAAAACGTGCTCAGGAAGAAGGCGGCGAACAAAGTCAAAGTCAAGTACAGCAAACTCCTGCACAAGCCCGATTAGTATCCAGGCAGAAGAAACAAAAATAAGACCTGGACCAAGTCAGATAGAGGGGAATTCAGAAGTTGATAGAGAACAAGTAGTACCACAACTGAACGAAAATAAAAGAGCATCTGAAGAAAGTCAAAGCACAGTGCCAGCTAAAAGAATCAGAATGGGAGATAAGTAGCCTGGTTTCGTCAAAAGACTTAAATTTTGCCTTAAAACAATAAAGGAAGAACCAGAGCAAGTAAACGAAATATCAAGCCAAGCTGGACCATCCACAGAGCAATCCGAAGGAGAGGTCTACGTTTGAAAAGAAAAGACTGAATAAGTTTAAAGGACCTGAGTGGGCCTACGTCATACTTGAAGATTTCGAAAATCTATAATTGAGTGATGACAAGCTGATTGTTGATCAGACTGACGAAGAAGTGAGACCAACTTGAGAAAAGAATCACAGGTTAAAAGTCTGTGAAAATCTACAAAGAGGGGATAAAATCTCTTTAGTCAAAAATGGCTGATTATGATGTTAATGGAAGACCGAAAAGAAATTGTCTAAAGACATGTTGTAGAATATGCACATGTAGTATAGTAATAGTAGTTATAGTATGGTTTGGATTGACATTAGCTATACCTTACCTAATGAGCAAAGAAATACAGAATAACACTAGTATACCTGAGCAAGTAGGTTCACCTAAGACAATAGATACACATACACAGGAGAAAGCAGCCAGTCTTAAGCAACCTGGAGCCGATTTAGAAGCACCAGATGAGGGAGATTTACATTATAGAAGAGCTAGAAATAGAACTCATTTAAATGTATTTGCTAATCTGTTAGTACATTATTTAGAAGCTATGGAAATTAGTGATTGCTACGTGTGCATGAAGTTGCTCACATCAGTAGCTGAAGGGGTCACTTACCATCACTTACCACTGACCTATGGTATTTCATGTAGCATTTTAGCTAGTCTGTTTTATAGAACTGGAAAATTACAGTATTATTATTCTAATGTCGATGTAATCTTTTCTGAAGTTCCTTTACGTAGAAATCTAAATCATATTTCTAGTACTAGAGACTCTACTCACTTCATGGGTGATTATTTTCTAACAGTAGGGTCAATAGATATAGCTAAGGCTCACAAAGATAATTTAACATGCATATTACAAGAGAAAGAAAATATGTTTTTGGATTTAGTCGAAAAAAGGAGGCAGGATTTCCATAAGAAAGCATCTGATCATAAACAAAAAATTCCTAAATGGGCTGAAAATAAAGAGTTTACCTGTAATGGCAAGACTCAAGCTGCTATGTTGCTGGATTTCGAAAAGAAAGGGAAACTCTGTCTCCATAGGGAGAAAACAGATTATTATAACAATATATTCATTGGTTCCAATTAATGTGAACATAATTTCCAAGTCATTGGGGGTTGGGGTTTCAAAGATTGTACTGAACCAATATTCCCTGGAATTTATTACATTTGTGGGAACAAGGCCTATTTTAAATTGTCTGATCATTGGTATGGGAGTTGCTATTTTGGAATAGTATTCCCAAAGGTGTACCATGTGGAGGAAATCACTGGAAGCAATGAAGAAATTAATGGACTAACTCGTAGTAAAAGAGCATCATTTGCTGAAATTGTAGGTGACCTATTTAGTGCAATAATACCTTCAGTGGGAGTGGTTCTGAACACTCAAAGAGTCTGCAAATTGTCAACAGTGGTAGATCGGGAGGAGCTTCGCGGGCAACCAAGATGGCCGCGTAAGCTCGGAGCTCCGCGGACCTTCCGATCCTCCTCATATATCCTGTCTGAAATCCTGATCCACGCGGGTGGATTCTTACTGCTGGTGGTCTACTGAGGCGGGAGCTGCCTTCCGCCTTCGAATCGGTGGTTCCTACGCTGAGCTACGTCGAGTTGAACTCCGTGCCAGGGCTGTGCCATTGTCTCTCCGGTCTCCGCCACTCCGCACGATTGGACTGCGTAGTGACTGCCTGAGGTCCCTATTGGCGGAGTGCTAGTGTCTGCAGTGCTCACTTCCATCGGCCTGGTCTGCTTGTCTAGCTCGGACTCTCTCCCTGGCTCGCTGGGTTCGGGCTTGGCTAGTGCAGCCCTTTGTCCTCATCGGATCCATCATGGCGGGCAGAGGGGACCCCGACAAGACGTCGAACAAAGGCGTTCGCGGAAAAGCACAGACGCAACAGAATAGGATTGAGCGGTATGTCCAGCCGAAGACACCGCCTGCCACGGGGTCTTCAGCTAAAAGCCTTCCATCGACGGGCTCGCCTGACGGCTCCGAGCCTACCCTAAGCGACATTATGGGGGCCATTACCAGTTTTCGGGCCGACATGCAGCAACAACATGAGATCTTGACCCACAAGGTGGACACTATGGCTGTTGATCTGACTCTCATTAGAGCCGACTTGGGCAAGACTAATGATCGAGTGAAGACACTGGACATTAAGACCTCCAGCCTAACAGCTGACGTCTCGGACCTGCAAACCGAGGTCCGGAACCTGCGGATGACTACGGAACACTTCTCAAGGCGGCTGGAGGATTTCGAGGGACGCGCCAGGCGGCAGAACCTCCGCATTGTCGGTGTTCCGGAGGGCTCGGAGGAAGCTGCGACGGACCTCTTTGTGGAGGACCTGATAAAGACCCATTTGGCGCCGTCTGGTCTTAGTAACTTTTTCTCTGTGGAGCGTGCCCACCGGGTGCCGGGCGGCCCGCCGAAGTCGGGCGTGGCGCCTAGACCCATCGTGGCACGGCTTCTCAACTTCCGAGACCGAGATGCGGTCCTGCAGGCGTCCAGACGGCATGGGCCGCTTAAGTACCAGAATGCTGAGATACATTTCTATCCAGACTTTACTAGGGCTGTTCAGCGACAGCATCAGAGCTACGCGGGTGTAAAACGGCGACTGCGAGACATGGGATATAAGTACTCTATGATGTTCCCTGCCAAACTCCGGATTGAACATGAGGGCCGTGCCCTGTTCTTTGACTTCGCCGAGAATGTGAGTGAATGGTTGGACACTCTGTTGCCGCGTCGGGACGCTCAAGATGGACAAGATGGAGGTGCGGCTGGTGGCTCGGATCTATGAGACTTGGCTCTACTGTATAACTTCGGCGTTTGGTGACCCCGCTTCATGAGACTGTTGGTACTGTTCTTAAGTGACTCTGTCGACTTTCCTGTCGTTACATGGAGGGTGGCGGGAGGTGTTCGTGGAGATTCCTTACTCCTCTGGGGACTTTTCGTAGAGTAGTTTATGGGGCGACAGGCACACTGCTGGTTGGGGGGGCTTTTTAGTCTGATGCAGGGGTGCAGGGTGGGGGGTGCAATTATGCAAGTTTCTTTGTTTGTTCGTTCTTTCTCTCTTCTTTCCTCTAGGCAATGGGTCCTGTTTACTGCTGTTCTTCACTTGCTGTTTGGGTTTGTTGGGGTTGGGTGGGGCGGACTACGGGACGATGGGGGGTAGGAAATTGAAAGTGATCAGTTGGAATGTTAATGGGTTGGGTGACCGTGTTAAGAGAGGGGTGGTGATTCAACTGCTTAAAAGACATATGCCCGATGTTGTGCTCTTACAAGAGACGCATTTGATTGGAAACTCGTGCAAAGCTCTTAACCGTAAGGGCTACAAGATGGTGGCCCACTCTGGGTTCTCTTCGGGCTCCCAGGGGGCGGGAATCCTAGTGCATGCGTCCCTTCCCCTTGAGATAGAAGTCACTGTGATTGATGAGAGGGGACGCTTCGCCGCAGTGGCGGGGAGATGGGAAGGGCGTTCCCTCGCGCTACTTTCGGTTTATGTTCCCCCAGGCCTACAATTTGGTACTTTCCAAGACCTTGGTGGCGCCATTTTGTCCTTGCCTGATGGTCTATTGATAATGGGGGGTGACTTTAACTCAGTCTGCTCTGGCTCCCTGGACCGCCATCCGCCGAGAGATCTCCGCAGTTCCCAACTGTGGCTGCCTTCCTTTCTTGACTCCATGGGTTTAGTGGACAGCTGGCGACTTCTGCATCCCGCGCTCCGCCATTTCTCCTTCCTTTCGAGTGCTCATGGTAGTCTTTCTTGTATAGACTACGTCTTCACCTTAGCTGCACACGCGCCTGCCGTGTCTGAGGCCCGTTTTTTGGCACGGGGCATTTCCGATCACTCCCCGTTGTGGGTCTCGTTTGATTTTAACATCGTCCTGTCTGACCGGCCGGTGGCGGTTAACCCATGGTATTTCCGCAATCTTAAAACTCGTACCCTCCTTGCTAAGGCCATCGACCTCTACTTCTCGGAGAATGTGGGCTCGGTTGGCTCGGCTGTTACCTTGTGGGAGGCATTTAAGACTGTGTTAAGGGGGGAGGCTCTTGCTCTCATAGCGGAGGCCAGAAGAGTCAGAGATGCCGACCTCACGTGTATTGAAGAGGAGGTCTTGCGCCTCGAGTCCCGATTGGGGCCTGAGCCCGACCCCTCGCTTTTGCATGCCCTTTCCCTTAAACAGGCGGAATACCATGATCTCGCCACGAATGCTGCCCTTACCCTGGCCAAGGAACAGCAAGGTCGTATTTACGACGTTGGTGACAAAGCTGGGAAACTGCTGGCTTGGCTGGACAGGCGCGAGATGGCTAGCCGCGTTGTGCCTGAGATCTTGGGCGAAGACGGGGTTACCGTCACGGACCCGAGTGCTGTTGCCGAGTCCTTTGCTGATTACTTCCGGGGTGTCTACACTTCTAACTCAGACCGCTCCGAGGCTGACTCGGCGGCGTTCCTCTCGACGATTAACCTTCCCTGTCTTTCCGAAGAGGACCGTGCCGACTTAGATCGAGACATATCCGCTGACGAGATCGCGTCAGCGATCCGTGCACTAAGGTCGGGTAAAGCGACTGGTCCCAATGGCATCCCGGTCGAGTTATATAAAATTCGACCGGATGTGGTATCCCCGTACCTGTGGACTATGTTTTTGGAGACATTGGAAGAGGGCCTACTTCCCCTGGACCAGAGGCTGGCCACCATTGTGGTTATTCACAAAGAGGGAAAACCAAGGGACGTGTGTCGATCCTATCGCCCTATCTCTCTCCTCAATGTGGAGCCTAAGATCCTTGCCAAATTACTTGCTAATCGACTGGTTGGAGTCATTGGTGATTTAGTGCACCCGGACCAGTCGGGTTTCATTCCCCGCCGGAACACTGCCCTTAACCTGCGTCGGCTCCATGGTGTTATGGCCAGAGCCCACACCCTCGAGGAACCGGCAGTGCTTGCTTCTCTTGACGCCACGATGGCTTTTGACTCTCTAGAGTGGAGGTACCTCTGGGCTGTGCTGGCGAAGCTTGGGTTTGGACCGGTCTTTGTGAGTCGGGTGAAACTTCTTTACGCTTGTCCGTTGGCTAATGTCACAGCCAATGGCCGCGTGTCGGCGTCCTTTGCCCTTCACCGGGGTACCAGGCAGGGTTGCCCCCTGTCGCCTCTCCTGTTTGCCCTGGCTCTCGAGCCGCTTGCGGCCATGCTGCGTACACACCCGGACTTACATGGCATTACCTGGGCCCCGGGCTTTGAAGATAGAGTTTCCCTGTACGCAGATGATATTCTGCTCTATCTCACTTCCCCCTGCAAGTCGCTCATTGTGGCCTGCGACGTACTCAGGCTTTTTGGCCGTCACTCTGGCCTGGTCATCAACTGGGCCAAGTCTTCTCTTTACATCCTAAAAGGGGACACACCGCGCCTCCCCAGAGGCTGCAATATCCAGATGGCCGGACAGGGCTTTAAGTACTTGGGAATATACATTTCCGGGAGTCCTAAAGCGCGATACGACCACAACCTGCTCCCCCCTCTCCAGCGGCTGCGGAGAGACGTGGATAGCTGGCGCAGACTCCCGCTCTCTCTCCTTGGCCGGGCAGCATTGTTCAAAATGATGTCCTTGCCCAGGTTCCTGTATGCCTTACAGAACACTCAGGACCCGGTTCCGGCCCGCTATTTTCGGGAGATTGAGAGTCTACAACGGGCCTTGCTTTGGGATGGTCGACCCCGCGTCGCCATCCAGAAGCTTACGTTACCGTGGTATGATGGAGGCATAGCCCTACCGGATGTGCGTCGGTACTACTGGTCCTCTCAGCTCACTGCTCTCAATCACGGCTTTTATGGCCTTATTGATAGTCCCGGCTACGCAATGGACAGGTGGCTCTTAAGCGGTGGCAACTACTATCGGGCCCTGTACTCAAGGTCCTTCGATCGGCGGCTGTCAGGCCCGACCAAGACAGCGGTCCACATTTGGCGGACGATCACTAAAGCACAGGGCTGGCAGGGCAGACTGACCAGGTTTACCCCACTGTATGACTCCGATATCTTGGGCAAGCTGTGGCACACCAAGGGCTTCGACAAATGGGACCTCATAGGCATCTCCAGGGTGGACGACATGATTACTAAGGGCGAAGTCAAGACCTTTCCTCAGTTGCAGGCCGAATACCGTTTTGGCGATTCGGAGTTTTTCCGCTACGCCCAGCTGAGACACGCGTTGCTCTCTGCCAGGCCTACGGAGGGAGAGATCCCCGAAAGCTCCCCCTTAGAGGACAGGATACTGGATGGCCATATGCCTGACAGTGCTATTTCCCTGTCCTATAAAAAACAGATTAATGTTCGCACTGATCTCCTCCTGGGCTTGCGGGACCAATGGGTGGCAGACGGCCTGGAACTTGACGATGAGGATTGGCAGAGTGCAGTGTCCTCCCCTAAGGAGGTTGCTATCTCCTCCCGTCTCCGGCTGGTGCAATTCAAGATTCTGCACCGGGTGTATGTCACCGGCCCTCGACTTCTGCATATGGGATATTCGCCCGACGGACTTTGTCGTTGAGGTTGTGGTGCCCTCGCAACTTTTTTACACATTCTGTGGGAATGCCCCGTCATTGCCCCCTACTGGGCGAGAGTGCACCGGATTATGGGAGAGGTGACTGGGGTGGTGTTGGCTGCTGAGGCTCGGAGGTGTCTCCTCAACGTTTGGGAACCGTCTGATCACAACACGGCGCAGACTCGTTGGGTGACCCTGGGCAATATGGTTGCCAAGCGAGATATTGCTCAAAAGTGGGGTGCTGCTGCAGCCCCCCTGGTGGTACAATGGAAAGCCAATATGGATTGGTGCATGTTCCGGGAAAAGACGGTCTATGTAGCCAGGGGGAGGCCCCAGACATGGAATAAAGTGTGGGGGGCATGGAATGCATACAGGGGCGATGTGTGCCTGCCGCCAGAACCTGTCTCTCTGGATGAACACTTATCACCATAACCTGTGACACCAACTGTTTTATGCTGTTTGTATTGCTCCTGCTTTTTCCTCCTCCCCCCCTTCCATCCTATCATTTATCCTCCTTTATCGATTCTCTACCTGTCCTCCTCTGCCCACTGCCGACTCCCTGACGGCTCTGATGATTCCATTGCCACTCTCTCGCGCCTTTCGGCGTTTCTTTTCTTGGTTTTAGTTCTCTTTCATAAAAAATAAAAAAACAACCTACAATGCTCTGATGTGAATCACCTTGCACTTTTGTTCTCCTGGTTCTCTATGCTGCCTTGCCTCCGGGATGTTAGGCTGAATAGCTGTGTGCTCTTTTATAATAAAGGTTTTAAAAATAAAAAAAACACAGTGGTAGATCGCTTATCGACTGACACTGCTAGTGGATTTTTGATGATCAATTCCGAATTAGTTGTGGTAAGATCAATGGTTTTACAAAATCGACTTGCTCTTGACATATTATTGGCAAAAGAGGGCCGAGTCTGTAGAATACTGAAGACGCAACATTGTTGCACTTACATTCCAGACGAAAGCGTAGAAATTAAACGGTATGCAAGAAATATTATCAATTTAAAAGAAGAATTGAAACCACTGGAGGTTGACAGTGCATGGAAGAGACTAATTAGTGGTATCTCCTCAATACGTAGTTGGTTCTCTAACGTAGGAAAAAGTTTTGTAGGTAAAATACTGATGCCAATGGCGGGAGTAGCACTTTTGATTTTAGGGATGATAATTTGTTGCAAATGTCGCAAACATAAAAAGACATATAAAGTAAATCAGAAAGGGAAAAAAAGAAATTTCAGTGAAATAGAGCTTGAAGAATTAAATGGGGACTTGTATAAAAGAATGAAAAACTTCCACATGAATAATGGTGAAAACCCTAAAAGAGTGTTTGAAGAAATAGAAATGAGTAAATGTTGAAAAGTTGGCATCTGTTTCTGTAATTTGTGATGATATAAAATATCATCAAAGAGAGGATTGATGGAGCAAGGTTTCGCACGTAAAGCGACTTGCTTGGCCTCAACCCTCTCAAAATAATAAGTAATGTATTAACCAACATGTTTCGTCTTATTAACAATGCAAAACACGACATTTATAGTGAGCTGGGGAAGCTTGCATATGTGCTTTTTACTAATCGTAACTCGATTAACCAAAAATGGCCACCGCAACGCAGGAACTTTTCTGCGCATGAGTCTGTCACACTCACATGACAAGAGGTACTTACTGCTTTGGTGGGGAAACTTTGCCGCTGCGCACTAGAACTAAAGATGGCTGTTCTATGTTCTCATACGCTAACGCGTGCATCACTGCTTTTCCTAAGTTGTTCGTTCTGCATAATCCCTAATGCTGTAGTTAAAAAAAATAATGGGAATAGAGTAGAGATAAGTGGTATACAGTTTATTCATGTATTCTTTGTTCTAAAACTGTTCTTCTTTGATTTTGCTATTAGCTCGTGTTTGGACCAATCAAGTACAATGTTGCTCCATCTTGGGTCCCGCAACTGAGCATGCGCCAAATTCACCTGAGTCTACAAGCCATGGCATTGAATTCATGCCAACTCCTGACTTGCTAGAAGATGTTCATGGGAACCCGTCTTCCTGAACCTCCAAGAGGATGTTAAATTATACATTTTATTTACTATTGGAACATTCATTGCAGGGTGGAATAAAAGTGCATGGGAAAATAAAATATTGGGCGGGAACATTGATTTGAATATTAAAGAGCATGACCTCATAACTGGTGTGGTGTGATGACCTCTCCTCGTCTTTTGACCAATCAATCTGAGGGAATACACACATTTGCAATATTGGGGGGTGGTACACTGCCCTGGAAAATGGTATAACTAAGGTAGGCTTAGCTGGTTAGAGA
This sequence comes from Lissotriton vulgaris, assembly GCF_964263255.1. NCBI lineage: Eukaryota > Metazoa > Chordata > Amphibia > Caudata > Salamandridae > Lissotriton > Lissotriton vulgaris. Next base: position 1,298,120,779 of record NC_141691.1, read on the forward strand.
GTCTGACTTGTCCGAATAGCTGACCTGTCACTGACCCAACGCACTCAATAGGTGATCGAGAGCAGAGGTGCTGGCAGAGCACTCGGTCAGAAGATTCTATAACCCAATCAGGGTTCTGGGAAGGAGTTCGATAATCCATTCGGGGATCTGTGGGAGAAGGTTTCGATAACCCAATCGGGGTCCGACTGTTAGCTGCAGAGAGGGGTGTGACGCTGGCGTTGCACTTTAGCTGTGGGTGCCGGCCCTGACCTGCGGTGGTCTTGTCCTGATCCAATTTGGTCCGTACTTATCCTGATTCTGGTGTGCACCTGTTCTATCCTGTTGGCACCTGCACTATCGGGGGTCCTGTCCTTTATCCCAGCCCGTGGCCAGGGTTGGTCTTCACACCATTCTAGGTAAATATAAAGTTGCCTGGATATATCATTGTGCTGTTTCCCTTTTCTTACCCTTCCAATGTTTCAATGCTTAAAGAACGTTTCATGATATTTTCACATCATCTTGATTTTATTTTATTATTATTTGATCAAGCTCTGATTAATTTAGTATGGACACTGACACTTACAGAAAATATTTAGATTAAGCGTTTAAATCTTTCCCGAGTCTGCGGTTATTTTATGAGTGCAAATGTATATTTACTACCTATTTTCTTGCTAACTCCCTTGATCCCTTAGGACTCTAGGTACTGGTGACAAGGATTGGTAAGTCAAGGTATAGGTTCTAAAAGGTTAAAATCAAATCACTGGTTTAGCGTAGGTTTATCTGTTCAAAGTGTGTATGTTTTTATGCGCTCAGGTGAGTATGGTAAAATTCTGGGCTGGTGAACCCGTGCTCTATCACCATGGATGCCCTAGACATCCCCCTGCAGGTGGGCGCAGTCGTGGCCTACAAGGGGATTTCTCTCCTCTCTTAAAAGTGCAGACGGCATGCTGCATGCACTGTGAAACATGGAGCGACTTTAAAGCAGCTGCTCCATATGTCACTTGAATGCGCTGCCCATTCTACATATTAAGACATTAGTGCCCAGCGTACCTTTTGAAATGTAGATGTGGTGCAAACAGGGAAAGTGCACCATATATATAATGCAACCCCATGTGTGCATGATGCAAGAGGTCATCAGTCCCAGAGGATACAGTTGGTCATCAGTCCCAGAGGATGCAGGAGGTCATCCGTCCCGGACGACTCAGAGTCATCTTGACTGAGATAAAGGATCAAGGCTGAACAATTGGGATAATGGCTGGAATGTCCTAGGCTCCCCATTCAGAGGGATAGGTGCAAAACTGCATTGTGTCCAGAATTGCTTCAATGAAGCAGAGCGGCTGTTAAGGAGTCAGGTGTTACTTTGCCACATTGACAGAGAACCCGCTAACAATGTTAAGAGGTTCGCTGTAGTCTAACGCCTGCTTACGATGAACCCGCCATCAGCAGCTAATCATTGAGGTAGGGGAAGACTGGTAACCCTGACGTCCAAAGATGAACTGTAATCAACGCCTTCACTTTCGTGAACACCTGGGTGGCGCTGGTAAACCCAAAGGGGAGCACAGTGAAATGGAAGTGCTCTTGGCCCACCATAAACTGCAGATTGTGCCTGTGGGCCTGCAGGACATGGATGCCAAAATAAGCGTCCTGCAGGTCCAACGTTATCAGCCAGTCTCCAGGGTCGATGGCAGTTAAGACCTGGGCTAAAGTGAGCATTTTTCATTTGTCCTTCCACAGGAATGAATTGACGGAGCGAAGGTCTAAAATAGAACAGAGGTCTCCATTGTTTATCTGCACCAGAAAAAGAGCGGGAGTAACAACCACACTGCCCACTTCCACAATTGGCTCATTTGGCCAACAAAAGTCTACTTTTCCTACCTTATAAGGAACAATTTGTCCTCAATCAGCCATTCTTAGGATGGTGGCAAGGGCATCAGGGTTTACTGGAATGGAAGGGTTTAACCCCGCTGACTGATCTGTACCACCCTGGTAGAAAATGGTGGATCCTGCTTCTGACAGGGTGGCTGTGGGTTCTGAAGTACACATCAAAGAGGCTCAAGGGTTGTGACAGCCCAATAGGCAGTACACTGGATTGCACATTCCCTGTTGTCCCGGTGATCTATGGAAACCCCGGCCACCACCACGAAAGTGCTGTGGAGAGTCCTAGGTGGTAGCTGGTGTAGATGCTGAAAGCCACTACCAAAGCCCCAGGTCGGTAGGGGGGTGGTATATTTATCCTTAACTGCAGTCACAGTTAGAGTGTCAGGCGATTACATGTAGGATATGGTTCCATGTTGCGAATAACAACATAATTTTAGGAACTTAAGGAAAGAAGAAATCATACCAAAAAAATAAGGTTTTCTCAACAAAAAGAATATTAAAAAAAAGGAGCGTAACTTAGTATTTCTCTTTCCTACTCTTCTGTTCATGGTCGGATAAGTTTCCTTTCGTATTTCTTACTCTTTGTCCTTTTTCTTTTTGCACTCTTTGTTCATTTTAAGGAAGGAGGGGAGGCCATCTCCGGGAGGAAACTATCTGGACTTCATCTGTCCAGATGATTGGGGTCAGGGTTCTCCAAGGGTGGAGGGAGGGGCACAGGCATCGGTTGAAGCAGGGGAAAAAATTAAAAAATATCCTCATTCTCCCTTATTCTTTCGATCTGACCAATCTTAACTTCAATGGTGGAGGCTGGTGTCTTCCACTTCTGTACTTGAGGACAGGCGTAGGCTTGACCCACCATGAGCTCCATACAGATTCTTTCCTGGAACGTCAATGGCCTGCGCACAAGACCGAGAAGAGATAAGATCATACAATATCTTCGGGATTCTCCTGCGCAAGTCATTGTCCTTCAGGAAACACATCTACTTGAGGAGGAGACAATCGCTCTCTTTAAATGCCAAAATGGGTGGGTTTGTATGCGTGCACTAGACAGTCTGTAAACATTAGAGGGGTCCTAATTTTATTTAAGAAATCAGTCAGGGCCCAGATTCTATCCCAGCTAGTCGACCGAGGTCGCAGATGGGTCATTGTTAAAGTCGAGATAATAGGGACCCTGCTTACCTTGGTTGGCTACTATGGACCCAATCAAGATGATCCCTATAGTCTTAAGACTATTTGCTCTCATTTGATTGACTTTCCGGAACCAATGGTTCTTGCTGGCGATTTTAATATTCTCTTGAATCCTTTATTAGATAAGACTCCAAATAACAGAGCTCTGGTTCCCTCTAAATCTCAGGACTTTTTACTTGGAGCAATGAAGCAGTTCACTCTCTCAGATATCTGGAGATAGATCAGGCCAGCAGGCAGGTGTTTTGCACGTAACTATAAATATTGGCACCAATCAGAATAGATTACGTGCTAATCAGCTATGCGTTAAGAGGCAAGGTAAAAAATCTCACATTTGGTACCTCATCTTTCACACCACTCTGGAGTTCTTTTGGGTTTGGAATGCCCAGCACCAAGCTTCGTTAGGACATGGTCTTTTGACCGTACTTTTCTCTTGGAGGAAGCGGAGATCTCCTTCCTCCCACAAGAAATCGAATGGTTTTTGAAGGTTAATTCTGGCTCAGCCCCAATGACGATAGTATGGGATGCGTTAAAGCTTTTTTGCAGGGACAAATTACCAGCAGGTCTAGCTACAGAAATAAAAAAATATAAAGAAGAGATTTCAGTTATTGAAGCGAGGTTGAAGGATGAGGAATCCGATTTAATCGGTCAAGCTCCCCCAGAAATCCAGCAAGAACGTCAGGCTAAGTTTGACAGCTTAAAGGGTCAGTTAGAAAAGGTCTTGAACACGAGGCTAACTCGAAGATGGGAGGCAAGTAAAATCTCCCACTTCGAATATGGAAAAGGGGCAGGCAAGCTCCTCACATGGAAGAGCAAATCAGATCATGCGAGGAGCTACATCAAGGAAAACATTCATGGGAATGATATTCATTCCTCAGACGAGGAAATTTGTGATGCTTTTCAGACCTTCTTTCAAGATATTTTCTGTGAAGACACTAGAGTGGACAGTCTTAGCGCACAAAGTTGGCTATGTGGTATCCATCTTCCCTCCCTGAAGCCAGACCAGCAGCAGTACCTAGATCAGGCCTTCTCTCCCGCCGAGGTTAGTGATGCCATCTCTCGGTGCAAGAATGGGAAGGCTCCGGGCCCGGATGGGCTCCCAGCTGAGATATACAGACTGAAGAGCGATAAGATCATCCCTACCCCGACGTAACTTTTCAATCCGGTACTACAAGAAGGCTCAAACCTCCCAGCTTCATGGAACGACACCACTATAGTCCTGATCTTGAAACCAGGGAAAGCTCCATCAAGCTGCGTGTCTTACAGGCCCATATCACTCCTGAAGACCGACTATAAAATCTTTACCTCAATACTAGCAGCAAGATTGGGTCTTGTGGCAGGAGACATTCTCCACCTAGATCAGAAGGGTTTTATCAGGGGTCGACAGCTCTCAGACCTCACATATGATTTTATTAGCGCAATCGATCTGGCTTCTGCATATTCAATCCTACTGGCAGCTATGACTCTGGATGCCACCAAGGCCTTCGACAGGGTGAATTGGATCTACCTGTCGAAGGTCTTGAAGAAATATAATCTGGGGAAAAATTCTGTCGCGCAGTACAGTTGATTTACCAAAATCCAACGGCTAGACTTCTCGACAACGGCAACATTACTGATCACTTTAAGACTTTTAGGGGGACCAGACAGGGCTGCCCACTCTCCCCTCTCCTATTTGACCTATACATTGAGCCATTTGCTCAATGGCTCAGAGATTACCCCAACATCCAGTCTTAAGTACGGGGAGTGGGAGAGGAAGGTAGCCTTGTATGCTGATGATATCTTAGTTCGCTCAGCTAATTGACAAGTGGCATTTCCAGCTGTCATAAGTCTAGCTCAGGAGCTTGGTCTGGTTTAAGGCTACGAAAATAATGCCTTAAAGACGGAAATTATGGTCTGGAATCTAGGAGCGACTCAGCATCAGCACCAGATCAGCTTCAAAATTAGGTATTTGGGAATAAATTTCCTTCAGGATATCACTAAGATCGCGGAGACCAACTTGGCCATGGTGGAAAGGGAGTGTCAGAGGCTAATGAAATCTTGGGCCCTACTCCCTTTATCCATTATCGGCAGAGTCAATCTGGTTAAGATGTCAATACTCCCGAAAATTACTTTCCTTTTTAATTGCATTCCCCTTTACTTTGAAAAATCTTCAATCAAGAAATTGCAGAGGGATATAAACTTGTTTGTCTGGGCATACAAATCACCCAGGATTTCTTGGAAAAAAACTGAGGCGCAGGAGAGAGAAGAGAGGCCTCGCTCTACCAGATATCCAGCTCTATTCTTGGGCCTTCCAACTCTCACACTTGTGTATGCTCCTGAAAATGCCTGCTAATACTGGTGAGGGAGGGATGTTTTTAGCTATGCCTAGGGGTGCTAGCTTATCAGTGGAGGGTTTTTTGATCCAAAGTTTAAAAAAAATTAAGCTGAAGGTTCTCCAGGGCTTAGCCAGAACATGGGTAAAACTAAGGAGCTCAGCTGCACTTGGTTACTTCTCCAGCCTGGCTCCCCTCTGGCACTCCCCTGGGGAGTGTTTGAGGGATAGGCCGGTTCCCCTGAGGGATGCTGGACTAGCTGTCTGGGGGGATTTGATCCTGGACGGTACCTTCATGGGAGCAACTTGGGGACAGGGTTGGCGTAGGCCTTTCTAGATTTAAATATTTTCAGTTGGAAAGCTGGACCCATTCACACTTACAAACAACTTGTGGAAGCCTACTTGGATGTGGCAATTACTGGACCATCAGCTCGTGACCAAGCCCCTCAGATGGAAAGAAGTGCCCTTCTGGTACCAAGCCATATGTGAAGCAGTTGATGGTGAATTCAAACTTGCTAAGGAATTGTGGGGAGGCTCCTTACCAGCACTAGACTGCGACACTTGATGGCAGAACTCATGCAAGATCTTATACGAGGTAGTAAAACCAGCATGGCTAAAAAGGAACCACATGTTTACCATCCACAGGTACTATTTTTCTCCACAAAGACTCTCACAAATTAATAAAGGCTCACCTGTCTGCTGCAAGAAATGTGGGCTGGCTTCAGCTTCTGACACCCACATGTTTAAAGAGTGTCCTGCCCTCGCTTCCTTTTGGGATAGTATCGGAACATTTCTGGCAAGCACCCTGGGGTGTCCTATCAACATTGATTTACCCCTGATCATCTTTGGCTTGGCCGATCGTGTTAGGGGCCCTGCTAGATCGCTGCTTTTTTATGCTATCCTCCTAGCTAGGAGGCAAATATGTATAAGATGGACAGATTCCACTCCCCCCTCCTTTTTAGATTGGCAGACATCAGCCTTGGCAGTTTCCAAGTTAGATCTTATGAGATCAGGCAGCAAGAAGAAGAAAGCATTCTGGAACCTACTGCAACTCCGATGGGGCTCGGAGTTGACTGATTGAGATGTTTTTCTCTCTCTCTCTTTCTCTCTTCTGTGATTATGCTGCCTTAAAACTCTTTAGGCTAAGTCGGATACTCCTGGTTTGTTACTGTTATTGTTAGTTGGGATTTGTTGAGCGCGTTATCACCTACAGGTCTCTAAGTGCTGTCAGAGAGATATTAACCTAGCCAAGAGAGTGGGTTATATCCAGGCATATGCGAACAGGACTGTTTTTAATTTTTTCCTGAAAGGAAGGAGGTTGTGTTCCTTCCGAAGGCTCTCAGGCAGGTTGTTCCAGATGGAGGGGATAACTGATGAGAATGCTCTACCGCCTTTCGTGGACAGATTAAATCTTGGACAGGCTAGGAGGCTAGCATCCATGGACCGTAGTACCCTACTGGGGTTGTATTTGGCAAGGCGGTCCTTGATGTAATTAGGAGCTCGGCCATAGAGGGATTTATGTGCAATACAGAAGCCCTTGAATTTTGCTCTCTGTTTGACAGGGAGCCAATGCAGCTGTTTGAGGAGGGGCGATGCATGTGCTCGCCTAGGGGCTTTGAAAATAAGCCTTGTGGCGTCATTCAACACCACCTGGAGTCTTGATATAAGGTTCTCCAGGAGGCAGATATATATTGGGCATTGCCATAGTCAAGGCGTGCTAGTATCAGAGCGGAGACTGCGGTTCGGAGTGTGTTGAATGTAAGGATGGGGACAAGCTTGCGCAGTTGTTCCAACAGTCCAGTGTATGTACCTACCACAGCCAAGACTTGCTGGGTCATGGTAAGCTTAGCATCAATTTTAATCCCCAGACTTTTTACCACTTTAGCAGGTTCTGGAGGTGTACCCAGCTCTTGCGGCCAGAAAAGCTCCTGCCAAGGGTGTGAGTCTGAGGTGAAGGCCAGTACTTCCGTTTTTTCTGGGTTTATTTTCAATGAATTAGCCGACATCCAATTCACCGTGAATGTTAAGATGTTTTGAAAACGTGAATGAGCAGGGGACACATTATCTATCTGAATAATTATTTGGGTGTCGTCGGCGTAGTTATAAATTTGGCAATTCAAGTGGTTTAGGGCCGCTATCCGTGGCTGGAGGTAGACGTTAAAAAGGAGTGGGGATAACGCCGAACCCTGAGATACACCACATGAGAGTGGTCCTGAATCAGACACAAGGTCATTCAGTTGTATTCTCTGTGAATGCTTTCCAAGGAAGGAGGTCAACCAAGCCAAAGCTGTGCCCAGGATCCCCATCTCCAAGATCCCCGACATTAGTTGGTCATGATTGACTGTGTCAAATGCAGCGGACAGGTCTAGTAGAACCAGGGCACATGTTTTTTTCCTATCGGCCTTGAGTCTCAGTTCATCTAGGGCCGATAACATCACCAGCTCCGTGCTGTGGTGCGCCATTAATCCTGCCTGATTCGGTTGCTGGAGATGGTTAATTACAATATGATCAGTCAGGGATTTTAGCACATGTTGTTCAAGCACTTTGGCAAGAAACGGTAATTGTAAAATTGGCCTGAAGTTTTTAAGATTTTTGGGCTCGCTCCAGGTTTTTTTCAGGAGTGGAATAACACGGGCTTCCTTGAAGTTGGAAGGCACCTGCCCTAAGGCAAGGAATTGATTAAGGAGTCCGAGTACCTCATTTTCAATGCTTACAAATGCTAGCTTGAAAATTTTAGGCGGGCAGGGATCCGTTGAGGACCCGGATTTCACTCTCTCGATAATGTGCGCCAGGGAGTCTTGCGCTAGGGCAGGGAAGCCGATGAGTGGTTCAGAGAAGGTGATGGGCGGTAACGTAGGTGTCAAAGTGCATGGAAACTGAGGGGTGTACTGGATGTCCATCAGTAGATCTTTAACTTTTGCCAAGAAAAAGGACTGAAAGGTATTACAATCATCTAAGTGGAAAGTAGTTTTTTGTTCTTTGACTTGCCTTAGCTCTTTGAGGGTACTGAAAATCTCTTTTTGTTTATTGTCGGCGGCCATGATTCTTACCTCATAAAATTCTGATTTGCGTGATAGATTTGCCTTTTTGTAAGTTGCAAAGGCCCTACGAAACTCCTGGTGGGCGCATGGATCGTAAGTTTTACGCCAGGCTTTCTCGCTTTGGCGGAGGGTTTGTTTCAAGGTTCTTAGATAGTCATTGAACCAAGGGGCCTTTATCCGAGATTCTAACCCTAAGTGTCGGGCTACTTTATCGATGGCCAGCTCTAACCTTTCTGTCAGGGCAGTACTTTCATCATCTATGTTTCCCTGCTGGGCTATGAGCGGGGTCGACACCTGTAGAACAGTCGTTAAGTCAGCGGCACAGATCTTGTTTCAGCTCCGTATCATTTTCCAGTCAGGGGGTACATTAGAGGTTTGTTTGAAGGTCTGGCAGTTTTACGATGAGGGCCATCTAGCTCTTGGAGCTCTGCAGAAGAGTTCTCAGCTGGTTCTTTAGTAACACCCAGGCAAGTTCTGACACCGGCAGGCAGGGTCTCCACCTCCATTCGCCTACACCTCTCAGCTTGCTGAGTGTGAATATAGACTGAGTGCAAACTGAAGGGAGATTGGTGGAGAATGAGGATAAAAAAAAGGAAGGAGGTACAGAAAAGAGTGTGCTGATAAGATATTGAAAGGAAGGAATGTTTCAGAAAGATTTGTAGGCAATATAGTGTAAATATATAACCAAGAGACAGCAGAAGAGAGTTATGTGGAAAGAACGGGAGTGATTGAGGCACTCTGAAGACAACCACATCTTCCACAGACCATAGTAAGGTTTCATTCACAGTCTCCCTCAATTACTTTGTATGAAGTTATATGTGAGAAAGGAAAGTACCTCTTTTAGCGTGGACATTCCCATTTTCTGTGGGCTGATGTTGCTAGGGTTTTGTTTTTTCACTCTGTGCATTGGGCTACCGGCTAATCAGGTCACAGGGAATGTGCTTTGACTCCTAACAGATGTCATAATTTACTTCCTGCTAATTTAACTTTACTATGAGGCCATAGTATATGGGGTCGAAAAACACAGGCATGGCATGTAAATGTAAATGTTTACATATGGTGTACACCACTAAAGTCCCATCCACCAGTGTGACAGGACAACATAGCTCCAGACCAATCACTGTAGCCTGGCTGCTGCAGTTTTAAACGGCAGCCTGACTTGTAAAATACATCCTTTTTGATAGGAGAAAACCTCTCTTTTAAAATATTATGAATTCCCCTATGAAGGCCTCGGAGTCTACAAGGCAGGGTGCATGGTACTTAAAAACAGAACATGTAGAAATTTAAAATTAACATGACCTTATAGTGACTAGCATCCTAAAGCTATTTTCACGGTAGGAAAGCTAGCTGGCTCAAAGTGAAACACCGGGATTAAATATTAATAGTGCAAAATCAGGCTTGAGATCAGCAAGAAATGTTATCAAACAACTTCTACAATTTATTAAAATACCAGCTGGTTGGCGAATCTGGAATTTTGAAAAATATGAAGGAAAAGGGACTTTTAAAAAGTCACCTTTTCCATGTATGAAACTCCTACAGGCTAATTTGCATCAGCCTCCAATTGTCACCCAGCTGATAAATAGCCCTGATGGTGTGCCAAAACAGCTCCCAAAGCAGAGAGAATCATCTAGGGATGGGGAGGTGGTTTTCCTCCCGGCATGAAGACCAGTGGGTTATGCCCAGGAACTTAATTTACTTTGAAGGGGCCTTTCCTGTCACAAGCAGAAGCCAGATGGCAGAGAGGCACCTTCCTTTGTCCTCTCAGCCAGGAAGGCACCAAACCCAGTGGGCGGAATTTGCCTCCAAAACTTGTTTGGAGACATCACAGAAGAGGGGCTGCTCATTACCCTGGCCACACCTCTGGGTCAGGCAGACAGGCTCCACACAAGAGGAGAAGGGTTTTTCCATCTTGGATTTAGTAAGTAAGGGTCACTGTTGGGTTGTTTGCTGTAGAGCGCACAGGAACTGCTACAAATGTGGGTAGCATTACCCCTCAGAACTTTTATTTACCCTATTGGTTACAGAGGGACCAGGAGTACCCATGGCTCACAAGTTAGTGCCTGGCATAAATATGGCACCCCAAGACACCTTCTTCAGAACATTCGGAACCTGAGTAAGAACAGAAGGAAGACTGCACCTGCTGCTTGAGACCTGTGAGGATACACAAAGGGCTGGACCTGCTTCCACTTGTACCCAGGAGAAAGAAGTGAACTCAAAGAGTCAGTTGGCTGACCTCCTGTGTGGCTACATGGACATAAGTTGCAGGAGGCCTTCTTCCGGAAGTGCTCAGCTGACCAGTACCACTGGACCCGACTTTGATCCTGCAGGTGAACTCTGCGGGAGTGAGTCCTGATTCTCAAGTGCTGTTCCTGGGGTTCTAGGGCCCTTGGTTGGGTCTCACTGTACTTCTCCTATAACCCCCTAAAAAATTGGTCTTAAAACAGGTTTGGATTTGGACCCCAAGATCTCCAGAGGCCAGAAAAACCTGTCAAGCCTATACGCCGTGCCACTGGGCTAAAGAAACAGGTCTCCCCTTCTCAGAGCTTTTCCGCAACAGCAAATATGTTTCAGCTGGACCTTGGCTAAAGGGTATGTGGCCTCATGGAGCCCTCCGGCACAGCCGTGCCCCAATGGAGGATTTCAAGCTCTGATAAAAAAGATTAAGTACAAGGGTAAAAATCTTGACTGAGCAAGGACCCCAAAGGTATCTAACCAGCGAAAGAACTTCCCTGGGTGCGAAACTCACATTTTCCTGCTCAGAACTTTTCCTGCCAAAACCAGTGGCTTCACTGGGACCTCGTCCAACAACTATATGACATACTGGAGCCCTACTTGGATAATTCCTGCTGTGGGTTTGATATTCCAGAAAAACAGACTAAGGGGCATATGTATAAGGACTGGTGATAGCGAGTATTCTCTATTGTTATAAAAAAGAGTTTGATTTTTATTGTGTTGTGTTTTTGTCTTTTTGGTATCACTAAATACTTTTCTCTCATTTGAGACGGCCTGCTCTGTGCCATAGCTACCAAGGGTTGGGCTCAGGTTTAAATTACTTAAACCTTTTACTGGTCCTAAAAAGATCGTGCCTTTATTACTTATGAGAGACCTTAGCCTCCTCCCAAACAAATAAAACCACTTTCTCACTATATATCACACATGCACAATCTTCACGATTGCTCATTACAGGCGTCCCCCGGGCAGTTTTATCTGTTGCCCCTTGTGTAACCTCCCTAAAAATAAAATTACCACCATTTCCTAGTCAAAGTAATTCTAGTTTGTCATGAACTTGAACAACTTTAGAATATGACAGCGCACACAAATCAAGACGGCAGGCACAAGGGAAAAAGTTAGGATAGTTAAAGGTGATTCACAAAGCAAATGGCTTCTGCTACTGGTTCCAGGGGTGTTGGGATTTTGGTTAACAACTCCTTCCCGTTGTCTGTGCAGGACACTTGGACTGATCAGAGGGGTAGATATGTGAGGGTATCTGGGCAGGTTGGGGGTCGGACTGCTGTCTTATTGTCGGTGTACGTGCCACCTGGCCTGCAGAACGAGACCTATCTTGATCTAGGCAGCGTTTTCCTCTCTCTACCTCTTGGCGACTTAGTAATTGTCTGCGATTTTAATTAAGTTTTAGATGGCGAAATGGATCGTAGTCCATCCGGTGTGCTTCGACAATCACAAAAATGGTTGCAGAACTTTCTGCCAGCACAGGGTCTGATTGATAGTTGGCGTGTACATAACCCAACAGCACGCATTATACCCATGTCTCAGCGGCTCATAGTAGCCTGTCTAGGCTGGACTACGTGTTGCTTCCGGCGGTGATGGTGCCTAAGATTTGGAGAGGAATATCTGATCATTCCCCGTTGTGGGTGTACCTTGACCTACAGTTGCCGGCGGTTGGCAGGGGTGTTCCCCTTAGTGCGTGGCACCTGAAGGATCCCGCCATTAGGAAAGAAGTTCTTCGGATGTCGGATTGTTACTTTCGGGAGAATATAGGATCGGTGGGTTCCGCCCAAACCCTCTGGGAAGCGTATAAGACCGTGGCGAGGGGGGAAGTGTTGTCCCTGGTCGCCGGGAAGAAGAAAAAGGCACAAGCGGAAATGGTTCAGAAGGAGGTGGAAATTGCACGCGTGGAGGAGAAAGTGACTGAGACACATGCGCCGGCTGATCTTCATCAGTTGTGTCTCCGTGAGGAATAGTATAGAGTGCTAGTTAGGGATAGGGCGGTAGCAAGCCATGCAGCGGTCCAGAGCCGTATTTATGAATATGGAGATAAGGCTGGAAAGTTGATTGCTTGGCTTGAACGTGGGGAGCGGTCCTCCGTGTTGGTGCCGGAGTTGGAGGGGTCGGAGTCGCGTATGCTTACGGATCCACAGGCAGAGGCAGATGAGTTTGCTGATTACTACCAGAAGGTCTATACAGCGGGGAGTGCCTTTACGGTGACTGAGAATTGTGAGATGATCAGGGACATTGCTATGCCTTGTTTGTCAGAGGATGACAGGGGTTTCCTTGATTCCGCGCTGACTGATGATGAGGTTGCCCAAGCGATTAGGCAGGTAAAATCTGGTAAGGCGACTGGTCCGAACGGGATCCCTATTGAATTGTATAAGTTGAGTGCTAATAACCTAGCTCCATATGTGCGCGCCATGTTTATGGAAAGTAAGGCGTGTGGTGTGCTTCCTTATGATCAGCGTATCGCCAATGTAGTGGTTCTCTATAAAGCGTGTAAACCTAAGACGCAATGCTCCTCCTATAGGCCCATATCACTCCTTAACGCTGAGCCAAAGATATTGGCTAAGCTCCTGGCGACCAGGTTAGTCAAGGTGATAACGTCTTTAATTCATTCGGACCAGTCGGATTTATGCCGCGTCGCAATACGGCGCTGAATCTGCGTCGGCTACAGGGGGTCCTTGGGGGGGCTGTCCCCTCTGCTTTTTGCGCTCGCGATGGAACCGCTGGCTGCGTGGGTGCAATGGGACAGGTCGATCCGCGGCTTGTGGTGGACTTCCGACTGGGAAGACAAGATTTCGTTATATGCCGACGATGTGTTGCTCTACCTTACTAGGCCTAAGGAGTCCTTTGGGGGTTTCCTGGATGTGTTGGCTATCTTTAGCAGGTATTCCGGCTTGGTCATTATTTGGGCCAAGTCAGTGACGTTTGTAGTGGTTGGGGACCCTCCGGTGGTCCCGCAGTCGTGCCCTGTGCGGATTGAGACGACTGGGTTTCGGTATCTGGGTATTTATATTACTCTCGATCCGAAGTTACGCTATGAGAAAAACCTGGCTGCTCTGTTGAGTAGGTGTAGGTGTAGGTGTAGGGCAGACATGGAACGCTGGAGGTCCCTTCCTCTCTCTTTACTCGGGAGGGCCGTTTTGTTTAAAATTATGGCGCTTCCTCGGTTCTTGTATGTTTTGCAGAACTCGATGGACCCGGTGCCGGTAGCTTATTTCAGGGAGATAGAGGCCCTCCAGAGGCAGCTCCTCTGGGGTGGTAATGCTCGTATAGCTTTCAGCAAGTTGACCCTCCCTTGGTACGATGGTGGGATTGGGCTTCCGGATATTCGTAAGTACTACTGGGCCTCTCAGTTGGCCGCAGTGAACCATATAGTCTATGGGATACCAGGAGACCCAGGTTATGCCATGGACCGGGGTCAAGCCCCCGGAGGGTTGATTGATAGAGCTTTATATTCTAGACCTGGTAAGTTCCCCCTGACTGGTCCAACTGCCCATGTAATATGGGTGTGGCACACGGCTAATAAATGTTTAGGGTGGAAGGGTAGACTATTCAATTCTGAGAAGCTAGGTTGTATGTGGAAGACCAAGGGCTTCGATAAGTGCGACCTCATTGGCATTTCGAGGATTAGGGATGTCTGGGGGAAAGGCGCTGTTCATACGTTTGAGTCCCTGGTGAAACAATATAATTTGCACCAAAATGAATATTTCCGCTATTTGCAGGTGAGGCATGCCTTAATTACACAGGTCCTGAGGGGTGCGGTTCTCCCGGAGGCGTCCCCTCTGGAGGACCGGGTACTAGACGGGCATATCCCGGAGAAGACAATATCGTTGATCTATCGTAAACTGCTGAATCATTCCGAGGACCCACTGCTGAAGATTCAAGCTCAGTGGTGTGCAGATGGGCTAGAGTTAGACGATGAGGACTGGACTGAGGCGGTGGCCTCTCCCAAGGTAGTTGCTATTCAGATGCGGCTCCGATTGGTGCAGCTGAAGATCCTGCATAGATCTTATATTACAGGCCGCACCTAGTACGAATGGGGCGGGCTGAGAGTGGTGCCTGTAGGCGGGAGTGTGGAGAAGAGGGCACCCTGATGCATACACTGTGGCATTGTGATATGGTACAGACATACTGGGCCGGAATACATGCTGAGTTGGGGGAGGTGTTGTGAGTGGAGGTAAAGCCGGATGCTCGGAGATGCCTGCTAAACGTGCGGGAACCGTCTGATTTGAGTGTCTACCAAAAACAGTGGGTTACGTTGACATACATGGTGGCTAAGCGAAATATAGCCCAACTCTGGGGAGCTAGCCAGCCGCCCCAGGTAACCAAATGGGCAGCAAACCTTGATTTGTGTATGTTTAAGGCGAAGTCAGTCTATGTGGCCCGGGGGAGCCCGCGGAAATGCAGTAAGATTTGGGGAGCGTGGAATAGTCACCAGGGTGACATTTGTGATCCGCCTGTGTCCGGCCTCGATGCAGCCAGCACTGCAAGAATCCGATGGACCCTAACTATTAAATGTGGAATGTTTCATTCTGTATGGTATTTGTAACCTGTGCATTTGTATTGCTGGCGTCCACCTGAGAATTATTTTATGTACTTTTGTTTAATTGTTTAATAAAAAGATTTTTATTAAAAAACATTGTGGGGATATAAAACCAATGGTTTGGTGAGGGGTGTAGGGTGGCCAAGCAAACTCTGTTATCTCTCAAGGGGGGTGATACCCTACGTATTAGGGAAGCTAGGGCTGTTTTTTTTTATTTAAAAAAAGCAATTTTTAAAGCAAAATCAGAATGGGAAGCAGGCTATCAAGATTGCCCTAGACTCAAGAGACGCGAGAGCGTTTTGGAATTTGTTTCACACTGGGAAAACACAGGGCAAGACCACTATTGAACCAAATATTGATGAGGAAGCCTGGCGTCTATATTTTAAAGAGCTATATTTAACTCTGCCAATTGAACCAAGTGAGCCTCTGGCCAGCTGCTTAACATCCTTTATGGAATATACCATCCTGTACTATGGCCCGAGGTCCTATTGGCCTTAGCCAAGCTCCAACTGAACAAAGCGCCAGGATTAGACAGAATTCCCGGGGACCTGTACAGAAACGAACAGATAGTGTGGGCTCCCTATCTTCAATCTCTTTTTAACGAATTCTCCATGGTCTCCCAGCCCCTGCCACGTGGGCAGAGATCATCCCTATTTATAAAAAGGGGTCCCCGATTGAACCGGCCAATTAGCCTCATCCATGTATCGCAAAAAATCTTTGCTAGGGTGTTATTGGAAAGATTGCAGGATTGGATCCGAGACCGTGATATTTTGACCCCGTTGCAAGCAGGTTTCAGGGCCAAAACTTCCACCAAAGATCAGTTATTCAGGCTCCAGTTAATCTACTGGAAGCACATAGTCCTGGGAGGCGGGAGTCTATATCTAACCTTCGTGGACCTGAAATCAGCATTTGATATGGTGGACCGTAACCAGCTGTGGAGTATTCTGCTGGCTATGGGAGTTTCCGTCGTATCTCTGCTTTCAGCTTAAACGTCTCCACGAATGCACCTTTGCCAGAGTAAGGTATGGCAAGAACGGGCAACTAACGGCTTGGTTTCCCGTTGGTAAGGGGGTGAGGCAGGGTTGTGTGCTCGCGCCACCCTTTTCTCCCTCTTCCTTAACGGGTTAATTGAAGATCTACTTGGCATCAAGGACAGAGACTCCCCGAAATTGGCATTCCGTAGATTTCCCGCATTAATGTTTGCGGACGATCCCCTGCTGCTCTCAAAGTCAGCTATGGGAATGCAGTGTGTGCTAAATTAATTTAGCCAATTCTGCAAATAGAGGAATCTTGTGGTCAACATCAACAAAACTAAATATATGACCTTTGATGTTAATTCCAACAACTGCCCCCACCCGATGATGGAGGACAAAACCTTCGAGAGGGTCCCTATATTTGATTATTTGGGTCTCTCCTTTAACGATAAAATGGGGTGGGGTCCTCAAATGAACAAGGCTAATCTAAAGCTAACTCAGGCTACTGAAGGAATTTTAAGAGTACAGAAGAGTTGTGTTTTAAAGACTATAAACCCACCTCTTGAAATATACAAAGTTCCAGCCAGGTCAGCATCCATATATGGGGTGGAACTTTGGGGGCACAGACCATCCAATGCCCTCACATTAACAAAAAATAATTTTATTAGGCAAAATCTAACCCTGCCAAAAAGTACACCACTTGTACCGCTGAGGATGGATTTGAATATCCTCCCAATTGCGGATCTTATCTCGACATGTTCATTGCTTTACAAGCGGCGGCTGTGGAGTACTCCCGAATTCGGCTGCTACAGGGAGTGTCATATAGATATATATAGCCTGTATGCTGTGTTAAGTTAGCATGAGCTTTTTAGGAGTTTAAACACCATTTGACCTTTCTGCTGCTTTTGCACACAACACATAGCTGTTGCTTTAGCTTTGAGCCTAGTAGATTGTTTTTGATTCATGCGAGAATAATATGTTGTTACTCTGATATCAGCCTTGCTTGGCGAGCTGTGTCTGTACAGTGAGTGCAGAAACCTTCAAGGATATCTCAAGTCAGTGGTTGTTGTGAGCACTGATCTTCGCATGTTTCTAGACATAACATACATGAAGCTGCAGCCAAGTTCTGGCTTTAGGCGCGTTTTATATTGCTTTGCACAAGAGCATACAAACACACTTGATGGTGCTTCGCATGCAGAAGAGCTGGTTGCTGATGATGTGATCCCTTACCACTAGGATCTTGAGGTATGGGGCCGCCCTGCTAAAATCCAAAGAGACCTTCTTATATATAATATAATATACTAGCTAGGGAGGGTGAGAATTAGGTTTTGTTAAACCCTATTCATTTTAGCATAATACCATGCTTTCACCGTTTGTGTTCTATGGACTAGTGACTATGCTGATTACTTGGTTTCTTATAATATGCTTGCTTGTATTAGCTAAGATACTGCGTTTGAGAACACTGCATTAGTGAATAAACATTTCAAATATGCACATGTCCTCTTTTACTCCTTGTTCTGGATTGAAATGATTGTATAACGAAAGAGTGTTCACGTGTTACACGTTACCTGAGGTGTACTAAGTCCATGTTCTGGTTTGTCTAAGCATTGGGAGTTTATGATAACCAATGAGACACTGACTGCTAGTCTGGTAGGGGATTTTTGGGTACTAAGGTGAGTTTTGGCACACCCTAATTCACTGAGGTTCCAAGCCTCTATGCACAGTTCTGTCTGAGCACAGAATCCCTGCGACAGGAGGAACTAAAAGCGGTAATGACATCACTAGGGGCAGGCAGTATATCCTGGCTATCATTCGTAAGGCACTCCTTCCGTGCAATTGGTAGGGAGAACCTATGGACTAATCCAGAAGTATGTCAAAACAGAAATTCCCTTTGGACACAATAGTCACAGCAAAAATGACATAACATACAACAACAGTACAAGCAAACTCAGAGCAATGCAATAGTAAACCAAATTCTGAAACAACAAATAAATTCCAAATGCACAGTTTTATTTAATTAAAAAAATTGAGGTTAAAAACCAAGTTTAAAAAGGATATCAATCAGGGGAAAACAGACAATATAGCGAAACACATATATTCTAAAGTTCATCACATAAATTCCTAAAGCTCAACCAAGGGAGATACTCAAAAGGGTATTATTCAGCGTCAGTCAGAATAATCCTTTGATTATACAGTTGATTCTCTCCCTCAATCCTCAACGCGTTTCGACGGGCCTAGTGTAATATAGCCGTCTTCTTCAGGAGAAATATTAGCTGTCTTCCCAGATAGCTTAAAAGGAGGTGTGATTATCATAAAGGGATGAATATCTCCTGTCTTTCTCATAGGATGAAATTCCTGTTGCTAAGCAGTTTCAGATAGATAATGTTGCCAAATCTTATGTATATTTTCTACGGTCCTATCAATGGATACTTTGCAAGACCTTGTCTTTTGAACACCACGGAGAACAAACGCGGGAATCGAATTGGTCCGTTTTGAAAGAAACAGCATTTTTTAGCGACTGGGAAGACGAAAGCATCCCTAATCGTAATTGAGCTGGCTCGCATACAATCGGTGTCCTTGCTCGATACATTTTCATAAACACGGAACCTAGGTACCGCGTGCAAGCAGGACATTCTTATGTTTTCAGATGGAAGTAGTATGAAAAGATTAATATATCCATTCGCTGAAGTGGTCTTGCAAAGTATCCATTGATAGGACCGTAGAAAATATACATAAGATTTGGCAACATTATCTATCTGAAACTGCTTAGCAACAGGAATTTCATCCTATGAGAAAGACGGGAGATATCCATCCCTTTATGATAATCACGCCTCCTTTTAAGCTATCTGGGAAGGCAGCTAATATTTCTCCTGAAGAAGACGGCTATATTACACTAGGCCCGTCGAAACGCGTTGAGGATTGGGGGAGAGAATCAACTGTATAATCAAAGGATTATTCTGACTGACGCTGAATAATACCCTTTTGAGTATCTCCCTTGGTTGAGCTTTAGGAATTTATGTGATGAACTTTAGAATATATGTGTTTCGCTATATTGTCTGTTTTCCCCTGATTGATATCCTTTTTAAACTTGGTTTTTAACCTCAATTTTTTTAATTAAATAAAACTGTGCATTTGGAATTTATTTGTTGTTTCAGAATTTGGTTTACTATTGCATTGCTCTGAGTTTGCTTGTACTGTTGTTGTATGTTATGTCATTTTTGCTGTGACTATTGTGTCCAAAGGGAATTTCTGTTTTGACATAGTCAATAGTTGGTACCCCATCCCTTTGGAAGAGGGTCCCTCTCTCTTTTATTAGAGAACTAATCCAGAAGTATCCTGCCCTGCCATTTCTAAGAAAACCCTGGTAATTGCACTGAAGGAGTACAAAATAACTAAAGTACTGCAGTCAGTTAATCCCACGAGTCTGACCTATGGTTTTCTGGATTCCAAGTGTCATTACGAATTTGAGAGGGTGTTGGGACTCTATACAACCGATGTTAGCAAAGAAGTTGTTTTTGCAATTTAGGTATGGAACACTACCTCTATATGCGAGTACAAACAAGTGGGCAGGAGTTTCCCATTGCCTTTGTTCTGGTTGTCATGTGGAGGAGGAAGAAACAATAGTTCATGTAATGCTCTTCTGCGTGGAATATAAACAGGCTAGGCTGAAATGGATTATCCAACTTTGTAGGAACCTGGGTATTAAGAACTATTATGAATTTTTTAGGATCCTAAAATCAGATACTGACCAGGTTTATGTGGTTGCCATTTCGAAATTTCTGTTTTCTATGTAGTCAAGATGAAGAAATTTGCTAAAATTGGATCAAACCACAAGTAATTCATAGTCCTTCTTTGCTTTTTCCAAACCCGCCATTTTGACTAAAATCCTGGAATTCTTATTGTCGGTGGGAGGTTGACTGAGGTAAACCTAAAGGAGCTACAGTGGTATATATCATAGGACTGGAAGGCGATCACAGGCTTTTAGAATTTTTTGTATGTTTTAACCTATGAATTTCCCATAATGATGATTTTATATTTTTAATTAGTGGTATTATTTATTATCTTTCTGCTTAGATTCGAAGGTATCCTATGAACTTGTAACTTTAAACTAGCATGGTTTTGAAACCGATGTAAATTTTATGTGCTTTTATGGCTATAACAGCCGCAATAAAGTGTTCTTGAATTGATTATATATATACTAGCAGCCCGTCCCGACGTTGTCCGGGTATGAATTGCTGCCGGCCAGTAGTATATTGTTTTGATAGCATTTCTTATCTGTGACAGGCCTGTGAAACGCTCCGATTCACAGTGCACTGCTGATTCACTTAAGAGTGCGCGTTCAGTAGTGTGTGATCTCGAATTTCCCTACTGTATTTTTCCTTGCAATATTATATAGCGCGAACTCGACAACATGGCATGAGCACAATTTACATTACAGAAGAACACATTTGTGGTAGGCATGGGGAAATAAAACGATATGCCTGGAATCACAGGCTGTTGAGCTGATGCCGAGATTCAAACGTAGCTCCCCAGCTCTAAAGTTCGCAATTCTAGAACTAGTGGCGGGAGGTGTGTCTAAAAGTGTATGTCGGTGCTGCCCATCAATGAGCGAGACATGTGCATTATTCAAATGGGTGGTGAAAAAATATGAGTATGTTGCTGGAGATGTGGGCTGCCGTGCCACCAATGTATTTACTGGGGGAGGGTAAACCCCCATTATTCAGTAACTTTCTTTCCGCATACCATCACTCCGCATACTTTCATTACAAAAGTACCATGACTCCGCAATGCCATTATAATGCATGGCATTACATTTTATATGCTTTTACCATGCATACATTTACAACGAATTCGTTGTAAATGCATGAATGGTAAAAGCATGTATTTTTTTAAATGTTTGGATAAGGTAAGTATGGGATAGGGGTATATGTTTTGGGGTACTGAGGTATATGTTTTGGGGTGTTTGGGTATTTTAAGGGTTCAATATAGTTTTGGGTTATGGGGTACAGGGGTAGTTTTAGTGTTTAGGGATAGCTATGGGTTTTGGGGTACATGGGTATTTTAGGGTTCAGGGGTAGGTTTTGCTTTTGGGGTACATGGGTATTTTTAGAGTTCAGGGTTAGGCTTGGGTTTTGGGGTACATGGGTATTTTTAGGGTTCAGGGGTAGGTTTGGGTTTTGGGGTACAGGGGTATTTTAAGGGATCAGGGTTAGGTTTGGGTTTTGGGGTACAGGGGTATTTTAGGGTTCAGGGGTAGGTTTGGGTTTTGGGGTACAGGGGTATTTTTAGGGTGCAGGGCTAGGTTTTGAGGTACAGGGGTATTTATAGGGTTCAGGGCTAGGTTTGGGTTTTGGGTTACAGGGGTATTTATAGGGTTCAGGGCTAGGTTTGGGTTTTGGGTTACAGGGGTATTTTTAGGGTTTAGGGATAGGTTTGGGGTACAGGTTATATTTATAGGGTTAAGATGGGTTAGTGTTTAAAGGTGTGGAGGTATTTTAAACAGGGTAGAATTCGTATTTAGGGTGTAAAGGGGAGCACAGGTCAAGCACACCCGGAGCTGGAATGTACAGAACCTGGGAAGAAAAAACAATGAAATATTGGGCACAACGCTCACTTTTTTTTCCGTAATCTCGCGCCCCGCACACACCCACGCCCCCAGCACACGCCCATAGCACAAGATATGAGATATGGCATGAAGGGCTGAACGTACCACACGCCCCCAGCGTTTGTCACGCCCACAGCACAACGCAGACATGCCCACAAGGGACTACTTTGCTGGCCCGGTTCTTTTACCTTTTAAATGTATATGGTGGGCGTCTGCATAGCCTAGGTCCTTCTGCTGCAACTGCCCTTTCCAAAGCTGTATTGGGTGTTGCGATTGGTGCTGTGGTTCCCGAGTTTACCTGCCTCAAAGGTTTGGGCTCTCTGTTTATTATATTAGTATAGATAGATTATTTAATTGGGAGTCTGGTAAGATAGCTAAAGCAGTCTCAAGGCTTAAAAGTGAGGGGTAAACTGCCTTAGTCGGTTACTGATAATTACTCAAGCCACATGACTGTTCATTATTTTTTTGCATTTATGCCACTCCAGGGAGGAGTTCTATGCAAATCAGATATAGTTGTGTTCCGATAAGAACAATTCAGCCCAAACTGCAAGGCCAAGTTAACACCTAGAAGGAAACCTAAATAAGACCCGAGTGCAGCTCCGTGCCAGTTGCGCAGTGAGCCCCGGAAGAGTCCCAAGTCTGGGGGCAGCAGTTGCACCTTAGGTGTCTGACCTCAAAAAAACAAACCACTGATGCATAGAATGCTTGAATTAATCCCACCCACTGGTAATTACTCTGGACATTTTTGCTCTCTGTGCTAATCTAAGACAATACACAGCATAAATAAACAAAAGCATGAAGTTATTGAGTGCAGCCGGAACCTGTTGCACATTGCTGGAGGCTGGAGTTAGAACAGCTGCAGCAGCCTGACAGAAGAAGTAACGTGTTGGATGAGGCTGGAATGAGGAAGGTGTTTCAGACCCCTAGAAGGAAGAGCTGCAGTCTTAGAAAGGCCTGCAGTGCTCCCTTTCTTATGACCTGTATGGAGGATTTATCCCAAGTAGGCTTGTAGGGCTGCCCGAGGACTTCTGAGGCAGAAAGAGGCTGCACCTATCTCATTTCTTTCTTCAGACATTTTGTACCAGGTCCATATTTTAATGCTGGGAAAGTTACATCTCATGAGAGGGACAATTCTTCTGCCCTGGATGTATAGGTTCAGTGATGTGTTGTTGGGGGGGGGGAAGGAAATCAAAGAATACCTTTTTTTCTTTTTTATATGAGGTTACTCACAGTGTAATATACCAAGCACACAAATGACTACACTTGGCAGGCATGCTGGTCGATAACACCCTACCTCCGCTGCAATTGAAGATTTATTTGCCCACTCACCCTACAGTTGTCCGCATGGCTATGCCCCTGCTGGTTCACGAATTTCAGGGTGGGTGAAAGCTAGTTTAAACCCTTCAGTATTAGCTGGACTCTAGAACTTGTAGGCTGAAACAAGCCTCTTCCCTCCAACCAGACCTGCTCTAAAAAGGGTAAATCATGTGATCGTGCTAATAGCTTTCCTCTAAGGCATGGGTACTCACAAACTTTCTCTCGGGGGCCGAATTTACAGTGTGGTTTGTGGCCGAGGGCCGCACCGGTGGAGGCAGGGTCAGTGGGGGAAGGGGCTAGAAAGAAATAAACTGACCATGAAGTTGAACACAGGCCCCTGCAGCGTGTTCATCCACTGAGCCAACAGACCAGCATACACACACATCTCTCTCTCTCTCTCTCTCTCTCTCTCTCTCTCTCTCGCTCTTTCCTTCCCTCTCTTTGTCTCCCTCCATCTGTCTCCCTCTATCTGTGTTCCATCTCCCTCTATCTGTGTTCCACTGTCCATCTCCCTCTATCTGTGTTCCACTGTCCATCTCCCTCTGTGTTCCACTGTCCATCTCCCTCTATCTGTGTTCCACTGTCCATCTCCCTCTATCTGTGTTCCACTGTCCATCTCCCTCTATCTGTGTTCCACTGTCCATCTCCCTCTGTCTCCCTCGCCCCGTCAGTCTGTCTCCCTGTCTCCCTCCCTCCGTCAGTCTGTCTCCCTGTCTCCCTCCCTCCCTCCGTCAGTCTGTCTCCCTCCCTCCGTCAGTCTGTCTCCCTGTCTCCCTCCCTCCGTCAGTCTGTCTCCCTGTCTCCCTCCCTCCGTCAGTCTGTCTCCCTGTCTCCCTCCCTCCCTCCATCCATCTCCCTCCGTCTCCCTCCCTCCCTCCATCCATCTCCCTCCGTCTCCCTCCCTCCCTCAGTCTCCCTGTCTCCCTCCCTCCGTCTCCCTGTCTCCCTCCCTCAGTCCCCCTGTCTCCCTCCCTCCATCCATCTCCCTCTGTCTCCCTGTCTCTATCGCAGTCTGTCTCTATCGCAGTCTGTCTCTATCGCAGTCTGTCTCTATCGCAGTCTGTCTCTATCGCAGTCTGTCTCCATCGCAGTCTGTCTCCATCGCAGTCTGTCTCCATCGCAGTCTGTCTCCATCGCAGTCTGTCTCCATCGCAGTCTGTCTCCATCGCAGTCTGTCTCCATCGCAGTCTGTCTCCATCGCAGTCTGTCTCCATCGCAGTCTGTCTCCATCGCAGTCTGTCTCCATCGCAGTCTGTCTCTATCGCAGTCTGTCTCTATCGCAGTCTGTCTCCATCGCAGTCTGTCTCCATCGCAGTCTGTCTCCATCGCAGTCTGTCTCCATCGCTGTCTGTCTCCATCGCTGTCTGTCTCCATCGCTGTCTGTCTCCATCGCTGTCTGTCTCCATCGCTGTCTGTCTCCATCGCTGTCTGTCTCCATCGCTGTCTGTCTCCATCGCTGTCTGTCTCCATCGCTGTCTGTCTCCATCGCTGTCTGTCTCTATCGGTCTCGGTCTGTCCCTGTCTCTGACCGATTTAGCTCGGTCTGCCCTGGTCTCTGCCTCTATCTGTCTCTATATGTCTTTACCTGTCTCTGTCTCACCCGGCTCTCACTCCCTGCTACCCTCCCACCTCACTGGGCTCTCACTCCCTGCTGCCCTCCCACCTCACTGGGCTCTCACTTCCTGCTCTGCCCTCCCACCTCCCTCACCCTGGCTCTCACTCCCTGCTCTGCCCTCCCACCTCACAAGGCTCTCACCCCCTGCTCTGCCCTCCCACCTCACCGGGCTCTCACTCCCTGCTCTGCCCTCCCACCT
Organism: Lissotriton vulgaris; assembly: GCF_964263255.1. NCBI lineage: Eukaryota > Metazoa > Chordata > Amphibia > Caudata > Salamandridae > Lissotriton > Lissotriton vulgaris. The sequence goes on from NC_141691.1 coordinate 1,298,145,661, forward strand.
CACCGGGCTCCCACTCCCTGCTCTGCCCTCCCACCTCACCGGGCTCTCACTCCCTGCTGCCCATCCCACCTCACTGGGCTCTCACTCCCTGCTGCCCTCCCACACCCAAGCTCTCGCTCCATGCTCTGCCCTCCCACCTCACCTGGCTCTCACTCCCTGCTGCCCTCCCACCCCCCTCACCCGGGCTCTCACTCCCTGCTCTGCCCTCCCACCTCCCTCACCCGGGCTCTCACTCCCAACTCTGCCCTCCCACCTCACAGGGCTCTCACCCCCTGCTCTGCCCTCCCACCTCACCGGGCTCTCACTCCCTGCTCTGCCCTCCCACCTCACCGGGCCCTCACCCCCTGCTCTGCCCTCCCACCTCACCGGGCTCTCACTCCCTCCTCTGCCCTCCTACCTCACCTGGCTCTCACTCCCTGCGGCCCTCCCAACTCCCTCACCCAGACTGACTCCCTTGTGCCCTCCCACCTCCCTCACCCAGGCTCTCACTCCCTGCTCTGCCCTCCCACCTCCCTCACCCGGGCTCTCACTCCCTGCTCTGCCCTCCCACCTCAACCGGCTCGCAGTTCCTGCGTCCTCCCCCCTGTGTGTCAGCCTGGCTGACACAGCCTCCCGGGCACCCCAGTACTTCACAGGTCTTCAAATGACCATTTGTTTGTTAATGAGGCTTTGTTCACCTCTTAGCACCCCTGCATCCCTACTCTTGACTGGAATCGCCAGGCCCCCACAGAGCAGTCTCTCCGATTACGCACTGCTGCTCCCTGAGGTGTTTGCTGAAGTTTAAAAAAAAAAAAACACAGGTGCGATGTCTCAAGCTCCGCGGGCCGCCACTGAAGGCTTGCTGGGCCGCCACTGGCCCGCGGGCCATACTTTGAGTACCCCTGCTCTAAGGGGAAGCTCCCATCAGAGGATTGAACCTTGGCAACTGCACGCAGTGATGGTGCCACCCTGGCCAGTGATTAAGTGGTGTAAGGCAATAGTCAGGAGGCGTCTGCAGCTTACACCATCCACTGACACTGCCAGTGTTGCCACTTACAGTACTTACATAACTACTAACCAGCACACTGCTACAAGTGTGACAATTTAGAATATTCCAGGCCCCCAAAGCTACAAAAATAACTTTGGCTGCAGGGATTAGTTGATTTTAATGCATACTAAATTAATAAACAATTGCTGTTCTGCTCGCTAAATTATACAGAGTGCCACCATGTGGTAGCTGTTGTAAGTGCTGGTGTCGAAAAACGGAAACCACAGGCTCAAATTAAGCACTGATCCTAGCCCGCCATTCATTTAAAAAGTGCCCAACTGAGTTTGATAATTTTGGAAAGGACAGTCACTTTCCAAAACCTGTACCCCACACCCCCCTCCCAAACGCAGCTGAAACCAGCCTCCAGTTTCATGAGGGATCACCATTATTAGTGATCTGATATGGACGAATGACAACCTCAGCCCCAGCTTTGAGAGAGTGGTGACTTTACAATGCTGTCTCAGCAGTAAACACTTTTATTTGTGCTGCCATGTACAAATTTCGAGCAGACAAACATTTATTTTACTTCAGAAATATAGAATCAATTTTCACTGAGTTACAGAAGTTGTGATATAGAATTACAATGGAGCAGGAGCAAGTAGATGAACAATATACATTTTCTAGTATAAAAAGTTTACGATGTTACAGTTTCAAACATTCAAGAAATCACTGGTGAAAGATTAAACAAATAATCCAATATTCTATACCATGGTGGGCATAACACTCGTCAAACAATAACCCAATATTCTATACCATGGTAGGCATAACACTCGTCAAAGTGACGTCTCCATAGGCTGAAAGAACTGTAATTTGATTTAGTTCTTTCACGCGGTGTTTGAAATGCAACAGATGTTCACCATTGACGGCCACTTTGAAACCATCTGCCTCACACAAAAACTGGATCTGAAACAAGAAAAAGACAGCATTTATTGTAGGTGGACATAACTTCCTACCAGTTCTATAACTAATCTGTAGAATGTACCCAACCGACTCCCCCAATTAGAATAAGGACTTCACCAGGGAAATACTCAAGAGGGAAGGGCAAAGACCAGCAAGTTTTTGAACAATGCCAATTAACATGCTATCACTGTACTATGCTCATCTCAGATGAGAAATTATAATGTAATGAATGCAATTAGGTTTACATATTATGAGAGAAAGGGGTAGAGAGAGAGAGAGAAAGTAGTAGAGAGAAATGAGGAGAGAAAAATGAGGAGCGAGAGGGAGAAAGCGAGAAAGGAGAAAGAAAAAGAGAGAAAGAAAATAACTAGTACAGACGTAACGCGGTTGACATTGGCGTTTAAGATGTGAGTGACAAACCATGACGCTGAAGGCCCAGTATTTTGTAAATTTTGCCAGAACCCAGAGATCGCCACATTGGAGCAAATTGCACAATACTAATTTTTGCATTAGGTTAATTTGGGGATAGTTTAAAAAAATCTATTTTATCAAAATGGGAAATGTTTATTGGAAAAGTAAAATACTGGTTTGTGGAGCTTGGTAATCTGTAGTAAAACAAAGAGAACAATATCTAATCAGGTCATTAAAATGTATTAAAAAACACCAGTAACTATAACCCGTGGCTCCGCCATGGACAGTGATGTCAAGGAGGTCATTTTCCTGAAACTTAAGGGCAGAAAATGGACCGTGCCTGGGGCGATGTGTTTGGCTATGACGACTGGCGAGGAATTGGGTGTGGAGGTGTGCACGGCTGACTATGTGACAATTTAAAAATGTGCTGTTTTAAGTAAGGTAGATATACTGACTTAGTCAAAAGGTCAGAACACCAAAATATAAAAATTGGACCTATTGGCTTTATCAAGAGGTCCGCATATCAACATATATGAAGCAGACCTATTATCTTTGTAAAAACAAAAATCATCAATAATTATAATCAAATGTAGATTTCATAAATTCACACACTGCAATGTTTAATAAAGGGGATTGTCATACTTTTTTTTAAATAAAGTCATATTAAAAAAAACGTTTGAGTCTTTCTTTTAACATTTTTCAGGCCATAAAATGTAGTCATAGAAACAAGGTGTCTCCTTACTCCAGCTGAAGAGCATAGTGCTCCAGCACGAAGTGCATAAAAAATATGGTATACTCCTGCTATGCCGGGCCCTGTTCCTAACCCACCATAGGTAGCCAAAATCAGCTGCGAACAACCCTTGGCCATATGCATGCCTGAGCATTTGCTTAAACAGCAATGAGTGGCCAAAAACCATTGTTGGCTGTGCACAGTAGGCAGTGGCTGCAGGGCCTTGCCTGTGCCCAGATTCAGGGACCAACCTGCAGCAGGCTGCCAATCTCTGCTGCGTACAGCTTAGCTTTGTACAGCAAGGGTTGGAAGCTGGGCCAGGTCAGCACTGCACCAATCATGAACGCACAACCCCTGCTGTGCATGACCTTCGGGTGTACACAGTGGAAAATAGCCACAGGACCTGGACTAGGGCTGAGGCCTACCCATTGATGTTTGGCAGTACAGCAACCAACCCCTGCTACTCCCTTTTTCTGAGTGAACATTTCACAACTTTCAGCACATAATGGTGCCTTTTTTGCTTCCCACAAAATTGAGGCCAATAAAATCACCATTTTCGCTAAAATTATTATTTTATCACAGTGAACTATTTTCCATGCCACATGGACCCCCAAGACCCCAAATCACTGGGAATCATTTTCAGAGCATGGAAAAAAAGTTGCACATATAAAGAGATTAGAAAAAAATAAACCCCCCATAACTAGCCAATCATATTTGATCAAAAAAAATTGAAATGTGTTAAACAGGATTTGAGATTTTCTAAAACCTGATTTTAAACAGCAGAGATACACAATAGTGCTAAACTTCGCTCAGTTACTTTTTAAAACACGTATATCTCAAATGACATCTTGTTTCCACCCTCCCTTCTTTTATGTCCCTATCCCAACCGCAACCGATCTGCACAAAAATCGGCCTCCCAGACTTAGATGACTTTTCCACACCAAAATTTGCCAGTCGCTTGGCTCAGTCCACAGGGTCAAATGTTATTGCCATAACAAAAAAAATATTTTAAATGGAAAGTGTGGCTGAACCAGAACTGGCCAGATAAATTTAGACACTTTCCACTGACAGGCATTTTTAGATTTGCTTATAATTTTTGACCCACAAATCTTTATAATCTGCTAACGCATTCAGCTAAGTTTTGGCACGGCAACTTGTTAAGATCCGTCCATGGTAAGAAAAGTTAAAAAGGGGGTGTGTGTGAAAAATTATATAATTCCCATGGGAAATTTTTGCCAAAGTATTGAGCAAAAAAACAAATCAAAACAAAATGGATTTATAATCAAAGTTGGAATCGAACTAGAACTTTAGTCTTGGAACGCATGTTTTCCAGTTGTTTTTCAAAATATTCGAATTTAGAAAGGTGCAGGTGGGAATCAAGATATTTACAGTTTTGTATTAAAATTAAAATTCGCTTCTCAATTCGGTCAATGACATTTACAGATTTTTTTTTTTTTTTACACCACCATATTGGCTGAATTCCCCCTAACCCCCCCCCCCCCACTCATTTTGAAAATCACAAGTCAGCCAATACTCAAGACTTGCGCTGTTCCCACGACATGGGTAGCCAACCCCAAATGTGGCATAGCCCAGCACAGTGGTGAGAGGTAGGTAGACATGCGGGAAATATAATGTACTCCTGAGGGGAAAAAAAGCATCTTTTTATATGAGCTCGCCAGCAGCCATTTTAAGTACTGGATTCAAACACCATTTTGTAAGACTCTTGAATTGGAGAGAACTAGGGAGTTTCATGTAGTGTACAAAATAGAGCATTAAAATAAATACATAAGCTAAGCCAAACACTAAATTGAGTATCTGGCATTGCTTGGAAGGCAAGAGGCAGATCTCTGGTTCTGCCCACAGGCAAATAACAGAGTAAATCACTCATCAAGTATGACTCATATATTCAAGCCGAATGATACCACCAGAATGATCTATCCTCAAGGGGCTGGAAAAAGAGTACAGGGTAAAGCAACGCTAAGATGGATTGAGGGTAGCCACAATACGGTGTCAAACTGCCCAGCACTTGCATACACAAAAGGGCCTCACCAATTAATATCGGAACATTAAAAGTTCAAATTTATTATGGCGAGAAGTATTGTTACAGACCCACTAAAAGTTTGGCAATGTTCCCAAGAAGGGGCAGTAATATCGGTTAGTCACAAAGCAGCTAATAAGTGTTGGTGCCTCCTGTGGTCTTCTATATCCATGCATCTCCACTTCTGCAATTCCTGGATAGGCCTTCCTATAATTTGTGTTCATATTGTCCTCAGCCTCTCCGTACCAGTCCTTTGGTTACGCCAACCTTGACCACTTTGGCCAACACTTCCCTGAAAATGTTTAGGCTGCTAATAAGATTTGTCCATCTGGTAACCCGTGTCATATTGCCTTTCCTATTCGTGACTTTAAATCCTCTCCTGCATAGGTCCAGCTCTTAAAGCTTCAATTTCCAGATGCATCTTTAAAACTAGCAGATGTGCTATGCCAAGCGCAAACTACCGGCCACTATTTCCCTCCATCAAAGGTCCAGTAGTATAGGCAGAGTTGGAATGGTAGATTTAGCACATAGCAGTTCTTTCTCTTTTCTGGCCATCCTCCTAATAGCCCAGCATGCTGCCGTCTTGCCAAAATCTTTGCTAAAAGCCTCAACTACAGGCGTTTATCTTAGGCAGAGCTTCTGCCATCTCTCCTTCCAAAGAGCTGCCATTGCCTTGAGAGCACTCAAGTGCTGCAGCCTTATCTGAGCACTGCACGGTCACCCTCCGTTGAGCCATTATGCCCTGAAAAGTTGTGGGGTGGGTGATGGGGGGCAAAGACCATCACTCAGTGTCGAAGCCAGCTGGTTTGGTCTTACAACATACAGAGGGGAATGGCTACAGAAGTTTCAGATTCTGCTACATCCACACACCTCCACACAATGTTTAGCTGTTGCGGGGCCCAGTCCCGCAGTGGGAACACTCAGAGCACAACTTTAAAAACTGCCTGCCTTCTCCAGGCATATGTCGCTTCCAGGAGGGCCCATTCGCTTGCCCAAACATACTGTACACCATTGCCTTATCGGTTACCATAACATTCTATTTCATGATACTGTAGATCTGTGTTAGTTCTCATTTTGTAGTGTGTGTGGTTGCATCCAGCTTAGTAGGTCCTCTAATGAATTGTCTACCCTTGGTATGTATTGCGCAAGGTGGATTTTGTGTTTCACGGCCCATTCCCACATGACCCGTGATCGGTAAGACAGTTGCAGTGGTTCCCTCCTTGTTTCTGTATGTAGTACATCACAGTCATTATCTGTGCACACCAGAACATTTTTCCTGGTAATGTTAGGTAGAAATCCAATGAGAGCCAACTTTATGGCTAGTATTTCTAGCACATTGGTGTGGATTGCTTGTTGTGCATACCAGTAACCCTGTGCAGTGATGTCCTCCATGTGAACACCTCAACCCATGAGTGATGCATCTGTTGTAATGGTCTCCTGCAGAATTGGGCCCTTGAAGGCACTTACCTTTTGTGAGTTCCACCATTGTAGTGCCTGACAGACCCTGGCTGAAACCAACACTGGATCCTCCATGTTGCTCTCTGCCTGCGACTATTGTGATGCTAAGCACTCTTGTAGGGGTTGCATATGTAGTTTGGCATGGTGTACTATTACTATGGAAGAAGCCATCATACCCAGAAGGCGCATCACCATTTTCACTGTGAAGCTACAATGTGCCAGCTGGGTCTGGACATTTAGAACCCTCTGAAGATTGGGGTGAGCCTTCGCGGTTATTGAATGGAGTTTGGCTGCAAGGTATGGTTGTATCTGGAGTGGTTGCAGATGGGATTTGGATGCATTTATTGGAAATCTCAACCTGTGTAAGAGGTTGATACTATTTTGGGTGTCCTGTAGGGATTTTTGTTGACTGACACTCTAGATCAGCCAATTGTCTAGATAAGGGAAGACCTTTATATTCTTCCTCCTTAACTTTGCAGCTACTACAGCTAGGCATTTGGTGAATACATGTGGGGCTGTTACCCCGAATGGCAGGACTTTGTACAGATAGTGAAGGTCACTTACCACAAAGCGTAGGTATCAGCAATGTGCCAGATGGATTGGTATATGAAATAATGCATCTTTCATGTCTAGCGCAGTCATGAAGTCACTTTTCTACAGTAGTGGTATCACATCCTGTAGGACCACCATGAGAAAGTGTTCAGATAGGATGTATTTATTGAGTAGGCGCAAGTCTTGTATCAAAAGGAGCGTCCCATCCTTTTTGGGTATTAGGAGGTATAGGAAGTACAATCCTTGACACTGATGTTTGAATGGGACAGGTTCTATTGCCCCTTTTTGTAAGAACACTTTTACTTCTTTCTTCAGTAGGAGTAGGTGCTGAGGACTGAGGGTGTGTCTTCTTGGTGGGATGTTGGTCGGGTGTTTGAGCTCTAGACAATATCCTTGACTGATGATATCCAAGACCCATTGGTCCTATGTTACTTCTGGCCACAATTGGTGGAATTGTTGTAGCCTTCCCCCTCCCCAGACAGGTTAAGTGTTATCAGGGGGAATGGTTGGGAAGTCACGGCTTGCTGTTTAAGGCTGCCTTTGAGGGCGTTCCTCTACCTTTTGCCTCTTGACTTATAACCACTGTGGTAATATCCTCTTCCTGATTGTTGGTGGTATTGCTGCTGCTGGTGTTGGTAACTTGGGGTCTCTGGGTGTGTGATTTTTTTGGAGGCCCCTATCCCTTGGTAGGGCAAAAAAACTGCTGCTTTTGTGTAGAGATTTACCAGGCTCACATTGACTTGGCTGTTTCCATTTACTTTTGATTGATTTCTAGTTGTGTGTCAGAAATAGATGTTTGGCCTCAAAGGGTATGTTTAGTATGGTTATGTTCGGGAGTGCCTGGATGGAGGTGGCAGAGCGGTTCTGATTCTATTAGACCTCTCTGCCGCCTTCAACAGGGTGCCCCACGCCCTTCTTCTCACTAGATTAGCCACCATTGGTGTTTCCGACAAGGCACTCGACTGGTTGACGTCTTTTTTAGATAATAGGACGAAACAGGTCTGGATGCCCCCATTTGCTTCCTCTCCAAAGAAACTCTCTACTGGGGTTCCCCAAGGGTCTACCCTGAGCCCCTTGCTTTTTAATATTTACCTAACCCCTTTGGTCTATTTAGCAGAACAGTTAGGGGCAAAAATTATGGCTTACGCCGACGATACTCAACTTTTGTTCCCTTGGCCTAAGGACAATTTGGATATGTCGGCGGTTCAACTTTGTCTCTCATCGGTCTTCCGCTGGTTAGCATGTGCCCAACTTAAATGCAACGAAGGCAAGTCTGAGGTTCTCCTTTATGGCTCCTTCCCCGATAATCTTAGCAAACTCATATGGCCCAGTGACCTGCCCTGCCCAAAATCCATTGGCGGTCCAGCAAAAAACCTGGGAGTTTGGTTCGGGCATGACCTCAAGTTTGAGAACCACATTAAAAAACTTAAGGGGGGGGGCGTGGTTTGGTGGCCGAACATGGCGGTCGCATAGCTGTAGGGCTCCGTGAGTGAGGCAGTGTCCCCACTACAATCCGATAAATAATCCGCATAATTCAAACCTCTACTCGGTGGGACCCGGATACAGGACCGAGCGGGACTCGCCTAGAAGAAAAGCGGAAGAAATCTGATGCCGGGAGACGGATCTCTGACCACAGACATCAAGGGGCCTGAGTTGATCCTGCAGCGCCGGGCTCTGGTGTGGTCGAGGGCCGGGCGGAAGTGAAGGCGAGGCGGGCAGGGGTGACCGGAAGTGCACGCTGACCGGACCCCCCCCCCCCGTGACACACCGCGACCGAGGACCGGATCGCTTCCCCGGGCCCCGCAGAGTGTCCGCACTTCAGAATCCCAGCGGACGGAGACATCAAAACGGACGACAGGGGAGAAGAGCAGCACTCGACGCACGGGAGGTATCCCCCCCCCCTGCAGTGGGCCATATCTCGCGGGGAAGGGAGGACGAACCACCCGTTCGGGAAGGCCATCCGCAACGTTGTCAGCTACCTGACCCCCCCGGACTGAAAGAGACCGCGAGCTTACAGCCGCCCGCGGCACCCGCCGCTTCGCACAAGCAAATCGAGCCGCTTCGCGAGCGCGAGGTTCAGTCATTGGAGAAGTCCCTTCCCCTTCCACACGTCTGGGGAACGAGAGGTGTGCTGGACTGCAGCGGAGGTGAGGGCGCGAGCTGGAGGCTATCAGAGACTCGGGCGGGGAGCCCCAACATCGATCTGAGAACTAATGCATTGCCCAGGGCCCGGGAGAAGATATTGATTTTGCAGCATTAAGACACAGTGGGCACCGGAGTGGTTTCCTAGTGGTCATCGCCGGACGCCGCGATCACAGGGGCGGCCAGCAGCAGAGAGTGCGGTGGGCAGGGAGGAGAGCTGGAAACGTTGCCCTACACATTGGTTTGACTGCCCATTCAGCGAGCGGGGGGATAGGAGTGCGTCGTCACTGGGAAACTACTTTACCCTGCTGAATACGGACACCCACATCCTGGGTTCATCTGTCACGGGCCCGGTGGACAGCGAACACTACGAAAGGGACTATGGCTGGCAGAGGCCCGAAGCACAATGCGTCGCAGTCTAAATTGGAGAAATTTGCGTACAACAGACAGGAGCAACCTCATGCGGAACCGTGCACATCGACGGAGAAGACGCCTGACACCGAAGGAACGAAGAAGGCAACACTCGAAGACGTGATGAAGGCATTAGCGCAAGTACAGGCCACGGTGGGATCCACGGCCACTGAAGTCTCACTCCTCAGGGCGGACTTTCAAAAAAATGGGCGAAAGAGTGAAACAGGTCGAGGGGGTCGCCAAATCTTTGGTTGAAGATGTATCAGACCTACAATTAGCAATGGAGCGAGTGGAAGTGGAGAATAAGACGCTGAGGGAGAAGCTGGACGACCAGGAGGGGAGCTCTAGGCGCAACAACGTAAGAATTATTGGGGTTCCGGAATCGGAGGAAACAGGGGCCATGGACCTGTATGTGGAGGACCTGATCAAGTCGCAGCTTAAGCCCAAGGGTTATTGCAATTCTTCTCCGTCGAAAGGGCACATATAGTTCCAGGGGGTAAACCCAAGCCCGGAGCCCCCCCCAGACCCATACTGGCAAGACTATTCAACTTTCGCGACCGGGATGCGATCCTACAGGCTGCAAGGGTGGCCGCTCCGCTGCGGATTCAGAACTCTACCGTGGCCTTTTTCCCGGACTATACTGCAGAGGTGTCACGCCGGAGGAGGACCTTCCTTGAAATCAAGAGAGAACTGAGAGCCAAGGAACTGCCGTACTCTATGCTGTTTCCGGCCCGGCTGCGAGTGGTCGCGGACAGAAAGGTATGGTTTTTTGATACACCAGAATCGGCGCGTGAATGGCTGGACGGGTGGCGACAAGTAGGACTTCCCCGACAATCGAACAGAACAAATCAGAGCCAACATGGGGACAGCCAACCGAGGTCTCAAGCATCCGGTGGATTTGAATCGACGCGCTCTCCCACGCAAGACAACACTAATACGCTGGAAGACATGGAGGAATAGTCTCCCGGCATCAAGCTGAATGAACACTGTCATGGCTTCCTGAATGGGACCCGGCTTGGACACTGTTCCGGGGGAGACTGGAGAGGGCAGGGGCACTGCCTACTCCGGAGGACACTTCACCTCAACAAGCAAGTACTGTTCATGGGTTGGTTAAAGCACTCTGCTGAGTTTAGGTGGCGGGCAGTTCTAAGCTCGTCTGGCAGGGAGGGGGGAGGTTGTTTCAATGTGCAATGCAAACCGCAATCTGAAACAGTTTCTACATTTCTCCATGTTCAGATTGTTGAGGGAAAGGAGAAGCTGGTTGAGTTGTTTAGAGCCTCACAGGTAGAGTCGGGTTATGCTGGGTGGTGCCCACGCCGCCTCCTGGGTAGGGTGGGCTGGGTCATTGTAGCTGCAAGATGCAACGGACATATGAACATTTTCACGGTGGTACATGGCTGGTTGTTCACAACGTAGTCGGGTAGAGGGTGCGCCTAGATCCCGGGGAGCACCCCTTCACATATTAACATGGAACGTACGGGGATTGGGAGACAAGGTCAAACGTGGGCTAGTACTTACTGCATTGAAGAGACAGGGGCCGGCGATAGCACTCCTTCAAGAAACTCACCTACAGGGCAGTACTTCCAAGGCGCTTGATAGAAGGGGGTATAAAATGGTGGCACATTCTGAGTTCAAATCAGGGTCTCGGGGGACTGGGATTTTCCCCGCCGCAGGCCCGACCGGGGGTTCATCACGTCTCCAACGTTTTCTGACAGCTATGGGGCTGGTAGATATGTGGCGACATGCTCACCCTAACATGAATCAATACACTTTCCACTCTGCTGTCCACAACAGTCTATCAAGGATAGACTATTTCTTGGCACTGGGAGACGGCATGCAGCACGTAGACAGCGTAGACATTCAACCTAGAGGCATATCGGACCACTCACCGATTACATTAACGCTCTCAACCCAAGAGAAAACACGCAAACGACTTTACCCCATACAGGCTGCGTGTCTCAAAGTACCCAAGGTTAGGAAAGCACTCCAGAGGGCAACGACGCATCACTTCGAAGAGAATCTAGAGTCAGTGCAATCGGCAGCGATCCTATGGGAAGCATACAAGACAGTGTTAAGGGGGCACGCAATTACCACACTTACGCGCTATAGAAGAGAAAAGGCGCGCGAGTTGGCTGAACTAGAGCTGGCGCTGAGAGAAGCAACAAGCGAACACGAAACACACCCCACGCCGGACACAGCCCATACATTGCACCTCCAACAACACTCATATACGGAGTATTTGCGGCACCAAGTGACAGGACAGATAACGGAAACGAAGAATAGAATATATGATATCGGGGATAAAGCAGGTAGGGTGCTGGCCTGGCTAGACAAAAGGGGGGGTGCGCTAAAGGTATCCAACAAATAGAAGACAGTAGGGGCACACTACATACAAGCCCGGAGCGAATTACTGAAATACTCGCTGACCATTTTGAGGGTGTCTACACGTCTGACAGGGAGGTGACGGTAGAAATGGCAAGGGCGACATTAGAACCTATCCACACACCGAGGCTGCAGCCAGAGGCATCTGCTGAGCTGGAGGCAGATATAACCACGGAAGAAATCCAATTAGCGATACGGGCGATAAAACCCGGCAAAGCGATCGGCCCAAAGGGCATACTGATAGAGTGGTTTCAGGCCACATCGGAAAAGCTTAGTAAACACCTACTGGCCATGTATAAGGAATGCTTAGCGAGAGGAGAGCTCCCACCGGACCAGAGAGTAGCAACAATCATTGCAATACCTAAACCCGGGAAACCTCCGGAAAAGTGCAGTTCCTATCGCCCCATATCCCTGCTTAATGCAGAAGTTAAAATACTAGCCAAACTCCTGGCTACCCGATTAATGACGCATCTGCCTGACCTCATACACCCAGACCAATCCGGGTTCATGCCGCACAGGAACACGGCACTGAATTTGCGAAGAGTGCACGGAGTGTTGGCAAGAGCGGACTCGATCCCCGAACTAGCGGTGATACTGGCCCTCGATGCAAAAATGGCATTTGACCTAGTTGAATGGAACTACCTGTTTGAGGTCCTGGCACACCTAGGGTTTGGACCCAAATTCATAGCATGGGTCAGACTGTTGTACGCAAGACCGGTGGCGCAGGTAGTAACGAACGGCCATATCTCGCACACCTTCCCCTTGGGAAGAGGAACTCGACAGGGCTGCCCCCTAACGCCACTGCTCTTCGCAATCGCCCTAGAACCCTTAGCACACCTGATACGATCTACCCCATTGATAAGGGGGATTTCCTGGGCTGGAGGCGGGGACCCGGTAGAATTTGCACATAAAAATCTGAAACCACCTTTGGAACGGCTTAACAGGATGTTGGGTTCTGGGCCGGACTTCCCCTAACGATGCTGGGTAGGGCAGCATTGTACAAAATGATGTCCCTGCCCCGTTTCTTGTATATCCTGGAGAATACACCGTACCCGGTGGCACCAGGTTACTTTAGGAAAGTGTCAGCGTTGGTGGCGAATCTTCTATCGGGTAACCGACCGGCCCGCATCGCACAGGCCAAATTACACAGAGGGTGGTACGACGGGGGGGATTGCGCTGCCAGACCTGAAGTTGTATTACTGGGCGGCACAGCTGAAAACCATCAATCAATGGATCCATGCCCCCCAACATGACCCAGCATTCAGAGCAGACAGGACGCAGCTGGGTGCAAATACCCTGCTAGCCCCACTGTACGACCAACGGGTAACACGCAAGTTGACGGGACCCACAAAACTCACAGCTGAGATATGGCACAAGGCACTGTCGACACTAGGTTGGAAAGGGAGAATAACTAAACTCACTCCCCTGTGGGACTCCCGAGAGCTGTGGAACTTACGGAATAGCAAGGGTTTCTCTCAATGGGATGAGATTGGGCTGTCCACAGTGGGAGACTTATGGGAAACAGGCACAGTGGTTCCATTTGCACAGCTGAGAGAACAATATGAGCTAGGAGCACAAGAAGAGTTGCGATATGCACAGATTCGACATGCACTGCTTAAAGCCATCCCCCCCGAGACGGAAGTACCAGAGGCCTCCCCGCTTGAAGACCGTCTCCTTACGGACTTCATGTTGGAGCGAGCCACCTCGCTCACATACCGTAAGTTAATAAATAATTTGCCAGATCCCATGACTAAACTTAAGGAAAAATGGAAGGGTGACGTAGCAGCTATGGACGAGGCCGAATGGAATGAAGCAGTGGCCTCGCCCAAGGAAGTGGGCATCTCAGCTAAGTTCCGGCTCATACAGCTCAAAATTTTACATAGAGTGTACTATACTAGAACGACACTGCACCTCATACACCGCGCCCAACACCCATTCTGCCTTCGAGGGTGTGGGGAGGAAGGGACGTTCTTTCACACGATATGGGATTGCCCACGCATTCAAGATTACTGGAGACGTGTGCTGCGCACAGTATCACAAACTATGGGGATATCTCTGGTCCCTGAACCACGAAAATGCCTACTCAATGTGTGGGAACCTAACGATTTGACTAGGCACGGCCAGCAATGGGTTACACTGGGCATGATAATAGCTAAAAGAGACATAGCGCAAAAATGGGGGGCAACAGAAGTGCAGACGAGAACACAATGGTGTGAGAATATGGACAGGGTAATGGTCACGGAAAGGGAAGTGTATGCTAGCAGGGCCTGCCCGAGAAAATGGAATAAGATTTGGACCCCGTGGAACACATACAGAGGAGGCATCTGTGACCCCTTACCGGAAGATGATCCAATATCGTCAGACGAAGAGGGGGAGGATGATTAAAGTTCCCAGGAAGGCGGCGAGTGTAGGTGGGGTTGGGGGTTAAGAGAGACCATGGGGGAAGGGAGGGTTGGAAACGAAGGAAAAAACTGAGCACCCACACCGTTGTAACTCCCATGTGTGCTTAACATCAGGTTTAACCAATATATACGACCCTACAGACTTAAATGCAGATACATGTGTCAGAAACTTACGGAGGCATAATGTATGTGGACTCACGCCAGCAAGTGATGACCTACCTGTGATTTCTTGGTTGATCTTTTACGTTGTCTATTGTTAAAAAAACAAAAAAACAAACCTACTTAATTTAACACATTGATGGTGTATGATGCGCCTTTACTGAACTGCGGATTAATCAAACCACAGATATAACACCAAAATGTACGGACTTCTTACATAATTGCTCACCTCCGCACTGTGATAGCGGCCGGCCCGTTGGGTTGTAGGCCAATGCCTGTGTAAAATGACAATGAGCAATAAAGGTTTTGGGGGAAAAAAAAAAAAACTTAAGGGGGTCTGTTTTTCTACTCAAAGCTCTTCGTAGGTTCTTTCCCTTTCTCCCGAGAGAGGCTAAAGAGACAGTCTCCCGTGCCCTAATACTTTCCAGGTTGGATTACGCGAGCGGTTTGTTTTGCGGCCTACCGGCCTATCTGATCCAACGCCTTCAGGTCATACAAAATGCGGCCGCCAGGCTTTTATTTAATTTACCCAAGAAATCCAGTGTCCGTCCCTTTCTCCGCAGCCTGCATTGGCTTCCAGTTGCTTACAGGATTATGTTTAAAATTCTTGTCCTCTCTTTTCGGGCTGTCCATCAGACTGGCCCTACCTACTTGAGAAAAAGGTTTACCCTGTACATCCCTAATCGTCCCCTTAGGTCGGCCAACCAGTGCCAAATGACCGTACCTAAATTCAAGTACTCCCGACTAGGCGGTCAGTCTATCTCAGTCAGAGCTGCGAGGGCCTGGAATGCTCTCTCCCTTTACTTAAAGACTGCTCCGACCATCACGGCCTTTAAGAAGGGGCTGAAAACTCACCTGTTTAACATCACTCTGTAAACTATTTCCCTTTTTTTTTGCCCTCTGATTCGCCCTCATCTTCCCGCGCCAGGATACTATTTTTAGTAATAGAGCGCGCTACAAAAGTCTTTATATCATATCATATCATATCATTATGTTGTTCCTCTTTTTTTTTTTCTTAGAGTTTTTTATATAGCGAGAACTTTATACCAGTTGCATTACATGAGGGGACATTCATTTTTATTAGGCACAGGGAGATTAAGTGATTTGCCCAGAATCACAGCATGTTCAGCGTCATTGCAGAGACTCGAACCCAGTTCCCTAGATTCGATGTGGACTGCCCTAGCTGTTAGGCCAACTCAACTCTATCCTCTCTCTTTGGGTTTGAGCCCTGATATGCGAAGCCATGCATGCCTACATAGCATAACTGATGAGTTGATTCCTCTGGCCTCTGTGTCTGCACTATCCAGAGCACACCGGATTGATGCGATGGATATTGGTCTACCTTCAGCAATTTGGTCTTGCCCTTTTTTTCTTACATTGTAATGGGATATGTTGTAATAACTTCATTTTCAACCCAGTTTTCCCTGTTGTATCATGACAGAAGGCGTACTGAATTGGCGATTTGCCAATCATTGGCATGTTCGGTTGCCACCCTTTTCTCAGCTGCATCAATTTGCTTACTCTCCTTGTCAGGAGATGTAGCTTCCCCTGTGAAGCTGTTGTGACTACTTGGGAGTCCATAGTAAGATGTCCTCTAATATATATTGGGTCTGATGAAGAAGGCCTGTATTTTCTTTCGATCCTTGGGGCAAGTACCCTGGATTTTACGTGATCTTTAAAAAGATCTAGATACCTATAGCATCAATCCTATCAGAGGCAAGTATTGTACTGTCCGTTCTGTTTTGGAAAACGTTTCCATTAAGGAATCTATCTCCTCCTCGGTTGTGTGCATCGGAAGCTTATTTATCTCTGTATAACGCAGTGGTATGAGGAGGTGTCTTTAGGTGGGAAAGCCTTAGTTGATATTGGGTGCCCTATACGTTGTCTGGAAGGACCACATCGTAGTCATCCCACAGGTCTGGGTTGTTTTGTGCATCCCTGTGCGAGTTTGAGCACCGCTATGCAAGTTTGAGTAGTAATCTACACGTTTGTGCACAGGGCTATTGTCACCTCCACCACATTTCTGAGTCGGTGAGGGCGACCATGTATGAGGAAAAAGAGGCTGACTGATTGGCATGGGGCTTGTGGCCCTATGCTCAGTTGGCACCTGTTTGGGTAGTGGCTGTAGCACGTCCAATCTTGACCCAGTCTTTTGGATGGTTCTTTGATTGTATTGCATTAATTTGTGTAGACCCTCAAAAACATTACAGTCTTCGTCTTTTTGAGGGTGTTTGTGTGGTCTTTGCCTGCTTCTCTGGCCCTTTTGTTGATGTTGCTGAAGAAAGCATCTTTGTTTTAGTTGTGGGTGGCAGCCAGGCTTTCTTTGGTGTCAAAGAGTGACTGCACTCCTTAGTTTGTTGGAGTCTATGTGCGTTTTGTTTCCGATTGGGTCGGCGCAGAGAGTTTCTTTTGCTACAGTTCCTTATCTGATGCCGAAGCCCCTTGCCTGTGTTTTGTCGGCACTGATGTGCGTCAAGGTCAATGTATGTCTTGGCAACAGTTCCAGCCTTGTGTCAGCTCCAGCCCTCTCGGTAGACATTGCTGCCTAATTGGGATTGAGAATTTTCTCCTCCCTTCTCGGCTCCGTTGCACTCTCAATGTCGACCAGAGGCAGAGGGTTGTTGGATGACATGGGGGGGGGGGGGGGGGGGAAGAGGAAGGGGGAGGCGTAGCAGGCTTATGTAAAATCTTCTTTATCCGAGGTGGGTCAATCGAACTCATGGCCCTTGGCATGGTCTTTATTCTGGGCCCGGCCCTGGTAGTGGAGCCTGCTGCATATCTTCTCCGACCTGCATGTCCAACACTACTCCCACCCCACTGGCTTCATTGGAGGTGGGAGCTGCAGATGAAGCTTCATTGGATATTGTGGGAACTGGCAATGACATACCCCCCTCCAACTGGTATCTCTGTGTATATCTCACCCTTGCTGTGTGATTATTCCTGTGAGAATTCCGCTACCATCTCCAGATTTGTCTTATTTTAAAAGAGGTTGCACACTGGGCAGTCCTGCTACTTGTGCTCTGGCGACAGGCACAGGTTACAGACTTTGCAGGCGTCTGAATAGGCATATTTGGCCTGCACCGAGGGCACC
The DNA here is from genome assembly GCF_964263255.1 of Lissotriton vulgaris. NCBI lineage: Eukaryota > Metazoa > Chordata > Amphibia > Caudata > Salamandridae > Lissotriton > Lissotriton vulgaris. Next base: position 1,298,163,364 of record NC_141691.1, read on the forward strand.
TCTTGAATAAACACTTTTTAGCCTCCATTACCAGGAGAACATACTCTAATCAGTGTGGATGGAGAGGACGTGGAAATTGGGTGCTTTCACTATTAGTACACGGTTTCTGGGTTTGCCGGAGCCTTGCGTCTGCCTCTGATGATCTGCTGGATCCTTTAGTTGTCCGTAGGCCGCAGGAGCGTCGAAAATTATGGAGTTCCAATGCAGCCCTTCTGAGCCTGATGGCAGAAAAAAATAATCTAACAAAGGAGCCGTTGAGCATGCACAATTCCTCAAGGCGGAAGACATAAGACAGACGACGTGGACCATAAAAGACTTTCCCGTGAACAATGTGCAAAGTCTGGGCCCAACACTAGATGACAGAAGTGTGCATAGCATGAGTATCTGCAGCAAACACATACTAAAAACATTTTCTTCACCCCAAACCATTAAAAAATCCTTTTGTACCCCCATCCCTACAACTTAAAAATTCCTTACTACTCCTTTATGTATCCATTCTTTAGCCCTAATTACAACTCATTATTCCTACCCATCCCATCAAACTATTAAACCCTTACAGCTACCCACTGCCGAACCCTAAAAACACCTACCCATCCCTTAAACCTAACAAACCCTTACTGCCCTTTATCCCTCCCCACTGCTGAACCCCTAAAACTCCATACCACCCTTTACTCCTACCCACCATTTAAACATAATAAACCCTTACTTCCCCTTAACACACTAAAAAAAGGCTGCAACATGTAGATCAGACGAGTGGTGCAGAGGCAATTACTACCGTCCTGGACATTTGAGGCCCCACTGGAGGGGGAGAAATTCTCTTTAAGTAAGGTTTGCACAGAACTCACTATGAGGACAACTACTTTCCAATTGGGGACTCGATGTCCCAACATGCAACGTACTATACACAAGCACTGCGCATGACCCACTGGGGGTCTCTGCATGTAATTAAAAGCAGCAATTGGAAGCATCTGTGTGAGCCTGAGCTGCCCATGAGGAAGAGGCTGTGTCCTTGAAACGCGTCGGAGAATTTTTTTACCTGAAATGAAGATGCCGGTTCTCCGTGAACAATAAAAGCTGGTTGGTTTTAAACTGCTGGGAGTGCAGTATTTGAAGCTTTCGGGCCATTGGAATACATACATTTTATATATATATATATATATATATATATATATATATATATATATATATATATATATATATATATATATATATATATACACACAAATACACACACACACACACACACACACACATACACACAAACATCTACACACTATTTGAAACGCATTAATGTTGCTTCTAACCAGTTGAAGACAATCTTTACCCTCGTCCAAGAATGATCTAATCTCATGATAGAGGCAATTCAGTAGTTTTGAGAGGACCTACAAATCTTCATAAACAAAATTAACAAAATTGTGGAAACCATCAGAAACAACCTATAAAATGACTATACGTTCTGAACCTCCCAGCCAAGAACAAACATTGGTTTACAGCATTTCTGTAAGCAGATCAAATATTAGTGATTAATCCTCAAGTTAAAAGTTCTTTCAAACTAACCAATGAAACTGTGCCTAGTTACCTGGATAAAGGTTCCTTCCCACGTTCACCCTGAACATAAAGCTAGTAAATGCACTCCACCTAAATGGGCTTAAGACCAGGGTCTGTCTAGCATTTCAACCAACACTCTGGGTTGGATCAACAAGGTGGATGGAAACTACAGTCTATTAACAAAAAAACAAAACAAAAATATTAAAAAAATAGGGGGGTGCGACTTGCTTATCTCATTGGAGGAGCATGATCATGCTGTACTGATATTCCTTGACCCTTTAGTAGCCCAGAGCAGAACCATGAAAAGTAGGAAGGGTCTCCAGAAGGGACCCACTCGTTCCTCCAATGGCCTAAGGCTGTGTCCTTTACCAGTGATGTATATATTTGAATAAGGGCATTAGAAATTTGCTAAACCGCACATAATTGGGTAACTAGAAACTGTAGAAGGTAATATAGGAAACCAATCTCAGGATCGGTCTGGACACTGCTAGTGAAGTTAAAACTCAACCACCTACTCAAGCCAAACATTCATGGACCTCTTCCCATTGCCATTACCAAGAACAATACCAATATCTATAAACAAGAGCAAGTACCAGGCCTTGTTGGGAACAATGAAGAGTCTAACACCTTGGGAATCAGTCCACCTACAATTGGGCTCTTTTCAAAACTCCTGCTGTACTTAAAAAAATGTCTGAATTCACGTCTCTGCAGAGATCGATCCCAACTTGCGGCCATTATGCATATAATTTCCATTTCTTGCATTCAAATCTACATTACGTGATCAGATTCTTAATCTGTGACAGTTAACTACACTTTGTGGACTGTATTTTTCTTTTAATATACTTTTTGCTCGAGTCTCAAGACTTTTCTGGCATTGGCAAGGTCCTTGTATGAAAGAGAAACTCCACTTTTCCATGTTTTATACCTCAGTTTATTCTCATCGTTTTCATCTGTAAACATTTCAGAGAATCAAAACGTGACCTCCTCCCTACAAGGACGAAGACTCATGATATCCTTGGAATCAAAATTAAGCTTTTGACCACTGATGTAGGTCTCTACAGTAGCGTTAGTAGTGGATATTTGATATTTAATTTTGATATTTTTGTGCATTTGTATAGCGCTAACGTTCGCTCCCAGGGGAGCATCATGGCGCTGAGCAAGCTGCAGAGAATAACAGAACGATGGATTTGGAAAGGAAAAGATTAGATGGCTGCCAGGACGGAGGAGTCTAGTTGTTGGTAGACCCATGTCTTGAGAAGTTTTCTAAAGTTGTTTTCGTTATCTATGGATCTGAGACTGACAGGCAAATTGTTCCAGGCTTTGGCGGCCAGAACATTGAAGGATTTCCCACCCTTGGTCTTATATTTAAATCTGGGGATTAGGACCAGATTTGTCCCAGAAGATCTCAAGCAGCGTGGGGGGTTGTAGCGCATGAAACGCTTTGCAAAGTAGCGGGGCCCTGTATTTTGCATTGTTTTGAAAACTGTAAGTAGTAGTTTAAAGAGAATTCTTTTATGCAATGGCATCCAGTGCAGCGAATTTAGCGCTGCAGACGCTGATGACCTTCTGGGGAGTTGTAAGACCAGTCGAGCTGCAGCGTGTTGGATGCTCTGCAGCTTTCTGAGAGTAGATTTTTTCACTCCGGCCATAAGACCATTGCAGTAGTCAAGTCGGGAGAGTATGAGGGCTACCGCGACTGACTTTCTGGCTGCAATTGGGAGGAAATCGAAAAAAAAATTCTGAGATTTTATTAATCCAAAGCAGCGACCGGCAGTAGTCTTGACGTGGTCATCAAAGGAAAGAGATGAGTCAAATTGAACGCCTAGGTTTCTGGCTGATGGAACTGCACTTGGGGGGGCCTCTGATCCAAGGGGCCACCAATCCTTCGGGCAGAAAGAAAGGCTTTTACCCAATGGGATGATTTCCGTCTTCGCACTGTTGCATTTCAAATGGTTAATGTTTAACCACTTAAAGACATCAGAAAGGCAGTTTTTGAACCGGAGATCAGTGTCGGTCCGCTGCTTGTCAATTGTGACGACCAATTGGGTGTCGTCAGCGTAAGACGTGACAAGAATCCCATGTGATTCTATCACAGCTAAAAGAGGTGCCATGTAAATGTTAAAAAACAAAGGACTCAATATGGACCCCTGGGGCACTCCAGATGTAATGAGTTTTTCGCAGGATAGGTGGGATCCAAGGGACACAGTCTGAGACCTGTTTGATAGGAACGATGAAATCCAGGCTAAGGCTGTGTCAGTCACGCCAATCTCTCGCATTCGATTAATTAGGATGACATGCGAGATGGTGTCGAATGCTGCTGAGAGATCCAACAGGATGAGGACAGCCTGCTTGCCCTCATCCTGCAGGAGCTTGATGGAATCAGCTAGTTCGATCAGCGCTGTTTCAGTGGAGTGCAGCAGCAGCTCCTCCACGAGAGTGGAGGAGCGTTGCCCCACCTGCTGCGAGCGCAGCAGGCAAATACCCAAAAATAAAATGCCATAATAAAGCCATTTTACTTTGTGTCCAGTGCGATGCAGGGGGCTGGGTTGAATCCTGCGATTGCAGGATTACTGCGGTCCCCTTCAATGCGCATGTCAGGTTGGCCAGCATGTGCACTGTAGACCCAGCAATCACCCGGCTGTGGAACAGGCAAGGGAGGCACAGGCCTTCAGCCTCAAAATGAGGGCTGGGTTAGCCTGCTCCTACCAAGTCTGGAGCTGCTCTCATGCTGATGAGATCAGCTCCAGGACTGGTTGGATTCGCGTTACACTGAATACGACGAAAGTCCTTTATTTCCTGTTCGCGGAACACCCGGGCGATATGCAGCAATATGGTGAGTTTGGCGTAATCACGCCTCACCATATTTTTTAAACAGTAGCCGTACAAGGGCACTTTATACCTTCAACATAGAACTAGGTGCTTGATCTGGCATACCTACATTGCTCCTCAGATATGAAAGTACAATTTTCCTCTTGGAGACGTACTATGCGAAAAGGTACGCATTCTATCACAGCTTTTTTGCACAGATTTGGTAAGTATGGTGGACATGTAGTCTGGCAATAAACTTCTGAATATACAACAAGGCACCTGGAAAGGAGACCACCTGGTAGCATAATCTACATATTTCAAGAGATACAATTCACATTATTAAAATGTAGGTACCTGGAATGGTTTGCCGCATTCAAATGGAAACTTGGGAGCTTGTCTTTCTTCGGATCCCCAGCTATCTTTTATCAGGGAGTTACGCACAACAACTTTATGGGATTCATCAAAGCGAACATTGAAGTGGAAAGCAATGTCGTTTTGTCTTTTAAAATCAAAGGTGAACCTTAAAAAAAAATAATAATAATAGGATTCAATAATTAATAAAATCTGTAGTTAAAAACACAATTTAACTGATCTGTGTTCAGTGACAATGGCACTGGGCCCACGTTGGTTAAAAAAGGAACTTTAGCTACTTTAAGAACTACAATTCTATTTAATGTAATGAAGAGGAAATCTTTAAAAAAAAATATATATTTTTTTCATTTGTTATTAAGAAAACAAAACAAAGTATAGCGTTACATCAACAAACAACTGTCCCACAAGCCCCCTCCCCCCCCACATAATTATGGGACAGTCTACTTCTGTCATGGTCGATCCACGAACAGCAAGTTATTGGCACCATACACACAGTCCATTCTAATACAGGGGTAAATCTAGAACTTTCTCAATTCTAGTGTGCCATTACACCCATCATTTCAATCACAACGCGGGTAGCAATGTGTAGAGGTCGCTTTTGTGAGTCTTAATTCTCGGATCTAGGTGGGAAACTTAAAATTACATTTTTGGCATTAAGGCATTTCCACCTCATTTCCAAAAGATCATCTACCAAACCACCTATTTTTTGCCAGAATTTTTGTCGAATTGGCTTCCTCCTATATTTAGAGTAAATCTAAGATTTTCTAGGAATTCACAGAAACGCGTGAGTACTAGCATGCTTACCAATTTCTGCTTAAAGAAATAAAAGGGATGCATACTTCTGCATGCGAAAATGTGATGCACGATTGCATTTGCATTATTCTTCAACAGCAAAAATATTTACCCAGTTGAGAAATCCCCTCCCATAGATTCATCAAGTTTAGGAGCAGGTTCCCCAACTCGACCCATAAAACACGGCGCTCGTGTATGTGACATGTGCAAGCAATTTCATGGTGGTAAACCATCTACAAATGCTTGGCGGATGACCGCAGGCTGGCGTTCTCCAACGTTTGCTGCTGGATCTACCGAGGAATTCCCACATACCTGCTCATACAATTAGATTTGCATACAAACAAATTGCACCATATTGATGGGCTTTCCGTGTGAGCAAATCCAATTTGCAAAGGCAACAATCCCAACATTCCAGATTTTGGGACTAAGAAACAGGATTTTTGGCTTTGCAAACTCATTTTTTGGACGGGCAAATACATTGGTATTTGTGGTGTGCAAATTAAAGACTCATCTTGAAGAAAATCATATCCTGGATTCCTTCCAGTTAGGTTATTTTCTCAGATTTGATCCTTAAATTACCTTGGTAATCACTTCATCCAGTTGGCTTGGTTGGCGGTTTCGATGCACTGATTTTGAAGCATTGTTAATGGCCCCAGAATAAACCCTAAATAGTCAGGGCACAGGAATTAAGATTTTTCGCATATTATTTGCCATATAATCCATTATCTGCTGCATATTCCACGGACTTTAACCCAAAAAGAAAATTATAATAAGGTCGATGGTACCCTTTAATTGCTTAATACTTTATTCGGACATTAAACTGGTATTAATGAGGTGAAACATATGCGCAGACAGTGTTAACGTGTAAAAATGGCAAAGTTATCAAGTACTACTATCACAAAATGTGACTCGTTACTTCTCATAAATTGCCTTTTCTTGCCGCATGATTTAGTGAACGTGCCACATAATTTGGTCCTCCCCTGCCACATGATTCTAGTGGCTCTGCCTATCGTGGCTCATGACGTTTGTTTGAAAAGTTACAACAAATTGTTAGTCTGAGACGATATCTTTCTTCCTCTCTAGCAGCTCACTGTGGGGTTCTTTAGTCTCAGCCCTCTCCCTATTGTAATTTAACATCTATAAAAGTTATTTGCTACAGGTTTTACACCCTAAAGGGCTTTAATTCGGGGACAATGCACAGACGATTTTAAGATCCATTTGTGGGTAGGTGGCCCAACGAACAACTTTGAGATATCAAAAATCACTTACTGACTTGGGGGTGGGGGGGGGGGGGGGGAGGCATTTTTTTTTTTTAATTTAGTGTGAACTTGACCCAACCCGAAGGTATCAGAGAGCGTTACGTGAACACCAGCTGCATTACAGACAGACACGTTAATTTTTAGACTCCGGTAGAATACGTGATCTGGTTCCCCAACTTAAAGTCGGCCATTCTAACCATTAAGCCACATCCTCTCCCATTCAATTGAAACTTTAAGCAGACAAGACCGAAATAACGTTCCTAGGCCTCAAGCATATGCATGTGTCATCCCACTGTGGCCTAGGTCCTCCCTCCCCGTTCGGTGGTCCAATGAATTCATGCACTTCATATGTAACTGGAATGCCGACATGTGCCTTTTCAAGCACATTGGTCGACAGGCAAGGGAATACAAGTCTAGGATAGGTTAGCTCCACAGGATGCTTTGTTTTCTTCTCAGGGGGGGGGGGGGGGGGGGGGGGGGGAGGGAGATGCTCAAACTCAAGCTTTAATATGATCACATATGGTTTGTGGCACTCAGAATATCACTTGACCAGCCTCCACTGGGAGAAGAATGAGGCACTCTGATCTTTGGTATGCGGAACAGCTACGCAGGACCCAATTAAGCAAACCAAATGGCCCCTCACAAAATCCAGGTACTTGGCTCTGAAAATCTTTTTCCTCAGTTGAATCACAAGACACGGTGACAGAAGATGCTCAGTGTCGGGGCTACTAATTGAGCTACTAGAAAATCAATCTTTGACATTCCATAAGAAAAATCTTTAAAAATGATGTTACGTTAGTTGTCTGTTCCAATTATGATTCTATTGCTGGTAACTTTCTGGCATTTAGATACAATTTGTTATATGAAGTGTGCAGTGAAAAGTCAATAAAAGCAGACATGAATGCATTTGACACCTAAGGTGTGAAAAGTGCTTTGTGGCTTGTGATTTGGAGCCTGGTTTTATGCCAAGAATGTAACTTCCTTGGGCCCAAAAATTACCAAGCACTGCTAACATAATAGGATTGGCGTTTCTATAGTTTATGCACACAGGAAAATATTACATCGGTGCTCACTGCCCACACACACGCAGACCGACCAACATGTTCATCAATAATTCGATTTCAATTTTAGGACCAGATTACGAGGTTGACGGACAAAGTAATTGCAGTCAGGGTAGAGGAGGACTTTACGTCTCTCATCCCACCTTTACTCTGCCCGCCAAATGTGAAGTTCACCAGGGGCCCTGCATTGAACTATGTTTTTGTATGAATGCGGTCACCGCAGTGCATACAAAGCCATTTAAAAGTTTGGCTGGCATCCGCCATTGATGGACGTTTATACCAAACTTTAACGTTTTTTACTTTTCCAAGAACAAACTCGCAAAGAAGGACTTCGTTTTTGGAAAAGTAAAAAATGGCCTACCAACATGGGATTTTTCTCCAATGGAGGGGTGGGAAAATTGTTTTTTGCATTATCTACTTATGCTTACGGCCAAGATATTCCAGACAATAAGGGACTAATAATAAAATTTAAATAATAAACTGACCACCCACTCTAAATAGGGTAGACAGTCTGATGGCTTACCTCTGATGGCCTGTACTTGAGTCGTTGGATGAAGGTTGATGCAGAAGGAATACATTTTAAACCGTTTGCATAGAACTGGCGAGGCCACAAGACTCAAAAATGGGTAAAAAGTTTGTCAGACAGAGCACTCCGTTGGCACAGCCACAAAGTACCAAGTCACCAAACTCTAAATCAGGCCTCAAATTTGAATCCAAAAATGTGTGATGTTGAGGGACTCCGGATAAGAGGTTTACGGATTAAGTACATTTACTCTGCTTTGCGAGTACTGCATAGATGTCTTACGTTGGGAAAACGTCCAGCTAGGCAAAACCATGAATTACTGATTTAGCAATCATTACAACACTAGCTCTATGATGACTATTTTGAAGTCATCTGCCAATAATGTAGGGGACATGGGAACAAGGACCAGTGCCAATCATTAAGAAAAATAAGGTTTTTAGGAGAAAGAGGATTGTCAAGACAAAATGGTCTACTAGTTGTAGTATGATACAATTAACATTTAAAAAAAAAATATTCATACAACAATGCCTGGGCAATTTACTGTACCTGCGAGTGTTCTTATTAACTGCACCATTACAAGTAATTAACAAACGTGGCATTATTCCTGATGGCAGTGGCAAGTCGAATGGTATTTTCTGTAAACAAGAGAAGAACGAGATATTTTAAGTTAGTATTTAAAGGCTAGATGGAGAAATGCTTTTAATTTATAACAAAATGCCTATCACAGTTATAAGCAGAAGAACCACATTTAAGATGCATAAAATACTCTAGATAAAGGGGGATTCGACAAGTAATGGTAACCTCCGAGTACACATTCGCAAAGCCAACAAAGGACTTTGGAAAGAATCTACTATTACCTCCTCGTCCTTCCCTCGCTTGCAGCCATTGCATTGGAGGACCTCCTGCTTCCCCAGACACCAATCCCATGTAGTCTTAACCAATTAAAAGCCCCCCCCCCCCGCCACACCTCCGGTTCTTTTTTTGTCTCCTTACCAGTCATTGTCGGCAATGGCGGGCCCTCGCTGGCCACCATTTGGATAAGGAGTTAATTTGTTGTCTGCATACGTCCATTGGAGCCATGCTGCTGCAAGTCAATGGCAATTATGTATTTTTGTAACCTCCCTTAGGAATCAGGCGGCAAGTGGAGGACATTACATGAGCACTTTAGAACAGTGCCTTGGGGGAGCGTATACAATACGCCACGCTGCTGGAGTGTTTACTCGGGGGCAACAGACTCTAGAGTCGAGCAGTCTCTTGGCAGCTTGGGCAACGTTTCTAGGTTAGCGGAGCGTCCCAATTAAGGCGGTAAGGCCCTAGGTGGGACAATAGTCATATTTTTAGTCACTAAATATGCGTTTAACAAAGATTGGAGGACATAAGGGTGGCCTCCATTGGTGGTATTGTGTTTGATGTGGGCATCGGAGGAACACAAGGTACTTAAAGGAGACGTGGGATGCAGGCTTGTTTCAATATTGTTGATGGAGACAAGATCGGAAAAACATGCTGCAAAGAGGAAGCTCAGCTGGTTATTTATTCCTGGTCCTCCTTGGTTGATGTCCAAATTCTGGATAAGGTAGCATCTGGAAGCAGGACTTCGGCAGAGCCTTTGGCTCTTTTATTATCTAAGTCTGATGAAAGTGCAAAATATGATTGAAATCTACAGTTTCGAAGGCTTTGGCCTCTGCAAGTTCGAAGAAGGTGGGGGGGTGGGGGAAGGGGGTAGTCTTCTCGCACTCATTCATCAAATGATTAATCTTCAGACTCTGATCATCTTACTTCTTCAGGGAAATAGCCGAGGAGAGACAAGATGTGGGATACCTGATCTAGTGTGAGTCAGAATTTGGGGTTTCCTCATTTCCATCTGGATATGGAGGAGGCTTTATTTTCACAGTAATCTAAACCTAGTGCCATGGTGATACCCTTTAATTGTGCAATCAAAGACATGGTGATGTTTGATTGGAAATAAGTGGATAGGTGTCAGTTCCACGGTTTTTGCAAAAACTCGACAAACTGGATGCGGATGAGCTGCGTCCCCATAATGTTCAAGTGAATGCTATTTTGGCTACCCTAATCAACAAGACTTCCATTAACTCTAAAGATTGTGCACCTACTGATCAGTCTTTATCAGCCGGATGTAGGATTGAAGAAAACTTTTGTGGCAGAAAATCTAGCATTGAAGGCTAGTTTGCGTGCGGCATATACGGCACAGCCTGTTTTTCAAGAGATTGATCAGCTTGCAGTAGCAATCTAGGAGGGATATGAGTGTTTGCTGCTGTTATCTGGCATGGAGCATCAAGCCCGCTTATTGGTCGATATCTCTTTGGATACAGTGAAAGCTACTGCAATGTCTTAAAGGGCCTTGGTGGCAGCCAGGTGTCACCTATGGATGAGGAACTGGAAGGCGGAGGTGGTGGAAGTCAGCTTTGGTGATGATTGTTTTTCAGGGTAAAATGTTATTTGGCGACCAGCTCGATGACATGACTTTGAAAGCATTTAAGGACCGAAAACATACCCTTCCTTATAAGGGTAGATAGGACTATAAGTGGTTTTGAGACAAGAGTTCCCAGTTATCTCCCCGTAAGGAGTTTAAGGCATTTTCTACCTATAGGCATAACTAACAGCCAAGACAATCTGCACCAAAGAAAGATTTTAAAAAGGGGCCAGTGCAGAAGCGCTCGACAATTACTGGACAATAGAAGATTTTCAAGTTGGACGGGGGCTGCGTCACTTGGTCGAGGCATGGGAAAGGATGCCATGGACACATAGGTACTCCACGTGGTCAGCAATGGACATGCAGTGGAGTTCTGGAGGATTCCTCCATGCATCGACCTCAAGGTGTACGACCTGCCAGCACGCGGCCAGAAACACCAGACACTGCTACAACGGGAAGCACTGTTGTTCAAGAAAAAGGCAATCATTCAGGTCCCTCCAGAAGAAAGAGAAAAGGGTGTTTATTCAATTCTATGTTTAGTCCAGAAGATGCCGGGAGATTACAGTCTGATGCTGGATTTAAAATGGTCAATGTTTCGAACCAGGCCATTCACTTTCGGATGGTGACTCGGCAGTCAATTATTCCTCCAATAAGTTCCGGAGATTGGCTGGTGTCCACGGGTTTAGAAGAAGTGCATCTCCCTGTCTCAGTCAAAACCATCAAAAACATTTGCAGTCTGCTCTGGAGTGCGACCACTATAAGTTTCAAGTTCTCCCTTATAAGCTCAAATCATTTCTGAGGGGGTTCACCAAAGTCCTGGCTCCATTGGTGGCACTTCTGCATTCCAATGGAATTTGTGCATACCCTGCTCTAGAAAACTGGTTGGTGCCGGCCCCCATCAGCAGAGGTACGGCCCCATACAGACAGACTGCTGGATGTGCTTTCTCATGGGTTTCCATATCAATTGGGGAAAGTCTTGAAGTCCGTAACAAAACCTGGTCTTCTTTGGGTCACAGTTCCTAACTCTGCTGGATCAGGTGTGTATTCCAGCAGGGAGAATGTCCAAGCTTCAGGGACACATCAGGATTATGTTAGAACATGACTGCCCAAAGATGGATTCTGGTCTCGGGGTCCAGGGAGGCATGGCATTGACGATCTTCTGATTTCCATGGGTTTGGTTCTATCTCCACAGATTAGTCGCATGGGTACTTCTCAATTGGGATCCAGGATCATAGGATTTGAAAAGTTCTATTCCTCGCTGCCGATAGGTGAAACGGGATCTGGCATGGTGGCTTAACTCAGACAATCTATTGCACGGGATGATGCTAAATCCTCCGTAACATGGGATCCTTACCACAGGTGCTAGTTTGTCAGGTTGAAAGACTTGAAGAAATGGCTTGCAGGTGCAAGGATGTTGGACCCGCACCAAGGCATGCCATTCCTCAAATTGGAAGGAGTTCAAATCTGTAAGAAGGGCCCTTCTTGTGTTCATCTCCCAGCTGCAGGGGCAGAGCGGTTCTAGTGAGGACAGGCAATGTCACTGCCAAGGTCTATATGAACAGGCAAGGAGGGGGGGGGAGTGGGGGGGCTTGCTCCAGCAGTCTAAGCAAGATTTCTCACAAGATGTTTTCCTGGGGTGAGTGTGCCCTCAGAGCCCAAGGGGCACTTTACATTTAGAGATCATCGAATGTGTCAGCCAATTTGCTCAATAGTGATATTTCCGACTCTCAGGAATTTTCCTTAGATCTAGGAGTTTTTTTCTCCACCCAACTCAGAGGTTGAGTCTTTCAGTGGGGGATCTATTTGTCTCATGAAGCAAAGTCAAATTTCAGAGGTTCTGTACCAGAGGGAGGGATGTGCAGGCTTGGACCACAGACGCCGTCATTTCAGTAGCCAGATGGCCTTACATATGCTTTTCCTCCGTTTCATCTCATCGGGCCCTTTCTGGGGAGGGTTTAGAAGTTGAGAGGCAGGGTATTTCTGGTGGCTCCCTGGTGGCCACAAGCCAACTGGTTTCCTCTTTTGCTGGGGATGCAGAGAGCTGCGAAATGGCCTATGCTACTGGTTTAGTCTTCTCTGGACTTCCCAAATTTTGAGGGTGGAGTCTCCATGGATGCTCCATTCGACGGTCTGGAAGTTGAAAGGAGGGGATTGAGAGTCAGGGTGTTGTGGATGCTTTGTTGGCTATATTGCAGGCTTCTAGGAAATGGTCGATTCAGTGTTCCTATAATCGGCATTGGGGGTTATTTTTCCAAGGGTGTGCAGTGAAGGGGTTAGTGCCTACTTCTGGGAGTTTGCTGGATGAGGACGGTTTGGTGTCACGTCTCTTAAAGGGTCTGTCCAGTTCCTGTCCAAGGTCAGTTAGGCCAGCTCATCCCTGGGATTTAACAGTGGTCTTGGAAGCTTGGAGGTCATCTCCCTTTGAAGTTTAAGAGGAGGTAGAGTTGCAGTACTTCACACTTAAGGCAGTCTTTATGGTGTGGATTACTGCAGCCAGGAGATTAAAGGAGTTGGGAGCGTTGTATTCTAAGTGTCCTTTAGGCAGGGTGTTTCCTGACAGTTGTATTGGTGACCGCTCCGGCCCTCATTGCCAGAGTCAACCTCTACGTGGGATTGGCATATGTGGCGGCAGGATGGCCTCAAATATAATGGCTCTAAGAGATGAAACAGGGCGCAGAGTAATGCACTTACCGGTAAGTAATTTAGACATTTGCTGTCACGCATATCAACCATGAACTCAAGGTACCCTACTTCTTAAAATCACAGAACAATTGTGATCACTTGTTTGCTGACTATTATAGAACATTAGCTGTAAAAGTTGCAAAAATACCAGTGATTAATTTGTGTAGGTGGTTGCAGATGGTGGGCACTGGCACTTCTTTTTGGAACCAGGGCTTCTTTTTCATCAGAGGTTAATCCAGAGAAAGACAGAAAGGCAGCAAAGGGAGAAAAGGGGAGATGAGAAAGATCGCGACAAACAGACAAAGAAGAGAGGAAAAAGAACCCAGAGGGAGATTAAGAGGCAGAGTGGTGGAATTAAGACTAGGGAGCCTTGGTATTTGGCATCTCGGGCATTCTGCAGTGGAACACATTGGGCCCCTGCCCTTTTTCTCTTTGTTTTCAAATTAAGCACTGGCATATACAAATCGCTGCTTCGGCAGACAGAACAACGCTAAACGGCTAGAAATAAATATGATCAAGTGTAAACGACATCTAAATTACAAGTGGGAAGTCAATTACAAATAGTTTGGTGGATTCTTGAAGATTTAAAAAAACTTTTATTGCATGCACAAACAATTCAAGTTCTAAAAAACAAAGACAATGAAAAACAGATGCCTTCATGCACAGAAATAAAAATCCCATGATCATTTACCCTAGCCACCCTCCTCAGACATTGCAACTGTATGCCAAGAAAGAAGACTTTCATTGACCAACATATGTTAATACACCGGATTCCGCAAGTTAAAAGATGAATCTGATACTTTGATTGTAATTGCTAAGTTTGTGTTGCTCTCTCGTGGGCTAAACATTTGTTGAGAGTTTGCTGGGTTTCATTCTGCCTCGACTGGTTAGCTCTAAAGTACGGTTACTTGATTGGTCTTCGTTTACCGTGGCTGGCCCTTAAGCTGTCCCATCCTTGGATTTGTGCTGGATTCTGTCAGTTCCCGTAGTCAATCTAGTCTGCAAAGTTAAGAATGGTGTTCTGGAATAAAAATTAGGGAAACGGAAGAACGGCCAAGTCCAACCCCAGACAAATGGACATACTACCATCAACCGCTTTTCAGCACGTGTCGTGGGGGTTATTTAAATCTATACTGTCCGAGAGCAGTTATTGGTCTCTGCACGCGGTCTAGGGGCACTTGCGGGTCTCACCCTGCAGAGTGTGTTAACGTTCGAGGTGTGGCATGCTGTTTCTTCAGCAGATACTGTCCCAGGAAATGTGATGGAGCTGCACCAGGAGGAGAAGATTAGCTCAGAGGCTGCTCTGGGGACTCCTGGCATTGGTCGACCGTAAAGTGTAAAAAGCAAGAGCAGAAGCAGAAGACACTCGAGTCAGACTCCACTTCACAAGTAGATCCTGCCAACAGGAGACTGGCTGAGGGTCCCACAGAGAGTGCTCTCACAGGATCGCTTTGTGAGAAGATCAGCCATCTGGTAGAGGTGAAACTGCACCCCAATTTAGATCAATTAAACTCTATTGATAAACATCTGGGTAAATTGGACCTGGTCCGCTCAGTACTGCTGGACACACAACTGGCCGACCTAAGTGTCAGTTAAGTTCAGAACTCTTCAACTACCCAAACATCCTTGAGGCCCTTTCGGGAGGGGGGGGGGGGCACAGATTCCAGTAGGCAGCTGTGTTGTAGTTAGTCAAATGGGGTCTACTAGTCCCCATCCAAAAAACCATGAGCACAGTTCGTCCAACTCATAAACGTCACCTGGTCTCTCCCCCCAGCTGTCCATTTACACCCGGACTCTTGCCCGTGCAGAATTGCCTTCTCAACACCACACTTCCTGCCACCAGTAGCATCAGTGAAACAAAGCAGAATATTTTTTTTCTGATGAGACGCACTGAAACGTCATCAGTTTATTCTTTGCTTGAACCAGGTTACAATTATAACAAAAACATGCCTATGTTGTACATCTTTGGCATTGCAGCTTGGGAAAGAAGTAGACTCGAACGCCAAGTATAGGCAGTAAAGTTGAAGCTCCCCTCCAATACAAGGGATGATGCGGAGCAGCTAAGCTGCAAACAACTACTTGCACATTGCGGAAAACGTCAGCGGAGCGTCTCACTGTCCTCTTGGTGTGGAGAGGTTGCAGTGCCACCTCTGCTCACCACATGGTACAGTAGTTTCTAGTGCTTCTGCACCCTCCAGTGCATCAACTTTATTATAGTGAAGTACCCACCAAAGTTTGTCCGTTGCCTGTCCCCGTTGCCTGTCCCCTGCAACCAGTGGAGCAGTGGCCAGTTTTGAAAGAAAGGGGTAGGGGTGAAGGAGCTCCAAAGTTTTTTTTATAGAGCACAGATTTGGGGTTGGTCTTCCATCACTCACGCTAAGTGCTTTCTGCAGGCACCAGCTTCATAATGCATTTTGTGCTCCGCACTAGTACAAGGCAACGGTAGCTCGTATACCCACTACGATCGTACAAGGAGCCACGGACAGACCATATGAAGTCAGCGCGCGAATAAGCGCTTTTTACCAGCTGCTAGTCACAGCTTCGTATCCAATAGAACTACTGACACCACACTGAAGAAACGTGTGGGTCAGATAAATAATATCTAGAAGAAACTGAATATTTTGGGGAAAAATCTTCCCAGCCCAAAAAACGGCCGGGATGAAAGTATAACCGGCAGGAAGGCAGAACATAGTCTACAAACGTGATATAGCCCTAAGGAAGTCGCGGGCCACAAACCCATAGCGACAAAACACATGTTGGCCTGGAGCAACTAAAATGAACATTAAATCTTCAATATTACACATTCATTATGTGTTATAAGTTGTTTTGCACTATTAATGTGTAAGGAGACCATTTATGTGTACTAGTGCTTGTTAGCAACGGTATCTGGTAGGCCACCATCCTCCAACTCCTGCAGCGCCTCTCCATTCCGTACTCCTGCCTGGAACTGGGCAACCGTCCAAACTGTGCCTGCTAAATGCAGGGAGTGGAGTTCTACACTCGCACAGCCTACATGCTGAAAGAACTAGACTGCTACAGGTCTCTAGAACGTTTTACATAGTGGGGGAATTCTTGGCAAGATGGAGTCCCTCTCCAAAGTGCTGCTTGCATTGGCATAAATTGGTAGTGCGTATTCATATAAAATGATCCAAACTGCGGTTTGAGGTCTCAGTCAGTAAAATTGATGTAAGCTGCCTGCCTCCTTTAACGCTCTCACACAACCGTTAACACAGTAAGCCATGCAGTCACTTATTCCACCATTCATGACTCACCCATTCATTTATCCATCATTTCACTCACTCATTAACTATTCCTGCACTCTGTTACTCATTCATTCACGCACTCACTCATTGATCCATCCGTTGACACCTTCTCACATTTACCCCACTAACCCATAGTTACAACGACAAACTCCCCAATCAACGAGCCCCTTCTGTTATAAAATAGCGAGGCATAGTGGCTTTGCCTGAAAATTATGCCATGCCCCCTGCTAATTTAGAATGTGGAAGACAGTGAGTGAGAAAGAAGCCTGACAATTGCTAATTCCATGTACCCCAACGTTTTCCAATTCATGATCATGTTTTTTTTAAAATCATCATGAGTTGGTTAAAACAAGCACAAAAAACAAACAAAAAAAAACACAATCCGGTCAATATCACAAATGTGCAGTTTTAATGGAACTTCATATTCTTCACTTACCAGTGGTGCTGCAGGCCCAGACTGTGGCGCAGGCCCACCTGGAACACCTGGTTGAGGGGCACTTGGTCCAGTTGGTGCTGGTGTAGGACCAGAAAATCCCGGGAAAGACTGTCCTGCACCAGGAAATAGAGGAAATGCCATCCCGCCACCAGGCGCTCCAGGGAATTGGCTTCCATCACCAGGTGCCCCTGGGAATGGCTGCCCGGCTCCAGGTGCCCCTGGGTATGGCTGCCCGGCTCCAGGTGCCCCTGGGTATGGCTGCCCGGCTCCAGGTGCCCCTGGGTATGCTCCAGGTGCCCCTGGGTATGGCTGCCCAGCTCCAGGTGCCCCTGGGTATGGCTGCCAACCTCCAGGTGCCCCTGGGTATGCTCCAGGTGCCCCTGGGTATGCTCCAGGTGCCCCTGGGTACTGCCCCCAAGGATTTGGAGACGAGTTAGGAGGTTGCTGTGGGTTGGTTCCTTGCACAGTAGGTACTTTTCCTCCAGGCACTGCATCGGATAGCTGGAAAACAAAAATAAAACAACTTAAAAAGCAGGCCAAGTGATACGGATTAGCTTTCTCAAAATTTTCTGGTAGGCATAAATGGAACAAAGGTAATAATCCTCGTTAGAAGCATTCACTCCCTGGTCACCTGTGTCACCAACATCGGTCTTATTTTATAGTTAGAAAAGTGTTAATCATAAACCTAGGTGGCATGGTGATCACCCAGGAACAGTATTATTCATGTGACTACAAAGAACATAATTTAAACGCCACGCAAGGGGGCCTGTCTACCCAGGCAGGTTCCTTGTGACATCAGGGTTTAAGACTGCAATTGTTAATGGATTGAAAAGCATTCTTCAGAAGGACCGGATTATCACTCTGCAAACATAAGTGAAAGCTCAAGTATTAATTACAGTGTAGAGTAGTGTGTGGGTAATGTAAACTGGCAGCTTAGTTTGCAGAACACATGGTCACAGTATTCAAGAAAAAAATTCAAGGCATATCTCAGACCAATCATACAGTGAAATGAAAAAGGGAAATAATAAATGCAACAATCCGGAGACAAGATACTATCTTTAATAGTTTCCCTATAGCACTTGATTTAAAATTAATTAAATTATACAGCAACATTATGTTTAGCAAATGCGAATATGGAAGTGTCCTCATAGCACAGTAACAAGAAATGAGTATCCTAAGATTTTATCACTTTTGTTCCTCAGAAAACACGTTTCTAACATGGATCAGTAAGTAGAATGCTAAGTTGAAGTCTACAAGGTGCCTAGTAATTTTCGTGACTATATGAATGTTTGTCCCAAGACTGGGGTAATTCTGTACAAGAGGGGGGGGGGGGTGGAGCCAGACAAGGGGCCAAATGTCAGCACCCCTTTCATAGGGCCACGGGGCAAGCATGAGGTTACTACACCCAGCCGGTTTTGGCCAAGACCTTTTACTCCCGATGTCCAGGGACCATCCTACTACGGACCACCCCTTCTGTACCCGAGTGTTGGGGAGCATCGGGCAAGCCATCAAGGCTTCTTTGGGTGGGGGGGGGAGGTCACTGGCAGAGGCGACTTCCCCACAATGGTCGAGGACCATCGCCCCACTGCCTGGCTCAGAGACAGGATTAATAAATACAACTATGTTGTAGCATAGTTTTATTTTTCATTTGAAGGCTCTGAGCCAGCTGGTGCAGGGAAGAGTGGAGCGCGGGAGGAGGAGTGCTATGTGCACTCCTGCACCTGTGTGTTTGGCCAGCCGTCTCATTCTCAGACCCCCCCCCTCCACATAAGTGTTCAATACCCTTCCCTACATTTACTCTGGTGGTAAATACTAAAAGATTTAACCTTGCCTTGCCATAGCAATGTTAACTTAGCCCAGTTTAGACTGCTAAGGAAATCTCCTGACACTGTCTGGGAGCATGCTTGTCAAGGAATTCACTATAGAACGTACCATTATTTTTGTAATTTCAATCCTACCTCCACTAAGTAAAATCTGAGGTCTAACTTGGGCCAAGACAGACTCATATCCTTGATTATAGCTCTGCTTACTTTTTTTTTTGAAGCTGCAAGAAAACTAATCATTGTTAACCAAAATTCACAGTTGATCTTAGTACTGGCAATATAGTCGTCCTCCATCGAGTGTATACCAACACATTGAATATCTTTATCTTCACAGTAATACTATAACCTAATTTTTTGTCTTATATTAGGAGTGAACTGGAATACCTATATCTCTTTCTCTACAGAATGGTCAATCGAATATTGGAGGACTATGTTTTGGAGCTGTACTCTTGCTTCATGAAAATTAATGGGTTAATGTGATGTTTGGTGCCAAACACAATGATGCTTGGCACCCGGCACTATAGTAATACTGCTCTTCTCCATTTTGTTTGCAGGTTATGTTTAGATTATACTATATTAATGCTGCTTACTTCTTATATGTGACTTTATAGGGTTGCGTTTCCTTCTGTAAATGTAATAAAAGTTCTTGTAATTATAAAAAAGGACACATTTCAAAGAAATACTTACCTATTAAGAAAAAAGTGAAGGGTCAAAAATTCAAGATCAGTGCAAGGGGCTTAGTTGTAGCCTGTTGGTTTTGGGTCAAGGTAAGGCTAGGACCAGGCAGAGGTTCAAACGCACAGCCATGCTCATAATATTGATTAGGATTAAGGCTAGATCAGTCGAATTGCTAGGTATGAGGTTTGTTTGGTTGGTTGGTTGGTTTAGAGTAGAGTTAGTATCTGGGCTATGCCCAAGGTTCGGTTTCAAGGCATTTCTAGTAAAACCTTTTAGCAAGATATGCAAAATCATAATTGCCTTCTGGAGAAGTTTCACTGAAAATCAATGCAGTTTTTCAATTTTCTTCCAACCAATCATTTTTCAATAAAATCCATTTCGGGAATGGAAAATGCTGGCTTTCATTGAAGTCATTTCAAAGAAGAATTCTCAATGACCTTAATTTCTAAAACAAAACTTAAAAAGGGACTTTAACAAATCATTCACAGATTTTAAGAGATGCTATCCTGTTTGCAAAAGTGAGTTCAAAGACCACTTATGATTGAAGATACAGGAGTTAACTGGTAGAGATGGGTTAAAAACAACTGAATGCCTTGCAGGGGTGCAATAGATTAAGAGGTTCGATCTCCGCCTGGTGAGGCAGAAGACCGCCCTTTTCATTGGATAGTTGGTAAACTAAGAGGGAGTACTCTGCCACAGGACCGAGGATATGAAAGGAAGAACTGTCGCGTGGACACCAGGGACCATATTACAGAACCATGTGCGGGATGGTGGGGGTGTCAGGATTAGGACTAGTAAACACACTACACTGGGTACGCCCAGTTCAAACAGGAGCGCAGGCCCCATTCATTTTTTTCCTTTTTTTAAATGAAAGGGTTGTGCACTGTTCAGGGCTTGTGCTATATGGAGCTAAAGATTGAGACATTAGGCAGCAGTTCGAACTGGAATTTAGTGTTTCCCCGTTTGCACACACCATGAAACCTCTGTGGCTCTGGTGGGTCAATGGCTGCAGCTTCCGGTTGGGTGGCCCTTAGTACCTTTCATGCATCCTGAAAGGATAACATAGGTGTGCACTCAAGTGGATGTTAAACTCTCCTTCCTCTCGTGAAGGCATGTTGTCTGTTCCTCCGCCTCCGAAATAAAACACTGGCAAAATCTTTCCTTGATTTCCATGTAGCCACACCTATTGCAAATAGGAGAATGCCCCTGTTACATTGCATAGGTGATACATGTGCATCTGCACAGCTGGATACTACAGAAGAACAGCATAACGGTCTGGTGCCTCTTCTGAAGTTAGATCAGAAAGTGGGTGCAAACACTCACAGCGCCCAGTCGTTGACGCAATATGGCCTTGAGAATGAAAATCGAGTACATTGTTTGGGATATACCAGGGCAGACAAACACTGGACAATCGCGTAGGAAGAGAGTTGAATGATACACACAAGATCAGTAATGAGAGGGAAAGAATGGTATCCACAAAAAAACTGACAGAAGGGAAAAGCTAAACATAAAGGTAACAAGCATTTGCAATGCAATAGGTCTCGCATTAGGAAAGTTTGAGCTATTGGTATTGTAAATGATTTTTTTTTATTTATGTGTTGGTTTTGAAAATAGCGAAATTAATAGCTTTGTCATTTACAATGCCAAAATTGTTAGCTTTCGCAAATGTGACACCTATAGAATTTGTAATGCAATATGTGTTGTATTTACGTAACTTAGATGTATTGATATTACAAATAATAATGGGTTTTAATTTTTTAAATAATTAATACTTAAATAAAAGTTATTGTAATTTATAATGGTAATAGCTTTTGTAAATAACTTTTGTGAAGATTATGTTCATTGTATTTTATTGTGACAAAAATTCAAGAACAGAAGTGAAATATTAACATCTTTTTGTGACATTTGTAATAAAGCTTGAAACATTGAGAGAACATATTTGAACCAGTTGTTGTTGAATGGTTGCACAGATTGATGCTGCTGAGTGATGTTGTGATGGCGGCGAGTGATGCTGTGGCGTTCAGTGATGCTGTGGTAGTGCATAGTGATGTTGTGGTGCCCCTGAGTGATGCTGAGTGATGCTGTGGTGATGCGATAGATAGAAAGAATGAGTGCGATAGATAGATAGAGTGAGGGCGATAGTAGAGGGAGGGCGATAGATAGAGTGGTATTTGGAGTGTATGTTGCATTGAGTGCAGTGTAATTATGTGGTGTATAATTATGTGGCACTGAGTGGTATTTGGAGTGTATGTTGCATTGAGTGCAGTGCAATTATGTTGCATATAATTATGTGGCACTGAGTGGTGTTGTGTGGAGTGTATGTTGTATTCAGTAGAATGTAATTGTGTGGCGTGTAATTATGTGGCACTGAGTGGTATTGTTTGGAGTGTATGTTGCATTGAGTGCAGTGTAATTATGTAGCATATAATTATGTGGTACTGAGTGGTATTTGGAGCGTATGTTGCATTGAGTACTGTGTAATTATGTGGTGTGTAGTTATGTGGCACTGAGTGGAATTTGGAGTGTATGCTGCATTGAGTACAGTGTAATAATGTGGCGTGTAATTATGTGGCACTGAGTGGTATTTGGAGTGTATGTTCCATTGAGTGCAGTGTAATTATGTGGCATGTAATTATGTGGCACTGAGTGGTATTTGGAGTGTAGGTTGCATTGTGTGCAGTGTAATAATGTTGCATATAACTATGTGGCACTGAGTGGTATTTGGAGTGTATGTTGCATTGAGTGCAGTGTAATTATGGGGCATGTAATTATGTGGCACTGAGTAGTATTTAGTTTGTATGTTCCATTGCAGAGTGTGTGAGGGTGCAGAGTGTGAGGGTACAGAGTGTGAGGGTGCAGGGTGTATGAGGGTGCAGGGTGTGTGAGGGTGCAGGGTGTGTGAGGGTGCAGGGTGTGTGAGGGTGCAGGGTGTGTGAGGGTGCAGTGTGTGTGAGGGTGCAGTGTGTGTGAGGGTGCAGTGTGTGTGAGGGTGCAGTGTGTGAGGGCGCAGTGGGTGAGGGTGCAGTGGGTGAGGGTGCAGTGGGTGAGGGTGCAGTGGGTGAGGGTGCAGTGTGTGAGGGTGCAGTGTGTGAAGGTGCAGTGTGTGAAGGTGCAGTGTTTGCAGTGTGTGTGAGGGTGCTGTGCTCACCCTGCACACTCACACACTGTTCATCCTGCACACTCACCCACTGCTCACGCTGCACACTCACACACTGCTCACCCTACACATTCACACACTGCTCACCCTACAGACTCACAAGTCTCTCATCCTGCACTCACAGTCCTCTCACATTGTACTCATACGCATGCACGCCTCATTCTGCACTCATCCACCACTCACCCCGCACTTTCTCAGACCACTCACCCTGCACTTACACACAACTCATACACCTCTCACCAACAAATCACTCAACATTCGCACTGCAGTCACCCTCCTCTCACGAGTGTGAGGGCATTGTGCTAATAATTATCAAAGCATGTTACTCTTCAAGATACAGGCATCACAGCATATCACTTTTATCGCCAGCAATCACAGAAAGGCAGAAGAATAAGAAAGCAATAATAAAGAAAAAAAAACACCATTCTTTCAAGGACTGCCAAGTTAAAGTACCTAAAATAAATGTAGATTAGCATAGCCCCAGGCATACACTGCCGATTTCTAATACACACCTTCACTCTTCTGATTGTAAGGAAAGGGAGTGGGGGGGCTAGGACTACAAAAGCTGTTATTTAATAGTATCACAGAAGCATGTGTTTGACCTAGAGGGAGAGACAGCTCCATCTCCTGCGTGCTACTGAGCCTTATCTGGCGGGCAAAAGAACCGGCCGCTCAAGCAGCTTTATAGAAGAAAAAAAACATCACAACTGATTGGAGTGTAAGCAGTCTTTCTGTGGACACACACAGCCTTTTCCCACCCAAGAGCTGTTCTTCAGCCACCATCTGGTTGGAGCCCCAGTCCCTCTCTGAAGTAACACATAAGGTCAGCTACATCTGAGCTGTCAAGCCAGACCAAAAAAGGAAATGTATAAGTGGACTGTGAGACTTCACCCCTCATGACACATCACCTTCCTACTGCCACGTCCAAACTCACCATTTATGGAATGCACAGATTGTTTTTAACATGTCTACAACTGTTTACCGATCAAGCAAATCAACTGTGTCTACATACACCTTAGTTGCTATTTTAAAGATGTTGAGGCACCTGTGAAAGTCTACTTAATTGTTTTACTGCTGAACTGCTTGCTGCGAGATTGAACTGTCTCTCGCCGATTAAACTTTTATGACGTTAAGTGACCTAAAGTTAGATGACAATGACTCCTTTATGTCAGAATTTATTTTGCCATAAAATAAATACAACATGTACGTATAGCTTCAAGGCCGGACTTGAGTAAAAAACGTGTCTCTTTACAAATTAAGGTTTAGACTCTAAAATACAGTTTTAACACCGAGCCAGCCAGGAGTCGAACCTGGAATCTTCTGACCCGTAGTCAGACGCGTTATCCATTGCACCACTGGCCCCCACTGAGGACTGACGTCACGACAAGTGGTTGTAATGACTCAGCCATGGGAGACACGAGCCTCAATTCATCAGTGTAATCGTGGGGGCTTGCAGTGCAAAGTCCCAAATCAAAACAAGCAGTAGCAATACCGACAACACTAAAAACGTGCTAAGCCGCTGGTGCCCTTGGTGTGTTTGTGCAACACAGTGGGGTCAGGCACGGTGCTAGTGAAGGGTTATTTCTGAACAAACTACGTGTAGGAGCGGAATGTATATTGTACGAGCAGCTGCATAGTTTGTTGACTTGGTGCACAAAGAGAGCGCACCTTCAATCAAACTGCAGTTCAATGGACACCACAAGCAGCAGCAATACCGACAACACCGGAAACGTGCTAAATGTACAAATAGAGTAAAAAAAATGTAACTTTAAGATATGACATGCCCACTATTTGGAGTTGTAAAGACCACAATCAGTAAACAGTAGTAGAGCAAATTGGCACGAAGTCCCACTGCAATAGTAACAAGCCGAGCTTGGATTATGAGATCGCGGCTCAGCGCACACCAAGTTGCTTCACCGTGAAACGGATGCATTTGTCTTCAATTATCGCATGGCCACACACAAGTCTTCATGCAAGCTCAACCCAGTAAATAATGCAGCTGCTTCTGCCTTAAGTCGGTAACAAGTATAGCGAGTATAGCAACCATGCAAGCCTGCCAGAAAACTGAAGTATCACGGCCACCCAACAAACGTACAAAGACAACATCTACTGTGAAACACATCTGCACACAATACATGAAAAAAACAAGGAATTTGCCCGCAATCCCAAGTTACCGGTCTAGGTTGCTGCACGCTTTCAGGAAGCAGAGTTGCTCATGGGCGGGGCCTGTGACGCGGCCGGAAGAGGCTGGTGTTGCGCGTTGATGCGGGCTCCCATCATGGAGGGAGAGCGCCGAGGTAGCGTGAAGATCCACAGAAGTGCCCCGCGTGTGGAGAAAAGGAGCTCAGCGAGGCGATTCAGCGAGGCGACTCGAGCACGGTGAGTGGAGGGGGGATATGTGTATATGTGTGTGTGCGCGTGCGTGTGTGTGCGTGTGAGCCCCATGAGGAGTGATGGTGGTGGTGGTGGTGGTGGGGGAGGGGGGTGCGTGTGTGTGTGTGTGTGTGTGCACGTGCCTGCCTGCCTGTGTGTATGCCTGAGGGGGGAGGGGGTGAGTGTGTGCGTGTGGGAATGTGTGAGCGCATGCGTGACTGTGTGTGATTGAGTCTGTGTATGCGCATGCGTGTGTGGTGCCGTGCGCGCCCTCGCGGAGGAATCTGAGACAGCGACGCTCGTGCGTGAGCTCTGTCTCACATTCCTCCTAACACGCCAACAAAAGATGTCTCGCAGACAGCAGGCTTACGCCTGCTTTTTACGTCTGCGAGACCTAAAAACCTGTATTGCTTTCAGTAAGAATCCAGACCTGGGGGTAAGTAGGAGAATACGCATTCCCGGTCTGCTTTAACTGTATAAAAATTGGAGCTACTTGCACACTTACTTTTCCAGGTACAAGTTCTTCTTCAGGAAGGCGATGCGCTGCATAGCACCCAGAGGACTGCTGTGCAACCAGAGCTTTTGTTTGCCAAACAACCAGCCTCCCAGGAGGGGAGAGGATATCACTGGTAGTCTGACCCGGAAAAAATAGCAGTCTCCTGCTTCTAAAGCACCTAGAAGCTAACCTGCTTGAAAAGAAGAGGAAAGGAGTGAACCAACCTTGTAGGAGCTGCCAACTACCAGGTCGAGCAAGAAGCATAGGCACTGCTGTGGTGACCCACCAACACAGAAGAGACTTGAAAGAGAGGCCAGTGTACTCCTGAAATGTAGCGTTGTCTCTTTCCTGTTATTGCCTGGGCTGTAGCAGTGTCCTGAAGTTTGACCGAAGCGGACCGCGCCATGGCGATCCCAAAGCTGCAGGACTGCAGCACTGCCAAAAAGATGCCCATGAGGACTACGCCGCTGTAGCCAGGAACATGGCGGATGCCGGTGCTATGACACTATCATTAAGTGAGCCTGAAGCAAACTGCACCACTTATTCCAAAGCTGCAGGACCACAGCAATGTCAAAGGGTGCCCAAGTGAACTGCACTGCTGTAAGCCTGAACATGGCAGGTGCTGTGGTACTGTCCTGAAGTGTCAGAGCGAACTGCGCAGCTGTGATCTTGAACATTGCGTTCCAAAGTGGACCAAGCAGCTGCATCACCACAGACCGTGGAGTTGGAGCTACCCAGTCGCCCAAGAAGTTCGAATGGTGGCCCTATGACCTTTAACCCGATCAGACTCACCTGCTACCTGAAAGAGGGTCTGAGACCATCAAGAACCATTGGCTACGTAAAATCGGCAAACAGCTTGTGCCCAGGTAGCGGACATGGGGGTGGGGGTGTCTTTTTAGTCCAGAGTCAGTGGCCCTGCACTAGTGGATTCGTGGCTTTATATTGTAGGATGTAGTATCTGGTTTGAGTGTATTAAAGTGCTTTCTTTTCTAAAAGATAAGCACTAGGTTGGACAATCATTTACTAAGCGAATGGGTGACTATTGAGTTCATGGCTTGACGAACCCCCACACTACCTACTTGGCTGAGAAGACGGACTGCTCACTGTCGCTACCAATGAGAGTGAAGTGCTGAGAGGGTTGTGCTTCTCCCAGTTTGCAAAGCCAATATAGGCATGTCACTGGAACATCACAGGCAAACGATCCCAGCCGCCAGGGTTGTTGCCCAGTAGCCTCGGCTTGCCTCAGGTTTCCCTGAAGGAGGTCTGACAGCAGTACACTGAACTAATATTGTCAATGCAGTTTGGCCTGGAGTCGTTATTCCTTTGAAACTGGGCTTCCTTCTGCTAATGTTCCCAGTACACACACAATTATTTCTAGATATGACCAGTTAGGCCCATATTTGAATTTGTACTCATTTACAAAAGATAGCCTGTCCCCAGTTCTAAGGAGTTGGAACGAGGCACAAGAAGAACAATTCTACTTGGCAGGAGAAACGGGCAATGTATGCACTGGAATCGGTGAAATGCAAATTTACCAGGTGTACAGGAACCAATATGTGATGGAGAACAGAACCTTTTAACAGTTCCAGATAGGAGGGACACTGTAGGAGTACATATTTTCAAATCGCATATGTATGTGACCAGAAACAAGACACCACCAGGTCAATTTACAATGCTTAAAATAGAATCTCGTCTTCCAGGTGCACAGGTCAGCCACTGGAAAAAAACATAAGCACCATATCAGCTTTGACGTACGAGCCAATATGGAGAGGGTAACAGGGGCAAGTTCAAAAGATCATATTCAATGAACAAATGGTTCAACAAGAAACCAGCTGGGTAAAGTGAACCAGCACCCACCTTGGGCACAAATGGCACTAGCCAATGGCCACACAAGTGCGGTTCCTCCGCACGAGGTACACAAGACACTCCCATCCTTGCAAACTCCTCAAAGAGGCGTGCAATCAAATTAGTGAAATCCTGGGCACCTTTCCAGAATTTAACTGATAAACTCTGCAATGATGATGTGAAGCAAAGAAGTTCATATTCAATGATGATTTGCAATGAATAGAAAGTAAGAAACCTGTGTGACTCCATTGCCAATAACTCAGCTTCATCACTTCACCTGCCTATCCTTCCACTTCTGTGAACTTTCAGGACCTTCAGAATGTTTGAGAAAGGAGTGGTACCAAAACAGGCCACCAGGATGAAAGCTTTGGAACTTACCTATGGAACCGTGCAGAGGGATGTACCATGTTACAACGCATACCATTACAACTACCTACTGTTACAACGCGACCATTACAACGCATACCATTACAACGCATAGCGCTTTGAGGTGCTGGATAGTGGTAAGTATAATTTACTATTCTAACTCCAGTCCCCGTGGACCCTAGGGAAGGTGTTGGATAGTAAATTATACTTATTCCCTATCCTAGAGCGCCCCCCAGCGCAATGCGTTGTAATGGTATGCGTTGTAAAAGTCGCGTTGTAACAGTAGTGCGTTGTAACAAATGCGTTGTAACAGGTGTATACCGTGCAGAGCCACATGCATCAAACAATTACTACATCTCTTGAGGACAAATGCTGCTCTTGTAAACCGTGTGCATTTTACCTTTCAAAGCACACCACCATTACACTACTCCGGAAAAATGCATAAGTGGACTCAAAGGTTTAGGAAACTACAGACCAGTCTCCAATTTACCCTACCCAACACAATCCTGGAAACTAAAGCTAGGAGGCAACCATGACAATATCTGGGACAGAATCATTTCCTTCAACATCCCTAATGCCAGGAATCAGACTCAGGAAAGGAATGGAATTCTGCCTTAGCAACAGGGGACAAACTTTCCTCCTACCCATGGGTGTAAAAAACAAGCATTTGCAATGCAATAGGTCTCGCAGTTACGAGAGTTTCAGCTATTGGCATTGTAAATAGCAATGCCTTTTATTTAGGTTTATAAAACAAAAATAAAAGGCATTATTATTTGCTATGTCAATAGCTCAAACTCGGGTAAATGCGAGACCTACTGCATTGCAAATGCTTGTTTACAGATTGTGGCTGCTGTTTGACCAGGGCTCACACCCCAGACAACCAACAACCTAATTTCTTTCAGCTCTGGTTTTCAGTGAGGGTCGACTGAACACATTGTTATAGGTTACAATGCAGTACTAGTGAGCAGATAATATTAGAAAGATATTTAAATAACACGTTTGATACGGTTTTAAAAAAAGTCTTTATTTATTTCCTTAGTGCCTCGACTGTGTTTCTATATTGATGAACGAAGTTATTTTATGCTTCTCCAATTATGCTGAGTTGAGTCCTCCTATTTTTGTGATATATCCCGCTTTCAGGCTTCAAAATCCCGCTTTTAGGCTTCAAAATCCGGTCATCCTATTCTAAGATAATTTTTTTAACCCCTTCCTTGCTGCCGGTCATTGGCTGACGGCAGCACTACCTTCCCAGTGCTGCCGTCGGCCAATGGCCGACGTGGCCCCGCCCATTTTGCAGAAGTGCCGCACTGCGGGAAAATCGGGGCCGCAGGAAAGGGGTTAAAAACATCACTTTAATAAACGCTTCCCATTGTAGTGATATACTCTGCATGTTAAACATACGCAACTTTTCAGTTCTGAAGCGAGTTTACCACAATTTCCCCTGCATTTGTGCAGGTTTACATGACAAACATTTCCAAGGCTTGTCTCCTGCCGGGCTCTTCGAGCCAGCACCCACCCCGGCTCCCGCTGTTAACTTGGTATAGTAATGTATTGGTTACTCAATGTTAAATAGCGAAAAGCCTGGAGACACAATGGTGTGTTAAAATACGAGATAATGTTGTATTTTTAGCATGCTTTATGCCTCTTGCTATGCACGAGACACGTTATCCTGTGGGGTGGGCGAGTGCTTTGATGGAGGGTGCTGTACTTACAATGAAATCTATGTGGGGAGAGTTTTGGTGTCACTGCTTGGGGTTGGTGACGAATGGTGCTCGGATCCGGTCTTAAATCACAGTGCCTCATAGTGAGCTGGAGGAAAGAAGCGCTTGGGGTGTACACATGTCAGCAGGTATGAGCTACTCAGGAGGTCCCATGAGATGGTTTTTAGGTGACCACCGACCATCCCACACCTCCTGTGCGGAACGCAGCAGTAAGTAAACACGACCACTCTATATATTTCTGGAGGGTAAGAGGGGGCTGCTGGGAGGGGAGGGGGGGTCTGCATTAAAACCCCCCACTGGAGTGAGCTTTGAATCGAGGCTGGAACAGAGGCACATGTTAGCGTTCACCTCTGCAGCTGGTGACAGGCGCGCGCTGGACCTGAAGGGATGGGATACATTAATATCACCCCCCATGGCAGCCGTATTACATGGAAGCTGCCCAGTCATGGTGCTAGCTGGACATTGGATGCGTGTCCTCCCTGTACGGAGTGAACTGACTTAGGACTGATGGGGCTCTGTTTGTACATCCACGTCCTATTACTTTTTCTGTTACCAGCAGCAGGGTGTATTTTAGGAGACCACCCCCTACAGAGGACAAGGCTAATGCAAGCCCTGCCGTGTCTGGAGGCGGTCGTGGAGCCCACAAGCAGAGTAGTGTTTGTGAATTCCTGGAGGTGACCTTGTTCTGGTATATATCAACAAAGAGAGAGAAAGGGTTAGGGCACTCTTAGTCCCCAGTCAGTATATCAAATAAACAAAGGAAGAGTGTCCGTAGGGGAGGAGTACAAAGTGGTTGTAGCACGTGAAGTCTGAGGCCAGTTGTAAATGGTCAGGTGATAAGACCAATTTTCAAGAAAAAATGCAGGATTTTTCCAGGAAACCCTCACTCATCCTAGTGATGACATGCTTCATCATTGGGTCCACCGGAAGAGATCGAATACCTCCCCGGTGTGCTGCGACGCCAGGAGACTGCGGAGCAGGTTCTTGTGAGGGTGAAGAGTGAAAAAGTAAAGTGAGATTAAAAATGTCTAAGGTTGTACCAAAAAATCATTTATTCACTGGTCAACCTGACATGATTAAAACTTACTATGTGTAGGGAAAACTAGCCAAATAAAATATACTGGTGTTTCCCTTTTTAGAAAAAGGTCAACATGTTTCTGCCCGTGGTATGTGTGACTTTACAGGGCTTTCTTCAGGACCAGTTTGCGAGTGTGCCCTTGACAGGAGAGGGCGCGCTAAGGCCCCCCCTGCCAAAGGTCGTGAAAGTTAAAAGTAGCACTATGTGTAAAAACGGTGCAAAAAAAGAAAATAAACAAACTTGTAAGTTTGGGGATTTATCTCTGTTACGAGGAACCTAGAAGTCTGTGAAAGTAAAAACGAGACAAACAAACAAATACACAGACAAAAGAACATAAAATTAATGATTATTGATCATTTTCAGTGGCAATAAATGCAACTTAGTGGCGTGACACGTGCTGGCATACCTATCAAAGGCCGTGGCCGGTATGCATGGGATGAATAGTTGAAGTTGTGCCTTAATCAGACCCTCCAGCTTATCGCGATTTCGCGATTTGCAAAAAAATCGCGAAATTTGCATCTTTGTGCAAATGCCGCGATTTTTGGCAAACCGGCCGCGAAATCCGCCGTTTCCATTGGACGCCCACAGGAGCCAATCCCAATCTTGTGTTTCTTGTTATTGCCGCCTGCGCTCTGCTCTGCTCTTCCATTCTTCCACCCCTTCCCAGGTTCCCAGGTGCTTCCAGCCTGCCCCTGCCAGGATATCCAGCCAGGATCCAGGATTTCGCGCCCGAGGAGAGAGAGGAGAGACGAGAAGAGACGAGAGACACCACCACGACGGACCACGGACCACGCCACGGACGACGACCACGGACGACGACGGGAGACCCAAGCCAGCAGCAGAGCCAGGAGAGTCAGGTAAGCTAGGTTAGGTACCTTCGGACCTTCGGATCTGTTGTGGGGGCCCGCCGCACAAGGGGCACGCGGCGGGCCCCCGGGGGCCATAATTCTTTTCTTGGCCTTGTTGTGGGGTCCCGCCGCACATGGGGCACGCGGCGGGCCCCCGGGTGGGCCAAATGTATTTATATGTATCTGTTGTGGGGGCCCGCCGCACAAGGGGCACGCGGCGGGCCCCCGGGGGCCATAATTCTTTTCTTGGCCTTGTTGTGGGGGCCCGCCGCACATGGGGCACGCGGCGGGCCCCCGGGCGGGCCAAATGTATTTATTGTATCTGTTGTGGGGGCCCGCCGCACAAGGGGCACGCGGCGGGCCCCCGGGGGCCATAATTCTTTTCTTGGCCTTGTTGTGGGGGCCCACCGCACATGGGGCACGCGGCGGGCCAAATGTATTTATATGTATCTGTTGTGGGGGCCCGCCGCACAAGGGGCACGCGGCGGGCCCCCGGGGGCCATAATTCTTTTCTTGGCCTTGTTGTGGGGGCCCGCCGCACATGGGGCACGCATTTGGTTCTGGGGAATTGTTGTTTTCTCTGTACTGAATTTTTTATGTCCTGAATCTTGACCCTTTGGCCTGATTTTTTTTTTACTGCCACTGTACTGAAGTTTTGTCCTGAATCTTGACCCTTTGGCATTAATTTTTACTTGCCATTGGGCCAGGTGCCGCTGCGCACTGGTAAGTTTGGGGTTGTGGGCACCTGGTGAGTTTCCTAACTCTTTACTTGGTTTCTTTTACAGAGCATCACTGGGAAGGATCTGCTGTTGAAAGAGCCCGAATTGGGTCAGCTGCCGCAGCGCACTGGTAAGTTTGGGGGTGCCCATAAGTTTGGGGTTGAGGGCACCTGTGGGGAATTTCATAATTGTTTGTTTTGGTTCTGGGGAATTGTTGTGTTCTCTGTACTGAATTTATGTCCTGAATCTTGACCCTTTGGCCTGATTTTTTTTTACTGCCACTGTACTGAAGTTTTGTCCTGAATCTTGACCCTTTGGCATTAATTTTTACTTGCCATTGGGCCAGGTGCCGCTGCGCACTGGTAAGTTTGGGGTTGTGGGCACCTGGTGAGTTTCCTAACTCTTTACTTGGTTTCTTTTACAGAGCATCACTGGGAAGGATCTGCTGTTGAAAGAGCCCGAATTGGGTCAGCTGCCGCAGCGCACTGGTAAGTTTGGGGGTGCCCATAAGTTTGGGGTTGAGGGCACCTGTGGGGAATATCATAATTGTTTGTTTTGGTTCTGGGGAATTGTTGTGTTCTCTGCACTGTACTGAATTTATGTCCTGAATCTTGACCCTTTGGCATTAATTTTTACTTGCCATTGGGCCAGGTGCCGCTGCGCACTGGTAAGTTTGGGGTTGTGGGCACCTGGTGAGTTTCCTAACTCTTTACTTGGTTTCTTTTACAGAGCATCACTGGGAAGGATCTGCTGTTGAAAGAGCCCGAATTGGGTCAGCTGCCGCAGCGCACTGGTAAGTTTGGGGTTGTGGGCACCTCAGGAGAATTTCTTATTTGTTTATTTTGGTTTGGGGCAATTGCTGTTTTCTCTGTCTGTTTGCTCAACACCGTTCGGGGACTGGCAGTTACCATTGCAGTTATGGCCCATCACGTTTGTCACTTTACTTGTGCTCCAGGGTTGCATGCATTTCTTATCGTTGAGCACCGGCGCTTTCTGAACTTTCCTTTCAACAATTGCCTTTCCCCCCTTTGAGGTGCCTTTAGTAATACCAACTATCTTTGTAGGTGACTTAACTGACTGCGCCACAACCGGGAGATCTTCTGTTTTACAAGGGAGCCACAAGCCACCACAAGAAAAGCAGAATGGATAAGTTTGTGCAGCTTGCAAAGGGTGTGAAGCACAGATCACATCTGCCCACCCAGATAACCGCAGCAGACCGGGCCAGAGACTACAGCAATGTGATGCACGCTGATGGTGGGGTGCTGTTTTGCAGTGTGTGCAATGTGGCGGTGGACCACATCCGGAAACACACTGTGGATATGCATGTGCGGTCCCAAAAACATTTGAAGCGCTGTTCAGATGATCCTGACCTTCAATCTTCGCCGAAACGTGCACGGCAGATGACAGTGAACTCGCTATTCACCAAGAGTACAGCTGCCGGTGTCGCAAACCACGAAATGATAACTGAGTGGGTTAACGTCTGCACCGCGTTGAACATTCCGCTCAGCAAAACCGACCACCCTGTGTTGCGCAAGTTCCTGCACGAGCGAGTACGGAATGGTGGAGCGATACCTGGGAGTCATCAGCTGCAAGAACGGTATCTCCCAGAGAGATATACAAGTGCCAAGAACGAGCTGAAAGAGCTCTTGAAAGATCAGAAGATCAGCGTTATCTTTGACGAAACACCAGATGTCGAAGGGCGGTGTGTTTTGAATGTGCTAGTTGCAGCTGTCTCTCCGCAGGGTGCTCGTCAGATCCATACCTACCTGGTGGACACAGTCTTCCTATCCCAGTGCAACCATGGGACTGTAGCGCAAGCGGTTGTAAAGGTGCTCACAGAGTACAGCATAGACTTCCAGAACGTTGTTTCCTTCAACACTGACAACGCAGCATACATGCTCAAGGCATTCAACACAGTGTTGAGGAATCTGTACCCAAACTCCATCCACATCACCTGCTTGGCACACATAAAGAATCTTGTTGGAGAGTCATTTAGGAAGCCTTTTGTGGAGCTAAATGCTTTCCTGCTGTACTTCTCCCGCATCTTTTACATGGCCGGCAGCAGAAAGAGAAGGTACTTGCACCATCTTGCAGAGAACCATGGGATGAAGGCACGGGTGGCACCTGATCCTTGCAGTACCCGCTGGAATTCCTGGTTTGCCGCTGTCCAGTACCACTGCAAGCACTTTGAGGCCTATGCTGGGTTTGTGGAGTCAGAGATGCAACTCAGCAAGTCTCCCCCAGACTCCCTTGAAAACCTACAGAAGATTTTTAACACCGACCAAAGGGAGTGCATAAAAGTCCAATTGGACATTGTGGCAGAAAAATGCCAAAGCATTTTGAACCTGATGGAGTTATTCCAGAGCCAGACACCAGTGACCATGAAGGTATTCGATTATTTAGAGGACCTCCACATGAACCTAACCAACAATTCAGTCCTCACTGTGGAGTCACTAGAGCCATTTCTACGGACCACTGCAGGGGCAAAATTAAGTCTGGCACAGAAAAAAAAAATAACAGCCCAGCTTAATGAAGCTTTTGAACATTCATTAGAAAAGGTGGCCAAATACATGGGGGAGGCCCAGCCAGGCATACAATTCTTAAAACAAGTGCGCATTTTTAACCCTGCGCGGCTCTGCATCCTGCCTAATGACAAGACTGCCTATTCAGCCATCCCTGGTTTCAGCGAAGTTCCCGATCAGGAGCTTTGCCTGTACTTTGAAAATGTAGGGCCAGAAGCAGTGCAGGCGTCTGTTTCTGGACTTATTGACACCGACCTCTTTTGGCGTGGGCTGGCTGACCGCATTCCAGCTCTTTCCCAACTTGCAGCTGTGTACAAAGACTGTAACAAGCTCTGCAGATGCTGAAAGGAGCAACAGCATATACAAAATGATTCTCTCTTCCAGACGACGGTCCCTTTCAGAACAATCGATCCGGGCATTATTGTTTTTACATTATAACCAGCAACACAATACTGGTCTAGACTTGGAGTGCTCTGAAGAACTGAACGTACATGGCCAAGATTAACATGCCTTTTACCTAAAACAAATGGGTTGAATTGTAAATAAACAAAATGTACATAGCTCCATGTTGTCAAATAACTCAAACAGTAAGATATCTGTGTTTGGTGTTGCAAAAAACCCAAAATAAAATGCCGCTAAATGCCGCTAAATTTCCATTTTTGTGCCGCTAAATTTTCATTTTTGTGCCGCTAAATTTGCCAATCCATGCCGCTATATCCTGGGGGGGTCTGCTTAATCCGGGGTGGAGGGGCCTCAACTAGCGCTGAAAAGTGTTATCCAGCGCGGTATGTTGCATGTAGTAAATACGGCAACAGGGTGGAAAATGGAGACTTACAGTGTTAAGTCCATCCATGCGTGAGGCCAAAAATTGGCCCCCGTTGACAAAGTGGCTACCTACAATAGGGCGGCGGGGAAGGAATCCCCGAGGTGAAAAGCGAAAAGGCAGAGTTCCAGTAGGCATAACCGTTGCTCTGCTGGCCGTGACTCGTTAATTGTTCAAGCACACAACACTAAGAGTGTGAAAAGGAAATTATCCTCACTTGCTAAGAAATGAACCACGCCCCATAGAACTCAGGAGGGGGGTGGGAGCGACAATGGCACACCCTGTTTGGGAAGGGAAAAACAAAACACACACAGAGGAATTAAAGAAATGGCATTTTCTCATTCAAACGACTTATCGTAATTGGCGATGTCCGATGAGAAGTTCCTTACGCCCGCAACGCTCAGCACCCTCTCGGCACCTAGCTGTTCCCTCGCCGGATCTCGTGGATCCTGAGCGAAGGGCGAGCCCGGTGTTATGAGAGTGGAAGCAGAGCTCGGGCCAATCGGAGGCCGGTAACCAGAAAGAGGCTTGGAGTGCAAGTCGCGTAATCCCGCGAGAGGTGGGATTATGAACGTGGGATGGGAACGAGGCTTGGTATACAAGTTCTCGTGGATGTTAAACCGGGATGGTTAACGATTGATCATGACTCAGGGTACAATAAAGTGGAGAGCAAGACAACTAATGTTTTAAGACACTGGTCCAAGGGATTTGGTCATTCAGCCCGTGGATATGTGTGCTGAGTCGGTAAACCCAGCGTTGTTCTTTCTCAAACAGAATACGGTCTCTGTTTCTCAGGCTGCTGACTTGCTCGATTACTGTCCAGGTCATATCATTGGGGTTATGGTTTGACTGTAGGTAATGCTCACTGAGTTTGGTGGTGACTTTTTTGCAACGGATGTTGCTGCGGTGTTCGCCAATGCGTGTTTTTATTTTCCGAGTAGTCATCCCCACATAGCGTTTCGCGCAGGGGCAGGTGATCAGATAGATAACATTGGCAGAGTTACAGTTTGTATGAGATTTCTGAATCCACACTTTACCGGGTTCTAGATGAAGTTGTTTAGTGTGGGTGGTAAGGTGGCAAACACTACAATCCGTGCAAGGGAAATGACCCGTAATTGGAGGCAAATGCCAGGGTTCAGTGACAGACTTAGTGAGAGTAGCTGGTGTTGAGCTTGGTAACGGTCTAGTATGTACCAAGGCATCTTTTAGGCTCCTGCCCTTTTTAAAGGAGAAAAGGGGTTTCTCCCAATTGCTCATGCTGCTTGTGATTGTTCTCCAATTTTTGTTGATTGATTTCTTGACAGTATCTGAAAGGGTGCTGTAGGTGGTAACACAAGTGAGTGGCACCTCTGTGGTTGTTTTCACATTCTCCTCAAGGAGGGCATCACGGGGTTGGTTGCGTGCCCTGGTCGGACCTTTGTTAAGAAGGCCTTGCGGGTATCCTCTTTGTTTCAACTTTACAGTCAGTTCCTTGGCCTGGACTTTGTAGTCGTTAATGTTACTGCAATTCCTTCTTAAGCAAAGAAATTGTCCGTAGGGCAAATTTTCGCGCAGAGGTCTTGGATGGAAGCTGCTGAACTCCAACAGGTTATTTTTTGCTGTGGGTTTGTGATGAGTTACGGTAGTGAGAGATGTTCCTTCTGTCTTGATCACTACATCAAGGAAGACGATCGATTCTCTGCTGTAATTGTGGGTGAATCCCAGATAAGGGTCAAGAGTATTAACCCAGCTTAGGAACTGTAAGAGACTATCTTCAGTACCTGTCCATAGTAAGAGAATGTCATCAATGTACCTCCTCCATAATCCTATGGAGGAGGCAAAAGGGTTTGTTGTCGGTAAGATGTGTTTTGTTTCAAAATCGTACACGTACAACCCCGCTATGCTGGGAGCAAAAGTGCTCCCCATTGAAGTCCCCGTGCATTGGAGGTACAGTTGTCCTTTATATTCGAAATAGTTTTCTCTGAGTGCCATCCTTGCACATTTCAAAATGAATTCCTTTGGGGTGGTGAATATATGGGTTCCAGTTCATCATGGGGAACTGGGGTTGCTGATAGAACAACGGTGTGGGGCCATTGTTTGGAACCCATATATGCACCCTCAATTTCCCCTAAACCACCCACCTATGCCTTTTTTAGGGAGAGGCGGGAGGGGACGGGGACGGAACAGAGGCAACACACAAGTAACCTGGGAAGACGAAGATGCAGTGGGGAAGCACACCCGCAGCAGAACAGCAACAGCCAGCACAAGCGCAATATAAGTCTTGTGACTAATCTTTCGAAAAAAGTCCTAACCCCAGAAGAGACCAAAGTCCTAGAAAAAGGTCTAGGTTTTGTTCCTACCTCTCGTCCTGACAAGTTCCAACTACATTGCGAACTCTCGCAATTTTTCAGGAAACTTAAACTAAAGGCTTTTTTTGAATCCAAAGACCAGTCCTTAACAGCTGAACAAGAGTTCGATACCAACTTTAGACTTAAATCCACCTTCATGCCACCACCACACACTAT
The DNA here is from genome assembly GCF_964263255.1 of Lissotriton vulgaris. Lineage (NCBI taxonomy): Eukaryota > Metazoa > Chordata > Amphibia > Caudata > Salamandridae > Lissotriton > Lissotriton vulgaris. The sequence goes on from NC_141691.1 coordinate 1,298,201,492, forward strand.
ACCAGCAGCAATCACTGCCTTTGAACAAGCGGTAGTGAAAGATCTGGAAACCGCGGAAACCCCCAAGCGGTTTAATAATTTCACGGCTGCAGAGCATAAAGCGCTGGAAAGCCTAAAAAATGACAGAGAAATTACAATAAAACCAGCCGACCAGGGCGGTGGGATTGTCGTTCAGGATACCTCTGAATATGACAAAGTGTGCATGACACTCTTGGATGATAGGACAAATTACTTGCCCTTATCCACAGATCCGACCACAGAAATGAAAGCACGCATAGCAACTCTAGTACGGGAAGCTGAGACCAATGAGCATATCTCCCCACATGAAGCTGCATACCTAATGGCAGGGGGTCCAACTATCCCCTATTTTTACACGCTGCCAAAAACACACAAAAATGTGTTACCACCTCCAGGTCGGCCAATTGTGTCGGGGATCGGTTCAGTATTGGAACCATTATCTACATTTTGCGATCACTATCTGAAACCGTTAGTGCAGAACTCTAGTACCTACCTAAAGGATACAAAAAGTTTACTCAGGCTACTCAATGAGATTTCTTTTGAACAAAACTCTGTCATACTTGTTACCATGGACATAGAGAGTCTGTACACCAGTATCCCCCAGGAAGAAACACTACGGGTCCTGGCTGAAGCATTAGATACAGTTAACTGGGAGTACACCACCCCAAAGGAATTCATTTTGAAATGTGCAAGGATGGCACTCAGAGAAAACTATTTCGAATATAAAGGACAACTGTACCTCCAATGCACGGGGACTTCAATGGGGAGCACTTTTGCTCCCAGCATAGCGGGGTTGTACGTGTACGATTTTGAAACAAAACACATCTTACCGACAACAAACCCTTTTGCCTCCTCCATAGGATTATGGAGGAGGTACATTGATGACATTCTCTTACTATGGACAGGTACTGAAGATAGTCTCTTACAGTTCCTAAGCTGGGTCAATACTCTTGACCCTTATCTGAGATTCACCCACAATTACAGCAGAGAATCGATCGTCTTCCTTGATGTAGTGATCAAGACAGAAGGAACATCTCTCACTACCGTAACCCATCACAAACCCACAGCAAAAAATAACCTGTTGGAGTTCAGCAGCTTCCATCCAAGACCTCTGCGCGAAAATTTGCCCTACGGACAATTTCTTTGCTAAAGAAGGAATTGCAGTAACATTAACGACTACAAAGTCCAGGCCAAGGAACTGACTGTAAAGTTGAAACAAAGAGGATACCCGCAAGGCCTTCTTAACAAAGGTCAGACCAGGGCACGCAACCAACCCCGTGATGCCCTCCTTGAGGAGAATGTGAAAACAACCACAGAGGTGCCACTCACTTGTGTTACCACCTACAGCACCCTTTCAGATACTGTCAAGAAATCAATCAACAAAAATTGGAGAACAATCACAAGCAGCATGAGCAATTGGGAGAAACCCCTTTTCTCCTTTAAAAAGGGCAGGAGCCTAAAAGATGCCTTGGTACATACTAGACGGTTACCAAGCTCAACACCAGCTACTCTCACTAGGTCTGTCACTGAACCCTGGCATTTGCCTCCAATTACTGGTCATTTCCCTTGCACGGATTGTAGTGTTTGCCACCTTACCACCCACACTAAACAACTTCATCTAGAACCCGGTAAAGTGTGGATTCAGAAATCCCATACAAACTGTAACTCTGCCAATGTCATCTATCTGATCACCTGCCCCTGCGCGAAACGCTATGTGGGGATGACTACTCGGAAAATAAAAACACGCATTGGCGAACACCGCAGCAACATCCGTTGCAAAAAAGTCACCACCAAACTCAGTGAGCATTACCTACAGGCAAACCATACCCCCAATGATATGACCTGGACAGTAATCGAGCAAGTCAGCAGCCTGAGAAACAGAGACAGTATTCTGTTTGAGAAAGAACAACGCTGGGTTTACCGACTCAGCACACATATCCACGGGCTGAATGACCAAATCCCTTGGACCAGTGTCTTAAAACATTAGTTGTCTTGCTCTCCACTTTATTGTACCCTGAGTCATGATCAATCGTTAACCATCCCGGTTTAACATCCACGAGAACTTGTATACCAAGCCTCGTTCCCATCCCACGTTCATAATCTCACCTCTCGCGGGATTACGCGACTTGCACTCCAAGCCTCTTTCTGGTTACCGGCCTCCGATTGGCCCGAGCTCTGCTTCCACTCTCATAACACCGGGCTCGCCCTTCGCTCAGGATCCACGAGATCCAGCGAGGGAACAGCTAGGTGCCGAGAGGGTGCTGAGCGTTGCGGGCGTAAGGAACTTCTCATCGGACATCGCCAATTACGATAAGTCGTTTGAATGAGAAAATGCCATATCTTTAATTCCTCTGTGTGTGTTTTGTTTTTCCCTTCCCAAACAGGGTGTGCCATTGTCGCTCCCACCCCTCCTGAGTTCTATGGGGCGTGGTTCATTTCTATGCAAGTGAGGATAATTTCCTTTTCACACTCTTAGTGTTGTGTGCTTGAACAATTAACGAGTCACGGCCAGCAGAGCAACGGTTATGCCTACTGGAACTCTGCCTTTTCGCTTTTCACCTCGGGGATTCCTTCCCCGCCGCCCTATTGTAGGTAGCCACTTTGTCAACGGGGGGCCAATTTTTGGCCTCACGCACGGATGGACTTAACACTCTAAGTCTCCATTTTCCACCCTGTTGCCGTATTTACTACATGCAACATACCGCGCTGGATAACACTTTTCAGCGCTAGTTGAGGCCCCTCCACCCCGGATTAAGGCACAACTTCAACTATTCATCCCATGCATACCGGCCACAGACTTTTGCTAGGTATGCCAGCACGTGTCACACCACTAATTTGCATTTATTGCCACTGAAAATGATCAATAATCATTAATTTTATGTTCTTTTGTCTGTGTATTTGTTTGTTTGTCTCGTTTTTACTTTCACAGACTTCTAGGTTCCTCGTAACAGAGGTAAATCCCCAAACTTACAAGTTTGTTTATTTTCTTTTTTTGCACCGTTTTTACACATAGTGCTACTTTTAACTTTCACGACCTTTGGCAGGGGGGGCCTTAGCGCGCCCTCTCCTGTCAAGGGCACACTCGCAAACTGGTCCTGAAGAAAGCCCTGTAAAGTCACACATACCACGGGCAGAAACATGTTGACCTTTTTCTAAAAAGGGAAACACCAGTATATTTTATTTGGCTAGTTTTCCCTACACATAGTAAGTTTTAATCATGTCAGGTTGACCAGTGAATAAATGATTTTTTGGTACAACTTTAGACATTTTTAATCTCACTTTACTTTTTCACTCTTCACCCTCACAAGAACCTGCTCCGCAGTCTCCTGGCGTCGCAGCACACTGGGGAGGTATTCGATCTCTTCCGGTGGACCCAATGAGGAAGCATGTCATCACTAGGATGAGTGAGGGTTTCCTGGAAAAATCCTGCATTTTTTCTTGAAAATTGGTCTTATCACCTGACCATTTACAACTGGCCTCAGACTTCACGTGCTACAACCACTTTGTACCCCTCCCCTACGGACACTCTTCCTTTGTTTATTTGACCTTGTTCTGGTGTCTGGCTCGGAGCGCACTTGGGTTGAGGGCTCTCTTCCGACTTCAGGTGGTGATCAGCCTTCTGATGAATCATGCTCCTGCCTATATGAGGCAGGACCCATAAGCCCTGAATGGCGACATGCCGGGGTTGGCAGGCACAGAAATTGATGAAACAAAACTGACACCATGAATGACAGCACAGCGCACTGTCTGCACGTAGCTGCACTATGCAGCCATCTTATGCCCGATGCTGTCTGCCATTTTAACCTTTGTTACCAACAAAAGAGTGCATCCGGGGACTTTTCACTAGTAGCCACAGTGAAGTATCATGTCTAAGCACTAGTGCAAGGAGTGGGTATCTCGGGGTGATGTCGATCAAATTGTCAAGACCACGCAGGTACTGTCGTGAGCACCCGAGAACCACAACATCGTGGCATCTCTGTGTTCGCACAGGAGAGAACGCTCTAAAAAAAAGCCACAATGACGTACCCATGGCTTCCTCCCACATCCGGGGGGCGGGGAGCCAGTTGGGGCATTTCCGGGTCAGCAGAGGCGGCTGCTAAAGGCAAGGGGTGCGCTGGGGACACTGCGTCCGCTTCCACTCGGTCTCGGCTGTTGGGTGTGGTTTGAATTATGCAATCCAGGCCAGGTGATGCGGCGGAGATACCAGGGGAGTCGTGACAAAAAAAGCCAGGGGGTGGGTGTGTGTGTGTGTGTGTGGGCGCGCGCGCCCCCAGGAGATTCAGCCCACCAGCCGAAGACCGTCAGAGGTGAAATCGCCGAGGTAATGCGCGTAACCACCCTCTCTCAGCCATTCCCAGGAAACCCTCAACAATAGGTCATGCGCTGCTAACACCAGCGAGACCTAAAAAACACAACAAAAACACACACACACACACACAGCCATAATATTCCCCGAAATATTCATGAGAGAAAGTGGCATCTTTCTTGCATGGCATGCCCCCAATTTTTGCTGCATTGCTGATGTGCTTTGACCGAGTGTGCCCTGGGCTCCTGCCAATCAGGTGCCCAGGGCCTGTATTCCTTCCCTAAAACTGTATTAAAGCTAAACCCAAATTGGCATCTCTGGCCACATGTCAGCCCCTAAATGGTACCCCAGGTACCCAGGGCATTGTGACCAGAGAAGACTCTTAAGGGCTGCAGCACTTATTGTGCCACCCTTAGGGGCCCTGCACCCTGACACCCAAACCCTGTCCTTGCAGACGGAGTGTCCGGGTGCAGACCTAAACAAGTAGTCGACATGGCACACATTCCTGTGTGCCATGTCCACAAACCCACTGCCCTGGCATACATCAGTCTGGGTGCCCTATGCCAGTGGTGTGGGCACAGGTGCATGAGTCCTGTGAACCTACAGCACCCAGGACTATTCCTGGGCACTGTAAGTGCAGTGATGCCATTAAGAGTATATGGTGCTGGGAGGTTGTCATTACGAACTCCACAGCACCATAATGGCTACACTGAAGACTGACAAATTTGATATCAAACTTCTCAGCACATTAAACCCACACTGGCATCAATGTGGGATTTAATGTAAAATGCGCTACAGAGGGCATCTTAGAGATGCTCCCTGAAACCCAACCTACAATCCATGTCTTGTCTGAGAGGCTGCCTAGGCTGCCACACAGCAGACATGTTGCTGGACCCCTGGGTGGAGAGGCCCCCCGCTCTCCTGGGCCTACAACAATGCACATCCTGGGCGAGGTGCTAGGTCTCCTCCCCCAGGATGGGCAGGGGGAAGCTTCAAATGCATTCTGCCTTTGTGAGCTTCTCCGGACCACTTGATGTACTCAGCAACTGGCCCCCACCAGTTCTGACCCCCACTCTGGCGGGAAACCCTATGTGAGGAAAGGGGGTGTGGTAGCCTGTGCCAACTCCACCCCTCAGGTGGGAGAGGCGAGATGAAGCACAACTCCGGGCTCCGGCCATCTTGAGGATGGGGAGCACTGCCCAATCAGGGATAGGCTCCTGCCCCCTCCTACAGGAGAGGAGCAGAATAGGAGGTGTACTCACCCCAGGACAGGGACCTATTGGTCCCTGCCCTTCCCCTAACTGTAACGCCCCTCATAGGCGCAACTAGAGCGACATTCGGGGGGGCTAAGAAGAAATTTCAGGGGGGGGGCTGAAACTTTAAGCAATAGCCTGAGTGGAGCGGAAGGGGCTCTTGGAAGGGGTAAAAGAACAAAGCCTCATTAACATGCACACAGTCTTTTAAAGACCTGTGAAGTGCTCGGGTGCGGCTATGTGCGTACCCGGGAGTGGTCTGAGCCCAGGCTGCCACACACGACGGGGGGGGGGGAGGGGGGGCTGAAGCCCTGCGAGCCCAATGGGTGTTGCGTGCCCGACTCCCCTAAATGTAGTATTATGGGGCACCCTGAACCTTCCTTCCTCAGATCCCAATTTCCAAACCAGAAAGAAGACCAAGAAGAAGACCTGCCATGCAGCTGGTAACAAGAGGACGACACCAACTGACTTGGCCCCAGCCCTACAGGCCTGTAGATCCTTGAACCTGCTCCTGCTAAATCCCGGCGTCTCCTGCAGACAGCAACCTCAAGAACCCCGGAGGACCTGCGTGCCTGTACCCTCTTAGAGACTGGGACTCCCATGAGCAGTGGTTCTGCTCAAACAGCAATACCCCTGGTGCCAGCCAGGAACTGCGAATCCAGCTCACTCTGCACCCGCCGAGCCCGGCCTGTGCCCAAATGGATAAAGACCCCTAGAACATCCCACCCAGCAATTCTGACATGGAACCCAGTGCCCAAGGACCCTCCTCGACGACCCAGACGACGCCTGCAGACTCAGAACCAGGGACCCCTCCTTCCGTGACCAACAGAGGGTAAGATTTCCCGACGTCCAAAGGGATGTATGATCCTACATCGCGCACCAACACATTGCGGCGAATACATCGCAAAGGGCGACATTTCGCCCTCTGTTACACCACACGCATTTACAACAGAAATGCGTTCATTCCTATTGGCAAGGCTGAAATATCGCAGGCGCCTAGATCGCACGTCACGACAACGCGTGCTTTTCCTTTTCGTTCTCCCAATGCATGATCCCGCCCCTAACCCTTGGCCCCCATTCCCCCGCACCCTCCTTCCCCATGACACAAATTCTTTTATTTCTATGAATCATCTTATATTCCTGTTTATTTCTGTACTGAGCGTCCCTAAAAGGAATGTCATATCAAGGTCACTTCAAAGCATGCACAGTAAGTCAGCGTCAGATGGGACCAAAAACAGGAAGCGAGTTTAATCAACCTTCAGAGGCCCGAGAGACTGATCGCCAGGTACATATGTATGTGTGTGCGCCTGTGTATTTATATCTGTGCATGTGTGTGTTGAAGTGGATGCATATACGTGTGTGTGCGCGCATCTATGCGCGCGCGTATATCTGTGTGTGTACAAACATACACGTGAACAAACCTAATTTACATGGATGTATGTACAGGGATTTATTTAGCGCCAAACTAGTTGCTAAGCAAGGGAGAGCTGCACAAAAGTGTTGGTAGATGGGAGGAGAGCAGAATAGTGGGGCAAGCTTGGCCAGGAGGGGGGCCATCAGGTCCAGTGTGCTGATGAAAGTGCAGAGTCCTGCAGGGTCTGGGTGGAGAAGGACTCCAGGCACTAGAAGAGAGGCGGCTTGGCATTTTGTCTTTCCACCCCTGCATATGGTGCCCCAGCCAGGCCTGGAGCAGGCCACGCCCATCCCACCTCCTCAAGTTGCATCACATGCTGTACACAGATACCATGAGAAGAGGCACAGCCCCCGTCTAGGCACTAGGCGCTCTGCCAGCCTGTGCAGCACTCAATATTCTATCTATGCACCAGCGTTATTCTTGGAAATGGCAGAGAAGCGTCTGTGCGTCTCACCCGTGTGGAAGGCGCGTCCACCTCCCCCTTTTGAGGAGAACCCACCCATCCTGCATCCATCCGCCCACCCATCCTGCATCCATCCGCCCACCCATCCTGCATCCATCCGCCCACCCATCCTGCATCCATCCGCCCACCCATCCTGCATCCATCCACCCACCCATCCATCCTGCATCCACCCATCCTGCATCCATCCACTCACCCATCCTGCATCCACCCATCTATCATGCATCCATCATGCACCCATCCTGCATCCATACAGCCACCCATCCTGCATCCACCCATCCTGCATCCATCATGCACCCATACTGCATCCATCATGCACCCATACTGCATCCACCCAGCCACCCATACTGCATCCACCCATCCTGCATCCATCATGCACCCATCCTGCATCCACCCAGCCACCCATCCTGCATCCACCCATCCTGCATCCATCATGCATCCATCCACCCATCCTGCATACATACATCCACCCATCCTGCATCCATCATGCATCCACCCACCCTGCATCCACCCATCCTGCATCCATCCATCCATCCACCCATCCTGCATCCATCCATCCACCCATCCTGCATCCACCCACCCACCCATCCTGCATCCACCCACCCACCCACCCATCCTGCATCCACCCACCCACCCATCCTGCACCCACCCACCCATCCTGCATCCACCCACCCATCCTGCATCCACCCACCCACCCATCCATCCATCCATCCATCCTGCATCCATCCATCCATCCTGCATCCATCCACCCATCCACCCACCCACCCATCCTGCATCCACCCATCCTGCATCCACCCATCCTGCATCCACCCATCCTGCATCCACCCATCCTGCATCCACCCATCCTGCATCCACCCATCCTGCATCCACCCATCCTGCATCCACCCATCCTGCATCCACCCATCCTACATCCACCCATCCTACATCCACCCATCCTACATCCACCCATCCTACATCCACCCTGCATCCACCCACCCACCCATCCTGCATCCAACCACCCACCCATCCTGCATCCACCCATCCATCCTGCATCCATCCACCCATCCATCCATCCATCCATCCATCCATTAATCCACCCACCTATCCAGCCACCCACCTATCATGCATGCATGCATCCATCCATCCATCCATCCATACACAAATCAACATCCGGCTGACATGTTTTTTATTGCGTGACTTACACAAACGAATGCCGCTGCTCATAGACTGCAGTCTTGATCCCGGTCTGTGCTTGCACACAGGAACTCAAAAAGCAGGCAGGAATACTCAAGATGCTTAAAAGTGTTTAGACACGGGATCCGGCAGACGTTTTGCACGCGTTGTGGCAGGAATACTCTAAATGCTTTAAAATGCGTAGATACGGGATCAGGCAGACAATTTACACGCATTGTCATCGCTAGCGATGTATATGTATTAGCGACGTTGTAGCTTGCGTCCCGATTACATGCGTTGTGGAGCCGCCCACGATGTAACAGTCGGTTGCGATAGCACCGCAATGCAATGCATTTGTTGCGACGGGTATTTCCCCGTCCAAAGACACCCCTGCACTCGGCCCCCCCTGGCCTCTTGGTGCCCAACTCCGGGTTGCCTACCTACCCTCCAAGACCCCAACTTACCCCTCGAAATGTTGGTCGCTCCAGAAGATTCACCGTCCCGAGCCTGCAGCCTTTGTTCCCTTTTCAAGATCTCCATTTAGCGCCTGACGGTTCAAAAGCACCCTGCACCCAGCCGCCTGAGTGCCCCTGGCAGTGCAACCTTTGTACTATCCTACTTCATCATTTGCCCTGAGCAAGTGACCAGGAGCCCAGCTCCCACAGCATGTGGCCTGCTAGCCAGCAGCCACCAACCAAAGGCCTCCTGCCTCTCATTGGATAACATTGGGCCTAACTACCTCTGCACCCGGCTGACCCTGTGCCGCTGAGGATGACCAACTGTACCTACGGACCCTGGGAGACCCTAGAGTCTATGCCCAGAACCTTAACTCTGCCAGTCGAGCACTTACCTAAAAGCCGATAACTCACTTTTCTTCCATAGGCTAACATTGACTGGTTTCACTTAGAAATTCATCTAAGTGTCGATTTTTGAAACTTACAAATATTATCTAAAAATCGTGCCAACGATAAAAATGTAATAACTTGCCTGGTTTAGATAGAGGTCCCAGTGCTGAACCTAGGAGTCCAGCACTGGATTACAAAAGTAACGTGCTGAACCTAGGAGTCCAGCACTGGATTACAAAAGTAACGTGAACATAAGTTACCTGCAAATTGAATTTCCCCTCCATAGGATAACAATTGTAATTTCAACTTAAAAAGTTTGTCAACTTTTAAAATACAATAATATTCCTTAAAAATCACTACTGTAACCAAAACGCTTTTACTTAACTGTTTACAGCTCATGTCCCGGGACTGCATCTAGGATCCAGTCCTGTGGTTAGAAAAGTAATCTACAAAGTAACTAATTGCATTTAACCAGAAATTTCCATTGAGCACAATGTTGCATTGTGTTTGAAATTGTGTTGCCTATTGCAACAAACTGTAACTATTGCATTCAAAAAGTCTATTGCCTATTTTAAAAGTATTTAACTAAAGTAACTCATCCTGAGAAAGTATATTTTGATACCTTGTTGGTTTTAAAATAACTATCTTTTGATACAAAACCATTGGCCTAGAGTTCAGTTCTTGAGTGTGTGAGACCATTTGCTGACTGAGTGTGTACAACACATGCTTTACACTGTCCTCTGATACTGCCTTACTGCTCAACAAAGCTACTACTTTAGAGAGTAAGCTTATATCTATCTTTAGCCTCTGGCAAACCTCTGGGGACTCTATATACACCAGCCACGGCCCGTGGAGGGAGTTATGGTGGGGCAGAGAGGCGGGGCGGGGGAGAGGCAGGGTGGGGGGGTGGGGGGTGCTAAAAACCGGCACATGGATAATTGGAGGCAAGTAAACAATGTAATTAATAAAACTAATTCGTAGCATGCCATGCATCTCCAAATGCGATGCAGCACACTACAAAATTTGTTTTATTAATTAAATGGTTTACTTCCCTCCAATTATCCATATGCCGTTTTTTTAGCACACCCTACACCAGCCCCGCCTCTCTGCCTCACCGCAACTCCCTCTACAGCCGAAGCTGATACACACTGTACCTTACTTTGGTCCAGTGTATATAGAGCCACTTTCCTACACTTCACCATTATATAATGGTGAACTAAAGATTACTCCTAAGAAAGCTGGAAATATGAGTAAGGCATGATTGTAAATGTCTTGACTTTGTTCTTATTTTTTCCAAGTGCTTGAAAAGGAAGGATTGATCAGAGTCAAATGAAATATTCCTGACTGGTCCCATGCAGCATGCCACAGGAATCATCTCTCCTGCCTCTCCGCCTATCCTGCCTCTGCTACATCACTATATGCCCTCAGACAAGATTCCTCGGGCAGTATCAGGTGACTTCCCAAAAGTATAACAATGATACCGGTTGAACTTGAACCTTTTTGCAGGGTTATCCTCAAACTTTTTGCTTCTTCCTCCTATTTTTTCCTGACCCGTTGTTGGTTTTAGGACTCTGCGCTCTTTACCACCGATTATCAGTGCTAAAGTGCATATGCTCTCTGTGTAAATTGTTATTATGATTAGTTCTCCCTGATCAGCATAATTTTGATTTACTGGTCAGTCCCTAGTAAAGTGCACTGGGTGTGCCGGGACTGGTAAATCATATTACTAGTGGACCTGCAGCACTGATTGTGCCACCCACATGAGTAGCCCTGAAAAGATGTCTCAGGCCTGCCACTGCAGTGCAATGCCTGTGCGCAGTTTGCTAACTGACATGTTGACTTGGCAAGTGCACCCACTTGCCAGGCCCCAACCTTCTCTTTTGTTACATATAGGAAACCCCTATGGTAGGCCCAAGTACCCCCCCCCTGGGCACGGTGCAGTGTATGTGAAAGGTAGGACATGTACTGATGTGTGTAACATGTCCTGATCGAGAAATACTTCCAATTTCGTGTTTCACTACTGAAAGGCTATCTTTCCCCATAGGACAGAATGGGGAATGATTTGTAACATTTTACAAGCATAATCTTTCCATAGGGATAAGATGAAAAAATAAAGTTTAGGCTCGCTGAACTCAGAATTTAACAACATATTTTACTAAAGATGGTTTTTAAACTGTGTATTTGAAAATGCCACTTTTAGAAAGTATGATTCAGAAAAGGGGGTGGTGATGAACAGAGTGTCTGAATTAAGCAGACCACTCTTACCCAGTCCAAAGATCAGGGCTTGATCCATCACCGTTATTTAGCTCACTGCACCATCCCAGCTCAGAACCTGGCTATATGCAAATCAGTCTGTCCCTGGCCCAGTGCATCATGGGAACAGGGCAGACTAAACTACCAAGCCAATTCTTCACCAGAAAGGAGACAAGCTTCCGGGGACCGGTTTCTGGCATTTCAGCCGTCGTCGGCCCGGCATGTAGCCAGGTTCTGAGCTGGGATGGTGCAGTGAGCTAAAAAACGGTGATGGATCAAGCCCTGATCTTTGGACTGGGTAAGAGTGGTCTGCTTAATTCAGACACTCTGTTCATCACCATCCCCTTTTCTGAATCACTTTTAGAAAGTAGGCATTTTCTTGTTTAACCATTTTGTGTGCCTCTGCCGGTTTGTGTACTAACTGCCTGGTTTTGGAGTGACAGGGGCTGGGGAGGTGCAATCTCTCAGACAGCTACTGGGTGGGGGGGTTAAATGTGTGTCCTGCCTTTCCTGAACGAGTCAGGGCTGGGCAGAATAGACCTGGGCTGCATTAAGAATAGGGGGAGGGGGTTCTCATTAGTACCCGAATAGGCCCAGTCTGCTTTACACGATGCTGTCTCCACTTCCTGCCAGGCAGCTGCACCAGAGAGGACAGAACTGGTTTGGACTGGGCTCAGAGACACTTGCACAAATAGAACAAAGTCATTTTGTGGTATAAGTATTAGACCTAAACCCCCTGAAAAGTAGACCACTTCTGGAATCAAGAGGAACCTTTGCTGAGGAAAAGAGCTGGAGAAACGGAGGAGAAATATTGCCCTTGCTGTGTGTCTGGGGTTGGCCTGCAGTTGCTGTTTCTGCCAAAGAAAGGAGAAGGACTTTGCTGTGTGCTGTGTCCCCTGCTGGAGGAAAGTCTCCAAGGGCTCGACTAGAGCTGGCCTCCTGTTTTGATGTTTCAGGAACACAAAGACTTCATCCCCAGCTCCCCTGAACTTTCTTGCTGGGAGTTCTGACCTGCCAGGAGTGCCTGTGACTGTAGGGCGTCCGGAGGTTGTTTCTGCTGCTGGGAGCTGGAAAGTAACACAACAAGAAAATCGACGCATTGCTCTTCTTTCGACAGTTGTTACAACACAACGCCATGGTGCAAGAAGAACCTCCCCAAACTGCTGAAGAAATAGACGTAGCGTCGCCAGACGATGCCGCATTGTTTGCCTGGATTTCCACGCATTGTCCCTGTGCGGCAAGCTTTTCCTGATGCATCACCCGCGGATCTGTGTCATCTCAGAATTGATGCATCTCTTCCCTCTGCATACCGGACCCGACACACTACTCCCCTGTGTCCAGTGGAACTGTTGCATCGCATCCAAGAAGGTCTCAAGAATAGACACATCACTTTGTTTTTTGACGCTTCTCATCACTGCGGCGGTTTGAATTGGTGAATTTTGTGGCAACAACAGGTACATTGCAAGAAATCACGCATCCATCGTTTTCTATAGACTCAGTTGCTAAAACCTTTTGAAAGTAATTTTTCTTAATACTTGTATGTTGGATTTTTGTCGTTTTGGTCTTGTTAAGTTTAGATAAAGATACTTTATTTCTCTAAACCGGTGTGGTGTCCATTTGTGGTGTTATCACTGTGTTACTGTGAGTGTTGGTACAACTACTTTACACATTGCCTTTGTGAAAAGCCTGTCTGTTCGTGCCTAGCTACCAAGGGGGTGAGCAGGGGGTTATCTAAAGTGTAAATCCCCTTTACCCCGACTAGAAGCAAGGGTCCCTATTTGGACAAAAGGTACCTACCTCTGCCAACTAGAGAACCCCATTTCTAACAATACCCAAGTCAATAAAACCGGACTAACATTACCTTGTACATAGAGCGCGTTTTCCACTAGATGAAAGCGAGCTTCTTCTCCATGAACAAAGCTATGACATCAACTTAACCAAAAGATAGGAGCCAGGGAATTAGCTTTGAAGCAAACCGCTCATTTGAGCCAAAACGTCCAGCTTTCTTTCTCGGATTAATTATCCCTCTTCTGTAAACAGCCTATCTAGTTAAGTCGCAAGAGCATTGCCATGGCATACCACAATCACTGCAATGCTACATACACAGGGATCCAAAGATTACAAAACCAGGTGGCCAGACTGTGCCTGAACCTTCGCGACGTGAGCACATCCAATCAGCACAAAAGACGCTCCTCGCTTGCTTTCATTAGACACGAGGAAAGGATCAAGTTGAACACCCTGTGAATTGTCCACTACTCCTGCTATAAGAGAATCCCAAAATGTTTATACGTTCTTTCCACCATTATTCATAAGCCACAAAACTTAAGGACACACATCGGTTTTAGGTCACCATTTCAACCTTCACAATTTCAGATGGCCGCTACTTAAGATATATTTATTTCAGATTATCCCAATTTTAGCCTGGTAAGTAACTATGTCCATTTATATCCGATTGTTATTTACTTATTTTTGCTTAACCTTATATTTTTGTGTGGGTCATTAAAATAAAAAGTAATATTTAACAGGGGCTATGACTTTTATTTTATATTGACTTTGTACAGTTTCAGTAAATCCCTAGGAGGCGTAATGATATAAGCAAATAGCTTTTCCATGTTGCATCACATTCAGGTTTGAGAAAGGCTGAAAAACAGAAATACATCTCTTGACGGATTAAATGTGCTTTAACATTTGAGTGTGGTGCAGCTACATAGCAAAGTCAAACGAATACACACACACACACACAGGAAAAAAAACATTTATAATGCAGTTAAAGATTAAAAAGCAAAACCAAAAAAACATTTAAACTCACCAGTTTTGGTTAGGTAACTAACCATAACTTGCATCTCACTCACTGCTTATGACATTACATCCCACAACGCTCATGACATGTTCAATTACTTAAATTTTGACAAAACTGATGAAATTTCAAGTGACCTTTCTGAGGACATCAAGGATAACACCACCATGCAGTGCTGATACTCCACCTCTGTCTCTGCACAGCAGAGGTTAGCGACGGGCCCAGGCTCTGTGCCCAACACTCGGAGCGACCAGCCCAAAATGGGGGTTGGCCACAGAGCCTGGCCTATGGTCAGTCCCTTCAGTCGCTCTGCAGGCAGCCAGCCCCCACTGCGCATGTCCTTCAACTATGCACAACGACGATTGACTGCAGGGCCTAGCCAACAGCCTGGCCTGGAGTTAAACCCTTCAAAGGTGGCCACCCCTACTGCACAGAGCCTTTAGCCAAGTGCAACAATGGCCGCGCGCCTAAAGTGGTCATAGAATATTGTGCATTTCGTGTTGTGGTTTATGGGAACAGTGGCACTTCTGAGCTATGATTCAAATACTGGATTATGACACAAGTATGGCTGAATATGAACATCTTATTGCAAACTGGATATCTGAGTTACACTGTACCTAGCTCTGATTTCCTCAGTCACATTTACCCAGAGCTTAAATAGGTTTATTTTAACTACAGATCTAGTCCTTGGGGCTCGTGATATGGACACTCCTTATTCCTACATTTGGATTGCCTAATGCCCGCCGCATCTATGTGCCACCGCGACTGACCCAGACAAATGTATTGAAATATTTGTGTCGACTTCACTACATCCCTAAAAACGCATCACACTGAGTTTTTTTTTATTTTTAAAAGCAAACTTGCAGTAAACACTCGTTTTATGACAAATTAAAGCAAACAATTCTGCAACGCGTCACATGCTAAATTGTTCAAAATAATTTATATATAGAATGACCTGGATATCGGAGTGAAATAATACTGGGTACTTACATCAAACTCGGACATCTTCCTGCAATTAAAAAGATAATGAAGAGTTAGTCATGTAATAAAAGTACAAGATACTGTTTTTAAATATGAAAAATAAACATTAACTAACGTTTATGGAAAAGCAGTCACTTAGCAATGTGTTGCTTATGCGGTTTCTTGCGAGGAAGACCCATCAAGGTGATAAAGTTGCGAAACAGATACATTTTTAATTTTGCCAAGAGGGAGGAGAAAGAGAGAGAGCGCAAGAGAAAAAGTCTCCAAATACCTAATTAAATTATTTTGTACAATGGAGAGAGAGAAATCAGCATCCTGTGGACTTGTAAAATAAGCATAATGTCACAATTCGGTACTTTCAGGCTCCTTCCTCCACTTGCTCCACCGATTTTCGTAAAAATGTCAATTTTAACTGCAAGCAAGAATGGGGAATAACTGGCTCAGTCTAGTTCCACCATATAATTCTATGGAAGTATTCATCAGGAGCTTTTTGGCAGGTGGGGAGAAGCACAGGAGGGAGAGCTGAAAAACACGTGCTTTCTCATGGAGTGCTTAAGCAAAAAGAATAAGTAGTTCACTTAAAATGGAGCAATGGAAGGGCAGAAGCCAGCCGATTGGAGGCGGTAAAGAGTTTATGCTTCAGAGGAAGGACAAACAAGATGGACAAGCTGGGACAAGGACAGCCCTTGAATTAGAGGTAAGCAAATGAGCGACAGGAAAGCTAACCAACAGTATGCAAAAGGGTGCCCAGAATAGGTATTTTGCAGTCAGGCAGCTTGTAGAAGGGTAAATAAATCTCCATACTTCTGATAAAACTGCACTGAGAAGCCAGCGATTCGAAGAGACTATGCCTTAGGCGTGCCATATGTGCAGACCTGGGTGCCCATATTAATGAAATCTCTCCCAAACCTTCAGCAACTTTTTACAAACTGTGCTATTCTCGTATGTAGTGATCTACCGGTGTCTGCATCATCAAAAATTCATATCCCTCCGTGATATAGACTGCATGTTTACCACATTCTTCTCATTCTATCAGTTTAGTTGGCATTATTTTATATGAAACTCCAACAAACCTGGGAAGACCAAGTATCACAGTGCAGGACTAATTTTCATAGGATTCTTTCATTTCATTGCTTGTGCTGCAAACCGCCATGTGAGTAACAAGCAATATGATAAACCTGTAGGTGCACAGGGTCTCAAAAATCTACTTTAATCCCCATCTCGAAGAGCGTGGGTTTGCAGAATACACCCAAAAAGCAGGCGTAAAAGTGCTATTTACTGAGCCTGAAGCGGTTGGTCATAAAACCGACAAACTAAGCCCTTAATATGGATTCAGGCCACCCATGTTCACGAGCAGGTGGCGCCCTCTGAGGAAGTGCTAAAAAGACAAATCATCTCAAACTGTGGGTGGCATTATCGAAGTATCCCCACAGGTTGTAAACCGATAAGGGAGAAATAAAAAAAAATTATATATATATATATATATATATATATATATATATATATATATATATATATATATAGGGGTGGGCGGCGATGTTGACAGGCTGCCATACTAGGTTTCAGTTGGGAAAAGGAGGACTGGAATGGTTTCTTTTGCATAGAGGACTCGCATTAATGTGAAAATTCTCTCTTCCTACAACAAGGGTCGTGGTAGACTGTCTTAAACGTTCCTCCTTTCCCCACCAGGAGGACTTCCTGTGTGGGGTAGGGGAGTGAAATGAACTTCCTCATCAAATCAAGTCAGACTCTAAGCAAAGGACACTAATCACCTCTGCCCGACCTTCTCATTTTACTTGGGGAGCTGACAAATTACTCCCCGTCCACCATCACGCATTAGAGGTTAACCTCTCAATAAGGTCTTGTATACTGCACTCTCCGAAGGTACCGAGCCAACAAGGGTCAGAAGCAAGGGAACCCCTCTGCAGTTCAGTTGGATAGCCTGTCCTACACCCAGTTTTACTCACTGGAGTCCTAGTGAGGTCTGTAACCCTAAAATTGAGCCAGAGCAGGCCATTCATGCGGAGTTATAGGATTTTGAATGTGTGAAACTGTGGCTCAATTCCAGAACAGCAACCCGCAACAAGATACCAGGGGCAGCTCCTGGTCACTTCTTTGGCACCTGCTCTACACAGGGCCTTATATTTAAGGATCGTAAGAAAGTAAGAGGGTGCACCTGTCCATCGACATTTAGCAATCAATGTGGGATCTGGACTACAGTTACCAGCAGGTCATAGATCGCTCTGAAACTCCATCAGTCGGAGGGCCTCTTACATTACTTTATTCCACAAAGGTTTGAAACAAAGGAACAAGTAACAACAGGCTGGCGTCTGGAATGACGTGTAGAGAGAGAGAGAGGCTGAGTGCTTCTCCTACTCAGGGTAAACATCAACTCACCCACACGGTCTTCGAATGAAGAACTTCTTTCTGGTTTCTAGATTTTATTGTAGAAGGCCCTTCCGTCCTGAAAAAGGACAATGAAACTAGCGAAAACCAGGATTAACAATGTCGCGTTTTTGTTTCAACTGGTTCGTTTCCAGAGCAACCGAGCATTTTGTGAAGAAAAGTTTTATTTTTTTTGATGCCGCCTCGGGCTAAGGCGAGGCAGTGAGTCAGAAACGTGAAAGGCACAACCATGAACGTGTTTAAGATTCGGAAACTGGGAGTGTTGTTCTAAGAGCATTACTGGCTGTTGTGAAATCAACTCATGCCTTCAAACTTAAGTACAGCCCAACTAAGATTCAGGAATGTCTCCCAGCGCTGCATAGAGCTGTTATTTAAACATAGGGAGGGTAGAACTAACATAAGTACTACGGGGGGGGGGTTGCGCTTTATATGTAATTTTTTGAATAAGCGTTTACATCTCCGCACATTCTTCACACCAAGTAAACCACACAGGCAGTCAGGAGGAAGGTGTAATAAAGAACAGAACAGATGTTGAGGCAGGCACGCTAATTAGCTAATGGTCTGTTACGTCACAATTAAAACAGAAATTCTGTGTAATATACTGTCCCTCCAGTGAGGGGCGCACGGAGGTGTGTGCATCAAGGTTATGCATACAGCAGTGGCCTTCTCATCTTGCTCCAGGCTTGTAAGTGTCCCTGCCTTCTCGTTCCTCTCTCTGTTTTGACAGTTTAAAGTGGTCCTTCATTGTTATACTGTGGGCACTGTTTTTAGCGCCCCATTAGTCCCTTCCTTGCTCTCCCCTCCAGTTTCCCTCTCATCACTGCGGACACACCAACATCCTCATCAGATTGAAACAGCTAAGCCATGGGCGATTTAGGGGAGCTGGGATGGCCAGGAGATGTTCAGGGGCCATTCACTGCTCAGCCAGGGACTGACCAGCCAACACAAAAGTGCTCCCCTGCTGCTTCATTTTGTTCACTAGCATCAGCAAGGGTGCCAAATTTCTCTGAGCCCAGGGCGCCATCTCAGCAAGGGCAGTCTCTGCATGGTAGTTCCGCAGAGGGGCTGAGCTAGTGGCTACCCCAGGCGCATAGAAAAGTTGAATGGAGACCACGAATGGATCCTTGAAGCCAACAATCCTCTTATCCCTTTTCATCAAAAAACCTACAAGTGGGTCCTTGCATGTCACCACCACCCCAGGTTATCTGCTAAAAGATCGCAACTTCATGTCAAGTGGGGCACCGGTCCACTGAACGTTCTGGATCCAACATCGAAAGGGGCCATTCAGTTAATTATGTCACAATGCATCTCAAAGTCCCAGGTCGTCAAAGGAGCATTCTAGAATGCCTGGTATTGGTGTTTGTTAGAAATGAACGACTGAGGCAAGAAAACGGTTGGTGGATATTGCCTCTTAAAGGGGTGGAAACCCCAACGCCAAAGGCCCACCTTGGTGCGCTGGTACCTATGATTAACACTCGGTTAGAGTCTCCAGCACAGATGGGCAATGCTGGGAAGAGCAAGATGGATGGCTACATTCAGGCACAAATGTTTGACACATGTTCAGTTTAAAAACCATTTACTATCAAGAGCTTGACTGGGGGTGAGTGTTTGATTGAATCGGTCCCAGGATGCTGGTTTCCGGTCCAGGGAAGATATGGCTTGGCAGTTCGGGCTGGACTGTTCCCATGAGGCACAGGGTCAGACTGATTTGCATATGGCCATGTCTGAACTGGGGTGGCAGAGTGAGCTAAAGAATGGTGATGGATTAAACCCAGATCAGTTGACTGGGGGGGGGAGTGTTTGATTTGCTCAAACGCTCCGTCCATCATCCCCTTGTCCATCATCCCCTTTTGTATCTCGCTGTTCGCAATATGACACCGCAACAGGGCTGTGTGTATTTCAGTTAATGTAAGCCGGACGGGGGTATTTTGCTCTGTATGGTACGCAACCCAAAAACAAGTTTCATTCTAAAATATTACACATCACTGGCAATCCTTTTTTCAACAAACTATACACTTTAGTGTCTCATAACGCCTAAATAATACAGATATTCTATAAAAACTCCAGGCACTACCTTAAACTGTGCTTTCCAATGTATTTAACGGGTTCTCTCTATCGGCAGGTGGTCACACTTTAAAAATTGAATACATCAGTTACAAATAATTCTATGGTTACTGTTAACATCAGTTTTAAGACACTAAGGATAGTATTTAGGGCTGGCATTAGACTGAAGTTAAAGGCTAGAGACGGTTAGGCTTAAGGTTCAGGGCATAGGGTTGCCGTTAGTCTTAAAGGGCTAGTATTAGTTTAGGGGTAGCATTACTCGGAGTCAGAGCACGGAGCTTAGGGTCAACCTTGTTTTTAGTCTAAAATTAGGTTAAAGACTGGCAATAAATATATTCAGGATGAGCGTCAAATGTAGAGATTCTACATAATTTTTTTCATACTATACATTTAGGGACTTCATTTTCGAGTTAAAGTCTTAAACATTCTAATAAAGTTCTCATATTTTAAATTTGGATAGTTTATATGTAATGGGATTGTTTTTAGGGAATAATGTACCCTCACTGTCTGCCTCGTAGACAAACTCCCAGCGTACTCCGTCCCCTGAGAGAGGGCCAAAGCCCAGTGTTCCCAAGAGACCCAACAACCCCACAACTATTTTTTCATGAAGAACTTAAAATGAGAATAAATTGAAATGTACCATTAGAATAAAATAAAACGCTTCAATGCAGGACTTTTGTACATCAAATATGCTAGTAAACAAATGTAATTGTGTTAAGGTTCTTGAGTATTCTTATGATAATGCAATATTTAGAATTCAGTTTTTACTTCCACTCTGTTTATTAACTATCGCCACCATGCCATGCTGTTGCAGTTTCCCCAGTAAATACGGCAGAAGTGTGTTAGCAGTTTATGAAATTTGATTTTTTTTTGTGCTGTACTGGATGGATCAGTCTTGCACCTACACCTTTGTGTAACTGTAAATATCTGGCGATAGTAGAACACAATTTAGGAGTAGACATGTACTGTTACAACGGCTTTAATCCGACCGACCTGCTCTGTGGACTAGGATTGGTTTCCCTGTAAGGGTGAGGCATTGTAAATTAAATGTATGCATTATTTATAAGGACACCGACAGGTACACCCAGGCTGTGCAGTCCCCCTCCCTATGCATGCCAAGGATTGCCGCGTGACTCGTTCACGCCTCACAGGCTATCTAGTTCCCTAGACAAAGCAAGGTAACATATCTAAGGAAGACATGGTTATACCACTCCTTTCATTGCTTCACTTTTCCCTTGCATGCTACGTATTGGGATGCTAGTTAAAGCAAGCATTTCCATAGCCGATATTTCCAGCCAGCTAGTGCATTTTTTCTCTTCTTTTTTATGGTACACACAGGACAAGACATTCTTATTTTTTTTAATTAAGAAAATATGCTGTGACCTAAAAGTTGCTCTTATCCATTCTTTATTAAAAAAATGCAATTGAAAAAACATTCAGCTTTGAGGTTGTTTTACTAGTTAAGCTTTTTTTTTTTTAACACTTTCCAGTTGCACCGCCCATTTTATTTTTACTATTTGTGAAGGAGACAAGAGTAAATTACGTAACCAACCACTCAAATCACAGGCAGGTATGTTACAATGGCATTTGCATTTGAACACTTTCAATCCGCTATCCAACTAAAGACAAATGAACTCTTTTTGGCGGATGTGAACAATGTGCACAGGCTTTGTGAAGTCTCTCAAAAGTGAAGGGGGGGGCTAAGGATAAGGTGGGCTGATCCACCGACTCGTGCTGTATGCTAGCTACATAAACATGAATGACAGTTTAAGAGACCAATGGATAAAAGACTGCCGGGAAAAAAGCACCTCTATGTATGTATATTATATAGGAGGGGTCGGGGAGGGGGAGTTTTAGATGTCTCAAATGCCAGACCTAAAAAGTAGTATACATTTATTAGCATAGTAGACTCAAGAGCTATAGAGCACCATAGCGTGTCAATATGTGCATTGTAGACACGAGCAACAAACGACATGTCAACACCCCGCTAACCACAGTTGCAATAAAAGCAGAACCACTGCCGATGTGTATTTCCCCTTGGTTACTGCCAGAAAACCTTGGCAACAGATATTTACTGAGATCAACCCTGCTTCCAGCTCAGGTATTTAGTGTCTGCTTACTGCATGTTAATTTTTAATGGTAAGCCTCTCTGCAATCAACAAAAATTAATTAAATAAGCACTGACAAACCCCATCAAGCTGCCCGTGCATTCATGCGGCGACAAGTTTGCTTTCTGAAAAAGCCAGTTGTGCCAGCAAGAGCACCGCCATTTTTCTGCCATAGTACATATCTGGGCCCCAGACACAATCCATTTTGGCAGGTGGTATTTAAACATATCTTTTTTGGTGAATGGTTCGGATGGGGTGCAGTGGGAATCCATGAAAAAGTCTTCAGAGGCAATGGACACAGAGCAGAAAATCAAGTGTTGTTTCAGCAGTGGGAAGTGCCAGAGAGTGCTTCATTTTTGACCTGAAGGGAAGAGGCTTGGGGGGCACTGAAACCAGGCTCCATAGGGGTTTTTGAGACTTCTGGGGGCCGCAAGTGGAGAGATATTCTTTTAGCCATACAGGGCAAACCTTGTCAAGGCAACACTGCAAAATGTTTTCTAGACTATTGGCATGCACCAACATTACTTTTTTGAGTAGGTGTATTTTGCCCTGGCTCACCAATACAGACAGACATCCAGTATGGGAAAAGTGGGGGTGATCGTGCTAAAGTCGCAGTGATCGTCTACTGGACAGGGGTGCTGCCTGTGTGGCGAAACTAGTTGAATACATATGAAATGGCGACGAATATTGTGCCCGAGGGGCATACATCAGATGTTGATTTCCCCTCCTTAGGGTAAATGCGACTGAGTACCAGGCCAGCTGGGGGATGGATGGCAGGTTATGAAGAGTATGCGCGCTTGTACATAAAGATAGCGTCACCACTGTGCATGAGTCTAGTTTCAGTCCATTCACTTTTACAGCTTATACACCAATGTTAAAATAAATGTTAATACCCGAATCCAGATATACCAATGCAGTGAAAAAATGGGAGTCTGCTGGCTCTAGACCATAGATCCGATATGTAAATATTGCCAAAACACAAGCCTACCTAACAGTCCTACAAAAAGAACGAGGGTAGTGTGTAGGCAACAAAGGATAATGTTCCCTCAGGAAAAATATTATTAAAGAATTCAAATCAAAACTTATGAAAAACAAGGCCTCAGCTTTTTCGACCACAAAGAGAATTTGGCGCAGTTTCCAGAGTTCTAACAAGTTAGTTGTGAGACACAAGATAATAGAATTTAAGAAACATATTCAAGTTATGAAGCAGTTTACAACGAAATATTTACATGAAGAGAGAAAAATCCAGTGCACTAGGTAAACGCTTCGAACCACATAAATAGTAGTGGTTATGTTGCAATGCAGCCAGCAACAGCGACATTCAAGCAAAATTCTTCATAGTGAAACTTTTCAATGGTGCAGCTTTTGTGCAAGGTTTGCTGTGTGAATTTTATGCATGTCGTTATTTTAACGTGGTTTGAATAGCTTCCTTGCTAGTTGGGTTGACCCTTTGGAAAATTGACCACAGATTGTGTAGGAAAAAAACCTAATGACATGAAATTGTATAGTTATTGGTGGGATGTCCTTTTTATTTTTTAATGTACACACCGAGGGAAACACTATTATGCAAACACACACCAGGAAGCAGCCACAAAATATTTCTTACAATAAATCAAGATGGCACATGAGTAATATTGGACTGCACCACGTTACAGAATATAGGTAGTTCTGGCATTTCTTCAATGATAAACTTACCCGAGGTGTCTGAGATTGCCACCAAAGTAAAATTAGCCACCATTGTAATCTACACTTTAAATCAAGCTTCAACACTAGTTTTGCAGGAATTGCCTAGCTCACCTTTGGTTCAAGTCTACACTCTTACGTATTGTGCTGCATTGTGGCTATCTCGCTTTATTACCTATTGTGAGCTTTCAGGTGGTTTTTGTGGGGCTGGTTATTGGAGGTTAGAAAATCTATTCAAATAGAGTCGCAAAAGATAGAGTTAGACACCTGGGGCCATATTATACAAAGTGCCCAGGGGGAGCGTCACAGGCGTTAGCACGGACTTTCTGGACCCCCGGAGGCACTTCGGTATTACAGACGCTTGAGCGACCCCTTCTATAGTACTGAAAGCACTGATGCACACAAAGCGCCTGCACTTTCTTCACGGGGCATTCCCTCATTTGCATGGGGGCATGCCCCATGCAAATGAGTGTATCCCTTTGTACCATGTTACAGACGAGGCAAAGAAGCTCTTAGGAGGCGCAGTGACAGAGCGCCACATAAAAGTTGGCGCACATTCGGTGTGCCCCCTGAGAACAGTGCTCTGGACGGGGAAAGGCAGTCATATGGACCCCCCCAGATACCTGCAAGGGGAGGTCTAATCCCCTTTAAAAAGTGCAGGTGGGTCGCTGCCTGAACTGTGAAATCACAGAGCGGCTTCAAAGCCGTCACTCAGTTTCACACATAAGTGCACGAACCACAAGGCAGACCGAGTTCCCAGCTGCCCTGAGGGCTGCCAGTTCATCATAATATGGAGCATTTTCCTTCCTTGCACTCGGGCCCACCTTTTAAAAGATGTGCTGAGCCCAACGTAGGAAAATGCGCTGCATGTATAATGCTGCCCCAAATCTCGATGTTCTGCAACTATGCTAGCAACAATGCGCTGGCTTTTCTTTAAAAAGTCATGCCTTGATCTGCTATTATTTCACAGCATTTTAACTTAGACTTTATATTTACCTGCGGACAAAAGACTACCTATGTTGAATTCTGCTGGAGAACGCTATGCCTTATTTAACTTTGGGCCCGATTTAGTGTTTAGCAAGTTGCCCAGCCGCATTATTTAGAGATCCCAGTGCTTTCTTGCACCGGTACCACCAGGCTTTCCCTGGCAGGAAAAAAAAACAAACAAAAAAAAAACCAGACATCATAAAGTCCAATCTAAATAGAGCAGGCGGTCTGATGTCCTTACTCCAACGAGCTGATGGAGTAAGCTTTCCACACTTGAGTCAGCAAATCGGAGAACAACAAATCTCATTACTGCCCAACCTAATCTCAATTTTCAGAGTTGCTACTTTCAAGATACTACCTCTATTCCCTACCTGTCCCACCTTAATAGCTTCCCACCCATGGTTTCTAGACCTTTGTACATGCTTTGAATGTCTCCATGGCTACTCGATGTATTAGGAGGTATTCTGCGAATTTTCCGAGCTCATGCTTGGTAGTAGAAGGAGAAGTACCCAAATGGAAAGATGTTCTACTTCCCAGTGGTCTTCATCACCTCCAACTGTGCCTTCTAACGGAAATATATTCTCCACTTTCCAGGAAGTTTCCTTTGTGTATTATTTCTGCTAGTGAGGCTACCAGAACTGTTATTTTACCCTCCGTGTTCTGTTTTCCCTTTTGTCACCTTTGTAGCCTCCTACTTGCCCTTCATATTCATTTCCTTGGCGTCATCATCCTCCACATTCCCGGTGATTTTCAAGGGAGGCTGCAAAGACCTCCCCCTACCCGAATTGCCCACAAAATTATCAGCTTTGCACCTTTCATGAGAATGTTCTCCTGGTCTCAGTTTATGGGACTAGGTGAGTTTGGTAGTGAAACTTTTTTACTGAGACCTTGGATTTATTATTTGTCACACCCCTAATTGTGGTGCGTGCAACTCTTCATGCTTGCAAATCACAAAAAAATCCATCTCATGCAGGCTCTCTCTCTGGGCCTGTATCTTATTTTCATAGACTCGGTGTTTGTTAGGGAGTGTCCTCCATTACACTCCTTGGTCAGGCCTGCAATAGACAAGCAGACACCAGACTCAGTAGGGGTCCCACTTAACCAGATTCATCAGCCTGATAATCCCTTTCACCCTCCCTGCACCACAGCTCCTCTAAGTAGGCTATGGCCTTCTGCCTCTACGCTCACCTGCAGATGCAACATTACTGACTTGGTTCAACAGACAAGGACTCTGAACCCAACCTCAAGTGTCATTTGCCTCCTTGGACCTCCTGATCACGAGCCCAGGGTTAGCAGGATTCCAATTTAATCAGATTCTGCATGCACTCCAAAAAAGGATTCCAAGACTAAAGTATGGTACTGCTTTCCTGTCACAATCAATCACATCATTTGTAAAGAGCACTACTCACCTGTGAGGGTTCAAGGCGCTGGGGTGGGGAATGCTGCTACTGCTCGAAAAGCCATGTATTGAGGAGTTTTCGGACGGTCAGCAGGTCTTGGGTCTGCCGTAGGTGGATGGGGAGGGTGTTCCAGGTCTTGGCGGCAAGGTGGGAGAACGATCTGCCGCCGGAGGTCGATCTTCGGAAGCGGGGGACTGTGGCGAGGGTGAGGTTGGTGGAGCGGAGCTGGCGGGGGGTAGAAGCTGAGTCGTCTGTTGAGGTACGTTGGTCCGGTGTTGTGGAGTACCTTGTGTGCATGGGTGAGGAGCTTGAAGGTTATCCCCTTGTTGATCGGGAGCCAGTGCAGGTCTCAGGTGGGGTGTGATGTGGCTGCAGCGAGGGATTGCGAGGATCAGGTATGCAGAGGCATTCTGGATGCGTTGAAGCAGTCTCAGGAGTTTGGCTGAGGCTCCTGTGTAGAGGGCTTTCCGTAGTCCAACCTGCTGCTGACGAGGGCCTGGATGACTGTTCTTTTACTTTCAGTGGGGATCCACTTGTAGATCCTGCGGAGCATGCGGAGGGTGTTGAAGCAGGAGGAGGAGATGGCGTTGAACTGTTTAGTCATTTCAGAGGGTGGAGTCGAGGATGACCCCTAGGTTGCCTGCGTGGTCAGTGGGTTTTGGAGTGGTTCCCAGTGTGGTCGGCCACCAGGAGTCGTCCCAGGCCGAAGGGGTGGATCTGAGGATGAGGACCTCCGTCTTGCCAGAGTTTAGCTTCAGTCAGCTGTTCCTCATCCATTCAACGACAGCCTTCATTCCTTTGTGAAGGTTGGTTTTAGCGGTGTGGGGGTCCTTGGTGAGGGAGAGGATCAGCTGGGTGTCATCGGCGTAGGAGATGATGTTGAGGTCGTGCCGACGGGCGAAGTGGGCGAATGGTGCCTTGTAGATGTTAAACAGTATTGGGATGAGCCCTGAGATATGCTGCAGAGTTGGGCTGAGGGATGAGCCCTGGGGTACGCAGCTGATTATCACAAATCTCCTGAACAAAATATCTTTGCAGCAACGTTCTATGTGTATGGGTCTACTGCATGTTTGTGGAGTAAATCTGTTACACTTGTACGGTAATAAGTCTCTGTGTATAGTGAGAATCAGAGTACTGGAATTAGTGCGATCCAGGTTTTATGTCCCTTGCTTTAGCCTTGTATTTGAACGGGTGCTGCACTCGAATAATCAGCTTCTCTGCACACTGTGTGATAAGTTGTATGTGGCCTGACGTTGCACACTGTGTGATAAGTTGTATGTGGCCTGACGTGTGTGATAAGTTGTATGTGGCCTGACGTGTGTGATAAGTTGTATGTGGCCTGACGTGTGTGATAAGTTGTATGTGCCTCCAAAACAATAAGGGAAGTGCAGAGGAGTTGATAGAATCACCCTCCAAAACGATATATATATAAACAAAGAGATTCTATCAATGTGTGGACATGTATTTTATTTGTTGGTTTTACAGTGATGAAAATATAGTGAAAGTACTCTCTCTTAGGGTGATAAAGATGAGAGCGCTATGTGCTTTTTAAAATACCCCTCACACACTAAAAAAATCCAGTAGTGTCATGCTTCATCATTGGGGTCTTCCCGTCCCTCTACGGGGCGGGGCGTGCTATGACCTGACCGACTACGCGGGAGCACTGAAGTGGTGACAGGACTATGTGATGGTGCAAGGTGTCAGTGAAAGTGTAGGGACCTAACAATGTGTGTGAGTACAAAAATTAAATTAAAAATCCTCTGGCTAGTAGAAAAAAACAATTTATTAGCTTCTCTAGCTGGGGACGTTAAGAAGGGGGTTTTGGGGTTGAGCCGATCGCTACAACACTTTCACTGACACCTTGCACCATCACATAGTCCTGTCACCACTTCAGTGCTCCCGCGTAGTCGGTCAGGTCGTAGCACGCCCCGCCCCGTAGAGGGACGGGAAGACCCCAATGATGAAGCATGACACTACTGGATTTTTTTAGTGTGTGAGGGGTATTTTAAAAAGCACATAGCGCTCTCATCTTTATCACCCTAAGAGAGAGTACTTTCACTATATTTTCATCACTGTAAAACCAACAAATAAAATACATGTCCACACATTGATAGAATCTCTTTGTTTATATATAAGTTGTATGTGGCCTGACGGTGTGATAAGTTGTATGTGGCCAGGTCAGGCCACATGCAACCCTTGCTTTAGCCTGGCATACACTGGAGGTTGGATCAGCTTTCCCAGACAGTGGTTATTGTATGGTCTGCAATCCAGTAGCTGGAGGTTGGTGTAGGAAGGTACATCCTGACTATGGTTGCCCCCAACTTTTTGCCCTGTGTTTTAGCTGGTTTTGGACATAGTCGACCTGGGACCCTGCCAATCAGGACCCCAGGCCTACTGCTCTCTCTTTAAAATGGATTCCATGTACCCTAGGTACATTTCCAATTGGTACTGGGCCACCTTATCAGACCCCGTAACGCAGGGCATAGGTGTACCCAGGGCCGCCAGGGGCCGAAGCATGTATTATGCCACCCCTGGCTGGCCTCCTAAATTTGACACAACTGGCTGCACGACAGCTGGGGCGAAGACGTGTAACCACCCTTCGCTTTAGGTATAGTAGTTCTATATCTAACCATACAATGGACACCCGAGTTCCTATCAGTCACTCCTATGGCAGGCCTTAACGATCCTGAAGGCAGAGTGCGTGGGCTCGTGTGAGCTAGGTTCAGGCCCGAGCCGAGCCCGGTTGCAGCTTGCGGAATCAAGACCCAATAGCTGTTCCATGATAACGCGTACCATATCGGTAACTCCGGTGTCGCGTTATCAAGGCATGTCGAGTAAGGTGTCATACGAATCGGGGTGCTGCCCTCTCACCAATTCTGGCGATGAGGTTAGCATCCCACCCTTCTAGAGGGACACGACATGTACGTAACTGTGAACCCCGGTTAAAGTTAACTGAAGCCTCAGCTCCACAAAATGGATGCTGCCACCACAGACACGAGTCTGACCTCCTGCTGCTGGGAGTCCTTCCAGCGAGGAGCACTTGGACAAAGGGTTTCCTGTCGAGGGCGGTGTTCGCACCGTCCCAGACAGGGTTTGTGTATTCTGGGTAGGTAGGGCTTTGGCGAGAAGGTGACTGCGGAGTGGCACCCCGGTGCTCACTACGCATCTGCCGGTTAGAACCAGTTCCAGGGGCGA
Source organism: Lissotriton vulgaris (assembly GCF_964263255.1). NCBI lineage: Eukaryota > Metazoa > Chordata > Amphibia > Caudata > Salamandridae > Lissotriton > Lissotriton vulgaris. Next base: position 1,298,230,814 of record NC_141691.1, read on the forward strand.
CAGCCCTGGCCTGGGGAAAGTCCGGCAGGGGAGAGGGGTGTAACTACCCCCCTTCCTGGTCCCACCCTTAGGGCAGGACCTAGTCATGTACCCACCCCTTTCTTTAGAATAAAGACCGGAGCGGGGACCCTTCCAAATTAGATCATCTTTGATTCAAGAACTACTTTCTACGAAAGGACATTCAAGACTCTTCTCAAGATTTCTCCCTTGTGACTAAGGAGTAGTCACCCTGCATCAGCGGGCACCAACTAAGAACTCTGCGGTTTGCTGTAAGTCCTTCCTCAAGGAATCCGACGGCCCAGCTCGACGAGAACCGGCTTCCCTGGCACCTCTGACCTCTACCCACGTCATCAGCTCAGCTGTGATCTGTGGGTGCGACGAGACCTCGAGGGACCGGCCATCATCAGAACCTGCACGCTCTTAAAACCAGCACGACCATCGAGGTAACTCTCTGGTGAGTGCTCTGGGGTCCGAGAAGCCCCGACCCTGAGCCGCTCCAGCACCGAAGTGCAGTCTCCCAGCATCTCCACGATCTGCGTGGGGCCCTTCTGCTCGCTGCTCAGCACGTTGTCTGGTCACTAGCCGCTGGCTTGTGCCCTTCTGTGACGACATCCGAGAATCATCACTGCTGGTCTGGTTGCTCCAGACTGGCCCTTGCTTCCATCTTTGCGAGAAGCACCCCGGACCCTCCTGGTCCACTCAAGACGCCATCTTAGGCCCACCACGTGGCCCTGAGATCTGCCAAGGCTTGTTGCCCCATCCTGGGCCCAGCGACGCCGACAGCATCATCCTTCGTGGGACAGCTCGCACCTCCACCGTGGTCGCCGACAACGCCTCCTGGTCCGTGAGACTGCAGAGCCTAGCGTCGCCCACTCACCTGGTCGAGGTGACGGCCAACCGGTGCCTGCCTGGTACCCTCTGACTACTGGCTAGTAGTACGAACTTGGTCCCCTCTGCTTTCAGGTTTCATCAATCTCCGATCCAGGCTTGGATCTCTACGAACTATTCAGCACTGGTCGCCGGCCAGCAACTCCTTTTCTTCCGGCTCCTGGCTCGTCAGCGAAGACCCCGACGCCTGTAAGACTTGTGCAGCCGCAGCCCTCGTGGCTAGGTAACTCGGCATTTCGGTGCCTGCATAGCCCCCTTACTCTAGGGTCCTGAGTCCCTCGCTTCCGACTTGCCTTATCGGGTCCGCCCGAGACCTTAATCTTTCCGTGTCCTCGGACACTTGTTTTAATTGTGCACTTGAAGTATTTGCTAAAGAGATTTGGTTTGTGCTTAGTACCCTGTCCTCATAAAGAGTACAGGGCTGTTGTGATTCTTAATAAATATACTGTTTATTTTCATAACACTTGTGTGGTGTCCTTTCACTGGGTGTTCAAGGGGTACATGTGTGGTAAACAGCTGGCTTAACGCGCCCTCTCGAGTCTTTAGCCTTAGACTGCTCGTATCCACGCTACTAGGATAGCTGGTCTATAGGTTGACTTACAACCAAACACCATAAGGGTCGTTGGAACGATACATAGCGGTCGCTAGAATAGCGAACGTTGCATATCGGGCCAACTTCTCACATTGGTGAGCAGCGGTTGGGATTTGAGCTTGCTGTTGTTTTACCACACGTATCCTAAGAATATCTTGTTGAAAGATCGCACAAGTACTGTTAGTACATATAACTAAAAGCTTAGAATACTCTGAGTTCTACTGAACCAGCTGTTGTAGCTCCTCAAGGCTTAGCACACCTTGGCTACAACTCTTAGCAAGGGTACAGTAGGTAAACACGTAGTGTAGGTAGGTGCGTCACTTACACCACACTAGAAACAGTATGTCGGACAAAGGAGGAAACTCTGGGTCTCCCCTTGTGTCAGTTGACCCTCCACAGGTCATCCCTTCAGGATATACTGTGCTGAGCTTCAAGGAGTTAAGACGACTGTGTCACTCCAGGAAGATTCAGCAGGGGTCTAACCCCACAACGTCCTTTCTGATTGGTCTCTTGGAGACTTATGATGCCAGAAGAGCTGAGAAACTTCGTAGCTCTTCTAATCCAGAAGGAGACATGCCTCCCCTCGAGGGAACCCGAGACGATCCTGACCTCATCCACCTCGCAACTGAGAACGAAGATGTGGAGGAGGATGAGGATGAGGATCTCTCTGGGGATGAGGCAGATAAGGGACAGGTAGAAGTCGTCAGACTAAGCAGGTCCAACTTAAGCAAACATGATAGCGGTACTGGGGGACCCCTGGGGCCACTATCAGGTCAGCTTAACATTGGGAATGGACGAGCCCGATCTCTGTCAAGAGACTCTGGCAGATCCCTTCAAACCAATGGCTCTCACAACTCTTCTCAGAGAGGGATGACGTCCCCTCAGAGGAGAGTGTACGAAGCTAAGGAAAGGGCAGCCAATCTAAGGATTGAAAGGGAAGAACTTGCCCTGGCCAAAGAAAGGCTTGCCTTTGCTAGAGAGCAACAGTTAAGTGGGGCAGTCCCCACTGGTGGCAGCAATGTACCTAGTAATAGGGAAAAGAGTTTCGATACGAAACACCTTGGTAAGATAGTGCCCCCCTTTAAACAAGGGGACGACATCCACAAATGGATTACTGCTTTGGAGAGGGCCTGCACTGTGCAGGGTGTTCCCCAGAGTCAGTGGGCAGCTATCTTGTGGCTCTCCTTTGAAGGAAAAGGAAGAGACAAGCTCCTCACCACAAGGGTGGAGGATGCTAACAATTACCAAATCTTGAAAAATACACTCGTTGAAGGGTTCGGCCTAACCACTGAGCAGTACAGGGTGCTGTTCAGGGATACCCAGAAAACGCAGTCTCAAGATTGGTCTGATTTTGTCGATTGTGCCACTAAGGCTTTTGAAGGCTGGCTACTGGGTAGTAAGGTTACTGATTTTAAAGGATTGTATAATCTAATTATAAGGGAGCAAATCTTAAATAATTGTCAGAACCAGTTATTACACCAGCACCTGGTAGACTCTGATCTGACCTCTCCACAGGAATTGGGTAAGAGGGCAGACAAATGGGTCAGAACCAGGGTTAGGCCTAAAAACCAGGGTGGTGACCAGAAAAAGGAATCGACCAAGCCTCAAGAGAAGGGTGGGGATAAATCCACAGAGAAGACTTCCCAAGGGCCCCAAAACTCCAACAAGGGTGGTGGGTCCCAGAACACTCCTTCAGAACAGAAGAAACCTTATTGCCATACCTGTAAACAGGTGGGCCATTACAAAAGTGATGCCAAGTGCCCTAAAAATAGCAATAAGGAAAACATACCCCCAAGTAATACTCCTAAACCTCCTGTTACCACTAGTGGTAATCCCCCAGGTGGTGGGAGTGCCCCCAAGAATGTGGTGGGCATTATTTTGGGCAATCAGGAGGACTATGGCTTAGCCAGGTTCCCTGACCACACTCTTGTCTGTGAGACTGGCATGGGGTTTGCCAACTTCACTACTGGACCCCACATTTTGGGAAAGTATAGACAAGAAGTTTTAGTGAATGGTCAGAAAGTTGAGGCATTCAGAGACACAGGGGCCAGCCTCACCATGGTGAGTGACCATCTGGTCCCCTCTGCTCAACTGACCCCTGGTTTTACTTATCAGGTGACGGACATTCATGGAATGAAGAGAAGGCATCCCATGGCAGTAGTCAAGCTCAGCTGGGGTAATGTCACAGGGCCCATGAGAGTGGCAGTGACAGATAACCTACCCGTAGATTGCTTACTAGGGAATGACCTGGAACTCTCAGCATGGGCTGAGGTGGAGCAAGAAACTCATTCCAGAATGATAGGCCTATCCAGACAGGTTAGTGGGGCAGTAATAGCTACAGCCCCAGTCCAAGCACCATTCCTCCCTGAAAAGGTTGGACGGGCAGTGGTAGCCACTGCCCAGGCTCAGACAGACTTTCCAGGACAGGATAGGAGGGCTGTGACAGTCACAGCCCAAACACAGACTGAGTGCCCTCCTGAAAAGGTTGGCAAGGTTGAAATGGTCTCAGCCTCTACTCAAACAGATAGTGAGGTTGTGAAGCCTGAAACAATGGATCACTCCACTCAAACCGAGAGCATTGAGGAGGAAGAAGAGTCTTCCCCTTCCCAGACACTAGGTGAGAGCCAGCCTCCTCAGGGAACTGACTCTACCCCTGTTGAAGGAACTGCCCCAGAGGTAGTCAGGCCTAGCCTGGCAGAGCCCCTGATGGCAGTGGACCCTTCCCAGGTGGGACCCAGTCTGGAGCAGGTAACCTGCACCTCTCTACCCTGCCTCAGTCAGCCCAGGGCTGAAGAGGACAGGGAGGCCAGTGGTGGACCCAAAAGGGCCCCCTGTCCAAAAGAACCCCTTAATCAGCAGATTAGGATCACTGAAGCTGGTAAACCTAGCCAAGTGAAAATAGAACAGACTCCTGAGGGATCCCCCTTAAAAGTAGTTAGGGAACTCCCCCAGCTGGACACTGTTGGGCACAGCCAAACATGGGGCCTAAACACCCCAGACCTGACCTGTCCCCCCAGTAAGCCAAACAGAGGGACTCAGCCTCCAGCTTTAGGTAGCCAGAGGCTGACCCTGAGAGCTCAGTGCATCTCAGCTAAAGAAAGGAAGGCACACATGATGAATGGTGATTGGAGGAAGTTGAGCCCAAAGGTAGAGGAGCCTCACTTCAGTACTCCATCCCAGCATCAGCCTTCTTCTTTCCCAAGACACACCAGAAACAGAGATTCCCTATGGTGGAGACCCTCAGATACCCTTAGGGTGAGGGGTTGCCTAGTGGACCATGACACAGGGGGAAACCAAGCCAGAGCTGGTCCTTCCTTATATGGCCACTTAGGTAATAGAGGCTTACCTGGACAAGGATAGCCTTATCTCCTTTCGTTTGGGGGGGGGGGGGGTTGTGTAGGAAGGTACATCCTGACTATGGTTGCCCCCAACTTTTTGCCCTGTGTTTTAGCTGGTTTTGGACACAGTCGACCTGGGACCCTGCCAATCAGGACCCCAGGCCTACTGCTCTCTCTTTAAAATGGATTCCATGTACCCTAGGTACATTTCCAATTGGTACTGGGCCACCTTATCAGACCCCGTAACGCAGGGCATAGGTGTACCCAGGGCCGCCAGGGGCCGAAGCATGTATTATGCCACCCCTGGCTGGCCTCCTAAATTTGACACAACTGGCTGCACGACAGCTGGGGCGAAGACGTGTAACCACCCTTCGCTTTAGGTATAGTAGTTCTATATCTAACCATACAATGGACACCCGAGTTCCTATCAGTCACTCCTATGGCAGGCCTTAACGATCCTGAAGGCAGAGTGCGTGGGCTCGTGTGAGCTAGGTTCAGGCCCGAGCCGAGCCCGGTTGCAGCTTGCGGAATCAAGACCCAATAGCTGTTCCATGATAACGCGTACCATATCGGTAACTCCGGTGTCGCGTTATCAAGGCATGTCGAGTAAGGTGTCATACGAATCGGGGTGCTGCCCTCTCACCAATTCTGGCGATGAGGTTAGCATCCCACCCTTCTAGAGGGACACGACATGTACGTAACTGTGAACCCCGGTTAAAGTTAACTGAAGCCTCAGCTCCACAAAATGGATGCTGCCACCACAGACACGAGTCTGACCTCCTGCTGCTGGGAGTCCTTCCAGCGAGGAGCACTTGGACAAAGGGTTTCCTGTCGAGGGCGGTGTTCGCACCGTCCCAGACAGGGTTTGTGTATTCTGGGTAGGTAGGGCTTTGGCGAGAAGGTGACTGCGGAGTGGCACCCCGGTGCTCACTACGCATCTTCCGGTTAGAACCAGTTCCAGGGGCGACAGCCCTGGCCTGGGGAAAGTCCGGCAGGGGAGAGGGGTGTAACTACCCCCCTTCCTGGTCCCACCCTTAGGGCAGGACCTAGTCATGTACCCACCCCTTTCTTTAGAATAAAGACCGGAGCGGGGACCCTTCCAAATTAGATCATCTTTGATTCAAGAACTACTTTCTACGAAAGGACATTCAAGACTCTTCTCAAGATTTCTCCCTTGTGACTAAGGAGTAGTCACCCTGCATCAGCGGGCACCAACTAAGAACTCTGCGGTTTGCTGTAAGTCCTTCCTCAAGGAATCCGACGGCCCAGCTCGACGAGAACCGGCTTCCCTGGCACCTCTGACCTCTACCCACGTCATCAGCTCAGCTGTGATCTGTGGGTGCGACGAGACCTCGAGGGACCGGCCATCATCAGAACCTGCACGCTCTTAAAACCAGCACGACCATCGAGGTAACTCTCTGGTGAGTGCTCTGGGGTCCGAGAAGCCCCGACCCTGAGCCGCTCCAGCACCGAAGTGCAGTCTCCCAGCATCTCCACGATCTGCGTGGGGCCCTTCTGCTCGCTGCTCAGCACGTTGTCTGGTCACTAGCCGCTGGCTTGTGCCCTTCTGTGACGACATCCGAGAATCATCACTGCTGGTCTGGTTGCTCCAGACTGGCCCTTGCTTCCATCTTTGCGAGAAGCACCCCGGACCCTCCTGGTCCACTCAAGACGCCATCTTAGGCCCACCACGTGGCCCTGAGATCTGCCAAGGCTTGTTGCCCCATCCTGGGCCCAGCGACGCCGACAGCATCATCCTTCGTGGGACAGCTCGCACCTCCACCGTGGTCGCCGACAACGCCTCCTGGTCCGTGAGACTGCAGAGCCTAGCGTCGCCCACTCACCTGGTCGAGGTGACGGCCAACCGGTGCCTGCCTGGTACCCTCTGACTACTGGCTAGTAGTACGAACTTGGTCCCCTCTGCTTTCAGGTTTCATCAATCTCCGATCCAGGCTTGGATCTCTACGAACTATTCAGCACTGGTCGCCGGCCAGCAACTCCTTTTCTTCCGGCTCCTGGCTCGTCAGCGAAGACCCCGACGCCTGTAAGACTTGTGCAGCCGCAGCCCTCGTGGCTAGGTAACTCGGCATTTCGGTGCCTGCATAGCCCCCTTACTCTAGGGTCCTGAGTCCCTCGCTTCCGACTTGCCTTATCGGGTCCGCCCGAGACCTTAATCTTTCCGTGTCCTCGGACACTTGTTTTAATTGTGCACTTGAAGTATTTGCTAAAGAGATTTGGTTTGTGCTTAGTACCCTGTCCTCATAAAGAGTACAGGGCTGTTGTGATTCTTAATAAATATACTGTTTATTTTCATAACACTTGTGTGGTGTCCTTTCACTGGGTGTTCAAGGGGTACATGTGTGGTAAACAGCTGGCTTAACGCGCCCTCTCGAGTCTTTAGCCTTAGACTGCTCGTATCCACGCTACTAGGATAGCTGGTCTATAGGTTGACTTACAACCAAACACCATAAGGGTCGTTGGAACGATACATAGCGGTCGCTAGAATAGCGAACGTTGCATATCGGGCCAACTTCTCACAGTTGGTGACCAGAAAATGAAGTGAAAGAGGGTGCAGACAGGGATTCTTTTGCAATTCAATGACGGTCTTGTTAGGAAAGGGCTGCCGATTAGTTCCTGTGCACTGCCATTTGGTGGATGGCTGAGGCGAGGGGGGCAGACTGCAATATCTTTGGTTCAGGGAGAGGACATTTCTAGGCTTTGTCTGCCCTTACGTCTGTCCCAAATTACTGCTTTAGGAAGGCGGATAATAGCCAGATGCAGCTATCTCCCTTTGCTGCGTCCATGTTTAGTATACTCCTACATGGGATCAGCATAATTGCTACCTGCTGTGAGAGCCATTACCTTGCACAAAAGCAGTATCTGAAGAACAGACAGCAAGTGATGTTTGAAATGGAACCATCCCACGCTAGTTCTGAAACCAGACACTGGAGCCACATTCACGGTCTGGAAAATGCGTATAAAAATTAAACCCAAATCGCACTACTTTGAGTTCCGGGTTCTAAATTACCCAAGAAAGCTCTGCAGTATAAATAAGGCTTGATTCAGTATGGCAGCTAGTCTCCCAAAGGTGATGAACATTACCTAAAGTCTGTACTTTATGCTGAAGCCAGCTTGCCTGCTAAGTGAGCGAAGGAGTGTGCCTTGTCCAGCTGTAAGAGAGACTGGAGTGTGTTAGACTACAAGAAAAAGTGAAGCCAAAAGTAACCCGCATGTCAAGGCACCACTTGTGTCCTGGAGCGGTTCTCTCCGTGTACTGTGCAGAAATTTTGAAATTCCCCGGCATCACGTGTGATGCCTGGGAATTTCAAAGCACAACGGCTCCAGGGAAAGGGCAAAGAGCAGGGTGAGAGGGGACACCCCTGTCGCTTCCCTCTTCCTAGGGTAAAAACGTCTGAAATGTTATTGTTCACTACCACCTGGGCTAGAGGCTCGGTATAGCGGAGGCGCACCCAGCCAATAAAGTTCAGACCAAAACCAAGTTACTGAAGGACTACATCATATATGGCAACTCGAGGGTATCGAATGCCATTGCGCCGTCCAAAGATACCACCACCGCATCTTCTTGAATCGTGTGGCAGCGTCCTAATACTCCGTGGAGACGGAACAGGTTGAGCGCCGTGTTGCGGTGGGGAAAAAAGCCCGATTGATCCAGGTGGACCAGTGTGTTGAGTACTGGAAGGGTATGCTCAGATGTGAGTCCCTTGCTCACTGCACCATCAGGATTCAAGCAAGCCGGGCCGAAGACGGCTGTAATGCCAGAAACCGGTCCCCGGAAGCTTGTTTCCTTTCCAGTATAAGAATTGGCTTGGTAGTTTGGTCTGCCCTGTTCCCATGATGCACTGGGCCAGGGACAGACTAATTTGCATGTAGCCAGGTTCTGAGCTGGGATGGTGCAGTGAGCTAAAAAACGGTGATGGATCAAGCCCTGATCTTTGGACTGGGTAGGAGTGGTCTGTTTAATTCAGATACTCTGTCCATCACCACCCCCTTTTCTGAATTGAGCCTGTTAGCGAGTACTTTCGCCAGGATTTTCCGCACAGCATTTAATAGTGATATTGGCCTATAGGAGGTACGTAATTATTTCGGTTTTCCTTCCCTAGGAATGGCCTCGGTAGTATACCCTGCTCCCTGCATGTCTCAAACATGTGTTTTAGATGCTGGCTCAGGCTGTCAGACTTTAGCTTGTAGAGCTCAATCAGAAGACCATTGGGCCAGAGGGCCTTTCCAGGCCAGAGGTCATAGATGGCCCTAGTCAGTTCCTTCGTAGTGAATGGCGCCTCCAGATTCTCTCGCTCATCATCTGAGAGGGTAGGCAACCGGATGTCAGCCAGTAGGGCAATTGAGTCTTCTTCCGAGCATTCGGATCCCCTGCTGTACACTTTTTGAAAGTGTTCTGCGAACTCCCTGACAATCTCCCGGGGTTTTGCAAGGATTGTCCCAGAGTCAGTCCTACGCTCAGCTACTACAGACCCACTTGTTATTAAATGTGTTCCTGGTCTGCCCACGTAATGTGGAGGGTCAGCACTGGCATGAAATGTAATTTACTGCACATCTAATGCTGCAGTTAGTCAATTAAGCCTTGCCTGAACTTAATGATACAGTTAAAAACACTGGTGGTTAGTGTCACCAGCGTTAAGAGTAGCCCGCATGATTTCTGAAGTATCTGACCATCCTTGGCTTCTGATGTTCACAGGTTCTGGAGTGCTGCCTCTAAGGGCTGAATTATGACTTTGGCGGGGAGGCGCCAGATCCACCCTGCCGCTGCACCGCACGCCAGATAAGGAGTTTCCTCCTGTCTGGGGGGCTTTTTTGACATTCCCACGGCGGTGCCTCTAAAAACAGGCACCGCAATGGAAACGCCAAAAACAGTTCCTGCACGGCATGGCTTGTTAAGGCCATGCTGTGCAGGAACAGGTGTGCATGCACACAAGAGGGCACATGTTGTACCCTCCTCCCCCTGTGTGCATCCACAGGGTGCAGAGGCACCAGGGTGGAACCACCATAAAAACCCTGCAGGAGAGGTAACTCCTAATATGCTTGACGTGATCGCGACGGTCCTGCCAAGCTTATATTGATGCCTCTACACCGCCGCAGATCAGTTCCCTGGCGGCTGCGGCGGTATGACCGCCCAACTCCTAAATAGGGCGGTCAGGAGACCTTAGATCGCTAGACTCTTAATCGGGCCCTAAATCCATATTTTCTTGTGTAAGGCTCGTCTGCCAAACCTGGTCAGACATGATTGACAAAAACCATGGCTAGACACACCAATTATTACTGGTCAATCTGTGTCCTGCCTACACTGGACTTATCTGGCCCTCGACAACTGTTGTTACGGCTAAGACAGCCCTGTAAGGCATGCATAATGGAGGGCCTTATTATGCCATAATCCCATATTTTTCTGACATGAGCCGTAGCTCACCAACATTCCCACAGATTGTGAATATATGGATTCATGAAAGCATCCATTCTAACACTTTTCCCGACAGCCAATGCACAGGCTCCGCTACACGCTTGCCGTGTCGTGGCCCAGAGTGTCTTCCACGCGTGTATGACACCAACCCCGCCTCCACATGCCTATGCACTAACACATTCTACATATGCCCGCAATACACTCACACATTCCTACCCTCGCACACCTGCTGTTAATGCGTACACGTCCTATTCCGCAGACCCTTTTCTCTTCAGATTCACACCTACATACAGCGACATGCACATGAGAAAAGCACAATTCTGGTACTCGCCCACGGTATCTCATACTACCGACATGGCCCACATTCTTCATCATAGCACTTTCACAGATCAGCATGCTCCATACCTGCAAATGTGTTTTAGCGCCACGTGAAGGGTATGAAGCGCTACAGAATGCAATTACAATAAAATACTTTGGCAGGCGTGCCTACACTTTTAAGGTCATCGGTTAGGAGCAGCTACATTTCACATGCATGCGGCGTTATATAAAAAAAAATAAAGGTTTTGTTAACCTGCTAGCTCAGTGTATTTTGGCTCAGTCGGGCACTCCCAATTGTGTTTACTTTGCTAATGCTAACTACAGGTCTTTCAACTGCAGAACCCTTGTAAACAGCAACACAAACATCTATTAGGAGGGTCACGGGTGGCAGCGCTCCGGATGAGCTGCAGAGCCACGTTCTTTTGTGCAGATACCGTGTGTGTTTTCTTTAGCATTAGGATGTATTCACCCAGCAAACGAATGCCCCATTTAGGCTTTAAGACGAGCCTTGTCAGTAGTGCAAAAACACCGATGTAACCTTAGTAACCACTGGCCCTGAATCAAATCTGCAGCAAAACCAATAAATACATTTACACAAAAAAAAAAAATCCAATTCGGAATATAACCTTGATTATGTTTAGATACAAGCCCATGAAATGCGTCACGGATGATGCACACAGTAACGTGCATTGGCAAGCCGTTTGTTAGTTTTTTTTGCAAACACGTGCGTTTTGCCAAAACGCAAAGTACCTGAATATTCACAGTATCTAAAAAAAAAAGTGACAAAGTGCAAATGCACATGTACACAGTAGTTCTATAATTTTTACAAGCTTTTAACATTCTTCAAGCGCCTTGAAACCCTCTGGGTATGTAGTGCGCTATATAAATGTTATGACTTGACTTGACTATATAAATGATACATACAACGATGGTACTTATGTATATGTGATAATGATTACATGGTTTTGTTAATCTATGCATTTGCGCTTTGACACATGTTTTGAGATAATGTGAATGTTTTAATAAAGCACAATATATTTGAATATATGGTTTATATTTAGTGTTAAATATTGTTTTTCAATTTATTTATTATCACGGTCTTACAATTAAGCAAAACTTGAGGTTTTCCTTTTTTAGGTCGAGCTCGCGTTCACTGCGCACATGCGAAGTCGAGCTCGCGAGATTATGTTTTTAGGTGGGTTACACTAGCAGGCTTTAATCCCCGCCCCTCTTTCCCATTGGCTGGCGTCACCGTTCAAGCTAAACGGTGGCCAGCCATTGGAAAAGAGCGTCCTCAGATGTACACTTTCCTCTTTCAGAGCCACCCCATTCAGACTGGCTGCCCCGACTTACTGCTGGCGTAAAAGGTTTCTTATCTAACAGATGGCCCCATAAAGAAGATAATAAACCTTTTACGTCAACAGGAAGTTAGGCCGAGCCCGTCCAAGTGGGACAGCAGAACAGTGTACGGCGTAGCAAGCACTTTGCTTGTAATAAAAAAATGCAATGTGGCAGTGGCGTACAGAAAGATACTAGAAGAGCTGTGCTTGCATTGTACTGCAGGGCGAGGGAGACTTTAATTCCAAACATAGTCGTTGGTTTGATACGAGAAACATTGACCGTTTCAAACAACGCCAGCGGCCATCTTGAAACTTAGCAAATACTTCGCTTGTACCCAAAGATCACAAACGATAACTAAATAGTGGCATTTCTTTAGCCTAACTCCTTCGAACTACAGTTTTTGCGATTACGTGTGTTTCGCCGAAATATTTGTGGATACATTTAGGCACATAAAACATCGAAATATTTGATTGTTTTAATTACCTACAGGCGGTTTCACTTTTAAAAATCTTTTATTTTAATGTAAGCACGGTTATTGTTGCGTTATGGTTGTTTTAAACAGCCACTACGTTGGTAAGCGAATAATTTGTCCCACAATATTCACCGTTTACCTAAAGTTGTGGCCGCAGTCCTACGAGTGCCCCATACAGTCACGCTACAGGGTGTTGCATGCACAGTGTCTGAGGACCGGAAGTTGGTAGCGGCGCAAGGCATCCTCTTCCTGAACGGCTGGAGTAGGGAGAAAATGGCGGCCCGCCGAGCGCCTCTATGTCCGCGGCACTGCGGAGAGCTGAGTGAAGAAGCCGCTGCCAGGCCCCGAGGAGCCGCCCATGCAGCGCCGCCTTACATTAATCAGGTGAGGGAGGGTGCACAGGCGGTGGATTTGCAGAGAGGGGATGCATAGCCGAGACCCCAAGACTGGGCGGTTGGAGGGCAGATAGGCTCCATGGCCGGGACACAATTTACTTTGTAGAGAGGGCTGAGAGCAAGGACAGGAATACCATGTCGGGTTCTTTGCTGCAGGACGAGGCTCAGGTGTGTGACAGCCTGCCCAGTTCTGAGTTTGCGCAACAGAGGCGCAGGTCTCTGAGTTATGCCACTTCTATTTGGCATTTTGTTTTCGGTGTGGATGCCCCATTGCCTCAAATATTTATCACGTAAGTTACAGCAATGCACTTCACATGCACATCCCTATACATATGCACCACCCCTTCTCATAAATCTGCAGTGTTGCCTCACCCATACAGTACTGCGTATCCTGCACCCCGAACATGGTTGCAGTACGTCTTGAATGTACAGGACCCTCATCCGGGGCGTCTCTTTCCCCTTAAAAATCCATCCCTCTAAGACGTGCATAACCTTGCACTATGCTGGACATTGCCTTTCCCTCCTGTGTACTTTCCCGGTCAAGTAGGCTGATTCTAGTTTTGGTTGCATTAGCCTATTTTCGCCGCCTTGGATTATTTTTCATAATTGTTTTAGCTACTGTTGACCCAGTTTCTGGTGAGTTTTGTCTGGCAGAGAATTGGAAGTTGCAGCTACCAAAGACGTTGAAGGGAAACGTTAACAGGTAAGAAACTGTCAGTTCTTAAATAGACTTTGCGGTAGAGTCGATTGTGGGTCGCTCATTGGTCCTGAGGAATATAGTCTATTCATTGGTCATTGTATCCTGTGGGCAAGAGGCACGTGTCTGTTCTATGAGGTTTATTGTAGAGTGTGGTGTTGTCTGTGGGATCGGTGAGATCATTCTGCTAACTCGCAGGCATGCCTTTTTCATTGTGAACTCGAGTTGCTATTGGGACAATAAGTTTGCACAGCTGTCCTGCATCCGCACTAACGTATTTTGCCATTATACAGGTGAAGGGCTATATTGTGATGTCTCTTCAGTGGCTTTGGGTATGCACCTTGTAAATTAATGTGAGCGGTGCTTTTGCGATCTCGGGCTCCTTTCTGTGTTTATTTTCATAAGTTTTGCACATTTGCGTTCTGTACTTTTGGATGAATATCTGGCGCTTGTCATTTCTGCTCCTCTTGGTGTGTGGGGAACGAAAGTGTCACAGGCCATATATGCCTTTACTGAGCCGAATGTGCACGTTAAGGCACTGCAATAGGAGGCTGGGCTGCTGTGATGTCAAGGTTATGCTACTAGACTGAGAGCTTCCCAAAAATTGGGTTACCAAGGTTTGGACATTTGGACAACTGTGGCTTAGTCACCTTTATTGTATCCAAAAGGTCTCTGCATCTAGTGGCGTAGGAAGGGGGGGTGGCGGGTGCGGGCCGCCCCGGGTGTCATCATTGAGGGGGGTGACAAAATGTCAAAAATGTGTTTAAACACATTTTTGCCATTTTGTCAAGCCGGGGGTGACAAGAAATTTTCGGCACCGGGTACCACCTAACCTTGCTACGCCACTCCCTGCATCCCACCCCCTGCATCCCACCCTCTTAAAAAAGAAAAATATTTTTGCACAACACCAAAATAGACAAGTTAAGAGTTTCGCTGACAAGAAGCAAACTGTGAAAATATACCCATTTCTGACGTACAACTGCTAGAGAGAAGATGGGCATTCACATTCCTACACCTCAGCCTGCAATGGAAGAAGAGCGCTGTTTTGGTTTAGTCCACCCCTCCACTCACAAAAACAGTCTTTTATGGTGCAGTGGTTTTAATGAGATTGACCAGGTTTTGAATCGGTCACTTTCGAATCATATTTAGAGAATCACCTTTCCCCTTTTTTCTTTGAAGGTCATTAATATTTCCTGGAAGGGTCCCTGAGGGATCCGCTCAGTGACCTCACCTTGTGTGCCACCACTTGCTGGACTTATCCACATCCATGACCTCCAACTACACACTTAATGCAGAAAATACCAGGATATGACTGCATTTGTGCAATTAAGCTACCAGAAATGCATATTGGAAGTCAAAGAATGATAGGCCGTAGTTGGTAGACATTTCACAAGGACACAACCAAGATTTTAATGATTGGTTGACTCTGCAGATCTCTGGATCCCCGTTGTTCAGGTCCAAAGACCTATTGCTCTTAAAACGATAAAGATATTCGAGGTGAAGCTTGATGACCACCTCTAAATAGGTAACAAATTCTCCACAGTGGTGCAGGTTTGTAATGTCCAACTTAAAAACTATGTAGGAACATGTCCCAGCTCCACCTCTGAGGGCCACAATCTGGTTGTCTTGGCCTTTAGAGGCAGTAGTGTGGATTACTGCAATGAGGTCGATTTAGGTCTACCTTCCTTGCTTTTTAAAAACAATGTGGAGAGTACAGAATTACACTGCTAGCTGGGCTACCAGGATTCCCAGATTCAGCATGCGACATCAGTCCTCTGGGCCTTAAACGGACTGCTTATTCAGGCGACCGTCTTTCAATGTTCTGTGCAGGGTTCACAGAGTTACTTTGGGCTGGTTTCTTCTTTTTCTGCATAAACAGTTCACCCATATAATTTGAGTGTTTACACCACACCCATGTCCTTCAACCGTGGCGGAGTCTGCCGCATGGTGGCACCTGACTCACTCCGGTCTTACCCTCGCTGCCTGGACGGAGCACAGGTGAGCTGTGGGCAGAGACGTTTTAAGGCATGGGCAAAGTGGGCTCTGGCTTGGGCCCCAGCATATCAGAGATAACTATGTTCTGCACATAGTCTTGCCCTGATGACCTTGAATAATTCCAGCTCATTGCAAATAGCATTTTCCTTTAACATGGGTAATATGCGAGACTCTAATCCAACATTCTGCTGACAAATGTTGTTTGTTTTATTCAACATCCATAAAAAAAGTTTTTGATCCAAGCAGGATCTCACATATGAGAAATGGGAGGGTGGAACGGGCATTATTTACAGTAAAATTAGTGAGCTGCTGCTGTGTTACAATATTGAAAACACACATCACCATCCCTGTCAACATAATTAGACTTTGGGCCAGTGTGTCTGTGCACGGTCAGTGACCTGCCCAAAGAGGTCATGAAGAAACTAACTGGATGATAAATTAAAAGCTGATCTGAGCGGGGCACCAAAAATATGTTTGGCCCAGGGCCCCCCAAATCTTTCAGATGTTGCGGGCTGTAGGACTCAGCTGTGCAGAAGGCCCGCCTTGCCCGTGAGCAGATCAATTAGTGATAAGAACTTGGAAGACAATGAACAATAGAGAAAGAAGCTGTATATCACAAGGACTCTGATGCAGTTGATCACCCTGACTTGCATAGAGACACGACCGAACCGCCATGCTGAAACAGTGACACAAGACACCCCTAGTGGCTCCTCCCTGCAACAGCACCTTGGGCCTAGTGCAGCACCACACAGAGGCCCAGTGAAGCCGGCCTGAAAACTACAGTGCACAAGGGGGACCCAAAACGTAAGACAATGGGAAACTCCCTCTCATCATCCTCACCACATGGGCCAGACTGCACACTTACTACGGGGGTAGACCGCTGGACTCCTGCGCCACATAGTTTGAGGCTCAGTCCGTCCCGAGTGCAAAATACCAATGTTATACTAGGTCCGGCTAACCTCCCGCTTCCAACAGCCTGTCCTGCGAGCGCAGCATGGACACACAACCTTCTAGTAGCACTACAGCCATTCAGTGTACTGGTTGACACATATACCGCGGCCTCGATGGAAGACCTGGATAAGGTGACATAGCACCTATTTCAGGGCGACCCAGGAGATGGATGGGACCATCAAAAGATCTCTACTGCTCTACTACACTGGAGAAGAAATCTCCAAGTTGTCTTAACACCTCTCAGGTAGCAGGGCTGGTAACGACTAGAAAGAAGCTAAAGGAGCACTTAAACCCCAATTAAACACAGATTTCGGATGTTTCCAGATAATTCAAGCCCAGCAGCAGAAAAAGAGGAGTACATTGGTGCATGTTACGCACGCTTGCGTGAGGTGGCAGGCACGTGCACAGAGGAGGATCAAACAAAAGATGTTCAGCCCAACAGGACTGCAATCTATCTTGAGAACATTGAGCCTCGCATACTCACATGACCTATTGGTGTCCCACACCGCTGTGATGGTGCTGGACTCTGTCCCAGCTACGCCCCAATCAGGTAAAGTGCCAAACATCAAGTCAGAGACAGTCGATACCATAGGGAGCGTCCCACACCGAGACCGGTGGGTGCAACCAACCACGACACCAGGGCCCAATGCAGAAATAGTGGAAGGGAAGACCACCTGCAGGAAAACTGTCCCGCACAAGGGAAGAACTGCCCCAACTGTGAAAATCTGCCCTTTTCCCCACTGCGGTAGAATTTAGTAAAATGGTTCAAAGAATGAGAGGGAAGACCACCCTGTCAAAGGAACCTCTTTCTAGATGACGAAGATAGGTGTAGCGCAAAAATCTCCACCTCCTGGATGCACACTGGACCTGAGGGGGAGCTTTTAGAAGAAGTGGATGTATTCCTGAGACACACCACACCAACAAAAGGCAGCCAACGGCCCCAACTAGTATGTGAGGTAAAGGTGAGAGGGAAGACTGTCAAGGCACTGACACAGGGGAGAGGTGGCCCATGAATGTCACGAGCAGAGAACAGTATTATGCCTAAAACCACAACCAGTACCATCACCCACCAGGAATAAGACCTATACATATGGCAGCCAGCAGCCAATCCCACTATCTGGTGTGATATTCGTGGTTGTGCTGAATGGTTACAAAAGAAGCAAGGGCCAGGATCCACATTGCCAATGAAGAGCCAGAGACGCTGCTAGTATGACAAGGCCGTAGGACTCGAAGTAATAATTTTTGCATGTACAGTCCTTGCCCTACAAGTGGACTGCATCCTGAAACAATTCCCACAACTGTTCCAAGGGCTGGGATGCTTAAAGGAACCACCAGTAAAGTTGTGCATAGACCTAATCAGTAAAGTCCATTGCTCTCCGGTACCAGAGAACACCATTTCACCTACACCCGCAGGTGGAGCAAAAACTCAAGAAGCTCAATCACCTTCACGGGTAAAACACCGTCACTCCGCATTTTTTACTCTGCATACCTTTACTCCTCATACCATGATAACGCAGGTACCGTTACTCCGCAAAATTTTACAACGCATGCCATTATTATATGCTTTTACCACGCATGCTTTTACAACGAAATTCGTTGTTAAAGCATGATTGGTAAAAGCATGTTTTTTACATTTTAGTGTATGGTAAGTATATGGTTTTAGTTTGGGGGTGTTGGAGTATATGTTTTTGGGGTTCAGGGGTATTTAAGGGATAGGTATGGGTATTGGGGTACAGGGGTATTTTTAGGGTTCAGGGGTAGGTTTGGGTTTTGGGGTACATTGAATATTTATAGGGTTAAGATGGGTTAGTGTTTAAGGGTGTTGGGGTATTTTAAGGAGTAAGGGTGGGTTTGGATTTTGGGGTGCTGGGGTATTTTAAGGGAGCAGGGTGGTATTAGTTTTTAGGGTGTTAAGTGTATTTTTTTTAAAAAAAAATATATATATATATATATATATATATATATATATATATACACACATTTCTTTTTTAAAATTATTTTAAAACAAATATAAATGTAAAATATTTATTTACTTATATACATATGTACACTGTAAATAATGCGGAGTCATGGTATGCAGGATTTTTGAATGCGGAATGTCATCATATATTCCCTTCACGTCACTGAGAAGGTATGCAGCCCCACTCCATGGGTCTCTCCAATATACAGCGCAGAGAGGCTCAAGCAGCCAAAGGAGATCATGGATATGTGCTTCCCCAAATCGAGCAATCAAGAGGGAGAGGTATATCATCCCCACCATGGAAGATATCATTGCAGACCTCAATAGTCCCTAATGGTTCTCCAAACTGGACCTTAGTTCTGGGTACCAGCAGCCGCTGCTAAACCCCGACAGCAGCTACATTACAACCTTCGACAAACCTAGGTTCAAGGCAGTACAAGCAGCTGAACTTTGGAATATCGTCAGCAGCAGAGGGGTTTCAAAACAACGTTCGAGAAACCCTCTCTAGCCTGCAAGGGCTGATGAATTTCCCGTACGATATTCGCCTCACCTTTTCATCCATCCTCAATGACTTGCACCACTGCAGACGAGCAGTGCTGCGGTGACTCAGTAACCACTGCCTCACCCTGCACTGTGAGAAATGCTCATTCTTTGAATCACAGATTGAGGTTATTTTAGATATGTATTCACCAAGGACGGGCTCATGGTGAATCCTAGGAAGTTAGAAGCAATCCAACAGACCCAGACTTGTTACAATGCGACGGAGGTGCGCAGCTTCCTATGCATGGCTATGTACTGCAAGCTTTTCATTCTAAGTCTCACAACGCTTTCAGGAGGCGCTTCAGGCCCTGACGAAGACGGATGTGTAGTTGATTTTGCGCCAGAAGAACGTTGAGGCACTCTAAATCAAGCCAGCCCTGCTCGACGATGCTATAATGACCTGTTTAGACCCCAAAATTATGACCGAACTGGTCGCCGATGCCAGCCCGGTGAGACTTCGGCAGGGCAACAAGAGAGAGAGCCAAGCAAGTGGGCTCCCACCTCGCATTTGCCGGCAGGACACTCACCAAAACAGACTAAGCACAGATTGAAAGAGGCCCTGGCAATAAAATGGGGATGTAAGCACTTTCAACTGCATCTGTGTGGACTCAAGTTCAAAGCAATCACAGACACCAACCTTTGGTTACATAGTTTGGAGGGACTGCACCACTACCTCCTTCTTGAAAGGTGGGTGGTGCAACTACAGCAATACAGGTTCTCAATTGCATATCATCATGGGGCAAAGAACTCCTATGACTTATTGTCTCAACACCCACCTGTCCAGGGGACAGGAAAGAACACCAGACTCTGAAATAAAGGTTAACTGTGGATGGCAAGTTGGAACGCATGCCCGAAGGCACTTAACCCCTTCGCCGCTGGGCTAATTCCCCTGCGGTGTGTGTGTGTGTGATGGAGGGGGGCCGGAGGGGGCCGCACTGCTCGTGACGAGCTCAGCTCTTTATGACTCCGCCCACTCAATGGAACGCCCCGCACAGGAGGAGAATTAGCCCCGCTTGGGCGTTCCGCGGCCGTTATGACGAGCTCAGCTAGTCATGAGCACAGCTCCACTGTGCCTCATGACGAGCTGCGCTCGTCATAAGCATTGAAGAGGTTAACATGCAGGAGATCAGCCAAGCCCCATAAGACGACAAAGAAGTCCAAAAGGCCATCAGCACCCACCAAAGAAGGATGTGGAAAACCTTACGAGAGATGCCACTTGATGGATACTCGCTAACAAGGAGTGTTTGTCCCAGATTTGTAGAGTGTGAAATGAGCTGTTTGGCCCCAGATAGGCTACTTCTATGAGGTTACAGCATTGTCGTATTGGTAGTGCTGTGTAGCAGTTGTTGAGTTAGCGCATACCAGCCATCAGGGAGTGGAAAAGATAAAGGCCAGCTAGAGAGAAAAGGTGTGGTTCCTAAGACTCGATGCAGCACTCAATGACATTGTGAAGAACTGCATGGTCTGAATTGACAAGTGGAGCCAGGGTACCATCACATGTGACCACAGAAGAAGGCTGCAACGCATCATGGACAAACAGAATTGACTGCAGAAGCTTCCCTTTTGGGTGTCTGACAATGGTACTGGTTGACAGATGCTCGGAGAGTACCCGGTGATGGAGCCAACCGTCGATCAGAATCTCCAAGGTGAGCTCCCTCCTTGAGAAGGCCTGTTCAATGCTTGGCATCCCAGAGGAATAACATACAGACATTGGGCCATCCATCCCAGGGATAGAGTTCAAGGAGTTTCTTGCATGCCTTGGAGTCCAACAGAGGAAAACAAAACCTCAGTGGCCCTAAGTCAACAGCAATATCGAACGACTTATGCACACACTAAACAAAGCCATGAGTTTGTCAGTAGATGAAGGGTCCAATTTAGAAGAGAGCATGCAAGGTTCCTGCGTGTATGCAGGAGCACCTCTCAACGCAGTGCTCATCATGGACCCAGATGTGAAGGGAGCTGGTTGCCACACCATCCCCACAAGCCTCGGATGGTGAGCACCAGCATTCAACCCAGCCAACATTGGAAACTGAAGGAGGAAGAACACTGACAAGGCAAGCAGATACTAGAAAGCCCAAGCTCCCGAGTCAGGACCAGGTATTGATCCATGATCAGCAATTGGGGTGGAAGTTCCACACCCCGTATGAGAGAGACTGAACAGTGACAGCACCTTAGCATCAGCCCATTGGGGCCTTGAGACAGGGGCCTAGAACATAATCTGGTTCAAGAAAGTTAAGACTAAGGACACAAGTGGGCCTGGAAGGAGACACACAGTAATGGGGCTGAACAATGGGAGGGGGTCCTGGGGGAGCCACGCCATCAGAGAAGTGGGATTGATTATGTGCCCCTTCGCCCTCCAAATCCTGTTTCCAAGAAAGACAGCAACCCAAGGGTCCGGGATACTCCAGAGACAGCCCGGAACTACAGATATGACCTACGCCCGAATCCATCTGCAGGCCAACTGCTCAAGACTGTGCCACACAACGATCAAAAGGGGACTGGCTGTGAATTGGGTGGGATGTAGTGAGCCACTCAGCTCCTTGCGACGACCCCAGCCCTCACACAACCCAATCGCCGGAGGATATAAAGAAAAGGGGCTAGGACAGCTCATGGTCCAGTCCCATACCCGATATCAATGTGTGCGCATTCTTCATTACTGCAGCCTGGTGCCTGGGCTCAACAGTCATTGGAGGCTGGCCCAGCAGACTCCATTACAAAGCTTAACAGCCCGACTAGCCAATCAGGTGCTGATAACCTGAGGCCGCCGATTGATAACAAGTACACACACTTCTGTCTTTTTTTGTTGTTTTATGAATCTTCAGTATGCGTCCAATAATAAATCTTTATTTGCATTTAATATTGAGGTCTGCCCGATCAGTACCCATCATAGCCAGCCCTGCTCCCATGCTATGACAAGAGGCAGCACACAAGCAGAGCCAGGGATGGCAGCAGGAGGGCTTGTTTGTCTACAACAGATGCTTAGGGGCTGGATAAAGAACATCAAAAGGAAAACAATATTTAATGACCGTACCTAGGCATTTTCCAAGTCCCACATGTCTGTTTAGAAATAGTCACTTTCAGACATTTCTGACCCTAATCACAAATTAATATGTAGAAAAAAATATTTTGTGAACGTCTTTTTTTTTTTTTTTTTTTTTTAAAAGGCCCGTGATCTTTTAAGTGAAAGTTACAAGGGAATAACATCACTTCGCGTGATGCGATGTCATTATGATTTGCATACAACTAGCTCCTCCACTACTTGTCCTTACAATTGTGCCCTGTGAAGTCGAGGACAGAAACATCATGTCGGACGGCAGCCAGCTATCCGTTCAAGACAGCCGTCTCCTGCAACTGCCATATATTATATTGCAACAGTTATGTAGCGATTACTACATCGATCTATGCAAGGCGCTGAAGGGTAGCGCCCTACGTTGCAGCTGAAATCAGATGGCACAGACCGAAGGAGACTGGGCGTCCTTTTATGTAACCCGGGAAAGCGTACTTTTTGCTCGAATAGGAAAAAACATAAAGTAACATTTTAACTGTTTCAAAATAAGAAAAACACATTCCTTTGTGTGACCGTTCTACCAAGTTGCCACAGGCCATGTTCAGTGACTTTGAGCAAGTCTTGGCTTTTTATTCAACGCCTCTCTGTATCATGGTATTTTAAGTTTCATTTTAATCACAATAAGTATATGCCCCTAAATCCGAGGATGCAAGTACAGTCGGCTAAGAGTTGCTCGGCGTCTTCACTCGGACTGAACGGTCCTTCTGCTGTTAAGAAACCTGAAAACATTTATAATTTTGTCTCGGAATTATTCAAAATACGTTTTGACCCTTGTAAAGGTCAACATGAAATCCCTTCTTATAGTATTAGGAGACTACACTTATTTTAATGTTACATTACGTTTATGGCACTGTTTTATGGATCAGCGCAAACGAGTGCTGTTCAGTTGAACAGAAACAGTATTGGAGGATAGAAAAGGTTAATTTGGGGAGCTGGAAAAAAGGGGCGTGTCACAGGGACAAGCTGGCACTGAAGCCAAACGACCCTTGTAATGCAAGACCTTCAGCCAGCCCTGGCTTTTATCCCAACATCATTTCGCAATTTGCAGCTTGCCATTTCAGATTTCCCTTCGTACCCATATACGCACACACACACACACACAGGTATTTATTTAAAAAGTTAGCTAAACATGTTAGAAAAATGCCAGGTCTGGCTGCGCCTTTCATGGTTGGCCTTGCCGCCCAGGTCAATTAATTGGCAGTGATGTACTGGTATTGGAACTCTGCCTGTAATATGTTGAAAGTGGTGGATATAAATAAGGCCGGCTGAAGGCCAGGCATTTGAGCAGAGAGCGCCCTGGGCAAATCCAACTTTGGGACGCACCTGCTAATGGCCGGCCCTGGTTGGGTGGAGTGTTTAAGGGGAAACAGGATACTGGATGCAGATCTGTACTGCGTTTAAAGAGAGGCCTCTGGGTGGTTCATGTTGGAGAAGGCCAGAAGCAAAGGCTTTGCACTGAACCCTATGAAGCGGAACCAGATTGAAGAGGGGCGTTCATGGAGGTTTGAACATGGTCTTGTATTCCCATACTTGTGGGATATATCCAAGAACAAGTAGAGCAGTTTAAGCCACAGTAATTAACTGTCTCTCAGCGTGTCACATACAGGACAGGAACATTTAATAGATTTTTGCGAGGGCTTGTAATGGTCCCACAAAGCACACCCACATCTCCTCTAAAATTGGATCTTGGCAGGAAAAATATAGAGGACATAGCTAGGCTACGCCCTCTTTTATATTGGAGACGTCTGATGGTGACCCCTGAATTAAGTCACTATGCTGCAGCCCTGACAGATGTTGTCAAGTTCGATCGTTTTCATTGCATCCCATGGCTAAAGGAATTACGGGGACTTCTTGTAAAGCTGAAATTGGAACATCTATGGGATACTAATGATGTGGCTAGTTTTCCCTCGAAAGCAAAGCTGAAAGAACTATACTGGGAAATGGTGTACCTAACAATGTTTTGTAATGGATCCCAACCAAAACTTAACTCGATTTTTGGATATAAAAATTTACCCGTCATGCGAACTATTTTGGGACGTAATTGAACGACCGCATGATAGGAAACTATATTTCCAATTTCGTATCGGAACATTACCAGTGAATGCTTTTAAGAAACACTGGTCTTCAGCATGGGATGAACATTGTTACCATTGCAAGGATCAAATAGAGCACATTTCCCATTTGTTGTTCTGTTGCCCATTGTACACTAGCCCTAGGCGCAAATGGCTAAAGCCAGTGTGCCTAAACATGGGCACCCGTAGCCAATCGGTAGCCCTCAGGATACTAGAATCCGATTGTTCCATACCGTTTGTGGTTGCTGTAGCAAAATTCCTTGCATGGGCAATCCGTACTCGCTCGCTAATGTCAATTACAACAAAATGAATTATGTCTATTACTTTTCCACTATTCCGTCACATGAATTGCTATTTTTAAAAATACTTTTTATGAATTGTGAAAATCTTTTTGTATTTTAATATGTATTTTATTCGACTGTCAATGTTTAATATGTATTTTAGAAAGTATTTTATCTGTAGTATTTATTGTATTGTATTAGGGCTAGGAGAATGCTTTTATGACAAACGTCGAATAAAGCTTTGAAACTTGGACAGGAACATTTTCACACAATCGCATTCCAAAGGCAGAAGCGTCACTCAAAAGCAAACAGCAAACCTGGCAGCCCTGAAAGAGGTGGCAGTCTGGGTGCTACAGCCGCAGTCTTCTTGGGGTTGTTCTAGCAGCAGGTAAGGAAGCTACATATTCACACCTTCCGAATTATTTAGTTTGCCACGCCACACTGGGTCTGTAAAGCCACACCAGCTTGGGAGGTTCAGAAAAGCTAAGAACCGTTTTTTGATACACGGCGTTAATTCCCTCCCCAAAACACTGCAGTCCCAGTGGTTCGTTTGCCACAACACAACGTTTCTTTCCCACTGAACACCGCAAAAGCTCCCATCTGTAGCAAAGAACACCCTAACCTTGCCTTCCTTGTGGACAAATGTGAGGGATGGAACGAGGGCGATAATGGAGGAAGCAAAATGGCAGGTGAGGGAGGATGTAACATGGAGGCCGCAGGTGGGCGGGCAGAAGCAAAAGGGCGAGGCTGGCAGTAGAGCAGGCATCGGGCGTTTTCCCAGGAGGCTCGAAGAATACCTTCGGTTTTCAGGTGCAGCAGAATCGTCCCCCAGTAACAAAAGCAGCAGTGTTTTACACTTGCAACCCCGCCCTGGGGTGGGGAGGACCTGATGGTCCTACAAAATTACCAGGGCAGCTTTGGCTTCCCAGTCCGGCCCTGAGAAGCAACATGGAGCACAGGAGGAGAGGATCACATTGGCAAGTGCAGTGTAGCGCTCAGGGTGGGTGAAGCACATGGGCGAGAAAGCAATGCAGGGCTGGGGAGGCACACGAGGGTGAGCAGCACACAGGTGAGAAAGAGCAAGGGGGGGGGTGAGAAACGTACAAGAGGGAGACAGCTAGACACATGAGACTACGGAAACCAACACAATCTAATGAATGACAAGCAAGCAAATGAGTGACAAAGCCAACCAATGATAATCAACCGGTTGTCGCTAAGCTCAGTGTAAACGGAGCAACAGGCCTTGTAACAGTGTATGCTGTCTGGGAGGAGAGACATAAAACTGCAAAGCATGCACTGCATACAGATGACATGGGCTACCTGAAGTGTCTGAGAGAAGCGAAGGGTGGCTACCTATCAGGAATAGGATAACATTCAAAGCTCTCTGTATAGTGTTCAAGGCCTTGCACAACATGGGACCTGCTTTCTTCATTCAAAATTTGATTCCTTACTGGTCCTTCAAGAACCTTACGTTCCTCCAGTCTAAATGATCTCGTGGTTCCTCGCAGCAAATCTGTTTTATGGGGAGATAGAACATTTCTTGTGTCAGCCCCCAAACTATGGAATACTCTGCCTGCCTCGAACAAATCAAGCCGTTCACTTTGGTCTTTACGCAAACAACTCAAGACCTGGCTTTTTAATCAGTAGACCCACTTTTCCCCTCATTGGTTAAATTTTGCAGATATCGTAGCGCCGAGACGCCCACGGGCCATTGTTCGCGCTCTAAACATTTTAATAATAATAATATTATTATTATTATTATTAAGAGAGAGGAAAGAAGAGAGGGACAGGCAAAAAGAACAAAAACGGCATGGAGAGGAAAACAGAGGTCGGAAGTGGAGATCACGGCAAAGAGAGCGAGAAGATAAAGGGAAAATGAAAGGTGAGAATGAAGGAAGAGGTCAAAGATAGAGGAGGCCTTCTTAAAAACATATGAAATCCCACCAGTGGAAATGCCCCAATATGCCTCCTTCCCTGTGCACCCTAAGTGTACACGAGGAGGCGGGGCACTGTACCGCAGTGATGCAGCATATACGAGGGGCACTGCATTGGTGGCCCATGCATTGACATGAGCAGCGATGGGTGCTTTGGGGCCACTGAATGTGGGCAAATAGAGGACACCAGAAGTGACATTCGGGAGTTTGGCCATGATCACTGGTATGGCCGATAGTGTGGGAATCACCTTCTTGGGAAAAAAGTTAATAAATAATAACAATACTACCTCTTTTAGTCCCAGAGTTGTCAAGAATGCAAATAGAAAGAAGACTATATCGTAATCCTATAGGTTTTAAAGCACCCCTTTCTCCCTCAAAACAAGCGAAATCGTAAAGATAACATTGTGTGAGGAGATAGGTAAATGAGAGAATGTCATTTTGCCAAGTCTCCCTGTGCTCTCCCCCTCCACCCAGGGGGGTGAACTCTACCGTACTTCTGTCCTGGGGTATACCCCACCTCAGCCTCGGGGGGCGGCTGTCACATACCTGCCGCTGCGGAGTTGCTTTCACCGTATCTGGAGCCGCCGTGGGGAGGCCTGGAGGATGATCCGTGCAGCGCGAGCTCCGCAAGGAAACTTAGACGGCTCACTCACGTTTATCGCTGGGGATCTGGCCACACCCTTTAAGGTCTGCCCAAAAACCGGTTCGGAGGGTGCCGCCCCACGGTGATGCATTCCATGGTTAGGTGGGGGTTACTCAGGGCGGGCCCCATCTTCTGTGCGGTCGGACAAGCTGTGACTCATACTGGATTTGTGGTGGTATTTTTTTGTCTTCAAAACAGTGTGCAAAAAGGACCGCGTTTACTAATAAACAAGTGACAACGTTCGGTTGCGAAGTGATTCATAATAGTTACTTCAAACGGAGCAAATCCTATCTTTGCCTCAGCAGTCCTCAATGACAGGCTCACCTATTAAAGTTCTGTTTGCGCGGGGGGTATAGCGGGACGCACGCACACCAATGCGTTGCTATAGCTCTTACCTACCGTTTGCCAAGGCCTCAAAGCGCTTTAATGTACGGGTGGTGTTTGTCGCACGTTGCCATACACATCCTGGAAAGAATCCTACTGTTAAAGAGCAGGGCTTTAAAATATCCAAGGTTCACGCGTGAGTAAACTCATGAAGGGCTGTTCTTTCTTCACATTCTGAGATTTGAAGGCCTATTTATTCTATATTATATCGGAACTTCAAGTACTAGAATGCCGAGGAAAATATACGAACTTCATGAACTTTCCTGCGGATCTGTGAAACTTGAGGTCTAAATGCACCAGTAACCCCACCCAGGATCGGCGTAGCAGCAACGTTTATTCAACAACAATCAACCAAGCACCGTATGACTAATGCAAGTAGATTGGTGCGATACAACGTACCCTGCCTTCCTAATTGCATGCATGCCAACATGTTAGAACAGGAAACAGTGTGTGTATTTTCCCCATTGACTTCTAATAAAGCAGAGGCAATGCCAGGCGAGAAACAGCAAAAAAAAAAAACAGCCCTGCATGTTGTTAAGTCGCTCCTTTAAGGAAAAACAAGATTAGTATCTGCCTTTATTTCTGCCGTCCTGGCCGCAGTCTCATGCTTCGGCTCTTTCGCCTTTTACTGCCCACCCCTCTGCTAGTCCCTTCCTGTTTCCGCCCTTTCCTGGCAGTTCCTCTTTCAGACAGCAGCTAGACTGCTAACCTCTCAAGGGTACACAGGGTCGTTCATGGCTGACATTTCAACAAGTGCCACACGCATCTTGGGCCAGACTAATGCATTTGTTGATTTTTGTTGCATCAAGCAAGGCCCCAAGATTGTCACGCAATCAGAATCAGTTAAAGGCTGACTGGTGACAGTCTCTGAGCGCCTCGCCCCCCTCCCACCGTTAGTGTTATTTGGAAGCTCTCTGCTGCCTGCGCCAAAGATACAGTTGCTGATGATGCGAAGAGAAGTCTGTCAGTAATGTTATTCTATCCTCGGGCAGTATTTACTGCCAGGGCTGAAGCGATTGCCTTTGTAATTGGCTGACTGTCAGCATGCTTAACCCAACCAGGCAATTACCGAGTTGCTTCATAAGTGATCCCTGCGCGTGATAAACACTAGCCAGTTCGGGCCAACACAGTCAGTTAAAGCTTACTGCAGTTAAAGAGCAGTGATGTATTTATTTATTTAATGCGATTTTATATAGCGCGAACATCACCCGAAAGTGTCAGAGCGCTTTACAAAAGAACCAGTTGCGTTACATAAGGACTTTGGATTACATGAGTTGCATGAGAGATACAAACAGAAGAAAATTGCAAATGTACAAGGTGTGAGACACTTCCCGGCTTCTCGGGCCCGCTCACAGCCGCACCCGAGCACTTCACAGGTCTTTAAAA
The DNA here is from genome assembly GCF_964263255.1 of Lissotriton vulgaris. NCBI lineage: Eukaryota > Metazoa > Chordata > Amphibia > Caudata > Salamandridae > Lissotriton > Lissotriton vulgaris. Next base: position 1,298,259,499 of record NC_141691.1, read on the forward strand.
TACCTTGTGCATGTTAATGGGGCTTTGTTGTTGTTTCACCCCTTCTAAGAGCCCCTGTAGCTCCACTCTGCTGATTGCCTAAAGATTCAGCCCCCCCCCCCCCCACGAAATTTGACTCTAGTTGTGCCTCTGCTCTACTACATATACTACCCGAAAGTGTCAGAGCGCTTTACAAAAGAACCAGTTGTGTTACATAAGGACTTTGGATTACATGAGTTGCATGAGAGATACAAACAGAAAAAAGTCATTCAAGGAAGAGATAAAAACGGGAACAAATTGCACATGTACAAGTTGTAAAGTCACTCAAGGAAGAGATACAAACAGAAAAACTCTAAAGTCACATAGGAATGGTAGTAAGTACAGAGGTCTACTACATATACTAGTGGTTAGAGTTCTACATATACAAATAGTAAATTCACACAGGATTACATTTTAAAAGCAATCAGGCTTTGACAATTATATAGCGTGCAACACTGTAACCAATCGGGAAGGCAAGGAGTACTGCCTGTACTTTCTTGGTGTTCAAGCAGGCACGGCAGACCAGGGCCGGCGCTAGGCATGGGCAGCTGCCCAGGGCCTCGCACTCAGGTGAAAGGTAGGGGTCCCCTGCTTCACTGTGAAATGAAACACTTTCACAGATTGCCCACCTGCTCCAACTGGGCCCCTCCCCACACAATTACAATACACATGTGAGATGTCTGGAGTCGACCTCGTGGTGGCATTCCTGGGGGTGCCGGGGTGAGGGGGGAGGACAGATACAGGTAAGGAGGGGTGGGTGAGGGGATGAGGGAGCAGCCAGATCAACTGGTGCTAGGGCAGTGTTTTAAGAAATGCCTTGTTACTGCTTCGAAGGCCCGGGGAGTGGGCCCCCTTTCCCTGGGTCTCGAAGCACTAGAGCAAACTGCAAGGTCAGGGTGTGGGGGCCCCTTCCCTGGGCCTTGTAGCCATTACTCCCTCTTTCTTTTCCTTTTCTTTATTTGTTCGCTTGTGAAATGAATCCCCCCAAAACTTTTTTGATGGAAAGGTCATCTTTTTTGTAACAGTTTTCACTTCCAAAGTGCAGCCTTGGGATGGAGAGAAATACAAGGTTCAAAATGTAAAAAAAAAGAACGAAAGCAAGACAGAGTGGGTCGAAAAGGGGCCAGATTGATCTTATTCACACCCAAAACACATTAGTGCCACTCCACAGAGTTTGCTAGTGAAGCTCTACTTTTGTGTTCTTGTCTTTCTCTGAACAGCATTGTTTTCCCCGGGTGGGGAAGTGCACCATTTCTGGATGTGCTGTAATACCTGCTTGATGGGCGGACTGGAAAATAAAATGCATACTGCTGCTCTGTATTCATGAATGTGGTCTTTTTAAACAATATTGCTTTTGATTTGTAAGGATATAAGTAATGGGCATTGAAGCAGGTCCATACCTTCAAGTCAATCTATTGATTTAGCAGTGGTCTCGGTTGTTCTAAGTCTTTTTTTTGTTCATGTACAATCTTTATTTGTTTGGAATAGTGTCTTGTAATTTTGTACTATATGTGTTGTGTTTTTGCACTTAACATAATTCTGGCGGGTAAAGAGCACACACACAAAAAAGATTGTCTTACGTCTCTTAGCATGGGAGTGTGGGATTCTGGTGAGAGGACTTACGTTAAAACAAATTACGAAGTATTAATGTCATCCTAAGGTAGCACAATAATGGCACAGAAAGGTAAGGGAGCCTTTTGAAATGTGCAATTATATCCATGGTGTGAGAGGTTTTCTCTTGTGTAATTTTATATTTTGAATGATCCCGCCCCTCATTACCTCAACAGGATCTCCCCCCCTTTATGAGGCAGAACTGTAAAGTGTATCATGCACTCATCTGGAAACAATCAGTTAACAAGTAGTAAATAATACACATCTTCGTAAGACATGCACCTAGCTTTTCCATCTAATGAGACAAATGTAATCCATTTAACAGTTTTTAAAAAAAAGGACTTATTTCATTTGTATATTTAGCTTTTTGTCCATGTTACTGATATCCACTTTAGGTCTCTTCAGTGATGCCAAATAAGATCAGTAGTCCTGCGATGTCACTTTCTGTGATGTCACTTCTTGTGATGTTACCAAGGGCAGGACCTCCACTAGGGCGGAGGAGTGTCGCCCCACTACTTTCTCGCGAAAGCAGAAACACTAAATGCTAAAACAAGCGTTTTATGTTTCTACTTCTAACACTGCGAGAAAGCAGAAGTGTTTGGTTCGGGGTGAGCGGGTCTGCTTTAGGGCAGGGGAGGAGTGCCTTGCCAACTGCTAAGGGTGCTGACTGTTTGACCAAAAGAGTCATGCGCACTCTGGCCTTTCTCTATGTAGGCTGCAATGCAGCCTACATGGAGAAAATGGCCTCCCCATAGGCGCCTGGCTGGTCGGCATCCTGATCAATCACAAAACTGCCATTGCAGCATTGTGATTGGCTTAGGGGAGGGGAGGGAGGCTGCCTTCTTCCTGTTCCCCTCCTCACGAACTCCCGCGAGACGCTCCACCCACAAGTCATGCCGACTGCAACTGGAAGTTACATGTAAATTAGAGGGGCTTCACATCTTCCCTTTCACCCTGGGCCCCAGGAGTTCTAGGACCGGCCCTGCAGCAGACAGAGGAATGATTGATATTGTTAGGGAGGGATCCAGCATTTATACCCAGGAGTCTCAAAGACCCCCTGAGAGAGTCCTCAGCGTCCAGGGAGGCACACACAGCGGAGGTGTGGGAATGGCGCCCCTTGCCAAAGCACTCCTTATCCAATTGTTAGGGAATGATCAAGTATTTATGCCTTGGAGTTTCAGAGACCCCTCTGCAGTGGCGTAGCAAAGGGGGACGGAGGGGGTGAAAATCTTCGCCAGCACCCCCAGCTCTTCAGCGCGGCGTGTGGCGTGAAAAGGCAGGGACCCCCACGGGCGGCAGAGTGCTTAGCTATGCGCCTGCCCCTATGAGAGAGTCCACAGTGCAAAGGGAACCACACACAGCGGAAGTGTGGGAATGATACCTCTTCCAATGGGACCACAGCACACCGGACTTCAGACACTGTTTTTCCTTGACTCCCAGTTGCCTTTTACTTCACGCTCCCCCTCCTCTTTTCCTCTCTCATTCTTGGTCTATCTCCCCTGCTCCTTTCCTCTCCCCTGAATATCTCCCCCATGCCCGATTTTTAGGTCTCGCCTATCCAATTCCGCAAGGAATGGATAGTCGAGAATTATAGGAGGCAAAAAAGTTCTCAAACCATCGGGCGGATTTTAAACAGTTCACGTGAAGACCAGCACGCACATTTCCCCACATCAAAGCCATCAGCCTCCCTCCCACAAGCTTCCCCAGCGTGCGCAGTGCGTCCACATCAAAGCCATCTGTTGCTTCCCCAGCGAGCTGTACCTCACTTCTCCTCCCCACTAATTAACATCCCTGCTGTTTCACACTTCTTTCACGACCGCGAGGCCGTGCTTCAAAGGGATCCGCTCCCCCGCCCCTAAAAGCTTCTTTCGGCGATGTTCTTGTTAAAATAAGCATCAAGCTGTACCTATCTTTGAAGCCTTGAATTGCCTCGTCTTGGGCACACACTTAATTTCTGTAAACCGTAGTCCCCTTATTTCGGGCGTTTAGAAACAGATTTCACGGCACTATAAAGTGAATGTACATTGAATCGACATTGTTTCTGTGTATTAAAACCGATATATGGCCAACATGTGTGTTCTCTATGCACCGTGGCACTGTCCATTAAATAGCTAAATACGTTTATTCTGCGGCTGGTTTGTAGTTTGTAATGTTTTCTGCACTCGAAGAACTTTAGTAGCGGAAAAATACCGACGTGCACAATTCAAGATTTGAATGAAAGCATCTCCTGCAACGTCGTTCCTTTATAAATCAGCCATCGAGAGACCCACCTCTGTCCCGTCCTGTTTACCCTGTCAGTGGTGGGACAGGAACAGTGTTCGCCACGTGCGACCGGAAGTAAGGTGCGTTCAGGTACGCGGAGAATCAATCAAAGCGCTAAGTGTGCGCATAGCGCCGTACGTCTAATGTGTAAATCTATAGGTCCCAAGCTGCATTTCATTTATAAGGGCGTTGTTTGCTCGTGTTTAAGGCGCCGACGTCGTCCTATTAACTTGCTCTGTACGTTTCATTCTGTAGGCAGATTAAAACGCTCTACGTTGCGATCTTAACAAGGGACCCTTAACGCGCATCAGGGCTTCCTCGAAAAGTACATTTTCGAGAGCGTTTAAAGAGAGTTTTTTAAGTCCACAATTACTCATTATTTGACAATTACGTTAGAATGCTAAGATTCACCCCGAGGAATCTATTCGTCAGTCATTCATTAATTCGTCGGTTATTTCCATACTCCATTCATTCCTTTAAGTATTACATCCGTTACTTCCTTCTCTTTCTCTTTCTCTTTAATTCTCTCTTTCTTTCTTTCCTTCTGTCGTTGTTTCTTGCCCCTGCACTAGTGATGCCCATGTCTTGAACAAGCAGACAATGCTATTTTGATTACCCCCTTGCACTAGTGATAGTTATGATATGAAGCCGCAGGAAGAGGTATTTTCACTAACATTCTTACTCTAATGATAGTGATGGCATGGAGGTGCAGTAAGTGGTATGTTCACTAGCAACTACCTTGTGCAAATGATATCCTTGCCATGAAACGCAGGCAGTGGTGCTTCTAGTTATGTCCTTGCACCAGTGATAGCCTAGTCAGGGGCGGGCAGTAGTGCTGTCACTAATCCCTTGATCGAGTGTGAGCTGTGCCATGAAGTCAGGACAGTGACATTTTCACGAACTTGCATGCACGAATGATTGCCATGCCATGGAGCGCTAACAGCGGTATTTCACTGCCTCCTGCACTCATGATAGTGATAGCCATGGCGTGAAGAGCAGACAATAGTATTTTTATTAATCCCTTGCACTAGTGATAGTCATACCATGTAGGGCAGTTAGTGGTGTTCTCCCTAACCCCAACTGCATTAGCGGCAGCCATGTCATGGAGAGCGGTGCTACTTTCACTAACCCCTCGCACTAGTCGTGACTGTGATATGTTCACTAAGCTGTTGCACCAGTGATAGTCTTTCCGTGAAGTACAGACTGTATTTTCACTACCCCCCTACACTATAGTCATATCACGAAGTGCAGACAGTGGTATTTTCACTACCGCCGTGCACTAGTGGAAGGCATGCCATGGGGAGCATGAAATGGGTGTGTGTGTTTTTTGTTGGTGTTTTTGTTCTGTTTTAACCTCTGCCTTACACCTACGACCCCATATTGACAAATAACTGCACCCTTGAGTTTTGAAGGATTCCTTATATGTCTATAATCCTTTAATCTCTAGTTGGTGACTGCTTGTGCAGGGTGCACTGTTGAACACTGTTGATTTTCATGTGTCATGCATTTTGTGGATGTGATTTTTAAGATTCAGATTTATGGTATTGAGCAGGGTGTGTCTCCTACTAAGGGTGTTTTTGGCCTGACTCTGACTGTCACTCTGTCTGACTGACTCTGCCTGTCACTCTGTATCACTGACTCTGCCTATCACTTTGTCTGAATGACTGTCTGTCACTTGGTCTGACTGAGTCGGTCTGACTGAGTCTGACTGACTGTTTGACTGACTCTGTTTGTTTGACTAACTCTATCTGTATGACTAACTTGGTCTGTCTAACTGATTCTGTCTGTCTAACTAACTGTCTGTGAATCTGTCTAATGACTATCAAAATGACTGACTCTGTCTGTCTGGCTCTGTTTATCTGAATCTGTCTCTCTGTATTCCTCTGTCTGGCGATCTATATGACTGTATACGTCAGGCTGTCTGTCTGTCTTACTCTGTCTGACTATACCTAAGTCTATCTGTCTCACTCTGTCTGTCTGACACTGTCTGTCTGTCTGACTGTCTGTCTGTCTGTCTAATAGTCTGTCTAACTATCTGACACTGTCTGTTTAACTGTAACACTTTCTGTCTGTATGACTCTGTCTAACTCTGTCTCTGCTGCTTCTCTTACTCACACCGCCGTTTCTCCTACTCACACTGCCGTTTCTCCTCCCTACCCAGATGTTTGACTTATTCTTTCATTTTCTGTACTCAAATGTGATCTTATCCCTGCTGTTTCTCTTACTCATCCCTATGTGTCATTTACTTTCTTATTTCCTATGCTCTTTAAAGGGGATCTTCCACCCGCCGGTTTCTTGTGATCTCTCGCTCGCCCTATGTTTCTCTTAGCTCTTCTGCAGCCAGATAGTTTTCTTATTCTCTCATTTTCTTTACTCAAAAGTGATTGTACCCCTACCCCCTGTTGTTTTCCTTATTACACAGGATGTTCTGCGTCATTACCGAGACTCAAACCCAGTTCCCCAGGTCAGTCGTCTGCCTCAAACTAACTACACAACATAAAAAACAGACCACAGTTCTTCAAATCAGCCGCAATACCTGAAACTGATCACAGCACGTGAAACTAACTGCAGTACGATATCTCAAACTGACCACAACCCTTGAAACAAGCATATGTGGTATTGAGTGGTATTATGTGGAGTGTAGATATGTTGTATTGAGTAGAGTGTAAATATGTGTTGTAAATATTTGTTATGTAATTATGTGGTAGTGAGTGTTATGCTATTTATCTATCTATCTATCTATCTATCTATCTATCTATCTCCCTCACTCTATCTAGCGCCCCTCACTCCATCTATCTATCGGCCATCACTTTATCAATCTATCTATCGCCCTCACTCTATCTATCTCTATCGCCCACACTCTATAGATCTATCTAGCTATCTAGCTAGCGCACACACTCTATCTATCTATCTATCTATCTATCTATCTATCTATCTATCTATCTATCTATCTATCTATCTATCTATCTATCTATCTATCTATCTATCTATCTATCTATCTATCACCATTGCTCTATCTAACAATCGCCCTCTATCTATCTATCGCTCTCTAGCTATCTATCGCCATCACTCTATATACCTATCTATCGCACAAACTCTATCTATCGCCCTCACTATATCTATCTATCGCACTCACTATATCTGTCTATCACCCTCACTCTATCTCTCGCCATCACTCTATCTATCAATCACCCTCACTCTGTCTATCTATCTATCGCCCTCACTCTATTTATCTATCTATCTATCACCCTCACTCTATTTATCTATCTATCTATCGCCCTCCCTATGTCTATGCATCTCCCTCACTCTATCTATCGCACCAACAGAACGTCACTCAATAGCACCACAGCATCACTCAGGTGCACCACAACATCACTATGCGCTACCACAGCATCACTGAATGCCACAGCATCATTCGTCACAAACACAATATCACTCAGCGCAAACACAGCATCAAGCTGGGCAACCATTCAACGACAACTGGTTCAAATATGTTCTTTCAATGTTTCAAGCTTTACTACAAATTTCACAAAAAACATGTTAATATTTCACGTCTGTTCTTGGATTTTCATCACAATAAAATACAATGAACAGAATCTTCACAAAAGTTAATTACAACAGTTTATACCACTGCCATTAAACATTACAACAACTTTTATTTAAGTATTAATTATTTACAAAAAATAAAAGACATTGCTATTAGTAATATCAATACATATATGTCACATAAAAACAAAAATTTTGCTTTACAAATGCAATAGGTGTCACATTTGCGAAAGTTAAAACTATTGGCATTATCAATGACAAAGCTATTAATTTAGCTAATTTCAAAACCAACACATTAATAAAAAAAATTGTCATTTACAATACCAATAGCTCAAACTTTCCTAATGCGAGACCTATTGCATTGCAAATGCTTGTTTTCCTTACATCTATGTTTTTAACGCATGTCACTTCGCTCCAGTAACTCGTATAACTTGTAACTATGCTCTGAAACAATGTTCGTCCTCATGTAAAGTGCTCTGATACCTCCGGTTCTAGCCAGCGCTATGTAAAACTTTTCAAATAAATGAATATACATACAGTACATTTTCCCGCACCTTAGTCAGTGGCGGCAATGAATTATTTTTTTCTCGTGCAAGCAAACCCAACTTTTATATGGGGGGTTCGGGGGTTCTCCCCCAGGTAGTTTTTTAAAAATTGGTGTATTTTGAAACAAATTTTTGGGTGCCCTTTTTACCTCCACATCTTGTGAATGCACTTCCTGCGGCTGCCCGCGGGTCGCGCAGTGCGCCACCTAAAAAGGCGGCCACCTTAGTGCCACTTAGGCACACAACCACCCCTCTAGTTCTTGGGACCCTAGGGAGGAGTCCCACAGCTCGACGGGCAGGCCGTGTCATTTCTGGTGCACAGAGAGTTGGGGGAAGGTATTTAGACCTGCCCTCGCCTTTCTAGCGCCAACTTTTGCTGCTGGACACGTCAACTTTGCCACGCCGTCTGGACGTGCTCCTATCGGTTCAAGGAGCTGCACGGGTTTGCACGGTAAGTCCAATGCCCCAACCCCCCACCTGCCTACCTCTTCCCAACTCTGGACAGGTTACCGCCAGGAAAGTGGTAAGTCGGTTGTTCGGCAGCGAGGTGGGGGACAGCGCTCACGGTCACTGCGGCAATTATCCCCCAGGGCTTGGTTGTGTGGGCCACAGGGGCTTCCCCCTTTCACCGTCTGGGGCAGCGACGGTGCCATGGCTTGTATCCACGCCACCTGGGCAGCAGGCAGATGTGTGGCTCACTCGCCAGGGGTTGCGACGCCGCACAGCATAGGGTGCCCACGACACATGGTAGGTGGGCTCTGTCATGGTAGATGTTGCCTGTCAACACTAGGTCATCGCTCATCGATGCCCCGGGGCTTGTATGGGGGGCCTGCTGCCATACAGGGCAGCGAGTGTGGTATGCCTTGTTCATGTCTCCGGAGCATCAGGCACATGTGTGGCCCGCCCGCCGGGGGCTGCGAGGCTGCACAGCACGGCGGAACAGAGGGCCCGCCATACATGACAGGCGGGCTCTGCCGCTGTAGCCTGTCTGGGGGGGACGGAGGAGCAGGGGAACATTGGGGTTGTTTGCGGAAGGTGCACCCCCCTAGACTAGTGCTGTTGCGGGTTGAATAGCCAGCCGGGGCCACCAGGCCGGAGGCCCGAGGGCTCTACGTCCGGCCCGGCGCAGCGTCCAGTCCCCCCCACCCTTTATGCTTTAGGCTGGGTGCGCCACACATGGCGGGTGAAGCGTATTGGTGTTGTGCAGCCAGCTGCCCGCTAATGTGAGGGGGCAGCCTTGAGGCATATGATCAGCTTACAGCCCCATTCCCATGTATCATGTCAGTGTTTATCAATGGTACATAAAGGGCTCACAGTTTTACTATCAGCGCGGTTGAGTGGTGTAGGGAAAGAGCCACAAGTGCACTCGGCCTTTCCCAGGTACTATGTAAACCAGTGGGCATTGGGTATTCCAAAGAGGTGGCTTGCCGTCCAAGGCTGCTGGCTTTGGAGATGGAGAACAGAGTTCCATCCTCGTTGTGGGCTGTAATTACGCTGGGGGCGCAAGGTCCCGGCGCCAATGGAGCCAGGCTGTCTCCCCCCCAGCGGCACCACTGGGGCGGCCATATGAGAGATATATAGGGGCAGAGAGGGAGACTTCAAGCCTGGGTATTCGGCCACCGACATTTTTTTGCAGGGGCTGCTGGCTTCTGAGGAGAGCTTCAGACACTGGAACGCCTCCTTTTATGGACTACAACATGGATGAGAATCATCACATAACTGGCACAGGGCGCACTGGCACAATGCAGAGACTTGCAGTACAGATGTGATGGATCAGGTACAGAAAAGCACAGGGCACACTGGCGCAATACAGAGAGCTACAGCATTGTTGTGATGTGGCACAAGTACAGATTGGCACAGCCGCCTGGTTGGTGGGCTGTTGGTGCACAGTGAGTCCAATTCACTGCGTTTTTGAAGCACAACATCAAGGTGGGTTGGGCCCACCTTCTCCAGGGGGTAAATTACAGTGCGGCGTGTGTGCACCGGTTGGGGGGGGTGCTATCTATAAACATGTCATTGCTCTTACACTTTCAACCAATTTACTGTTGTTTCTACCCAGATACACTGTCAGATGATACACTCACAGAATCAGAGATGTGTTGTAGCCTGGAATCGAAAACCAACTAGAGGACAAGAACAACTAGGTCACCGGGGCAAGTGAGCATATGTAAGCCAGTAATTAGGTGCGATACGGTTAGCAGCGACAGTTGGATGTACGAAGTTGGTCTTGGTTAGCGCCACTCATACCGCTGCATGATCCTGCTAACAATTGTCACTTTCAGATAGCTTCTCAAATGGCAGGAAGACGGTCGCATCGGGTTGGATAGCCGGTGGTCAGGATCAAGGAGATAGGTAACTTTCCGCCCACCTCCTTACAGGTATGATTTAATGAGGCGGTGCCTTAAGTGCCCCTGGCTCCCCCCCAACAGAACAAGGTGTGCGCGGCTGTTCAAGTGGGGGACTATGGCCCTGCCCACACTGGGCAGGCACAAACATGAATCACAATTATGTTGTCTAAACACTCCTTTTTATGTTACAGCAAGGTAGTGTGTCCCCCTCGATCTCAAGCACGGGTCCTCACTTCAACAGCGACCTAGAGTGACGAGGATACATAGGGTAAGTTAGGTCGCTCGCGGGGGAAGGGCTTCGGCTGAGGGTCCAGGAGCGGGTGCCTGGATTAGTGCATACGAGCATGGCATACATATAACCAGTGCTTATCTTTCACTCCTCATACTCCTCAGAATACTCTTCAGAAGGGCATCTTTGGTCTTTCATCAAGGGAGAAAGTAAGTATTGGCAAACATTGGGGTTAAAGGGACATTCGCTGGGGCTGCACTAGATTAGCGGTCATAGTGGCGTTGGGGACAATCCCAATGTTTCTCTTCCTTGCAGGACCTGCCAAGCGTTTTTCTTGCAAGACAGGCCAAAGGCATGGATAACCAAGGACCCCCCTTTTTCCCAAATCACCACGGTCGATGACTTCCAGCCTAGCACGTCGCAGGAGGCAGTTTGGGCGAGTTTAATGGAAATTGCGAAGGCATAAGGTCTAGAGTGAGCAAGAGGCATACTCCACACACAGGATCCAGAAGACTCTGGGGTAGTATCAGACATGCCAGGGGCATCCCAGCCAGGACCAGCAGAGGCTTGATCTTCTAGGCCCAAACAGGCTCGCCGGCCCACGAATGAGGAATTCCCTGCAGAGCGTCCCATCGGAAACACAGAGTCACACCGCGCAGCATGAAGCAGTTCCCGTGGCGGTGCCCGCATGCACCAGGAATACAACCGCAGTTAATGGGTAAGCTAACGGACTCAATGTTGAGTATTATGGCTGACTTCAGACCCCACTTTGTTAACCCAGGGCCACAGCTCCCTTGTGTGGAACCAGCTCCTGAGGGGGAGGGGCACAAGCAATTGCACAAGCAATTGCAAAGGTATGGGGGTCAGGTCAGCGGCGTGCACACAAAGAGCTTAGCAGGCTCACCCACCACCAAGGTAGCCCCAGCTACACAGCCAGAGAAACAGTTGCAGGCAACACAAGCGCTGGCCACCATTAGCACCACAGAAAGCAGCAGTGCCCTCACATGGATCAGGCAACCTATTCCACTACCCACCCATCCGGTCCTCCCAGCAGGCAATCCAGGGCCTAGTGCGCGAGGCATGCTAATGAACCTCCCGGTCAATCCCTAGGATGTCAGTCCCCCTCCCTTGTTGATTGAGGCAGCAAAAGCAACTCCTTTGGTAGTTGCACAGCCACAATTAGTCACAGTCATGCCCTTTGTATCAGGTTGATGCTCCCTGGCATGGCAGGTGCCATTAGCGACCAAAGAGGTAATCTGGAGGCGGAAATTCGTAGACATCGTTGTATTATTTATTTATTTATTTTATTTTAAAGGTTTTATATAGTGCTCGCTAGACCCAGAGGTATTAGAGCGCTTTACATGAGTATCAGATCATAGTTACAGTTTACATCGTTACAAAGGTTACACAGTTATTAGAGCATGGCAACATATTTACTTGTAAGGTCGAGATAAACAATAAGCACAAATTCCTGTGCAGTGGTAATGGAGAAATATCCAGATCAGGGCCCCACACTTTTTCAGTATTTCTGTTCTATCCATAATTAGGCCTTAAAGTCAGGTGGCATTGGGTGGTACAATTATTTATTTATTTATTTAATGCCATTTTTAGAGCGCGTACAATAACCCTTAGGCGTCTCGGCGCTGAAATTGCATTAAGGTTTCACCCTGGACAGGAAATGCGGAGATGAAAATCACTGATTGAACAGCCAAGTCTTCAGGTTTTTTCTGAACTGCAGAAGGGTGGGACTGGTTCTTATGTGGATAGGCAGGGTGTTCCAGAGTCTGGGGGCCGCAATTGAAAAGCGGCGATCGCCCCAGGAAGCTGTACGACTGCGTTGTATCACCAGTTGATTAAGGGAGGTAGATCTGAGCGTTCTCGGGGGATTGTAGGGGATCAGTTGCTCTCTAAGGAATCTGGGTCCTAGTTCCTGGAGCGATTTAAAGATAATACACAGCGCTTTAAATTTGACCCGGTTGTGAATGGACAACCAGTGGAATTGTTTAAGCGTGTCCGAGATGGGTGCAAATCTGGGTTTTTTTTAAAGCACTCGGGCGGCGGCATTCTGCACTGTCTGTAGTTTTTTAATGACTCTGTTCTGGGCATTGAGCAGCAGACCGTTACAGTAGTCCAATGAAGACAACACTAGTGAAGAAACCAGTGTTTTTGCTGCTGATTCTGGCAAGTAAGGAGTGATTTTCCTTACCATTCGCAACTTAAAGTGAGCATTGGCAGCCACCTTATTCGCATGGGCCATAAAGTTGAGCTGGTTGTCAAAAGTGACACCCAAGTTTCTAACTTTGGCCGTGGGGCAGGGAGGAATGCCCATGGCCGCTGGCCACCAAGTTGCCGACCAGGCTGGGGAGAGATTGCCGAAGATAACCACCTCCGTTTTATCGGAATTAAGTTTCAGGCAATTTCTTGCCATCCACTCACCTATGGCAATCATCCCATCTTGAAATCTCTCCGCCATTTCCTGTCCGTCTCCCTTTATGGCCAGAACCAACTGGGTGTCGTCGGCGTATGAGGTCAGGCCCATCCCGTATGCTTTGATGACACTGGCGAGGTCCGACACATATATATTAAATAGTGTCGGACTCAGGGATGAGCCTTGTGGGACCCCACACGGTAACGACAGGTCGGCCGACTGGAAGGGACCCAGTGTAACCGCCTGAGTTCTGTTGGTCAGGAACGAGGCCAGAAGGTCTCTGGCAGTGGACTGAATTCCCATCCTCTCGACACGGTCGACCAAAATCTTGTGGTCGACCGTGTCGAAAGACAGAGAATTTAGGAAGAAAATGGTCATGTGTCCAGGGCTGGGTTGGGACCAGAGGAGGTTCAGCGCTGGATTAAGCACATGGGTAAGTTCACCCTGTATCAAAAAGATAACTTGACCAAAAGGCAGAAAGGGCAGGGTCAGTCAGGGAGGTGCATCTTCAAACAGCCCTTTCGGGGGACACAGGGAGGTAATGGCCAGAGATGGGGTGGAAAACCGTTTAACGTTGGCCCGTGCAGGTTGTTCAATGCGGGGTCTTGCTCTTGGGGGAAGGCATGCAAGTTTACCCACAGCTGCAACAAGTGTGGGGCCCCTCACCCAGCAGTGACTTGCAGGTCAAGCGGGAGGCCCCCTCCATATCCACCGGCAGACAGGAAAGCTAACCAGCATCCTGTAGCGAGGCACCACCTGCCCACCCTATCCCACCCGCTTGCACACCACCGTCCGACTGTCTTGGCCTACGACTAGCCCAAATCTCGAACACCTTCTCAACTAGGGACGGTGCAGTAAAAGGCCCCTCGCCGATAATTGACAAACTCCTCCCCATGCTCAGAGCCTACCCATATACTAAGGATGGCATGCTCTTAGCTGATGGCTTCATTGAGGGTTTAAGGATCCCATATCTAAGCCCGCAGGGACGCAGATAACCTCAGGTCAGCAAGGAAACTCCATAAGGTGGTACAAGATAAGGTTACGAAGGAAGAATCTTTGGGTAGGGTGGCGGGGCCTTTCGCTCAGCCCCTGCTGGAAAACGTTTTAGTTTCCCCCTTGGGGTGGTCCCCCAAAAAAGATCTGGGGACTTTCAGATTGATCCACCACCTGTCTTACCCCGAGGGCAATTCAGTGAACCACTGGCTGAAGTACGGAACTTGTTCCGTCTCCTACAGCTTGTTCGACGTAGCAGTCGACATGGTGAGGAGAGCAGGTAAAGGAGCTTGGTTGGCATAGGCGGACATTGATTCGTCTTTTCGCTTGCTGCCGGTTCACCCAGAGAGTCACCACCTGCTGGGTTTCAAGTGGCAGGGACAGTTTTTCTATGACGGGTGTATACCGATGGGTTGCGCATTATCCTGCATGTACTTTGAGGCATTCAGCTGTTTTCTACAAGGTGCGCTTACTTGGTCACATGGCATAGAAGGGGCCCAGCACTAATTAGAAGACTTGCTATTCATTGGAGGAGCAGGGGCGCAGGACTGCAGCGAAGCATTACGGTGCTTCCAGGAGCTGACTGGGCACCTAGGGGTCCCCTTGGCGCATGAGAAGACCGAGGGTCCGGTGCAGGTTCTCACTTTCCTGTGCATTGAATTAGACCCGGTTGAGGGCGTGTCCAGGCTTCCAGCAGGCAAAGTGCAGACGTCGCACTAGAATATATAGGCTATCTTGGTTAAGGACATGGCCCCCTTGGGTGTAATCCAGAGCTTCTAAGGTAAACAAAATTTTGCAGCCAGGGTGATCCCAGCGGGCAGAGTTTTTGCAAGGAGACTAGCCAGGGCCACAGCTAATATGAAGAAGAAACATCACATGGTCAGACTGAGTAACGGTCTGAAGGAGGACCTACTAATGTGGGCTGAGTTTTTGTTGAATTTTGTTGCTACTGTGATATGGAGATCCCAGTAGGCTGGTAGCCCAGAACTTTGCTTATTCTCTGATGCATCAGGCAGGGATGGCTTTGGTGCCAAAATGGGCAGTGAGTGGTGTGCGGAACAGTGGCCGAATGCCTGGCGCAGGAAAATCACAGCGAATGTCACGGTACTTGAGTTGTTTTCCATAGTGGCAGCCTAGCACTTTTGGCCTGAGGCTTTAGCTTCCAAGAGAGTCCTGTTCTGGCCAGACAACATGGCGGTGGTGCTAGTCATCAATGGGCAAACGGCTAAGTGCCCCCTGCTCATTTGTTTGCTAACGGAGCTAGTGAGGGCTTGTCTGTGCAATAATGTTGAGTTCAGGGCAAGACACATTGAGGTAGTCAAGAACGTGGCAGCTGTCGCTCTATCTCGTTTTCAGTGGCTCAGTTTACGGAAGGCATGGCCGCGAGCGAGAGCAGAGATGACCCCCTTCCCTGCACACCTCTGGCATATTCTTCGGTGGAGCAGCGCTTAAGGAAACTAGGGGAACTTTCCCTAGCACCTGGGACCAGGAAGCAGTACAAGGCCTATGTCTCCACTTTTTGTAAAGTATCTGGGGTCTGGGTCTGGATTCAAACCCGATGGAGCACAGAGTTCAATCATTTGTACTGTGGGCAAAAGAACAGGGGGAGAGCTCACTCAGGGGTATCCATTTGTATGCATTATTTTTGTCAACAGATATCAGAAACTCTGTTGTCAGCCTGCAATCTTCCTCAGAATACTCTTCATTTGGAACAGTTTTTGGTCATGTGTCTCCCAAAATTGGTCAGCAAGAGCATACCCAGAGGTGTGTATTCTAAACTACTTTAGAGTAAGGGGTACTTCTAGATGGATTGTATTCCAATGGTTTGTCATTTTGGGATTTTCTAATTAAGATCCCCCAATCCCTTTTCTTTCCCCTTTTCCTCCCCCCCCCCACCAGTATGAATGATGTAAGCTCTCATGCTGGTATTGTGTATATTGTATACTGCCTTGTTCCTTAATGTGACCTGGAACTACAGTCCTGAGTTTTTGATATATTTTCATCCTTTTCTCCCTTTTTCACCCACAGATATGCTTTGTCAGCCCATAATTGAGACTGTGAACCAACTTTTATACTGATCTTGTGCTATGAATTTGGATCTTACAAGACCGCACAGATCTATGGATTTAATACATGCGCCCTGATGAAGGATTTTTCTAAATAAGTTTCTGTCTCCGAAACGCGCGTGAGCGCTTTTTCTCCTACTGTATGATGTTTCTTTGATGGTTTAATTGAGTGTGAATACATGGTTTGTTTGATAGAGAGTGTGTGTATGATTGACAGAATGAATGAACGGAGTGTAATATTTTTATTGTCCTATTTGTATTTGGGCTGATGTTTTCTCATGACTTCATTATCGAATTAATTTTTGTATATTAGAAGCTGACCTTTATTAATCCTGGTCTAAACAATTTTACCAAAATGATCGACTGAAAATAAATTTTCTAAAATATTTCAGCTGTTCTGTGGGTGTTTTTGGTTGATTTTCATTGTAAGGTCCTTTATCCTTTGGGGAAGCTCCCTTTCATGTTTATCTGGAACTTTCACTAGCACCTGGGACCAGGAAGCAGTACAAGGCCTATGTCTCCACTTTTTGTAAAGTATCTGGGGTGCTGGGTCTGGATTCAACCCCGATGGAGCACAGAGTTCAATCATTTGTACTGTGGCAAAAGAACAGGGGGAGAGCCATTCGTGGGTCACCAGCCACTTATCAGCTGTGAGTCACAATGCAAAACTCATGGGGGCGCAGGACCCAGCTAAGACCTTCCTCATTCAGGCTGCTCTCAAGGGGCAGGCTAGAGAAGAGATAAAGGTAACAGACACAACGGCACCCATCGATTTCAACACACTGCAAGGCATGTTAGAGGCGGTTAGCAAGGCCACAAATTCCCACTTCGAGACCAGTCTCTTTTCAGCGGCATTCAGCCTGGCATTTTTTGGGGCGTTTAGAATGAGCAAATTGGTAGCTAGATCCAAAAAGGATGGGTCCGGAAATGCTTTATGTACCCAGGATGTCCAGCTGGCAAGTAACTCCCTAAAGATACACATCAGAAGATCCAAAACTGACCAGGCGGCTTGAGTGACAGACATAGTTTTACAGCCTCCTGGGGACAAACGGTACTTCCCCGTCGCGTTGATCAGCTATTATTTAGCCATCCGCCTGAACTCAGCAGGATATTTTTTAATTTATGCTGTTCTGGTGCCACTCACAAAATTTCAGGTGGACTGGATCATGATGGCTTGCTTGGTGTTGTCAGGACATGCGCACCCAGACAAGAAGTTTTCTAGTCATTCGTTCAGATTTGGGGTAGCCACCACGACTTTCAAGGTTGGCCTCTCACCAGAGTGCATTAAAAAGGTGGGATGCTGGGACTTGCGCTGTTATGAGTGCTACATCCGCGCCTGAAGGGTTGGAAGGGGCTCAGAGGGGTTGGCTAGGCACCAACAGAATGATATGCTCAGAAGTGACATTACTTTTTAATGTATATTTTGCAGTGTTGATTGCAGTGTGATATGGTCTTTACTAGATTTGCCGTGAGTAATGTGTAGCATCATTAAATAGTGTGTGAAAATTTGCATCCATTAATTTCACCAGGGTTCAAGGTGTGGGTGATCGGCTACTCGTGCGTCGCCAGGTTAGCACTATGGGCGGAACACAGGACTTGGAAGCACAGGTTCCCCCAGACACAGATAGTGTGGCTGGGGTACCCTGACATGAGATGGCACAGCCTGCTTAACAAATTGCAGCAGAGACTGGCGCGGGGGAGGCCACCCAACATCTTGGTCATCCACCTTGGAGGCAAAAACCTCATGGTTATGGGCAGAGGGGCATTGCGCCAGGCAATGAAGGCGGATATGGGTGAAATCAGCAAATACATTAGGCAATGCGAGCTATGGTGGTCGGAATTAGTCCCGCGTAGAATCTGGCAAGGTGCCAGGTGATGTAAGGCAGTGGAAAATTCCCAGAGAAGGGTAAACCGCGCCATGCACAAGTTCATGGACCAAAGGGGCTTTGGCTTCATCAGGCACGGGCTAATTTATGCCAACACCAAAGGGTATTTTGAGGAGGAAGGGGTGCACTTGTCAAAGGTGGGCATGGATCTGATCTTATTGGACATTAGTGAGGTGCTGGAAACAGCAGGTTGCAAGTGAAGGAAACGGCAGTGCTTGGTGGGGGGGCTCTGAAGGTGACGGGGGGCACTTCCAGAGCTTTGGCGGAGTTACAGGGCGATTCGGTAGTAGAAGGGTACAAAAGGGTACCTCTTCAGGAGCACAATAGGCCAGTGCCAGTGCCAAATCCCAGGAGTCTTTATGGCCAGTCCCTGGCGAAAAATCATCGGCACCCCGCTTAGGGCGGTTGAGAGCCTGAACAACCGGGGACTTGCCTTGCAAAGCTCTGCCCGGAAAAGGGTATGAGTTAGATGGTGGTCCATACTTTTGTATGGAATAAACCTGCAGCAATCTTTTCCCACAAAAAATGGTTGTTATATATTTATTTATTCCATTGTGCATGCTAACTTTGCAAAAGGTGGGAAGTGTTGTCTATATAGGCACTATGCGGCTGCCCGCGGCTCGCACAGTGGGCCACCTAAAAGGGCGGCCACCTTCGTGCCACTTAGGCACACAACCACCCCTCTAGTTCTTGGGACCCCGGGAAGGTGTCCCACAGCCCGACGCTCGGGCCACATCATTTCTGGTGCACAGAGGCTTGGGGGAAGGTAGGTAGGACAATTTAATGCTTTTGTTTTTGTTGCAGGCAGTGTTACAGGGCGATCCGAAGGTGGAAGGGTACAGAAGGATACCTTTTCAGGAGTACAATAGGGGTGCCAGTGCCAAATCCCAGGAGTCTTTATGTCAGGGCCCTGGATGTAAAGCACCTGCACCCCGCTAGATCGTTAAGCCTGAGCAACCAGTGCTCGCCTTGAAATGCTCCGCCCGGGAAAGGGCGTGAGTAAGATGGTGGACCAGTGGTCCATGAGATCCTAGTGAGGAGGATCCCATCATAACCGGTAGCACTGATTGTGTTGACCACAGTGCAATTTGGCTCATCAGGCGGGCAAGGCAGCGTAGGTGAGTCACCGCTGCCGGCCCTTGGATCGCCGTAAGTTAACCCACCATGTTGCATACTTTTGTATGGAATAAACCTGCAGCAACCTTTTCCCAACAAAAATGGTGTTGTGTATTTATTTATTCCATTATGCATGCTAACTTTGCAAAAGGTGGGGCGTGTTGCCTATATAGGCACTATTGTATCTCCTTCACTTCACCGTGCCGAAACACACTATGCACCAAGTCACTTGTAAGCACTGCAATCTTGTTGACTTTTGCTCTGTTACAATTTTGACAACTGTATGTACCTCCTTCACACATATTTGCACTGAACCACAACTGGAGTAATGTGACCACTGCGCTATGCAGTCAGCAAAGAGGCCGAAAAGACAAAAGGAAAAGACTTGTTCCAGAGACAGACAGACACACACACTTACATGAAAATTAAATGCAAATGAAAGAAACTGGTGGAAAATGTACTGTTACGTTATGAAAAGTCAGTTTGTTAATGCAATCACTTCAAATGTTTATATGTAACCAGTCACAGGATTTAACCTGTTGGTGAAAAGCTTTATGAGTGCAAAATGTGCAGTCATAAAGCTACAAAGTCCCTGCCTCCGAACATAAATACTGTAAATATTCAAATCATTATTTTAATACTATACCACACACAACACAAAATAGACTGCAACAAAAAACCCCAATGTTGTAAAATTAAACAAATATTTTCAAACTGTAAATTGAAATCAGCCAGTACCCAATCTAGTGCAAAACCTTTATTTATAAGTTTCTATTAGATGGTAAAACACCATACTGTAAGAGCAGGTAAAACTCTTACAGTAGATCTGAAAAAAATAACTCATCATGAAGCCTCAAATGACTTTATCATTTAAAGCCATAAACTGGATCTCAAGCAGCCCTTAGATCTGTTGATTATTTGTACCAAGTCAATAGAAAAAGCTTTACAGAAGCTGCCTAGCACAATATAAACAGCTTTCTTTACAGATGTGCTTCCCCACTACCAATCCTAATTGAACATTTAAAGTAAATGACAGTTTAGAGCACACTAAAAGCAGCTGAGCTCGGGTTTATTCTGAGGAGTGTGGGTTAAGACACCCTGGTCAGTGAGAGGCAGGGGCTAGGAAAGAGCTGTTAGAGTGAGCAGCGCCGCTGAGTTAGCAAAAACTATTGTGAGGGAGGATGCCCAAAGACAACCTAGGGGCAGAGGCTACACACGAATTGGCCAGGATCCCATATATTCCACTACACTGACCCGAGTCTCAAAGAAGCAGCAGTCACTCACCATTTTGTTCCCCCGTGTACTTTGTAGAATGAAATTGGTGCACGTGAGAACGGTTTGTTGAATTCTACTGCTATGCGAGTGAAGCAACTCAATGAATTGACATCGCAGCCTGAGTAATGCGTAAGGTGCCATGATATGAATGGTTTGTACTGGAGTCAGAAACTGAAAGGCTGGTATTGAAAGAGGTAATAATCATACAAAACTTACCGTCCTTGCTCAGGAAAAAAGTCCAGGGCGAGGAAGGATTGCTGGTGCTGTACTCTCCAGCTGTCCATGTGGACTGCCCTGGAACAGTCGAGCACCTCTTGCCTTCGCACACACTCCCCGATGGTCGGAAAATCTGCTGCCTGTTATAAACTGGCCCCAGTCCACGATGTAAACTGGCACCAGACCGCAATGATCAGTTTGGCGCTTTGCTTTGTGTTTTTTTTTTATCTCTACGGCTGCCCGAGGCCACCCGGTGGCCACTCAGGAGGGCAGCCCTCTAGTAACAGAGGGCTTCCCCCGCCCCCTCTGCTCACCCACTCCTCCTCTGGGCAGGAGGAGTCCCGAAGGAAGCGTGCGAGGGGGCTGTGATGTCACGTCCGGTGCGGCAGGCAGGGCGAGGGGTATTTAAGTCCTCCCCCTCGCCATTTTCCCTGCCTCTTTGCTGCACCGGACGCGTCGTGGTGGCCTCGACCGTGGGGACACACAATTTCCCTCCCGACCACTCACCCTGTGTGTCGGCTTTGGGGGGACAGTTTGAACTTATTAATGTGTTAATTTTCGTTGCAGGTGGAGTTACAGGGCGATCCGGAAGCAGAGAGGTGCAGCACTGTACCTCAGCGGGCACATAGGGGTGCCAGAGCCTAGGACCTGGGGCCTCAGGGGAGGTCCCGGGAACCTGTGTCGGCGCCCCAGTAGTCCTTCGGGCAATTGTGGGCCTGTGCAACCGGGGGCTTGCCTAGCTACGCTCCGCCCCGCAAGGGGCGTGAGTATTATCATTACCATAAGGGGCAGCACATAGGTGACTCGCCACAGTGCTGCCTGGCTCATCAGGCGGGCAGGTGGCGAGAATGCGGCCTGCCCTTGGATCGCCCGTAAGATAACCCACTATGATTACATAACGTTGTATGTAATAAACCTGCAGCAGCTTTTCCCAAACTAAGATATAACTAGTGTCCTAACTCGCTTCACACATTTGAACAAAGAACCTCCTAGACACTTTCAATCCAACCAGGGCCACCATACAGAAACTGCGATCCTCCAAATAGTCGATGACTATCCTCGCCTCCAGTAAATCCTGCCTTTTGGTCCTTCTGGATTTGTCTGTGGCATTTGACACTGTCAACCATCTGGACCTCCTTCGCACTCTAGAAAAATACATGGGATTGGAGGCACAGTTTTCAACTGATTCTTTTCATACCTAACTAACCATTCCCAAATTTTGCAAATGGGTAACTTGTTATTGAGACTAGTCAGCTTATATCAAGGAGTCTTCAAGGCTCGATCCTCACCTCAACCATCTTTGACCTTTACCTAGAACCACTATTTGTGATTATCAGAAACTCTGGGATTCTCTAGCACCTCAACGCCGAAAACACTTAAATATACATGAAAATCTCAACCCCTGAAGAAGTTGCCTTGCTTTGAATCACGCTCTTAAAGATTCAAAACTGGATGTGTAACCACCATCTAAAACTCAGCTCATCTAAAACAGAATTTCTTTTGATTTTGCCTATGAAAGGAAAAATTCCAATACAGGAATGGATGGCCAGATTTACCGCCCTAGATGGCTGCCTTGTCATTGTCCAGAGTAATAGATCACTTAGTATCACCCTTGACAATCATCTCAGTCTTCACATCCATATCACATCCATATCACAGCCATGGCCAAAAGCACACAACAGCAACTCAGACAGCTCTGAGGCATCAGGCAGTTGATCCCAAAACAAGACCTCAAAACACTGGTGCAATCTCTCATTCTCTCCAGACTAGATTATGGAATTTCCTGCCTCTCAGGCATTCCAGAAGTTCACCTAGGTCTACTGAGCGCAACACTACGTGAAGCAACGCCCAATTCAAATCCACCTGCACTTCCCTTCACCTTCCTAACCAAATGAGAATCTAGAAATCTTTGGAGCAAACAGGTATTCCAGAAATGCCCAATCTCTGGTAGTGCCACAGAATCTGGAATTCTCTGCCCCCTTCCTCTGCCTAACCACCTGCCGAGTCACCTTCAAAAAGGACCACACGCTCCTCCTATTTGACAGACACCTTGGTTAATCACCTTCAACCATAATTAAGTACACTCTCAATCAGGATTCAAACTACCTTCTTTATGTGACCCCACAATCTAAAGTGATGCTTTAACAGTGTACGCCTTTGACCAACTACTGCAGTTGTCTCACGTGGTAACTCCTGCACGCATCCACTGATGTAAAGGTCCGAGTTTACTTACTGTAACTGTAACTCGCTGGAACCCATGTGTCCTGCTACTGTTGTAAAGCATTCTGATAACTTCAGGCATGTCCCCGCTATATATAATTGCAAAAATATAATAAATAAATAAACAGACTGAAGGCTCAACTGGGTTTCCAGACTTGATCCTTGACATGTACATCAAAGCTGATGTCAAGGGCGAAGGCTTGCCTCGCTAAGGGCCAGATGTATCAAAAGGTTTTACCCATTCTGTGTCTATGGGAAAATGTGTTCATACATATGGCCCCCAGCCATTTTATCATTCCCTGAAAATGTGCTGTTGTTTGTAGTTCCGAAAATCTGTAAAATTGAGATTCCTTTGTACTGTTATAGTCACAGTCGCAGTTGCTCAAATACAATTAGTCCTAAGTTTTTAGCCCAAACCACTTTGCTTGATGGAATTCTTGGACCCATTTTTACTGATTTAAAAACTTAACTGCAGTTTGCATAGTGCAGCTGTTTTTGGCTAAAAAGCCAGAACTGACTGAGATGTCACGCGTGACATGAGACCACCTAGCCAGTTTAGGAGTCCTAAGGTTATTACGGATGTGGTCGTGATTGTAAGTAGTGTAGAGAATTGTGCTCTCTTGCAGCTTTTGCTTCTAGCTCAGTCGGTGTGGTAAGTGACCAGTGGTGCGAAGGAGACCTTACTCATCATGAGATGATTAGTAGCAGAGGATTAGGATTGGACTGTGGCCGATCCATCACTTCAAGATGCTTAATTGCTTCATGTCATTTGTAACACTTTCTGCGAGTCACTTTTTAAAGCTGAATACTTTGAATTCTGAGACTTGTAGTTTTCCCTTTACCTATTATACTGTCATGGGCATGATCAAATTTCCGCTTTCAAAGTACAACTTTGGATTTAGGACTTGTGCTTCATGTGTAGGCACATTTCCTGAACAAGATAGCAGGCAGCTTCCTCACTGTACTGCTGGAGTTTGAGGCGCTGCGGTATGCGCCTTACTTTGATGATATATGTGATGAGTTAATAGCAATGCAGAAGCACAAAGGAGGAAGAGAGCGTAGCCTGTGTCAGTCCTGGTTTACAGGTAGTAGGTTAGTGACTATCAATTTCAGGTGCTTTGCAACTGTTTAAAGATTGTTTTAGAGTTTCTTATTGTGCAAAAATGGATCATTTCTGATATTTACATATTTTCATGTACCTCATTGTTTGGTTTTATTCGGGAGAAAGTGTTGCCCTAAGTGTCAGACATTTGGCCATTGAATGTCACTCAAAAGTATAATAAAACAGTAGAAATGTCACTCTTAAGTAATCTGAAAACCTGCCTGAATCGAGTCTATTGGCATGTGTGTAAATAAATGATGAGTCTTTCAGGTTACATGATCTAGTTGGAAGAAGGTTACTGGTTAAGTTGTGTCCACATCTCCTGGATGGTTTATTGATCATGTCACTGGAAGTAATGCCATACAACAATTGACTTTGATTACTTCACAGATAGTTGTGGCATTGTTTTTCAAATTTAAAATTTGGTTACTAATATTAATGTATATTATGCAATTTTACACTTGATCCTGCATGTATAAACTAAATTAATATAGTTGCATTTTGTATACCTTTTTTAAAATTGGGATGGGATCTGCTAAAGAAGTGATACTTTGGTCACACCATAATGGTTTTGCAGTTTTTCTAATTTACTATGCAAGAATTGTGTATAAGAAACCTTTGATTTTTGTAATAAGGGTCCATGTTTTCAATCTCCAAAAATTCATTCACTGAACTAGACAAATGCTAGTTGAGCTACTCTGGGCAGGTAAGAGGTGTAGTGTTAAATTGTCAATGCTAAAATGTGAATGGGGGACTGGAGGTTGAAAATCGCCGCCCTTGAACTCTATTACATGGCTGCACATTTACAACATGAAGTTGTGGCTGGATGAGGTAGACAATTGGGAAAAAAGGCTCCTACAAGGTACATACATGAATATTTTATTGGATTGGTTGTTAATGAGAGGGAAGGAGATCCCATTCATTGTGCCATTTGTGATCCAGCAGGTGTGTGAGATATGGGACCAAGCGGTAAAGGGAGTACTTAAAAGAACACCCAAGGCACCTGATCTGTGCATTAGGACAATATATCCATTTGCTCAAATAGCACACACTATGACCATCCACAGGTAGCAAGAGGGAGGATGCAAATTACTGTCAGACCTTTTCCCAAACTGCAAATTCTTAGCAATCGATGAAGCTCAAGAAAACTACGAAATAGGGAGAGGTAAATTCCTACAATATGCACAAATCTTTGCTGTGGTTCGGGATGGCTAATGTTCCCAGATGCGCCTGCTACGGTGCACATCATGGTGACACTGCTTGCACTCTGTGGGCACAGAAAACTAATAGCACACATATATAGAGCCATATGTGACAATAGGCCACTGACCAAACTAAGTATACATACAAGAGAAATAGCACAAAGTATTAGAGAATCCCCTTACCAATAAACGATGAGTCACTTGCAGATTTGATTCTTTTCAGAAACATGTTTGCAGTTCCTCTGCTTAAACTGCGCTCCAGGCAGATTATATCATTTTTTGAAGTGTATTATGCCATGTCTATGTGCTAGTAGTATAAATTGAAGCCGCCATAGCATTTTGCTTTTATTTGGGTTCTCTTTCCTTGTCCATATCCTTTCATTATATAATTTGCTGCGGGATAGGTTGTGAGTGCTGCACCTGATGCAAATGTATCTTTCTGTTACTTGTCATGGGGGTTATGTTTTCGTTCTAATGTTACTTATGACTACTTGTGCTGGGGATGTTTATTGCATGTTAAACGTTACTTGCTTTTATTACTTATTCTGGTGATGGGGCATGTGTATTGCCCTCAAATCATATTTACTTTTACTTCTGCTGGGGCATAATATTTACACCCAGACATTAGTTACTGACACTTTGAAGGGTAACCTACATTGTACCCAAACCGTACTTACATTTTTGTTGCTGGTGATGGGCATTTGCATTGAGTCCAAACGATACTTTTTTTTTTTACAGAGTTTTATATAGCGCAAACTTGACCCGAAGGTATGGGGTATCAAAGTGCTTTACAAGATCACCAGTTGCGTTACATGAGGACAGGGGCGGCCTTAGGCATGTGCAAGCTGTGCACCTGCACAGGGCCACCAAATCCCAGGGGCCACCACGCCAATATATATCCTTAATATAATAATCCTTTGAGGATGGATACATATTTGTGTGGCGGCCCCTGGCAGGGATTTAGTGGCCTCTGCCTCTGTTCCACTTCCAAACACCCTGACCCACCCCTCCTGAGCTCCGGGGGGCTCCGCCCCGCCCAGACCCCCTCTTCCGGGGCCCCCTACCTACGCTCCCTGCCCAGGGCCACCATGAGCCTAGAGCTGCCCCTGATGAGGACACATTCATTTTTATTAGGCACGGGAAGATTACGTGATCTGCCCGAAATCACAGGATGTTGCTCGTCCTTGCCGAGACTCGAACCGGATGTAGGAGAGTAGGGTCTGCAATCCTATGATCACCCAGATTTTTTGCTTTTGTTTCACTGGTTTACGACTTTCTCTGGCTGTGGGCCTGCCAATCAGACCCACAGCCTGGCTGTTCTCTTTCTAAATTACGATATGTACCTTAGGTGCATTTACCAATTGGTACTGGGCCACCTTATCAGACCCTGTAACTCAGGGCATAGGTGTACCCAGGGCCGCCAGGGGCTGCAGCATGTATTATGCCACCCTGGCTGGCCTCCTAAATTTGACACAACTGGCTGCATGACAGCTGGGGCGAAGTCGTGTAATCACCCTTTGCTTTAGATATAGTAGCTCTATATCTAACCATACAATGGACACCCGAGTTCCTATCAGTCACTCCTATGGCAGGCCTTGACAATCCTGAAGGCAGAGTGCATGGGCTCGTGTGAACTGTGTTCTGGCCCGAGCCGAGCCGGTTGCAGCTTGCGGAGAAAAGACCCAATGGCTGTTCCAGGATAACGCGTACCACATCGGTAACTTCGGTGTCGCGTTATCAAGACATGTCGAGTAAGGTGTCATACGAATCGGGGTGCTGCCCTCTCACCAACCCTGGCGACGAGGTTAGCATTCCGCCCTTCTAGAGGGACACGACATGTACGTAACTGTGAACCCCGGTTAAAGTTAACGAAAGCCTCAGCTCCACAAAATGGATGCTGCCACCACAGACACGAGTCTGACCTCCTGCTGCTGGGAGTCCTTCCAGCGAGGAGCGCTTGGACAAAGGGTTTCCTGTCGAGGGCGGTGTTCCCACCGTCCCAGACAGGGTTTGTGTATTCTGGGTAGGTAGGGCTTTTGCGAGAAGGTGACTGCGGAGTGGCACCCCGGTGCTCACTACGCATCTGCCGGTTAGAACCAGTTCCAGGGGCGACAGCCCTGGCCTGGGGAAAGTCCGGCAGGGGATAGGGGTGTAACTACCCCCCTTCCTGGTCCCACCCTTAGGGCAGGACCTAGTCATGTACCCACCCCTTTCTTTAGAATAAAGACCGGAGCGGGGACCCTTCCAAATTAGATCATCTTTGAATCAAGAATACTTTCTACGAAAGGACTTCAAGACTCTTCTCAAGATTTCTCCCTTGTGGCTAAGGAGTAGTCACCCTGCATCAGCGGGCACCATCTAAGAACTCTGCGGGTTGCTGTAAGTCCTTCCTCAAGGAATCCGACGGCCCAGCTCGACGAGAACCGGCTTCCCTGGCACCTCTGACCTCTACCCACGTCATCAGCTCAGCTGTGATCTGTGGGTGCGACGAGACCTCGAGGGACCGGCCATCATCAGAACCTGCACGCTCTTAAAACCAGCACGACCATCGAGGTGACTCTCTGGTGAGTGCTCTGGGGTCCGAGAAGCCCCGACCCTGAGCCGCTCCAGCTCCGAAGTGCAGTCTCCCAGCATCTCCACGATCTGCGTGGGGCCTTCTGCTCGCTGCTCAGCACGTTGTCTGGTCACTAGCCGCTGGCTTGTGTCCTTCTGTGACGACATCCGAGAATCATCACCGCCGGTCTGGTTGCTCCAGACTGGCCCTTGCTTCCATCTTTTCGAGAAGCACCCCGGACCCTCCTGGTCCACTCAAGACGCCATCTTAGGCCCACCACGTGGCCCTGAGATTTGCCGAGGCTTGTTGCCCCATCCTGGGCCCAGCGACGCCGACAGCATCATCCTTCGTGGGACAGCTCGCACCTCCACCGTGGTCGCCGACAACGCCTCCTGGTCCGTGAGACTGCAGAGCCTAGCGTCGCCCACTCACCTGGTCGAGGTGACGGCCAACCGGTGCCTTCCTGGTACCCTCTGACTACTGGCTAGTAGTACGAACTTGGTCCCCTCTGCTTTCAGGTTTCCTCAATCTCCGATCCAGGCTTGGATCTCTACGAACTATTCAGCACTGGTCGCCGGCCAGCAACTCCTTTTCTTCCGGCTCCTGGCTCGTCAGCGAAGACCCCGACGCCTGTAAGACTTGTGCAGCCGCAGCCCTCGTGGCTAGGTAACTCGGCATTTCGGTGCCTGCATAGCCTCCTTACTCTAGGGTCCCGAGTCCCTCGCTTCCGACTTGCCTTAACCTTTCCGTGTCCTCGGACACTTGTTTAAACGTGCACTTGAAGTATTTGCTAAAGAGATTTGGTTTGTGCTTAGTACCCTGTCCTCATAAAGAGTACAGGGCTGTTGTGATTCTTAATAAATATACTGTTTATTTTCATAACACTTGTGTGGTGTCCTTTCACTGGGTGTTCAAGGGGTACATGTGTGGTAAACAGCTGGCTTAACGCGCCCTCTCGAGTCTTTAGCCTTAGACTGCTCGTATCCACGCTACTAGGATAGCTGGTCTATAGGTTGACTTACAACCAAACACCATAAGGGTCGTTGGAACGATACATAGCGGTCGCTAGAATAGCGAACGTTGCATATCGGGCCAACTTCTCACATTGGTGAGCAGCGGTTGGGATTTGAGCTTGCTGTTGTTTTACCACACGTATCCTAAGAATATCTTGTTGAAAGATCGCACAAGTACTGTTAGTACATATAACCAAAAGCTTAGAATACTCTGAGTTCTACTGAACCAGCTGTTGTAGCTCCTCAAGGCTTAGCACACCTTGGCTACAACTCTTAGCAAGGGAACAGTAGGAAAACACATAGTGTAGGTAGGTGCATCACTTACACCACACTAGAAACAGTATGTCGGGCCAAGGAGGAAACTCTGAGTCTCCCCTTGTGTCAGTTGACCCTCCACAGGTCATCCCTTCAGGATATACTGTGCTGAGCTTCAAGGAGTTAAGACGACTGTGTCACTCCAGGAAGATTCAGCAGGGGTCTAACCCCACAACGTCCTTTCTGATTGGTCTCTTGGAGACTTATGATGCCAGGAGAGCTGAGAAACTTCGTAGCTCTTCTAATCCAGAAGGAGACATGCCTCCCCTCGAGGGAACCCGAGACGATCCTGACCTCATTCACCTCGCAACCGAGAACGAGGATGTGGAGGAGGATGAGGATGAGGATCTCTCTGGGGACGAGGCAGATAAGGGACAGGTAGAAGTCGTCAGACTAACACGGTCCAACTTAAGCAAACATGATAGCGGTACTGGGGGAACCCCGGCGCAGCTGTCAGGTCCGCTTAACATGGGGAATGGACGAGCCAGATCTCTGTCAAGAGACTCTGGCAGATCCCTTCATACCAATGGCTCTCACAACTCTTCTCAAAGAGGGATGACGTCCCCTCAGAGGAGAGTGTACGAAGCGAAGGAAAGGGCAGCTAATCTGAGGATTGAAAGGGAAGAACTTGCCCTGGCCAAAGAAAAGCTTGCTTTTGCTAGAGAGCAACAGTTAAGTGGGGTAGTCCCCACTGGTGGCAGCAATGTACCTAGTAATAGGGAAAAGAGTTTCGATACGAAACACCTTGGGAAGATAGTGCCCCCCTTTAAACAAGGGGACGACATCCACAAATGGATTACTGCTTTGGAGAGGGCCTGCACTGTGCAGGGTGTTCCCCAGAGTCAGTGGGCAGCTATCTTGTGGCTCTCCTTTGAAGGAAAAGGAAGAGACAAGCTCCTCACCACAAGGGTAGAGGACGCTAACAATTACCAAGTCTTGAGGAATACACTCGTTGAAGGGTTCGGCCTAACCACTGAGCAGTACAGGGTGCTGTTCAGGGATACCCAGAAAACGCAGTCTCAAGATTGGTCTGACTTTGTCGATTGTGCCACTAAGGCTTTTGAGGGCTGGTTGCTGGGCAGTAAGGTTACTGATTACAAAGGATTGTATAATTTGATGATGAGAGAGCAAATTTTAAACAATTGTCAGAACCAGTTGTTGCATCAGCATCTTGTCGACTCGGATCTGACCTCTCCCCAAGAATTGGGAAAGAAGGCAGACAGATGGGTTCGTACGAGAGTTAAACAGAACCAGGGCCAGAATCAAGGTGGTCAGAAGAAAGCAGACCAGAAGGGTAAAGATTCAAAGGGGGAACAAAATGACCAGAAGTCTTCGACAGGTCCCCAACAACCCAAAGAGGGTGGGGGTCAGGCTCCCCAAAAGAAGAAAGAAGGCCAATCCAAAAGATGGTGCCAGTACTGTAAAAGTAAATCTCACTGGTTTAGTGAGTGCACCAAGAAAGGAGGAGGGCAGACTCCTGCCACTGCAGCCCCTAAGGCACCTGTGCCCCCTAGTACAGTCAGCAGTGGTAGTGCGCCTCCCAAGGGTTTAGTAGGGTTAACCCTGGGTTCTGAGGGGCGTGACAACTTAGTTGGTACGCTCACTCAGGCTGTCCTTGTCAGTACAGGGGACGTGGACGTGTCCCCTGACGTAAGCCCCAATACTTTGGGCAAATACCGACAGACGCCTTTCATAAATGGAAAGATGGCTCAGGCCTATAGGGACACTTGTGCCAGCGTCACCATGGTGACGCCTAACTTTGTGGACCCTGGACAGATCATGCCAGGCACAGAATTCCTGGTGACCAATGCAAGCAATGTCACTACCAATCACTGTATGGCAATTGTAGCTTTCTCCTGGGGAGGGGTAACTGGCCAAAAGAAGGTTGTAGTTAGTCCAGACCTCCCAGTGGATTGTTTGTTGGGCAATGATTTGGAGTCGTCACAATGGTCAGAAGTGGAGCACCGGACTCACATGGAAATGTTAGGTTTGCCAGCACATGTGTTCGCTGTGACTAGGTCACAGGTCAGGAAATGCCCCACTGAACAGGTGCTGGATCCTGGAACAACGGACCAGACACCTCCCAAGAAAAAGAGCGGTAGGGTTAAGGCTGTGCCTTCCCCCTTGCCCCAGGTCGTGGATCAAGTCTCAGAGGAGGCTGACCTACAGGAATTGAGGGAAACTGAGCCTAGGGAATTCGAACTTGATCAAGTTGAATTCTTGGGTTCAGGGGGACCCTCAAGGGAAGACCTGGGGAAGGACCAGTTAGACTGCCCTTCTCTTGAACCCCTCAGACAGCAGGCTGCTGCTGAGGCTGCTGGGAACGCCACAGGTACCCACGAGGTATACTGGGAAGATGGACTCCTGTACACTGAGTCAAGAGACCCCAAGCCTGGCATGACCAGGAGGCTGGTCGTACCCTTGTCTCAGCGTGGTTTCCTACTTACCTTGGCCCACGAGATTCCCTTAGCAGGTCACTTAGGCCAGACGAAAACGTGGGACAGGCTTGTCTCGCACTTTCACTGGCCTCACATGAACGAAGATACCAAGGAGTTTTGCCGCTCCTGTGTCACTTGCCAAGCCAGTGGTAAGTCAGGTGGCACGACAAAGGCCCCCCTTATACCAATGCCTGTGGTGGGGGTGCCCTTTGAACGGGTGGGGATCGACATCGTCGGTCCCATGGAACCACCGACGGCCTCAGGGCACAAGTTTATACTGGTGGTAGTGGATCATGCCACCAGGTATCCTGAAGCTATTCCCCTTAGGACCACTACAGCACCTGTTGTGGCAAGAACCCTAGTTGGAGTATTCTCCAGAGTGGGCTTCCCTAAGGAGGTCGTCTCCGACAGAGGTGCAAACTTTATGTCGAGCTATTTAACTGCTATGTGGAAGGAATGTGGTGTCAACTACAAGTTCACTACACCCTATCACCCACAATGCAATGGGCTTGTTGAGAGATTCAACAGGACCCTAAAAGGGATGATTCATGGACTACCGGAAAAGCTTCGGCGTAGATGGGACGTCCTGATCCCCTGCCTCTTGTTCGCCTACAGAGAAGTCCCACAGAAGGGGGTTGGTTACAGCCCTTTTGAACTTTTGTATGGGCATCCTGTAAGAGGACCCCTGTGTTTGGTGAAGGAAGGATGGGAGAGACCTCTCAAAAAGCCTGCAGCCAACATAGTGGACTATGTGCTTGGCCTCCGCTCGCGGATGGCTGAGTACATGGAGAAGGCATCCGAAAACCTTAAGGCCAGCCAAGAACTCCAAAAAGCTTGGCATGACCAAAAGGCTGTCTTGACTGTTTACCAGCCCGGACAGAAGGTGTGGGTGTTGGAGCCGGTGGCCCCAGCAGCACTCAAGGACAAATGGTCCGGGCCCCACACCATCCTGGAGAAAAAGGGAGAGGTCACCTACCTGGTCGACCTGGGAACTCCCCGGAGCCCCCACAGGGTGCTTCATGTCAACAGGCTAAAAGCATATGTCGACAGGAAGGACATGAGTTTGCTCATGGCCCTAGATGAGGGACAGGAAGAGGAGAGTGACCCTCTCCCCGACCTGCTCACTCAGAATCCTGACGATGGCTCGGTAGATGGTGTTGTCTTTTGTGGCAGCCTCTCCGAACATCAACAGAGCGACTGTAAACAGGTTCTTCAGTCGTTCCGACATCTGTTTTCTCTGACACCCAGCCAGACCGATTGGTGCACCCATGAGGTCGACACTGGTGACAGCTTGCCCGTAAAGAGTAAAATCTACCGGCAGCCTGATCACGTTAGAGACTGCATCAAAAGTGAAGTGCAGAAAATGTTGGAGTTGGGAGTCATTGAACCCTCGGATAGCCCTTGGGCTAGTCCCGTAGTTCTAGTGCCGAAACCTCACACCCAGGGTGGTAAGAGAGAGATGAGGTTTTGCGTAGACTACAGGGGTCTCAATGCAGTCACTAAGACTGACGCCCACCCAATACCCAGGGCAGACAAGCTTATCGATAGATTGGCTTCGGCCAACTACCTAAGTACGTTTGACCTGACAGCTGGGTATTGGCAAATCAGGTTAGCTGAGGACGCCAAGCCTAAAACCGCATTTTCAACCCCTGGTGGGCACTACCAGTTCGTGGTGATGCCCTTTGGTCTGAAAAATGCACCTGCCACCTTCCAACGGTTGGTGAATCAAGTCCTTACTGGGCTGGATGACTTCTGTGCGGCGTATCTTGACGATATTGCTGTCTTTAGCTCCACCTGGGAGGATCACCTGGTCCACCTGCGGAAGACGTTAGAGGCGCTGCAAGCAGCGGGCCTCACTATCAAGGCCACCAAGTGCCAGATAGGGCAGACACAGGTTGTATACCTGGGCCACCTTGTAGGTGGAGGCCAGGTTCAGCCACTGGAGAGCAAGATACAGTCAATCAGGGACTGGGCTCCTCCAACCACCCAGACTCAGGTTCGAGCTTTCTTGGGCCTGACTGGTTACTATAGGAAGTTTGTCAGGAACTATGGTTCCATCGTGACACCATTGAATGAACTGACAAGTAAGAAAATGCCAAAAAAGGTTCAGTGGACAGCGAGCTGTCAAAAAGCATTCGATGACCTAAAGCAGGCCATGTGCACGGCGCCTATCCTCAAGAGTCCGGACTACTCCAAACCATTCATTGTCCAAACAGATGCTTCTGAGTTGGGTGGGGGAGCTGTTCTTTCTCAACTGAATTTTGATGGTCAAGACCAGCCCATTGCTTTTATAAGCCGAAGGCTGACCCCTAGAGAGAAGAATTGGTCAGCTATTGAGAGGGAGGCCTTTGCTGTGGTTTGGGCCCTGAAGAAGCTGAGGCCATACTTGTTTGGTACTCACTTCAAGATTCAGACCGACCATAAGCCCCTCTTGTGGCTAAATCAGATGAAGGGTGAAAACCCCAAACTGCTTAGGTGGTCCATTTCCCTACAGGGGATGGACTTCACAGTGGAACATAGACCTGGTACTGATCATGGCAATGCCGATGGGCTCTCCAGATATTTCCACTTAGAACAAGAAGACTCACCTGGTCAAGGTTAGCTAGTTGTTCCGACGTTTGGGGGGGGTCATGTAGGAGAGTAGGGTCTGCAATCCTATGATCACCCAGATTTTTTGCTTTTGTTTCACTGGTTTACGACTTTCTCTGGCTGTGGGCCTGCCAATCAGACCCACAGCCTGGCTGTTCTCTTTCTAAATTACGATATGTACCTTAGGTGCATTTACCAATTGGTACTGGGCCACCTTATCAGACCCTGTAACTCAGGGCATAGGTGTACCCAGGGCCGCCAGGGGCTGCAGCATGTATTATGCCACCCTGGCTGGCCTCCTAAATTTGACACAACTGGCTGCATGACAGCTGGGGCGAAGTCGTGTAATCACCCTTTGCTTTAGATATAGTAGCTCTATATCTAACCATACAATGGACACCCGAGTTCCTATCAGTCACTCCTATGGCAGGCCTTGACAATCCTGAAGGCAGAGTGCATGGGCTCGTGTGAACTGTGTTCTGGCCCGAGCCCAGCCGGTTGCAGCTTGCGGAGAAAAGACCCAATGGCTGTTCCAGGATAACGCGTACCACATCGGTAACTTCGGTGTCGCGTTATCAAGACATGTCGAGTAAGGTGTCATACGAATCGGGGTGCTGCCCTCTCACCAACCCTGGCGACGAGGTTAGCATTCCGCCCTTCTAGAGGGACACGACATGTACGTAACTGTGAACCCCGGTTAAAGTTAACGAAAGCCTCAGCTCCACAAAATGGATGCTGCCACCACAGACACGAGTCTGACCTCCTGCTGCTGGGAGTCCTTCCAGCGAGGAGCGCTTGGACAAAGGGTTTCCTGTCGAGGGCGGTGTTCGCACCGTCCCAGACAGGGTTTGTGTATTCTGGGTAGGTAGGGCTTTTGCGAGAAGGTGACTGCGGAGTGGCACCCCGGTGCTCACTACGCATCTGCCGGTTAGAACCAGTTCCAGGGGCGACAGCCCTGGCCTGGGGAAAGTCCGGCAGGGGATAGGGGTGTAACTACCCCCCTTCCTGGTCCCACCCTTAGGGCAGGACCTAGTCATGTACCCACCCCTTTCTTTAGAATAAAGACCGGAGCGGAGACCCTTCCAAATTAGATCATCTTTGAATCAAGAATACTTTCTACGAAAGGACTTCAAGACTCTTCTCAAGATTTCTCCCTTGTGGCTAAGGAGTAGTCACCCTGCATCAGCGGGCACCATCTAAGAACTCTGCGGGTTGCTGTAAGTCCTTCCTCAAGGAATCCGACGGCCCAGCTCGACGAGAACCGGCTTCCCTGGCACCTCTGACCTCTACCCACGTCATCAGCTCAGCTGTGATCTGTGGGTGCGACGAGACCTCGAGGGACCGGCCATCATCAGAATCTGCACGCTCTTAAAACCAGCACGACCATCGAGGTGACTCTCTGGTGAGTGCTCTGGGGTCCGAGAAGCCCCGACCCTGAGCCGCTCCAGCTCCGAAGTGCAGTCTCCCAGCATCTCCACGATCTGCGTGGGGCCTTCTGCTCGCTGCTCAGCACGTTGTCTGGTCACTAGCCGCTGGCTTGTGTCCTTCTGTGACGACATCCGAGAATCATCACCGCCGGTCTGGTTGCTCCAGACTGGCCCTTGCTTCCATCTTTTCGAGAAGCACCCCGGACCCTCCTGGTCCACTCAAGACGCCATCTTAGGCCCACCACGTGGCCCTGAGATTTGCCGAGGCTTGTTGCCCCATCCTGGGCCCAGCGACGCCGACAGCATCATCCTTCGTGGGACAGCTCGCACCTCCACCGTGGTCGCCGACAACGCCTCCTGGTCCGTGAGACTGCAGAGCCTAGCGTCGCCCACTCACCTGGTCGAGGTGACGGCCAACCGGTGCCTTCCTGGTACCCTCTGACTACTGGCTAGTAGTACGAACTTGGTCCCCTCTGCTTTCAGGTTTCCTCAATCTCCGATCCAGGCTTGGATCTCTACGAACTATTCAGCACTGGTCGCCGGCCAGCAACTCCTTTTCTTCCGGCTCCTGGCTCGTCAGCGAAGACCCCGACGCCTGTAAGACTTGTGCAGCCGCAGCCCTCGTGGCTAGGTAACTCGGCATTTCGGTGCCTGCATAGCCTCCTTACTCTAGGGTCCCGAGTCCCTCGCTTCCGACTTGCCTTAACCTTTCCGTGTCCTCGGACACTTGTTTAAACGTGCACTTGAAGTATTTGCTAAAGAGATTTGGTTTGTGCTTAGTACCCTGTCCTCATAAAGAGTACAGGGCTGTTGTGGTTCTTAATAAATATACTGTTTATTTTCATAACACTTGTGTGGTGTCCTTTCACTGGGTGTTCAAGGGGTACATGTGTGGTAAACAGCTGGCTTAACGCGCCCTCTCGAGTCTTTAGCCTTAGACTGCTCGTATCCACGCTACTAGGATAGCTGGTCTATAGGTTGACTTACAACCAAACACCATAAGGGTCGTTGGAACGATACATAGCGGTCGCTAGAATAGCGAACGTTGCATATCGGGCCAACTTCTCACACCGGGTTCCCCAAATTTGAGGTCGAGTGCCCTAGCCGTTAGGCCAACTACTACTTGCTTTTACTTGTACTGGGTAATGCCTAGGCGTTACTTACCGTTACTTGGGACACCTGCATTGCACCCAAACTATTCTAATTGTTACATGTCTTGGGGCATAGTAAATGCACCCAGACATTATTTACTGTTGCGGGTGATGGGGCATGTGTGTTACGCCTAAGCCATATTTACTTTTACTTGTGCTGGGGCATGTTAATTTCACCCAGACATTGCTTTGTGATGGGTTTGTTTTTTGCAACCCAAACAATACTACTTATTACTATTACTAAGCGAATAAAGGAACCAAGCTTGAAGATTGTAAGACTACTACAGTAACAGGATTGGAGAAGAGTCTGAAACTGAAGATGAACTGCACCTATACAGCAGACTAATTGAACTCAGTACTATTAGAAATTTAATTCTGAAGTAAGTGAAACACCCTGAAGGCCTCATCGGTGTCACTTTACATCAGACAGCCTGCAGCCTGGGGCGTTCAACCTTCTTTTCATCTATTTTATCCACCACACGCCTTCTAACAAGCAAAGCAGCAGACAGACAGCCCATCGGAGAGTTGGCAGTCTACCCAACTTAGAAGGGCGTGCCTGCCTTATTGGATCCGTTTCAACTGAAGGCTTTGCCTACACTGTATAATCGACACACTGTTCTGCATTTCCCATCGGAGGGGTGAAGGAGCTCACTTCAAAACCCTGCCAAACGCAGGATATTTGGGTACTTCTTAGAACTGTAAACATGAGCCTCCTTACACTTGAAGAGGAGCCAAGAAAAGACTATTTGTTGCGCTTTTTTAATCTGCATTGTTATTTTCTGTTGTTTCCTTATGGAAGGGAGGTGTGTGGTTTCTTCATTTCTATGCCATGCATTCTTTCCTTAGTTTTGTTTCCCCTGCTGCTCCGCCAGTGTGAGTGTGAGGTAACAGAATGCTGATGTGTGTCTGGTGGAGTAAATGTCAGTCGGAGCGCGTGGGCTGGCCAGCAAGGATGCTGCTACCGGTGGGGCTTTTCAGGTGCCATCTTACCATCTTCTACCTCTAACCTAAGAACTTTATCCTAAAGAATAAACTGTCCTGTTATCACCTGTACTGCTGGCTATCCTGCATCTTATTATGTTAGTGGAAAACCCATCTGGGCCAATGCCTAAGCTCATTTTAGGGATTTAATGGCATCTATAATTTCTTGAAGGGTAATAGCGGCTTCTAATTGTTTGAAAACGTTAGAGAGGAAAGGGGGTTTGGGAAGCCCATTGAAGAATTTTGGATTTTAGGATCTGATGGAGTAATGTACTCTATATATAATGATTGAAAGAAGGATTGGAAACGAGCAGAAATATCAGAATCTGAAGTCACTTTGATGTTAGTAAATTCATTACAAATGGGTCCAGTAGCTTCACATTCCAATATAATTTTCAAGTAATTAGCCAGCATCATACCAGCCTTATTTTGACCTCTGTGGTATTTAGATTTAATTTTGAGTAGAATGTTACATTCATAAGTGGTAGCAGTTTTGTTAAGATTATATTTAGCTGTAATTAACTCATGTAAAACAGTGGAAGATTTTGAGGTACAATAAGTGGGTTCCAATTCCCAAGTATCTTATCTCTCGTTTCAAGATGGAAAAATGGGCTTCTATATTCCAGACCATACACTCCGACTTCGACTGATTGATCTCATAGCCAGAGATCTGACCAAACTGTGTAGCTGCCATATAAATTAGCGGGATTGCTTGTATTGGATCGGAGGTATAAATCATCATATCATCAGTGTAAAGTGAAACTTTTTTTCCCCATTTTCTGCATTTAAAGGGCAGAATGTTGATATCTTGCCTTATTCTCTCCGCCAAGAGCTCGATGTATAAGTTAAAGAGCAGAGGTGAGAGGGGACATCCCTGTCTTGTCCCTTTTTTAATAGTTATGGGTGCAGAAAGGCTGACATTAACCAAGACTCTGGCTATGGGGTGATGATAAAAAGAAGAGATAGCTCTACAAAAGTTCTTGCCCAGATTACATTGCTCCAATACTCTCACTAAATAGACCCAATTTACGCGGTCAAACGCCTTAGTAGCGTCGAGTATGATAATTGCCATTGGCAACTTATTTAAAGATCCTAAATCTATTGCTCCCACTAATGCTTGAGTCAAGTCTTGAATAGTCCGACCTTTGACAAACCCCTTCTGATCGCAGTGTAATAAATTGCCAACTACCCCGTTTAATCTCTCTGCTAAAATCTTGGCAAGAATCTTATAGTCAGGATTTAGCAGAGAGATTGGCCTATAAGAGTCACATTGCGCCGCTGGTTTAGATGGCTTAAGAATAAGAACTACAGTTGCCTCGTTTCACGACGGGGGAATTTTCCCTCCTTCCTCAAAAATAAAAGAAAAAAGCATATGAAGCACGGGGACAATAACTGGCGCTAGGACCTTGAAGTGTTCGGCTGGCAACCCATCTGGGCCTGGTGCTTTACCTCTCTTGCCCAACTCTATTATACTAGCCACTTCATTCAAGCTAATGCTTCCATTTAAATTGTTAGATGCCTCCTCCTCAATCCTCAACAAAGCGTATTGCTCAAGCCATGCTTGAATTGAGCTATCCTGCTGAGATAAATCTTCTTTATATACCTGCTCAAAATGATTGAAAAAGGCTGCCTCAATATCAAGAGCGTTATCTGAGATCTCACCCAAAGTACCGGACAAGACTCCTTTGATCCTATTTCTGCTTTGTTCTTTTTTGGTTTTCCAGGCTAGGAGCTTCCCGCTAGCTTCCCCATATTCAAAATGAGCAGGAGTACTAGCCTGCTAATGTTTCCTAACTCTAGCATCCAGTACCTCTTCTAATCGTGATTTACAGACTGAAAGCTCCCCCTGAATAATTGCATTAAATGATCGATTCTGAGCTAAAAGATCATGTTCTAACTTGGTGATTTTTGCCTCGATTTCAGTTATCATAGCCCTAAACTTTTTTTGTCTCGTGGATTGAATAGCAAAAATCACCCCCCTCAGATAGGCTTTGTAAGAGTCCCATACAATTTCAATTGAGGCGGTTCCTAGAATTAACTCAAAGAACCTCTCCGAGTCTTCTAACAATTTTTTAACCACTTCATCCTCGAGCAAAATACTTCGATCCAGAGTCCACCTTTTAGTGCTCTGTTGCTCAGACAGCTTCAAAACTAAAGAGACGGCTGAATGGTCTGACAGGTGCCCTCCTAAATGCTTAACATCCTCCACAACACCCCGTAATTCTTCAGCAATCAAGAAGAAGTCAAGTCTAGATTTGTGTCCCAGCTTCTTATTATGAAAAGTATATTCATTTTTAGTCCCCCATTTTTTCCCCCATTTATCCAACCAGCTCATTTGATGCATTGCATTCATCAGGAGAGATCTTGTTTTACAATTATATATAAATTTATCCTTATATGTTTTATCAATTAGAGGGTCCAGAACTAAATTAAAATCTCCAGCTAAAATTAGCGGATCTTTAAAGTCTAGGAGTTCTTCCAGTATCTCTCAAATTACCCAGGATATCGAACAGTTAGCGGAGAGAAATCTTGCTAAAATAGACAAAGAAATTGCAGATTCTCTAAAGGGCTGGTCCCTTCTCCCCCTCACGCTAATAGGAAGAGTGGACATTGTGAAAATAATGCTCCTGCCTAAATTAATATTTTTATTACAGAATATTCCTCTAGCATTCAAGGAAGAGAAGCTAAGGAAAATCCAAGCCAAATTGAATTCTTTTGTATGGGCCTCAAAGGGTATAAGGATCTCATGGAGGAAGCTGCAGAGAAAAAAAAGTAAAGGTGGCTTGTGTGCCCCAGACTTGACGTTTTATGCCTGGACAATGTTACTTAAGGCAGGGAAAATGCTTTTTGACAAGCCAGATGGATCAGAAGTGGGTGCAATGTTCAAGGAAATGTTGACAGAAATTAAAGGGGGAACCCATGTTTTTTTGCATAAGTTTGGGGACCCGCGCTTTTTCAAAAAGGTGCGACTGAAGTTGCAGAGGGATATGGCGTTTACCTGGGCAAAACTAAGGAAATCTTTGAATTTTGGATACTATACAGCTATGGCTCCTATCTGGGAGTCACTGGGCTCTCCAGAGTGGACCAAGGATGTCCTTACAAAGCAATTGTTGAATGCCGACATAAAATACTGGTCCCAGTTAATGCCCGAGGGGTCGTTGTTACGATGGGATGAGATTTCCATTTTGACTGAGAGCAATTTATCTAAGTTTAAATATCTCCAAATTAAGAGCTGGAGTCAGGCTGTGGGGTCAGTAGTGGGAGTAACAAATGACTTGGAGAAACTGCTTCAGGGGAAGAGCAGCAAAGTAAAGGCAGCAACTTTGTATTGGACTATCTTGGAAGCAGAGGATGGTAATTTCATCTTGCCAGCCCAGCTATCGGGAGACCACGTTCCTGGTAAAGATGCAGATTAACTATGGCAAGTATCCTTTGATTTATTACACACCACAGTATCTCTTGCCAATTTAAACCTGAACCATTTGTTTTCTCTTCACAGAGTATATTGGTCCCCAGCTAAGCTTTCTGAATTTTCGGAAGGTACTATTCCCTGCTGTCCAAAGTGTCAGCAGGATAAAGCGGATGATCTTCATATGTTTTTAACGTACCCTGTTTTGCATAATTTTTTGGCGTGCGGTATGTGAAGGTATGGAAATTTTGTTTAATTTTGACATACAGGTGAGCGTAACACTAATCTTTTTTGGTATCTTTTCTAATTATGAATCACTTTCTCGAGACATTAACAAGCTGTCGTTATATTTAATTATACTCGCTCGTAGAGAAATTTGTAAATCCTGGTTAAAAGATACTGCACCAACCTATTTAGATTGGATTAATGCAATCAAACATACATGGAACCTAGATAGGGTGAATTGGAAAAGGAAAAAGCATTTCTGAATTAAGCATGGGCGGAAAATCCGTTTCGCTCGCGGATATTCGGTAAATTCGCAATCCGCGAGATTCGCGAATCTCCCGCAAAATCCGCAAATCCGCGAGCAGCGGATTTTGCTCGCACTGTTCGCGTGAGTTCGCGGCTTCCCAGTACAACTTTGCGCCCCGCGAATAAGCGCAAAATTGCAGAAATACGATCTTAGCAAAACTGAAACTACTTACCAGGTTCAAAAGTTCAGGCCCATCATTAGTAGCCATTTCCTGTAGTGCTTCCTGAGGGGCCCCTCCAGAGTTCAGTTGCCAGTTGCAACTATTATGTGACCCTACTCTGAACCTCAGAATAGTTACACATATGCCACAAAGGTCCTGAATTACAGCTAAGGGAGACAAGCAGGAGCCAGGCTGGAAGTTCAAATCCATTAATCAGCCCCTAATTCATTATTGTCAGTTGGGGCAGGGCAGGTGTTGTAACTAATTTTGCAACAATGAAAGCACTTAGCAAGTGCAAAAGATCACTAATCAGGAAGCACTAAGGAAGCAGGTGCCAGCTAAAAAATATTCTGTGACACATTAATCAGCCCCAAATTAATTCAGGTCACTTGAGGCAGGGAAGGTGTGCTTGCTTTGCCACAATAATGTACACTGACTGGACAACCAGAGGGTGCTGTGATGAAACAGAGGGTGGCATGGGTGGGCCAGAGGGTGGCATGAGTAGTCAGAGAGTGGCAGTGGTGACAGAGAGTGGCAGTGATGAAGAAGAGTGTCCCAAACAGGCTGGACACGTAGAAACAACAAGTTCGCGAAACTTGCGACCCGACAGGTAAGTTCGCGTTTGCGAAATTGTACAAAACCCTCGCGAACTGGCAGAAACCTGCGCGAACACACAAAAAAAATCCGCAAATTCGCGAGAATTCGCGGATTTTGCGAATTGCGAGTTCGCAAATCCGCAAAATTCACGAACGCGAGATTCGCAAAATTCGCCCATGCTTATTCTGAATCCCCTGTATTGCCTAGTTGGAAAAGCTGTGAGCATTGACCTAAATTGTCCAAGGATTATGCCTTTTTGCAGAACAAAATACCCTAGGATCAGTCCCATGGATGGCAAGATAGAAGAACTGAACTGACCATTTTTTTAGGGTATCTGCGGAAAGTGCATCCATTAAGATCTTCGGAGTCCATGATAGGTGGCAGTGTTTATCTGCTGCGTAGCGGATGGTATCGACAGAATGTACTCTGAGAATATCTTTGGTGTATGAGGACTATAAAAAATAAATACATAAATAAATAAATAAGTATGTTTCAATGTTTTAATTTGCTGGGGCAAAGCAAGGTCCTGGGAGTTGAATGTCTGTTTCTTTGTAGTCGAAAAAGCAATGGTGAAGGCCTGAAAAGAAGCTTTAAAAGCACCCCAATTATTAGGAATAGATGTATCAGTAGATTTGTTATTTTGAAAACAAATCAGTAATAAAAGGAGTAGCTTCTGTTATAAAGTTATGTTCTGACAACAAGTGGTTAATAAACCTTCAAAGAACCGTTTTAGGATTACAAAGGAAAAAATCAAAGGAAGACAACCAGGGCATAATCCTAAATAAAAATCGAAACAATTTCTGATGGTTGTATAGTCGTTAACAAAGATTTGGTTACTAGAATATGATCAATTATGGACCGGATATGGGGAACATTAGAAAAAACTCATATATCAGGATTATACGTTTTCCATACATCGAATAATGAACGAGTGTAATGGCCGCTTGGAAAGCCTTATGGGATTTGTCAGGAATGAATCTTCATTTAGATTTTCTGTCTGAAAAGGGGTCCATTAAACTTATGACAATTGTTCACATGGAACTCATTCCAGAAAGAAAAAGTCTGTGTGGATTTAATAAAAACAACTAAAAATGTAAGGAATAGACCATAACATACCTGCCATTAATTAGGTTTTGGAAAAAAAACTTGAAGAATAGTCAAATCTATTTGCTGTCACAGATCTCAGGTCAGACGAGTTGAGTCATTTATTTTCATTATAATGCAAAAACATGTAAATGTGCATACTGTTTCAGTGAATAGTGATAAGAGTTGAGTGATAGAAAACCCCAAGTAAAGTTACTAGAACCAAAAAAGTGAAAATGACGTTACTTTGTATCTTAAAAAAATGAGGGTTATTGGTATAAACAAGGACGTCTTGATTGATCACTTTTGCAATAAAAGGAGCCACTTTTAGTGTTTCCACCTAGAGACAGTCGTTTTGTTGGTGCCCTTGACACAGACAGTTAAGCCAATAACAGGCACAACTTAGAGAGCGCTCACAGGATCTCTCTTGTAAGCCATTGGGC
The DNA here is from genome assembly GCF_964263255.1 of Lissotriton vulgaris. Classification (NCBI taxonomy): domain Eukaryota; kingdom Metazoa; phylum Chordata; class Amphibia; order Caudata; family Salamandridae; genus Lissotriton; species Lissotriton vulgaris. Next base: position 1,298,303,254 of record NC_141691.1, read on the forward strand.
AGAAAGAAAGCCCTATCCAGAGCTCCTACTTATCAGTAAGCTTTACCACACCCGGTCCCATCTTAAGGGAAACTTTGGACCTGAACTTGTCCTACAACAAAGAGGCACACCATTGCCTCTAAACATGAGAAATTATGATCCATAATATATTTCCAGTCCCCAGGGTATTTCAGTCCTGATGAAACACTCTCATTACAAGCAGAGTTGAAACGTGATCGGCACCAACAAAAGGACAGTCTTGAGATGGAAATGATTCCACTGGTATGTTTTTAAGTGCTTCCACCGAGGTCCCCAAACTTTAAGGTATCCACAAGCTTTATATACTGATTTCGCTGCAATGGCACCATAATCTATCCCTTTGAATCTCTCTGCTATGGGTGGACCTGGGTTCATCTGCCAATGATGTGCAGTATCGTGTTTTGCAATGATTAGGCCAATGGAAACTAACAGGTAGGCTTCCTGTGATCTGTCCCAACTCTCCATTATTAAGAATCTGGGCCATCTTACAGAGTGCCTGCACCTGTCCTGGCTATAAAAGGTACTAGAACTGTACTTCTGCCGCCCCTTGCTGGTCACAGAGGCATGAGGTTTGTCTCTGTTGATCTTATCAAACCACAGTATGTGGCCGATTCTCAACAGTAGGCCGCATTGGCTCCTGGGTAGCCACTACACTCCTCTCGCTACCGTTCATGAATTTCAGATGGAAGCTTTATTAACAGAAGATTCCCATCTGCAAAGAGAAGCTGTAAACAACAATGAATTGATACTTCTTCATGTTGAAACAACTACGCTGTACAGTCAACCAGTACAGAAATCTCAATAAATTATTTTACAACATCTATGTGCATATGCCACAGATCGAGTCATGTCCGAGTTCTACAAAACATGCTGAGTTCCCAAGAATAGACTGGACGGTGTCTGGCTACTTCCTGCAATATGATGACTTCTCATTGGATTCAAGTGCGCCTGAACTTTCCCTACCGCCTCTCCTTTTCAAGTTACCAGTGTATGCCCTCTATCTTTGGCTGAAAAATACATACTTTGCTGTTCTATAGATACATCATCTGGATTACAATTGGATTACTTTTCCTGGACCTTTGGATTAGTTTGGTAACTGACTTTTTTCTTCTTCTGAATGGACACTATCTCCCAGAACGCTCTGCAGTACAATTTGCGAACCTTGTTCTGAAACCACATGTATCATCGCACTGTGAACTAAGGGACCTGTCCCTGGTGAACATTACAGCAGTTCCATTTCCAGAAGAAATAGTATGGGACAGGGTATCGTATGATGTTTATGGTCTTACTGATCTTTTACAAATTACAATTTCTTTAAATTATATCACCTCTAGTGCTTTCTCTGATGATTGGGACATTGAAACTGCGCATAATTTGCTGGCAGATCTACAGCAATCAGCTGCATTTTCTAATGACAAATTGTTTGATGGTACATCTAATTTTGAAGACATGTTTTGTTATCAACATTATGGTCACCATTTCTTACATAAAACTAGTATCCTATGTGCGGTTTACAAGTACACTCAACAAGAACACTGCCCAACAACATCTAAAGGTAGTTTGAAAACATTTGCACAAAAGTTTGCTTCTTTTTCTGCTTTCAACACATCAGACCTAGCCTCTTTTTATTTAAGGCTTGCATCAACACCTGCAAAGAAAAATATGCTAACAAACACCAAGCTTATATACTCTGCTTCCTTTATTTCTCAACTGTCTGTAAAGGGTTTCGACTTTTGGAAAGACACCATAGAAAGAGGCGAAATCTGTCTGGGGACAAAAGATTGGCAGGTTGAGGGAACTGGGGCCATATTTAGAGCATGCCTCATACCACATCAAATAATTTTCTTGAATAAAACTGTGCAACAAACATACTGTCTAGGGATAGCAAAAATGAAAGATTTGAACAAACCTCGTATTCACGCATTCTCACGCTTTGAGAATTGGCAGCATGTAAAACACTTCAGTGAGGATAAATTAGATACCATGATATGTAATGGTTCTTTTAATTCATCAGATCCCAATTGAAAGGGGTGGTTGATTTGGCCTTTGAACACAAATGGGTGTCAATCTAGATTTGATTGGCTAAGAACCTTAGCACTTTTTCATATGAAGCAACACTTCTCCCTTCTTTCTGATGACATGGATCTCAGGTATTTTTCATTAGGTCCCCAAAACCCACGTCAAAAGCGCTTCTTGTACGGAACATACAATGAGATGTGAAACATTTCTCATCAGGAAGCTGTTGCGAGATTGCACAAGATTGACAGGGTTAATTTAGAAAAGGCTTTGATTGTGGTTGACAACTTTAAGACCACATTATGATCCAGAATGTATTCACTGGGCAACATGGTGTCTTCTGCAGTTGACATTATACAGCAAGACATGTCAGTTTTACAGCATGGACAGTCGCAATTACAGTCCATTGTAATACTGAGCTGGGTGTTGCAAACCTACATCCTGGCTACGTGCCGTGGCGTTAAATCAATAGTACAAGTTTTATTTCTGCGTATGATGTAACAGAAAGGCAGATAGTAATGGCACAAAGAGATAAAAATACACCATGTTGCACATTGAAAAATTAAACCAATTACCTTTTACAGTGGCTGAGCCACCATCCGCAGACTGGATAATCCATGGTTGCATCACCCTGCCGTTCACGACTTTGCAATTCCAATATTGTTTCCAACAGCAACAGGTAGGCAGATATGCAGTGCTAGGAGAAGCTTATGTGCATGAGTACTGGGAATTACCATTCAGGTTTAGATGCAGGAATGGGGACACAGAAGTTTTTCTTAGTGGTTACGACTCCGAGGATGCCATAAGTGGGTCCTTAATGTGCAAAGACATTTTTCTTCATGGAACATGCAATGCTTCAGTTGCAAATGTGTCTTGTTATCTGAAGGGTTCTCTGGCTACCATGATTCATCCAGTCCTCAAGCTGCTCTCAAATGGGAGCTCTTGATGCTGAATATCAAGGTTGCTGCGGAATGGAACCGGGCATCGCTTATCTGGTGACAGTAACTTCCATAGTCATTTGTTGCACACGAATACTGTTTCCACCTCCCCGCACCTATAGGGAGGCAATGCTATGGCCTTCAATTAATGTTTCCAACATATGCTTTGAGTCTCTGAGCAAGCTGAAAGCCATGCTTTTTCAAAAAGATGTGGCTTTAACTTCGGCCAGAGAGACGTTTGGTCTCCAGGTTGCAAGGTCCTTTCCTGAGATACAGGCACTACTCCACACTAACCTCCAGCTGCATTTTGGGGAGCTGATTCACTGTATCTTTAATATGTTTAATACGGATGGAATAGTGCCCTTTATTTAATGTTTTGGCTCAGGACTGGTTAACACCTTTCAGACGATTTTTGGAGGTATAACATTTTTCATACACTCCGTGTTGGGAAGCGTATTTGTCCTGCTACTTGTGGCAGGAATCCTGATTTTCATTTTTCTGCTCCGCAATGAACATCCCAGTTTAGCCCGGAATGGAGACAGGACTGCTTGTGCTGCGGTGCTGTGAAAGCATGGTACACTGCTTTGGCATACCACAGCTTCGAGAACTAAATGAGTACTGGTTCTTGTCCTTCAGGCCTGTTTAGCTTCACTGCATACAACCTGTATTCCACTGCCTGCTTTGCAGCCATGAATGTGTATTGGATGTATGCCTAGGATCACAATCGGTTGCACCACTGGACGTTGAGGTACTGATGGACGTCTTAAAGGCCCATGGGTATTTTGTCCCCAGCATATTCCATTGCTGATGAATGCAGTCTTTGAGTCACCCTAGGATGTTTTGGCGCCTAGTGAAATAGACACTCAACGATGCACTTACAGGATACAGTCCCTCCCTCAGCAATTGCTGTGGGAACTGGATGGACTAACCTTTGCTCCATAAACCTGCTTCGAGGTGTGCCTCTGGGACAATTGGCTTTTTCTGTGTGGGAGAAATTTGGCTGTTTTTTAAACACAATGAATCAAAACAGCTTTTTGTTTTTTCTGGGCACCATGGCTTTCTGAGTGCTTGCAATTTCAAATAGTATAATGACTTTAATGCTTTTATTTGAATATTTTAAAGGGAAGCTTGCTTTTAGATCATTTTAAGAGTAGTTTTTAACTTTTTAAATTTTGTTTCATTATAGCTTGTTGGCTTTTTAGATAGCTTTTATATATCTACCCTTAGAATGAGGAGTGGGTGTTATGTTCCCGGGTTACGCCTATGTAGCGCAGCTACTCATTTCTTACATTGTCCTATTTTTCACAATAACATTTCTGCTGTGAGCCTGTGCACATATTTGCATGTACGACAATGTTGGATTAGTTTCTCTGAAACTACTTTGTTTACACATCTAGCGTCGCACAACATTATCACCATGCTTCTCTGCGCACTATGTACAAATGTCATTCTAGCTTCGTCGACGGGATGATATAGCTAACTACATAGCTATAACATCGCTAATCTACGAAGTACATCGCAAGGCTGCTTTCTATTATAAATAATGAGCATAGCAATAGAGTAGCAGAGAGGCACTTCAACTGACACCAAGGGTCCCTGCATACTGAGATTGCACCACACAGCGGTCTGATATCTCCGTGATGGGGTGTCCAGTTTTTGACCAAGACAGGCTCTTACATTCTCTCACACCAGGTATTGGGGTTGGATCATCCCTTGGGGGGATTCTTGGCTTTACACTCACACACCCTCTAGGTACACTTAGAGTAGAGTTTTGCATAGTAGGCGTATGCAAGATTACTCCAAACAAAAAGAGAGGGGCCCTCCTATCCCAACAGGCCAGGGCACCAACCTGACAATAAGTCAAACAAGCATTTGCAATGCAAACGGTCTCGCCTTTGGGACTTTATATGTATTTACCTATGCAGCACATTAGCCTGGATGCTGAAACATCTACTATTCTTTAACATGGAGGGAAAATAAGCACCAAACTGCATGACACACCAGGTATTGGAAAACATGGAGAGAAATATTGCCTTTCAGTATGAAATGGTATAGTCCAGAGCTCTTTTTTTAATATGAAATCAGGGCCTTCGGTGGTCATATCACTGAAAATACAAGATTTAAAAAAAATATTATTGTCTACAGGTGCTTGTGGAAGGCAATTTCTATGGACTGGAATCTAGAGAATGCTAAAGTGATTCTGGTATTTTACTGCCCTTTGCTGGTTGTTTTCTATCATCATCATATAAACTTTATTACAATCTCAGAGATTCAAATAAGTACAACACAGCACAGGTTCCATTTAAAAAAACAATAAAACCATATAATAAAATCATTAGGAAAGGGTTATCAGTAGACATTGCATAAAATTATTATACAATAAGTATAAATTCAAGGATAAAAAGACAAAAATCAGAGTAATAACTTCCAACGCCTGACCCACATAGCATACAGAAAACGGGAGATACTGAAGACTATCAATCTACGGGTATCCGTAGACAGCAGCCTCAGGATTTCAAAATAGTGGCCCTGACCAACAGCTCTACATAGTGGTATTATCCATTTTTTTCCTCAGTAATACATAATGGGGACAGAAAAAAAGTAAATGAACCATGGATTCTGTCGAGGATTTACACACAGGACATAGATCAACTACAGGAGGATACATGCTCCATCTCGAACAAAAAGAGTTAGTTGGTAGGGTCTTGTATCTAAACTGCAAAAAGAGCTTGCGGGCCGATGGAGGAGTAATTTCATCTATTGCTGTTTCAAAACACGGAACTTGTTTATAAGTTAAAAAAGCTTTAGTTTGGCCTGAGACATGTTCTGTTAGTTCCAATTGTACTATTTTTCCCAGTACATCTTTTTCAGCTTGTCTCTCGAGATACTGCTCATGGTTCCTGGGCTAGACCAAAAGCTGTCCATCCCCAGTTTCCCTAGTAGATCACGCAAGTGGGAAAACCACCTTATAGATGCAGCCTGGGGGGGGAGGAGCCAAGATGGCGACCGGGTCGGACGCGTAAGCTCCGAGCTCCGCGAGCCGCCCTATCCTGCATTGATCTCCTGGCATCAACCCTGAATATTTCTCGCTCCAACGGAGACATCTGAGCTCGGATGTCGTTGGCGTTCTTTTGAGACCTCCGCCGCTCATTTCCATGGTGGATTCGAGCCGTTCTCCGGCCCCCGACTCTGGCCCGGGACCGGGAGCTGTATGCCTGGCACTGGACACGGCTGGGCGCTGTCGGCCGGGCACGTCGCAGTGGCGCTGGCTGGGGCAGGTGCGCTACTGATTGCTGCTACGGACTACATCGTCTCCCTCTACAGCGGTAAGGTTCCCGCTGGGTCGCCCGGCCTCCGAGAGACGCTGGACTCTAGTCGTGACGGTCTCCGCCCGCCTTGCTGATTACGGGCGGGCCGGAGTCCATCTTGAGGTGCTTGTCCTACCGCTGCCTATACGCACCGCTGGCTGGAGAGTAATCTTTCACCCTGCCCTGCCCTGGACCTGCGTGCCGCTGGCTTGTTGGTGGCTCTCGCTCCTTCTGCTCTCGTTGGCGACGCCATTCCCCCCACCTCTGCACCGTGAACTCTTTACTGGGGCTACCAGGACGCCCCCTTCCCCGTAGGATAAAGATGGCGGCCTCTTTGTTCTCTCCGTGCAGTGTCCTCACTACGGAGGATCCGGCTGTTGACCGGGGGGAATGCTCGTGTGATGAACGTCAGCTATCACCACAGAGGGAGCCGACCTATGGTGTTATCCTGGCTGCCCTGCTCAGTCTTCGAGATACATGGCGGCAACAAGCCCACATCTTGGAGCGAAGGATAGTGAGAGCTACCTCACATATTAAGGGACTGGGTTCGATAGCCCCCCCGCTGCCACTGCCTATCCCTGTCCAAGAGACTGCTTTACACCACGCGCTTGGAGATGTGCGACCGGCCCCAGGATGTTCAGCCGTCTGTTCCGTTATTGCCGAGGAAACTGCTACAAGGTCGCTATCCATTTTGTTGCCTGCAACTGTATTTATTCCTTCGACACAGTGGCACCCCCCCGAGACTTCCCGGGCGCTGGTCCCCCTCCCTGCCTCTGCGACTTTCTCTCCGAGGCTCCGGAATATGTATCACCTTGTGGCGGGGGGAGCGACTTGCCACCTGGATACTGCTATTGCTGACGCTTGGGAGTGTTCACCTCCTCCTCCTCCTCCTCTTTGCCTTTATTGTTGGGTCTGGCCATTTTGCTTCTCTGTCCAGCTGGAGGGGAGTGCAAGGCAATGGCCATGTCTGGTTATTTTTCGGCGCTCTGGTCAGGGCTGAGGATCCTCCGCACAATGACTTGCCGATTGCCTGGTGATGACCTGACCTGTAACGTTTTTTATTCTGTTTAATCCATTGAGGGGGATGCTTCTTTTAATATAACTAAAACATTATTGGGTAGGCGGTGCCATCCATTTTGTGCATGTGAGTCTCCCCCTTCTTCTTTGTTTCCATCTGGGTCCTTTGCTGATAAGGGGGTCGACACTCGTAATACGCTGGGGTCTGAAGGGCATCCGAAATCGGGTCAGGGCTAGCCTGCTTGTTTGCTACATTGCTTTCCTACCTGAGGGGGGTTGGGATCGAACTGCTGTGTGGAAATGTGTTGCCCGCCCTCAAAGTACGCATTGAATCTTCTAGCTGGCTGGGAATTATTATGTAGCGCTTAGCTCTCGCTCTCGACGCCTCCTTAGTGATACTGCATTATGGTTCACGGCACGATCGGAGCCCCTATTGACTATCCTGATACCTGGCGAGCCATCGGCTCTGTTGCTGTCTGGGGTGTCTGACCTGCCGATAACGACTATTGGGACGGGGGGTTGCCAGTGATGGGTGGCGTCCATTTTAACTCCTTGTCTTCCTTTGTCCGGGACGGCCATCTTAGTTGCCTGCTGCCCCCGGCTTAACACTGTTGCACCTCCGATGGTTTCTTCTTTCACGGCCGCAGTCCTAATATCCTTTGGCTGGTCTTCGTTTTTAGGGCCCTGGTCCTGGGTGGCACAGGGGTCTGGAGATGGGCTATTTGTTTATATTTGTTGTGAGGTCTTTTCATTTTGGAGCTCCGTCTTGGGTACTAATTATTGCCTGCTCGCTAGTTTAGCGAACTTGATTATTGTTGGCTCCTCCCCACCTTTTTCCTTTTTGGGGGGTCTTCGACTAGTTTGCACACTTGTCTTCCTCCCTATATGTCGAATGAGACGCTTTTTTCTTATATGCCTTTTTTCCGATCTTGGCTTTACTCTCTTCTCCTTTCTCTTCCCTTTTCTCTTTCTTACTACATTTCGGGTTTATGGGGCGACAGACACTCTGCTGGGGAGGGGCAGGCCATAGCCTCTGCATGTGTGTAGGGTGGGGGGGTATGTTTTAGTTTTGTTAATTTCTATGGTATCTATTTATGTCCTTTTTATAATTTTTCCTTTCCTTGTTCTGGGTCTGTAATGAGGGTTCTGAGGAGCGGGTAGCGCTGTGGGTGGTATGTAGATGTGAACTGATGCTTCTATTGTTGGGAATTGTGCCGCCAAAATGTTGGGTGTTATTACTATTGCCATGTTTATTGCTGCCTGTATGTACTATACGCGGACTGTATGGACTCAGTTCTCCTTGACTTAATTTTATCGATTTATGTTTACAAAACTTTTAAAATTAACCTTCATTGCTCCTCCTCCTTGGCGGCTTGCTTCACTTTTGTGTAATTGCTATTATTTGTTGCTGCACTGCCTGATACCGCTGGGGGGGGCCTAAATTGTTTGCTCTCGTGCTCAATTGTTTCGTGGCCGGCCTGACGGTTGTAGGCCCGTATTTGTCCTCCTTTCTCATGCACAATAAAGGTTTTCAAAAATTAAAAAAAAAAAAAAATAGATGCAGCCTGAGGAAATCTTAAGAGATCCCTAGGGCATCCCGATAAGGATGCAGCTCGTCTGTTGTTCATAGTCTAAACCAGAATGATATTATTTTTTAGTTTACTTTATGCTTTAGTTGTTTATGAGCAATATCAAAGTAAAAAGGAATCAAAGGGGAACTGGCAGGGAGATCTACAAGCGATCTTAGGAATCGATTTTCAGCTGTGGACAAAGAGGGCAGAGAACTAACACCCCAGAGTTCCGCCCCATAAAGTACCTCGCCCAAAATCTTAGTATTGCAAATGTGAAGAGCGGGGGCTATTTTCCTGGGTACTGTCCTCCATGTGTATCTTACTTATGTGGGCACATTGTTGAATTAGTTGGAGTTTTGCTTTTTCTACCTGTGGGGTCCAGCTAATTGAAGGGGTAAGTCGAATCCCCAAGTAGTCAAAAGCTTCGACCTTCTCCAGTTTAGTGCTACCCGCCCACATTGGTCTGGTCTTTGCTACATTTTTACCTTTGTCGAAGATCATAAATTTGGTCTTGGACTAATTTAGGCTGAGGACTCTTTCTTTGCAAAACCTTAAAAAATAATGTAAAAGTTGCTGCAATCCTTGTGGTGATTTCGAAATTAAAAGAGTGGTGTCTGCAAATAACAATGCCGGGACTCTACCTAACCCAATTTTTGGGGCGACACAGCCATCTTTATCTAAAAACTCGACCACTCCATTAATAAATAAAGTAAAAAGTGTTGGAGCCAGCACACACCCTTGTCTCACTCCTCGTTTAACTGGAAAAGTTTCAGTGACTTGACTATTGGCACCCCATTTAATCTGTGCAGAATTATCTGAGTGCAATCGAATTAAAATGTTTAAGATATTTTTTGGGACGCCCATCCCTAGTAACAACTCCTATAGTTTCTTTCGTGGAACAAGATCGAAAGCTGTGCGAAAAATCCACAAAAGCCACATGAAGCCTTCCGCCTTTTACAACCACTTCCTTCCAATAAATACAAATCAATCGAAACACCTGGTCCAGTGTACTGATTTTAGAACGAAAACTAGCCTGAAAATCACTTAAAATCTGAGCTTCCCTCATCCAATTTTGAACCCTACCTAAGACCTTCTTGCAGAAGATTTTTTGAAGGGAGTCAATAAGGCTGATAGGCCTATAATTCAATGGGACAGATCTATCTCCTTTTTAAAAAATTGGCACAATTTCAGCTATCTGTCAGGAAGATGGAATATATATAAACCCCATACCATTTTATCTTCTTTATATAGATCATTAGGAATTCTATCTGGACCAGGAGCACGTGCCAACACACAAGAGGATATTGCTCTTAATGTTTCCTCTAGTGAGATGACCAAATGTCCTTCTTCATGCCCCCTGGAGAGATCCATGTCCACCGATGTATTACTAGCTATATAAGGATCATCTCCATAGAGAGGGCCAAAATGCGCAACCCACTCCCCGGTTGTATAGTATACTCCAGTGTGGGTCCTTCCCCTTTTAACGAATATGCCACATGTCTCCAAAATACATTAGGGTCGCTTTCCGACAGGGCCACATGTAAAGATTTCCAGAGCGATTCTTCCCACTCCTTTTATGCTTTATCAATGGTTTTTTTGTATCCAGATCTACTAGTAGAAATTTCAACATGGACCCCTCTTTTAATTGCCCCAATGAGTGTCCCCTTTGCCTCCCTACAGTCCTGGTTAAACCAGGAATTCTTGTTATCATGCTTTAGGGCGATACAATGACCCTCATTTCTCCTGGTCTTTAATGGTTGGCTCAGTACACTCCTTATCTCGCTGAAAAAGAGGTCATAGGTGGGCCCTAGAGTTATAATAGCATCATTAAGGCAAAGACCACTCAGATCCTCAATCAGCTGCTTTGCTTTAGTTTTTACTATTTCTAGGGCTTCTGGATGTTTCTCTACCCAGGTCCATTTTAAAGCTTTCTCATTATTTGCCACATATGGTATACCCACATCAGGGTGTACCCTGGGGGTTGACTGGAAAGTGGCCTCAGTTAGTAGGGTTAGGGCAAGAGCATGATGGTCACTTTCTAGCCTTTTCACCACCTTCATATCTAATAGTTGGGGCCATATATTTGGGGTAATTAGGCAATAGTCAATTCTACTGGTTTTGCCTGGTTTGTTAAAAGTATGTTCCTCTTTTGGATCAAATTTTGTCCTGCCATTTGTGGCTCTAAGCTCGTGTTGTAGAGTTAATGCAAGCACCTGTGCCCCTCTCTTTGACCACCTTACTGTGGGCAAATCTAAAGGGAGAATAGACCATAGGCAATCCCAATCCTCAGTGAGGTCTCGGGGAGTGGAAATAAAAGGTTCGAAAGTGCAGTTGAAATCACCTGCAGCTATAGTAGGGGTGCTATCTGAGTATTTGGTTAGGGCATCGTCTAACTTGAGCATGGTAGCTGTTTCCTCTGTAGCACAATCTACTCTGTTATAAACATTCACACTCCACACCCTGGTGCACTGCATTTATTTTGGATACTCGAGCCACCATATATTTATCTCTTTGTCTCTTACATATTTATCCATATTTTATCCTTTACTTTGTCGTATTATCTTCTATGATTCCGTCTGTTCCACATTGTCACCAAATTGCTTTTGAAACTTTACGTATCAACATGTGCCCATCCAGGCCTCCTTGTAAATACAATACATACACAAAAAGTAGTTGTCAGCAGCATTCTTTTATTTGTGACCCAATGCATTTCGAGCAATTGCTTGCTCTTCATCAGGGGTATCTGAAATTTCACACAACAAGTTTTGCATTAATTTAGTCTGAACAAACCCACATTTAAATCTAAAATCTACTTCGTACATGTGTAATATTTAAAACGATGTTATGGCATTTTCAAATTAAACAGTCATTTTCATAAAATCACCCCTGATACTTAAACCAGAAACGATCAAAACATACAGTTCTCGAGGTCAAAAGACTCTATAATTAGGCTTTCTAACTATTTTTCATGCACATTTTTGTGAACACCCGGTCTCTTATTTCACATGGTTCTTATGCTATTTATTAATACCATTAACCCAATTGCTATATTTATCGTTTACGCATGCCTGTGGCTTTATCAGTTTAAATGCTTAAGTTCAGATAACACGATTTATTGCTGAACCGTACTAATACCAATCGCGCGCAATGCGTACCGGCTTTTACATTCTCCTAATCACAAGTCCCGGTTCGTCATGAACTCCTAATTACTCTCTCTTTCTTACCGCCCAACTTATAAACTAATTTGACCCCTCCCCTTCATGCGCAAACAGTCGAGGTGAAAAGTTAGCCGTGGGAGTGCCTTCGTAAACTTTCGCTCCCATAATGCATCATAATGCCACAGAAGCCTATATGTGCGCAAAACATCAAACCATCATGTTATTCAAATGTGTTTTCAATGCACAAGTGTCTATGTCCTTTCAGAATGCCTCCATACCCGCTGCCGAGAACTTGCTGTTCTAATAATTTGGCGCTTTTCAGACGGTGATTCCTTTTCTCCAAACATATTTCATCTTTGGGTGCAACACCAACGAGTGGTAGTTAGTGTTCATGATGAATGTGGTGGTGTGCACACCATATGTACCATATATTTGACCTTTTGCGTGCAACCTGGGTTTCGCCTTGCCATCGCGCAATTTGAAAAATTCCAAAAGTGGGGAGAGCAACATTCACACTCCACACCCTGGTGCACTGCATTTATTTCGGATACTCGATCCACCATATATTTATCCGTTTGTCTCTTACATATTTAGCCATATTTTATCCTTTACTTTGTCGTCTTATCTTCTATGATTCCGTCTGTTCCACATTGTCACCAAATTGCTTTTGAAACTTTACGTAGCAACATGTGCCCATCCAAGCCTCCTTGTAAATACGATCCATACACAAAAAGTAGTTGTCAGCAGCATTCTTTTATTCGTGACCCAATGCATTTTGAGCAATTGCTTGCTCTTCGTCAGGGGTATCTGAAATTTCACACCACAAGTTTTGCATTAATTTAGTCTGAACGAACCCACATTTAAATCTAAAATCTACTTCGTACATGTGTAATATTCAAAACAATGTTATGGCATTATCAAATTAAACAGTCATTTTCATAAAATCACCCCTGATACTTAAACCAGAAACGATCAAAACATACAGTTCTCGAGGTCAAAAGACTCTATAATTAGGCTTTCTAACTATTTTTCATGCACATTTTTGTGAACACCCGGTCTCTTGTCTCACATGGTTCTTATGCTATTTATTAATACCATTTACCAAATTGCTATATTTATCGTTTACGCATGCCTGTGGCTTTATCAGTTTAAATGCTTGAGTTCAGATAACACGATTTATTGCTGAACCTTACTAATACCAATCGCGTGCAATGCGTACCTGCTTTTACATTCTCCTAATCACAAGTCCCGGTTCATCATGAACTCCTAATTACTCTCTCTTTCTTACCGCCCAACTTATAAACTAATTTGACCCCTCCCCTTCATGCGCAAACAGTCGAGGTGAAAAGTTAGCCGTGGGTGTGCCTTTGTAAACTTTCGCTCCCATAATGCATGATAATGCCACAGAAGCCTATATGTGCGCAAAACATCAAACCATCATGTTATTCAAATGTGTTTTCAATGCACAAGTGTCTATGTCCTTTCAGAATGCCTCCATACCCGCTGCCGAGAACTTGCTGTTCTATACAGTGGCGCTTTTCAGACGGTGATTCCTTTTCTCCAAACATATTTCATCTTTGGGTGCAACACCAACGAGTGGCAGTTAGTGATCATGATGAATGTGGTGGTGTGCACATGATATGTACCAAGTTAATCCAATCCAAATTTCTTTAGCATATTTGACCTTTTGCGTGCAACCTGGGTTTCGCCTTGCCATCGCGCAATTTGAAAAATTCCAAAAGTGGGGAGAGCAACATTCACACTCCACACCCTGGTGCACTGCATTTATTTCAGATACTCGATCCATCATATATTTATCCGTTTGTCTCTTACATATTTATCCATATTTTATCCTTTACTTTGTCGTATTATCTTCTATGATTCCGTCTGTTCCACATTGTCACCAAATTGCTTTTGAAACTTTACGTAGCAACATGTGCCCATCCAGGCCTCCTTGTAAATACGATCCATACACAAAAAGTAGTTGTCAGCAGCATTCTTTTATTCATGACCCAATGCATTTTGAGCAATTGCTTGCTCTTCGTCAGGGCTATCTGAAATTTCACACCACAAGTTTTGCATTAATTTAGTCTGAACAAACCCACATTTAAATCTAAAATCTACTTCGTACATGTGTAATATTCAAAACGATGTTATGGCATTATCAAATTAAACAGTCATTTTCATAAAATCACCCCTGATACTTAAACCAGAAACGATCAAAACATACAGTTCTCGAGGTCAAAAGACTCTATAATTAGGCTTTCTAACTATTTTTCATGCACATTTTTGTGAACACCCGGTCTCTTATCTCACATGGTTCTCATGCTATTTATTATTACCATTAACTCAATTGCTATATTTATCGTTTACACAAGCCTGTGGCTTTATCACTTTAAATGCTTAAGTTCAGATAACACGATTTATTGCTGAACCTTACTAATACCAATCGCGCGCAATGCGTACCTGCTTTTACATTCTCCTAATCACAAGTCCCGGTTCGTCATTAACTCCTGATTACTCTCTCATTCTTACCGCCCAAATTATAAACTAATTTGACCCCTCCCCTTCATGCGCAAACAGTCAAGGTGAAAAGTTAGCCGTGGGTGTGCCTTCGTAAACTTTCGCTCCCATAATGCATCATAATGCCACAGAAGCCTATATGTGCGCAAAACATCAAACCATCATGTTAATCAAATGTATTTTCAATGCACAAGTGTCTATGTCCTTTCAGAATGCCTCCATACCAGCTGCCGAGAACTTGCTGTTCTAATAATGTGGCGCTTTTCAGACGTGATTCCTTTTCTTCAAACATATTTCATCTTTGGGTGCAACACCAACGAGTGGCAGTTAGTGTTCATGATGAATGTGGTGGTGTGCACACCATATGTACCAAGTTAATCCAATCCAAATTTCTTTAAATATTTAACCTTTTGCGTGCAACCTGGGTTTCGCCTTGCCATCGTGCAATTTGAAAAATTCCAAAAGTGGGGAGAGCAATATTCACACTCCACACCCTGGTGCACTGCATTTATTTTGGATACTCGATCCACCATATATTTATCCGTTTGTCTCTTACATATTTATCCATATTTTATCCTTTACTTTGTCGTATTATCCTCTATGATTCCGTCTGTTCCACATTGTCACCAAATTGCTTTTGAAACTTTACGTATCAACATGTGCCCATCCAGGCCTCCTTGTAAATACCATCCATACACAAAAAGTAGTTGTCAGCAGCATTCTTTTATTCGTGACCCAATGCATTTCGAGCAATTGCTTGCTCTTCGTCAGGGGAATCTGAAATTTCACACAACACGTTTTGCATTAATTTAGTCTGAACAAACCCACATTTAAATCTAAAATCTACTTCATACATGTGTAATATTCAAAACGATGTTATGGCATTATCAAATGAAACAGTCATTTTCATAAAATCACCCCTGATACTTAAACCAGAAACGATCAAAACATACAGTTCTCGAGGTCAAAAGACTTTATAATTAGGCTTTGTAACTATTTTTCATGCACATTTTTGTGAACACCCGGTTTCTTATCTCACACGGTTCTTATGCTATTTATTAATACCATTAACCCAATTGCTATATTTATCAATTACGCATGCCTGTGGCTTTATCAGTTTAAATGCTTCAGTTCAGATAACACGATTTATTGCTGAACCTTACTAATACCAATCGCGCGCAATGCGTACCTGCTTTTACATTCTCCTAATCACAAGTCCCGGTTCGTCATGAACTCCTAATTACTCTCTCTTTCTTACCGCCCAACTTATAAACTAATTTGACCCCACCCCTTCATGCGCAAACAGTCGAGGTGAAAAGTTAGCCGTGGGTGTGCCTCCGTAAACTTTTGCTCCCATAATGCATCATAATGCCACAGAAGCCTATATGTGCGCAAAACATCAAACCATCATGTTATTCAAATGTGTTTTCAATGCACAAGTGTTATGTCCTTTCAGAATGCCTCCATACCCGCTGCCTAGAACTTGCTGTTCTAATAATGTGGCGCTTTTCAGACGGTGATTCCTTTTCTCCAAACATATTTCATCTTTGGGTGCAACACCAACGAGTGGCAGTTAGTGTTCATGATGAATGCTACACAGTCCAGTACAATACTCACATCCCTTTCAACAAATATAGGTGATTTGTAGTAAACTTGCGGAGGAGGATTAACATTATTAAACATGGGGTTACGAGCATACTGTGGTTGGAAGTATTCTATCCAGCTGCTTTTTGCGACATTATTCGTAGGCTGGAGTGCTATACCACCCTTTGCCCATTTTACTGAAGCCCAGAAGCGCTTAGAATCCTTGGAGGCACACGCCTCCTTAAGTTCTCGCCAACAGTCCTCATCCCAACGCTTCTTAGCTAATTTTTGGACCTGTCTGTACTGGTTTCTCGCCAGCCTTACTGTTTCTGACCTTCCTGATCTTAGTTCCCTGCTAAGATTATCTCGTGCTGCCCTACAGCTCTTGTCATACCACCCTCTAGTTTCTTGAGCTTTCTTCTTATTATTTGGGGCTATTCTTTTAAGAAAAAAACTTTGGATTTTGGAAAAAAGTATCTCATGAGCAGCCATCATATAGTCAGTAAAATCAGTCATTCCATAATGGGACTTAATCTTAGCGACTTCGCCCACCACTACTTCCTTTAAAGTCTCTATTTTGGCAATGTCTTCTAGGAGCATACTCCACTTCAAATGTCGGGAGTTATTTGAACTTACAAGGTCCTGCGTAACCATGTGATCCCCACTAGGATGCTCGGGTTTTTCGTGGTAGGGATGTAGTGTCAGGCATAAGGGATTGTGATCACTTTCAATTTTATCCTTCACTTCCATATCTACCAATTTATCCCAAGCCCTTACATCCAGGAGTATATAATCTATCCTACTGGCCGATCGGCCATTATCAAAAGTATTTTTCCCCATAGAATCTGACAGTGCCCGACCATTGGCTGCTCGAAGTCCTCTAGAAAGACAAAAACTTTTCAGTTGGATTGCTACTGTGCTCCATTTCCTAATTGCTGGGATATTCAATTCAATATGATTCTCAAGGCACGTTAGGCTCTCTGATGGTTTGCCCCTGGCAACTCCCCTGGAATAAAGATTAAACAGGGCTAGTTGTTGACCATTTTGCCAGCTAATGTCAAGTGCCAAAATGTCGTTAGAGGGTATAGACCTTTGTTTAACCGAACAATTCAAAGTTTGGTGTACCCAAATTAGCAGGCCCCCAGATGGACGTCCCACACGATTTCTTATAGCCGGGACGTAAAAGTTCAAATACCCTTGCCTGAAAATTGGAATGAGCGACCAAGTTTCTTGGAACATGACAATGTCGTAATGGTTGATAAAGTCGACCCAGTCTGGAATATTTAGCTTATTTATAATTCCAGCTATGTTCCAAGAAATAATAGATAATTGCGGTTTGGCCTTTTGCAGGTATATATGGTCAATATCGGGGATATTTAGTGTTTCTACAGGATCTATTCCTAGTGTTACATTTCCACTCAATGTTGGTAGCTTCTCAATTACCTCTAATGTTCTTCCCTGTTCCATCTGGACTCTATTTGCGTCCTCTGGGACGGAAGTACAGAATACGTTAGAGACCAGAAAAGAATTATCTAATGGAGGTTCATCTAACATGGAAGTCTTAACATATCCTTTGTCCAACTGCATATCTAGAGGGACGGGAGAGGCACATGCGAGTCAATCACACTCGTTTAAATCAGTTAACACAGAGTATTGGTTGTCCAAATTTAGCCCCCACTCGCATACTGGATTGGACCTGGCCCTTCTATTTCCCACAACTGTCCACTTTGTTCTCAGTATGCTAGGTTTAGCTACTAGGCCTCTTCTGCTATGGAAGAAATCCAGTGTCAGTGGAACTATTTCAGCTGTCCTACGTTGTGGAGGGAGGATGTTCCGTAGGGCGTCCGGCAATACTTCGGGGCCCTTGAAATTCAAGACCACACAATCCCCTTGGAATTTCTTCGCCTTCGTGCCTATCCACCTAACCCTTCTTGCTGTAAGCAAATCGTCAGATAGTTTTTCCTTGCCCCAGGGAGTTATGTGCATATTGCTACTAAGCCACTGGAGAGCCTTGTTTCTTAAGGAATCTGGAGACTCGATCTGTCCAGTTTTCAGCAAAGGTGTGTTTGCGAGTACTAAAATCAGAGGCGATGCTTCAACAATTAGTTCAACTGGGGCAGTTTTTGGGTTTGGGATCTCAGAGGTAGTGTTGCCAACTGGTTGCGCTGCATCTGGAATTAGGGCCATGTCAGGGGTATTATCATGCATAGAGCCGGCTTGTTGGATTTGCTCAGATGGAACTTGTAAGCCGGCATTCCTGTTCACCCCGAGTGATTTCCCTGCAGTATCCATTTGTTCGAATTTAGTTACTACTAGATTTGAAATTTCCCCCACCCCCTCATTAGTTTTCCTTAGGAGGGTCTCTAGCTTGTTGACCTTGTTAGCTAGTTGGTCTACTTTTGATATGAGAGGTTTCATTAATCCTAATAGTTTGGACTCTATTATACCCATAAGCTTATTTAGGAGGGTGTCCTCCCCTTCTACATTTTCATGCTCTTCCTCCCTTATCCCGTCTTCCGCCCTTTTCTTTGTTCGTCTGGGTGGGGTTGCAGGTTTGTTCTTACAAGAGCGTAGGCCACCTCTTCTAGGTGGTGCCTTAGTAATCCCTTTTTTGGCTCTTGGAGCAGGGACCGGTGTGGGAGGGGTATTGGTCTCTATGGCTAACTCCTCAATTGTATCAGATTTATCTTGTTCTTCTAAATTAATTAAATCTGCAAAGGGGTCAGGTTGTTGGTCAGTAGAGGCCATGGATACATTAATTGTAGAGCGCTCATTTGGGTCCTCAATAGGGTCGGTGACAATAAAATCATCAGTGACAGACTGAAATACCCCTGATTGATTAATTTGAGCACAGGGTGGCGAATCCACAATACCCAGAGAGGACCTCCGATTATTATTGATTTTTGTCACTACTTGGACCAGATAATTGTCCATTGTATTAGCCGGGGTGACAGGCGTTTTTTGCTTTGACATAGTGATCACACAATTATTAACAGCGAAGCCCTGGAGATATCTATAACAGTGATAGTCCGATTATACTGTAAATATAGAAGTGCTTTGCCTTACCACCGTTAGGTTTAGAGGATAGGGATTAGAGGGGTGGCCCAGTCCAGTCTTTCACTGTCTAGAACGGGCTAAAACGGGCCCGCCCTTGGCCCGGGCTTCGCCCGGCGTCCTGCTCGCGTCCCGCGAGACGGGGGTGACACCCAATTTAAGCGCCTCCTGGCGCTCGAATGACGCGACCAGCGTCGCCGGGAATGATGGGAACTGTAGTTTTTTAGGCGTCCCCAGCACCGCGCTCCGCTCTGCTATCAAGCCCACAGATGACACAAGGGGCCGGCGGCGGGAGGCGGGTGGGCGCGGACTCTGCTCCTCAGGTGCTCCAGGAATAGGACTTTGGCAGCAATTCAGCTTACTGACAGGAACCCCACTCGACCGGTGTGACACCCAATTTAAGCGCCTCCTGGCGCTCGAATGACGCGACCAGCGTCGCCGGGAATGATGGGAACTGTAGTTTTTTAGGCGTCCCCAGCACCGCGCTCCGCTCTGCTATCAAGCCCACAGATGACACAAGGGGCCGGCGGCGGGAGGCGGGTGGGCGCGGACTCTGCTCCTCAGGTGCTCCAGGAATAGGACTTTGGCAGCAATTCAGCTTACTGACAGGAACCCCACTCGACCGGGGTGACACCCAATTTAAGCGCCTCCTGGCGCTCGAATGACGCGACCAGCGTCGCCGGGAATGATGGGAACTGTAGTTTTTTAGGCGTCCCCAGCACCGCGCTCCGCTCTGCTATCAAGCCCACAGATGACACAAGGGGCCGGCGGCGGGAGGCGGGTGGGCGCGGACTCTGCTCCTCAGGTGCTCTAGGAATAGGACTTTGGCAGCAATTCAGCTTACTGACAGGAACCCCACTCGACCGGGGTGACACCCAATTTAAGCGCCTCCTGGCGCTCGAATGACGCGACCAGCGTCGCCGGGAATGATGGGAACTGTAGTTTTTTAGGCGTCCCCAGCACCGCGCTCCGCTCTGCTATCAAGCCCACAGATGACACAAGGGGCCGGCGGCGGGAGGCGGGTGGGCGCGGACTCTGCTCCTCAGGTGCTCCAGGAATAGGACTTTGGCAGCAATTCAGCTTACTGACAGGAACCCCACTCGACCGGGGTGACACCCAATTTAAGCGCCTCCTGGCGCTCGAATGACGCGACCAGCGTCGCCGGGAATGATGGGAACTGTAGTTTTTTAGGCGTCCCCAGCACCGCGCTCCGCTCTGCTATCAAGCCCACAGATGACACAAGGGGCCGGCGGCGGGAGGCGGGTGGGCGCGGACTCTGCTCCTCAGGTGCTCCAGGAATAGGACTTTGGCAGCAATTCAGCTTACTGACAGGAACCCCACTCGACCGGGGTGACACCCAATTTAAGCGCCTCCTGGCGCTCGAATGACGCGACCAGCGTGGCCGGGAATGATGGGAACTGTAGTTTTTTAGGCGTCCCCAGCACCGCGCTCCGCTCTGCTATCAAGCCCACAGATGACACAAGGGGCCGGCGGCGGGAGGCGGGTGGGCGCGGACTCTGCTCCTCAGGTGCTCCAGGAATAGGACTTTGGCAGCAATTCAGCTTACTGACAGGAACCGTATGTTTTGATCGTTTCTGGTTTAAGTATCAGGGGCAATTTTATGAAAATGACTGTTTAATTTGATATTGCCATAGCATCGTTTTGAATATTACACATGTACGAAGTAGATTTTAGATTTAAATGTGGGTTCGTTCAGACTAAATTAATGCAAAACTTGTTTTGTGAATTTCAGATACCCCTGACGAAGAGCAAGCACTTTCTCGAAATGCATAGGGTCACAAATAAAAGAATGCTGCTGACAACTACTTTTTGTGTATGGATCGTATTTACAAGGAGGCCTGGATGGGCACATGTTGATACGTAAAGTTTCAAAAGCAATTTGGTGACAATGTGGAACAGACGGAATCATAGAAGATAATATGACAAAGTAAAGGATAAAATATTGATAAATATGTAAGAGACAAACGGATAAATATATGGTGGATCGAGTATCCGAAATAAATGCAGTGCACCAGGGTGTGGAGTGTGAATGTTGCTCTCCCCACTTTTGGAATTTTTCAAATTGCGCGATGGCAAGGCGAAACCCAGGTTGCACGCAAAAGGTCAAATATGCTAAAGAAAGTTGGATTGGATTAACTTGGTACATATGGTGTGCACACTACCACATTCATCATGAACACTAACTGCCACTCGTTGGTGTTACACCCAAAGATGAAATATGTTTGGAGAAAAGGAATCACCGTCTGAAAAGCGCCACATTATTAGAACAGTAAGTTCTCGGCAGCGGGTATGGAGGCATTCTGAAAGGACATAGGCACTTGTGCATCGAAAACACATTTGAATACCATGATGGTTTGATGTTTTGCGCACATATAGGCTTCTCTGGCATTATGATGCAATATGGGAGCGAAAGTCTACAAAGGCACACCCATGGCTAACTTTTCACCTCGACTGTTTGCGCATGAAGGGGAGGGGTCAAATTAGTTTATAAGTTGGGCGGTAAGAAAGAGAGAGTAATTAGGAGTTCATGATGAACCAGGACTTGTGATTAGGAGAATTTAAAAGCAGGTACGCATTGCACGCGATTGGTATTAGTAAGGTTCAGAAATAAATCGTGTTATCTGAACTTAAGCATTTAAACTGATAAAGCCACAGGCATGCCTAAACGATAAATATAGCAATTGGGTTAATGGTATTAATTAATAGCATAAGAACCATGTGAGATAAGAGACCGGGTGTTCACAAAAATGTGCATGAAAAATAGTTAGAAAGCCTAACTATGGAGTCTTTTGACCTCGAGAACTGTATGTTTTGATCGTTTCTGGTTTAAGTATCAGGGGTGATTTTATGAAAATGCCTGTTTAATTTGATAATGCCATAACATCGTTTTGAATATTACACATGTACGAAGTAGATTTTAGATTTAAATGTGGGTTCGTTCAGACTAAATTAATGCAAAACTTGTTGTGTGAAATTTCAGATACCCCTGACGAAGAGCAAGCAATTGCTTGAAATGCATTGCGTCACGAATAAAAGAATGCTGCTGACAACTACTTTTTGTGTATGGATCGTATTTACAAGGAGGCCTGGATGGGCACATGTTGATACGTAAAGTTTCAAAAGCAATTTGGTGACAATGTGGAACAGACGGAATCATAGAAGATAATACGACAAAGTAAAGGATAAAATATGGATAAATATGTAAGAGACAAACGGATAAATATATGGTGGATCGAGTATCCAAAATAAATGCAGTGCACCAGGGTGTGGAGTGTGAATGTTGCTCTCCCAACTTTTGGAATTTTTCAAATTGCGCGATGGCAAGGCGAAACCCAGGTTGCACGCAAAAGGTCAAATATGCTAAAGAAATTTGGATTGGATTAATTTGGTACATATGGTGTGCACACTACCACATTCATCATGAACACTAACTGCCACTCGTTGGTGTTGCACCCAAAGATGAAATATGTTTGGAGAAAAGGAATCACCGTCTGAAAAGCGCCACATTATTAGAACAGCAAGTTCTCGGCAGCGGGTATGGAGGCATTCTGAAAGGACATAGACGCTTGTGCATCGAAAACACATTTGAATACCATGATGGTTTGATGTTTTGCGCACATATAGGCTTCTGTGGCATTATGATGCATTATGGGAGCGAAAGTTTACAAAGGCACACCCACGGCTAACTTTTCACCTCGACTGTTTGCGCATGAAGGGGAGGGGTCAAATTAGTTTATAAGTTGGGCGGTAAGAAAGAGAGAGTAATTAGGAGTTCATGATGAACCGGGACTTGTGATTAGGAGAATGTAAAAGCAGGTATGCATTGCGCGCGATTGGTATTAGTAAGGTTCAGCAATAAATCGTGTTATCTGGACTTAAGCATTTAAACTGATAAAGCCACAGGCATGCGTAAACGATAAATATAGCAATTGGGTTAATGGTATTAATAAATAGCATAATACCCATATGAGATAAGAGACCGGGTGTTCACAAAAATGTGCATGAAAAATAGTTAGAAAGCCTAATTATAGAGTCTCTTGACCTCGAGAACTATATGTTTTGATCATTTCTGGTTTAAGTATCAGGTGTGATTTTATGAAAATGACTGTTTAATTTGATAATGCCATAACATCGTTTTGAATATTACACATGTACGAAGTAGATTTTAGATTCAAATGTGGGTTCGTCCAGACTAAATTAATGCAAAACTATTCATAGGACACCCCCGCGCCGCACGGCCACCAGCTGTCGCGTGTGCCCCTGCCTGCCGCTACTCTCAGCCTCGCTGAGCCTCCCGCCTTCGGGCCACGCCCCCCGCCGCCGCTCATCGTTCCCGCATCTCTGCATTGCGCTGCTTCGTTTAAATTGTGCTGTACTTTGTATTTAATGTACTTTGTATTTTAATTCCTTGTCTCCCTGTGATTGCTTTTTCTGTCCCCCCCCTGTGCTGTTGCCCCCTGCGCGCCCGTTCCCCGCCTCCCGCTTTCCGCCGCTGGAAGTGTTGACACGCCCCCTTCCTCCCCGCTCCCGCCTCCCAGCTGCTCCGCCCTTCCTGCACTTGGACATAAATTGCGACCGTGCGACGCAGGTGAGTGTGACCTATTCATAGGACACCCCGCGCAGCATGGCCACCAGCTGTCATGTGTGCCCCCGCCTGCCGCTACTCTCAGCCTCGCTGAGCCTCCCACCTTCGGGCCACGCCCCCCGCCGCCGCTCATCGTTCCCGCATCTCTGCATTGCGCTGCTTCATTTAAATTATGCTGTACTTTGTATTTAATGTACTTTGTATTTTAATTCCTTGTCTCCCTGTGATTGCTTTTTCTGTCCCCCCCCTGTGCTGTTGTCCCCTGCGCGCCCGTTCCCCGCCTCCCGCTTCCTGCCGCCGGGAGTGTGGACACGCCCCCTTCCTCCCCGCTCCCACCTCCCAGCTGCTCCGCCCTCCCTGCACTTCGCCATAAATGGCGACCGTGCGTACGCGCAGCGGACGCGCCGATTGTGCACCGAAGGCGTGCCAAAGGTAAGCCCATCTGTGCCTGTCCGTGCCTGGCCTGCGCCCAGCGCCAGGACCCCTGGCCCCCGCAGCCGCCAGCCCACCCGCCGGACCTACAGCTCTACCGAACTCAACGCACTCAACGCCGGCCGATTTCCGGGTTGCTACCGAGCCACCCCGAGACACACCCACGGACCCTTCTGCTGCAACTCTTGCAAGTTCACCTGCATCCGATCCTGCACCACTCCAGCAGTGCCCAAGACCTCGACGAGCAACAGCAGCAGCTACCTGAAGTGCATCCTACTCAACACCCGCTCCACCCACAGACACGCCGTCGAGCTCTGGAACCTACTCGAAAACACAGCCCCAGACGTCGCCTTCATCACGGAAACTTGGATGAACGCCTCCTCAGCGCCCAACATCGCCATCGCCATCCCGGACGGCTACAAGATCATCCGGAGGGACCGCATCAACCAGACAGGAGGAGGCATCGCCATCATCCACAGGAACTCCATCCGCATCACGACCAACACCGACGACACCCTCGCACCCGCTGAGCACTTGCACTTCCAGATCCACATCAACCTCAAGACCACCCTCAGAGGCACCCTCATCTACAGACCCCCGGGACCACGCACACAATTCAGCGAGGACATCGCCGACTTCGTCAGCCCGCATGCCCTCCCCTCCGCTGACTACATCCTCCTCGGGGACCTCAACTTCCACCTGGAAAACAACAACGACCGCAACACCACCACCCTGCTGGACAACCTCGCTAACCTCGGACTCAAGCAACTGGTGACCACCCCCACCCACTACGGCGGACACACACTCGACCCCGTCTTCTCATCCAGCAAGGACATCGCCTTCAGCCACGCCACCGGACTCCACTGGACGGACCACAGCTGCATCCACTTCAGCTTCAAAAGAACCACGATCCACCACCAACAGCAACAGGTTCCACGCAGAAGCTGGAACAAGATCACAGCCGACCAGCTCGCGACTTCCCTGAGGAAGAACCCCCCACCAGTGCAACGAACCCCAGCCAAGCAGCCACCAACCTCACCAAGTGGATCAGCGACTGCGCAGACGACCTTGCCCCTCTGAGGACCCCGCCTAGCAGACCCGGCAGCAAGAAAGCCCCATGGTTCACCGACGAACTCAAGAGCTCCAAGAAGGACTGCAGAGCCCTGGAGAAAGCCTGGCGCAGAGACCCTACACCGGACAACATGACTGCCCTCAAGATCGCCACCCGAAAACACCACCAACTGATCCGCACCACCAAGAAAACTGCATTCAAGGAACAACTGGACAACAATGCACACAACAGCAAGGAACTCTTCAACATCGTTAAAGAGCTCTCCAACCCTAACGCCGGAAACAACGACATCACCCCTTCGCAAGACCTCTGCAACTCCCTCGCCTCCTACTTCCACAACAAGATCGCGGACATACACAACAGCTTCAGCACTCAACCGACGCACGCCACGAGGGAACCACCGCCCCCCACCACCACCCTCCGCGCCTGGACCCCGATCAGCACCGAAGACACCATCCGGACGATGAACTCCATCCACTCTGGATCTCCGACCGACCCTTGCCCTCACCACGTCTTCAACAAGGCCGACGCTGTCATCGCACCCCACCTGCGGGACATCATCAACACCTCCTTCAACACCGCTACCTTCCCGGAGAGCTGGAAGCACGCCGAACTCAGCGCCCTACTAAAGAAGCCATCAGCCGACCCCACAGATCTCAAGAACTACTGACCCATCTCGCTGCTTCTGTTCCCCGCTAAAGTTATCGAGAAGACCGTCAACAAGCAGCTGGCCGCCTTCCTCGAGACGAACGGATCCCTCGACCTCTCGCAATCTGGCTTCCGGGCCAACCATAGCACCGAGACCGCCCTGATCGCAGCAACCGATGACATCCGAGCCCTGCTCGACAACAACAACGGAGAAACAGCGGCCCTCATCCTCCTAGACCTCTCCGCGGCCTTCGACACTGTCTGCCACCGTACCCTAGTACAGCGCCTCAGCAACGTCGGAATCCAGGAGAAGGCACTGGAGTGGATCACCTCCTTCTTCGCCGGAAGGACACAGAGAGTCCGCCTTCCCCCGTTCAGATCAGAAGCCACCGAAGTCATCTGCGGCGTTCCTCAAGGCTCCTCGCTCAGCCCAACCCTCTTCAACGTGTACATGAGTCCCCTCGCAGCCATCGCACGCCAGCACAACCTCAACATCATCTCCTACGCCGACGACACCCAGCTGATCCTCTCCCTCACCAACGACCCCGCCACCGCCAGAGCCAACCTACACAAAGGGATGAAAGAGGTAGCCAAATGGATGAAGAACAGCCGCCTGAAACTGAACTCGGACAAGACGGAAGTCCTCATCCTGGGATCCTCACCCTCCGCCTGGGATGACTCCTGGTGGCCCCCCGCCCTAGGCAGCGCACCCAAACCAACAGACCACGCACGCAACCTGGGCTTCATCCTGGACTTCTCCCTCTCCATGACCAGACAAGTCAATGCCGTCTCCTCGTCGTGCTTCAACATCCTTCGCATGCTACACAAGATCTTCCGGTGGATCCCCACCGAGACCAGGAAGACGGTCACCCAGGCCCTCGTCACCAGCCGACTGGACTACGGCAACTCCCTCTACGCCGGAACCACCGCCAAACTCCAGAAGAGACTCCAGCGGATCCAGAACGCCTCAGCACGACTCATCCTGGATATCCCCCGTCGCAACCACATCTCCGGACACCTGAGAGACTTGCACTGGCTTCCGGTCAACAAGAGACTCACCTTCCGTCTCCTCACCCACGCACACAAAGCCCTGCACAACCAAGGCCCAGGATTCCTCAACAGCCGCCTCAACTTCTACGCTCCCAAACGCCAGCTTCGATCGACCGGCCACGCCCTCGCCACCGTCCCCCGCATCCGAAGAACCACCACAGGGGGAAGGTCCTTCTCCTACCTCGCCGCCAAGACCTGGAACTCCCTCCCGACCCAGGACCACCTCGCCTTCAGGAAGCAGCTCAAGACCTGGCTGTTCGAGCAGTAGCGGACCCCCCCTCCCCTAAGCGCCTTGAGACCTCCCGGGTGAGTAGCGCGCTATACAAATGCTGTGATTGATTGATTGATTGATTGTGTGAAATTTCATATACCCCTGACGAAGAGCAAGCAATTGCTTGAAATGCATTGGGTCACGAATAAAAGAATGCTGCTGACAACTACTTTTTGTGTATGGATCGTATTTACAAGGAGGCCTGGATGGGCACATGTTGATACGTAAAGTTTCAAAAGCAATTTGGTGACAATGTGGAACAGACGGAATCATAGAAGATAATACGACAAAGTAGAGGATAAAATATGGATAAATATGTAAGAGACAAACGGATAAATATATGGTGAATCGAGTATCCGAAATAAATGCAGTGCACCAGGGTGTGGAGTGTGAATGTTGCTCTCCCCACTTTTGGAATTTTTCAAATTGCGCGATGGCAAGGCGAAACCAAGGTTGCACGCAAAAGGTCAAATATGCTAAAGAAATTTGGATTGGATTAACTTGGTACATATGGTGTGCAAACCACCACATTCATCATGAACACTAACTGCCACTCGTTGGTGTTGCACCCAAAGATGAAATATGTTTGGAGAAAAGGAATCACCGTCTGAAAAGCGCCACATTATTAGAACAGCAAGTTCTCGGCAGCGGGTATGGAGGCATTCTGAAAGGACATAGACACTTGTGCATTGAAGACACATTTGAATAACATGATGGTTTGATGTTTTGCGCACATATAGGCTTCTGTGGCATTATGATGCATTATGGGAGCGAAAGTTTACAAAGGCACACCCACGGCTAACTTTTCACCTCGACTGTTTGCGCATGAAGGGGAGGGGTCAACTTAGTTTATAAGTTGGGGCGGTAAGAAAGAGAGAGTAACTAGGAGTTCATGATGAACCGGGACTTGTGATTAGGAGAATGTAAAAGCAGGTACGCATTGCGCGCAATTGGTATTAGTAAGGTTCAGCAATAAATCGTGTCATCTGAACTTAAGCATTTAAACTGATAAAACCACAGGCATGCGTAAACGATAAATATAGAAATTGGGTTAATGGTATTATTAAATAGCATAAGAACCATGTGAATAGCATAAGAACCATGTGAGATAAGAGACCGGGTGTTCACAAAAATGTGCATGAAAAATAGTTAGAAAGCCTAATTATAGAGTCTTTTGACCTCGAGAATTGTATGTTTTGATCGTTTCTGGTTTAAGTATCAGGGGTGATTTTATGAAAATGACTGTTTAATTTGATAATGCCATAACATTGTTTTGAATATTACACATGTACGAAGTAGATTTTAGATTTAAATGTGGGTTCATTCAGACTAAATTAATGCAAAACTTGTTGTGTGAAATTTCAGATACCCCTGACGAAGAGCAAGCAATTGCTCGAAATGCATTGGGTCACGAATAAAAGAATGCTGCTGACAACTACTTTTTGTGTATGGATCGTGTTTACAAGGAGGCCTGGATGGGCACATGTTGATACGTAAAGTTTCAAAAGCAATTTGGTGACAATGTGGAACAGACGGAATCATAGAAGATAATACGACAAAGTAAAGGATAAAATATGGATAAATATGTAAGAGACAAACGGATAAATATATGGTGGATCGAGTATCCGAAATAAATGCAGTGCACCAGGGTGTGGAGTGTGAATGTTGCTCTCCCCACTTTTGGAATTTCTCAAATTGCGCGATGGCAAGGCGAAACCCAGGTTGCACGCAAAAGGTCAAATATGCTAAAGAAATTTGGATTGGATTAACTTGGTACATATGGTGTGCACACCACCACATTCATCATGAACACTAGTTTTATAGAAGAACATTTATATAAAGTTAGGAGCTATTTCCTGTATTCAGTGGAGATTGGTATACAAAAAGTATATGCCTTCAAGGTCCAACACCATAAAAATCCTGGGACTGAAGGATCTGAAGAATGTGCCGTAAGCCTACATTTTAAAATGTTCTTTCTTCAAACATTTGATGAGGTATTGTATGTACAAAACAGGGTGAAAACCTTTCTTTGTGCTCAGAAACCGAAGAATAGCAGTGATTGCCCCTTTGTGACCGTATCGCTTTATTCAATAGAACATACAGATCTTCATTACCAAGATGTTTGTGAGGGAGATGGACAATTTGGGGCATGTGGTGGCCTCTTTAGAAAGGGAGATAATATGCAACTCATAGTGTCTGAAGAACTCATTGTTTCGATGCCATTCTTTCCCATTTCTGAAGGAAAAACACTACCTAACCCTTGAACTGGGCACAGAAATTCTGGCAGATGAAGTGACTAGAGCAGTTTTGAATTCATGGACATTGAAGATGAAAAGGAAGGGGCTACAGTTGTGTGCTCACCAATTCTCTATTTCAAGGGGAAAAACAATCTCAGTTGTGACTGAGTTTGCCGACATTGTCTATTAAATTAGTTGGTCTAATCGCTTGAAATTCCACCGTTTATTTGGTAACATTTTTGTGGGTTAAGTCAGGCCTAAATCTCTAGTGGTGGCACTACTCTTCTTGAGTTTCTGAAGTGATAGGTCTGCTTTTTTTCCAAACAGATTTGATGCAGTAACGAGCATGCACAACAGCTGTACTTGCACTGCCACGAAAATCTGATGGACCTCATCCAAGTAGACTTTCTGAGCACAGCATCATTGCTCATAGATCTAGCCATGTGCCTACTGTTTCTAGCCCCGTCTGCATTGCTTTAAGGCCTCCATACCATCCTGCACCAACAACATGAGCACTCATCCCCTGTAAAGTGTGGGAGTATTTGGCAAATAAAGAATGATCCTTAATGCTAGAGCTCCTGCTGGAAATCAAAATGTGGCCCAAAGGTATCCAGCCCCTTTGACGCATTAGCATGTGCCGTTTTTTGGGAAGGTGAATTGCAAACAAGAGTGCACAGCCAAGCTCTCTGGTGATAAGCATGGCTTTTGGAGAAGAGTCTTATCATCTTCTAGAAATTCCAGTAGCGGCTGGTAGGGAATGATGGTGGAGGCGTGCGACGGTGGCAGGGTACAAAATCCCAAAAAATAAAAACAACTTACCTTCTCGCCATGTCTTTCCACCGTCATCCCTCCGCTCCGGCCAGAATCAGGAAGCCCACCCAGACTCCCCAAAGCTAATCAAAATCAGGTAGTGCAGCGTTGTGATTGGTCTGAGCGCCGTGGTTCGGCGCCCCACCAGGCAGTGGGAGCCTGGGGAATGTTCCTCACCAGGCTGTGCATTACAGTATGGTGGTGAACATGCAAAGTGCACATGACTGTTTGGCTGGCTCAAGCTGGCCGGTCAAACCACCATGCACACTTGGAGTGTCCAAACCACTCCTCCCCCTTTGCCACCAGCCCTGCTCCGCCTTAACCCAGCCTCGACTCTACAAAAATTAAAATAATAATAACATTGGTATTATTATTTTATTTTTCCAGCTCTGAGAGCAGTGGGGTGACACTCCTACGCCTTAGCAGAGGAGCTGCCTCTGAGAAAGTCTGTTTCTCTTCTATATATTGAATGAGGATAATATCCGCTTGCGCTTACAGTGTTTTTGTTGCGCCTAACATGAGAGTCGCTCTCTGAATAAAACCTCAGTACTGAAGGAGTTTTCATCTGGAGAGAGGTTATGCCTTGAGGTGCATAGCACATATGAAACATTTCTAAACTTCCTAAGGCAGCACAGTCAATATGGATGTCTGTCATAAACATCTGTCTGTGATGCTTGGAGCACAGCATGAACCCCACTGGTCTACGAGGCATGATATGTAAAAAATGTAAAAACTTCCATAATAATATTTAAATTCAGTGCCTCTGGAGTCAACGTCATTTGAGGCTTGGGGAAAGAGGAACTGACATCACTGGTACCATGGCATCTTATATAGATGTGCTATGAAACTACTGCTGAAACAATGTAAAGGCGATGAATTAATGAATTATTAGGTTGTAGATAACATTCGCCACTAATAAAATGGATAATATAGCATGCAGAGAGCTTTGCACAGATTGGGATTTGTATCTTGCACTTATTGTAGTGATTATTTTGTAATGGTTTATGGGGTTAACCCTGAATTAAACTTATTGATTGATTGATTGAATATCCAATAAGGTTATGTGTTGTGATTGTGTTAATACGTACATAAAGACTCTCTCTGCTATGTAATGCGGTCTTTTCCCTCCATCATGCATTTTGTAGGATTTAGGAGGTATTGATCTAGTTGCTGCTAGGAGTATGGGCTCCGTCTGTTTTGGAGCCACAGTGCTCATCCGTCTGACCCATCCTTAGGTGAATAGACTTGACTGCATTGTGGATGCTCTGATAGTCTGTTCAAACATCTTGTGGGTGTGCTAACCAATCTACCTACTCAGCCAGTACCATGCAGGTGTTTAGATGGGCAATACATTTCCTTGAACACTGATGATACCCATCCTGAAAGCATTCAGCCAATAAGAAGACAATTCTTAATCCTGGTGAAGGCATTCCAAGTGTAGCACTAAGTCCTCACCCAAACCCAGGAATTATGGAGCCTACAATCTACAAGTCTTTGCAGAAATTTAGAGCTCAGAAAATAATAACCATCAATATATCTGGAAATTATTTCTTAGTCTGTAGTAGGGAAGTCTGCCTTCCTGAAGGCTAAGGGACCGCCTAATGAAACATGTTAATGCCAATGCCAACTTGGCTGGCAATGGTCTCCAACACTTCATCAGTGCACCTTTCTCCTGGATGAATATGTTGAAGAGGAGTATGCCTTTATACTCAGGCTGGGCAATGATAATGCTGTTGACTTGCTCATTGAGGGAAAGAATCTGACAGATCCCCTGATCGATATGGTACTAAAGCAGTAAAAAACTAGCACAATACGATCAGACAGATTGCTGAGTTCCATTATGTTGCCACCAGCCAGACCTCATAACATTCTGCAACAAGCCAGGTTTCTCCAACAAGCCAGGTCTCTCCAGTGTTTCAAGGATAAGAAGCCTTTTGCACAAAGTCTCTGGCTGCACATTCTCTTCGTCTGCCTCATCTTTTGAGTCCAAGAGAAGGCTTTTCATAAGCACAACAAAGTCCCCTCCTCATACCTAACTAAACATACACATTTCCATGTTTCTATGTGTTAGTGCCATTTCTGGCAGTTTCACCAAAGAACAGCACACCACTGGAGGAAAGGCTTTCCCTACACTTCCATGATTTGACTGAAATCACCAGGGATTCCTTGGTTCCTTTTATTGTTTGCAGTCACACTGCTGTACTAATTCTTCAGCCATAGCCGTCAATGCATCTTATACAGTTGATCACCAAAGGGGCCCTGGAAATGGAAAAGGAGGCTCTCCTGCGATCCACAGAATCTATCCCATTGTCACACCCGAAGAGGCTTACATACTGGTGGTTGAGAATATGGCTTGCATGATCATTTCAACCTGTAAGGTAAGTGTAGGCAAGTGGTCTATTGTGCAGGGAAGCTAGTTAGAGTTCACTATGTAATACTCTCACAATACCGTAAAATAGGTCCTTTGGATTCACACTACTAAATCCCTAGATCAGTCCTGGTAGAGCGGCACAGAGCAGTCAGGCTTTACTAGGGGAACATATGTTAAGCATTTCAGAATATCAATATCTGACTGAAAATTTATAAAAATAAAGCAGATCTTTATATAAATTTAGACACCAATACAAACACAATTGGATGCATATAACTGGAGATATGACATTTTAGAAGGAAAAATAAATCAGCGCCATTCACAACAATAAAACTTAGCATTGCGGTCAATGGAGAAAAGCACTAGTGACAATCAGTCACTTGCTGGTCGAGTTCAGTGGAAACCACTGGAGTTATATGTTCATGCAGGTCCAAGGACCGGGTCATGCCTGTCAGTTGAAGTTTACCTGGCTGGTAGGGCCTGGGTCCAGAGTGGTGCTGGCTGTCCCTGTGTGTCTTTTGCGGTCCCTAGTGCTGAAGCAGCATCAGTGGGGGAGCTGGTTTTACTGCTAAGATGGAGCAGTGAGAAAACAGATGCACAAAGTCAACAACAGGGCCACTGAGGTGGTTGGAGGAAGGTGCTGGTGATTTCCTTCAAGGTGCAGCATTGAACAAATGTGGTGGTAGCCGGACTGACAACTAACACGTTTTAGCAGCGGCAAACACAGTGTGAAGGTATTTCAACATCCTGGAGTCTGGGGGAAAGCGGTAACCACCTGAAACTTGCTGGAGGTCAGTACTACATTTCTCACAATCCACTTGACTGTTTACTTTTGGGTGAACCCTTGGAGAGCCTGATGGCCAGTGTGACTTTGGTTCTACTAGTGGTAAGGTGCCAGAAGGCTGCAGGAGACTAGTGCCTCTAGTCCAAAGGAGTTCTGTAGTTGTTTTTGGCTCTCAGAGAAGTTCCTCATGCCAGGGAAGCAGGTCTGTGGTCCAGAAGGATGCTTGCCACAGGTGCAGACAAACGCACCCTTTCTTTGTGCATGTCCTGAAGTTGTAGACTTGTGTCTCTTCTTTATGCTTCGTTGCAAGTCAAATTAGATCTGAGGTTCTGGTACCAGGGGTGCCCCTCAAATCCTAGATTGAAGGGCATTAGGTGTTTGGGGACAAGTAGCCAATGGGATACTAGCCCCAGCTGCTATCCGCCCCTGAGGTGACCACATCCGGGAGTGTGTGTCTCCTTTTCTAACCAGAACCCTCTCTCCCACCACTTTTCAAGATGGTGGAGGTCTTGACCACCAAATTATAAAAATGTCCATCAGCCTGACAGCCATTTCAGGCATTCACATGAAACACCATCAAGGCAGTTCCTGTGAATGCAAAGCTTCCACAGTTTTTTATTTCAAAAACAAAACCCTAAAGTCGGTTTTTGTTTTTGAAAATAAAGAAAAGCAATGCACTCCTCGCCTTGGGAGTTATCTGTTACTATGTGTACAAATTAAAAAGGAATATAGGATATGATTGTGCAGGGATCTGCCCATTGCTTGAAACTTGCTTACAAAAAAAGTCAGAGGTACTATGTGCGAGATATGGATATGTGGCATGCTGAGGAATTTGAAAAGGTTTTTAAGAGGAAAGAAGGTGGCATACATTGAAGGGCTGTTAGACCTTTTAGTTATAGAGAAACTTGTGCAGTGTCCTTAAGTGCAGACAGCTCTTAGAGCTTCTCAGATAATTGACCAAGAAAACGTGGCAGTTTAACCTGTAGAAGTTTAACAGAGTAAATCTGAATGAGCAGAGTCTACAGCAGACCAAACAAGCTGGAGAGAGTAACTGTAAGCAGAATAGCCAGAAGTCTTTTTAGGTCTCGCATAGGCAGCACAAGCACTGCCTTTACGAGGCATAAAGTAATCAGTATTACTACTGAAACTCCACCCATTGCATTTCACTTTGTTTTGTCGCTTGCCATTTGTGTAATCTGGCATTGCTGTTCTTATCTTGCTCATTATTGGCTGGTGGTCCGATACATCACTTCCTTTTTCTTCAGTTTCTGGAGGAAGCAGTATGGACCAACTACAGTTAGCTTACGCTGCTGGCTGTTATCTTTTTGTTTAGGGACTACTTTATTTCTTTGCTGCTCGCAATTCCACATCTGGCAGGTTCCTGCCCTTACCCAAGTCTGTTTATTTATTTACATTTAATTTATTTATAATTAATCACACTTAAATGATGCAGCCCATCCCAAGGATCGAATCCTGTTTTCCTGTCCCAAAGTCGGCAGCATTATATGTTGAGCCACCTCCTCATACCGTTTGCTACACTTGGTTTCAGATGCTAAATTTGTCAGTTTCAACCGTGTTTTTTTAAATTGTATCTGTCTCCTCCTCCTAGTGTATTAGTTTTTTAAATTTGTCTCTCCCCACCCTCCGTCCCTCCAAGATCGCTGTTTATTTTTAAATAATTAAATTATGTAGCCCATGCCGAGTCTCGAACCCTGTTCTCCAGCTCCAAAGTCAGCAGTGTGCGCAGTCTGCCTTCTGTATTGCGTCATGTTACAAGGTTGTGTACCTTGGTTTTTAGATCTTGCCTAGCTCACGCTGTCTGCATGGGCTAGTCGTCTCTCTGATTTGTTGGCAACTGCCAAATAAGCTTTCTGATTGGTCAACCTTGCATTATCCCAAGGATACAGCTGTAGCGGATGCTGTGGAAGGGTCTGTTAGAATCACAGAGTGTATGTGTGTAAAAAAGTGCAAAGCTAGTATGACATATATTATGAAAATGTTATGCACAATATGTTTATGTTTTGTTAACATTCTTTATTTCTAATAAAATGACCTTATACAAAACAAACGTTTTTCATTTCATAGGCTGGGTGATAACATGTCGGGCCCGGTTAAGAAAAACTTTATTATGATACAAGAGGGGTTGATAGTTTGGGAAACGCTGAAGCTCTGTATAGAAGGGCTGTAGCTGAAAATGAACTGGTAAGCAGAGACCAGGTGAAGACATCAGTCCTACACAAACATAAGATGGAAGGTGCACACAATTAGAGTCCAAAAGAAAAATGGTATATTGTATATCTTCTTCTTTATTTAACATTATTCGTCAGATACAGGCACAGCCAACGCGTTTCGTTCCATTTGCCTTGTGGAACTTCGTCAGGGCGAATCAATTCAGTTTGAAGTTGTCAACCTATTCGGACAAAACTGTGTGGATCAAACAGCAGATGGCAATTGTTCTTCAAAGGCATATAACCTTCATATATTAAAAGGTGGTGTTCACACTAGGTACGAATGAGTCAGCCCAGTAGGTATCCCAACGTTAAGTCCAGTAGTTTTCAGAGTATGGCAGATTTCAGGGACTTGATTCAGTGATTGTTCAAAGTTGAGCAAAACGCTTGCCGGGGAGTCTAGTGGTTCCCAGGGGAAATTTCTTATTTTCCTTATAATATCATTCTCCGGTAAGGGCATAGAGTGAAGCTGTAGAGGACACCGGTCTGTAGTGTAGCACGGTGTTCGTGCTAATAGTCCTATAAACTCAGGGTTCACTGTTGAACAAAAAATAAATATATACACAACAACATATACCCGCACACAGAAATAGCAAAGAAATCACATAACTTAGTGTTATACAGGATAAATACAGTAAAGAAAAATCAATACACAAATTGAACACAAAAACAGATTATTCAGTTGATTGATACTTCGGAAACATCCAATCCAGGCACATCCCTCCATGTTCTGATATGACCAGTGCACCCTGAAGAAGGTGAGACCCATATTGGGGTCAATCAGCCGAAACGTGAGTCGCCACTGGGACTTTTTATTGGCAATGACATGTGCCCTTTGTTATTCCCCCTCGAAGAGGAATTGTAATCCTAAACACGAAGTGTAACATCAACTGATTAATCTGTTTTTGTGTTCAATTTGTGAATTGATTTTTATATATTTATTTGTTGTTCAACAGTGAACCCTGAGTTTGTAGAACGCATGAGAATGTGTGGCAATATTTCTGTTTCCTTGAACAAATATTTTTGTGTGAGGTACGATGTGCTTGGACTGACTTGATACTATTTTTATTTTGTCTTATTTCTAAATAAAAATATATAATGAATAAATAACATTTTGATATGGCTGGTACATAAAGCGTTATGTATCATATTTTGGAAGGCCAATGTTTTCAGATGTGTATTATTGTAACAGTGACTATTGGCACTGTAGGATTCTGTACACAGGTAGAGAATCTTCTTTTTGAGCATTTCTCTGGTTTCCCCTGCTTTCTCTGCCTGTTATTTGCTCAAGGCCCCCCTTCTGTATGAGTGGTTGACATTTAATGTTATACCTTTGACCTTCGTACACACTTTGTTGTTGTTTATTTTGTAAGAATAGGTCTGAGGTCCTAATGAGTGAATTCAACTATATATTCATTCTTATCAAGTTCACTGGTCAGATTACCTAGATAATCACCTAGTGGAGGGATCTTCATCCACTGCATATGCTTGGTCTCTATGATCTCCATACAACCAGTCGTTGAGGACCAATATGTGTGAAGCTGAATGATAGGTCTAAACATCTGGAGTGGCAATACCACCACCGTAGGTAGATTGACAGCAGGTTCTCAGAGTGCCACACGCTGCTCCTCCCTCCCAGGGAAAGCGAGCAAGGATCACTTTTAACTGCTGAAACCAGGTAGGCCATATGTAATAAGGATGGTTCTGAAGCTGATAAACCAGGCGGGGCAGGGACACTATTTTTAATATGGCAGATCTGCCAAGTAATGAGAGGGGCAAATTAGACCACACATGAACCTGGTCCGCCGTTTGCGTCCACAGGGGCACCAAGTTCCTATTCTATGAAATAGATTGGTATGTGGATAAAAACACCCCCAGATATTTAAAACCATCCTGAACTATAGTTACTGCTTGAGATCAAGCGCCCAGCCGGTCTCCGCAGCATAACGGCCACATATATATGATTTGCTACTATTCATGCAGAGGCCAGAGGTCTCCCCAAATATCTGCATGACCCGAAGAAGACGCAGGCCGGTCACCTCCGGTCGGGTGAGGAAGAACAGAAAGTCCTCCCCGTATAACGCAAAATAGTCAGACACCTCTCTCGACCACTCAAAGCCCTAATCTGGGCATCTATCCTCTCCCACGCCGCCAATGGTTCCATTGTCAAGGCAAACAAGAATGGAGATAGGGGGCAGCCCTGACGAGTGTATGTGCGATTGTAAAGGTGCCTGAGATGGAATCCACGATCTAACAGACGCCGATAAGTCTGTGAATAGCAGCTTTATGAGTGTTAGCAAGCTAGGGACAATATGTAAGCGACTGAGCAGGGCGAAAAGATAGACTCAACTAAGTGAGTCAAAGGCTTTGTCCATATCAGCCAGAAGTAATGCAGCTGACTTCCCCAAGTTGTCCACTGCCGTGATAGCATTATGAGCTCTACGAATATTGTGGCGTGTAGCCTGGCCGGGTATAAATCCTGATTGATCAGTATGTATAAGATCTGAACGGTATAGAACAAGGCGATTTGTGTTTACTTTGGCCAATAGCTTGACTTCCACGTTTAGAAGGGAGATTAGATGATAGGAGGAATGAAGTCCCGGTGGGCAACCTGGTTTGAGTAAGATTACTATTTCGGCGTGCCTCCAGTCCGGCGGGAGGCAACCG
The DNA here is from genome assembly GCF_964263255.1 of Lissotriton vulgaris. Lineage (NCBI taxonomy): Eukaryota > Metazoa > Chordata > Amphibia > Caudata > Salamandridae > Lissotriton > Lissotriton vulgaris. The sequence continues at coordinate 1,298,341,617 of NC_141691.1, forward strand.
TCTTCGGCTGCTGCATTAAGGGCCACGAGGTATGGTGCCTTTAACTGGAACTGGTTATATTTTAGAAATTTGCAGGGAAAACCGTTAGGGTCCGGCACCTTGCCTAAGTTCATGCTAGCTAGGACTGTCTGTTTCTCATCTATCGACAGTGGGGCATCTAAGATGTCCTGTGTCGTGTCTGAGAGGGACCGTGGGGGAAGATCGTCAATTAATTTATATATAATGTCAGCACACAACGTCTCCCGAGAAGCATATAGGGTGGTAAAATATGAAGCAAAACTAGTCGCTATTAGCTGTGGATCTGTAAGAGTCACTTCCTCAGAGTCCTATATCATTGGGAGTACCAGGGGCTGCACTGATCGCTGAACCAAGCGATGTAACATAGCACTCAACTTATCTACCACTGGTATATCCAGCTATGCGTCCCAAGCCAATAAAGCTGTGCCTTGTCCAGGAGCTTGCAAGTATATGTTTGTTGAGCACTGAGCAGCTGTCTACGCGCAATGCCCCCCTGAACCCTTGACTGCTATGTTTTCAGGTCTATCAGTCTAGCCTCGCCCTAAATTAACATCTCCCGACATTGTCTACGTCTCGCTGCACAAAAGGTGATGTCTATCCCTCTAAGTGTAGGCTTAATAGCCTCCCATAGTGTCATAGGGGAGGAAACCGTCCCGGCATTGAGTGAAAGATAGTCGGTAATGCATGTGTGGATCTGCAGCCGATACTGCTTATCCTGAAGGAGCCAAGGTAGGAGTAGCCATCGGACCGAGGATAGCCTCGGACGCAAGGTCAGCTGAAAAGATGCAGGTGACTGATCTGATAGACCTCGTGGCAATATCTTGGCAGATTTTAGTCTATGAACATGCATTTCTGACATAAACAGATAATCGATGTCAGAATTTGACTTGTGTACGCTGGAAAAGTATGTGTATTTAAGTGCAGTCAGCTGTGTAGCCTGCCAGTTGTCTGTCCAGCCCATGCCCTGAATCATGGGCAGCAATTTAGATTGCCTCCCACTGTTACGCCATCTATCCAGTGCCGGACACATCACATCATTCCAATCACCTCCCACCACCGTGAATCCCAATGGACTCTCGGTCCATAATGCTGTCAATCTCTCTATCAAATTCCATGCCAATGTGGGGGGCATACACGCTACCAAGGACCATAGGTTCCCCATACAGCGATCCGGAGACCACTATATACCGCCCCTGGGGGTAAGGCCATGACTTACTGTGGACAAAGGGAATGTTGCGATGAACAAGGATTGCTACAGTTCGGGAGCCCCTGGTAAACCCGGAATGAAATATCTGTACAAATCCGAAGGGCGCTATGCATGGCGTCTTGGTAACCAATAGGTAGGTCTCCTAAAGTAGCAGGACATCTGCTCTGTATCACTTTGCTTGTCACAGCACTTCCCCCTGATTAATTTTGTCTAGGAGACCATGGACGTTCCAACTGATGATTTTGAGGTCCTGGCCCTCTGGCATCCCCTGATTACGTGACACGTCTGGCATGGGAATCCCAAAGATGTAGTTGACATGTCTAAGACAATGCAGAAGCAGATTGAAATGGCACAAACCCAAAGTAATCGCAAAATAAACTCCCAAAGAAAAACCTCGACCCCTCCTCTCCCACCCCTATAACGCATAAACATAAAAGTATCTATCGCGGTATGCAGTGTGGCCGACCCCAAATGGTGGATGATAGCAACATGCAGCCAATGGATCCCCTGAAACAAACCCCTGCACTGTCTTATAGCAGAGGGAAACTTGTACGTAGTAGCCCAAGTGATAATGACGTCCTAAGATAAGTTCAGTTCGCAGCCATAGCACACCAGAACAGTATTCAGGATGCAGCTGGCCGCGGTCGGTCCTCTGTCAGGCGCCGGCGAGACTGGCTACAGGTCTTGGAGCGCTTCTGAGAGCGTGAGCGGCGGCGCTGTTTTTCAACCACCCCAGAGAATTAGGTCCACAGCCACCGGAGGACGAATCTGAGTCAAATCTAGGTGGGGATGCGGCTTGGACCTGATGGTCTCGTTGGTCCAGCGAAACACCTCTTCCAGTGTTTCAAACAAGTGCGTTCTTGACTGGTAGATCACTCTAAGTCGGGCAGGGAAGAGCAAAGAGTATTAAATCTTAGGGTCGCTGAGATGTGCCGTCGCCTCCATGAACGATTGCCTACGCTACTGTACCAGTCTAGTGTAACCTGGAAAGATTATGATACATTGGGAGTCGAATACCAGCTTATCGTTAAGGCGAGCCTGTCGCAATGTGGTCTCCCGATCTTTATAGTTGAGGAGTCATAGGATTATCGGCCGGGGACGTGCACCAGGTGGCGGCCTCTGCATCACAACTCGATTATAAAGCAGGGAGGGACCGCGTCTGGGGGGAGCCAGTCTTCGATGTGGCTTCCCTCACAGCCCTCGGGAAATCTGATGAAACGGAGATTGTTGCGGCGAGCCCACCCATCCGCATCTTCCACTGTTGTTGCCAGGCCTTTCGTTGGTGTCTCGAGAGTGTGAACTTTCTTTTGAAGGCTGGTCACTGTGTCTTCAACAGTGGAGATCCGGGACTCCATCTCTGTAATCCACTGCATGGCGTTCCGAAGGTCCTGTCGAAGGAGCATGATGTCAGAGCCGACAGCCCTGATCTTGGCCTCAAGAGTTCCAGAGATTGTACGATTGGCAATAATAGCGCCGCATTGTTGGACATAGCTGCGTCAGTATCGCCTTGGCCCGCCCCCTGCGACATCGCCCAATAAACTTATCGATTGTACTATGTTTGGAAGCCATTCCGGTAGGTTTATCCTTGACCATGCTGTCAGGATATATAAGTCGCAGTTCTCATGCATCCGAGCCCAGGAAGCTCAGTCTCCACGATACTGTCCAAAGCAAGTTGCTGGCCCTTCGCAACTCCTATAGCTGAATAAAGCGTCCGGGGGGAGCCACCACGTCCACAAGCTGCACTGACACTTATCCAGCTGCTTCCGTGAGATGGACACCCCCACCCTCCCCTAGCTGATGCCACACCACTCGCGCAAACCCACCCGTTTCAGGTGAATATTGGCCCAAGAGTTCAGGGGGAGAACAATGATGAAGGTGACCAGGCCCCACGTGACACTCCTCCTGGGGTAGTAGTAGTCCAGAAGCTGCCCCGGAGAGCTCCCCAATTCACAGTCACAGAGAAGCGGCAACAGAGGTCAAATCCCCCGTCCAAGGCTCGCGCTGGCAGATGGTACGGTAAAGTGGGGCCCGGTATTCCACCCCCTCCTCAATCTCCTGCAGGAGGGTGGTCGGCCAGCCCAGCAGACTATGCAGTGAAAAGTCCCCCCGCTCTATCCTCTAATTAGTGGGGTGCTACGCTGGGGCGAGCCCGAATCCTCGATCACAGCGGCAGCAACTCCGGGGCACAGCACGGCCAAATGTAAATGTAAATGTAAATGTGGGATACTTGTATAGCGCACAGTTACTCTACCCGAGTGTCCCGGCGCTGTAGACCGCTGGGGAACCCGTCCTGGTTTTCCCTGTGAGATGGTCCCTTTTCTGGGTATCTCCAGGGTGAAACCAGGCATCCCTGGCGTCTGTGGGGGGCCGTTGTAGAGATGAGGCAAGCTAATGCCCAGAGTTGCCGAGTGTGCTCCCCGGTCGGAGTAGGCACCGATGCGAGAATTATCAGTCCGCTGACCCTGGTCCAAGACCCTGCCGCGTCGGGAATCGAACCCTGGTCCCGGGCCGTTCTCTGCACTCGGGTCTGCCGCCTCTAACCAGTGAGCCACACCTCTCTACAGGCCAACATTCGGGGCCTCAGGCAACTCAGCAAGCAAGGCCCCTGGCCATCCACTGCAGCCAGACCAGGCCGCTGGAGCGCAAAATCAGCCCACAAGCGGCAGAGACACAGCCTCACACCCCGCCCATCCCTTCACCGCAGATTCGCAAAGGAAGGCCGTCCAGCAGGAGATGGGGAGCTCTAATTCCGCGTGGCCGACCGCACTGTCTAGGACCCAGAGGACACTGGGGTCTGCGGTCCACAGGCCCGATGCGGCTCGAGTTAGCCGCAGAGACTCGCATGGCAGCAGAGATCAGATGCACACAGGCGGAGGCCCCAAATCACCGCCCCAGGCCCTCCTACCTGCAGGAACGCGGCTGTGCAAGTAGCGCCGGCTGTCCCCAACGAACAGCACTCGAGCCTCCGCTCACACCCCTCAATATTGGAAGTCGCCAGCCTTGCTTATGTAGGCCGTGCACCTCTGGTTCCCGCAGCGCCCGCCACGGACCTTGATCTTCACTCCAGAGCCAGAAGCAAGTGTCGGTAAGGCGAGATGAAGTCTCCTCAAGCACAGGGTTCGGCAGTAGTAAAGATATGTCAGCATAATTGAAGGATTTTGAGTGGGCTACAGGGAGCTCGGCTACGGCGCGTCCTCCATGTTAGACCACCAAGCCACGCCCCTTGTCAACTCCTTCTGAGGAAGTTTGACTCATCATCTGTGCTTAATTACATTTCATGACTTTAGGATTCTGCCTTGTATGAGATGTTTATACTCAGGCTTAACAACAAGCATGCATTCATACCGGGGCCTCGGCGTGGGTGTTAGCCAACTCTAGAGCCCACCACAGATTACCATACTTTAGTCTCGATAACAAGCATGCCCTCATTTCGGGACCACAGAAAGGATATTTGTTAACCAGCAAACCTATAGGTGTCCTAAAAAGGTCTATACCGTCCGATCACCCTAGTCCGATACCTCTCTACCATAACCTCACATTCCTGGTTAGATTAACAGGAACTGAACGTAAGTTTAGAGCCACAATCATGTTCTCTAACACTAGAGTATATGGACACACTATATTATAGTAATGCCCTAAAGACACAGCGTTTACATTAGATTATAATCACCAATAAGTCAATTTGTTTATATATACAGGTCACAAGGCACTAAGATTTTTCCTTTACATAGCCTTGTGGTGGAAGAACTCCCTGGAGCTTTACCCGCTGGACACTGTCGTTGTCTGATTGTTTTTAACTTTAGGTGAGTCTTTGAATGAATGCGAGTTACGAATACCGAATTGTTATTCCAAATTTATTCTAATGTTTTTATATATTCACACATGCTACTCTCACCGAATTTTCACACGTGAGAGGGCTTGATACACTTGTGCAATGGTGTTGTGACACGCCTGACTCTCACTGGCATGCGAAATGCACAAGTACTACAGTCACTGATGCACCTATTACCAATCTGTTTGTGATATGCTCTCCCTCTTCCTTCAACAGGTACTGACAATCACAACTAGAAGAAGGGTAATATAACATTGCTTTTCCCTTCACCCACTAATGTGGTAGCTAAGCATGGGCGGAAAATCCGTTTCGCTCGCGGATTTTGCGGATTTTTGGTAAATTCGCAATCCGCGAGATTCGCGAATCTCCCGCAAAATCCGCAAATCCGCGAGCAGCGGATTTTGCTCGCACTGTTCGCGTGAGTTCGCGGCTTCCCAGTACAACTTCGCGCCCCGCGAATAAGTGCAAAATTGCAGAAATAGGATCTTAGCAAAACTGAAACTACTTACCAGGTTCAAAAGTTCAGGCTCATCATTAGTAGCCATTTCCTGTAGTGCTTCCTGAGGGGCCCCTCCAGAGTTCAGTTGCCAGTTGCAACTATTATGTGACCCTGCTCTGAACCTCAGAATAGTTACACATATGCCACAAAGGTCCTGAATTACAGCTAAGGGAGACAAGCAGGAGCCAGGCTGGAAGTTCAAATCCATTAATCAGCCCCTAATTCATTATTGTCAGTTGGGGCAGGGCAGGTGTTGTACCTAATTTGGCAACAATGAAAGCACTTAGCAAGTGCAAAAGATCACTAATCAGGAAGCACTAAGGAAGCAGGTGCCAGCTAAAAAAATATTCTGTGACACATTAATCAGCCCCAAATTAATTCAGGTCACTTGAGGCAGGGAAGGTGTGCTTGCGTTGCCACAATAATGTACACTGACTGGACAACCAGAGGGTGCTGTGATGAAACAGAGGGTGGCATGGGTGGGTCAGAGGGTGGCATGAGTAGTCAGAGAGTGGCAGTGGTGACAGAGAGTGGCAGTGATGAAGAAGAGTGTCCCAAACAGGCTGGACACGTAGAAACAACAAGTTCGCGAAACTTGCGACCCGACAGGTAAGTTCGCAATTTGCGAAATTGTACAAAACCCTCGCGAACTGGCAGGAACCCGCGCAAACGCAAAAAAAATCCTTAAATTCGCCAGAATTTGCGGATTTTGCGGATTGCGAGTTCGCGAATCCGCAAAATTCGCGAACGCGAGATTCGCAAAATTCGCCCATGCTTAGTGGTAGCCATATGAGCATACAGACACCACATTCTAGGGCAGAGGTCTTCAAACTTTTGTAAGTTGAGACCCCCAGCTGGATTTTTTAAAATGTCGGGCCTCCCACCACCTGACAGAAATTTCTGGAATCTGGTACACTACATAATTCCCCATTCACTCACTCATCCATCAATCCATCCATCCATGCGCCCGGTTCCTGCGCTCCCTAGGAGTCTATTTTCCATTCACTCACTCACTCATCCATGTGCCTGTTTTCAGCGCTCCCTGGTAGCCAGCTTCCCACAGTTGCTTCTAAGCCCTCCCTGCCCGGAGGCTTGCCGCACCAGGGCTTGGAAGGGCTGCAGGTTGGGAGATCATTCACTCATCCACCAGTGCGCCTAGTTCTTGCGCTCCCTAGGAGCCGGTTTCCCAGTCCTCGCTCATCCACCCATCAGTGCACTTGGTTCCTGCGCTACCTAGGAGCCTGTTTCCCATTCACTCATCTATCCATGTGCCTGGTTTCTGCGCTCCCTGTGTGCCAGCTTCCCAAGTTGCTTCTAAACCCTCCGTCCCCGGAGGCTCCCCCACACCAGGCTTGGGAAGGGCTGCAGGTTGTGAGTTCATGTCTGCAATAAGTCCCTGCTCGACTGGGGAAAGCAGTTTCGTTCAGGCCGCCCCTCCAGGGGCGAAAGGGTGGGGAGGGCGACGGGCAGACATGTGTTCCAGCCTGTCCCTTCTCAAGGGACATGGCCACTGATAAAGCTTCACTGAATTATGCCATCATGTGGCAGTAATAAAAAGACAAGCCTAGGAAAAAGCAACAGCTTTGTATACTGAATGGTTTGAGTGTCATGAACATCTCAGGACGATGCAGCAGTACAAGTCTCTCCCACAACAGCCGTGGCTGCAGACGTGCGACAGACAGACAGACACACACATACACACACTCAGACACACAGACACAGACACACCTTCCTTCCTCCTACAGGAGGGGAGATATATATGTTTTGAATTGAAGCACTCTGTTGTCGCCCCACTCAGCAGGGAATGATTCTAATGTTTATGACTTCAAGATACCGAAGAAAAAGTCAGTCTCATACTGAAGAAAACTAGACTGCATTGTGAAGGCCCCAAGAGAAAGTGAACCACCAATAGCGCAAGAAACCTTAGGAGAAATATTATCCTACAGCAGAAAACCAAGTCAGCAGAGTGGAAGAACTGCCACAGAAACAATGTCATCTTTATGAACCCACAACCAGCCTGTGGGATAGAAGGCTCCTTTGAGAAACCCCCCTTTAGGTTAGAGACAGACCAATCAAAGATGAGGAAATGTGCATATACCCCACTAAAAAAACATGTATGTATGCTATTCAGAGATCTACTATTTTTCATTGACCTTCCCACAGTTCATCAGTACTACCATTACCGTCCGTTGTATTTAGACACTCCTTTTTTTGACAGTACCCACTCTAACCCAAGCGTTGGCACTTCTTCCCTCAGCACTGCCTTTTGTATCCCTTTCCCTTAATTCTTCCACTTTTTGCTACACTACTATCCCCCCTTCCATCAGTGCTCCTTCAGCCGTCCGTGCTTCCATCCCTGCTCTTTGACACTGCTTAAGTTTCCTTCAGTGGCTTCGCTCGAAGTAGTCACCATCCTCCCCCCTCCCCTCCTATCATCACTATCTGCACTTCCCGCAGCCACCATTATGCTTTTATGTATTCACACAGCGAAAAGGACCAAGAGAGAAGGAGGGAGGGAGCAAAGTGGACCACCGCTCGAGATGTTAATTCCTACAGCTGAAATGCTCCAGCTGCACTGGGAGGCACGGACCGGTTCGGTTTTAGCAGAGGAGACTCCGTGCCTCCCAGTGCAGCCGGAGCATTTCAGCTGTAGGAATGAACCCTGTGAAACTCCAGAGCAGCGGCACGACCATTCCCCCTCCCTCCAACCCTCCGTTATGGGGACACGGACGAACATCAGCCCAACATCCAGAACACCCTCTCCCCCCACCCCCGGTCTTTGAAAAAGCCCTCTTATTTGTCTAGATTTGAGAAGCCGCTCTTCACAGCGAGGAAGAAGAGGCAACCAAAGTATAATGCAGGAGCTTTATGCCCGCAAATTTCGCGGCACTTCCTGCGACCTCAGCTGCTGCCCCCCCTCATTGGTAGAACGTCACTGTTGATGCTCCTGTGCTGATTGGTTGCTGCTCCTACTTTAGCCAATCAAAAATCCCCATTGGAAATGGGTGGTTATTTGCGATGTAGAACAGAGGGAAAACTAAACAACAAACGTGAGCTTTTAAGTGGAGCCGCGCCCCCCCTAGGATGGCGCCGCGCCCCCCCAGGGGGGCGCGCCCCACAGTTTGAAGAACTCGGTTCTAGGGTATCAGTGTAGACAGTCTCACAACATTAGATACTTGCTAATAGTCAACTAGGTCTTGAAGAATCGCTAGACAAATTTCACAGTAGCGAGAAACATGTTGACCGGACTATAACAAAATTCTAGATGATAGCTGGAAACATTATTTTCCACCGCTCTCCTCTAGAATAATTGCTTCTTAACTAAAGCAGTGGCCCTTCTGAATAAAGTATTCCCGGTACCACTAACTTTATTTTAATTTACCACATCACGTCTACCCTTTAGTTCTGGCCCCACACCCGCACTTCATCCATACGGCTGTTGGAAAAAGATCTCCGCCAAAGAGCCCCTCTATGAGGTGTTGCCCGTTGGGTGTTGCACCGCCGACCCAACGAGGAGCAGGCCCAAATGATGAAGCATGACACCTGAAAGGGTGTGTGAGGGCATTAAATCCAACAAAATGTATTCCCAGGGCTACCGTCTGGTTACCCTGCCATAAACAATCTGCATCATAGACTGTATGATTTTCTTTCCTTCCTTAGGAACAACACGACAATTTTTGTTTAGCTATATTATTTGGGCACATCGTGATTGTACCTTCTACTCTATTAGAGAAGTAATAGCCCATCTCTCCTCTCTTTGATACAAAATGTTTATACTCAGCCCTTTGATAATCATGATTGACATCACCTCTGGGGAAGTTTGCATCAGCACCATCTGTGTTTAATTCTATTCCAAAATTACCTCACTCCCTCTAAAGAATAGACTCTTCTTTTTTATAAATGTCAAAGTTACCCACCCTTCTGGGCTGGGCACCCCAGAGTCTGGGGGCTGTACTTGTCTGCTCATTTCCCATCTCCTCGTGCTGTGACACATCCGTCACAGCTCATTTTTGTCCTGGCTTGAACATGCACTGGCATGCCCCTCTTAGACTCAGACACTTTTGCGCACACTGCTATGTCTCCATTTTTTGCACAACCCTAATCACATGATGCTATGAACCTAACACAGTAGTCCTCTAAATGTACACACAATCTCACAACACAATTGACCCATCCCACATCTAACCAGTTCGAGGAGGGCTCTCACACATACACATACGTCATTTCTGTGTCATTTCTGCTGCATTTCTGGGGCGTGGAACCTGTCACTTTTGGTTGATGAGTAAAGGGATCTCGGTTTACTACTGGCAGGGAATAAGCAGGTACAGTGCCAGCTGATGCAAGGGCATTGATACAGTTGTCCTTACGCCGAAATTGAGCTCCAGCATATTTTCAATTCTTATCTGGACATCATTGAGCCATTTCAAAGCAGCACAGCTCTGACAGGAAACTCACTGCAATCTTGCAAAACAGGATCTCCTGTTTACTAAAGCACACAAATACACTGATTGCTTTACAAATTAGTCTCCTTTTATTTGTTGAGCTCACCAAGTTGGTGCATGCAAATAAGATCAACTGGAACATACTTGAAATGTTCAGGTTAGTGCTCGTTCAAGTGCTTTGCATCACAGATTGCGGCTAGAGACCATGACTGCTTTCGGTCTCTCGCTTTCAACCTGTTTGTCATGCAGCATGCAGAGAAAACATGTCCAGGTGAGTGCGTTGCCTTAAGCTGGCATTAGACACACTAAAGATGGTAGAGAGAAAATAGTAGCAGAATAGAAATTCCATCTGCAATATATAAGGAGTCAGAAGAAGAAAGCGCCTAAGGTCAGGATACACATAGATAGGCACAGTGGCAATTTCTGGTTGATACTGAAGGAAGAATGAATGATCTCGTGTCAGTTTGGGACCTGGTAAATATTTTTATTTTTTTCTCCCTTTGTGTACTTTTCTGTTAGTGTGCAAGTCAGTGAACTTTCAAAGCAAGTTGTAGTACAGGTTTGCCATATAAGGCCTCATGACAAATGCAGAGCTTATTGTAAATGAATCATTGGCTTATAGAAGGCCAGAGAAGGTCATCAAGGTGGTTGGAACAGGAATCCAACAATGACGACATAGCAGTAAACATGCAGCCATATTTTGGACCAGGTGAAGGTGCTGCAATCAGTATTTAGAAAAGCACAGGGCTTTCCTGGAATTGAGTCACAATCCTATGATAGAATCAATGACTGCATAACAATAAGGGAAATCATTTTCTATTGTAATCTCATATGATAAAATCGATCTGAAGTAACTTTAGAACTTTGTTGTACGCAAGATAACCCATGCTCAATGACGATGCCTAGACTGCAGGCTGACACAACAGGTTTGGGACAAGAACTAAAGTTAGCAAGAGGACCAATCAAATGAAGTGCCACTGATAATTGGAAATAATTGGAAAAAAACGTTACTGGCTCATGGACTGATTCTGAAAGAGCTAGACATCAAGGCCAGACAGGCAGGTTCCAACAGTGATGGTGACAGCATACCCGCAGTGTCTGAGAGAGACAAAAGAGTTTTCATCCCTAAGGATCTGGGCCCAGTTATTTAGTGGGAGATAACATAGACAAATGTTTTTCTGACTATGAGATAGCCCTGAGGGTCCACAAGAGCATTGGGGGGGGGGGGGGGGGGGGAGGGGGTGGGGGTCTGTGGAAGTACATGGCTACTGTGGGAAAGTGTACACTTCTAACACTAAAGGTTTGGGACCAACCCAGGAACACTCCAATGAGAGCTATTGTTTTTTAACAACAAATTTGATGGGATTTTCGGTTTGACGTTACATTGTGGCCAACATGGCCTGTTCATACTTACAGTTCAGTAACAAACTTTTGCCCACCCTGATGACACGGTCAGAAATTACATAAATCAAATCCACAATCCTTCCCATGAACAACACATCAAAGTTCTCTTTATGGGGGATATGGGTCTGTTGTAGGGGGCCAGGGGCCCTAGAGACCGCCACCATATTGTTGTATTTCTGTGTCAAGAAGGGACTCCATCGTTTGGACTGGTGCCAATACTATACCTCAGTGGTGCGTCCACCGCAGCCATATCTTTACGTGTTTCTGCGGGCATCCCCTAGCTCGGTACACGGCTATTTCAATGTCCATACAATGATTCATTCCTTGCATCCAGGTGGCCACTGTGGGCGGTAGAGTATCTCTCCACCGCTTTACAAAGTCACGTTTAGCCAAGGTTAAGCCTAGGAAAAGTAAATGTCTTTTATACCTATTGCTACCAGTTCCTTCAGTGCTGTGAAGTGAGTTCTGTTTTGGGTGAAATGGGAGCTCCCAGGACAGGACGTGTTCCAGACATGTCAGCACCTCCACCAAAAACACTGAAGTGCTGTTCACTCTCATACTATGTGTAAGAAGGTGCCCTCATTCATCGCACATCTCAGGCCCACTAGTGAGGTTTTGGCCCCATGTGCCACAAGCGGTAACTGGTGAAATAAGCTCTGTGTCCGGTCCTCGGACCTACATCTAGCATTCACCCCAGCTACTAAGAAAGCAAGAAGAGGCGGTAGCTCCTTCGGCTTTAATGTAGCAAAGCTTTTGAATTTTTTGCAATTAGATATTAAAGGGACAGGAAATTAGCTCCGCTTCTGGAAAGCGAATAAAACTTTGCTTTTTAAATAACCTGGTCCTTAAGGTGTTTTTCCCGTGCTGGCATGATGCTACTTCTTACTTGGTCCTGGTATGCCTCCGGGTCGCCACACGCTCTGCAAGTGAGAAATATAATAGTTACCACAATTGACCACAGAAGATCTACAAGAAATAGTGAATGAACTTCATCAAACAGACTTGTGTCAGAAGCAAAAGATGAAAGTATATGCTGACAAACGTCGATGTGCCAAAAAATTACTTTCTGACGTTCATTTTGATGCTGAACCTTCCAAAGTTGTGACTAGTGAAGGACACATGGTAACTGCTTACCGTCGTGGAAAGTCAATTACGCCAAGATTCTTCGCACTTCAGGTATCTCCCTCATCTTTCACCAGTACCTGATGTCAGAGATGACACTGGTTCGATTAAGACTTTAAAGAGCCCCTTGACTGCATCTGTCCCTATATGAGAGTGCCTTCTCTCTTTCCAGTGTCAGAAGACATGATCTGTGTGTTTGGTCAGAGTCTATGACAACTTATTGAAGAGTTATATATATGTAATCTGTAAGAGAATTCTGTTTTATATTTAACATCGGGGGGAGATGCAGTGTCTTGTGAGTTAGCAGAGACAGGATCCTTTTGATTCCTGATGGACTCTGTAGAACAAGGACGTAAGTGTTCGGGTGCGGAGAATAGAGTTCATGTTTAGAACGTTGAATTTACAGTTACACATTGAGGAATAAAGACATGCAATACTAAGCTCCATGTGTTGCATAGTCATTTACGAATACTCAGGCTGGGGGGGACACTACACATATGACCATAAATCATTGATAAGAACCATAAATCAATACACATTACCATAAATCATTGATAAGACCTATAAATCATTTTCACTACTCTCATGTGGAGATTTATCCAGCTTTTGCGTCCCCTTGGGTTGTGCTCTGCATTTCTAGGCTTCCCTTGCAACCAATGGGTGACCTGGTAGGCCCTGTGGGCTGTGTCTGGGCTGCAAGTGCCTTGCCTTCTTTACTACTCCCACCTTTGTCTCCGTTGCTGCTCGCCTGGTGTCCCTGTCGTTAGGCATCCCAAGGCACTCCGGCCTGACAGCCTTTTACTTGCTTATGCCTTCTGGCCGCCCGTGGGTGCTCCCAATATAAAACAACTGCTGCTGCCTCCCCCATGCTGCCAAGGGTTCCCCGACCTTTGATAGCTCCCCTTCTTTTTTGCGTGGTCCTCACTCCATTAAGAACAACTCAACATTTTGAGAGCACCTGACATATTCAACAAGAACTCTGTGATTCACAGGTTGATGAGGTCAAACCTAATGAAATCCCAGCCCACGCTCCTGCAGAATTTTACCATTGCAATATTGAGTTTCCTCCTATATCTGTCAACAGCCCCATGATCTAAGGCTCCCTTTCATTTGAAACTGGATATGATTTCTGACCACAACATATGTGCAGATTAATGCAATCTAGCCACCCCAGTCAGGTCCGATCTCATGTTTTCCAACAGCTTTTTCGACCCACCGATCATGAGGTCATTACCCCTCAAGGACACCTCCAGCACGTTTCGTTCTTCTCTCTGGCTCTCTCTTTACCGTCACAAGCAGCCGGTCCATTTAATTCCTGGCTTGCCACACCACACAATGTCCATATTGTGTATCGCTATCCCCTTGAAAGTTTGCCTCGAGCCCCCCACCTCTGGACTCTCAGGATGTAGGAATGCCACTGAACGCATACTGCCTGTCTTCACTTCTATCCCCCTGTGAAGATAAATTAGTGACTTAACACAAGCCAGGTCTTATGTGTGACATAAAGGCCTATAATTCCCAACGTCCCTTTCTCCTTATCTCAGCATCCCCTAAAACATACAGCACGGTTGTCTGGGGCCGGATCGAGAATGAGTGGGTGCCAAAACCCTGCGCTGGCAACCCAGGGCCACCTAATGCTTTAAGCGTCATCTTGGAGAACGGAAATCTACAAAAGAATGAGCTGTCCTGATGAACAACTAGTGGTAGTCCATCTGGTGGCTGGGACTCCATGTAGGCTTTTAGTAGGCAAACTGGACAATGCTCCCCGCTAGGGATGCAGACTATGTGTGGTATCCTTCCCATTGCCTCTTGGTCACACCTAGACCTTAAGCAGTAGCAACCTGCCTCAGCTCTTGTTAGTGCCACCAGTTCACTGACACAGAAGGCACCGAAATAAGTTGTGATGCAGGCTGCCTTGAACAATGTTACCTCAGTGCTTTACTACACACCATTTGCAAAGCACATTGAATGACCCCAGCCTCTCAAAGTTGGTGGACAATCTCACATCCTTGGACGCTGTCTGCATGCACCCCCGTCCCTTTATGGTGTCTTGCAGTAGTGGTTTCCCATCGTATCAATTGCCATATGCTACAGCGAACAAGTGGGCTTGTGCCCATGCCTTGCTATGCCCATTGTCATAAGCCCAGAATATGAACCTCTCCACCAATGCTGTTGCTTGGCCATCCTCCAGTTTGCTCACCCCGACACCTGCTTGAATTTTTCCAAGCACTTATGATACTTGCTGGCTGTCTTAGGTGCAAATGCAGTATTGACCAGACACCCTAGATCAAGTCTACTAGTCCCCAAAGCCTTGTCGGAAGGCAGGCACCTCCTGGTCCACTTCAGGGAACAGGTGCCTGAACTTGAGCCACTGAAAACGAGAAGGTGCTTCGGGGACTGGATTAGTGCAGCCTAGCACAGTCCTAGATCTCACCACAACATTTGCGCACTGCTGAAATTGCACCAAATGATGCAGCAAACCGAGCACCCTAGGGCAACACACTGTACCATTGTTTACTAGCTCCACCACAACGTGGGCACCCTTCCATATATCTTAAAGGCAACCACTATCAGGAAGAGCTGGAGTAACATTATGTTTTTAGGTATCGCCTAGGCAGCGTATGCGCAGTCTATTCTAGACATGTTACATCTACTCTGTGGGCTTACAGCCCAACCATCACTTTTTATTTGTTACTTTCTATGTCCTTTACAAAGGATTGCTTCTTTGTGGTCAACGTTTGCTAAATGTCTCTCCTTTTTGTGTCTGGACCCCTCCCATGGAGCATGGCCCTATTACTTGTAGTCTTGCCCCTTTGTGCATGTATGTTTGTTTAAGCGCACTATTTTTTTCTTTTGTTTCTGCTCATGTTTTTGGAATGTCTGCTTTTCTTCCTGTGTGGCCTTGTTATTGATCCAAACGCATTCACCTGACAGGAATTCATTAAGGATTGCCGTAGTGCTAATAAACTTAAATGTAAAAAGCTTCCTGAGAATGCATCAAACTCGCTGATCCAAACGCATTCACCCGAAGGGAATTCATCTGGGATGCCGTAGTGCTAATAAACATAAATCTAAAAGACTTCATCAAATTGCATCAAATGCGCTTTCTGAACAAAATATGTTTTCATATTCTCTGAGTTTTGTGTCCTCTCCTTTAAAAAAAATGCTTTTTGTATTCTTCTGGATGGAAATTTTAGGTCGACTTGATCAAGCTATTGACGCTGAAGACATAGGATTATTTTTTAATCTTGGCTTTCCCACTCCGCTGCAATTTGTGATTCAGTACTGTTTCACCTCCCATTGTTTAATTTCATGTACCTTGCAAACTTTGGGCCACTCAACCGGGAATAAATGTTGGTATTGAAAAGAGTATGAAACATGGGTTTGGAAGGATTTGTTTTTCGTGATGAATTTATGACATGAAAGCCGGGATACTGTATAAAGTTCTGTTCTAACCCCTCTGATTCTTTGCTCCTTCACGATAAGAACAAGACCTGCTCTCTGGACAGCTTGTCACACTTAGGTGAGCATGGTTTGCTGTTTTTTTAAGCCCACTAGGTCAGATGCTATTGGCTGGGAGTCCCGGGATGGAGATGCCCACAGCTGCCTGTTTCCCAGAGTAAACGAGCTTTAGTCTTGCCTCTCAACACCATCTGATTGCGTTTGCCAAAATGACATGGCCAGGCCGGTGAACAAATTTGTTTTTCTCATACAGCTATTTTGTGAAGGGTCCTCACCGCTGTATCAGTTCCGAGTTATAAGAAAATATGCGTGTTAACATAGTGCAACACATTTATGAATAACTGGTGACCTTGGGGCTTTATGTTCAATGATAAACATTTGTCTGAAAAGGCTTTTAATTTAGTTTTCGTGCATCCCTTTTCTATTGGCAACTGGCGTAGAAGTGCTGGTAGTGCACAAACCACATTTTTTCTGACTTGTGTAGTTTGTGAATTAGGTTGTGACACGTGACAGAAGTTTGAGCTAACATCAGCCAACAGCCATGCCATAGAATTTCACGTTAGAGGAAAGTGTCTGATATTAGAAAGTGTAAGTCAACACCTATATTTATGTTAATGGGCTAGTCCAAAGGGTTCAGACCATGCTGCAAAGATTGAGGTTTCACTAGGAGTTTGAAGAGGCATGGGGAGAGGAGAAAAATGTGATCCTTTAGTTGTTTCCAGTGCTGGTGAAATGAGTGCCACTCAGAGCTAACTAGCAATGTTTTTTAGCGTGATAAGTACCCTCTATATACATTTAATGTGATATGTGGGTCATACATTTGAATTCTGAGAGGGACAGTTCATCCTTTCATTCTTAACAGCCTCTGCTATTTACAGCACTTTGAAAACAACACTGATAAACCCCTAATATGAACAAGCAATGGCAAATTCAATAGGTCTTGCCTATCCGAGATCTATTGGCTTTGTCAGTGATTTTATTATCTATGTTGTACAGCAGTGTGGCTGCTGTACAGCATGGTTGAACATGAATTTAAAACAAAACCACTATGACACTTTCAACTCTGGCCATGCTGCTGTAAAACATGGCTAGAAGAAAGCACTGACAAAGCCAAGAGATGTCGAGTAGGCAAGACCTGTTGACCGTACCAATGCTTGTTTATAATGCCTCTGTCTGTGCATGTGCAGTGGATTGGTCACTTTTCCACACACCCAGGCATGCCCAATATTACAGCAAATCCTTGCTGCCTGCTTTATCCTTGTACAGTTCTAGCTTCTCTGCCACCCCCCACAATTCCCTCCAGATCAGGGTGCTCTTTGTAGTAAATGTCCTCTCTAATGCTCTTCACTAGATAGACTGTCCTATGTCATCTGTGACATAATAGAATGCCTGGGTGACTCTATGGCTCACTGTGTCTCTATCTACCTGACTGTGGCAGTTGGTCATCTCAGGCTGAGCTGCTAACAGCTAGCTCCTGGTGGGGTTCTACTTATCAACTTCTGTACTTTATATCTTGGAAGGAATTTACAATAAAGGAACCTATCTCTACAGTGGACTCTGCATCTTCCTTTATTACATTTTGGCGACGTTTCTTAAAAGGATGAACCTACGCGTGAACTAAGGATAAAGGACGACTAAGGAAAAAGACAAGGAACTAAAGACTTTTTGGACTTTCAAATGCCAATTGAAACCCAAAGGTAACGCCCCAGCCAACCCCACCAGTGTCCCTCCCACCACCTGGACAGCCTGCAACCTGGGCGTTTCTTTCTCTGCTGTCACCTTGCTCCTGTTTGGAAAAGTTTACTCTTCTCTGAGGTCTACGTTGTTTTTATTGGCCTTCATTCAGTCTGGGAAGCGTCAAGCGTTGACAGAAACTGGCAATTTATACGTGATGTGGTTTGACAGCTTTAGTCACAAATGCTGTGAACGTTTTTATCTCTCTCAGAGGAACTGTTGTGCCGATTTGTTACACTCAAGAATCTTCCAAGAATCGTCCCTCGGGTGAGTTCTTGCACTTGTACTCTTTTTGTCTACAACCCCAGAACTCGCTACCTGCTGCGCATTTGTTTTTTTTTTTCTTAGAGTTATTCGCATTGGAATTTTTATGCGCAAGCTCTTTCTGCATCTGAGGTTATTCTACAGCGCGCAAACACAGCGTCTCATCAGCATGGCTCTCCGGCAACACTTCGCTTTGCCATGTCTAATTTCTCACCTTACTTCATGTTGGTGTCCGTTGCCCGACGGTTGGCTGGGAGCTATCTTCACGTTTGCTCTGCTCCCTCCTTCTGATGACGTCTTTAGAATGTTTCGGGGAATTGGTGAAGCGAGTTTCTTTGCTCCTGTGACGCCTTCCTTGGAGAGACGTCCCTCACGCTCCTTACCCCGCTTTGTCCGACATGGCGGCCATTTTGTGTCTGTTTGGTTGCCACGACAACAGCTTGCTCTGTTTGCCGTGTCTGAGGGCACCTGTTTGTTTTCTTCACGATGCAGTTAAGTGGGCAAGTTTAACTGTAGAAGTCTGAGCGCACTTTTTTTCATTCCACACAAATCGTTGACTTTGAAGGTGTTTTTCAAACTCTGGTGCCTGCAATTACCGCCAAGGGAAAGGTTCTGAGGGCAAGTGTTCAGTACTTCATTTTCTTTACGATGCAGTTATTTTCGGAAATGTTTCTGTGGAAGGTGGAGCACATCTTTTCATCCCTTGACTTTTCTTCGGTTGTGGCATTCAGTAGACGACCTAATACCTTGTTTGTGTGGCAAGTCTCAACTTTGACTGTGGACACCGGTACTGATCTTACTTCGACCTGCAAGCCTTCTTCTGGGACACAGCAAGTTGACTTTATGTATGTTCTGTTTGGTTTTTCGTCTGGGCGTTTGGATCCCGGGTGAGAGGTCGCTCACCGGAGCAAGTTTTATTTTTATTTTATTTTTTTAAATTTATTTATGGCAGCTACTTTACCATTGCACATTATTCAATACAGCCTTATTTTGTAAGTGGTGTGTGGCGAACTTGTGATGCTCTTATTCTAACTCTGTATTCTGTGTTAGGTCATGTCCTGGTTGGATGTTGCTGGGTTGTGGGTAGTCAATTTTCATCCATATTTTTAAGGTTGGTTTCCTCAATTGTACCCTAGGTGGTCTGTGTGTGGGTAGTCAATGCCCCAATGTCTTTTTGGGTTCTTTGAGTCTGCGTCGTATGATTGGTGGTAGTCCATGCCCCATTTGTTCCCAGGAATATAGTCCTGCGGTGTACTCTACATAGGGGAGGTTGTGTGTTTGAGTGGGTAGTCAATGCCCATTTCTATTTGTTTCCTGTGGTAGTGGTCTGTGTGGGTAGTCCATGCCCCATTTTGGTTCCCAGGTATTGTCCTGTGGTGTACCCTACATAGGGGAGGTTGTCTGTGTGGGTAGTCCATGCCCATTTTGGTTCACAGCTATTGTCCTGTGGTGTACCCTACATAGGGGAGGTTGTGTCTGTGGGTAGTCAAAGCCCATTTCTTTTAGCCTTTTGTGGTAGTGGTGTGTGCGTGTAGCCCATGCCCCATTTTGGTTCCCAGGTATTGTCCTGTGGTGTACCCTACACAGGGGGGTTTGTGTGTTTGTGGGTAGTCCATGCCCCATGTAGTGGTGTTTGCGGGTAGTCCATGCCCCATGTTCCCAGGTTTATTTTCCTGTTGTGTACCCTATTTAGGGGAGGTTGCATTTCGTTTTATTCTCAGAGTTTCTACTCTGTGCTGTCCCCTGCTTTTGGTGGAGACTGTTCGTGCACTATGTTCTGGTCTAAGTCTACCTTCTTGTAACTCGTGGCCAGGGTTTCTTGTTGGTAAGACTTTGTGCTGTGAGTTTATCGTATCTTTTGTGTCAACACGTCTTTATCAGGGGGGGGCCCTAGTCCTTTGCAAAGTCTGTTTTTCTGTGCTGATTTATGGGGTTTGCTCTCTTTTTGTCTTGAGTGAATTTTTACCCCTATGTGTCTCTAGAGTTACCGTCTACACTCATTGTTGTTCCAGGGTGTACCCATGTGTGGGGAGGTTATGAGTGTGACCACTTTGCTTAGCTGCTCTGGTTTGATAAGGGAGTGGGAAGAGGCATATAGTTTTACTATTTAGTTTTCTTTGGTCACATTTCTGCTAATTATACCTCATGCTATGAACATCTCGTTTGGTTCACTCTTGTTCTTTTCTGCTGATGTTGCATTTGAGGTATTTTGCCAATTGTGTTCTCTGTTCTGTTCCTATTCCATAAGGGAAGAGGATGTGTAGTAAATGTCCTCTCTAATGCTCTTCACAAGATAGACTGTCCTATGTCATCCGTGACATAATAGAATGCCTGGGTGACTCTCTGGCTCACTGTGTCTCTATCTACCTGACTGTGGCAGTTGGTCATCTCAGGCTGAGCTGCTAACAGCTAGCTCCTGGTGGGGTTCTACTTATCAACTTCTGTACTTTATATCTTGGAAGGAACTTACAATAAAGGAACCTATCTCTACAGTGGACTCTGCATCTTCCTTTATTACACTCTTAAACTCAGACATAAACTCCAACACATTCTCAAGTCTTGCTTGACTCCTGCCTGTAATGATGTACATAATGATGTAAGGTAGAATTGTACGACAAAGGTGTTCTAGGATGGAAGGTAAGGGGCCTTCAAGGAAATACTAGTTAGTTGTGGTTAGAGGCTGGAGGAGATATGAAACTGATCTATATATGCTAATAAAGCAGTTAAGACGATCTTGGTGTTTGGAGTAAGTTATTATAATGGCAACAATGTGAAAGAACCAAAAGAAATAACTTACCAGAAGCCTCATGTGGCATCGCTGCCTCAAGCTACCTTTATCTGAGGAGTGGAGCATCTTACTTGTCCTGAGCAAAAGTTGAATTACGTCACGGGGCTGCCCTGAAGTTGAAGCACTCGTACTATCGGTGGACGAGCGGTGAGTGAAGCCCTGTGCCGATGTGATGCACCTGTTGTGAACAGAATTAAAAATGTGGAAACATACGTGACAAGAATTTTCAATTCTATTAAGGACAAGGAGGCGAGGATTATGCTATCTCATTTCTTTATTAGAAATGCCCCAGCAGCCAATAAAGTAAACAAAAACCACAATATACATGAACACTTGTGTAACAACCATAGAGTCTGCAGTATATGAAGTCATGTAGAGTGTCTCACTTCCTCTTTCTTTGGTGAGAACAAGTCAGGCAAACAGAAAAATATATCCAACACGGAAAGTCAAGTAAGGAAAACATCACCGCCAATCCAGGACGGACAAGGAAATCCAGAACTCAAGCAAACGAGGAATACAGGAGCCACAATCCTTGAAGGAGCAGGCAAGAAGATCCAGGCAGCTCCGAACTGCTTCATTTGGGATCAGATCCTGAAAAGAGACAGAGAGCCGTAATACACATTCCATGCAAAATGAGCTCAGAAATAAGGGGGGTAGAAAAACAAGGTAGGTGCATAAAGTTCACTGTGATCATACAATCAACAAGTATACAGCAGGAAAAAATGCATACAACAATGGGTGGGATAATCCTCGCCTCCTTGTCCTTAATAGAATTGAAAATTCTTGTCACGTATGTTTGCAAATTTTGAATTCTATGTCAGGACAGGAGGCTCCGATTATGCTTGTTTAAAGCTGATCCTCCACCACAGAAGCAACATTAGCAATAGGTTTAAAATAAAGAGTTTTGAAAACAGAATCAGAAGACCAATCAGCGGCCTTCCTAATGTCAAACAAAGTGACCCCCAGAGAGAAAGCTTTAGAAGCCATAGCCCCTCGAGCGGAGTGCGCCCCAAACACAGAAACATCAATGCCAGCCTCCGCCATGAGCCAACGTTCCCATCTAGCCAAAGTAGCCGGGGTAACGGGGCGAAAAGGCTTCTGCAAAGCAATCAATAACTGACCCTGCATGTCGGAACGCAAAGAAGCAGTACTTACTTCGTAATCCTTGAGACATTGGACGACACAAAGATTGGGACGGGCAGGGAAGGAAGGGTAAGAAATTACCACAGTATTCGTCTTGGTACGCCTAGAGAGCCGAAATGTGACGCCGTCCAACGTAAAACTACGACCGGCTAAATCTAAGGCACGGACATCAGACACCCGCTTGCAGGAGATCAAGCACAACAACATGGTCAGTTTGGCCGAGAGTTGTTTATGTGACAGTAAAGAATTGACAGGCCAGGCCTCCAGAAAACGGGGCACAACCGACACGTCCCATAAAGAGACATATTTAGGACGTGGAGGATTCGCCAGACGAATACCCTTGAGCAATTTAGAAACTAGAGGGTGTTCACCCGCAGGCTTACCACCCACCGGGAGGTGGCCCGCGGAAATGGCAGAACGAAAATTGTTCACCGTGCGATAGGCCAAACCAGACGATGCTAGGGAGGCCAAAAAATTCACCATCACAGAGACATCAGCTGAAGCGGGATCAACTTGCCGTTGAACACACCAGTCACACCAACGCTTCCAAGATCCCCTGTAGCGTTTGTGGGTACTGGAAGACCAGGCGCCACTAATGAATTTGGGAGCATCCGCAGAAAGGCCTGGGACCGACCAGCGTTCCCTGAAATCCGTCACGCTAGCAGAAGGAGAGAGCCTGACAAAATCAGGGGATGCGGATTCTGAAGAGGATCTAACAGGAGATTCCACTTCTGGGGAAGAAGGAGCGGCACTGCACAACTCATTTCCAGGAGAACCGGGAACCACGCCTGAGCTCGCCACAGAGGAGCAATCAAGATCAACTCTGACTGATACCGTTTCGTGTAAGCCAGAACCCTGGGTATCATCATGAAAGGAGCAAAAAAGGCATAACACAGAGTCGATGGCCACGGCTGAAGAAAGGCATCCGTGGCGAGGGCCTCCGGATCCGGTCTCCAACTGAAGAACAGCGGAGCTGAGAATTGAGGCGAGAGACGAACAGGTCCATGTGACACTGACCCCAAGTCCGGAGAAGAGCGCGAAACGCGCGGGGGTGGCGCCTCCAGTCGTTGAAATCTTTCAGGTGTCTGGAGTGCCAATCCACAACTTGATTGTCGCGGCCGGGGAGATATTCTGTAATAACTGTGATCTTCTGTTGCAGACAAAAGTGCCAAAAATCCTTAGCAATCTCCGCCAGAAGTTTCGAGCGAGTGCCGCCCAGCTTGTTGATGTAACGGACTGCCGACACGTTGTCCATGCGGGGAAGAATACAGCAATGGGATTGAAGGGGAGAGAAGCACTTGATCGCAAAGGATCCCGCCAGGAGTTCCAGGCAATTGATGTGCAGAGAAAGCTCCTAGGGGGATGTATGACGGTACAACGCGTACCGTCACAACGCATTCCTTTACCATGCATCCCTTACATCGCAAGTCGTTACCACGACTTGCGTTGGGGGTGTGGATTTCGAATAGTATAATTTACTATTCTAACACCAGTCCCCGTGGACCCTAGGGAAGGTGTTGGGATAGTAAATGTACTATTTTTAATCCTTTAGCGCCCTCCAGCACAAGTCGTGGTAACGACTTGCGTTATAAGGGATGCGTGCTAAAGGTACCGCGTTGTAAAAACTTCATGGTAAACGATGTTTACCTCCTGGGGAGACCACCGACCCTCCATTGAGACGGAGCCGCACCGGGCTCCCCAACCCCATTGACTGGCATCTGACTCGATCACCAACTCCAGCGAGGAGCCGAACAGGGCTCGACCATTCCAAGCCTCCATGTGATCCAACCACCACTGCATTTCCCACTTCGCCTCCTCTGACAGAGGAACTTGGTCCGAGTATCGAAGACCTTTCTGGAGATGACGGATTTTGAGGCGTTGTAACGCCCTGTAATGGAAAAGCGCCGGAATGATCGCCTGAATGGAGGAGGCCAACAGACCGACAACACGTGCCAACGACCTCAACGACACAGTCGGTTTGGAAATAACAGAAGTCAACTCCCTCTTGATATATCAAATTTTTTGAGTGGGTAACAGAAGTTGACAGGTAAGAGAATTGACCTGGAAACCCAAGAAGTCTATCACCTGTGTCGGTATCAAAACCGACTTCAGGACGTTCACAAGGAACCCCAGGGATTGCAAGAGATCGATGGACCAGTCCAGGTGGGTCAATAATTGAAACGGAGACTCCGCTAGAATGAGGATGTCGTCCAGATTAATGATCAGACGAACACCCCGAGCGCAGAAAGATTCCACGACTGGCCTCAGAAGTTTCGTGAAGCACCAAGGTGCTGACGATAGGCCGAACGGGAGAACCTTGTACTCGTACCATGTCCCCAGCCAGTGGAACTGAAGGAAGCGGCGATGAGGTGGAAAGATCGGGACGGACAAGTAAGCGTCCTTGAGATCCAGATGAACCATCCAGTCTTTTTCTCGGAGAAGATCCCGTAACAGATGGATGCCTTCCATCTTGAAGTGTCTGTAAACCACCCCCGTTGAAGTCCTTAAGGTTGAGAACCAAGCGGGACCCTTCCTCTTTCTTTACCACCAGGAAAACCGTGCTGGTGAACCCCTGTGGATGGCGCACGGTCGGAACAATTGCCTCCTTCAAAAGAAGAGATTCCAGTTCCGCGGAAATGAACTCCTGGTCCTGTTGTGAAAAGCAAAGAGGAGAGGGAGGGTGAGTTTGATGGGGGCGATGATAAAATTCTATTTTGTACCCCATAACCATCTCCAACACCCAAGCATCGCTGGAGATTAACCGCCAATTGTCTAGGAAAAAACGTATCCTGCCCCCAAGAATCACACTGCATGCAGGAATTAGGCTCACCTGATGTATTGGAATCCTGGTATCCACCATATGATCCTCCTGAACGACCTTTCTGGTATTGGCCTAGTCTTTTTTTGGAAGCATAACATTTAGATCTTTGTGAATAACCAGAATCTTGCTGATTTCCTCTATGGGACTGGTTTCCCCTGTGGGTGGATTGACCACGGCCGGACGAGCGTCCCCTATTTCGGCCGGCCCTGCCGAAAACCGGACGAAAGGCTCGCCGAAGCAAGGCTTGAGCTTTGTCCAGGCCACTGAACGTATTCACAAATTTGGTCAGTTCCTTCAAGAACGGCTGGCCGAAGAGAAGCCCTTGAGCCTCTGGACCCGATTCTGACGTGCATAGTTCAGCAAGCTTCGGGTCAAGCTTCAGGAGAATCGAGCGACGGCGCTCGCTAGAAATGGCACAATTCACATTTTCGAGTAGGCAAATGGCCCTCTGAGCCCATTCTATGAGTTCATCAGGATCTACCATCGCTGAAGACTCTTTGGCCACAAATCCAAGGTCCAGGATCTTTGTGAGCGGACCCATTAAATCCAGAACCTTATCCTGGCAAGAGCGCCAAGAATGGTCCAGACCCTTCTTCGGGTCCTTCGCATACTTGTGAAGATATGTGAGCATTGTGGGATCCACCTCAGGGGTGTCTGTGAGGTGATCAGCCAGGTCAGGTCTTGGACATTCTGACCGAAGGTGAGCCCGAACATCTTTGTCGAAGGGCTGGCGGATGTGAGTCCCCACATATTCCGCCACTGCAGGGGACGGGAGCCAGGACGATGAGTTTGGATGGACAATGTCCAAGGGTTCAAATGTAAGGACAGGAGGATGGGTGGGCGCATCAACAAAATGCTCTTTGCATAACTTCTTCTTGGGAGGAGGCTCCGCATGATCAGAGGAGGAGGAGGAATGCTGGTCGTCCGTATCCGTAGGGGAAACAGCAGACAACGCGCCCATAGTGGGCATGGACCGGAAAGAAGCTAATGACTTCACCAATCTCTGAAAATCAGAAGAATGTGGATTCTTTGGAGAGGCAGAGGACTTACACGAAGCAGGCACCCATCTCTGCTGCTGCGCATACTGTGTTAAATGACGCTTTAGAGGCGTTATGGCCCTTACCAAAGCTTTGTTGGCGGCGTGTTGTACCCCTTGATCAAGAGCCTTCACCAAATCATACTCTAAGGACTCATGGGCATCCTCCACATCATAATAGTCATCACCATAATAAGTAGCACTCATGATTCACAGTGAGTGAGTAAATATATGCCCACAGGATGACTGAAAGTCTGTGATGCCAATAGCAAATTTCAGGGGGAGTGTAAAAACCCCACAGCAAGCCACAAGATGCAGAAAAAACTGCCAAATGCCAGTTGAATGTGGTGGGAGGGCTCGCTGTGCACCAAAAACACACGCTAGGCAGAGCCTATGCAATTATTATACAGCCCAAAGCCTCTTTCCAAGCAATAGGCGTCTGAAGGGGTTAACGCGCTGGCTGTGGGCGTTGACGCTGCAAAGAGATGTCCTTCAGCAACCTCCGTGTTCCTGAGGTGATCCAGAATGAGGAAAGGTCAACCGCGCATGCGCGGAACACCAGATGCCAGGCGAGAATGAGAGGAGCTCGCGCAGCAGCGCGCGAGTCCCCAAAACCCTGTCTCCGCTCCACTGAACAAATAAACAAACTCGGGCCCAGGTACCGGAGAGGCGGAACACGCGCCCTCACTGAAGCAAAGAAGCGGCTGAAGCGCACTGAAAAACGACACACCGCAGCGCTGCAAGGCGCGAAGACCAAGCAAGTTAAATGGCAAGCAACAGGAAAAGTCAAAACAAGCAACAGTAATAAATTGCAAGGTAAGACCAAAAGCACTTAACTGGCTGCGGAGCAGCAAAGAAAGAGGAAGTGAGACACTCTACATGACTTTATATACTGCAGACTCTATGGTTGTTACCCAAGTGTTCATGGGTATTGTGGTTTTTGTTTACTTTATTGGCTGCTGGGGCATTTCTAATAAAGAAATGAGATAGCATAATTGGAGCCTCCTGTCCTGACATAGAATTGAAGCACTCACGCTGCCAGAACACAAATGGTGAATGTAGCACTGTGCCGATATGGTGCATGTTTGCCTGAACCAAAGAGCGAAAGTGTGTACAAACAATAAAAATAAAAAAACGAAGAGCAAAAGCGGAAATAGTCGACCGCGCATTTGTGAGTTTCGTTGAGCTTCGTTAACTGTACACGCACATGCACAACACACGTTGGCCATTTTAGAGTGAGGCAGTTTGGTGGGGATGAAGGCCTGCGCACAGTAACTTTAGCAACAAGTGAGTTGTTTAACACGCTGATACGCACAGCCACGTCTACACAAGGTCATTTCGTATCATGCAACCATCTTGGCAAGCTGGAGGTTTGTGCACAGTTACCAGAGCAACAAGCTGGTTGTTCAAAACGCTGATGCACACAGCTACGTCTACATCATGACGATTTTACAATTTGTATTCATAACGTTTGTGTCGCTTGATGCAGAAAAGAATTAAACACATTTTAAACAAAAAAGCACAAAGAAATGCTTTATTATTTATGTTATTAAAAAAGGAATAATATTGTAAGGACATTCAGGAGCAATATTAAGAATATTTATTTAACAAAAATATAGTATAAATAATAACAGTTATGACAACAGAAAGAGAAGTAACAATAAACATGAACTCTGATATGTATAACGAGGAGAATGGTGCAGGGAGAATACCAAGTACCGTCTTTAGGAGGCCATTACCTTTTGATTTGTCAGAACAACAAAATGTTGCTGAAAGGACAAGGAGATTGAACATTTTTTTAATGCAACGTGCAAAAATCATACAGACGAACAGGCAAAAGATCTGTTGCCTAATCTCGTAGGAGATGAAGTAGAGGACTTGAAAATTACATTTCCAGAGCAAGAACGAAAAACATATAAAGGGCTCATGAAATGTTTAATAATAAATTTGAACCTCACTGAAATCTAGATTTTGAGAGATACAATTTCAATATGGCATGTTAAAAAGAGGATGAAACAATGGCTGATTTTATTGCAAGGTTAAAAAAATTGTAACATTTTGTGAATTTAATAAGTTTAACAATGAAGTTGTAATAAGGTTAAGAGTAATACAAGGCTGTAGTTCAAAATAATTCAGAAAAAACTCTTAGAGAAAACACATGATCTACAAGAAATGT
This sequence comes from Lissotriton vulgaris, assembly GCF_964263255.1. Classification (NCBI taxonomy): domain Eukaryota; kingdom Metazoa; phylum Chordata; class Amphibia; order Caudata; family Salamandridae; genus Lissotriton; species Lissotriton vulgaris. Next base: position 1,298,369,565 of record NC_141691.1, read on the forward strand.
TATGTATGGCAAGAGCAGAGTCGCGAGAAACATGCCATGAACATGGAAGAAGGAAGAATAAAAACTCTAGAACAAGTGAGACAAATGTCGGAAAAATGAAACAGTGGAAAAAAAAGGGACACAATATAAAGATAAGAAGTTATGTTATAGGTGCGGATTTCAATTTCCACAGCAAAGGTTTTGTTCAGTGGGAAGAACAATGTAAGGAATGCAGGAGATATAATCACTTTGCTAGTGTATGTAAATTCAAGAAGGACAAGAGAGAAAGTTGGATAAAGAAAGAAAGTGGAAACAAACAAATTAGTCCAGATGGAAGAAGGAAAACTGAAAATATAAAACAGATAAGAGAAATGGAAGGAACTGAAAAAGAAAGAGACTCTGAAGAACAATTTGAACATAATGAAAAGCTATATATGAGGCAAGAAGGGAGTGAAGTTCAACAACTCAATATGATAAAGAAGGAAGACATCCAAATAACAACTTCAGTTGATTTAATGGTGGGTTCTCAAAAGGTACCATGTGTTCTTGATAGTGGAGCAACATGTAATATAATGTGTGTAACTGAGTATGCAAAAATGACCGAACAACCACCTCTTAGACCTTCAAATGTGTTTTTCAATGGGGAGCTAAGCGTCCTGTCTCCTGTCCAGGAAAATTTGCCGAAATATTAAAACATTGAGATATAAGTAGCAAAGAAGAGATACATGTTCAAACAAGGGGAAGTTCCAGGACCATGATTGATGAGCAATACAACTGCTTAATTCATGGGGCTACTAGCGGTGACCTGTAACTTAACAAATGATCATCCTATTCTCCCAAATTATCCAAACTTATTTGATGGTCTAGGAAAACTGAAGGATAAAACAATTATTTCGCACATAAATGAGACAATAATGCCTGTATCACAAATTCACAGAAGAGTTCCAGTTCACATGCAAGTGAAAGTAGAGAAAGAAATTACTGGAACAAGACATAATTGAAAAAGTAACAGGCCCAACACCGTAGGTGTCTCCCATTGTGATTGTCCCAAAGAAGGACACTGAAGATATTAGAATTTGTGTAGATATGAGAATTCCAAACACTGCCATTGAAAGAGAGATATCCAGGCCCTTATTAGAATGACATGATCAGTAACATCAATGGAGCAGTTGTTTTTTCAAAACTTGACTTATGTAAGGGATACATCAGTTGGAAATTGATAATTAGTCAAGATATAGTACACATTCTCGACACACATGGGTCTGTTTGGATATAAGCGATTAAACTTTAGAATATGCTCTGCTGCTGAAATATTTCAAGATATTATAAAAAAAGTCATAAGACCTGTTGTCCTATGCCAGAACGTATCTTCAGGATCGAACCGATGCTCTATGGGGTCCACCTCTCAACAGCCTCAAGTCTGGATATAAAATTCACACAGACTAAAAGGTGGTTAAGCGGGGGAAGGAAAGGATGGGGACAGCAGGGAGGGAGACCTGTAACGAGACAAAAAAGAAAGGCAATTACTAAATGCTCTTCTACTCTTCTCAGTCTAGTATATTCTCACTTTTCCCATACTTCCACTAACCTGTAAAGAAAAATACGTAATCCAGGAATATATGGGGGTGTTGAGCATGCACCTCTTAACATCATACAGAATTGCTGTAAAAAACATAAAAAGGTTTTTCAGAATTGGATATTCTAATGTTTCACTATAAACATCCCTCTATGATTCCTTTTATGTCTAACTGTACGAAGGAGGTACTTTCTGTGGCTCAACCAGACACACTGTCTATACCCCCTGTGGAGGAACACAAGAAAAGCATCTGAACAACAATAAGCTGCAGTAATGAATGTCATGTATCAGGTGGATCATGCTCCAAGGAATAGTACTTCAATAGACCAATATCCAAGTGAAGGAAAACGAATGTCACAATAAAACAAGAAGAGTTACTTCACTCTTCCCATAATGAAAGTACTCCAAAGGAAACGGAATAGGAGCCCCTATCTCCGCATATGCAAACATGTATATGCCTATGAGGTAATGACTCTCCCCCGCAAGAACTTTAATGCGATCAATAGTTCGCCAACGCAAGGAAAGCACCCTCAGAGAAGTGTCACAAGAAAAGTACAAAAGTATATCAGGCCAATGTCAGGATCTATACGATTCTCCCCCATAGGAAATCCTTAAAGGGTCTAGAAGCAATACCAAACGTAAGGAAAGTCGGAAGCTGCTACTTCGGTAGAATCAGGTATACAACAATGAACCAGTACTCCAGATAGAGTAAACGGGAATCGATGCAGAACACACCCTTACCAGACCATGGAATACAGGAACGGCAATGAAACAGGAATCACCAGCAATGCGAAATAATCAGCAGCAAACTCTCCCCGCTGCCTCGCTAAAATCGCATTTCCGCATCACGTGGGACGCGCTGGTGGCAGCTGGGAAATGTAGTCTTACTGGATGCAGCGCGTGCCTGTGTGAGATGGAGCAGCGTGACCCCTAACAGTACATTCCACTCCCGGAGAGCACAGGCAAGCGCATGGGCTGGCAGGACAATGCCTGTAGAAAGCAGCAACCAGTCAGGGAACATGCACCGAGGACTCCGGTTCCCATGAGTTCTCATCAGCACCATACCCCTTCCAGGCAATCAGAAACCAAAGCTTGTTCTGACAGATCTTGGATTCCAGGATCTTAGCCACCTCATATTCCTCATCCTGATCTACCCATATAGGAGAAGGCCTAGCTCGAGCTGGACCAAAAGCAGGTTTCAACAAAGAGACATGAAACACAGGGTGGATACGCATATGAGAGGGCAAAGCTAGCTTCACTGCAACAGGATTGACAAGTCTCACTACCCTGTAGGGGCCTATATACCTAGGATTGAACACACTTTATCGTCTGAAACGGATGTTACGCGTGGAGAGCCATACCAAATCCCCTTTTGTATATGTGGGCCCTGGTCGACAATGTTTGTCTGCCTGGTTCTTGTACATGATTTTAGCACGAAATAAATGTTTCCTGGTGTTTAGCAGAACTTTCTGTATTTGCCCTATTCGCTCATGCACCTCAGGAATACGCTCATATCTCCCCGGTACTATGAAGGGAACAAAGCGAGGGTGAAACCCATAAGTACTATAGAAGGGGGAGTGTTTTGTGGGACTGTGTTGTGCATTATTGTATGCTATTTCAGTCAGCCATAATCATCCCACCCATGCATCAGTGTTATTGTCAACATAGCTACGCAGATATTGTTTAAGTGTGTGATTTAGTCTTTCAGTCTGTCCATCCGTTTGGGGATGAAACCTCGTCGATATAGCAGACGATATGTGTAATGCTGAACACCAGACTTTCCAGAATTGGGCCGTGAACTGAGAGTCACGGTCTGACACAATCACTTTTGGTAAGCCATGCAATCTTACGACGTGTTCCATTAAGAGAGAGGCTAGATTACCCGCAGTTGGGATTGATTTACAAGCTATGAAACGTCCCATTTTAGTTAAATAGTCTTTGGACTGGGCCATTTTGTAATAGCCTTCACCTTTCATTCTGCCATTTCCTGACCTGAAGGAGTGAGAATGACTCCCAGAAATTCCACAGTAGAAACGTGAAATTCACATTTACTGAGTTTGCAATAAAGGTGATGTTCCCTCAAGGCCTGTAGGATTAGACTCACATGTTTGATGTGATCCTCAGTCTTTGTTGAATAGATGAGTATATCGTCAATATATACTACTACGATCCGGTCCAAATGTTACCTCAGTGCATCATTTAAGAAGAATTGGAACGCAGCGGGAGTGTTGCAAAGGCCGAAAGGCATGACGAGATACTCGTATAGGCCATATCCGGTTTTGAACGCAGTCTTCCATTCGTCTCCGGGGCACAAATGGTAGGCCCCATGTAAGTCCAGTTTTGTGAATATCACGGCTCCTTTAACCTGCTCCAATAATACCGAAATCAGCGGGAGCGGGTACTGATTGCGTATAGTGATGGTGTTTAAGGCTCGAAAGTCTATGCACGTTCTTAATTCTCCATTGGCTTTAGGAATAAAAAATAATGGAGAAGCAGCAGTCGACATGGATGGGCGTATGAATCCTATGGCCAAATATTTGTCCAAGTATTGGCGTAGATGTAGATTTTCAGGTTCAGTTAGCGCATAAACCCTACTGCATGGTACAACTGAACCAGGTTTCAAATCTATCCTACAATTGTAGGGCCTATGAGGGGCAACTCTTCTGCCATCTGATCATCGAACACATCTCTATATTGTTGATAACAAACGGGCAATATCGTCTCTTTCTCTGCAGCAGTAGCAATGTGCAGCGGGTGTTCACTGATGGGACTATCACAGTTGAATTTGTTCCAACAATGTTCTCTGCAAAAATCTGAATCCAAGCTTAATGTTCTGCTACTCCAGTTGATTGTGAGGTTGTGGGTAGACAACCAAGGTAATCCCAAAATGATGCCATATAATGGGGCCTGAATTATGTTGTATGATAAGAGCTCCTGATGTTTCTTTATGCACTCCACAACATAAGGTTTGGTGGCTTCACTGATAGGACCCTAATCAAGTTGTTTTCCATCCACTGCAAATACCACTTCAGGAATGGCTTTCGTGATGATATGCATCCCTAGTCGCTGGGCTTCTTGGAAATCCATTAAACAACTGGTGGCTCCAGAGTCCACCATGGCTTGAGTGGTATAGAGTCTGTCATTAATCTGTTGCATTATAGGTATAAAATTTTTTTCTTTAGAGGCAATAACTTCTTTCATTAGAGAAAGGATAAACGCTCTACTCAAAGACTCCCCTTCTACTAGTCTCGAGCTGAGCAGTTTTCCGATACCGACTTGAAACTGCGTCCCACAGATGGTTCTGGTCTCATACGGTTGAACTTGGGCTTGATAGGACACTCTCGCAAAAAGTGACCCCTTTTTCCACAGTACAAACATAATCCGTTCTTTCTCCTATGGTCCCTCTCGTTGATAGTTAAATATGCTCGCACTGTTCCAATATCCATAGGTTCTGGGGTTCCACCTCCTGAATCCAGGGATCGTGGTCTTTCGTAATGTGGCAGGTATCTCTCTCTCTTCTTTCCTTCCCCTCTTCGCTCTTTCATTCTATGATCCAACCGCATTGTCAGCTCTATCAGTGCTGCACACGTCTGGGGCTGGGGATCCACTTGGGCTATCAAGTCTTTCAGATCGTCTCTAAGACCCTGATAAAAAATAGCTGATTCTTTTCCTTCTGGCCATTGTGTTTCTGCTACCAATCTTCGGAAGGCGTTCAAATATCCTATTAGATCTTTGTTCCCCTGTCTTAATTCCAGCAATTCTCTGTCTGCTGAAAAGGTATCTGCTCTACGATCAAAGGTCTTTTTGAATTCTTCTCTGAAGGCTTCCCAATCATGTAACATAGGGTCATCTTGTCTGACAAAAGGGACTGCCCATTGAGCTGCATCCCCCACAAGATAATAGATGAGAAAGACTACTCTGGCTTGGTTGGTAGAAAATAACAATTAAAATGCAAAAGAACTTGTGTTAGAAAAACCTGTACCTTATGTATGTCGCCTGTGAATTTCTCTGGGGGGGCAAGAGGTATAGGGGTAGGAATCTCGACTACCATCGAACTGGGTTGGGGCTGGGTAGGATTACCAAAGTCAAAGGGGTTTCTTTGCATTCTATCCACTCTTGCCTGTAATGCCGTAGTCTCATTACTTGAAGCCAAAAGCTCTACCTGAACTAGAGCTAATGCCGTCATTACATCGTCTAACGTCGTCATCCTAGGATCAGCTCGACCGGGAGGATAATTCTATTCCTGGGCCGATTATTCTGTCCCAGGCCTGAACGTATCCTCAGGATCGAACCGATGCTATGTGGGGTCCACCTCTCAACAGCCTCAAGTCTGGATATAAAATTCACACAGACTAAAAGGTGGTTAAGCGGGAGAAGGAAAGGATGGGGACAGCAGGGAGGGAGACCTGTAACGAGACAGAAAAGAAAGGCAATTACTAAATGCTCTACTTCTCTTCTCAGTCTAGTGTATTCTCACTTTTCCCATACTTCCACTAACCTGTAAAGGAAAATACGTAATCCAGGAATACATGGGGGTGTTGAGCATGCACCTCTTAATATCATACAGAATTGCTGTAAAAAACATAAAAATGTTTTTCAGAATTGGATATTCTAATGTTTCACTATAAATATCCCTCTATGATTCCTTATATGTCTACCTGTATGAAGTAGGTACTTTCTGTGGCTCAACCAGACACACTATCTATACCCCCTGTGGCGGAACACAAGAAAAGCATCTGAACAACAATAAGCTGCAGTAATAAATGCCATGTATCAGGTGGATCATGCTCCAAGGAATAGTACTTCAATAGACCAATTTCCAAGTGAAGGAAAACGAATGTCACAATAAAACGAGAAGAGTTACTTCACTCTTCCCATAATGAAAAAGTACTCCAAAGGAAACTGAATAGGAACCCCTATCTCCGTATATGCAAATATGTATATGCCTTTGAGGTAATGACTCTCCCCTGCAATAACTATGATGTGATTAATAGTTTGCCAACGCAAGGAAAGCACCCTCAGAGAAGTGTCACAAGAAAAGTACAAAAGTATATCAGGCCAATGTCAGGATCCATACGATTCTCCCCCATAGGAAATCCTTAAAGGGTCTAGGAGCAATACCAAACGTAAGGAAAGTCAGAAGCTGCTACTTCGGTAGAATCAGGTATACAACAATGAACCAGTACTCCAGATAGAGACAACAGGAATCAGTGCAGAACGCACCCTTATCATACCATGAAATGCAGGAACGACAATGAAACAGGAATCACTAGTGAAGCGGAATAATCGGCAGCAAACTCTCCCCGCTGCCTTGCTAAAATCGCATTTCCTCATCACGTGGGACGCGCTGGTGACGCTGCGTCTGACGCGATGCGCAACGCCTCGGCTGCTGGGAAATGTAGTCTTACTGGATGCACCACGTGCCTGTGCGAGAGGGAGCAGCGTGACCCCTAACACCTGTACAAAACAGCATGAACAATAGTGATGATATACTAGTCTTCCGTAAGAATCAAGAGGAACATGATCAAGCTCTAGATGGTGTATGTCAATAACTTCTCAAAGCTGGGTTAACTCTTCATTTTAAAAATGTGATATAAATAAAACTAAATTAACATTTTATGGGCATATATTTTCACATGAAGGAATGAAACCGGATCCCAGGAAGATAATCACTCTAAATGCAATACAAAGACCCAAACATATAACAAACTTATGATTGTTTCTAGGAATTGCCAGCTATTGGCAAGATATGTCAAAGGTTTTGCAACTTTGAGTTCCCCACTCAGGATTATAAAGAATAGAATGAAGATTTGAGTGGAATGGCAGCAAATTTGAAGTACTTTGATCCGCATTTATATACAGGATTAATGGTGAATGCTAGTCCTGTAGGACTAGGCACAATATTGGTGCAACACAAGCCTGTAAGAGAAAAGTAAAAGCCTTTCTGAGCTTGAACAAAAATATTCCCAGCCTTTGAAAGAAAGTTTGGCGGTTGTTTGGGCATGCAAGCATTACCACAATTTCATTTATGGAAAGCCTTTTGTAATTATAATGGATCACCGAGCCCTAACTTTCATCTTTGTGAATCCAAAAACAAAATGCTGCAGAGAATAGAAAGATAGGGAATGAGATTAATGGATTGCGAATTTAGAATTACTCATAAGCCTGAAAAAGAATATAACCCGACAGACTACTTATCCAGACACCCATTCAACTCAAAAACAGGTCAACAATTGGAAGCAGAAGAGTATATTTGTTTGATAATCAAGTCGGCAATACCTGGAGTTATTACCGAAAAAAAGAATTGACTGAAGCCACATGCTTAGATGATGCTATTCAAGAAGTAATCAAAATAGTATGTGAAAACAATTGGAGATTGATAAATACCTGTGTTCCTTCTTTGCGTCTACTTTCTATACAGGACCTATGTGTCAGTTAGGTTGAACACACATTTTTTTCTTACCATAGTCTGTGCTATTAACAACATTCAGTAGGTGTCCTTTTCAATTTTCTTTCACTTCTAATGGCACAATTCCTTTATTTACTCTTTACTCTTTTTGTGTCACATGTCAATCATAGTAAATACATCTGCAGTGATTAGGTTTGATACCTTGGGTACCATGTGCAACACTGGGCAATATCAGATATTCCACCAGGCAACCCCACATGCTACTGTATGCTTTCATTGCGTGTTTCGGCTTAACCCTTTCGCTGCTTCTTTTTACAAATTGTATTACATTTGGAAGGCAGAAATACATCGAAAGTCAATAGGTAATATCAGTTGCTCTACAATTCTGTGTCCCCCTAAGTCTTTTGATAAAAATGGTGCCTCACTTGTGTGGGTAGGTCTAGTGCCCGCGAAAGGAAAGAGCCCAAAACGCAACATGGACATACCACATTTTTACAGTGAAAACTGACCCTTCTTTTGAAATGTGCCTAGCTGTAGATTTTGAACCCTAGTTTGCCAGCAACTAGGTACACTTTGCAAACCTATACATTTTTAAATATTAGACACCCAGGGGAATCCGGAATGGGGTGACTTGTCTGGCTCCCACCAAGTTCTGTTACCAAGAATCCCTTGCAAACCTCAAACTGTGTTAAAAGAACACATTTTCCTCACATTTCTGTGATGGAAAGTTCTGGAATGTGCGTGGATCCCACGAATTCCACCCACCTCGCATTTCCCAAAGTCTTCTTATAACAATGGTACCTCACTTGTGTGGGTAGGCCCAGTGCCCGCAAAAGGATACGGCCTAAAACGCAACATGGACACACCACATTTTTACAGTGAAAACCTACCCTTTTTTGCAAAGTGCCTAACTGTGGAGTTTGAACCCTAGCTCTGCCGGCACCTAGGGAAACCTAGAACACCTATACATTTTTTTAAACTAGACACCCAGGGGAATTCAGGATGGGGTTACTTGTCTGGCTCTCACCAGGGTCTGTTACCCAGAATCCCTTGCAACCTCAAACTTTGTAAAAAAAAAAAAAAAAGACAATTTCCTCATATTTCTGTAATGGAAAGTTTTGGAATCTGCCAAGATGCACAAAATTCCACCCACCCTGCATTACCCAATGCCTTCCGATAGAAATGGTACCTCACTTGTTTGTGTAGGCCTAGTGCCCGCGACAGGAAACTGCCCAAAATGCAACATGCACACACACACCATTTTTACAGTGAAAACAGACCCTTTTTTTACAAAGTGCCAAACTGTAGATTTTGAACTCTAGCTCTGGCGGCACCTAGGTAAACCTAGTAAACCTATACATTTTCTAAAACGGGACACCCAGGGGAAACTACGATGGGAATCTAGAATCTAGAATCTAGAATCTAGGATTGCCTTGCTCTCACCAGGTTCTCTTACCCAGAATCCCTTGCAAACCTCAAACTTAAAAAAAAAAAATCTTCCTCACAGTTCTGTGATGGAAAGTTCTGGAACCTGCTATTGGTCCACAACCTTCCACCCACCCCTCGTTCTCCAAATGCTCCCGATAACAATGGTACCTCACTCGTGTAGGTGGGTCAAGTACCTGCGACAGGCAAGGGCCAAAAATGTATTGTGGAGACATCAAAATGACCTATCACAAAACGACCTGGTTTTGCAAGAGCGGGCACCTGGGTTTTTGGCCCCGGGCTCAATGGCCATCTAGGGAAATGTACCAAACCCGCACATTTCTGAAAACTATACACCCTGGGATGTCCGGTGAGGTATGGCTTGTGTGAATCCTCCAATGTTTCCCTACCCTACAAATTTAGCTAGACTAAAATCACATTTTCTCACTTTTCTGTGTAGGAAAGTTGTAGGATCACTGGGCTGACATAAATTTCTTAACACCTAGCGTTTCCCCAGGTCTCCCGATAAAAATGGTACCTCACTTGTGTGGGTGGGCATAGTGCCTGCCATAAAAAACGGCCCAAATCATACTGTGGTGAATTCAAAATTACCTAACCTAAAACTACCTGGTTTTGCAGGGGAGGCACCTGTTTTTTTGGCCCCGGCTCGCGGCCATCTAGGGAAACCTACCAAACCCACACATTTCTGAAAACTAGATACCCTGGGGAGTCCAGTGAGGTATGGCTTGTGTGGATCCCCAAACATTTTACTACCCAGAATCCCCTGCAAACCTAAAATTTAAGTATAAAAATCACTTTCCATACATTTTTGTGTGGGATCGCTGTGCCGGCACAAATGTCCTACCACCCAGCGTTCCCCTTGGTCTCTCAAGTAAAATGATACCTCACTTGTGTGGCTGTTCAATGCAGAATCAGCTAAAAACCATATTTTTTTTAAATGTAGCACTTAGAATTCGCGGTGCTATACCTTTAATCCCTATGTGTTTGGTCAGCCACAGTCACAGGCCTTTGGCCCACCCACACAAGTGAGGTATCATTTTACTTAGAAGAACAAGGGGAATGCTGGGTTGTAGGTCTTTTGTGCTGGCATGGCAATCCCACACAAAAATGTGTGGGATTGCTAAATTTGAGGCTTGCAATGGATTGTGGGTAGGAAAAGACATACCTCAATGGACTTCACAGGGTGTCAAGTGTTTAGCAATGTGTGGGTTGGGTTTCCCTAGATGGCCGCTGATCCAGGGGCCAAAAACACAGGTGCTCCCCCTTCAAAACCAGGTCATTTTATGATAGGTAATTTTTAGGTTTCCACAATATGTTTAGGGCCCTTGCTTATCGTGGGTAGTTGACTCACCCACATGAGTGAGGTACCATTTTTATGGGGAGACCTGGCAGGACGCTGGGTGGAAGGAAATATGTGTCAGCCCAGTAATCCCACATCATTTCCACACAGAAATTTGAGAAAATTAGATTTTTTTCAGCAAAATATTAGGTTTGCAGGGGATTCTGGGTAGAAAAACGTTGTGGGGTACACGCATGCCATGCCTCCCTGCACTCCCCTGTGTCTCTAGTTTTCAGAAATGTGTGCTTTTGGTAGGTTTCCATAGATGGCCGCCTAGCCCGGGACCAAAAACTCATGTGACCCCCCCCCCCTTGCAAAACCAGATCGTTTTGTGATAGGTAATTTTGATGTCTCCAAAATGCATTCTGGGCCCTTGCCTGTCGCAGGTACTTGCACCCCCCACATGAGTGAGGTACCATTTTTATCGGGAAACCTGGGGGAATGCAGGGTAGAGTGAGGTAGCATTTTTATCAGGAGACCTGGCAGGACGCTGGGTGGAAGGAAATTTGTGTCAGCCCGGTGATCCCACAACTTTTCCACATAGAAATTTGAGAAAATTAGATTTTTTCAGCAAAATTTGAGGTTTGAAGGGGATTCTGCGTAGGGAAACATTGGGGCTACACACAAGCCATACCTCCCTGGACTCCCCTGTGTCTTTAGTTTTCAGAAATTTGTGGTTTTGGTAGGTTTCCCTAGTTGGGTGCCAAGTCCGGGACCAAACACTCATGTGACCCCCCTTGCAAACCCAGATCGTATTGTGATAGGAAATTTTGATGTCTCCAAAATGCATTCTGGGCCTTTGCCTGTCGCGGATACTAGGCCCCAGCCACACAGGTGAGGTACCATTTTTATCGGGAAACCTGGGGGAATGCAGGGTAGAAGGAAATTTGTGTCAGCGCGGTGATCTGCCAAGTTTTCCACACAGAAATTTGAGAAAATTAGATTTTTTTAGCAAAAGTTGAGGTTTGCAGGGGATTCAGGGTAGGAAAACTTTTGGGAATACACAAAAGTCACACCTCTCTGGACTCCCACAAGTGTCTACATTTCAGAAATATGTGGATTTAATAGGTTTCCCCAGATTGCTGCCTACCCCGAGACCAAAAACGCAGATGCCCCCTATCTATCAGAAAACGTCTGATTTTGCAAGCGGGGCATCTGCATTTTTGGTCACACGCTTGGCGGCCATTGGGGGATACCTACCAAACCCAGGCATTTCTGGAAACTAGACACCTTGGGAGTCCAGGGAGGTATGGCTTACATCTACCCCCCAACGTTTCCCTACCTAGAATCCCCTGCAAACCTCAAATTTTGCAGAACAAAATCTAATTTTTCTCAAACTTCTTTGTGAAAAATGTGTGGGTTCACCGGGCTGACACAAATTTCTTTCCACCCAGTGTTCCCCCAGCTCTCCTGATAAAATTGATACCTCACTCGTGTGGGTGGGTCAAGTACCCGCGACAAGCAAGGACCCAAAACATATTGTGGAGACATCAAAATTACCTATCACAAAACAATCTGGTTTTGCAAGGGGGGGGTCACATGAGTATTTAGTCCCGGGCTTGGCAGCCATTTAGGGAAACCTACCAAACCCACACATTTATGAAAACTAGACACCTGGGGGAGTCCAGGGAGGTGTAATTTGCTTGTACCCGCCCAAATGTTTCCTACCCAAAATGCCCTGCAAACATCAACTTTTGTGGAAAAAATCAATTTTTTCTCAAACTTCTGGTTGGAAAAGTTGTTGGATCACCGGGCTGATACAAAGTTCCTCCTGCCCAGCGTTTCTCCAGGTCTACTGATAAAAATGGTACCTCACTCGTGTGGGTGGGCCAAGTACCCGTGACAGGCAAGGGACCGAAAGGTATTGTGGAGACATCAAAATTTCCTATCACAAATCAATCTGGTTTTGCAAGGGAGGGTCACATGAGTTTTAGTCCCGGGCTTGGTGGCCCTATAGGGAAACCTACCAACCCTACAGATTACTGAAAACTAGACACCCAGGGGATTCCAGTGAGGTAATGCTTGTGTGGATCCCCAAACGTTTTCCTACCCAGAATCCCCTGCAAACCTCAAATTTAGGTGAATAAATCACTTTCTCCACACATTTTTGCATGGGATCAACATGCCAGCACAAATGGCGTACCAACCAGCATTTCCATTGTTCTCCCGAGTAAAATGATACCTCACTTGTATGGGTGGGCCAAAGGCCTGTGACCGGGAAGGGCCAAAACATAGGGATTAATGGTATAGCACAGCAAATTCTAAGCACTACATTTTTCAAAAAATAAATATTTAACTGATTCTGCATTGGACGGCCACACAAGTGGGGTATCATTTGACTCAGGAGACCAAGGGGAATGCTGGGTGGTCGGACATTTGGACCGGGACAGTGAACCCACACAAAAATGTGTGGGAAAGGTGATTTTTTCCAGCAAAATTTTAGGTTTGTAGGGGATTCTGGGTAGGAAAACTTTGGAGGATCCCTGTAAGCCATACCTCACTGGACTCCCCAGGGTGCTTACATTTCGGAAATGTGTTGGTTTGGTAGGTTTCCCTAGACGGCTATGAACCGGGGCCAAAAAAACAGGTGGCCCCCTGCTAAAACAGGTAGTTTTATGATAGGTAATTTTGAAGTCACCACAGTACGATTTGGGCCATTTTCTGTTGCAGCCACTATGTCTACCCACACAAGTGAGGTACCATTTTTATCAGAAGACCTGGGGAGACGCTAGGTGGTAGAAAATTTGTGTCAGCCCGGTGATCCCACAACTTTCCCGCATAGAAAAGTGAGGAAAATTAGATTTTTTTCAGCTAAATGTGAGGTTTGCAGGAGGTTCTGGGTAGGGAAACATTAGGGGTTCCATGAAAGCCATACCTCATTGGACACCCCAGGGTATCTAGTTTTCAGAAATGTGTGGGTTTGGTACGTTTCCATAGATGGCCACTGCGCCGGGGTCAAAAACCCAGGTCCATGCCTTGCAAAACTAGGTCATTTTGTGGTAGGTGATATTGATGTCTCCACAATACGTTTTGGTCCCTTGCCTGTCGCGTGTACTTGACCCTCTCACATGAGTGAGGTACAATTCTTATCGGGAGTCTTTGGAGAATGCGAGGTGCATGGAAGTTTGTAGACCAACGCAGTTTTCAAAACTTTCCATCACGGAAATATGGGGAAAATGTTTTTTTTTTTAACAAAGTTTGAGATTTGCCATGGATTCTGGGTTACAGAACCTGGAGAGAGCCACACATGTCACCCCATCCTTGATTCCCCTGGGTGTCTAGTTTAAAAAAATGTATGGGTTTGTGGCCCATCTGACCTGGCACGGCCCAGTCCTCTCCAGCCGTCCTGCATGGATTACGATGCCCCGAATCGGGGCCAGGCCTGCTATCGGGCTTTCCTTATATGCTTAATCATTCTTCCGACAACCCCCAACCATGCCCCCAGTGGAAAGTTACCGGCCTGAGCCGTTCATGAACAAAGAAGGCACAGTAGGAGGGGATAACACCTGCGAGATGGGTACACACTATCACTATCTCAAGCTTGCCTTGTTAGGTCCTGGTTCCTCCTGACGTGGGAGCAGGGCTACGGAGAAGGATAGTCATGCAGGGGCAGAATGCATTTATTATTATATACTACCTTGAGCCTGAGCAAGAGTAAGATTTATATGACCGCAAAGGCAAGGGGCAAAACTCTTCCAGAGGGGAGTGTATGATTGGCAGGTTGCACTGGGACAGAAGGAAATGATTTTGAAATATTGATCAATGACTGAATTTAAATTGTAAATGGTGATGTGAAGATATGTTTTGTTACATTTGCATAATGACTGTGTTTCTTTGAGTAACACATAAATGACTGTGTTTCTTTGAGTAACACATGTGTCAACAGTTGTTGATTTCTTTCTCCTTCTCTATCTCTCTCCACTGCCTAACATTTATTTCTTGTAGGAGACCTTTTGCTGTGTTTATCTTTCAGGGTGCAAGTACACATTGTGATTAAAAAATCACATTTCACTGGAGTGGGTCTCCGAGGAAAACAATGGTAAGCACACTAGAAAATTGTTTAAAAAAGCTGGCAGGAGAAAAAAGTTTAAAGTTCATCATCAGATAGCCCTGCAGATAGTAGTAAGAATATGAACTTGTCTAAAATATGTTAAGTAGTTTGTGTGCTGGTATGCGCAGGGAGAGGGGAGGCACAAAGTGTAGCTATAACAAAGCCTACATGTATATTGAAGAGATGCTGCATCCGCACAGAACTGTAAGAGCAGAGAATTACTTGCGTTCTAGAATTGGACATGTAAAACTTAAAAGTACATGCCCTACCTTTTATTTATACAGCACCCGGTCTTATTAGCTACCGAACACCTACCTTAGTGATGACTTATATGTAGGCGATCCGGTTTTAGGTTTAAACCTATAATGACTAAGAAAACCCCGCCGAAAGGGAAATAGCCCTCACAAGTGTAAACATATTAACACTGAAAAAACACCAGCACAACCACAAAGTAAATGCCATTCAAAGAAAGGAAAAGGAGAGTGGAAGAGTCATTTTTTTCTTCCCGAAGCAGCCAATACTATGTAACTTTGGTTTACAAACTAGCATCAAGAAAGACTGGGCTAACATTATTTTGTTTGAGTTGTGTTGTTTAGGGATGTCACTAAAATATTGTTACTACTTCCTTTTACTATTTCCATTTTGTGGTCTTTGGTTTAAAGATGGAGAGTCTAGAAGTATGTTTTAGGCCGGATTTAATTATTTTAGAAACTGTAGATAATGATAAAATCTTAAAATCATATTTGATATTTTGGCTGTGTTGGATTCTTTCACTGATGAGTAAAATTGCTGGTTTCATAGGAATATTTCCCAGTATGCGCCATCACATTTATCCACAGATAATGGGTAAAAACTCTTGGTACATCAGCCCGCAGTTTCTAGTGAGTCAGTATTGATAGTAGGTTTTCAAATTAAATGCAATCTATAGTGACAAGTATATGTGAAAAGAGTGCTATAACCAAGCATCAAGTATAGTGGTGAAAACATGACATCAGACTTTTGGAAAGCATGGAACTCAGTGTCACTTGGAATGCTGCTGCAAAAAGGTTATTTCCATGTAAAGTTCAACAAATATTGGAGTGATATTGTTTGTATTTACAGTGATTCAGCTACGTATATGAAAAAGTTGTGTGATGACCTGTCAAAATCAATACCTGAGCTGAAGTCCTTCCCTGTAAGAGATCCTTGCAACTTGTTAGATGGTATGCTGAAGGCATCTTTACAATCTTCGAAGTTGATGAAGAATGCTATTGACTTTTTAGTCCATTCTGGTGAACTATTTTGTTATGCACGTGAACTAAAACGCTAATATTTCTCATTTTATGATTTGTGTGGCATCAAAGAAAGAGTCATCCCAACTGTGTCACTTAGCTGATGGTTCTCACTCTCAGTCCAAGGGGCTGTGAACGCTATATTATCCATGTGGTGACCGTTTGCTGATTTTTTGCTGAGTGCCAAAGGCAAGAAATATGAGGATCTTTGGTTGCATATTGATAGTGATGTGAAAAGAAGTAAAATGTACTACATTCTTAGATTTTTAAAGGAAAACATAACTGCTGTAGTTGACATAATAAAAAATCTAGAGCCTGGAAACAACCTTTTCTATCAAGTGTTCAGCATAATTGGTGTAGATGTGAAACGTCTCCTTAAGAGTAAGCTGGGAAACACCTTTAATGACTTTGGCACTGCAACATGTTCCATGGTAGAGTGCTTGCCACTTGGTAAGCAAAGCAATGTTGAAGAGAAATTCAGGAACTTTTATTTTACAATGTATGAGAAATGGCTTGCAATGAAGCATAGAAATGTCCCTTCACCAACCAGGGCATTTGAAGTCAATGAAACCTCACTGGGGCACTTTCTAGACCCGTTCTATAAAGTGGAATTTTCTCCTTAGTTTCACAAGTTCTGCTTCATTTTTGACCGCTTCAATAACTCTGAGGGTATAAGTGCCTAGTTCAACACAAATGTTGCAGAACCTGCCTAGAGAATCATAATCTTCAAGTGCACCAGTATTGGCATGGAAAGCTATGTGAGTGGCCAGATTTAGCAAATTGTGTACTGGCTGTGTTGGTGTTGCCCGTCCCAAGTGCCAATGTTGAGGGCCTTTTCACAGAAAAAAGTTTACATGGGAAGGAAAGAGCGTGCATGAATGACCAAAGACTCACTGAAGAGGTAATGTATGATGTACTACAACAAGTTTGATTCGCAAAAATGTATTTATTAATAATAATAATAATAATAATAATAATAATAATAATAATAATAATAATAATGATACTGCCATTTATTGAGCGCGACAGCTACCCCCAACACATGGGTGTCCCGTTGCTAGCTAAAACTAGGTAGATGCGGCCAGATAACGGGCAGTGTTTCTTTGGACTAGAATGCTGCTGTCTTGAAGAGCCAGGTCTTCAAGTCCTTTTTGAAACATGCTTCAGATTTGGTGTTTCGCAGAAATACTGGGAGGGCGTTCCACAGTACTGCGGTTTTAACCATGCAGGCTCTACCTCCCAGCCGTGCTCTCTCAAAGCGCAGGGTCTGCAACAGAATGAGGGAGTTGGAGCATAATGCCCGATTTTGTTTGTACGGGCGAAGTCTCTCTTTCAAATACACTGGGTAGTTGCCGTTTAGTGCCCGATAGGCTAAAGTTAAAACCTTAAACATGATTCTTTTCTCTATTTGAAGCCAGTGAAGCTTTTTCAAATGCGGGGAGATATGTTGTCTAAACAGAGTCCTACAGACCAGTCTAGCCACCGCATTTTGAATCATCTGAAGGCGATTAATTGCATATTTAGGAAGGCCGAGGTACAACGCGTTGGTATAGTCTAGCCTTGATGTAACTGTTGCGTGAACCACTGTTTTCCGGCAGTCTTCCGGCAAAAAGTGCAGAATTTTACGAAGATTTTTTAGCTTGCAAAAACAGGTCGCAGAGACTTGTTGTATTTGAGCTAGAAAAGTCAGATTTGCTTCCCATGTCACTCCTAGATTACGAATCGAGGTAGCAGGGGACGGTGGGAGGCCCATTCCTGCTGGACACCACAGGTCTGACTTAGGCACATTTTCTTGCCCGAAGAACAACACCTCTGTTTTATCCGCGTTTAACTTTAGTTTATTGATGTTCATCCATATGGATATATCGCGTAGACACCCCTTGAAGTTACTAAGTCCATCCACCATCTGCTCTTGAAAGGAGAAAACCAACTGGGTATCGTCAGCATAAGAAATAGCCTTCACTCCCCAGTTGGCAACCAAAGAAAACAGAGGAGCTAGGTAGATGTTGAAAAGTAGAGGACTTAGTGCTGAGCCCTGGGGTACCCCACACCAAAGTTGTTTCACTTGAGATTCATATGGCGTAAGGGCATCTTTCTGAGTCCACCCACTCAGATATGAGGTCAGCCATGTGAAGGCAGTTCCTTCCACTCCGGCTTCTTTTAGGCGATCCCCCAGGATAGTATGGTCAACCGTATCATAAGCGGCTGACAGATCCAGGAGCACCAGCATCGCCGGTGCCCCTGAATCCAATGACCATCTAATCGACTCAGCCACCTCCAATAGGGCAGACTCTGTGCTAAATCCTGCACGGAAGCCTGATTGAGTATCATGTAGGATCCCATTTAGTTCAACATAGCTCGACGTTTGAGGTTGGACCAATTTTTCCAGCATTTTACCTGGGGCAGGTAGAAGTGAGATCGGGCGCAGGTTTTTTAGATCGCCCGGGTCTCCATTTTGTTTTTTTTATCAGTGGAGTAACGTTGCATGCTTTCATTTGTCTGGAAAAATGCCAGTTTTCATGGAGGTATTCCAAATATGTGATAGGCCATCCACCAGAACTGGCGCTACCACCTTCCATAGTTTGGGGGGCATGGGTCATCTGGGCAACCAGAGTGCCATCTCTGGATTTCTATTAAAGCCTCTTGTGATGAGATAGGGGTAAAATTGTTAAGACTGGGTCTCTCCTATCGGGGTGAGGATTTGTCCTCTTTTAGCGTTGGATCTCATATACACTGTCTAGATACCATGCACTATCAGTGCACAAAGCAAGCAATAATAAAAGCAAACCGTTCTTTAAAAATGGAAAAACACTGTTTCTGTTGTTTGAAAATGGCACGAAAATGTGTAACCACTGATAACCACTGTTTCTTTAAGGAATTAAAATCACTTGAAAACACTGAAAAAAACCACCAGATTTTACTAAAAATAGAAACTGAAATCAGGAAGACCTACTTATATGTAATAAAAGAGGAGTTTAAGGTTTGGCAAGTAGTTTTAAATGGCAAGTCAAAGTAGAAGTAAATTGCACATGCAGGCTGCAATACACAGGCCTGAGACTGGTTTGAAAGGCTACCTCTGTGGGTGGCACAAGCAGACCCACTAGTAGCATTTAATTTGCAGGACCAGGGCACATGGTATACATCAGCAAGAGACGTTTAACAAGTTGCTGAGCGGCACCCGATAACTGGTATTGAACAAGGTCTGTTCTTCCACCCTTTTCTGAGCACCATCCAGCAAACAGGAATAACTAAGATTAATAAGGGTTATAAAGCTAGAAACAACAGTTGACACAGAATACGGCATGTAAACCAACAAACGGGGGTCACTGTTCCTAAAGGATTAAAGATTGGTCTAGGGTGTAGAAGAAAGAGTCAGAGAGACTCTTACTTGTTGCCCTCACACATCCCAAGAGGTGTCATGCTTCATTATAGTGCGGCCGTCGGGCCGGCACTGCAATGCTCTATGGGCCGGTCACTTTTTATTTCTCGCCGTATGATGCGTGTGAGGAAGTGTTTGTGAGGTAATGAGTGAAAGTAAAATTGACTAGAGGATATCAGTACTAAGTCAGTTTAATTGGTATATTTCACTGTCAAATATAAAAAGCCGGAAGGTGTGGGCTGCTGAAGGGTTATGATGTCACTTAGCAGCCAGGTGTAGGTATGTATGGTGATAGTAGTCTATTTATTGGGTCAACATGTTTTGCACCCCTAGTGGTCTCAGGCCGCGGTCCTTGTCCCTTCTTCAGGACCAGAAAGGAAATTGAGAGAAATTGTAAAGTGGGGCCCTCCCTCTGGTACCATCTGTTAGATCCTAACTTTAATAATCCAACCTCTAGTACATCCCCCTGGGTCATGGCAAGAGGGTACAAAACTGTCACTCAGGTTAAAGCGGTTACTCAGTGAAGTCTCACTTACCCATCCTCTTGTCAACCCGAATGTCAGAATAAGGCATGCCATCCACCCACACCATTTGGAAAAACAGAAATTAGGAACATGGATATCATATGGACATGAACTGACATAAAAAAGTAATGACTATGGATCGACAGTGTGTATAGTAGAAAAAGTAGATTTATTTTATTTGATGATAATATCAAAAATATTTTTTTCTTTTCTTTTTTATATAATGTATAGTCTATAAATACATAATATTGTACACATTCATTATTTGGGTTCAACTTTAAATATCTTACTGTGCAATTTATAATCTTTTTCTTTTAGGTCACAGTACATTACAATTCATTATACAATAGAAAATTAATCAAAAGAGGTGCAGAAATACAACAAAATATCTTAATATTGGTCTGAGAACATGGCTAGAAGTAATTGGTAATTGCTACGCGAGGTGCATTAATATCGAATTAAAAAATATAGAATGGGGGGCGTGGCCAAGACAGCGATGTGAACGGACGCACCCTGAGCGAGCTCCGTCGCCCCGCTGTTTGCATAAGCCATATTGAGCGGAGTTCGGGGGGCTTTTTGGGGGCCCCACCTGCTAGGCGAGTCTTACCTGCGAAGCGACCCTCGGAGGGTCCGTCCTGGTGCAGGAGACCTTGCTGGGAGCTGCTGGGGGCCTGGATCCTCCGCTGCCAGACTCTGACCGCCATTTTGGAGCTGAACCTGACGATGAGAACCCTGGTCCCGCTGCGCTTGTAGATGGCTTTCGGCACTGAAGAGGCGACAGGGGACGCAGGCGGACCACCTGTGACGGACCTCCCCAGCGGTGAGCTGATTGCCGAGGGCTTGGCGGGCGGAGAGGACGCAGCGGTTGGCGTAGAGGCGACCCCTGTGCAGAGAAGCTGAAGACCGCCTGACTGCAGCCCCTAGGAGAGGCCCCGGCTTAGGCGGAGGCGAAAGGCCGCACTTCCCGTGGATTTCCCGCTGTCGGGAGGCCCTGCCATGAACCACCAGCCATCACGGAGAAGCCTTGGTAAGCTGCCCTCCCTGCGCCTCCCCCCTCCGCCCACAGACTGGTGCGCCCTGGAGATTGCGGGCCCGCCCTGGACTACAGAGCTGAGATCGGGCCCGCTGAAGGTGCTGACCGCCATCTTGCTCCCCCACCTGGTGCTCCCGGGAGCGGGATCGGGCGCTGCAGGGGCGGCCCCATCGGTCCATGCTGTTGTCTGCTGTCCCGGAGGTGCTGCCTGAGAAGACCGCGGGGCGGCCGGGACATTCTCCTCTTCCCCCGTGGGGCGATCAAGACCCTGCCCGCCATTTTGACATTGCTGTTTGGCGCCTTTGGGCCTGGGGCCTGACCCAGCTGTACGTCGGGGCTCCCCGGCGAGTGGCGGCCGCACAGTTGAGCAGGAGCAGGAGCGTTGACCCGGCCAGCTTCCACTACCGGCCTTGAGGGAGGCGTGAGGGCCCTACCTGGAGAGACGCGCACCAGCCTTGACCCTGCCCCACAGCCTGGCCTTGCTGTCCATGCCCGCAGACCTGCACTAACCCTGTAGCGCTGCGCCCCCGCTCCGGAGCGGGCAGCATTGACTGGGGGGCTTCGGGGGCGGACTGTGTGCTTCCCCACCTCACCGGCAAGTCGGGCTGGATCGGTTGCCCGGGGGTGCTGCAGAGAGGATTGCTGTCCGGCTCCCCCTGAGCACAGAGAACAACGTCATCGGCTGGCCAGGCGAAACGCCACACCCGGCGGTGTTTGCGCCCCACGGCCTGGCTGACCGGCCTGAAGAAGGAGGGGAAGGTCTTCTGGTGACGCGTGAGTACCCCTCTACCTGCATGAGAGACCCTGGGTGACTAATACGTGGCTTCTCTGCCATCTGTGAGGCACAGGACAATAGTGGCCGGGGAGCATGGGGGCGCCTCGACTGCTCACGGGGGTGCCATTTTAACTGGTGGGGGAGCGGTGCAGCGCCTCCGACTGGAAGAGAGGCCTATCCCCCATAACGGACCCTTTGTGCACTGGGGTACCTTCAGGACTCCTGGGGCTACAGATCTGATTTCCACCTGCTGGACTGAGTGGGCCACCACGCGAAAAGGTGCTCGGAAGGGAAGGAGGACACTGGTGGTGAACTAAACACTGCTGTGGCGACGTAGAGGGTCCGCGTCCAAGGTGACAGGCGACACGCCGGGTGGCAGGACATTGCGCTCTGGACTGACGATGACCCGTGGCAGAGGGGGCAAGGCGGACCCAGCGGCGGCGTCCAGGGGCACGTCGGTGGCTACCATGTGTGGCAAAGCCGGCACACCTGCATCAACTGAAGGATGCCACAACCTACCACCGACTCTCCTCCGGTGACCCAGGCCTTCATGTCCTCCTTCATGACAGACCTGAAATCGGAAATTGGGTCCCTGAGATCAGAAGTGCACTCGTTCGTCAAAGAGCTGCGATAGGAAGTGACCGACCTGGGCGACAGGATTGATGGCCTTGAGAAAGTCGTCGACACACACACGGAAGATCTGGAGCAGCTATGGCAGAGAGTGGCGGCCCTGGAGGAGCAAAACATCGAGCTCCAGGTCAAGCAGGAGGACCTCGAAAATAGGGGGCGCCGCAACAACCTCCGTATATGGGGTGTGCCGCTCGGGGAAGAGGGGACTGACGCCATGGCCTATGTGGCCCAACTCCTGCACGAGGTGTGGGGCAACGAAGACGCCTCCCCACCGCTCCTAGACCGTGCCCACCGAGTCTTTGGGGCGGGAGGCAAGACGGGCCTCCTCCTGGATATCATAACCCGACTACACTACTTTACAGAGAAGGAGGCCATCCTGAAAGCGGCGAGGGACAAGCCGGACCTGCGCTATGGAGGACACAAGATCCAAATCTTCCAAGATATGGCCCCCAACACGCTGCATAGAAGGAAAGTCTTCTGCCCGGTGACTGAGCGGCTGCGGGCTCTCAGTATTCCCTACCAGTGGGGGCATCCCTTTGCCCTCATCTTTCGATGGGAAGACACGCGCAGAGTCATCCGGTCCTACCGCGAGCCGGCACAACTGCTCAACCTGTCGGACTCCCCGGAGCGCAGCCCATCCCGCTCCAAGCACCAAGAGAGGCCCCCAGTCCGTCCGGAATGGACCACAGTGTACCGGCGTCGCCGCACCCCCCCAGTGGATGACTGCTCCACGTCTCAGGCCAAGCAGGACATCATAGCGCACATCCGTTCCCTTGAAGGTGACCGCGAAGAACGGACCTCGCAGCCTCACACTCCGGGGACCGAAGAAGAACAGCTCCTGACCTCAGACGGTCATTGACTGGCAAGGACAGCATCATCATACTCCCTGACCAAAGGCCTCCACACCCGCTACTGAGAAGGATACGGGGGCCGACAACGTTGGCCCCCACACCAATGTGCCAAGACACTCTCCCGCTCTCTAGAAGGAGACCGCGACCTGCACCCCCTGCACTAAAGTAGAGCGACCCCGGCACTTCGATGGCCCCTCCGGGACCACCTACCCTGAGCGCATAAGGGGCGTGCACCCCTGGAGTTAAGTCCGCCGCACCAGTGCCTGTGACCGTCCGAACACTGGGGACGGACTTGTCAAGTTCACAGCGATACATGGGGCTGCAGTCAACCGTCATGGGGCGTTGCTGCCCCCCTGAAAGTGGCCATGGGGGTCAGACTTGGTGCCCCACCCCCTCAGTGGCCGGACCCTCCCCACTGGGGCCTGACGTTTCTCTTCTGGGCTAACGGATATACGCATCCACCTCTGGGACATCCTAGAACTCGCCGCCCCCGAACCTGCCAGGGACAGCGGGGCAGACGGGCTGAGGGGTAACCGGGAATCGTACCTCCAGCAAACCACACCCCACTTTGTCCCATAGGAAGTGACATTCCTGAGACCATCCAAACCCTCGTGTAGAGGATGCCCAGAACCTGGGACACTACACTATGGCCCTGTTGGCCTGTTGCGGTTGTATGCCTTCTAAGTGTTCTTTACTTTCCTACTTTTCCTGCTCTTCCTACTTCTCACCTGAGCTTTCCCTGTACCTGGCACTATTCCCTTTGTGTAGTGTGGTGGTCTGGTGGCCATCGCGGGTATCGGCGCAACAAGGGTGGAAGGAGGAGGACACTGCCCTATGCGCCGTGGGTGGAGGGTACTGGGCGATGAGGCGGCTTCAACCCCCTTAATGTCATGGTGGCGAATATTCCCACACCCCTAAAGATCCTGTTGCTCAATGTCAAAGGGCTTAACTCCCCCAACAAGCGGAATCAGATATGGCGCTATCTTATACATCATCTTTCTCCAGGAGACGCACCTTCTGCGGGGGGACACTAGCCGCATGGCGCATCCTAGATACCCCACACAATTCTGGGCATCGGCTAACACTAAAACAGCGGGGGTGGCAATCTTGTGCAGAGCTGGCTTTAGGCGGGGACCTGCTAAACCCTACAAGAGTGGTGATGGGCGCTTCCTTTGGGCCACGGTACAGTTGGGGGGGATGCAGTTCACCCTGGGTAATGTATATGTACCCAACCAGTCTCAAGATAAATACCTCCAGTCGCTCCTGCGAGAACAGTTTAAGACCGGCGAGCCACGTACAATATTGGGAGGGGACTTTAATCTAGTATGGGACCCAGAGTTAGACCATGAGGGAGCTGTGTTTAACGGCACGGGCGCAATGTCCTCTGCGCTCCGGGCGCAGATTACGGATCTAGGGCTTCTCGATGCGTGGCGCTACCATAATCCAGGAGTCCGAGACTATACTTTTTATTCGCACTCCCACAGAACCTACTCGCGTATTGACCACTTTTTCACCTCCCTTGACCTGACCCGAGACACGCTGAAAGCTGCCATCTCAGACATCTCGCTATCGGACCATGCGCATGTGGAACTACTGATACAGGACCCACTAGGTCACACCCCTCGGGAGCGGCGATGGACCCTCCCTCCGGGCGTCCTCTGGGACCCGGAGGATGTTAACAGCATCCGGGAGGCCATAGACTCGTACTTCGCCATTAACGACACCTCGGAAACGCCCTTCCCGGTAGTCTGGGATGCCTTTAAAGCCACCATACGGGGCCATATTACCTCCCTGGCGATAGCGAGG
This sequence comes from Lissotriton vulgaris, assembly GCF_964263255.1. Taxonomy (NCBI): domain Eukaryota; kingdom Metazoa; phylum Chordata; class Amphibia; order Caudata; family Salamandridae; genus Lissotriton; species Lissotriton vulgaris. The sequence goes on from NC_141691.1 coordinate 1,298,394,634, forward strand.
AGACGGGCGGCCTATAAATTAGAGACTGACCTAGCTGGCGAGATCAAGCAGGCAGAGGCCCAAGACAGGGATCGACCCTCTCTGGCGTCCAGGAGAACCCCTGCTAACCTCAGGGGACAACTCTGAACCCTGCGCACCAACAAGGCGGAACACTCTCTGCTAGCACTTAAACAAAAATACTATGAGGGAGGGGACAAGGTGGGGCGTCTTCTGGCAGGACGACTACGGGCTCGAGCAGCAAGAGCCCATATCGCTAATGTGCAGCGTCAGGATGGCTCTAGCGCCATCACTGAAAGAGCCAAACAAGATGCCTTTGTTAACTACTATACTTCCCTATATGTGGGGGAACCTACATCAGTGGAGGCATGAGCGGCCTTCCTCGCCGACTATGAAGGGACTCTGTTACCGCCGGTGTGTGCAGCAGAGCTGGAGGAGCCCATATTAGACGAAGAGGTCTCTGCGGCTATTAAAGATCTTCCCACCGGGAAAACCCCGGGGCCGGATGGCTTGCCGCTGACCTTTTACCGAACCTTTCAGACTCAACTCCGCCCGTACCTGCTGAGGCTGTTCCACTCTTTTTCGGACACCTCTGGCCCGTCCCCCGATATGGGTATGGCGGAGATCGCTTTGATATCAAAGCCGGGAAAGGACCTTACACTATGTGCCTCCTACCGCCTTATCGCCCTCTTAAACACCGACTTAAAGATATATACCAAGATACTGGCTAAGAGACTTGACCCATATATGCCAGGGCTGGTGAACCCGGACCAGGTGGGGTTCATTCGAGACCGGCAGGGGGCTGACAATGTAAGTAGGCTGGCGCACTTGGTCGGAAAAGTGCAGCACTGGGATATCCCGGCTTGTCTTCTCTCGCTTGATGCAGAGAAGGCTTTGACCGAGTGGACTGGGCCTTCCTGAAAGAGGTTCTCCAGAAGATTGGTTTAGGCCCCAAAATGATCGCGAGAATCATGGCCCCGTACATAGGGCCACAAGCCAGAATCAGGGTCAATGGTCAACTTACACCGCCGCTCGCGATACACAGAGGTACGAGGCAGGGGTGCCCACTCTCGCCGCTCTTGTTCGCCCTTGCGGTGGAACCGCTGGCGGCAATGATAAGACTCGATTCCAGAATACACGGAATAGCCCATGGAGGGAGAGACAACAAGGTGGTGCTGTTCACAGACGACCTGATCCTCACCCTCACGCGCCCTCGCGAATCCCTCCCAGCGGTTCACGAGGTGCTCTGCCTATATGGATGGGCGTCAGGCCTTAAAATAAATCATACCAAATCTTGGGTGCTCAACCTCACTATACCCGAAGAGGAGATCCCATCCCTGCAGAAGGATGTGCCCTACCAGTGGGCTGAGAACCATATCAAATACTTGGGCCTTGACTTGACACCCCATTTAGACTCCTGGTCCTCTGTAAATTGGGCGGAGTGCCGCAAAACGGTGCTGGAAGACCTTCGGAAGTGGAAACCTCTGATGATCTCATGGCTGGGGCGCCTTAATGCGGTTAAGATGTCGATCCTCCCCAGAATTCTCTATGTCTTCCAATGTTTACCCACCCGATCCCGCTTCACTGCATTCGGAGCCTTCAGAGTGAGATCACGTCCTTCATCTGGGGCGGGCAGCGCCCCCGGTTCTCGCAGAAGGTCCTTATGGAACCGAGAGATAGAGACGGCCTGGCATGCCCCAACTTGGTACACTACTATTGGGCAGCACACCTCCGTTTTGTGGTGGAATGGGGCGCACGCGAAAGCGACAAGCATTGGTTCCACATGGATCGAGCGGTCACAGGACGCACCATATGGGACTTGCCCTGGCTTCCGCGGACGGCACGCTCCAGAAGTGCGTACATAGCAGTCCCCACAAAAACGGTCCTGGATGTTTGGGACAGGGTAGCGGTATCCAGAGGTCTCACTACGTTCCCATCCACACACACCCCGATAGCGGGAAACCCACAATTCCCCCTGGCCTACCGAACTCGGGCATTTGAAAAATGGACGCACGGGGACAGTAGAGTCATTGGGGACCTTTTCCTTGGGAACTCACCTAAAACGTGGAATGACTGCAGGGAGGAATTCATGATACCACAGACGGCTGGCCTACAACATGCCCAGCTACGTCACTGGATTATGGATGACGACATGTATCAAGCGGCCACTAGGGCCTACACGCCCTTCGAGAAACTAGCGTGTTCCCTTGGGGGGCTGAAGATGCTTATCTCACAAATATACCACATATTGCAACACCGTACCTCGACACCTGCGCACCCATATCAGAGACAATGGCAGTTGGCAGCGGGCACAGACATCGAGCCCTCCCAGTGGCACAGACTGTGGCGCGATATTCCCAAAATCTACCGCAGTATGCCGCAGAGGGGAAACGCCTACAAGTTACTCACCCAGTGGTACTATACCCCGCTGCGACTTAGCAAGATGTTCCCCAACACCTCGCCGATGTGCTGGAGGTGTGGCTCTGCGACTGGTGACTTTGTGCATATATGTTGGACGTGCCCGACCCTAGCTGTTTTCTGGAAGGAGGTACTCAGCCCCATCAAAGGGGTACTGGGTTTCCCCCTGCCTGAGGAAGTGAGAACGATTTTGCTTGGAATCCGGCCTACCACACTTAGGGCGCTTACCCGCAGCGACTGTATCCTTACGCTCCAAATGCTGGGCACAGCTAAACAACGCATCGCCCTATACTGGAAGCGGGCGGAGGTGCCACCAATAGCTTCCTGGTTTGTGAGTCTCTGGCAGGTCCTGGCAATGGAAATACTCACGGCAAGGCTACAGGCGAGGGACACATGCTTCAAAGCGGTCTGGGAGCCCCTAGTGCGATATCTCTGCTCTATAAGCTATGCGCGACATATGCCCCCTAGACTCCGCGCTCTGCACCTCTTTGAAGACGCCATCCTGCCTGCGGACCCTGCTAGGCTGAGCCCTTGACTGCCATTCACACTGCAAGCGCTACTGCTAATACACATGCCCTCCCATGCCCTGCTCCCTGAAACGCCGCACGTACCTACCGCCCCCACTCCTTTTCTTTACCTACTCTCAGACTACCTGACCTTGCATAGTTCCTTCTTTCCTACTTGCCAATCTGGCCTTCGTCTCTCTACGAGACAGTTACGCCCGGTTGGGCTTTCTTTCCTTTGTGACACTTAAGCCAGTTACTCACCATACGCCTCCCTTACGAAGCGGAAGCGCACTCGCATGCGACAAACCCCTGTGAACTTCACTCCTAAGCCATGCGGCCGGCCCTTCCTGGAGGGTTGTAGGCAAGGCGCTGTGTTAAAGCCTTTTCCCCGCCCCAGTTGGCGTAGCAACGCAAGAGTTATCATGTACGCGGCTGGCCTCGGCTCGAGGTTGTAGGCTTAACGCTGTGTTCACAATAAAAACAGATTTGAACAAAAAATATAGAATGGACACAATATCGAATGGACAGAATATAGACTACAAAAATATCGAACAGAATAGCATTATTATCGAATCCAAAATATAGAATGGACAAAATATCGAATGGGCAGAATATAGACAACAAAAATATAGAATGGACAGAATATAGACAACAAAAATATAGAATGGACAGAATATATACAACAAAAATATAGAATTTGAGGTACGCAAGTTAATATCAATATTTTAAACTGTTTTTTATGTTACTATATGTGTGAAAAGTGTATATTTATTTTATAATTTATTTTTATTAATTAATGTTATGGTATTTAAATTTTCCGTAAAATAATTCTGTAGTGGGTTGTGGGTTTAGAGGGGAATAGGGGGGGAAGTAATTTAATTATAATTAATTAAATATGTTAATTTATTTATTGGTATTTATTTTTAATTAATTGTTAATTAATTATTCAATGGTAATTCATTAAAATATAATTGGTAATTAGTTTTAATTAATTGATTAATTGATAATTATGTTAAATATATTAAAGTATTTTCTGTAGCGGGTTGTGGGTTTATAAAGGAATACAGTGGGAAGTAATTTAATAATAATTAGTAAATATGTACATTTATTTATTGGTATTTATTTTTAATTAATTATTAATTGGTAATTCATTAAAATATAATTGGTAATTAGTTTTATTTCATTGATTAATTGATAATTATGTTATTTTTTTAATTTATTTTCTGTAACGGGTTGTGAGTTTATAGGGGAATAGGGTGGGAAGTAATTTAATTATAATTAATTAAATATGTTAATTTATTAATTGGTATTTATTTTGAATTAATTGTTAATTAAATATTAATTGGAAATCAATTAACATATAATTGGTAAATAATTGTATTTAATTGATTAATTGATAAATATGTTAATTTTATTAATTTCTTTTCATTAGTGGGTTGTGGGTTTATAGGGGAATAGGGTGGGAAGTAATTGAATTATAAATAATTACATTTTTTTAAATTTATTTATTGGTTATTTATGTTGTAATTTTTAATTATTTTTTAATTGTTAATTAATTTATTGTTAATTGGTAAATAATTTGTATTAGTAGGTAATTTTGTATAATAATTAATTTTAATTTGTATTTTTAATTGATTAATTAATATATTATATAAAAGTGTTCATTATTTTAAATTATTTGTAATTGGTATTAATATTTAATTTAATTTATTTTTATTCATATATGAATTATTTACTTTCCCTTCTGTTGCACTCTCTGGAGTGGGAATAGTAATTTTTACCCCTACGCTATCCAACGCTTTCCCTACTGTTGCACTCATTGGTGTGGGAATAGTAATTTTTACCCCTACGCTATCCAGCGCTTTCCCTACTGTTGCACTCACTGGAGTGGGAATAGTAATTTTTACCCCTACGCCATCCAACATTTTCTCTACTGTTGCACTCACTGGAGTGGGAATAGTAATTTTTACCCCTATGCTATCCAATGCTTTCCCTACTGTTGCACTCTCTGGAGTGGGAATAGTAATTTTCACCCTCCCGCTATCCAACGCTTTCCCTACTGTTGCACTCATTGGAGTGGGAATAGTAATTGTTACCCCTACACTATCCAATGTTTTCCCTACTGTTGCACTCATTGGAGTGGGAATAGTAATTTTTACCCCTACGCTATCCAATGCTTTCTCTACTGTTGCACTCTCTGGAGTGGGAATAGTAATTTTTACCCTCCTGCTATCCAACGCTTTCTCTACTGTTGCACTCACTGGAGTGGGAATAGTAAATTTTATGCCTACGCTATCCAACGCTTTCCCTACTGTTGCACTCTCTGGAGTTGTGAATGGTAATTTTTACCCCTACGCTATCCAACGTTTTCCCTACTGTTGCACTCGCTGGAGTGGGAATAGTAATTTTTACCCCTACGCTATCCAATGTTTTCCCTACTGTTGCAGTCTCTGGAGTGGGAATAGTAATTTTTACTTTCCCGCTATCCAACGCTTTCCCTATTGTTGCACTCATTGGAGTGGAAATAGTAATTTTTACCCCTACGCTATCCAATGCTTTCCCTACTGTTGCACTCACTGGAGTGGGAATAGTAATTTGTACCTCCATGCTATCCAACGCTTTCCCTACTGTTGCACTCTCTGGAGTGGGAATAGTAATTTTTACCCTCCCGCTATCCAACGCTTTCCCTACTGTTGCACTCACTGGAGTGGGAATAGTAAATTTTATGTGTACACTATCCAACACTTTCCCTACTGTTGTACTCTCTGGAGTGGGAATAGTAATTTTTACTCCTAAGCTATCCAACGCTTTCCCTACTGTTGCACTCACTGGAGTGGGAATAGTAATTTTTACCCCTACTCTATCCAACGCTTTCCCTACTGTTGCACTCTCTGGAGTGGGAATAGTAATTTTTACCCCTACACTTCCAATGTTTTCCCTACTGTTGCACTCACTGGAGTGGTAATAATAAATGTAACCCTCTCGCTATCCTACGGTAAAAATATTGTACATTTGTTGTTAATATTATGTTTATAATATATATGTATTAATTTTTTTATTTTTCTTAGGTTACATTAATTATTTATTAATTTTAAGGTTATTTAAGTATTTTAAGTATGTTTAAGTTAATTATATTTATTATTATAATAATTTTAAATTACTTTCAAGACATTTAAAAAATTCGATATTTTGACTAACTATATTTTTTACGATATTTTTGTTCTTACATGTTTGGAGATAAGGATTCGATATTTTTGTATTCTATATTTTTTACTCAGTATTTTTGTAGTTCTATATTTTTGACATTGATATTATGTCAGTGATGCCCTTTTTATACATTATCTTACTATTTCTTCCATTCAAAGCATATTTGTGGTTTTGATTCAACAGAATTCTTTATTTCTAAAGGATAAAACAAACATTTCTATGTTTCAGTAAAGAATATTGTTCGCAGCAACAAAGATATGAGCATAAAAGTTACATTCTGAATAAAAACATATTACAGTGTAAAACTGCAGCATGAAGACCCTCAAACAAAAGCCTATGTGGACATCATATTTGACTTTAAAAAAAATGAAGGATCCTCCTTACTTAGGGGTGACAATTATTTTCGTGCGTAGTTTCAAAAGGCGTTTTGTAAAGGTTATGAATAAATGCTTTTAAAGGCAGTTGGTAGTTTTGCATGAAATAAAATCCACATTAGACTTAAACTTAAGAAAGAAACAAAACATTTCATGTAAAGAAAAGCAACATGATTGTTGGTGAATTTTATTCAATAATGACTATGGCTAACCCCTTAAGTGCTGTGCACGTTCACCGGCCGACGGCAGCACTACGCCGACGGCACCACTACCTCCGTAGTGCTGCCATCGGCCGTTGAACGTTCGAACTGCACCTGCGCAATGGAACGTCCAGGACTGGAGCTGGACGTTCCATAGCTGATATAAGGTTAAATATGGCATACTATAACACATTTTTCTCAACATGCATACATGTAAATTAGTGTATTATAATTAGGGCTCCCTGTTTTCTGTTTTTACTGATTTTTACAGATAAATATAGACAGAAACATTTATTTTCGTGTATGAATTTATTTTTAAATATGGGTAAAAATGGAAATTGGGTTGTTTTTTGAGTAATTCTACATAGTCTGCCATGACTGCCAAGCCAATAGCTGTTTGGGATGATTGGAAGGGTGTTACAAAAGAAAGGGATTTTAGTAAACAGGCTTTAACAGCAGTAGATATACACAAGGCTTATATTGAAATGTGCATGTTTTCATATATGTGCATTGATTTCACTTCAGCGGGTGTTCATAGCACTGAAACCTGGCAGGCATTCAAGCATGAGTGCATATTTATCGGTTAAATAAATGTGGAACAATATTCATTTCAGCTTAATTTTTTTACAAAGACCAAAATAAGGGGCCGATTATGATAGCGGTTTTCCCGCATCCTTCCGGCTGGCGGAAGCCACCGCCGGCCCGGAGGATGCGGGAAAACCGCTGCGGAGCCTCGAAAGACCCACTGCCATATTAGGATGGCGGTGGGTCTTGAAATCAGTCCGCAGCCTTTCCGCCGCGGTCGCCTTCCACCGTGGACAAGCATACGGACCTTCACTTCGGGGGCCCGTTGCAGGCCCCCTGGGTGAAGGGGGGTGGGGGTGAACATGGGGGGTACCTATGGTACCCTCTGCATTTGTGTGAACAAAGCAGCAGGCACCGTGCGGTGCCTGCCACTTTGTGCAGGTAAATGCGGTGCATGCATTTTTAACATTGCGGCGGGTGCAGGTTGAAGCTGCACCCGCCGCAATGTTCAAGATAGAGGATGTGACCGCCACCCTGGCGGTCACATCCTAATCTGCACAGAGGAAACGCCGCTGCCCATGCGGACGTTCCCTCTTACTCTGGGGTCGCGGATGGACTCAAGTCCATCCGCGATCCTAATGACCCCCTAAATAAGGATAAATACAAAAAATTAATGACGGAAATGTCAAAAAAATAAATACCATAAAACGGGAGCCCAAATTATAATTCATTTTACTAAAATCATTTTTACATTTTCATAATCTTGATGATGTCTCATATCACTACTTTAAGTATCAGCAATGTAACTATTTCCAATAAAAGTTTGCAGCACATTCTTTTTATAATGCTCTACAATGTAAGGAAATAGCTTTTATGGTACTGTTATTTTTTCTATATTATTTTACTCAATGAGTGAAAAGTGCACACTCCTGTGTCTAAATAGGCAAATATGTTGTGTACAAAATAAGACTATTTGGGGCTCTAACAATACCAATATTTCTGCATTTTTGTGACAAAATTGAAGTGCAAGTTTTAGTTTCAGTGTAGCCTAATGGCTATGCAAAAAGTAGAGTAGTTATGGATTTCTAGGCGCATACTGGCATTCTAAACTACTGGTAATGAGTGCTACAGATCGCACTGCACAGAAATACAAAACCAGCAAAGTTTATATCCTACCTATCCAAGCATATTCAGTTCTCAGACACGCTTTTTGCTGTGCAGAGCTCTGATGGGACTTTGAAATAGGTCATACTCCAAAATGCCTCTGAGGACTAAGCTGGGAAAGGGGAAGTGAATTTACGAGAACTGGTTTAAATGTCACATGAGGAGTTCTGTATTTAGCACTTACTAGCCCTGCTGTTAGCAAACTGGCGTCACAGGACATTTTAAACATTTTTTTTATATACACTTCTGCAAATAAGTCATAGCAACTGTGACAGTCCTTATTTTACACCAATTATTAGCAATCCACTGATAAAATTGACTTTATCTAAATGATTTGAGAGAGTCACACGCACAAGCTCACAAGTGCAAGGTAAACGTAGTATTTGTAGAAAAAAATAAGTCAGAACTTTTCAAAGTCTCTTTTAAAAAATGTGTGTTCTTTTCAGCAGTTTTGCTTCTATCTTGGTCTGCAGCAGATGCTTTGTGTAGGGAAGCTTACAGCCACACACGTGGAAACAGTCTTTTGTTGTGTTAGCTATCACCAAACTGAATGAGGACAGTTTCCTAAAGTT